>NC_137554.1:27606546-28976158 GCF_963082525.1 Nesoenas mayeri | reverse complement strand
CCCACAATACAATTGGCCTCTCTCCGGATGTGAATTCTTTTCCTATTCAGCCCACATGTAATGGGTGTTTTGTCTCCCACACCCTGTGCTGTCAAATTACCAACCTCTTTGGTCCAAGAGCAGGAGGCAGTATATACTAAATCTTAAATTTTAGAGTCACATCAAGTGCTGAAGTGGTGTCTACTTCTGAAATACTGTTCATAAAAATGAAGCATTTCAACAGTCCTAAAACCTGCATAAAATCAGGTAATCTCAGTCCTGCCCATGCCTGATCTCATCCTACAAGATAAAGAGAGACTTGAGAGGACCCACATCCTCCTCGAAGCACTTAGAGAGATACTGGAAAGGAACAGCACAGTATTAAAACCCTGAGCATCATACCTGTGAAACTCACACCAGGTTCAGAGGCTTCCTCGCCAAGGCAGCAGAGCAGCTTGCTCTCTTTGCCGTAACTGCTCGACTGGAAGAGGACGGTCCCCACAATCATGCTGCGCTTCGCAACAAGCAGAAGAGGCTGCTCGACCTGAGAAGTCCTGGGCTGCCACTGCCAGTGCAAACACCCGCCACGCAGACGATCACCACTCGCAAGGCTGGAGGCCAAAGAAAAAGCGAGCGCTGCCGAGAGGGCAAAGGAGTAACTGGGAAAATGAAGCTGCGGGTTAACTTGGTTATTAGCTGGAAGTGAGGGTGGAGCTTCCCAGGGAACGCAGGACAAACGGAGGATGTGGGGACTGCAAGCTGAAACAGTTTTGAGATGAGCTATAAAGACAGAGTTTTGTGCCACTAAGAGTTAGGCAACAAAGTGTATTGGGAAGAAAGCAAACAGTTTCCTTGGAGAAATTCCTCTGTACGAATTACAAAACAGATCACCCATTAAGGGACCCGCCCAGATTGATTCATTTTTTCCACTCCACATGCCATTTGCTAGAGCACTACTTACATGAATCAACAGGAAACGATGCCAGTGAATGAAAATACACGTCTAAGAGGTGTACAAGCACATGAGCAAGTAAACACTCTTGAACACTTCAGAAAGAAACAGAGGGGCAAGAGCAGTACAGTACACCCACTCTGAGCTGCGTATTTGCTGATGTAGTAAGACTCAGGACAGCTCTCCAAAAGGAGACCACCAAATTACCTCTCAAAAAAACATATGATTTGCTGGGTGAATTCTCTAAAAGCCCTAGTTTCCTAGCAAATGCTGTATGGCTTGTAGCAGGACAGGTTCCTCCTAACACATGGACAAGGAAGGGTTAAAGAAACAAACCAATCTCATACCTGGAGGGTGGTGGGCCTACAGAGGGGTATAAAAGGGAGCAGGGAAAGGGAAGTCAGTGCTTTGGCCTTTTGCAGGGGGAGAGGAACTGCTGCAGCCCACCAAGGCAAAAAAAAGCAGTATTCTATAATCCATGAACCTCACTGTGCTGTGAGAAAGGCAGCTGCACCACGTGATGAGGACTCACATCAGGCTAAAGGTAAGAAACAAGCAACTTGGCTTGTTCCAAATGTTTGTGTTTTGTAAGGCCTGTGCTGACAAGGTGGTGTTTTTCTCCCTTTATGGCCTGTGACATGAGTTGTTTCTCCCACCACCATAACCTAATGTATTGTGGAAAAAATAAACCAGACAAAATGCCTTAGGATACTCACATACTGTTGTCTTGCTAAAGTTCTGACAGGTGGGCAACTCTTTTCCTCCTCCCTCCAAACCCAAGCTTAGTAAATCCTGCAGTGTGCTACCCAGCAGTTACAGGTTGAGATTCCTTTGTTTATGAGCTCCTAGGCTTTATCTCTTTTCCCCCTTTGTTTCTGCCTCTTGCAATTTATTTTTTCCCCTCTTATTGGCTCCAAGCACTCTTAATTACACCGGCATTTGTATTAACCTTAGTTTATCTGTTAATGCACAAAGAATAAGCAGAATTAGTAGGGAAAAGCAGCATAGCCTCAGAAACATGTGGATGAGCTTTGTGACAAACACACTTTTCAGGTGCATCTGAAATGGCTCCAGGAAATAACAAGCTACATGTGGATTTGTGACTAAAATCAGTCTTAGCTGTGATAGCTGAAATAACCTTAGCTGAAATAACAAATTTACTTGTTAGTTAAGATACAACAAGGTAAGTAACAGGTATGTGGAACAAAGAAGAAGTAGCAGAAAGTTAGGTTGGGTTAATAGTGTAACTTGTAAATATATCTGTTGAACCCATCAATTTTAGTGTCTGCCAGAAGAATATCATTAGCCAAAACTTAATGACTGGCTGGTCTGTTAAGGAGCTCCTGGTGGGAAACAAGTCATGGCCAGCACTGGCATTATGGGCAAGTAACAATTTTACCTTGCAAGTTTACTAAAACAGGGCAGTTCTGTCCCTGCACCCCTTCCAGCACACCACCCTCCTGAAGGTGCTTCTCAGAGGGAGGGATATGGGGTGTCCCTGTACAGCGTGGAGCTGGTCATAAGGTCCTGTCAAATGCACCCAGGCTGGAATAAAATCAGGCATCTTTCTACCTTCGAGATGAGCTTTATTTCTTTCACAAGCGATTTTCCTAGATAGTTGTTTTACACTGTAGGCCATCACCTTGACATCTGCACCCCACCACATCTACATCCTCTTCCTATTCCTTCACAGTAATGTGCACAATATAAAATCTTAATTCTGGTATGTTCAACTTCCTCGGTGGAAGAATCCATGTTTCAGGCAAAGCAGCTCTTCCCAGCTCTTTAAGTTATTCCCTGTGGTGCCCTTCAAAGCCATTTCCTGAGAGTGGTTACCCTTCCTGTGCAACTCATCCATTTAAAAAGTACTTCTCTAGTTCTTCTAGAAGTAGGAAAAAAGTTGAATGTAAGGGAATCTTGCTGACTATGCTACTTTGAAATGTGGAGTTCAGGGAGTGTCCAAAAATTTCCTATACTCTGAACTTATGAACAACTGTCCATGTTTCTTAATCAAACAAAAATAACGTGTAAATGGAAATACAGCTCTGAAAAGGATTTGGTTGTGCTGACAGCAGGCCAAAGTGACTGGTTTGTCAATGGAAGGGAGACAAAGAAAGGGGTTATAGGGTAAACACTGGTTGTTGCATAGAGGTCTCAATCTGGTATGTTAGCATTTTTAAATCAAAAACCATAGGGTGTACACACATGTGAGGGTGTATATATGTACACACATTGTGTTCTATCTTCTGGCTTCTCAAATGTGCCTTTTTCAGAAAGGGGTGCTTTAATACAAGGCCACCAAGATCCCCCCATACGCCACATCTTTCACTTTCTTTTTCACTTTGAGTTTTCAAACTACTGATACAAATACTCGTGATGCTATTTTGCACAACAGAATCATTTTATTTGCTTTTAAGACTACCAAAGAATAGGCACTGGTCACTTTAGAGCACAGAAAGTAAACCATCAAGTAACTAATGACTGCCAGTATAACTGCTATTTTCTACCATCTTCAAAACATACGTCACTTTACATCACTAGAATTCAAGATCTTTACACAGCTTGTTAGTGGGAGGATTTCTGCCTTAGTGAATACAAGGAAACAAAAGTTGATAACACCAGCAGCAAGTGGGTTTCCTATTTTGCTGACACGATTGGAACAGTATCAAATTCTACAGTAGCTCTGTTTCTGAAGCCAAGTCTCAGCACTTCCTACCAAACCAAAAATACTCAAGGCAAACCAGTGCTGAGCAGGCCAAGTTCCTGCTGTCTAATAATGTGGTAGCACAGAAGCAGACCTATGAACTTTCTTTACCCTTTAACAGACTTAAGCCCTTACCTAAACAGACCACCTAGAATTTCTGCTGACTTACATGTGGCCGTGATAAACACCAGTTTAAAAGGGTCAGACAGCTTGCATATGGCTTGGGTAAAATGCAGGCAACCTAAGTAAATGCCATTCCTAGGTGTTCCTCTCCTGGAAGTGATCAGCACTCCTAATAACATGGTTTGCTTGAGCTGAGCACAGATCCATAGTTAGTCCTTGGGCCTCCCACAGAGCGGTGCAAGGTTTAAGTACTGTAAACAACCCACTAATTAAACCCCAAGAAATACAGCTCCAAGCCAAGAACTTGGGATGGGCAAGGAAGAGGTTTCTATTTATGGTCCCAGGCTGGGAGAGACAGAATGGGAGGAGACTTCAGAGTCAGTGACAGATTCGCATCATGAACAGCTCACATCATATAAAAAGAAATGTTTCAAGCCAAGTCAGTAGCACTAATATTGCCTTAATTATGAAAATATCACTTTTATTAACCTTTTCTATTTCAGAGATCTTTGGTATTAGAGAGAGAAGCACATGGAGAAACCTGATAAGTTCTCCTACAGTTCACCTCTTAAATGCACATTTAATTTGCAACATGACAAACAGCTGCATTTATTCATGGTTAAAGTGGCAGCTCTTCACCTAGAAGACATGCTTTTTGGCTAGCTTGATTATAACAAATTCAAGGTAAACAGGGTTTGGGTTTCTGCTGTCAATGAATTTTAATTGGTAGAAGGAGAGAGACAGACTGATCTCAACTAGTTACAGCAGTTGTATGAATTCATGATATTGTCTACCTGAACATGACAAGAGGTTAGCTGTGTTAAAAACTAAAACTGATGTTGATAGAAGGAATTACCTTTATTCTGTTCACTGGTTCCAGTCACCGTCTTCCTTTGTTATTAACACTACCAAACATTCCAAGCTGTCCCTTAGCCCCTTTCCCTCAGATGTCAGTGGTACATAGGTGTGTACCATTTTCTCCCAATATCAGCCTAATGCAGACACTTCCCTACTTTTTCTCTGCTTCCTCCTGGTAAAGTAGTATATTTTTAGAAAAAGAACCCAAAATGAAATAAATCAAGCTTAAGGTCCAAAGTATTCATTTGAAAATCTTCCATTCAATGCAAGATGCATAAATCTCTTCATAAATCAGCAACTGTATAGGCTGTAAGTGACCAAACCTTCTACTGCAGCCTTTGGTAGCATTTCTATTTTAAGAGAGAATTTCAAAGTAGGTAAGTATTGATCATCTTCAGTACAAATGCTGCTAACCCAATAGAGTGGCTCTCATTACCTCCAAGCTTTTCTGTCCTCACAGAACTCTGGCAGGATGGTCACCCTGGGATAAAGGCAGATAGCAAAGTGACACAGGTTTTTACATGCATTTAAAGAACAGTTTAGGGTGAGGAACTCATGAGCACAGGAGAGCTGGACCTAACAATTATTAAAAGGCACAATGGATGTTTCCTGTCACAGTACTGGCAATGGTAGGAAGCACCACAATCCACTCAAAGTACCAACCTAACTTTTTTGAATGTGCTTCTGGGTGAGGAACCAAAACACAATGGCACAACAGATAATAAGACTCTCCTGAAGTGAGACATTTCAATGTAAAGTGATATACAAAAAAAGCTACAAATGTAACCTCTTCTCAAAATCCTGAATACTGTATCAAAACGTTTGCTACTTTATTTACTAAGGATTTATTCAGCTGCTATAAATCTAGACAGCTTTGCAATTGCTGGTAGCTTGAAACAAAGACACCCACCAATTAAAATGCTCTGTATTACATACCCATTTCCATTGAGTACTGAGGTGATGAAGTTCCAGTCTTTGTTCCTCTGAATCCTGCCTACACTGGACAGCAACTACTCCCACAATAACAGTTGTAGGGAAAGGAGTGCTATGATTTCAAAGATAACTGGGAAACGGCGTACATGCAGATCAAAAGTCTGTCTGGCATTCTTCCTCTGCCGTGCTAAGTTCCAGTAAAACTCTCCAGGATGAAGGTAAGGAGGATTAGGTCACCCAGTCCTTCTCCAGGAAAGGTGGGATGGCCAAACATTATGACAGCTTACAGCAAGTCATTTAGCACTTTGGTTTCATTGGTACTTTGGGAGAGAAGTTGTTTAATGTGGATTAAACTTCAACAGAATTCCTGAGGTGTGATCCTTGTGGGTCCCTTCCATTCAGGACATTCTATAATTTATACTGGCAAGATTAAAGTCAAGATATCATCTAATTCTAAGCAAATCAAATGAATAGCTATTTACTCACAGTGTTAAGAAGAAAATTAAGTAAGAGTGCTTCTGCAAAAAGACCACTTGCAAAATCGTGGCTCAACCAAGCCCTAAGCAAGCCACAAATACCTACACTCAAAGTCTAACTGGTGGGAGGTTTATTTTGCAGATGTAAAGCACTAAGTGATCAGACCTTCCAGTTAACATGACATAAACATCCAAGCTGTTTTCCCAGTGACATCATTAGATGTTATTAGAACTTCTACAGTATTAGGCCCTCTCCTTAGTCTCAGCACCTGGAACAATGACCACATTAATCTGTTTCTCAGATGGCTTTTTGAAATTTATTTTTAGCCTTCCTAGTTAGAGGGAAAACTTGGAAGGAGAGGGTACAACCTAACTCACCGACCGGTAATCCCACAGGAGTGAAAGAAAACATCTAACAGCCCAAATTTCAGCTGATGTCACAACTTGAGGCCCAAGTAATTATTTTTGCAAGTGCCTTGGACAGGCAGCATTGCTTACCTTTCGGAGGATATTCAGAGGGCAGAGCTCCCCAGGTGAGCTGATACAGCTTCAGTTTCCAGTACATGAGTTTAATTTTTTAATGGAATCCCAAAACGCTTGTTAGCACAGATGCGACTTCTCAGTTCCATCCACCCACACTGAATATGCAGCAACTGCCAAAGCTAGAGTACTTCTGTTTAAAAAAAAAAAAAGTCTCTAGCTAAAAATAAATCACAACACTGTCACCCTCATTTGTCAGCAAGCAATATGCTGTTCAAGCCATTGTCCACAGCCATTTTCTTCTCGTGAACAAGGAAGGGCTTTCCTTTTATAAAATATTTACTTCGTTAGGCTAAAATACTCTTGTGATCTTGCCTCCTTTGAAATCTATTTGTCTTAGAAAATAAACCAGCGTTTTCTTTTCTCCAAGAAAAGCCGAGCTTTAGCATGAATACTTGCCCAAAAATCACATGCTGTCTTGTTAACAACAGAACCAGGGAAAGCTCTTAATGAGGGTCCTTGTCAGGAGATCCCCAGAGTCCAACGTTCAGCTGAGGGACTTTTAGTTGTCTTGCTGCTCCTCAGCCCTATGGGCTGATTCACTTTTAGGGGGAGGCAGCATGAACATGCACGTATGAGGTCAGAGAAACACGTCCAACACACTAAACTTAGCTCCTGGCTGCTGCGCCGCTTCCCGGTGGCAAAACCCAGACTTGTCACTTGTCACTGGCTTTGCGGAGCAGACAAGGGGCTCCATTCACCAGCCCCACATCCAACAGCTGCCAAATAACCGAGTAACACAAACCCCGGGCTTGGCAGGAAGAGAATTCCAAGCTCAACCCCGACAGCTTCGCAGTTTAAGGCTGTGTCGCTACATTTGCTGTCTCAAGTCCACCAACAGCGGTGTTTAGCCCTCGTGCGTCTGAGTTCAGTATTAAGACAATAATGTACTCATAGAAATAACTTTTTTTTAGAAAAGCCTTTCTAGGTTAACGCGGAACTAATAGAGCTTTGAAGGAAAAAAAAATGATAGTGAGACTGCGCAAGTTCAATAATCTATTCTAAAAGTCATCAAACCTACAAAAAACACAATTGTTTGAGTTGCTGTTGTAGTAATAAAGTCAGTTTTATTACAAAGAAGGATAACTGTAAATTAATAGACAAAGATTATTATGAGTTGAGTGGATGTGGATTGAAAATGCTAATTCAATTAAGTGGGTTTCTGACTGATATTATTCAGTAGAGATCTGGGGGTTTTGACATAATAAAAGAAAACAAATGTTTTAAAAATAACTGAAGAAGAACAAGGCTAGTTGATATATTCAACTTGAAGGAATTTTATGCAGCTAAAGTGCAAACATATTTTATACGTATCTGCCTCTGTAGTGGCAACACTACTGTAAAGTTAAGCACTGAGATTATTTTTTCTTTTTAGGAAATACAAGTACTTCTTGATGGTCAACATCAAAACTACAGAGCATCTAAAGGAAGCGTGATAGGGAAAACAAGTCCCGCGCCTCAGGTTTAGCAGAACGCTTTATGTCAATAGCAAGTCAGTAGCTGACAGCTGGGATTCTTCAGTCATGTAACAACCGCCATTCTGGGTCACAGCCCAGTGTCCTGCTGCTACCATTGCCAACAGAAGCTGCCTGGGCAAAGGGTAATGGTATTATTCCAGAATACTTCTCAAACCTCCAAGAGGTTGTATCTCAAGGTCTTTCTGAGCCAAACCTGGCATTGTTGTAATTAAATTTCCCAACAACATGCTTCTTCTATTTTTTTACCCAGTTGCTGTTTGAAGTAATGCAAACTAAACATTCTGGGAGGATATTTTTTATGTGATAAGTTATCAACAACTCAACTGCTCTTATTTCTTTTGAAGTTCTTCAGTCTGTATAGTGGCCAATGCCAAATGATCACTACCTGTTGGTGCTTTTCCCACCACTTGTGATCTTCACAGGCCTTTACCTTATTCTGCCTCCACCACCGCTCCTCCAAGCTGAAGCATTTGTCTTGGGCACTGAAGTTGTTGTTATTGCCTTTGGTCACCTTTAAACAGTCCTCCTTTGACATTTTTCTAGCTCTACCATACATCTCTCTAGAAACCCAGATCAGAATTGCATGCCACATTGAAATCATAGCTTTGTACAGTAGCAGAATTCTATTTTTCTATTCCTATTGCTCTGCTTTTTGGACTATAATTCTAAATATGGTAATGATACTGTCTTATTACAGCTCAAAGATTTGTTTCTACTGTTGTAGTAGTTGGCTTGGAACTAAATACCTCATATGAAAAGCTAGAACCATTTTCTTACACATCCTTCCACCAAATTTTGTATCACTTCAACTTGCAAGATCCTCCTGCAGTTCTTCAGTCAACTTCTGTATCTCCTGTCTTTAACAAATTGATATTATCAGCAGCTTTATCTTGCTATTCACTTTCTTCCTCTTTACATCATCTCTCATAGTCTATTAGCAGCTTCCAAGCAAAAAACAGGCGAGTTGAAGAAGAGTTAGAAAGTTGAGTACAAGACATTTTCTTCATTCCTGTTTGATTGCTTTTTCATTTCTAGCACCTTTTCACTGAACAAAAACATTATGCCTTCCAGCAAGTTATATACTATAATCAGTGTTTGGTACAGTGTATGATCTGGCTAAATCATCAGATACTGCTATCCTATGGTGAGGAGCACTTGAAATAAAATAAAATAAAATAACTTTGTAAGGAAACTAGTGAACTAGAAGAGTGGTTAAAGAAGGTGTATTGCAGATTTATCTCAATTTGTCAAAAGACAAATCCCCACAAGAGCCAAGATCTGTTGCTAATTTACAATGTTAATCTAAACACTAGCAGTTTGTTTTCCTACAACACTGCAAAGATTTCCTCCTTGTGCTGGGGAAATATCGAAGAGGAAAACAGCTGTATGGATTCATCTAGGATTGTAAAGGGGTTTGAGGAAATCCTAAGTAAATGAAATCTTATTTTATTGAATTGATACCACAAAGCCTTCTATTCACCCAGAGTAAGAGGAGACAGACAATGGAAACTATATTGTAAGAGCAAGGCAGGCTTTTCAAGACTGGATTTTATGCAAAGTAACTTAAAGTATGTTACTATTAACAGTGAGAGGGGAAGGGACTAATGCTGCCTTAGCCCCCACCAAAATGCAGCTGCTCTAAAAAAAAAATATAGCCAAGTATTCGTTTGGACTGCTTCAGTGATGAAGTTCAATTGAGTTCTACTCCCCCAATTTTAACCCAATTCTTCTATTGTTCTATTGAACCATTCTTGTTTTGTTCTGATTTTCATCACGTTGCTTATAGATTTTTGCACACAAACACAAAATAACAAGGACAGTATTCACTCCCTTCTAAAACAGATCCAGCAACTAGAAAAAGCAAAAAATTATTTCATTTTGTCACCTGCTAGCCACATAAGTACCTGACTAATTTTTCCTGTTCAGAGGGTGAAACAACAACTCAATGTTGACACAGTCAGGTAAGGAGACCCACTGGTAGTTATTTAAAGAGCCTTCCTCCCACTTCATACTGGCATAGCTGTATGAGACATCTCTCCTGCTGCCAGTACTTGTGGTGGTACGACAGGGATGCTCAGAGGATTGGTTGGAATATTGTCAGCTGCTTTTAACTGAAGGCTACTCCAGCCTTTATTATTGCTTCTGCCTTTGGATGCCACTTCCCCCAGTGCTTAATTTACTCTGCTTACTATATATATATATGTATTTAAAAAAAAAGAAGGAAGAGAGAAAAGGCTGGAAATACCCAGTGGGAGGTCTAACATTGCGGCTCACTCAGCAGTTTGTTTCCTCTCGCTCTGTAAAGTACTGGTTAGTTCCTAAATTGCATCCATTTACAACCTCAGTTTTTGTGGATGTTACTGTGGGTAGTAATATGCTTTTCTGGAGAGCTAAGGAGTATAGCACATCATAAACTGAGAGGATGGATCAATATTACCTTGCCTCTTGTGGTACTGGTAAGAGTTTTTACACCTGCAGCAGTGGCAGCAACAAGTAGAAATGCACAGAAACTGCCATTCCAGTTGATAGGAGTTATTGCTGATATTGTGATATGCGTGAACAAGACAAAAATGTGACTTTAGAGCATACAAATCAGAGAAATCAAGCCATTCATACAGCTCAGAGGAGTACTTGCAGCCCACAGAAGGAATTGTGTCTGCACTCTACTATCACCATCAATTAAGGGATGGGAAAATTAATGAAGTGCAAGATGACTTAACCAAACTCCAAAATAAGACCTCTGACAAAAGAACATCAGCTGCACTCAGTTTCATGACAAGATTTTTGACCAGTTGTGCCATACTGCTCGCTTTGAGGGAGGTACATAAAACTGCTCCTCAATTTAGGAGTGTGGTTTTATGAAATGTAAATTTTGAACTGAGATTGAGACCGAAGTCTAACTGTACCATCCAACTTACTTACAGTGTCTCCAAATCTTCTGGTCTGAAAGGCCAAGAAAGGTCCCTTTATCTTGTTAATTTAAGATTCTTTTTTTCTAATTTGACAGTTCTACCTCATTCCTTCTTCCTTCCACTCCACAGCAAAACATTCCCAGTTGTTGCTGGCCTATATAGGTTGTCAGGACAGCTGACTGCTTGGATTACACAGACTGTATTGTATCCCTTCACAAACCAGCCCCAATAAGTGCTTCCTTTGGGACCAGGGCTCGCTACTGGGCTGTACCAGCACACCAGGTGCTGTCCTGAAGTTGGAAATTCCAAGACAACACGCAATCCTGCAAATGCTCCTCTCAAAATCATTCTCCCTCTTAAGGCTCTTCAGCACAAACCTCCTCCAAATCAGATATTTGAGTAACTAGAAGCATGGTGAACTTGTATTCAGTTCTGACTTAGAGACAGAATTCTGACTTTGGCTTTTTGTCCAGGTACTGGAAACTAAAGCAGCTCTGGCTTTTAGTAGCTAGAGAGAAGATTTTTCAGTTACATTTCTACTTTTAAAGCAGTTACCTACAGAAATCCTGTATTCAAATGTTTTTGGAATAACTATAGCTCTTATCTGTGCAATAGTTAGAAAGCAGAACATTTCCCATCCCACGTAGATACTGCTTCCAGCCAAGGGCTTCTCTTTTTTCATCCTTACAGAGACTTTTTATTTAGCACTAGTACAAGACAGTAAATCACTGCCAGCTTCTTGAGATGCTACTAAAACTCTGCCTTTTAGGGCACTTCTCTATTGGAATTCCATGCTATTGTGACATGTTACTTGACTTGAATTTCTTTGAAAAAGTACCCTTGATGTAAACTATAATATAAGACACACCTCAGCTAAAGAATTGCTATTTACCAAGCAACAGAGCATCCCAAAGCAGGTCTGATTAACTTAGGACTGGAAGCTGCCCTCTTCAAATGGGTCTTTCAGCTTACAAAGACTGTATAGAATCAGAAGCTAATTAATATTTGAAAGTTATTTGAAGGATCTTTAGAATTAATGACTTGTTTCCTGTTCATCTACATCATTGCCAGAAACAGTCTTTGCATTGCTTTCAAGCTACTTTAAGCACTTAAAGCCAATATAACTGTGTTCCTTAGAAGTAACAACTTCCTGGACAGGTTATAGAACTGAGCAGATGCCAAAACTGTCAAAATCAGTGAGGGAAGTGAGGCAAGGAAAGATGTTTATATGGACATATTATTGCTTTGAGAACTAAGTCTCTTACAATCTAAAATAAACCATACAAGCATAACAGTGTTAATTTTTTATAAAGCCTGCGTGGTCAGTCCCTGACAAACTGAGAGAAGAGCTGAAATTTAGAAACATGGAAGTACCCAGCACATCTAAGCTCCTTCAGGAAGGATGCTGAAGCTGCTTCATAAAGCATCAGCAGAGATTCTGGGGCAAACACCCCTTAAGGCCATGCTTTCATAATGAACAGTAGATTGCCTGTGCCCCCAGAACAGGAAATCCCCTGAAGCACCCACAAAGATCAAGTGAGGCACACATGGAGACAAGCAGCACACAAACCAATGACTGAAATACAAAAGATGAGCCTAAAGAATGTCTAGCAGAGACCTGCATAAAGTATGATTTTTTTTTTTCTCTAAAAAGAATAGTAAATTAAACATGCAGGGTCACACCTCAGGTTCTGAAGCTGGAAAAGCTGAGTAATGGCAAACATCAAATCATCATGATCAAACAGACCAAGCAAAATCAGCCCACCAAAGGTATGATTAATCTAGGTTGGCATGTTCTCTTATTAGTAACGTCAAATGTGACTGTTTAGTAAAACTTCTGTATCAAGAATTGCGTCTAAAGTGTGCCAGAATATTATCAGTGTAATAGCTTCATTCCTAATTACTAGAGAAACTAGATTAACAGATTTATTCACAGAGCTGTGACTCCTTTGGCAGAAATATTCGTCAGATAATCCATGTAGTCATTCAACTTCAAGTTCACATCTACTTCAGTGTGAAGGACAACCGGCCTTTACTTTAGCTGTCAGTGTCACCAACTCAATGACAGTAACAAGGAGCTGCTGTTCATGGGCACTGGCTTATAATCAAGTTTTCATTCATTCCACTAAGGCCAAGAACTCAACGAGCACTGAAGTAAAATACATGTTGAAAAATCCCACCCTTAAAGCACATAAGAGGTGATACTGTTCTTAGAAACTTGGGGAAGTGATCTCTTAGGAAGAAATACTGCTTTTCGCTCTTTAAGCATCTGAGTTAACTCACTTCTGAATTTCAAAGGTGGTGGTGGTGGGGACAAGCTTCTCTTTTGACAAGTTTTCACCAATTCAGTCTTATATTGCAATTCAGATGACCAGAGTTGAAGCTGTCTGTACCCTATAAGTTTACTTCAGGGTCAGGTATTTTCTAGATAAACTTACAATCCTCTCGATCTTAGCCAAAATCAATGTAAGTCTTCTTACTTTGAAAATCTCTGGTAAATCTTTTGAAAATTATGTGTTGTTAATGTTGTAGACAGCTTATTTGTAACAGACTTCATACTATAGGTACTGCTACTGTTGGCCCCATTAAGGAGAAATTACATTAGACACAATAGGTGCATCCTCTAGCAGCAGGACTAAACCTAAATGACTCACTCAATTAAAATATATGGAATCTAATGACCATACTTCTGAAGAAAGGGCAGGGCTTCCTATGTAATGACAGGTACAATGTAATTACAGGGAAATGGACAGTCTTGGCTTTGTTCTTGAAACATGAAGGTGGCTGCTGTAATCTAAGACAAATACACAAAATGCAGGGGGGTTTTGTTTTTTTAATAATTTTTAGACACTGGAAGGGACCTCAAAAGATCATCTAGTCCAATCCCCCTGCTGGAGCAGCAACACTTAGATGAGGCTACACAGTTTGAACTGGGGAGGAAAAATACTCAGGTCTGGGTGTGGAGGTCTCAAACCAGTTTTATAGGGTACTTTGCCCGTGTTATGGAAGCAGTATATCACATAACGGTGGTAGCCTGCTCTCAAGGAAAAACTACAACTCGAAAAATCAGCATGGGAAAAAAAAGGGATAACCTGGGCAGGGGAAAAGAGGAAGAACTGAGAGCACATTGGTAGAGCACAGAGAAACACTATGGTCTATATGAGCGTTATTTATGTTTAGAGGGATGTGGAACCCTGTCCAGGCTTAGACCAGCCGAACTCGACCTCTATAAAGAGTTTAGCATTATCTTGACAACTTGAATGGGGATACATAGCCCTTACAACCATCATTAGACACTTATGAAAAGAAACACTTCAAATAACTCCTTACTCTAATTAAGATCCCCAAATCGAGCCTTCTGCAGCTGTTGAGATTCATCTCCCGTTTGTGCCTGGAGATGCAGGGTGGGGATCACTGGGGAGAGTGCAGACCCGAGCAGTAAGCGCACAGCTGTCTTTGGAGGCACGCTGCTGAAAGGACTCGGCATTCCTCCTCACAGACCAGGCCAGAGATGCACTGTCGTAATTTTTTTCGGATTTAAAATTGCATGAGTACTAACATACAAAGCTGAGCGTGAACATGTCATCCAGTGATACGTCTGTTCTTTTACACAAGAGGCAGTCAGGAAACAGCAGCATAAGCATCTCATCCCCAACAGTGAAGTTTTTCTAAATCTAGAAAACTGCTTTCTGGAAGTCGAATTGTTCTCCAGACTTGTGACAAGATGCAATAAAATTCTTCCAATGAGGATATGAATTCTAGTAAGATTTATTTCCAAACCCTCTAAGAAGTTAACCATCTAGCCTACTCAGATGTCTACAACTAAACAATAGGATCCACAATTTTTGCTGAAACACTTTGTTAGTAAAGTTACCCGTTTTGTGGGTAGTGCTAACCATGCTGTACCCTTCACTATCAGTAAATGCTTATTCTCACATGTGTTAAATTCACAGCCTACAGAACATTCTCAGTCAGGGCATGCTAATATTGTGACTTGATACTACAGGAGATATTTTTGTAGCACTTGATATACAGAGTGCCTCACAGTTTTGATATTTTATTCTCCTGACAATCCTACAGAGTAGGGTAAAATTTGTACTATGCAGAAGAAGGTCTAAAGCAAAGCAAGAGTCATTTGTTAAATATCAGACTGGAAGCTGTGGCAGAGCAGGACTCAAACTGGTGTTAATCAGCCATCTTTCCTAAAGTGCAATACCTGGAGCTTTTGTTACAAAATCCTTACAGAATCTCCCTGAGTACCAGTTTCAATACAAAGACATAAAACACTTTGAAAACAGCTACTGTCTCAACTACTGATGCTCTCTGAACAAAAATTCCTATGCTTCCTCACACTAATGAAGTAGGATTAAAACAGCTTTAAGTTCAAGCATCAAAAAAGAGAAGAAAATCTGTCATAGGGCAAAGCACAACAGAAAGCCTCTACAGTCAAAATTGGAAGAGAAAGCACAGACGTGCCGTTAGTTCTGCTAGAGACACGTTGCATGAACCATCTTATGTACTCATGCCTCTCACTTATCTGTACGATAAGAGTCTTCCTTTTCTAAACTTACCACCCTAACAGTGGAAAAAAAAAATGGCTAACTAAATAGGGATTAGCTATTAGAAGACAGTTTTCTTAACTGCGAGGATTTTTACTCATGTCAAGATCTCAGTTTTTTAATAATTAAAAATGGTAACTTCATGCATGTCTGCATTCCTGGTTTTAGAGCTGGCATCCTTTGTCTGTCAGCAAAGGCAAGGAACTGGGGAACAAACTATTTCACCAAGAGCACAGTCAGATAGGAAAATACTGTGCTAACAGGGCAAGAAGGAAGAGAGCTGTAAGGAACATTTGACAAAGAACAGTTGTTTTTACATAACTGAGGACCTGTCATCTGACCCCAGCAAGGGGGAAGGACCGAGAGACATCGGACTAGGAATTCGTAATGTAGAACACGGTCTTTTCCCAGAATATGTACTGACACCTGTATATATACCGATACCTGTATTTACAAACTGCTTTAGGGGGGAAGGACTGAGAGACATCGGACTATGAATTCTTAATGGAATATACAGTCTCTTCCCGGAATATGTACTGACACCTGTATACATACCGATACCTGTATTTACAAGTTAATTTAGGGGGAAGTGTAGCCAAAGTACCAGGAATCCATAAGGGGAAGGATATTGTATGCGTCAGGATAGTCTGTAAACCCTGAGGTACCCAACCAACGGGGAACAGGGGAGGGAAATTGCGGCCGGGATTTTGGGGGATAGAAGCAGGGGCTTTTTGTCCTATTCGGTGTGCCTACCTTTAGGTAGAACACCCAGTCTTGCAAAATTGTTATTAAAATATGCTTTGCTGAGAGATCCTGCCTGAGTCTATATTTGCAAAATTATTGTTTTCTACAGGGCCTACTCAAGAAAGCAATAAGGAAAAAAAAAAATAGGTACATTAAGTTATGCAAA
This sequence comes from Nesoenas mayeri, assembly GCF_963082525.1. NCBI lineage: Eukaryota > Metazoa > Chordata > Aves > Columbiformes > Columbidae > Nesoenas > Nesoenas mayeri. The sequence goes on along the minus strand of NC_137554.1, from coordinate 28,959,734 downwards.
AACAGGAACGACAAAAAGCACAGAAGAAACAGAAGGTTCTGTATATTGAACAACACAAAGGAACCGCAGGGGCATAAAGTAGACTTAAAGCAAGGAAAAGTAGAACAGCAGCATACAATAGAAAATCCCCACAGTATAGGGTTTAATGTTATACACCAAAGGAAAATAGTAATAGAAGGACCAGACTAAGCTTGCTATGATTTGACCTGTCTCATTTTCAGATTGCATGTGGCTGAAAAATAAAGATACAGGCAGCTGACTAAGAACACTAAATGCTCATAGGAAAGGAAAAGGTGGTTCTTCCTCATTTATCACCAACACCAATTCCTGGACATTAAATTCTGTTTCCCTTTAAGCTTCAGACAACCACACTTCACAGAGTATTCAGCATGACACTGCTCAGAACACAGGATCATTATTTAATTTCCAGAAACATAAGAGCATTCCCTGGAAGGGTAACCTTCAGTTTGGTGATATGAAGCGCTGCTGTACCAGAGCAGTTTATACTATAGACTAAAGCCCACTTCTCCATTAACAAATCAAGATGTTGTTTCTATAATAGCTTTTATGGTTTCAAAAGTTACAAGCCCACATCTCTGTAGGCTCAGGGGGTGGAGCACAGGGGGTAACTGTGTGATGAAGAGTGTTTTAAGCTTTTGGTAGGAGGAAATAATGGATGGGTGGATGTAACAAAGCCAGACGCCAAGACCTGAAATGCATGTAGGATCTCAAATCATAACAAATTAGTAAAGTGCAGGAGAAAAGGACAGTTACAGCATACCTAAAGTCATGCCTCTGCTTTAACATGATAATATGCAAGCTGGGAAGTCTGTCTTGGTTGTATTTTAAACAGATTTTCCTATCTCCTTTCTAATAGTCTGTTTTAGGACTGAACAATGTGTTTCTCTCAATGGGGCCTTTCATTGACCAGTATTAATGGGAATTATAAGTGACACTTAGAAAACCACCCATAAATGCATCCTAATTTAGGGTAACTACCCCACAGCTAAGCAGTCAGTGAGGAACACCACAGTAGTGCCAGGTGATCTTATTTTTTGTAATTACATGCCTAAACACCAGGTTTATGACCTCTGCAAAGAGTCTGTCTCCCAGCCAACAACGCCACTGCAGGAATGCTTACTGCAATTCACTCTTTTGTTTGTATTGCTCTACTGCTAAACAATCAAAACCAATATACTAAGTTCTCTATCTCTTGCTAATTCACTGTAGCTTCAGCCTCTTTAGGGAAGTTTGATAGATAACATTCAGCAAAGCACAGTGCTTTGAGCTTCCCATTTCAAGGCAAGTCAAACAATTAACACAAACACTAACCTTCTATCAGACCTATTATGCCACAATTGTTTTGAAATACAGGCTAGAACCACAACAAACTCATTTCTTTAACAGATGAGACAACATTTAGCCTGCAGACAGCTTTTCTGTGTCTGTTTATGCAAAGTTAAGTCTAAACATCTCCATAAAACAAGCAAGCATTACTACCATTTTACAAATGAGACATGCACAGAAGCATTAAGAAGTGACTCTTAATTTGAGAGCCCAGATTTCCCAGCAGAAGTATCAGATTTAATGTCTTTTCATGCCCAAAAAGTTGCCTGCATCCTTTCACATAAACAAGTCGCAAAACCTCTCTTACTGGCAGATGAAGTTATCTAGGATAAAGCCCAATAGAAACAAAGCAACTAAAAGGGGAGCAGTTGATCTCTTAAAAGCAAAAGCAACATCTACTCCCTTAAATTTTGACACAGATGCATCTGCCTTTTGATATGTGGATCTTGCCTGCTTTCATAAACCCACAATTACTTAAAACACTGTTCACTGCAACATAGTAATGTTGAAAAAAAAACCAACAAAAACACACACACAAAAAAAACCCAAAACAATAAACCCTCCAATTTTCCATGGAAAAATTAAGTCAAAGCATCGCAGCACCCTCTCGTGGTAGGCTGAAAAATCATGATCTCCATAAGCAACCTGTAATTGATCCTTTTATATTCTTTCTTTAAAATTCCAGCACCCTCCAGTGTGCTGTTCAGATAACATAGTAGCACTACCCAGCATGGGGCTGTGTTCTTTCATACTCACCTGCCTTCTGCTGACAATGCTGTGTTTCTAATCCCACTTCCCTGCTCAAACATAACAAGGTGAGCTTTGTGTGCCGAGAAGAAGGGTAAAGAAAGCAGAAAGGCTGTCTAGGAGGTTCCTCGTAGTCAAGGGCTGTGCTTGTTCAGGAACAAAATGCTTACTGGCAATGCCTCCCATGAATCAGCTGCACTGTAGTTCTGAGACAGCTGATGCACAACAGAAAACACACTAATGATCAGCACCTGGGGATGGTTGGTTACCATTCCCCCAGCCTATAGCAAGAAAACAGCACAGCTCACCTGAGTCTAAACAGCCTGTAATTCTGCTGCCTTAAAGGATGCCAGTTCCATAGCCCACAGCATGAGTGGGAGCAACACCAGGGCTAAAGCCACCCACCTGTGGCTGAGCAGGTACCAAGGGGCCAGCTGAGTGTTATTCTGGAGCCAGGCTGCACCCAGAAGCAGTTACATGCTTTGCTACCAACCCACAAAACAAGAAAAAACAAGAAAATTTAGCAGAAACACTAACAAGGCACACAGAAAAAGTCATTGCACCTTTACCATCATGGTGCAAGCTTGTGTGTTGATGGAAAGGAACACAGCAAGTGTCCTCAGCAAACTTAGCTTAAACATTTGACAAAAAATAGATGGAAGCTATACAGACTTATTCACATCAAAATAAGAAAGAATTAGAACTTCTGTAGAAGACAACAGAGAAGTTTAGCTTTAACAGAGTTAAGCATATGGCTTATTTCAATTTCTCAAAGCACACTGTACTTCTAACTAGGTGCTGAAGTGGAGGAATTATCACACAATTAGTGCCCTCTTTAAACATTTTAGCCCTAAAAAAAAGCTAAATGTATTTAATTATGGTGACCTAAAACCAGAAAATAAATAATTTTCTGACCAGACAGATATAGTGCTTTTATGACAAAAGCAAGAATGAGATGTGCTGGACTCCTGTTTCACAGGACAGCTATGGCAGGCTACTCAAGTCATCGTTTGAGCACTTACTGGTTTTGCACATCAATCCTAAACCATCTAATGTGCCCCTGCAACGAAAAAAACATTCTCCTTGTCAGGAGAAAGAGCAAGAATTCTCCAGGGCCTGCAGAGAGCTGGTTCTCAGTATTTATGTTACTTCCACAAATGACAAAGCTCATCGTGGCTTGCTTGATGCTAATCCAGTCAGTAAAAAAGCAAGTTTGAAAACAAATCAGAAACGAGTGATATCACCACAAAGTGATCAAAGAAACAACTTTCAGAGCATCTGTTTAAGGTCTTGCCTATACCACAGCCTTTATGCTTTGATTAAGGTGCCATTTGAAAATTAATTTTACCGAGACTCTTAATAAATATCAACAATATTCTAAAGAGCACATGTAGGACATTCAGCAATTTAAAGCTCAACTTAGAAGAACTTGCTATTTTACCTTTATCTTAAATCTGAGCCTGAGAGCTGCCAACTGTTAGATTGCTTTTTTTTTTCCCCAGCTTATAGATGAAAAGACATATAAAATTAATTTACAGGAGACAAGGAACTACAAATGAGCTCTCAGACAAAGGATGCTGTTTGTCTTTCAGTTGTACTCAAGTGAAAGGTGGACGTAAAGAAAGCTGTACAATTAAAACCTGTGCTTTCAGAAAAAACTGCATTAAACACAAGCAGTAACTCTGTACTTACGGAACCCAGTTCAGGCCAGTATAAGCTTGAGTTCTGCTGCACCCAGTGACGTAAGAGGAGCTACGCCACTGTTTCAAAAGATCTTCAAGGTTATTCAGATCTCTTTTCTTGGATGACATAGCTTGACTAATTTCAAAAAAGTTTGCATAAACAGATTTTTATTGTGGAACAGTCACCGTAGTTTCATTAATTAGCAAGTTCTGACATACTACATTGCTTTAAAGGAAATAATACTTAAATAATTTCTTTTTAAATCCCTTCAAGGCTAATCTAAATATTTTTCCAGTCCTCTTCTATTATTAAGTAAATTTTCAGAGATACTAGTGTAGCTACTTCTTCTGGTGTTGGCTTTTCTAAGCAGCAACACAAAATTGATATTCTCATCAGTTGCACAGCCTCCCACAGGTTTCTGAATAGCAGCAGTAAAACTGAACAGTCTAGTTAATTGTGTGACACTGCTGGTTAGCGAAACGAACCCTGAGCAGTAAAGGCTTTGAAATAATCTTGAGAAACTGAGCCGACCCTGTAAGCTAAGGAAGGGCTCGTTATATTAATTTACACTCCAGATTGAGTTTGAAGGGTTATTTTCACAATCAAGGGACTACAAAATTAGAATGTACAAACCTTTTCATTTTTTGTCTACATAATAGATCTGTGCTCTGTAAACACGTTTTAGACCTCTGATGTTTAGGGTAAATGTAGGAGGTAATACTAATCTACTTGGATATGACAGTATTTAAACAAGCTTCTAGGCCAGGCCATCTGTTGGAATGCACATAGATTTGTGATGAGGAAGTGCTTCTTCCCTTTGCAATTCCTTTATGTTTTGGTGTGTCTACTGTACATCCAACTTTTCCAAAAACTGTGGGTCTAATTGAACATGGAATATGACAAACAAGAACACTTCATGAACTATGCTCCATACTACCACCATACTAGCCAATATTAATATAATTTCTTTCAGCCAGAAGCAAGCTTGACGCTTGTTTCAAAATTAGCCACAGTGCTGAGCACACTTAACCTGCAACAAAAGCAATTACTGGTATCTTACAGCAACCCACTGTAAATCCCACACGTGAACTGTAAAGTGTGTATACATGTATTCACTATTCAATTGTACTTGATTCTACTTCTGGTAGGGACAGAACAGGGGGAAGAGATTCTTGTTGGGGGGTTTTTCCTTGCCAAAATGAACAGTCCTGCAAATTAACATTCAGTTGTGCTCCAGGAGCGTGGAAATCCTCATCTTTTTGTGCCCATGATCAGTCACCAGCTTTGTGGGGAAATCCCTCAAGCGGAATGCTGTCCACTGGCAGAGACCTTGGTCAGTAATCCACTTCCAGCTCACTATAGATCAGTTTAGAAGGCCCACCTGGCTCATTCAACAAGTATTAAGTGTACCCACGACTGCAATTTAACAGCTTTATCTCTGAAGTTGAACAGTTGCAATAAAATCTCCAGTGTACTTGAATGCACTATTAAGTAGAAGGTGGAAGACCATCTTTTCTCTTTTTCCAGTCTTTCCTCATTCTTTTTCTTTCCTCTGCAGCATTACTTTTTATGGAGATATTCTTTTCCATAGTTGTTCATCCTATATATTCTAGTTGAGATGTCAGCAAACACAAACAACAAAGACACACCTGATGCTTTGTTGTTGGGATTATTATAGGAGAAAGGAAGGAGAAATAGGAGGTGCATAGGGTCACAAATCCAGAATGTTCTCATCCTCCTATTCTCTAATTTGATTCCGAATTTGACCCAAGAGCAGCAGGAGATGGTTCTTTTGCCTTATATAGCTTAAAATAAGAAGAAGTTGCTTCAGTTTCATGTTAGTATTAAACAACAAAAAAGCCCCAAACTATCAACAGAAAATAGAGCAAGATCCAAACCAGTTACACTATCAAATTAAAGGATGAGGGGATGCGTAACTGTCCTACAGAAAATGAGGCTGCTATTCTTACATAATTGTAGTCCAAATTTTCACATCACTATTGCCATAGAATACTTTCAAATCAACCTAAGTGAAGCTCCAAGTTGATTAACACATGTAATTATTTTTAATGGAAGTATCATAGCAAGATTAAGATGGAAAGGATAGGAGAAGAGGAAAGGAATTTCTTGAAGCAGTTCAGTCTTAAAAGAAATATGTTTAAATGACCTTTCAAGAGCACTAGAAATAAAACCAATTCAATTCTTAGTGAGGTATTTCTGTGCATCTCTGTCTCCCCCTCAAAAAAGGCGAAGTTATTTTTGGACTGTTTCCTGTGCTGAGTTAGCTGATACTGAAAGCCACCTATTGAAAAGTTAATTTATACACAATTGCACATAAGCAATCATATTAAGAGATGCGCATGTCTTTATAGAAATACCACAAAGCACATGAAACTTCCTGAGCAGATATGGGTAATATAACTAAGCTTTGTTGTTGTGGTTTACAGTGTTACCAACAGGAAGCCTCAATGGTTTTGTAACAGTCACTTATTCTAGAGAGAATAATCTCTATGGATAACACCAAGACCAGCCTTTAAAATAAAGTATTTCATAACCACAAAACCAGAGAAATGTCAGGGATGAGGCAGTGACGGTGAGAGAACCATTACTTCAGACCCAACAAGTCCACTGTGTTACCCCCCTTGGCACAACCTTTTGTTTCTTTCTTGCTCTGTTGAGGGAAAGAGAAACTGCTGGTGGTCCAAACAACTACAAGAAATATTTATTTACTAGTAAATACTCTTCTGAATGCTATTAAGAACAAACTTGTGTGCCTACTTTGCAGATTCACCTGCAAAGCCAGTCAAGGGGCCATTTGCACCACAGCTACCCAGCTTTGTGTCACTTGTAATTACACACCGTTGAAAAAGCTACTGCCTGATTGGCACACAGTGATTTAGGATATCGGATTCTGAAACAATTATAATATAGGTGAGGCTTCAGTCTGTGGTCATCCATCCTCGGCTTTTTGAAATACATCCAGCTGAAAATCAACTTGGCAAGCCACTAAACAAAACCTAACTGTATTACTTTTAATACCTTTCACCCGCATCCCTACTGGAATAAGTATAAACTGCTGTTTCTTGGTTTGTATGAGTTGGGTTTTAACATAGTTTCTTATGAGTGTGAACTAGTCAGCTGTCAGCAGTATTTACAAGACAGTTTATGGCTAAAAAGTACACTGGAACCATTAAGTTGTGACAACTAAGAGAAATGGGCTAGAATAAATCACGCTAATGATCATCTGGCTTCATCTATAAAACAAAGATCTAAACAGTATGATTAGACTTCAGCAAGGGCTGGCCTGCCCTAAGAACAAACAAACACAACATATGCTGAAGTAAGTGGGTCAGAGAACAGGTCACTTCTCCTGAACACCAGTGAAAACATGATTTCAAGGCTACTGTCCCAGAATCTGTAATTAGTACCAGCCAGAAAATATTCCTGAAGCCAACCCTGCTACAGCATCTCTAGGAGATAGTCCAACTACCTTCCAACTCTAATTATGTGAGCTGTCAGTCCCGCTAGATTAAAAACTATGATTTAAGCCACTTGTGACAATTCGCTTTTGTGTCCAAGAGCTTACACGTTCACTTTCCATCAACTTGTTCACTTGGCCATGTCCCTATTTCCCAAAAAAAAACACCCACTTTTTTTTTTTTTTCTTTTTGCAAAACATTGCACTTGCAAGCAATATCAAGTTTGTGAAATATTGCTAGAACAACTTGTACCACACCATCTGCTACATGTGGAGAACTGAGAAATCAGAGATCTGTCTGGGCTTTGAAATTTGATTTTTAAGTTAGACTAACATCTTTTGAAATAACTTTATTTCAGTCTTACCTTCTTCAGACTATGTTCCTCTGTCTATGTGAAAAGCACATAGGAGATGTACATATGCCAGGAATTATAACTGATTGGTAATGTGTATTATATTGTCCCTTCCGTTGAGTTGGTAGAGTCCTCTCATTTGCGAAAGACTACGCAAAAAACTCCAAGTGGAGACAAGGTATAAAAATGGGTATTGAATGCAACTGAATCTGCAAGAATAATTTAGATATCATGGAGAATGATGCAATATAGAACATGCCTATAATTTCACATTCTACAAGAGATGTTCCTCTAGACACTTTGCTGAACTATCCTTTATTCCCCAAATAACTAGTTATGAGTTATTTATACATTATGGTCCCACAAGATTTCTGATTTACAGCACAAAGAGTCAGGCACTGAATACAGTGATTATATTCCATCTGCACAGGGCATTTACTGACAGGAAAGTCTGCTGGCAAGTAGCTCTGGCCCGAGCTTGCTGCATTTCACTGGGATGAAAAATAAAGAAAACTTCAGGAGGCCCTCAAATTGCGGTTGTTAAACTGACCCTATCTTCTCTCCTTCTTTCCATTTTCCTGCATCCAGCCCTTCTGTTTCACTGAATTTCAAAGGGATGGTGTTATTTATGCTTCTTCCTATTTTAGAATGTTTTTATCACGTGGCATAGCACTCTAACTGCCTTAGGGGAGCTTTAATGATAATTTTATTTTTAAAAGTATAGGCTTATCTTGCCTGACCTTGATGCACATAGTAAAAGGTTGCTAAACTCCTCCTCTAGAAAACAAAACAGGGAACAAATGTCCCATGCCTGCTGGATCAAAAGCTCAAGTGCAGCAGAGCCTTCCGCTACCCCAAAATATATCACCAAGGCAACTGCAGCAGTATTGCAAACAGGTATTGCACAAGCTTCCCAGTCAGGATTTAAACACTCTGATTTTCCTGCAGTACATTTTCTACAACACTCAGCAAGTCTTTTCAGAGATGAAAAGCAGGCTAACACCATTCCAAATAATATCTTGGTACAGCAGGCAGTTATCACTGCTCTTCAGAAAGAAAATTAGAGCATGGCACTGTTCAAAGGTCATATGAGGAGCCAAGTAGGGCCCATGCAACTTGGAAGATGTTGTTTGTCATCAGCTGGACCCCTTCCCTCAAACAAACTAATGAAAGGATAAAAAGTGAACCAACTACCCTGTTCTCTCCCCTTTTCCTTTTCTGAAAGCAAATCCATCCTGTAACGGCACCAAGTACTTTTCTTCTGGTTGCACTGAACTGTAAGAATTTGATCATAAGAGAGTGTTCACTACAGCTTCTCCCTCTTGAATTGTTGTCCCTGTGGTACTAGTTAATTCTGATGCAGTGTACGTGGGAACACTAGCATCTGAATAATCCTTCTGTTTACACTCTTCCTTTCTAGTACATTACTAGCAACCAATATGCTTGATGATCCATTGCTTGCTTTTATAAGTCACAGATTACGTGCCAGGAATGCTCGCAAAGGAGCACTTTGAAAGGCTCATTGCAAAAGGCTGCAAAATCTGTGACTTTCTGTTGCATCTTAGAGAACTCTGCTCCACAGCTAACAAATCACAGCAGCATCTCAGATTCCATAGGACTTTTCTGCTCAACTTCACAGCAGTTCTCACAGAATTCAACACTGTGGTAAGCTAAAGCCCCCAAGAATCTAGGTTGCCCTACCGATAGAAGAGTGGGGTGCCACAATACAGATTTCCTTGTTCTTCCCATAAAATAGAAAAAAACATCTTCAAATTCCTTGCTTATTTCAAAAAAACACCGTGAAGTAGGTAGTGCCTGTATAGCTGCAGTGCTTCTCCTACACATCTGTAACATAGCAAACACACTCGGGACAAGGTTTTTGGTAGCCTAGCATAAGAGATTTTACACTATTGATGTGACACAATCTGGTCTTCAAAATCCTGTAGCAAAATGGGTCTGATGCTGAAAACATTGTTTACTTCTATCCTTTTTCATAAACAATTCAAAAGAAGCAAGCCCTCAAAATGAATTTTGGCAAGAGTACTTAGTTCACGTCGCTCCTGGCACAGTATAGTACAAAATCTGCCAACGTGAGCTGAGGGAAGGATTTATACCTGTGAGGGTCCAACAGGTTCTCTTCCTCACATCAAGGACCGTATCACAGAAAGCCAAGGAAGGTAGATAATTCAGGCTCATCCTCTGACTGGCTGGTTAGTCTCTGGTCCAGCAGTGCTAACCAGAAATCCTGTGCTTTTTCCATCACTTTTCATACCCTGTGAATACATGTCCTAGTGACAAGATGGAAGGTCAGGCTTGGAAAGAAATTACTAGAAAAGAGGAGTCTAGATCAAGTAACATCGCCAGCAACCACAGCATCTCAGCAAAAGAAGTGTAACACTTAAAGAAAGCCAGCAGAAAGCCGGGTTAAGTAAAACAGGAGGAGGAGGTTGGTAAATGAAAAATAACAAGTTGAGAGGAAAAAAAATAATCCCTGAGACAAAGGGAGTCAGGATCACAAGAAAACAAATCATTTCAGAAAGGTAGTGAACTCCAGATTCAGTTTTCTGAATCTTTAGTTATTGCCCAAGACAAGTATTTAAATAGGTACCCAACTTCAACTAGCTTTTGGTATCGGTTATTAATAGTGAGTTGTTCGCTCATTTCTAGTAAAATGTGCATGGAATCGGGGAACAATTAAACATGGCTGAGGTATTCACCAAGATGGGATAGGAGTTTTAAGTCTGCCCTGAAACTCTCAAAAACTGGATTGCCAAAAATCCCCACCTCTTTTACATAATTTAACAGAATGAAAAGCTGTATCTTATTTTCAGTAGACATGTCTTACTTTACAGTCTCCAAAGAAAATAACAGAAGCAACAAAAACCTAAGTAAAATTATATCCATTACCTTACTGCTGAAGCAGATAACCTAAGCAATATAAATAGTAGAGAAATTATTTTAAAAGATACAATCACTGTTATCACAGAGAAACGTTCTTTTCATATGCCACTGAACAGTTTTATTCAGAGCACGTTGGCTTTCCAGGCTCATTCTTGTCTCTAATTCTATGGAAGACAGAGCAAAAGGGGTGGCAAAGGACATATTTTGTCGTCTTGGTGTGCATGTATGCTTAAGAAAGCTTTTTCTCTTCTTTCTCCTGCCTCTACATGTAAATAATTCTCTCTATCTTTAAAATTTAGTAGGGTGGAGAGAGGTACTAGAAGGATTTGTGCAGGATGCTGAACTAAACTGCCACTAAAACACACAGCAATAAATGAAAAGATGCACTCAAGTCAATCTCAACTCTGCTATTCTGAAGTAACTACATGTCCTCACATGTTGTACTGTACTTCCCACAAATGTCCTTTCTGTCCTTGCCTTGTATGACCGAGAACCAAAGAGTCACCTTGATACCAAAACACCAAAAGACAAGACGCTTTGTCATTAGCAGGAGTGCTCTTGCTCCATCCAGCAGTTTTATGCTGCCAGTAAAGACTTCAGGATACTGAAAGAAGAGAGGTACGTGCATAACTTCTGAGGTCTGCTCCTAACATTGTGAATTTACAGTATTAGTCTATTATGAGTAATGTTTTTGCCAAAGTGACTTTTATAGTACAAAAATACAAAGACGACAGAGTAAAACATGAAGATTATGATACTATGCTTGAAAGATGCAACAAAACAGTAATCCTGAGTTTTAATTGCAGCAGTAGCAGGTCAGGCATTTCAGCAAGCACAGAGTTCTGTTTTGGTTTTAAAGTTGATACTGTTCCCTGAACTCAAAAGCTGTGATAACACTGAGATTTTAAGAACCAGATTTAGTGCTGCGCTCTTGTTTTGATAGATACTTACGTGTCAGCAGTCACAGCAGATGATATTTACATTTAGACTGCTGGTTGCATGTTCCTTAATCTTTTTGCCTATGCTCATTCCATTGAGCAAAAGAAAACATGTATTGTCAGAAGCAGCCATGCTCTACAAACATTGACATCTCTCTCCACCTAAAGCCAAGCCAGCCAAGCCCTCCATAGCAGATTCATTTTAGGATTAGAGATCCATCCGTGCTTCTATTCTCAATATGCTTGTCAAGGTAGACAGGTTTCAGTTGATCATACCTTCCAAAGCTTTGTGCATTAAGATGTTGCCAAATAGATATAATAATTAAAAAAAACCCAAATACAGTTACAAAGGGGGATTTGAAGTTGCAGGGTCCTCCTAAGAGAGATTACAGAAACTATTAATAATAATGTTGCATTAAACATTTCCGGTATCAGTCTACAGCAATAAGAATAGCAGTGGACAAGCAAAAACTTCAACTGAGAATCAGATGGCAGCTATAATACCACAGCCAAAACAAAACCGTTTGCTCTGTCAGGAGCTATATAGCAACAGAGACTTACAGATCTAGAAGGGCAAGTCACAAGCGCCTCGGTAAACAGAAAGACAAAGCACATGTAACATTTACCTTTGTAAACAAAACCAGAGCAGGGAACCGCTGTAGTGACAGCTACCAGCGCTGCGAGTTGCGATTCCCGGCGGTGCCCCCGAGCTCCTGCCCTGGGTGGCGAAAGGCCCCGTCCCCAGCCCTGGGGGAGGCTCCTCCGGCCCCGAGCTCCCTGCCCGGCTCCGGGCTGGGCCGACACCAGCACCCCCGAAACGTGGCACAGCGGCGGGGGCAACTCTCCCCTCCGCCAGTTAAACCACCAACAACAAAAGAGGCAGAGGACGGACGGCGATCTCGGCCCTTTCCCCCCAGCCCCGGCCCCTCCCGCCCGGCGGCCCCTCACCGTGCTGGGTGAAGATATTGAAGCCTCCCTCGGCGCTGCGCCCGGCCGCCTCTCGCCGGCGGCCCGCGGGCCTGGCCGCGCTGCTCCCCCGCAGTCCCCGCGGCTGCTGGTGCTGAGGCGGCGGCTGGTGCTGGAGCCCGGCGCCCGGCTCCCCGACGCGGCCCACCTGCTGCCCCATCGCCGCGCTCCCGGCCGCGGCCCGCGCTCACATGCCGCCGCCGACGCCGCTTCCCCGGCCCGGCAGGCGGCCTCCCCGCTCCTCCCCCCGGCGCGGCCCGGCGGCTCCCGCCCGCCTCGCCGCCCCCGCCGGCCCCGCGGCGCTCCGGCCTGGGACTCACGGACTCGCCCCCTCAGCCCCCGCCGCCATCTTAAACCACAGAGCGCCAGGAGAGCGGGGACAGAGCGGCTCCCGCAGCCACCTCCGGTCCGCCGAGGGAGGCCGCTCAGCCCGCCCCCGCCGCAGCCAGTCGCACGCAGGGTGACACAGGGTGACACGGGCAGCGCGGTGTGGCCTAGGCCCTCGGAAGTATTAATATTTCACTCCCCGTGCTGGCTACTACTGCAGCAACGCCTTGGCGGTGTTGCTGCGTAGTGGACAAGCTGCAATGCCGCTTGTCTCAGATGCCATCGCCACATCACTGAAAAGTGACAGTGACAATTGGCTTGGCCACACTCCCGAGGAGCCACAGCAGCCTGGGGCTGGGCCCACCTTTGTGTGGCTGTCCTGGGCTGGGCAGGTGAGGCAAAGCTCCTCTTGGAGCTCCATGAAAGATTCTTAGAAACAGGAATTCTCAGGTCATGTTCCACCTTCCCAGGGTCACGAGGTGCCACAGAAATGCCATCTGTGCTGTCACACACACTCAACCTGCGTCCTGCTGCAATACAAACCCTGCCTAAAATTGGGGTGGCTCATCCAGCTGGGCTGGCCTGTGCTCCCACACAGGCTGGAGTAAGTGGGAGCACGTGGAGGCAGAAATGCACTAACTCACCAAATTAATGGACTAAGAACATGGGGGAGATCAGGAATTACAGACAGGCTTGCTAATAACACACAACAAAACAGTTCTTACAGTAGCGCGGGGAACATCTGGGGTGTAGCACGGGGTGCGTGTTGCCAAGTCTGGGACTCTGTATGGACACGGTTGTGTGTGTATCTCTGCAGGATGGACAGTCTCGGGCAGAGCTGGCCCACATGGGTACGCTCTGCGGTGGAGATATTTCCTGGGCTCATTCCAGCGAGAATTTGCAGGGTTTGGCATTTATAAATGGTTTGCCTTGTAAACAAAATATATATGTTCTCTGGAGACTGTAGAGAGACAACAAACATAGAGCTCCCTCGTGCCATTTGCAGTTGCCATGTGGGATAGAGCCACTCATTGCAAATCAACAGAAATTGTATTTTTCTTCCCTAATGCCTTTTACTCACTGATCCCAAAGAACTATCTGGAGGAAGGCCATTAGCATTTTGAAAGAAGATGCCAGTGTCAAGAGACTATTATACATAAGAGCACTAAGCAGAATTGTGTTGAAACACTGTTCTTCTGCCTCAGATCTCATGAAATCCCTCATCCTCTCTACCAGCAGCTTGTGCACATTGACCAGCTTGCTGTGGGTTATGTTAATATCCAAATGCATAGAACTTGTCTGACATACAGCAACACCTTAACTGATGATGGAGTCAAGCAGGGACTTTCTAAGGTGGCCTGTTGCAAAGGGAAGAGGGCTGCAGCACGGTCACCATTTGCTATTGTATAAGAGTATTTTAGGATTATGCTGTACCCTGTTAAAAAAGCTTCAAAGCCAGTGCTGGTTGTGTGGTAAACAAGACATCCCCTCAGACTGTACCCCTGCTTGGTCCTCTCAGCAACATATTTTATAGGGTATCATATAAACAGGGGATGCCAAGCCCTGGCTGCTGACCACTCTTCTCGAGTGCCTGCTAGAAAAGCGATGCAGTTACAAACAAGAAACTCCCCAAAATGAAAGTAACTCTGTGCTATTAAGTCACCAATGACACCAAGCAACTTTGTTTCTTACTGTTAAAACAGGGGCTAATAAGTATTTACAGAGCGTCATGGTTATTAACGATGCAAAGATTACAAAGTGCTTTGAAGAGGTAAAAATCTGTATCAGTTATACCTATTATTATCAGCTGTGATGTTATCCATCTCATGTAGTATCAGGAATAGGTTGTTTCTCAGAAGGTAATTTCTTTTGAAGAGGTCTGGCACAGTGCATTAATGAGGCACCAGTAACAGTTACTGTCCTCCTGGCGATTTTGGGCTTCCAGTCAATCTGCTGTCTCAGGAGCTGTTTGAGTAAGGGATAAAAAGGACCAAGGAACAAAGGCAGCATTGAGGTTACAGTAATGTGCCTGATGAGAAACATGGTATTTCTAGAAATGCTTCTGAACTGACTTTAAATATTCACCATATATCCGTTTCTTAAAGCTGCTTCTAAGCACTAACAATGCATTGCTTCACATCCACACTATGCTCAAAAAATCACACAATCATTTAAATAATTGCTGGCTGAGCAGTCTTATGTGCTCAGCATTACATGTCACAAGCGTGGTGCTGTCATCTGCCTGAAGTACAGGTTCTGTGCCAGAAGAAGCCTGTGGACAAACTGGAGACTCCTGATCCTCAGTTTTGAGTCAACTGGGCAGCTTCTGTTTGTAACCTAGGAAAAATTAACTAGCAGTACTCTGTTGGTGGCTTGAAAGTTAATTCTAGGAGTAATCTTTGCTATTCTTCCAGCTCATATACCTTCTGTGTATCAAAGCTACACAGCGAAACAGATTTTTGTTAAACATTTGGCTGGTATTTAGGACATAGATGGTATTATTTGAGGTATTCATTAAGTGCCTAGAAGAACAGAGGCCAGATTGAGGCATTTGGAGGTTTCTCAAGAGTAAGGGATGCTTGTCCATAACATGTCAGGGTTTTTATGGTTTTATTGCAATACCAGAACAAGTTGTGGCTCTCAGGACAGCTGTAACTCCCCTGGGATGTCTGCAAAGGCAGTGTGTAATGTCCACTAGATGGCCCGTGGCATTGCTGCTCAGTGTCCCTGGAACACCCTGGGCTTCACCAGGCTGAAAAACAGACAGGTACCTTAATGGAGGTGTTATGGAGAAAGACATTTAAAAAAAGAAAAATAAAATCTGATCCAGGCTTTGTGACACAAGGTTAGTTATCCTGCAATAAACATTGACAGCTTGTAAGTGCTGAGCCATTTCGAAGGAGAATGTTGTTTCTTGGTGCAACATGTACAAGTACTCATCCTTTCATCTCTGATTGACAGCTCTTGAAATGTACTGTCTGCATGGATCTTTCATGGCACAATAGGTAGTGTTTCAGCATTGTCTTAAAAGTTATTTTTAATCATTCCTAGGATTTAAATTTTAATTTATGTACAGTGCATGCAAGATAGCTTGGGGTATTCAGATGCCTGTTCAATGAGAGTCCATGAAAAGCTTTCTGGGCAGTACAGTTTTTGGTGTAACTAACCAACCTCACAGATCATAATAGGGTAGCCAGTCCTTACGTACGTCTCTATTAACTGCCAACAGCAACACATTAACTGTGCTGAGCTTTCCAAGAGCTATACCCACCATGGTATAACCCATAACCTTTTCACAGCAGAGGTTGGAATAACCAGATTATAGGACTTCTTCAGTAATTGTTTTCCTGTTTGATGTGTTTCTGTAAGTACTACAGCTGCACTGCCCCTCCCAAGCATCTGTTCAAGGCACAAAAGGTTGTAGAAGGGTATGCTAATAAGAACATTAAGAACGTTGTTTGTTTGCCTTTTGCTGTGGAAAATGTTGCCTCTACCAAACAAAAATGATGACAAGTCTCTGCATCTGCTGGGAATTGCAAATTAGCACTCAGCTTGCACAGTGTGATCACTGATGAAGTACATTTGCTGAGGTAATATGAGGTCCCTCGACAGCACTGGTGATGATTCAGGCTTTTAGGCATTTGTCTTGCAGGTGGGTCGATAGAACTGTTTTGCCACCAGAGTTCCAGGGTTGCCTTAATTCAAGTTTAGTAGCATAAAATTTTGGTTCCTAATTTGAAATCTTCCTAGCTCATTTGCAGATGGAAACTTTTCTTCCTGTGTTTTCTGTTTTTTCTCCCTGAGAGGTTTGTAGCCAGAGAGCAGACATTTAGATAAGAGATAGCAAACACTTCAGAGCGAACTAGACAGCAGTGCCTCTATCAATGCCTCTGAGACCAACCTCATCCCACCTTAGATTCTTCTGGTGACTAGAGAACTGTATGTGAATTAGAATAACCACCATGAGAGTCCAAAACAGAATAAGGGCTACATTAGCCAGGAAAAAAAAAAAATAATTAAAAAAAAAATCCTTATCTTGTTTTTCTAAGACGTGCAGTTAGAATAATAGAGAATTATAATAGTAGAATCATTTGGGTTGGAAAGTACCATTAAGACTCCAGACTTAGCAGTGCTTCCTCTTCTTTCTCTTTGCTTCATGTGCTAGTTTCCCCTTACGCCTCCTCCACCTCTATCTTCTTGCTCCTCACATCGCCCCTTACACTCAGAATACTTTGCCAACCAGTGAGTTCCCAGCACCTTCACTTCCCTTTTCTAAATCATACTGAAAATTGTGTCTTCCAAAGTTGCCCTTGTTACAACAATTAATCTCTCTGTGATTTCACTCCTGGTCTCATTTTGACTTTGTATAGAACTCAATTTAGTTTTTGATCTTATAAGGAAGCCTGAGGGTACAACATTTTGCAGGATTGGTGTCCTGCATTATAAATTTAGGATGGCAGGGATCCAGCCTTGCTCTGGATCACTTTTATAAATGCCCATGAGCTCTGGCCATGAATGGCCATACCATATGCAATGGTCCTGAATAATTAAATTACTTTTTAAAGTCAAAGTTTGATCTAAAATATTGTTATTGTTCATTCTATGAAGTTCGGATAGATTCTTCCTTGGCAGGTTTTTTTATTTAATTATGCAAGGATTATAAGTGATTACTTTATCTTTCAAATGACATTGTGTTCCCACCTCACACAGTTATATAGTATTAAATATCCATGCTTTTCAGCTTCTATCTTTAATGTTATTTCTTCAAAAAATGCTCAGTAGTGTGAAACTGCTGTAAAGAGAAATGTAATTGCACAACTGAAGCAGAAGAAAGCATTAGGGTTTTATAAGATGTCTCTGAATGCGTAGGTATGTGTGTGTGCCCAGAATAGGCTGGTACCCAAGAGAGAAGCATATACGTTTGTAGTTGAATCTCACTTAAATTTAAAACTTGTTCCTTCTGTTAAACATGCAAATATTTCTGTTTTCTTTGCAAATTCTGCCTCTCTGCTTGTTACCAAACCTTTCAGAAAAGACATAAGCCCAAATCTTCCTCTGATCAGGCTCTCAATGTGTTTTGTGTGGTCTTTATTTAGAGTGTAAACTTGCTGAAGTAGGAAATGTCTTATAAAGAAACAACTACACTGTCTCATTTCACATCCAAATTCTTCTCCCATACCAGCTGTGTGTGTTTGCCTAGCAGCAAGTCTTCTGTTAATGAATGACTTGTTCTCATTAGCTTGTCAGGCTGGATATTTAGCCTGTAGTTCCCACTCATACAGAGCAGCACTCCTTCCCTTGTAGCTTCTGGTAAATCAAACAATGAGATACACAAAGCCTTGTGTCTCTGAGTCTGACCTTTGTACTTTTAATC
The DNA here is from genome assembly GCF_963082525.1 of Nesoenas mayeri. Classification (NCBI taxonomy): domain Eukaryota; kingdom Metazoa; phylum Chordata; class Aves; order Columbiformes; family Columbidae; genus Nesoenas; species Nesoenas mayeri. The sequence continues at coordinate 28,941,620 of NC_137554.1, read as the reverse complement.
ATTAACTAACACAAAAGGCCAAAATAAAGTAACTAGCTGGTGGTTAAATATATTTTACATAAGCAGAGTCCTATGGACTGCCTGGCACGGGGATCGTTGCAGGCTTTAGCATCGGCTGCCACTTCTAAGCCTTCTTTAAAAGAGGGGAAAATTAATTCCCTGATCAGCAGAGCCAAAGCAGTTGCACTTGATATGTTTGCTTTGTGAAGCTGAGGTTCAGAGTGGATTCTCTAACAGCTCAGAGGTTTTCAAAATGAGGGGCCTGAGCTGCCTCATCTAACTTTGAAGCTGGCTGTGCGTTGAGCAGGAGACTGGACTAGATGGGCTCCACTGATCGTGCCAACTTAAATTCTTGTTCTAATAAAAGTTGAGTTCATCTACAGGTTTTCTCCATTCAGAGCGTTAATACTCTGTCCACTAACCAGGCTGATTTTTTCACAAAACTCATAGGAACTGAGTATTTCTGGGACCTCTGGCTCTTCCATCTGATTTGCATAAAATTGGCCAGCAGGTTCAAAAGTTGCTGGAGGTAAAAGGCAGCTGGGCAGACAGACAGACACTCCCTTCCCCACACACATAAGACAACTGTATAAGCCTGGCTTTCTTAAGAAAACCTTTCTTCCCTTTATGTTTGTGCAGAAAACTTGTCAAGTGTGCATCTAATGAGGCCTGAAGTCATTCTACGTACTCCCAGCTGCAGCCAACCTGAAATAATCCCTCCCGAGAGCCAACAGCACATTTCATACAGCTGAGGTATTCACTCTGCAATCCCAACTATGCAGAGAAGTTGAGACATTTAGAAGTGATACCCGGGCATCCTCTTTCTGATGGTCAGAGATTATATCGTTGCACTTACATAGGCGTATGTATAAGTCAGCGTGGTGCCTTGTTGGCCCTGCCAGCAGACACGGGAGTGTGTCTGTTACCTCACTGAGTCGTCCTCAGCTTTCTCATAACCCGAGAGTGACAGCAAGGGGAATTTGACCTCGGCGTGCGAGAGACCGCCTGGCTGTCTGCCTTTCCCTTTTTGTCTGCTCTTTCTTAGGATGCAGTCACACTACAAAATTACCTTGAGTCATCTGTCTTGGGAGCTTTCCCCATGGGCTGCTTGTGATAAAGGGCAGACATATGAGCCACGTTAATTTGCGCTGCTAGGGGCGACACTGATATGAATCTACGGTGGATTGTGCGTGCTTCTGAGGTTTCCATCTACCTGAGCCAACTTCACACCCCTCCCCAATGTCTCTCCTGCAAGGGACCAGTTCTATAGCTGCAGTCCACAAGATTTCTTGCCTGATCAGCCAAGAGACCTTTCAGCAGCCATGGCAGCAGACGATTCTGTTTCCCTTTCTCCAGTTTGCAGAGAACACATCTATGTTCCTCCGGTTTTGATGGCCCTGGAAAACATTACTTCTGTGTTCCTGAGAAAGCTTCAGAGCACTTCTATTTTCTGCCTCACAGGGAAGCAGAAACTGTGAAATTATCAGCATCCTCTGTTTGTATGTTCCCTGGAGCTGTTATACTGCGCAGTCAGAAATAGAGATCCAGCCTCAGGGATTTGCTAGTGATGCTTTCAGTCTCAGCATGGCACATGCTCATTCCTGGGGAGCTACTGAGTTAGCATTTATAGTTCTACACTTTTCCTCCAAGTAGTTGAAAACCTCTGATTTTTCCCTCAGCGCTGAGGTCTTGCGCTTTGGATTCTCTTCTCATGACAGCTTACTTGGAATGCCACCAGAAAGCTTTCAGCCTGGATCCTTCCTCCTAAAATCACAGGCTACAGTAACATCATGCCAGTGATTCTCCCATAACTTGGTGCCTGATCAGCAGGGAACAGGAAAATGAGGTCTTGTTAGATGCATTTTCAAAATTATAAAACAAAGACTTTTGTGCTGAAGAAGGGTAATGGTTGTTGTGGGCTCTGGGAGCCACTGGGTGAATAAGCTCATGAACAGAAAGCAAGGAGCCTGCAGTTGGTGAGGAAAGCATAACTGGAAAAACTGTGGGGGGTAAGCACTGCTGTTTGTTTTGATGGTGCTAACTTGGGTTGCTACTGCAGAGAAATGGCAGTGGTAAAGGATGAAGTGAATTCACTCAAGGTTTACCCTGTTTTCTGGTTGGTTTGTCAATTCATATTTCTCCAGCCACTTTATGCAATGAGGGATTTTTTGTGTGTGTGGGCAAGGGTTGAACTAACAGGAACACTTTTACTGTATTTCGTATTAACTTGCTAGTGAAGACAAGACCTCTCTTGCATGGCCTACATGTCTGAACTCAGAATCCCTCTCCTGGGCCTGCCATCTTCAGATTCAAATCCTTTAAACAACCTCAAGTTTTCATCTCCTCATCCATATTTCCAAAGCATGTAAGCCTCAAGGCACTAGGCCAGCAACGGAATAGTGCTGAGCACAAAGATCTTTTTGTAACCACATCAACTCAGCCCAATACAGATCAACTCCAGCAAACCCTGCAGATTGCTTCACCTCCCAGTGTAGTTCCATTATAACCTCCCATTTTTGCCTCAGCTGACAGCAAAGGCTCCTCTTTCAGCGTTGTAACTCTGATTTTTATTTTTTTCACTTTCAGGGAAATGCTGTCGAGAGCTGCCAGAGACTCAGCTGTGACAAAGATCTATCTGAATTCGGGCTTTTGGAAGTGTTCCTTCATGCCTGTCATCTCCTTCAATAAGCACGGCATTGTACCAAGTCTGTACATTCTTTACTGCTCTACTTGTTGCTAAGGCCAGAGGTGCCAAGTTTCAGTCCGATTCTTTTGGGAGACTAGACAGAAATCTGGATTTTCTCTCTTTCTGCTTTGTTTATGCTCCTGGCCCCTACAGTGCATCATCTAAAACATCTTTCCAAGGCAGAAAGGTTGGAAACCACTGCCCTCTCCAGGCATAACTTGCATAACCATCAGCAGTCCCTCCTTGGCCTGAATCAGTGCAGAGGAGAACACATGGGTGGATTCCCTCTCTGGCAAGGTGTTTCCAAAATCAGGGAGAAGCAGAAAGCAGCAGATTGGAATGGCCTTGAGCAGAAAAGAGGGAAGCTTTTGGCAGGGGAGCAACAAACGCATGGTGTTGTTGGTCCATATGAAGCTTGGGAAAGGCTCTGGCAGAAGGGAGAGCAGCAGGATGTGCTGCCTCATTGCCATGGAAACAGCCAAAGAACTGCCTGGGCAGGTTTAAAAATGTCTCCTGCTTGGGACTGCTTTCAGTAGATGTCATCTCTCTTTGCAGAGATTACAACAAGGTGGAAAACAGGAAATGTCTGACACTGAGAGCTGAAAATGTTTTCTTTCTTAGTTTACAACAAAGTCAATCTTCCATGGCTTTATGAAGCCATTTGTTCTCCTCTGAGAAATGTGTCCTGCTCCTGCTGGGGATTGTTTTTCCCCATGTCCTCGTATTTTTCAGGGTGTTTCAATATAAGGATGAGCCACTTCTGGCACTATGATTCTAGCTGCCATTTTGATGTTGCTTGACTTCTCCATGGTGTTCCCCATGTGTCTTGCAAGCACACTGGCTACCTACATGACATTTCTCTGTAAGATCTCTCCTTGATGACCCTAAGGATCTCATACTCCCCCAAAGAGGCTGGTCTGTTCTCAGCATAGCACCTCAGTGTTTTTTTCCCCACACCTTTCAAGTCTACTACCTTTCCCACAGCCTCATAATGTTATTTTTGAAGACAGTCTAAAAGATTACAAATATATATATATATTGCAGCTAGCCCTGCCATAAAAACATGCTTCTGTTTCTACAACTGGGGAGTGGAGCAAGCTGTGGAAATCTCCTGATTAGAAAAGTGAAAAAGTTGATGGGTAGGACTGTACAATTACCTGCAAACGACTGTATTGGGAATCATCCTGGACCAGTCATTCCGTAAGCACAAATTCTCTTCTATGTCCATCAGCAGTCAGAATGTTTATGCTGTAAGAAATAAATGAGAGACAATAAAATAGTAGAAAATACTGGCTTACGCTGTTTTGTCCACATAGGCACCTTAGCAGCTATGGGGAGAGGAATAGCAAAGTATTTTGTGTTTACTTGGGAAAAAGAGGAGGGATGCACGTTTTTATGAAATATAGAGAGGAAGAGATCGCTACTACAGAGTAGTAAGCAGTCATTAAACTAGGTGTAAAATATCAGCTCTTCCACCTGCTGTGTGTTACCTCTCCAATGAAGGGCCCCAGCTGTGTAGCACAGCTGGCAGTCTGTGCACTCACAAGGAGCACATACAGCTGCTACTGCAGGAATGGGAAGGAGGTGCTGGCCAAGTTCAGTGCTGCGTTTCCACAAAAATATTTAGAAAGGCCTTATAATCTGGAGAGTCAATACTAGTAACTAGGCCTGTTTGTTCTGGAACTAATCTCTCTGAAGTCACTCACTCTTCCAGGGCTGACTGTAGATTTAATGCAGTGTTTTCCTGCTGAAGTGACTTCAGAGACCCTCTCATTGAGGTAGTTCAGTATTTTCATGCAATTTTAATAAGCAGCAGAATATGCTGCAAAATAAATCTGATATTGGTTTGAGCTGGTGTCACGAGAATTATGATAATATATAACATATAATATACCATGTGGTTGAGAGCCAGGTGAAATTCTTTCTGAGCCTAACAGAAATAGAAAGCTGGTGTGTCACAGAAGGTAAAGAACAGTTTCAGAAAACACAGTTCAGCTTACTAGGGTTAGAAAATAGTTATACCTATATGGATTCAATACTTTTCATGATTTTATGTTTAGCCAGATTAGAAGTATCTTCGCCTTTTAAAATATACTGAGGAAATAACCTCCTCAATTTAAACAAACAAAAACTGAACTATTATGCCAGCCCAGATTGCTGGCATTCTATTCCTTCAAAATGGTAGGGAAAGGAAAAAATATTTGCTCCTCAAAAAATAGTGCAAGTTTCCCTTTTCAGCAACGGAATTGCAGCAATTCAGTTGGCTGATGCACCTCCTGCTTGGTGGTGGCAAGACACTCAACACTGGAATTTCTGAGCTTGGAGAGCAAGCCAGTAACCTGCTGGCTGGCAGCAGGGCTTCGCTTTTTTCTTCTTTATTTTTTTTTTAAAGCATGATTTAACTTCAGTAGCAAAAAGTGATGTGATGTTTGAGTAGGAATACCACTGCCCTCTGCTGCGAGAAATGTAATTGTTTCTTTCCGATCGTTTCATCTGCCAGCAAAACCAGCAACTTCATTGATGGGAGAGTAACTGCACGAGGACTTGCTGGCTGAAGTCAGAGTTTAATTCTTGCTGCTTCTGTCTTTCCTCCAAAGTTTACTGATCTGAATCTCTTTAGGCAAATATTTTGAAAACTCTACACCTCATACAAAGTAAAGAGGAGCAAGGGTAATTACATGCAAAATCTTGACATGATGATAGCAGAAACTGTGAAAAATTGAAGCAGAGTTTTTCAAAAGTAATATTTATGAGTTACAAACACTTCAGGCATCCTCAACAATGTGATATCTGCTGGAGCTAGTTTTCGGTTTTCCTGCCAAAATTCAATCATGCGTTATCAGATCAGGCTGAAGTCCTCTACAGTTTCTTAAATTTGTTTTTTTAACAGCAGTAATTGCCTGACTGAGTTTTGGCCTCAGTCATCTTACATCCACGCCATTTTTATGGTTATGCGAAAATGGAATCTCATTCACTGCTGCATTTATAACTGGTTTTACATTACAGATCAAACATCACTGTCGTTTTGTTTTGTTTTGTTTTTTAAAGGAAAATAGTGAAAAATGTAACAATGTTTTTAACCACTTGAGGGAGCTCTTTCATTGATAGATTAGAAAGTTGCTATTGTGCATACATATTGGGAACTCATAAACCATATTCTTAAACAGCTTATTATAGGACATACTACACTTTACTGAAATATGTGAAAGTATTGAGGCTCTCGTGTGACTGACTTTAAAGCCCAGATAGAAGTTTTAAAGGACATAATCATTCTGGTCAATAAATGTAGGCATCAGAAACAGCCATAGCTACTTCATCCCGGGGTTGACTGACACCAAAAATCTTAAAACAAAAAATAGAAAATAAATTAGAGTTCCACTGAATTAAAAGCAGGCAACATCAACCACACCTATTTTGCGGCAGTGCCAAAAATGACAGGAAGGAACAGGATCAGGCACAGATTTACAGGGGGATTGTGAAAGTCTCAAGCCTCTGCCTTGTCCCCTTTTGCCATTCCCACCTCTCCACACCCATCAGCCAGTACAGACCTTGCTGCTGCCTCTCCTGGGCCAGATATGTGGTGGATGGACTTGTCCACATATTAAATATGCTGGGCAGTACATATACATTAACAGTAAAGGCTTTTCTTTATACTCCCCCTGAGCTTACAGGCATAAAGCAGACCCAGTCACCAAAGCGCTGGTACATAATGTGTATGTGAGAGCTGTAAATTGTTGTGCGCACTGGCTTGGTGGTGGAGAAATAGAGAAAAGGAAAGGAAAGGAAAGGAAAGGAAAGGAAAGGAAAGGAAAGGAAAGGAAAGGAAAGGAAAGGAAAGGAAAGGAAAGGAAAGGAAAGGAAAGGAAAGGAAAGGAAAGGAAAGGAAAGGAAAGGAAAGGAAAGGAAAGGAAAGGGAAAAATAAGAAAAGGAAAGAAAAGAAAGGAGAGGAGAGGAGAGGGAGAGGGAGAGGGAGAGAAGGGAAGAAGTGGAGGAGAGGGAGAGGGAGAAGGAGAGGGAGAGGGAGAGGGAGAGAAGGGAAGGGAAGAAGCGGGGGATACAAGCAGTGCTGCAGAAATCAAGTTGCTGCCTGGCACTGGGCAGGTGAGAGCAAGTGAAGCTGACGCAAAAGGTTGGAGTGTCAGGTCCAGAGGTTCCCACATCAAGAAATGGGAAGGACCACACAGTGATTCAGCCAGGAGTGCTGAGGAACAGCTGTAATTAGGCAATCACTGAGCAATGCAACCCATAGGATTAATGTAAAACACTCCAGAAAATCAAGATTGCAACTACGTAGTGACAAGTGGAGTAAATAATGTAGCTGATGAAAGAGTGCAGCAATTTGGAGCGGTGAAGACAAGAGCAGATGATGGGCATGAGTGGCAGAAGCAGAAGTGGTGATGCCTTCTGCCAATTTCTTGTGTAAAGGATGGGAAGAAAAGTAATGAGAGTGACTGCTTTGCTCTTCACCCTCAGTGAGCTGCAGGTGAACAACCTCTAAAGAGCAGGGAAAGAGGCTAGGAAGGCTCTGCTAGGGAGAAACCAGGGAGGGAGCTCAGTGCCCATCACACCGCGCTTTGGCCTGGGAGATGTGTCAAGAGGTGCTAAAAATATTTGGTGGCACCTATCAACCACCTCTTTAAGGCAAAATAGGAAAAGCAAATCAACTAGCTCCGAAGGTTAGGTGCATTTTTATTTCTATTAAAGGCATATCATTTTCTTACCACCCAGGGTTTTACCCATTTCATTAAACAATTCCATGAACAATTTGTTGAACTTTAGGAAATTTTTGGACATAATATGTTTGCGGTTTTTTGCTTTTCCACTTGCTCACCCAGCTGATGCTGGCACCACAAGACACTTCAGTGTAAATAGCTAGAACAGCATGTTCAGCATGAGGGCATCAGCGATCATGTACAGCCTGACTTGAAAGTATCTCTAAGCAGCATTGTGTTAAAATTGACTTCTTAAGAACAGAGGTAAAGTTATGTGAAAATTCGCAGTGCAGCTATTTGCATTTCAGTAATGACAGGATTTTTTTTTCCTTTTAATTTTTACCACAGTTTTCCTATTAAGCAGCATGAAAGACTGGTGGTGGAATAATAGTGTGAGCACACATTGCACACTGAATCTGTTTCAGACTTTTTCACTCAGCAACTCTGCTACAAGTCCCCATGGATTATTTAGAACAACTTCTGAATAGTTCCAGCAGAGTTACACATTTGAAAGAGTGTGTCTTTGGTATGCGTTAGTCAAAACAAGTTTGTTTTATTAATGGGTCTTAATTTATTAATGGTACCTTGGTTTGGGACAACTTTTCAAGGTGCGTTTGGGTACATGTGCATAGCACAGCCCTGAGGTCATGAGGAGAAGGAAAGACACGTACTTGGCAGTAGGAAATTAGTGGCTTAGTTCTCCTGACTTGGGGTAAACTTTCCCGTGCACACAGTGAAATGCAGCTACCGAGAGGTTACTGGAGTTTATTTGCTGGTGACGTGTTCCTGTGACTCACGGTCCGTCATGAGCCCGTGTCTGCCTGGGGAAAGAGAAAAGCAAGGGTGCAAACCTCAGCCTTTCACCCAGTTTCTGACCCTCTGAACCACAGGCTGGGACCTCTCCAGCCAGGCCCCCTTTTTGGCTCCCTCCTTAACAGTGAGCTGTAGCTCATGCTCCCCAGAGTAAGACATGACCCTGAACAGCGCTTTGCCACAAAAGCCCCGCTTCTTGGGGGACAGAAGGGGGCTACTCAAGTCAGCAGGTGCTCCACTTTTACTTCCCTTAAAAAATATTTGCCCTTGCTCCTGTAAAGCCCTTCGGAAGAACCTCACTGGAGGGGATGCGCATTTGTACTGAACCCCCAATGCGGGGGGAAGCGTTCGTTGAGCAACCCTAGCGCTCCCTCTGAAGGACGAGGACAGATAAAGCCGCGGGGTCCTCCAGGCCTCCCAGCCTTGACTTCTGTGTCCCCACAGTTCCTTGACATAAAGTTTTAATGTGCCGGGGGGTGTGTGGAGGAGGGGGGGTCCTCATGAGGAGGGTTCTGCCTGTGGGTGCTGAATAAGCGCCCCGTGCCGCGTCCCCGGGGATGAGGTGCCGTTCTCCCTCCGCTTTACCTTCTCAAGAGGACCGGGAGAAGGTGTCGGCCCCGTTCCTGACAGGAAAGCCGGGGTGGGGGAGAAAAGGCGCGAAACCGCGGTGAGGGGGCTGCGGTGGGAGGGGCGAAGGGGGGGCGGGCGCCCCACGTGCGCCTCACGTGCCACCTCCCACCGCCCACCCCCGCGGAACGCCTCCCAGCCAATAGGCGGCGGCGCACCTCCCCCTCCGCCCCCCCCCCCTCCTTTTTTCGTTCTGCGCGCTGACGTCCGCGAGCCCTGGGAAGAGGCCGTGGCGCGCGGGCGCGCGGCGGAGGCGGGAAGCGGTCGCGGGGCAGCCGGCGCGCGGAGGGGCAGTGGCAGCCACCAGGTGACGCCCCCGCGGGGGAGCGCGGCCGGTCCCTAAACCCCGGCCCGGCGGCGGGAGCGGGGCCGGCACACCCGCCCCTGCCTTCCGACCGGGCCCGGCACCGGCGTCCCTCTGGCGCCGTGCGGTTGGGGCGGGGGGAGCTGTGTCCGGAGCCCTTGCGCAGGGCCCTGCGGCTCGGGGGAGGGGGCAGCGCTCCGCGGGCCTCCGGGCGCCTCCGGGGCTTGGGGAGGGGGAGCTGGGGTTAGGTCTCATTGGTAGCAGCAGACACCGCCGGGCGACACTTCCGCGGTTGTTCGCAGCGAGTTAGTGTAGAAGGGAGCTGACTTGATGGTCTCGATGTGTGCTCGGAGCCTCGGCAGCGCTTTGAGGGCTTCCCATTGTTATCTGCAGCCTTCAGGATTTTTTATTTGATTTATTGATTTATTTATTTTCTGCTGAGTTTTTTGCGCGTTGCGGGTGAGCCGTGCCACGACCTGAACTTTGTTTTGCTATCTTTTGATGCCGGGGGTGTCGCACACCGGCTGTGCTGGTTGTGCCCAAGGGCCAAAGGAAAGCCTTGGAGACCTGGAAGGTGTTTGAGATAAGCTTATTATTTAGCATAAGCGGTATTGGAGGTAAAGTGCCCTCGCTGTGCTACCGAGCCTTGTGAAATGCAGAGATTTAGATGTAGGGTGTTGCTTTCCTCCTAATTGCCCGTGTTTCGAAAGGGAAGATGGAGAAACTCGAGGTTTCTGAGACCTTTTACGAGTTCCATAAGACAATCATGCCTATAAAACCAGGGAGTTTCTGCTGGGAAATCAGTTAATGGGCTGTCTTTGTGGTTCTAGATGTCCTGCAAGCACCTGGAGTAGGATGAATGGAGTGAGTTTACTGATTGTGAGGAGCAGTTTCCTTTAGTGAAGAGGATGGTGAACGTTTTGGAGTTACCCAGGCATTGTGTGCTGATTGGTTTAGTTCTCGCCGAGATTGGAGGGAAGGCCTGATGCCCTCTTCACACACTGATGTGCTGATAGCTGCTTAAATACAGTAATGCTCTGCCTCTGTTCATATGGAAACTAGACTAGGAAGATGTTTATTTTCATAGACTTCCCCAGGCACGGTTCCTGTTTTGGTGTGAAAAAGGCTTTGTGTCCATCACTTAGCCTATGTGAATTCAATAAGTTTTTAGGTTAATTGCTTTAGCTTTTCTTTTCTTCCCCACATGATTTTTTTCCTTCCCCCACCCTGAATCTCATTATTTTTAACTCCTTTCTGTCACACACTAACCACTCCGCACTGAGGAGGAAGGATTGCGTCCTTCACCTCTTGATGAAGAGTGTACTGTGAAAAGAATGAGAATTGTGATCCTCTGTTACAGCTGGAAAAGCTCTACCTGTAAGGACGGATGTGGCTCACGAGGACAGCTTGATGTGGATCAGGAGGCAGCGAAGGGGCTCGCTGGTGGCCGGGGAGTAGCTTGTTAGCATGTGAATTTATAAGGCATCTTGGTTTTTTTCCCCCTCCACCACTCTGTAGACCATATTGTGTGATCAGAGCAGCACATTCTTATCCTGTCGTAGAGTTTTGGGCATGTGTAAGAGCAGAAAGATTGAAGTGTTTGCCTGTCCAGGTTCTCCATGTAGCTGTAAGCCCTGGGTGGGCAAAATGATCCTTTCCTCCAAGATGATCCAGCTGTGTCTGTACTTGAAGCCTTGTGGGGAGGTGGATGATGGTGACTAATTTGGTTTAAAGGCAAGAGGGTCACAGCAAAAACTGTGCGTAGAGCTGGTAGGATGTGGATGGGTTCTGCCCACTACCCTTCTGTGCTGGTGGGCATAGTTACTGTAGGAAGATTGACCATATTCTTGCCTGGTTCTTCATGTTCTCCATGTAAATGCGTTTTGCGTTATGTAAATTACGATCATATGAGCTATCAGGTGTTGTACAAAGCCAACTGGGCAGTTTGTCATTTTTATGGTCTTTGTTTTGTAGCTTGCAGACCCAACTGTGGTCTCCTGAGACAGAGCTGCAAGAAATGGTGTTGGTGATTGAATGAGTCATTTGTTGTTTGGGTTTTTTTTCCCCTGTATGCTGTGATGTCCAAAAGGAGAATGGGAGGCTGTTGTACTAGAGGGACAAACACAGGAAGCTGAGGCATGAAAATGTCTGATCAGAAGTCTTATTTCCCTTCTGCAGCTTCGGTGTTATGAGGAAATCCATCCTTAAATAATTATGATCTTCCTTCTAAGATCTTCTATAAGTATGTGAATTTTTCTTGTCTGTCTCTAATGGCTCATCCGTGCTCATTCACATGTTCTGTTCGCTAGGAACAAAACGTGTCTATTTAAGAGCTTGTGCCAAGGTGAAAAAATACATCGAGAAGGAGAAGCGTTAGTTTAAAAATGCGGTTACATACATGCCTGTGTGCTTTTCTGGAAGTCCAGTTCTGAAAATTGTCCCTGCTTGTAGCCTCATTTCTGAGAGCTTCTTGAGCTGAATTTCTTGGAGAGCGTGCAGGAATGTCACTTCAGGACCTTTCCATGGACTGGGAATTCTTTGTGTTCAGCCTGGCTGTGGTGCTGCAGGTATTCCCTACTAGCAGCTCTGTCCCCAGCAGCGGGTGGCCTTTGTCATTGAATCTGATGTAGTTCAAACCTGATCCTCTCTTTCCTGTTTTCCTATGGTTTGCAGTGCAGCCGTTGTCTGGCCAGGCAGAGCACAAGGATCCATTGAGGAAGCTGCTCGTTTGTGGGGGACTGAAGACTTGACAGGATGGGGCTTGGCTCCATGGCGATTCTGCAGAGCAAACCTGCCAGATATCTCAAAAGACAGATTTTGCTGTCAGACTCACTATCAGAAAGCATTTTCAAGGTCTATTTGGACTTGTGAAGATTTCACAAAGGCTTAAGTAATTTTAAATACTTAAAAGGTCTTTAGGGGAAAGAAGGGAGCAATGAAGAGAAGTTTTGGCAGTAATAAGGGAACTTGCTGGGTTACTTCATTCCTTTATGGCTTATAGTAAGGGAGAGGAAGTGTGGTCCATGGTAAATGACTAACACAAGTGTTTTTGATTTCCTGTACCCTTGTTCTGAGTTCACAATGGAGGGAAGAATGTCTAACTTTAGTGTAAAGAAGGTAATGTAAATTGATCCTTGAACAATGTAAAGAGTAAATGAGTTTCTTCTGTCATTAATTATCTGCTGTCCTTTTTCTGGTCTAACTAGGCAACAATGGCAGGTGAAGACTGTGTAAGAAAACGCCAGTCCGGCTCCACTTGCAAGCCCCCTGAGAATGAAGAAACACAGAGGAGACCTGAGAACGAGAGGTCATTTCAAAACACAAGCAATGGTGAGATTCTTTCACTTGGGATTAGTTGCATCTCTGGCACATGGTCTCCTCTAAAGTGTCCTTTCTAGCTCATGGCTCTTGCATCTTTGCTCTTTCGTTTCAGTTTCTCTTTTTGCTTGTAGAAAGGCTCCCAAAGTGGAGCTCTGTGTATGAGCTGCACTTCTCCAGCAGGTTTAGGTTACTTGGAGTGTTGTCCTGCACAGCTTTCCTTCAGGGGCTCTGTGCTGCAGTGCTTACATAGTTCTAGAGTAAAGAAAGTGATTAATTGTCACAGGAGAAATGTATTGATGAGGAGGAGAGGCTTTAACACTGTAAATGGTGCAAATGCATCTTGACAACAATTTTGAGTAACCCTGTAAACACTCTTTTTGGGGATGTCATCTTGCTTCCTTTACAAGCTTTAAGTATGGGGCTTCTGCAAGACTGAACAAAGTGTTAAACTGGTGTATCCATCCTGACAGACCGCTGCAGGTAGGGTGGCACAGAGAATGATTCTCTGCTCCTGTTAATGCCAGAACAGGTCCCTTCTATCCAGTCTCAACCGTGACTGCCATAAACTAGAACAATAAACAGTTGGGTTTCTATGCATTTATATTGTGGTCATCTTAAAAGTTATATGGCTTATAGTTGGCTCTGTGGAAGGGTCGCTGCTGCCCTTGGTTTGCAGGGACGGTTGCATGACAGTGTGAGCTGTTTAGCCCATGGATGCTGTGACTGTCTCAGACTCCTGGGTTATGCTGTACCACATTCCAGCCAGGTGATCAGGAGGTTAGCGATGAAATCGCAGCTTGTTTCCTTTCTCTTTGGGAGGTGGAACAAACAGAAAGCCCAATTAGTTTGTCACAATGTGCCATGTGAGTGCAGCTTTCAAAACTCTGGTGCCAGTGACGCAGTGAGATAATTCTTAGTGGTATGTGTCTGAATGTTGTCACTTCCAACTGAAACAGGAATTGGAACAAGTTTAAGTTTAGGACAAGTCAGATTTCTTCTTGCAAAAAATACAGTGGAGGGAAAGCCATCTCACAAACTGCTTGGAGAAATGGGATTTTAAGCTCTTGGTAGTACCAGTATTTTAATTGAATCAAATAGGACTGTTCCATTAATTCCATTTTCAGAAAACTGCAAGGAGTTAGTGGCTACTGGAAAACAGTTATGATGGGTTTAGAAGCAGACGTCTACCTTTTTATCTATGGAAACACCTTAACTGCTGTGCATGGATTTTGAGTTCTTGCAGGCTTGAGAATAAACAATAAATATAGCTCTGATAACTAGCACTTGATAGGTGGGTGTGCCTGCCTTTAAAAGCTTTTGATTTTATTACCTCTGAGATGTGCCATAATGTCACTGCAGGTGCGATACTGTGGGTGTGTAGCAAGTAAACATTATGGGGTAGATTTCTTCCAAGTTTACTGAGCTTTCATGTGTGTCTGTGTACCTTGGTGGGTTGGCCACCAAGCAAGCTGGGAAGGATCCTGGTTAGTTGAGATTAGGTGCCTCTTCCCTTCCAGCATTGCTGCCAATTTGGCCGAAGTGTCACAGAGACTTCAGTGTTACCAGTTTTTGCAGATTCTTTGCTCAGTACAGCAATGGGGACACCAGGGATGCCACAGGGAGGTAGGAGGTGAGTCTCCCTGACCACTTTATATGCATCACTCTGATCAGAGATTCTGCTGTACAGTGGAGTTTGATCAGCATCTCTGCAGCACAAAGGTTGAAGCTTTACAAGGTTCACGTATTCTAGATAGCAGCCTCTTCACAGAATCCAGTATGCTTGCGTAAGTAGCTGGAGCTTTCTGTGAAAGCACAGCTGAGTTGGAAGAATTTCTGGGAAGGAGTAGCCATGGACTTTTCTCTGTCTGTCTTTTGTCCTGGCCTTTCGCTTCTGAATAGCTGTTTCTAAGGCAGCGTGATTCCAATGATCTGAAGTGTCTGGCAACACCATCGTTATACTGTAGCATCTTAACAGTCACTGGGTGTTGTGCAGGGTTTTGAACAAGATGCGTGTTTATTGCGGTCAAGGGATTCTAGCCAGGTCAAGACAGTATCTTCTATTCAAGTAAATATGTTGTGTCTTTGTACCAATTATTTCTGTAGAAGATCTTAAACGATAATGTGATTTCCCACCCTTGATCCACCCCGATTAGCAAACACAATCTGCTTTTAACTTGAGAGTTAATGTGTCAAGGGCCAATTGACTTGTTTCCAGAAGTGTGTGAACTCTCTACAGAAATGTCTAGGCCGTTAATCCTTTCTTTATTAAACCTCAAATGCATTGGCTGATCTGAGCTTGACTAGAGGAATAATTTTAATCCATATATTTACTTTAGAGCTACATGAGGTCTGACTCTTCTTTTTATTTAGTTTAGGTTATTTTTTTTTCTTGCCTCACCACTGCTGCTGAAAACTGTCTCTGTTTTCTAACACTGAAAAGTTTGTACTTGGGTAACCCCAAATTTATGGTTAGTTGTAAATGTTCATAGCTTTGAGATTGCCAGGACAATTCTTCTGTCCCTTGATGTGTTTGTATCTTGTAATCATTCAGCCTGTAATTTCACTTTGACAGAGTAGCTGAACTTCAATCTCATTATCGCTTCTCCTTGAATTGGCTCCAGTGTTGTAATTAAACTACTAATTTGATCCTGGTGTAGAGTCAACAGGTGATCTAGGCAGCAATAAACTCCTGTCAAAAGACCGGCTTCCTTAATAATAGTCTTACATGTTTTCAGCTGAAGATACATAAATAAATACAAACTTGTTCTGCTTAATGAGATATTGATATCAGGCAGTAACAGTTGCAACCATGGGTGTAACAAATGGGATGGGCAGATCTTAAAAGACTAGAGAGGTCATGGCTCTTCAGTGTGTATCTGAATGCCTCTAAAACGCTGAGATTTGGCCATTCAGAACAGTAAACTGATGGTTGTGGAGTCTGCCCTTGTTTACTCTGGAATCAGAAGATGCTGCAAATCAGAAGTATCTGTGGAGACTGGTCTGCAAACAATGTGATGGATCTTTGTTTGGTGTGACTAAGCCTGTTTGGCAATGCTGTCCTCAGAAAGAGGTTATTATCTTCCAGTGAAGAGGTTACTATTGATCATTGGCCATGCAAAAGTTTATGAAGGTGCGTGAATCGTGTGTGCCTACTGATAGATGTAGGAGGAGGGAGCTCTAAATCAGGGAGCAATTTGGAAAGCTTTAGGGTTTGCTGTATGACTCACAGCAATTAGTCTTTATTGTAACACCAGGGTGTTTTTTGCGGATTAATGAATTTGGGATTAAGCTGCCTGAGATTCTGGAGTGTGTTTCAGGAAGATGGATCCAACAGAACTGTCTTGTCTGAGACGAGGTGGGTTTTGGTAGTTCTAGGCATGCTCGTGTTTTGGAGCCTGTGGGTTTGGTGAGGGCTGGGCAGTTTCTTATGGATGTGCTCAGGCTAGTGAAGAGACTCTTTGGGTCCCAAGTCTCTATAGAAATGACTTTTTACCTTAATTCTTTGCTCAGCTGCAGTGCAGAGACCTATGGGCTCTGCATTCTTTAAGCACATCAGCAGTCTCATCGTAACTTGCTTCTGTCTGCTGAGTTGCCAAATAAATTACCATAACTCAGAGTAAGGCTTATTAGTGTCAAATTATCAACATATGTTGTATTGTGGCAAATATGGAAGACTTCCCCTCTTTACATAAGCCTTGCACTAGGTTTGCTTTAACGTTGCTCTCCCTCAGATAACATGTTCAGTGTTTCTACAGGCAAAACCTTTGAATTGAGGTATCCAACAGTAACAGGAAATCCTTCTGCCTATGTTGTTTTAACCTCTTGAGTGGTAAGTTGTCTGACCAAGAAATAATAAAGGTAATATTTTTTAACTCTTCTAGGGAAGGGCAGTATTGGGTACAGTTTGTATCTGACTTTTTGTGTGGACCCTGAAGCTAAACAGATCCTGACATCATTATGGGAGAATGTTTCTAAACCATGCGTGGTGTGCTTGGCTATTCTGAGAAGTGATGTTTTGGGTTGGGGGTTTTTTAAGTACATGTGGCAATAAGCTGAAGTTGGTGTGTTTTTTTTTCTAGCTTTCCTGCAAAGAGGCATTTTTGTCTAGAATGCTGTGCTGGGATTTAGACAGCAGTAGTTTCTCTGAGTGCTTTTAACTGCTCAATAATGAAGTGATGGCTATGATGCAGGAACAGCGGGGTGGCGATGGCTTGGAGTGCCGGACTGCTGTTGAAGTCATTGTGGGCTGGAACTGTGACACTGCACACAAGCCACAGCTTTAATCAGATTACTTATTCCCACTTGTGCCCTTGGTGGTAATTGCAGACTGTAGTGGTTAAATTAAGCGAATGCTTCTTAACACCATTAATTTTTCAGAGCTTGCTTAGTAGCTGGCTGGTGTCTTAGGTAGAAGCTGTTTTTGTTGGATCCCAAGCTGTAACAGTCAGAGGTCATATGAGTGGGATGCTTCTCTGGTCATCTCCAATGTCACCTCCTTGTAACCATGTACAAGAGTAGGTTGACAAATGGACAATGAGATCCTTTGAGATAAGTAGTTTGTGAATCTTCTGTGAAACAAGTTGTTGAAGTTTTCAATAGTAAGAAGCTTTCTCAATCTTCAAGTGATCTTTTATTAGCCTGGTTTCCAATGGAAACAAAGCTTACATTTAAATTGCTCTGTTTTTTCTTTATGACTTTTGAGCCTGCTTTGAGTTTGGGCTGTGTGGAGGTGTCCCATCCTACAGGGATCTGTTTCTACAAGCCCAAGGCAATAAAGATCTTATCCAATGACCTTGCTGATGGGAGGGGAACACAAGGCATGGAGTTAAAACTTCTCCCTATGAGTAGAGCTCTTTCAAAGCAAACCATGCTTCAGTCTCCTGTGAAATTTGCTAATGTTTCATACTAGTCTTCAAATAAGATTTTCTTCCTTATGACTTTAAATACGTTTCCTGTTTTAAATGGGAAGATGTGCTTGCTTGTCTTCGTTCCATTTTTGTAAGGATGTTGCAATGCCAAAGTGATACAGAGGGTTCCAGTTTTTCTTTTCAGTGTCAAAGGCAAATGAAGATTTGGACTTGTTAGTACTGCAGCATTACTTTTAGACTCAAAATCATATGATTCCCTTCTCAAATGACCTCATAGGACATAAGTAGCAGCTTGCACAACAGAAGCTGAATGATTCAAGAAGATGATGAGTTGCGTGTTCTCTGGTGTCTGCCTTGTGACACTGCTTGAGTTTCTGGGGCGATGCAACACAGCAGAATGAGTTGTTGTTTTGGTGGGTTTTCTTCTACAGGAGATTCTTTGGTCTGGAAAAGAAGCTACAAGCTTACAGGTGGCTGTACTTTGGTTTATGAGATGTGTATACTGAAGATATGGAGATCTTGATTTTGAAGCCTTTTAAAAGATTCTGTGTTTCTCATCTAGTCTGTGCGTGCACACTGGTGTGTGGGTGGATAAAGTGATAGGAGGGACACCACATACAATTTAGCAATTGCAATGTCAGCAGGTCAGAGACTGGCCTCGTTTCCCATGCAACCATTAAAGCTGTACATTAGGTGTCTGTAAAACTATATCCATCTTTAAGGCCTTGCAAGTCGAAAAGAGGGTTTTATTTCTAAAGTGAGCTGCTCCTGAGTAGTTAATAATAACAACTAAGGCTTGAAATGTGAGATCTGGCAAGAAATATATGGCCAAAGAAGTGGCTATTTACTTTTAGTTTGGCTCACAAAGAAAATAGTGAAATCCCTTAAGTCTCATGTGCCCTGTCCTCTTTGGTGATATTGCATGGCTTCAAGCAAACTTGATAGTCTTGAAGACTGCCAGCCTGATAAGAGACACAAATTCTTCCCTTTCTACAGCAAAAGGTTGGTTGTGCTTTGGGCTCAAAAGCTCTGTCTGGTCTGCTTGCTAGCAGGTGAGCACAAGGTGGTTCTTTAGTAGTACTGGGGTGAGTGGTCTATTAATACAATTGTGGTGTGGCACAGTGAAGGAGTAGAGCCATTGAGATGATATGAGTGGGATATAGTTCTGCTGCTTGTGGAACAACTTAACTATTATTATTATTATTATTTATTAGAAGAGAGGTGGGGGGAATCCATTTGAGACCAGCAAAGCACAGAGGCTGAGGTGGACAAGGTACTCTCTAGTGGTATCTTGTACTTTTCTCTTGAGTTATTTTCCAAACTGCTGCTATTTGACAGCGGTAACAGCATAATGAGCTTAAATGCTGAGGGGTTTTCTTTGTCTTGTAGGTGAGATGCTTAGCAACCAGGAATTCTATTTTTGTAAAAATGGATCTTTGCAGGCAGCTGAAAATTCATGGTGTTAAGCAATTTCGTTGTTTGTTGTTACATTACATGGCTGCTAAATGATAGCCTGTTGTTGCTGGTCTGTTTGTAAGTCTACAGCTTATGTAGCAATTGTTATAGACAAAAAAAAAGTCTTCCTGCTTGATGGGGGTGGGCACAGAGAAATAATGCTGACAACTGAGTATAGTTTCATTGCAGATGGAGTTTCACCTTTCATTTAACTCTTCTCCAGTATTGGAATTGAAATAATCTCTGAAGCAGGTGTATCTAAGCTTCTTAGAAGTGGCTGATCCTAAGAGCACTTTCAGACTAATGTGTGCATCACAGAAGCACTTGCTTCTATTTAAAATGACACGCTGTGTATCCTGCGTGCATGGGCTGCGCACGTACGAGGAGGACCAGACCAGGAGGCTGCGTGATGAACTGTGATATTGCTGCAAATCTGTCTCCTCGTCACACAGCAGCGCAGCACTGACACCTCTGCTGCAAATCTGTGAGCTCATGCTTCACTGGAAGTGTTAGTAGAGAATCAGCTCAGTATCCACTTTTTCTGGAAGCTGTAGTGTTGTCTTAGGTACTGAACATCAAAGTTGTAACGCTAACCATGTTAGTGTGTAAGGTACTGTTGTAGCTGTAATTGCAAAAGGGCATGTACAAGGCAAGGTTTGTTGCCCTCTTTTCACCCTGGCTGGTATTTTAGGGGGTGGATATTGCTGCTCTAATATTGCTTTTCCTTCATGTGCAAGACTCTCTGTTTTAAGTAACTTTATCTTCTGTGTTGTTTGTTCCTATTGGAGAAGTAAAACACCAGCTGGATTGCTAGCACTGTGCAACCACTGCAGGCAAACCTTGTCTTAAAACCCAACTGGCCTGAAGTGTCTGATCCACTTGATGTAATAGAGGCATCTCAGATGTGTGCAGTGCTTTATGCAAAAGAAGGGTGATATTTGAGGCTTTATATATGAGCCCATACTGAGGAATACAGTCAGACTGATGTCTAACACTTCTCCTGGGGGATGAAAGGAGTAGGGGTAGCCAGGTTTGAACACAGAATAACTTTCTGACTTGTGATTTAGCCAGTTTTCAGAGCTGGTAACTGTATTTTACAGATAGTTGTGACTTGCCTGCCTTGTCTATTGGCAGTGTAGAAACCTCCAGACAAACTAATCTTACGTCTAGTTTGCTGTGCATAAGATAAAGCTCTGATAAAAGACCAATGTGCTTGAATATGACCTTTTAAAGGTTGTTCTAATGGTTGCTTCAAGGCTGAATATGTTTAGGGACCTTGGGGAGATTCACAGAATTGCTGATGAAAAATAAAGCTTTTTAAAATCCAGCATGTTATCAGCTGTTGGCTGTTTTATAGTGCTGTAATCCTAAATGGCTGTTTAAACTACTTGGTTGTTGCTTATGAATTTCCTCCAGCTTAGTTTTGAATTTACTGGGACCTTATTAGAATTAAGAAGCACTGATGAAAAATCAGTGACTGAGCTACTGTATGTTGTGCTGTGTTTTTAGACATCTGACTCACATCACTGAAAATGCAAGGGTTTAATATTAATATTTGCTTTCCTTCCTTAGGCCGGGTTGATGTTGACCATGCGATAACACGGAAAATGCAGCTAATAGCAGAAGCTGAGGTAAATATAATGTAATGCTTGCTTATGGGGAGGAGCGGGATTATTGACCCTGAATGTCTTTTGGAGAATCACTAGTCCTGAAACACAAATATCCCCCTTCAGTCATAGCTCGGGTGTCACTTTTATACAACCCTCTTTCTTTCCTCCTCTCTTCTGACTTTGCACGGGAGGTAGTGTTGTGAAATGCGGTTCTGTCCTACTTGACCCCAATCGGTTGAAGTCCAAAGATAAGAATAAACTTTGAGGTCTGTAAATAATATGGAACTTCCCTCACCACTAATGTTTGGCAGTATGATTATCATCTAGGCTCTTTAAAATGCTCTGTGTCCTGTTAGCCATTAAATAAAGGGTAGTGTGTAGCCTGTATCCCACTAGTCCTGTTGCCCTGGCTCTGGAGATGACCTTCCTGAGCCTTGGTCCCACTTTTTTTGTCAGTGAGTAATATCCCCAAAGAAAATAGCACTGGGTGTTTCTAACATAATCTGCATTTTTGTGAACTGCCATTGTCTTAGCTTATGTCAAGGTGATTTATGCCCAAATTAAATGAAGTTAGCTAACAGTGAACTCTTGTTAACCATTGTTTTTTAGCATGCATGTTCCTCGGGGCAAATCGTCCTGTACTTTTGCTTCGTTTTGTTGCAGAGATTTCCATGGTAAAGATGAAGTAATCTAATTGTGCCACTCTTATGTGAATATTAGGGTTAGGAGACTTTATAAGATAGAGAGAAATATCTTGCATCTTTAAAATGTTTTCCTGTTTAAAAGTATTTTTTTCTACCCATGTAAGTGGTGTGTAATTTATAACAGCTGTAACTAAAGTGTATTTAAATGTCTTCTGCAAGGGGTGTGCTGCTTTTTGTGCAGACACTCCTAAAATTCAGTGCGTTAGAGGCGTAGTCAGCTCTGAATTTTATTTCATATGTTGCCTTCTCTGAATGATTCTTACTGAGGACATGATAGAGCAAGCCTCTTATCCTTTCTCTGCAGGCAAAACAACCACTGCAAATCACTGTGTTGGCAACAGATGGTTGCAAGAGAAAGCTTTGATTGTTAAACACATGTAGCTTTGTAAGTTCTGGGTTCCAGGGAACACTAACTGGTTGTAGAGGACAACTTGATCTTGGATTTGCTTTCTTCAGGAATGTCTCTTGTTTCTACTCTTTTTCTGGCCACCAGCTTTGAAAGACGCTAGTTTGTAGACAAGCTAATTTCTTATCCACAAAGAGAATTGACGAAAACCAGCAATGGCACTTTAATTACTGAATTTTCTCTAAAAGCAGGGGTAGTTGAAGTTTTAAACACTGAGTTAAACAGCTTGCAAATTTGTAGCTCTCTTAAGGCAAATTAAACAATGGTAGCTACAAGGCTAGGTAAAAACCTCCATCTACTGCAAAATTCCTGAGAATTCTGGAGTGCCCGGCCCTTTTGTTGTGTGAACCACTGCACAAAGGTTTGGATTGCAGTTCACCTTTCAGGTGATCAGTGTCTGAGGTCTAGACAGGTGCTTGACTTCTGGAAAGTGCTGGTCCCTGACAGCTCCCACTGGTTTAAATGGGCTTTGTAGGTGTTATTCATGCATAGGATGCCTTCAGGCATCTGCAGTCCAGTCTGAAAATCTAGTCCTTTGTTCATTCTAAACTGAGTTGTGAATGGTGTGTTCTGTCACTTGATCAGAGCTGGATGTTGTCATGTTTCAGTGACTGATATTACTACATCTGTTAGAATGAGTAAAATGCTGGGGAGTTCTTGCAGCTTTTTCTTTGTAAGTGAGCCAGGGGTTACTTCCCTCAACTTTCTCTGACTTCTCGTCCAGCTTCTGCTTTTTATGGCATAGCATTGTTTTTTTTGTACTTGCCCCCCTTTTGTAATGATCTGATTCTTTTGTTGGAAACTTAATGGTGACAGCTGAGTGGATCTGCCCAGTTCCTTCTTCCAGACTTCAAGCACACTTGAGGGAGCTCTTGGTTGCGTGTTCTCCATCAGGGAAGCGATGGATCTGTGTGTCCGTACCCTGTCACATTGAAGGCTGGTAGGAGGTGCATTCTCTTACATTTAATTTCTTTGGTGACTAAGAGGAATGCACTTTGCTGATTGACCACCAAACAGTTACTCTGGCAATTGCTCAAGTTGCTTGCCCTTTGAATGGTAGTAGTAAGAGGTGATAAGACAGCATGATATGTTGTGCAGCTTCGTTGTACAGTTACAAGTACTGTCGGGTATATGCTCTGGTTGTATTTAATCTAATGAGAACTCAAGACCTGCTCTTCCAACCAAACACATGCAGATGTTGGTGTCAGCCATGGAGGGTTAGATTAAGAGAAGACAATCTCAGCAGAGCACTAACTCACAGGAAGAGATGGTTTAAGGAAATAATTTCTGTTAAACTCTTGCTGAAAGGAGATTCGGCTGAAAAAATGGGAGAGGCTTTAAAAAAAAAGACAGGGTTTTGTTAGGAATTAACAGTGCTTTGTTTGACATGGCAATTTGAGCACTGCAAGAAGAGCAGGAATTTCTGTTTGACTTTTTTGGCAGGGTTGTGTGCACGCATGCTGTAAAAGCAGGCTGTGCCAGAGAGCACCGGTGTCATCTGTTACGCCTCTTGTTCCAAAGTACTCAAGGTTTTGGGTTGTTTTTGTTAGTGATTTTTGTTTATTTTGTGGGTTTTGTTCGTTTGTTTTTCCCCTCCTGTTTTTAAAGGAACAAATCCACATCTCTTGCAGAGACAATTGTCTTCTCTGCCTCCCAGAAAAGCAGTAACCAGCTCCTAAGAGCTTCTGTTTCATTAAGCACTGGTGAATCTTGTTTATTCTATACTGACAGCTGGGGAAAATGTTTTTATTAAGTTAAATATTAATCTGCTCCTTCTCCTAAGGCAGCTTCTGATTCAAGAGATCTCTGCATCTGACCACCATGAAACAGGAGGAGTGTAGAATTCTGATAAATCTTGACTTCAGGGTCTTCTGGTTTTATGTGGTCTCACTTCAGATTTATCTTGTATTTCCTTCCAGAGAGTTAAACTTGCGTACTTGGCTATTGTTACATTAGAATTTTGTACGAATATGTCATCTATTAATATATTTTGTTAGCCTACAAGTTTTACTTCTAGAGAGGGCTTTTTAGCTTAGTTTTTTTTGGTGATCTACAACATAAAATCAATCTAAGTGTGCCTAGAAAAAGAAGGATGTATCATGGATGACAAGGCTATTTCCATCAGTGGAAACAGACTCCTTAAAACATAACTGTGGAAAGAGGTCTGTGTAAGAGGCAAACATATCAGCACTCCAGCTTAGAGCTGACAGACCCTGTTTTAGTTATCTGGTTTTTTTCTTAGACCTTGTGCCTCTTCCTTTTTAGCAAAAACAATGCTGCCACAACTTTCTCTAACATAATATTTAGGCACTGAAACAGAAATGCCTACTGACAAATGAGCTCAAGTGTCACAAATGCCCTTTTAAGGTAGTGTCATTTTTGTGCACAACCTCCAGGCTCTTTCTTTCCCTCCTTGAAAACTGATTTATTGGTTTTGTTACTTTTTTGCCTTAAGGATTAGAAAGTAGGTGGCAGCTGGGAATTCTGGAGGTGATCAGGGTAACGTGTTTCTTATGCAGCTGGTTAGTAGGAGGATTAGATGAAATAATATGTAGTTATCACGTGGGAAGACTTGGACCTTGAATCTGGTGGCAAACTTGAAAAATCCTATCTTCTGAAGTTCCAGAGATCTTAGGAGCTTTAGATTCCCAAAGTTCTCACTGAAATATAGTGAATGCATGTTGCTTTAGTGGGGGAATTAATTTGGCTTGCTTTTTTCTAGTCATGAGAATAACACAGCACTGTGCCAAACTTGGGATCATCTGTGCATGTAAAGAGTAAGAGAATTTGCACCTCAACCAAAAATATTCAATGCTCAGTGTAGCGCTTTCTGCAGAAATACAATAACTTTGAGTGTTTTATCATTTAAGTTTCCTCTAAATGCATCTAGTTTTAAAAACTCTGCCTGGGCTGTGGCAAAGGAGGTCTTTGAAGGTTCATGTGATGAGACTGAATAGCAGATCCATCCATACTGCAGACAGGAAAACAGAGAATTAATTACACATTCTACAGGCAAGACAAAAGGGATATGAAAACATCTTAGATTTTACAGTCTGCTTTATGAAGATGAATTCTAACCCTTGTCTGGATAACTTACTGTTGGGATGGTTAAGTAATCTTTTCCTTTCTACGAAAGAAATTCTCTTATCAGGTGAAGCAAGCAGTCTTTGACCAGGGTGGCCTGTGCTTTATCCACCTCTAATTATCTCCTTTTTTATTTCCATGCTATCAGTGCATTTTTCTGAAAAGGTGGCAGAGAGGGGGACGATCACCTACTATTTTTCATGTACCCATAGAAGTCAAGATTTCTGGTAAACCAGATGCTTCAGAAATCGCCTTTCTCTATTAGGATGAGAGAAGAAAAACATGAATAGGCTAAAAATCTTGCAACATTACCACAGCTCTGCTTAGAATTGAGAAATGTTTTCTCAGTTTCTCAAAAGTTTAGCTCAACCTTCTTGGCACCGTAAAATATGTGAAATAACCTGCTGCTCCAGACATATAGATACAAAAAGCAGTATGTTTACTTTTTTCCTCTGTGTTGGTTCTGATAAAGAAGATAAGCGTTATTCAAAGTCATCTGGCCTGAGGTGTGTGAACAGGCCAGAATAAGCCCCTGATCTTGTCCAAGTTGGCTCCAGCTGTTGGCAGATGGTACAAGAGTGTTTTCCTGATGCCTTGCTCCAGGATAAAGAGGAATATGAATATTTTTATATAACTGTATCTGGTGAGTTTAAAAACAAGCAAATAATTTTTTCTTCTCTGTCAGCAATTGAAGCCAGTTTTCATGAAGGAAGTGGACAGTCACTTCACAGAGTTTGTGAACAGTTTGGTGGCAAAATCAGCATTCCTGGACTCCTCATCTCCAGCTTCCCTCTTCCCAGCTTCTTGCTCAGAGAAGGAACTGCACAGAGCCAAGTAAGTCAGTTTTAAGCTGTTCCTATAACAAGGTTATGTTTCCTGGAAGCTTTATTTCCTTTCTTGTCTGAAATATTATCTTCTCTGCAGGACCTTGAGGGCCCCTCCAGAACATGGGAAGATCTTTACTGCCAGGAGATCCCTTTTGGAGTGAGTAAGCTCACATTTTCCATTAAATTGACTGATAATACCCTTGAGAGCAAACTAAATAGCCTTTGCTTTGAGATACTCTCCCCACTGCCATCTGTGGTCTTATGTTCAAACCCATGTGGACTAATCTGTTTAAGCTTTTCTGTCTCTTCATAAAACATCTCTACTACAGCTTTCAGGCTTCCCCAAATGTAAACCTTAATTACAGTCCTCTCTGTACCACTGAGATAGTGGCTAATTTTCCTTTCTCTGACAATAAACTGAGGAAGTGTCTGTACGGACTGGCACCCAAATTGTACATTAACTTCAGTCTCTTTAATTGGGATGGCATTGATGTCATCTTACCTCACTGTGAAACACTCTGAAAGGGAACATATGGGAGGTGTGATGTGATATGCTGTGTGAATGGCCTGATAGCATTTTAATCTCTCCCTTAGTGAGCTATTTGAAGTGAGTCACATCAGGACGATCTACCACATGTTCATCGCTCTTCTCATTGTCTTCATCCTCAGCACGCTTTTAGTAGACTTCATTGATGAAGGAAGGTAAGAAGAAAGACAGGGACCGGGGCTGGGAAATGCTCTTTTCCAAAGTACCAGCAGTACACGAAACTACAGGATGGTGCAAAAAAAGGCAAAAATCTTTTCTTAGGGTCTTGTTGGAACGGGGGTTTTCAACTTGACTTACTTAAAATATATACTGGATTTCTTGTTGAGGGGATATGGTCATTTCAAATCAGATAGCTGGATTTTATTAAAATCTTGCAGATTGGTGTATTCTGTGCAAATTATGGCTAGCACAGTCTAGCCTAACATAGCAAGGCTGGCAAAAGGGAGGGCTCATCACTGAATGTGGGCTATTTTAGTTGAATAATAAAATGGTAGCTTTCAGCTCCTTGTGCTGCCTGAAGGAGGACTGTGGTTAGAAAAACTTTAAATACTTCAGCAGCCCTTCCTCTGTTCAAAAATGACAGTTCTGGAACACTGTACTTGTGCTTAAATAAAAATAGAACTTTTTGTTGGGAAAAGTCTCAAGGATATTGGCACAGCCTCTGTTAAGATTGTGCTTTGCAGGTAGCCGGTTGTGAATGAGATTGAGAGACTGCTTTCCTCACACTTGCTTGTTGCTTTAAATAGTATCTTTTTGGCAAGCTGTATGCCATGTACGCAAGTAGGATTATGAGTCTATCTTGCTGCTTATCTAATCTTCGGTGTACAAAACTAGAGCTATATTTTGATTACAATCATTGTCCCTCTTGTGAAAGTGTAAGAACAGGCCTGTGCACTATTGAATGTTGTGTAGCTGATCCTAACTTAATAGTACGTATTTACCTGTAATCTCAACTAATAGAGCTGGATCCTCTGGTTACTTTAAAAGTAATTAAAATAAGATCATTGCTGTGTCCTCAGCTAGATCTGATAACTTGGATCCAGTTTGCAATTGAACCTCCCCATGAGAGTAAATAAATGGTGTTGGTGTACTCTGTACTACCTTCCTCTCTGACCCTAATTTAGAAGCAGTGCTTATGCATAGGAGTAAGCTCTGGTGACTTTGATTGCCAGTAAGCCTGAGCATCCTTTTGTTTATGTCTTTACATTTGAAGCTTCATTAATGAACTAAAGAACCTGTTGTGTACCAGTTGGACATATTTGGACTGACCATCTAATGGTCCTAAGCCTTTTTGGGCGAGTTCTAAACTGAATGCATGTGGAATGCCTACAGATTTCACAAAGCAGAATTGAATTATGTTTGAGCGCTAGATCTTAAACTACCTTGTGTCTGTAGAGGTGGGGAGAAAGCCACTTTAGGTGTTAAAATCCTGGGAAGAACTGATTCTTGATAGTGATGGTGTCCTGGGAGTGTTCCCCAAAAGCTCTTTTGGACCCTGGCTGAGCAGTGGATGGTTTAGTCACATGCTTGTTCTTAGCAGGGATGAGTTTGAGCATGCTCTTAAAGCACATGCTGATCTTAAAGATGTGCTTAAGCCCTGTGGGATTTGAAGGTAAGCTGTGCCTTGACAGCATTGATGGCATGAGTCCTTTATCTCTTATTTTCTGATGTGCTTGTGGGTGGTTGCTTTTAAACCTGCCACAGATAGCCCTCTGTTTCCGAACTGAAAATTGCTACAGTCACCTCTGTCTAGACTGGAATGATGACCTGGAAGCTGTGTGTTTTGTAGCTGCTTAGTGAAACAGTAGTATTTCCAATGAAACAATGGACACTGAATATTGTAACTTTCTTTGTGCCTTCTAGGCTGGTCCTAGGATTTGATCTCTTGGTCTTTGTTTTTGGAAAGTTCCCAGTCGTCTTCTGTACTTGGCTGTGCATGTTCAGTGCCACAGTGATCATTCCATACAACCTCTTTGTCTGGTGGGCCCAAGGCTATTGCAGTTCCTCCCACCGCAGAGTCCGCTCTTTATTCTACGGGATGTTGTTCACACTCTTCCAAACAGCTGGGCTTGGATTTGGACCAACCTACATTGCTGTATCATACGCCCTGCCTCCAGCTTCCCGTTTTATTGTAATACTGGAACAGGTAGGTCCCTACCCAGTATCTTTGGATATATTGAATCTTGTTTTCAAAATGGAAAGGGTCCTTTTTTGTAAGGAGTCAACTGTTGCTTTTATTCATTAAATTAAGCCTGGGCTGTGAATGGAGTTTATCTTTGACTTGAAGACAGACTTAACATGCAGCAAGTCTAATGAAAAAAAAGTAGATAGTAAACTTTTTCTTGACCTGGAAACCACTTCTATTATTTACCCTGTATTTAAGATTTTGCTGTGGGTTTTTTTCTGAACATACTTCAAGGCTGAAATTCCATTTATATCTAGTTGTCTTGTGGATGCTAAATGCTTAAAACCGATTTGAAGAGCCTGTTGTGCCATAGCTCACAAGGAAGCTGTAACATTCCTCTTAAAAAAACAAAAAAAAACCCAAAAATAAAACAAACCAAACAAAAGTCACCCACAGTGGTCCCTGTTTCCCTTTCTGTTCTCAAGAAGCAACTGTCTCTGTTCTGTAGTCAGAACTTTATTGAAAGTGGAGTTTTCTTTTCTGAGGGAATGGGGGAAGATAGCAAGAGTGTGGAGGACTGGTCAGATCTCTCATTAAAACAAGGATAGTCAGAGATGAGTGCAGGCTTGAAGAATTAACTTTGAACTAAACCCTCCTTTTGGTCCTTCCATGGCTACTTATATATGCAGCATCTAAGGTCATGGAGTCAGTTTTAAGACTTTGAAGCACACTGGCCTATTAAAATGGATAGGGGGTTTTTTGCTTCAATTTTAAGTTAATGTTAACTGGTTAGTGACTTACTGGTGTGAGTTGGAGTCCTTGTGTATGCTGTGGTCTTAACAGTGTAAATGAGAAACATTTTGACTTGGAGTCATGATTGTTACTGCATGTTTCACCTTGCAGTGTTGTACATTCATGTCAGTTACATTGGCTTGTGGGCAGAAGAAGCAGCTCTTCCCTTGTAAAATGGATAAATTGGAGAGAAATCAAGATATTGAAGGTGTTGCCTTAAAATGCTTGATCCCACTCTTCATCAGAAAGCTGAGAAAGTACAAATATTAAACTGATACTCTCTTGGTATTGCAGGTGCGTCTCGTTATGAAGGCTCATTCATTTGTGCGGGAGAATGTACCCAGAGTGCTATCTTCTGTAAAGGACAAATCCAGTGAGTAACTTGCCATAGTGTTTTTATTTGGCAGCAGTGCATAACCAGCTCTTGGTTTTGCTCTATTGTTTTGAGTTGGAGAGATAGGATTTGAGTACATGACTTTGAATGGGCAGGTCATGAGGCTCTAGACAGACCTGCATCATAATTTCAGCCTGAACCTTTTCATTCTGTATTAAGGAATGAGCTAGACTGTTGTTCAGATCCAAGTCATTTCTGCACCTTAAATCTTGCTTCAACAAGACTCCTTATTTCTGCTTTTAGGAGAAAAAATGTAGAAGTTGCCTGCGCAACCCCCAGTTCAGTGCTCTGATTGATATGACAGCAGTTGTAGAAGCACACAAGTTCTTTCAGCAAGTTCAGAGCTGAACATGAACCCACATGTTCATACAGGTCTTGGAGCTTCATATTCCCTAGGATGAAAGGAGACGTGATATCAGGGTGTTAGCACTGCTCTGCCTGTTAGTCACCCTCACTTGCTAACTGTGCTTCACAGGGACAGCTCCATATTATATGTCTAGTTTGCTTTAGTCTGTTGCAAATCTCAGACCTTTAGTTCCAGACTGAGGATTTTTGAGGTGGTAAGGGTTCTGTGTTGTGAAAGGGTTCTGGGGAAACTAAACTGTCAGTAAGCAGAAAGATTATAAAGTGTCCTTTTTTTTATCTCCCCCTCCTCTCCCAGGTACAGTACCTATTCCCAGAATTTCTCAATACCTGTACTTCCTCTTTGCTCCCACTCTCATCTACAGAGACAACTATCCCAGGTAATGTGAGCAACACCAACAGAACATTAGAACAGCCTAAAAACTGAAACCAACATCAAGCATCCCTGAATGCCATATGTTCAATTTATTAGAGCTTTCTTATAGATGTGGTTAAGTCAGTAACCTGGCAAGGGCAGGACTTGGCCATGAAAACTCACTCTAATGCTAAAGGTATCTTGACTTTACAGTTCTGGTTTTATTTGTTTAAGTAGTATTAATACACTTGAAGTGAACAAATTGAGAACTTGCTGCTGAACATCTAGTTCCTGCAGTAGGGTTGTGTGTTGTTTTGTGTGGTGCTAATGAGCAGCCCTGCCTCTGGAGTTTGAGGAGATAGGTTGAAGCCTTCAAAACTGGGAACTGTGCAGACTTTTCTGTACTTTGCTGGGTTGCACTTTGACAGTGTCAAGTCAGCAGTCCTTTACGTGACTATTGGGCAGATCACCACCTACGTAATGGCTTATTGCTGCTCTCAAGACACTGCCATTTATGGAATTGCTATAGTTGTCCTGATGAAAGCTGAAGAACCAGCAGTTTGGGCAGACATCTCTTGCTGGATGTCAATGTCAGGAGATTAAGAACACTGAAATTCATAAAACAGGGTTGTTTTTTTTTTTCAGAGTACAGTTCAGTAAAATCAATAATTGAAGAGAGGTTTTTGCTGCTTTGAGGCCCTATTTATATATGATATCATGTTCTTTTTTTCCTAGGAATCCTGTGATAAGATGGGGCTATGTAGCTACCAAGTTTGCACAGGTGAGTAGTGCAGCTTTCTGAAGAATGTGCTTTCAGAGATCACCAGAACTGTTGATAAACAGTTATCCCTTTGGCACTAAGTCACTGTTTACCTGGTGTGAGCTTACTAGAAAATAATACCTTTTAGTTACATTTACTTTGGCATTGGCATAAATCCTTTGTTTCATAACTTCTGAGTTGTTAGAACTATGAGAAACAGCTTCTCTAGTAAAAAAGACAAGTTGATTTTGCTGCTGGCTATCAATGTGGTACAGAGATGGCTGTCACTTTCTGCCTGGACCCTTTGGGAAGTTTATTAGCAGCAATGTAAAATAAATTATTTTGGCTTGTGCTAACAGCTACAGTTCCTCTCCTAGAGCTGTCAAGTGATGATGTGTTAATTGTGTGTTTCTCTTATTGAATCAGACTTGTTTTTGTTCCAGGTGCTTGGTTCCCTTTTCTATGCTTACTACATCTTTGTGAGACTCTGCATTCCTCAGTTTCTCAACAGTGGTCAAGAAACCTTCAATCTTCGTGGGTTGGTCCTCCGCATCTTCAATTCCATTCTGCCAGGTAAGACTCAGATTTATGAGTGATTATATCTTTATGGAAGAGGAGGTAGGGAAGGAAAGTGCTTCATACGAGATACATTCACGACAGGCAAAGATCTGCAAAGGAGGTCTCTTGGGCAGACTTCAGTGTTATGGTATTAAACTTTGGACTCAGCAGCACAAAATAAAAGCTGGGGTTTGAATATAATGGTCTTCAAAGCCAAGTTCTAGGCTCTATAGCAACCTTGCTGTTGCCCTCTGGGGTAAGCATGATGTGACCATGAGCCACATCTGGAATATTGTGTCCAGTTCTGGGCCCCTCAGTTCCAGAAGGACAGGGAACTGCTGGAGAGAGTCCAGTGCAGGGCAATGAAGATAGAGTGGAGCATCTCCCATATGAGGAAAGGCTGAGGGAGCTGGGGCTCTTTAGCTTGGAGAAGAAGAGACTGAGGGGTGACCTCATTAATGTTTACAGATATATAAAGGGTTAGTGTCAGGAGGATGGAGCCAGGCTCTTCTCAGTGACAACCAATGGTAGGACAAGGGGTAATGGGTTCAAACTGGAACACAAGAGGTTCCACTTTGAGAAGAAACTTCTTCTCAGTGGGGGTGACAGACACTGGCCCAGGCTGCCCAGGGAGGTTGTGGAGTCTCCTACTCTGCAGACATTCAAACCCACCTGGACACCTTCCTGTGTAACCTCATCTGGGTGTTCCTGCTCCGGCGGGAGGATTGGACTGGATGAGCTTTTGAGGTCCCTTCCAATCCCTGACCTTCTGTGATTCTGTCATTCTGTGGTGTGATGAGAAACTGAAATGCCTTTGTGTAAGTGGTACAAAGCTCATTTATATCAGTGCCTGTAAGAACAGTCTTGACTGCATTCCATGTTCTTGATTATTGCTGAGAGAAAACACTGCAAAAACTGTCTGAATCTACCTTGTTTCTAGGTGTGCTGATTCTCTTCCTGGTTTTCTTTGCATTCCTTCATTGTTGGCTTAATGCGTTTGCTGAGATGCTGCGCTTTGCAGATAGGATGTTCTACAAGGTAAGAAGCAGCAGTTCTAGTTTCTAAAGCAAGCTTTCTAAGGCTTCTAAAATTCATTTTTCTAATGAAAAGAGGAGGAAACTGAAGATTGTTTTACAAAACAAAGCATCAACAGAGTTTTGCTTGTTTATGCTGTTTATGGCTTAAGTTTGTTGCTGTGCTGTAGAACAGATCCGATTTCTACTTGGCAGTCTGAATTGTTTTTAAGGTGCACAAACAGAACCAGCCGCCAGACCTACCCAACAGCTCCTTTAGCACTCTTTTTATTTGTATCTCATCTGAGCCACTGCAGTTTGGAGTAAAACCAAACTTTGTTAGACGGAGTAGAATGTTGAGAGAGCAATGGAATGCATTATTTCATTGTGCAACTTAATATATTAGCTTGGTATTATCCTGATTAATATTTTTCAACTTGTTATCCCAGAAAAGACCTGTAGAATGTTTTATGCTTCATTAGATTTGTATTTTTTCAACTGTGCTTTCAGGACTGGTGGAACTCCACTTCCTATGCAAACTACTACCGAACCTGGAACGTGGTAGTACATGACTGGCTGTATTACTATGCCTACAGGGACTTCCTTTGGGTGAGTAACAAGCAGATGTGTTCCTTTTGTTAGCTGTATGCTCAACCACCAAGCAAGACAGTACATTTGTCAAGGTTCAGCATCACTGTCCATTGAGAAACACAAAAATGTCTTGCCTCAGCTGTTGTGGGTAGCTGCGGTGCTTTTTAGAGATCCGTTGCTCATTTCCAAGTCCTTACTGTTTGCAAAATGGGTTTCTGGGATGTAGGAGTGTAAGGATTGAGTCAACCCTCTGAACTCATGTTGCACTATTTTCCTGAGCTACGGTAGATATTTCATGAGTGGGCTCAACCTGAGTACTTACACTGGAGAGCAGAATTATGCCTGAAGAAAAACACCTAAAATCTGAGATACTCTGTAAAGCACTTAGCATTTCATGTATGCCTCTTGTTTGGAGCAGGCGCTTCTTAGCTCAGGTTTAAAATAAAAAGTTGAAACAAACAAACTGAAAACAGAATATCTTATAATACTTGGTATTCTTCTCTTTTCCAGTTTTTTGGTAAGAAGTTCAAAGCAGCAGCTATGCTGTCTGTCTTCACAGTATCAGCTGCTGTGCACGAGTATGTTCTGAGCATCTGCTTTGGCTTCTTCTACCCAGTTCTTTTTTGCCTGTTTATGTGCTTTGGAAGTAAGTTCCTGGGAGAGCATATGTGAGTGGGTTGTGAGTTTTGTGGCTTTTGTTTGGTTATTTTAAACAAGCATACTTTGCTCTTCTGATGCCAGTTATCCTTTAGGCACACGGAACTGTTTCTTGTCCAGGAGTTGGAATTGTGCGTCCAAACTTTGTGAATGGATTTTTGCAGCCAAGCGGCTCAATAGATATATGCATACACACAGTGGGTTTGCAAGCTTGGAACTTAAATGAGCAAGATACAAATGTGGAGGAACAGAGAAACTGCTGTTCATGTGGCACTGTATATATTTTAATAGCACTCCTTCCTCCTTGTCAAGCCTTAGTTGAATCACTGCATGTCAGCAAGCTGGAGGTTTTCCTCTTTAAAGTCATGATGTAAAACCAGTATGACTTTGCTGTTGCAGGGAGGAAAAGAGCCCATTTAGTAGATAAAGGTCTTGCATTTAGTTTTGAGTTTTGAGCTAAAACGAGTTAGAGGGCTCTAATAAACTCTAGGCCATCTCTGCCAGCATGTCTTGGTCACCAGCATGACACAATGATATTGATCCCCAGAGACATACAGCTAGGCCAGCTTGTTGGAAAACTTAGTGGAAGTGTCAGAATCAACTCATAGTATTTACTCTGCTGCCAAGCATAATCAGATTTTCTTCCACTATACTGACATCATGGAGCAGCTTTGTTGCTTCAGAGATGAAGTGAAAGATTCAGTGAAATCACTTGGTCTTTGATTATGTAATCCCAAGTTTGTTTCTGAATGGTACTTTTTGTTTCACCTCTTCCCAGTGGTCTTCAACTTCATCCTTAACGACCGTCGAAAAGGGCCCATCTGGAACGTGATCATGTGGACATCCCTTTTCCTGGGCCAAGGTGTCATCATTTGTCTCTACAGCCAGGAGTGGTACGCCCGCTGCCACTGCCCTGTGGAAAACGTGAGTGACTGACCTTTCCCTTGGGATAACTGGCCTTGAGAGTGACTTGTCCTTTCTTGCTGCAGGGACAGGGCAGAAGTTAAATGGCACAAGCCTTTCTGGCAGTGTGCTCCATCAGTTCAGTAGGAGTTATTTAGTCTAGAAACTATAGACAGTCTACGAAAGCTTAAGAAAAATGCTTTCGTTAGTGCTCTTTCTATGCTGAGTGTGTTTCACTACTTGAAACCGAGGGTGTTTCCCACATTCTGAGGACCCAAGCCACTACATGAGAGTATACAAGGCCATTCAGGATGTTTAAATGGAACTGCAGCATTTGGCTAATGAGGTCAAGAGAAGCTTTTCTAGGAGGCCCACAAAAAATGAGCCTATTGTGCCTCTCCCAGGCTAGAGTGGGTGGCAGTGAGAATGGTTGCCTATAAATGGTCAGTTTGGGGTTTTGTTGGTGTTACTTTCTCTGACTTACAACTTAATTTCTTGGTACCAGATTCTGTTCTACATAAAACTTCTTGCTGTCCTAGCTGGTATCAGTTTTAACCAAAGGTGTATCCTCAGACAAACTCTATTTTAAGTTTGATTTTTCCCCAGTTAAGATTTTGCCATCATAAATGACTGGCTTCTTGACACAATATGCCACTAGATGCAGCATTTACCTGGTGTATCAGAACTGGGGTGAGGTGGGTGGCAGGCAAATAGCTTGTGGCTGCAGCTACGTTTCCACACGCTGTTTAGTGAGGATAAGAATAGTGTTGCAGGATGTGAAAATGCTGTTTGATCTTTGCTGTTAGGGAAGTTTGAGTTCAGACCACACCCCAGCTGGAAAGATTTTCCTGTGACTAACTTGCTGCCTCTCCATCTTTTGCAGCCCACGTTCCTGTACTACTTAAAACCACGTTCATGGTCCTGTCCTATGAAGATGTAGAAATGGTACACTCGGGCTGTGTCATCACAGAATATCAGAGTTGTCCTCCAAGTATTTGTACCAATGACCTAACTCACTATGGACTTTTTCTAAAGGAAGTTGTGCCTCCTGATTATTGGGGAGAAACTGTAATTTTTACTGAGGCAAACCAGTTGACCTGGGTTGCAACAGGCTTCATAGACAGCATGTGCTACATGCTGTCCCACTTTGAGCCATTTCCATGCCAGTTAAACATTGAGCTGAAGGTGGAGTCTACTGGAATCCTGCTCATCCAGGGGTCCCCCCAAGTTGCTGCTCTTCTGGACAGTAGCTCCTCTAATCAGATTTGCTTGTAGCTCATTGTTGGCGTCCGTCCATCTTCCTTAGCCATCCCTTTGCAATTTTTTTCTCCCTTTTGTTAGTGGGATGTCTACAAAACTTCTTTGTGATCCTGTCTGCTGCTGTGATGTGGACAAGTGGCAGAGCAACAGGATATTTGCCTCCTTGCTCTGAAAATAGCCAAAGTATTCCTGGGTGGCTCTGAACTGTGTTCTGTGTATGTTGGCTGCCTACAGATTTAAAATGGGCAGAGGAGGAGGAGATTGTCAGTTTGTGGCTGCATTGGAGAACCAGGTTCAGAAGCAGGGCACAGTGTGTGTAGTCTTTATATGACTTTTTACACTGAAAATTTGTTTTTTCTGTTTTCATTAAGTTCCCAACTGACAGCATTTTTGTTCTCTTGAAGGCCTTTGTGACTAGAGGAACTGTTTTTCTTCTAGCTACTACCTTTCTATTGCTCCAGATAATCAATTCTTTTAACACAATTAACTTGTAAAAGAGCTTTTGCTTTAATATGGCAGGTGCTTTAAGGTATATAAGTCATTAAGCCTTCCTTTAGTATGGAAGATTTTGAAATACTATGACCCAACTGTAAGAAAACACAAATGACTTTACAGGTACATAGCATGTTCTCATCTGAAATGGCTCCGTCCAGTTCCATATGCCAGCACATCTTGGTGCCTCTTGCCAACCTGTATCGTAGCAGCTTCTAACACTGTCAGTGGAAAATGAGGGTTTGACCCAGTGTCTGGAATCAGAGCTGCTTTTTATCTGCCCGAGTCTGCTCTTGTGTCAGTGGGGCCTTCAGGTGAAGATCCATTCCACAGGTAGTGCCTGGGTAGGACACCCTCCCATACACACAGATAGCAGAAGCATTATGTTAATTTGGTCCCTCTCATACACACAGATCAAGGCAGAAGCAGTATGTGAATTTGGTGTTTCAGTATCTATTAATTAGGCATTAGTTAGGCATTCAGTTTCCTTGTTCTGTCAGATGCTAAGTGCAAAAGGGAACTTGCGTAGTATCCAAGTATGTATCTCTCCAGTTTTACTGGAGCTGCAGCTCCCATTATTGGAGAGGGAGGGTAACCTGATGGAGGTACCTTAACTTTGGTCACAGGGATTTTTGAATTACTCAAATGTTCTTTATTGGCCGTTTTTGGTAACAGCTTTTCCTTACTGACCTATGGCCCAGGTATTTGATACCATCAGTCTTGGGACTGCTGATGGGCTCGTCTTCCCATCCACATAACCCTTTTGGGCTTTTGTTTTTTTATTCACCTGAGTTAAAAGTAATGTCATGAAAGCTAGATGATACTTAAACTCTTCCAGGTTTTCACTTTTCTTTAAGAAGGAATCTCACCCTTCAGAAAGGACGTTTTGTCAGGTCAAATTTGCCAAATCCAGTGTTTGCGTATGTCACTCTCCTCTGAAAATATCTCCTACTAGAACTACTTTGTTAAGACAGTTGAGTTAATTTCAGAGGAAGAGGTTCATGTATATACTCAAACTTGGCCGTATTAGTATATAAAATCCTGAGAATGAAATAAATAACCACATTCAGTTTGATTAATCCTTAATTTTTCACTGTACCTTTTCTGGGAGGAAGGGATAGAATTGCTGGAGCAACTAAGTTTCCTTTTTCTAAAGAAACAAGCAAAAAACCTCAGCCTTTGGCCAAACAGCTTTGTCACCTCCTTAACGTAAGATGAAATTCAGTCCAGTACATTTTAGTTCTGGTGCTCAAAACATTTATGTACAGCTGTAATTGCACTCAAATAGGGTGTGATGGATTAGGGACTTGATTTATCTTCTTGATGCCTGTGTCAGGTCTTGCTACTGTCTCAGCGTTCTCAAAAGGAGATCAAATCATGGCACTTCGTGCCAAGTTTTGGTGTTTCCTCCACAGCTAGCACTGTCATTCCTCATAAAGAATATCAGCATTTGCTGTGTCAGCGTCCTCAGTATTTAAAGCCTCTGAGGGCTTGAGCATCTGGCAAGCAAAAGGAAACCAGAGAGGGATGCTCAGCTGTTGGAACTAGTCTTAATTTTTGACAGATTGAGGTTTTTAGCCTTGTAGACCAAGGCATCTGGCAACTGTGCTGTCAGGGCATTAACAATTGGGATAACTTTGTTTCCTGGGGGTTTGTTGAAATTGCATTTGAATGTGGGCTTATTTTCCTTTTTCTCAAGAGTACTGGTGGGGAAATACTCTTTTGCACATTGTTTAATTGGGGTAAATTATACCATGTTTGTTTCAGTTTTCTTAGGCTCTGAGTGCCAGAGCCAGCAATATTGTATTCTGGTTGGTAATGAGGATGCTAAGGTTCACAACCTGCCCTTTACAAATTCTTAATAATAGTATATACTGTTTTCTGTGGTTCTTTCCAACACAAGAACCGTGCAGCTTGCTTCCACGGTAACTCCCTCAGTTTTGAGGTGGAAAGCTCCCAGCTCCTTCCTCAGAAACATCACAAAAATCAGTATTAATATAGCGAAATGTGTCCTGGTTTTCGCGCAGACGATTTTGTTCTCAGGAGGCACCAAGTCTTCACGCCTAGAATGTCTTTTCTGTTGGGGTGTTTGGCTTCCAGCCTGCCGAGGTGAAGCAGATCTGCGTCTGAGCTGTGAACTCTCTGCTACCCTGCGGCAAGGCCTGTGTGGGTGGTGGCAGAGAGAGGGGAATTCCTGATGTTTGGGTTTTAATATAAAATGCCACAGATTACTTTAATCAGCCCAAATGCTGAAGGAAAACCAGGGGAGAGATGTGTGGGCAGGGGATGGCTGGGCAGCCACTGGATGCTGCTCTGGGCCCGGGCACCGGCTGTTCCCTGTGTGCAACCTGTACCGTGTTCTGTCACGTGGAAGAGCTGTTTATAATCTACTGTATTACAGCAGTTAAAATATATTTTGCTATTAAGGGATGAAAAAAAAATCGCCTTGGCCTGTTTGTTCTCTGAGGGTTCTGTTTTGGGGAGGGGGGGAGTGGGGTTGGGGGTGTAGGGTAAGATACGTGGGGTTGCTGCTGTGGGGAGAAGATGGGGGGGCCGTGAGCCTTGTGGGGCTGGGGAGGGAGAGAATCTTCCAGAACATGGTGGCGGGAGCTCAGCGTTTCCATGGTGATGGAGCCAGAGAGGAGCTGCCAGCAGGTATGGGGGTGCCCTTCTGCTGTTCCTCAGATGAGGAGGGGGCAGCTGGCCTAACTTTGGGGTCTGGGGGGGTTGAGGAGCACCAGTGGGGGCTGTGGGGCAGCCAGAGGCTGAGCAGGATGGAGATGACCCTGCTGGGGCAGAGCCAGGCCTGGGGGCACCAGGAGGTTGGGAGGGTTGGGAGATCTCCTTGACTGGGTGCATAGGAAGAAACTTTTACACAAGCCTGTCTTCAGGCCTTAAAAAGCAGCAGGGAATGTCAAGGCTAAACCCCAGCTGAGAAGGACAGTTGGGGTTTTATACGCTGCGTGTCAGCCATCATTTCTCTGCTAGAGGGGATGCCCTTGGAAGTGCTGGAGAGGAGCACGAGGAAGGAGCTGATAGCTCTTGGAACAGGCCAGAGCTTCTAGCCTCTCCCTACTTAAATATTAAATTGGAGCGACTGCCAAACTTATATCATGTTTGTGATTTCTGCCTTTATTTTGGGCCTGAAAAGGGTTTGTGTGCCAAGAACTTGATGTGATATTTTCCAGCTGTGTCCCACATGCTCTAAAATCTTGTCTCTGTCCTTAAACTGTAGCTGCTACAGAACAGTGTCATTAATCTCATTCTTTCTGGTGGGGATGTAATGTACTGCCAAACAGAGTTCTTAAAGGGGGGGGAAAAGTTCGTCTGTCAGCCATTTCTAACAAACTTCTGTATTTTCTTTCAAATAAACCACTTATGCAGCAAGACAAGAAACTACCTGGCAAGATTACATGTTTAAGAGTGTAGGTATAATCTAGAAGTATCTGAAGGCAAAGAAATGTAGTTAAGCTAATTAGAAACCACAGTACACAAGGATACAGCTGATAAAAAGGTCAAAAAGTTAATACTAAGAGCATTTATAAAGAACAAAATACATACTGGCAAGGCTAGTGAGAGGAAAAGGCTTCAGAAAAGAATTCATGGAGATGATGAAAGTAGTGGAAATATGTTTGGTTTTTTCATTGCTAAGATATTGCTAAGAAGAAAAAGTGGTAATATTAGTAATTTGAGACAAAGATAATTAAATCTCTGGCCCAGATACATGTAGAAGAGAAGCAGTTGTTAACACCATTTGTAGATGGAGGATATAGCAAAGCATTGGGGGCTTCTTCTGAACTGATGAGTGTTGTCTCAGATGTTTAAGGGGTTTTTTCCACAATAAACAACAAAAAAAACCCCACACGTTAATCCTGTGAAGTACGATCATGGGTTTAATTCTGTTTCTAGATCACATATTACTGCAAATTTCCTTGGCTAAGCATTAACATAAAATAAAGCTTCACCATGCCTGCAACTGGAGCGCCGGTTTCTGGACCAAAACCCGATGGAAGGAAGGCGAGCAGTGCCTTGTTGGTGGGCTCGGTCTGCACAAACCCCTCAGGTAGGGCTGGA
Source organism: Nesoenas mayeri (assembly GCF_963082525.1). NCBI lineage: Eukaryota > Metazoa > Chordata > Aves > Columbiformes > Columbidae > Nesoenas > Nesoenas mayeri. Next base: position 28,901,318 of record NC_137554.1, on the reverse strand, counting down.
CTGGAGGCCATGGGGGCTGTATGTCTGACCTTCATCCTCCCAGGTTCCCTTTAACAGCAGGATGCTCCTCTGCATTAAGTTTTGCTTTTATTTAGGCAGTTTTAGGATGTTAATAACTTTGGAGAAAGCTGGCTGCTAGCAATCTGCAAGGAGGAAAATGGCCTTAAAGAAATATGTGAACTTCAGCGGCCTAGAACATCTCTTAGGGTCTGTGTACCTGACAGCTTGGCGCAGTCCTGTGGCCAGTGCTGTATCTAACAATGGGGTTCACTGCCTGTGATTTAGATCCCGATTTGGGGTAAGAGAACAGACACCTTGTCACCATTTTTCTCGGCCCTGTATTTTATCATTGGTTTTGCTTTCTCTTTCATCAGCAGTAGGATGAAAGGAAACAGCTTCAAGTTGTACCAGGGGAGGTTTAGAATGTATATTAGGAAAAATGACTTCTTGGAGAGGGCTGTCGGGAATTGGAACACGCTGCCCAGGGCAGTGGTTGAGTCACTACCTCTGGAGGGGTATAAAAGACATATAGATGAGGTTCTTAGGGACATGGGTTAGTGCCTGTGTTGCGTTAATGGTTGGACTTGATGATCTTGAGGATCTTTTTCAATTGAAATGATTCTATGGATCAATGCTGTTAAAATGGTTCTGACATGCTGTTTTCCAGAGATCTCCAAACTGAGGGGTACCTCAAGGATGCTTGACCCCATCAGGCCAGTTTCTTCCTCCCTGGAGCTTAGTTTTGTTCCAGAGGAGGTTTTCCGAAGCCTGACCTGTGCCAGCAATTCTCTCTACAGCCCAGAGTACTTACAGTCCCCACAAACCACCAAAACCCCAATGGGATTCAAGGTGAGCAGGTTTCCATCTCTTGCCTTTTTCTGTAACAAATCACCTCTTCATTGGCTGAGTGTTCATTCCCTGGGCAAAACAAAAAGTTTGCCAACCTCGTAGGATAAATCTATCTTATATTGCTTCACTTTTCTGACTATGCTATTTGATGCAGATCTAAAGAGCTGCCTGCCAGTCTCTGCAAAACATGCTTGCACCCTGGTGCTGCCATGAAACTCTTGCCAAGGCTATTTTGTCTACACCAGTTTCTTTAGCTCCAAGACAAAAATAATAACGCAGAGCTTGTTTAGACAGCCACCCTTCCCTCTCCCTGCTCCTTGGCACATTTCTCGCTAAGAAGTAACAGCCACATGTGCCTTGTCTGCAGGGCTGCCTGCAAACCCCAGATCGGATTTGGCATTATCCTAATCGTCGAGGCAAGTTGAGACACCTGACAGACCACCCTGTCAGTTTGACGGGTGCTGGAAGGTAAGCAAAGAAGGGATGAGCCCAAGGGCGATGGAAAGACACTTGAGCTTGGAATGCAGACCCTTGGTCTTTTCCTCGGGTAGGTGACTGTGTTGCTTGATGTGGCTGGATGAATGGACAAGCTGTTACATCTGAGTTTGGGCTGGAGAGATTTGAGGGAAAGATGTTTCGGGAATAGCGAGTTGTTAAATGAGCAAGCTTTGGAACCATCCTTCCAAAGGATGCCAGGCTCACAGGGGTGCTCTGTGATCCACGATTAAGAAAAGAAGCTCTTCTGGCTTTAATGGACTTAGCAGGGAGTAGCTTTACACTTCTTAAATAAGCAATGCTTAATGGTGCGAGGAAGTGAAAAGCTTTGCTCTATCAGACATTGGACATGTATGCAATAGGACATTGGCAGCAGATGTGAAAATCAATAGACACTGCAAGGTTAATCTGCCTAAAAACCATGATCTTGTTTGTATTTTTGGCCCAGGGGAAGGAGTCTTGGGCTGAGCAGAACAAACCCACATGTGGCTCAGGCTGGCAGTAAGGGACTGATGGGTTGCCTGCGGGGTGGGTCGGTGAATAAGCGCTTCCTCTCCGTTTCAGGGATGTCTCTTACCTGTGTGACGTTGCAACTGGCCAAGAAGCCAAGAAAGCAATGGCCAGCAGAAGCGCTTTTGCTGGGAGTCACTGGCACCGGCGAGGGAGCCTTGATACAGTCCCATGTCCTCCTGTGAGTGTTCCTCTGTCCCCTCTTCGGGAAGGAACCAGGACCATGTCTATGTCATTTATGCTGATTTTTTTGTGCGCTCTCTCTTGTCCATCCCCAGCAAGCGACCCTAGCAGATAGTCTGGTTCCCAAGGAGTTTCACATTGTGAAGAACAGGGGAGTTTTGCCCCTGAAGTACTTCGATGGGTGAGTGCTTTATGCATTACAAGGGCTGGTCCTCAGCTGTTCAGTGCGGGGGGATAAACTGACAAGAGCCTGAGGATGCTGCCTCACACACTTCTCACCATCAGGAAAGGGAAAGTATAAAAGGGAGGTTATGCAAATCCTGTGCTAATGACCAGGCTTTAGTGCCTGCAGAGCAACATCTCCCTCCATCTCTTTGTCCCCACTGCTTTGGGGTGTCCAACAGAGAATTTGCTGCACACAAGTGTTGCTGCTTGGGGGAGTTCTGGTAGTTGGACATGAATGTAGAAGCTGAAGTACGATTTGATCCCTGGAGGCAACTTTTGGAAGTTGCTACTGTTTGATTGGGGTTTTTTTTCCTTTATTTGTTTTTGAGGGGGATGGTGGCAGTTGGTTTTTGTTTGTCTGGGTTTTTTTAAAAAGTTTTGTTAGTTTCTCTGTTTTTCTCTTAGAATTGCTTTCTGCTGCAAAGCTGGGTGGGCTCTGGGTAGTTCTTATTCTGACTTTATTCTTGTGTAAGCCTGTTAGTATCTTGAGTTTAAGCACTCTGGGGTTTTTATTTTGTGTGTTTGGAATTTTTTTTTCCGAGGCTGTGAGTTTTGAATTGAGCTTACCAAGCCATGTCCAAAAAATGCCACTAAGAGCCCCCTTGGTTTCTCTGGACAACTTACTACATTTAGAGGAGGTTCTTTCTCATTGTTCAAGGATTAAAACACTCAGATTAGGAGTGAAATCTGCACAAATGTTTGCCAACATGACATAAAAGAACATTATTTTTTTATTTCAATGGTTTCCTGTAATCAGTATCTGGGTGTGGGTGATGTGGACACATGGTGCTTTTCCGGCCCTACCAGTAACTTTTAAACCCGTTGGTCACTTCTTAATGAAGTACCAGGAGAGAGTGGGATCCTGTAGCTAGCACTGGGAGGATCGCTTTGTGATCAAGTTCTAATATTTGTGTTTGTTTCAGTAAATACACAACGCTGCTCAAAGACCGTGAAAAGAAACTGCGGCTGTTCCCATCCATGTAAGCACTACCCTGCGTGAAGTTGTTGGGAACAAAAACCCAGCTGTTTGTATTTCAGTTCCTGGGAAAGCATCGTAATATGCTATGCAGAATAATGATGTCTCTCTCTCTGGTCTGTCAGAAAACCTTCTGGGAGGCTAGAGGTGATCCAGCTGATGGAGGCAATGGACAGCATGTTGGAAAAAGCTGGAGTAGACAAGCTAATCAGAGTAACAGGACCTTCACAGGTGGATAACTTGCTTGTACCTGAAAAACTTTCTTGTTTCCAGAAAAAGAACATCCTGTTTTCCCCAGAGTTTATCCCTGCTGTGCTTAAGGTTCCTGCTAGCAGCCAGTTTCTGCCCAAGCCAGCTGTCTGTAGGTCCTGCCATAACCAGGGGTTTCCTTGGTTGAGCTTCTGTTCATCTTCATCTGATTCACAAAGAACAGTTAGCTTGCTGGTGTAGGAAGTTACATTTCTTGCAAAAATGCCAGAAAGAAATACATTAGGCATTATTACTATGGTAGAACGAAGGCAATAGCTGTCTTATATCTTCATTGGGAGACAGGCTGCTGTGTTACAAAATGGGCCATCGGAAACCTTTATACACCTAAAAAGCAGGTGTCAAAGAACATCTGTACTTTGCTTCATCTTATTTTTTGTTATTCTTGCACAGTGATGGGGAAGGATTTTTGAAAAATATAGAGCGTTGCCATAGCTGGAATTAGCAGAGAACCTTCCATGGTTGTTGACAGGAGGGTAGTCAGGATAGTGCATAACACGTTTGAATACAAACCTGTGAATGCATGCAGGATGGCTCTTTCCTTCCCCTTTATACATTTAGTAGTGCTTTGTCCTCAAAGGGAAACTTTCTTCAGAAGAAATGAGAGATCTGTGCTAACCTCTGTTGTTAAAGGCTGGCCAAGCTTTGTAAGGCTGTGATTTTTCTCGTGTGTTTTTCCAGCTGCATGAAATGCTGGAGCTGATAAAAGCAGAGCAGAACATCTACAACATCGTTTTCCATGAGCTGATTCGTCAGGTCAGTGTGGACTGTGTGGAGAGAGGACAACTGCTTTCGAAGCTCAGGTCATCATCAGCCAACCCTTAATCCCCCTCTTGATTTATGGCAGAGCCTTGTCAGGAGCAGCATTAATTATTGCAGATTGTTCCTTATGTCCTTGTCCAGAAAAGCCAGCCTGTCACCATGTAATTGGTGTGGGGTCTGATGCCAGAAGTGACATAGGATTTCCTTGCCTAGTAAACAACCAGGACTAACGAGCCTCTGTTAATAACCTGGAACTTGAAGTCGGTGGCACTGTCACCACCCTTGAGAGTGTGGCCACCGTATTGGTGTGACATTCAGTGATCACATATAGAATAGCTGGTACTTCCCTCACAGCCGGTGTTCCCATGCTCAGATTACCACTATTTGTAGCAATGGGATTGTTCCAGAGTGTTTGAAATCCCCAGTTCAAACACTCAAGAGTTTGCCCCCCGTGCACTGAGAGGAAAGGGTCTTCAGATGGCATAAGAGAGCTCTGCACTCTCGGGTAAATACCCTTTTCTACTCATTTTACTGCAGGCAGAGGTATGTGGATCTCATGGAAAGGATTCCTGAACAGATCAAAACCCTCTACAACAAAATGATGGCACAGCGGTTGGTCGACACGCATATTACAGAAGAACTTCTTTATTTTAAGGAATCTGTTGGACAGCTGGCCAGGTTTGAATCCTGCTTGATCCTAAGAAATTATCTCTATGCCCTAGGCTTAGTCCATTGATTTTTGTCCAATTTTTCTAATCTTCCTCCCATAGAAGCATGAAGAGGGTGTTAGGATTTGGAGAAGAACTACAGGGACCAGACTTGAGCCTCCCCTCACACTCTCTCTACACCCTCTTAGTGCCAAATAATGACAAAGCCACCTCTTTTCCTTAGCACACTGGAGGTTTGTTGGTGGGGACTGCAGAAAGGGGTTGTTGGAGCAACATGCATGTGAAAAGGTGCTCAAGATGCCTTTCACCCCTACACTGAGATGATGGTGTTGGAGGAAGAGACCCCTGCATTATAGCATATGGCCCACCAGGCTCTGTCTGCAAGAGACCTTAGGCTTGGGCTAAGTTGCATTAGGACTGTTTCCTGCTGTTTCAGTGAGCTGTGCGAGATACAAGAGCACGACCGTGAGATGAGCAAAGAAGCAGAAGAAACTCAGGAGGAGCTGGCTGTGGCCATGGAGGAAGCTGAGGAGAGTGCAAAGTAAGTTACTTTCTAAGTTGAGGTTGGGAGATTTCTGCAGTGTGCTGGTATCACTCTCTTGGGGTTGTTGGGAAGGAGAGGTGAGGATTGGTTTACTTCTGGGGAAGAGAACTCGGCTGTTTATGACATTCCATTATTTTGTGATACGTCCTAAACTCACCAAAGGGATAGAAAGCTCTTCAAAACTTTTTAAAACATGAAAGTTGCATTTGTTGCCCAGATGCTGACATTCCCTTTTCTTCACCCCATATTGACAGCTGGTGAGCTCTTCATAGTCTAGCAGAGCCTGCAGCTCTGAACTTCTCAGGGCCTGTAGATGTCCTCAGGTACCTAAGAAATGGAGGATTTAGGTGGCTGATATCAGAGCTGTGGTGAGTGCTTAGGCAGATGAATTCACTTATTGTACTCATTCTGATCAGAAACTTACAAGGGAAATAACAGAAAGGTGTTGTAGGGGCTCAGGTAAAAGGAGCTGTGAATTTACAGGCTGTGTGGAAAGTAACTGAGGAAGGAAGGGAGAAGAGGTGGTGACTTAGAAAAGCTTTAGTAATTGGGAGAAAGATACTAAACATGAATGAGAAACACGTGTGCGCATATTTCCTTGTCTTTCCCATCTTCTAGCCTTTTGGAAGAGTATCGGGAGTTATACGAGTTACAGAGACGACGACTGGAACAGCAAATTCTGCTGCTAGCCCAAGAGAGAGACATCTGGATCTCAGCTGCCTGTGACCTGGCTATGAAGGTAGGTGCAGGACCTCTGTCACACCTTGCAAGGTATAAGCCATTGTTGCTAGCCGTCTTGTTCCAAGGGCAGATTTCATCCCAAAGAACATTTTCATTCAATGTGATTGGGTACTAACACATCTCATACCTACCCTGACATAATTTCCTGAGGTCTCTTGTATTTCATGGGTACATTTTTTGAACAGAAACAGTTAATTCACATAGCACTTTTGGTATGGATCTCCAGACTCTGTGCAGGAAGAAATTCTATGAAATTAGTATTTCCATTCAGAGATGGATTTGACTAAGAAGTTTCCTATTCCTCATTATTTATAGTATCATAACCAGATTACTTACACTCACAAAATATCATTCTTGGTTCATTCTGTGCTTCCTTGTTTGTGTGTCCCCATTGTTTGTGATCTCCTACTTTATCCCATTTAAATTTAAAATTTATTAGCAGAACTTCTGGGCCTGTCTGGGAGATCAGATATTTAATTATGAGGAAAGGGGACTCAACCACTTCATGTTCATTTCATTTATGTTAAAGGTCCCCTGCTACTGTCAGATGCCTTTCCTCTCAGAAGAAAACAAGGCAGATAATGTTTCTTTCAGATAATAGACAGAAACCAGTTCACGTTGGTTCGCAGGCTCCATGTTAGTGGAAGAACACTGACCAACATTCTCAAGCATTTCATGGTCCTCTTGGCTTCAAAGGTAGGGCCTGTCTGTGATGGGTACCTGTTTAAATTGTGTCTATGTGGGAGTATGTGTAGCTCTATGGCTGTTATTTGAACTTGCAAGTCTTGGTCTAGTTTCAAGCAAGCATTGAAATTTGAATGAGTTCGCTCTGCTTTTGTCTTTATTTCAAGTCTCCTTTTCCCAATCTCAAACTTTTTTTCTCTGTTGCCCCTATTTCTTTGTGGCTTTCTTCCCTCTCCCCATACCTTCTCCATAAAACAAAACCAGATCCAGGCTAGTGCAATTCTGGCCTCATAGATATGGGGCTACACGGTATCTCAATAGCATAAGCATCAAGGAGTCAAGAACTCAGTTCTGGCATGCATGGGGGGGGGTCAGCCACCCTACTCCCCTCTCAAGAGGTATATGAGGACTGGGCTGTGGAATTACAGACATTTCCCAGATCTCTGATACGTGCGTATCTCAAAACAGCTAGAGCAAAGGGAGAACTCCTCCAATTCGGATCAAAACAATCGTGACAACCATCCATTTCCCCACCTTCTTGCCTGCAGGACATGAGAGACCTGGCCGATCTGCAGGAAGAGACCGAGCAGTTCAGGGAGAGGCTGGTTTGCATTGAAGCAGAAATGGAGTTTTCAGAGGAGTCCAGCCAGGGAAAATTGCAAATCGCCTGCGGCAGCCTCAACAAGTGGCTTCAGTACTTCCATCACAGTGACCCGTGAGTGGCCCAGAGGGACTGGAGGTGCCAGTTGCAACCCCAGCCTTTGCCTCATGACAGTAGGTCTCACTGGCCACGTGCAAAGAGTGCACTGACTCTCAGGTGTGGTGAGATCTGGTGCAATCTGCACATCCCTCACTGCTCGACTTTTCTGCTCCACGCATGTATTTTGATAATCACATCCCTAACAGTAACACTGAAGGTGGGTTTGGGGTTGAACTCACTGGAGCAAGGCTTGTGCCTTCCTGCTGTGAGCCAGTGTCCTTTGTGCAGTTGTAGCTGCTGTAACAGAATTCTTCTGTTTAGTTTGTTTCATTTTAACTTGAATGCACACACATTGATGCTTCAATAGAGCATTCAGTACTGTCATGTACAAACACAAAATGAGGCTTGGAGACATGAGGGTTCAAATCCAAAGTAATTTTGTATGTTAAGGTGATTATATTTTGCAGGCTTTTTGTTAGTTCATTGTGATATGTTAAAGCAAAGCAAAAATGCAAGTAAAAAATACAAAAATTCACCCAGTATGTACATTGACAGGAGACATCACTTTATAGGTTTCAATCACAGAGTCAATAACACTTGAATTCAATATGTGCTTGAGCCTGACTTTCATCCTTGCTGGGAGTATGTATTTTCTTAACTGACACACAGTATTGGTGTTATTTTGAGTGAGAGAACAAAAATCTCTGGTTGAGTAGGGCCTGGTGGGTTTTAATTCTCTTTCAATTTACAGTTTGTTTCACAAACTTCATACGCATAGAGTATATGTTGACTCTTGGTTTTACACTGGCTACTAAAGGAGTTTTTTTTCCTCTCAGCTCTCATCCCTTCTTTCCCTCTGCTTTAGCTCCTCTCCAATGAATGGAAAGCTACTAGATGAAATCCTACAAGATATCGAGAACTTGATAAATGTAAGATTTGGGGTGGGGGGGTCAGGCATATTATGGAGTGGTATCTGGTCAGCAAATTACCATGTATTAGCTGAGCCCCAGTGTGCATCTGTGCCCATCACGGATGTGAACAAAAACACATCAGCTCAAACTTAGCTTAAGCTAAGGGTCTACGCATGAGAAGTTATAATTGGCAATACCATGGTTCAGCCAGCACATTGAACTTAGTTGTGCATTTGACAGCTCTGGTGACTGATAAATGATATTAATCTAGAGAAGCACTGAGAATTGTCACCAATAAGGTTCCAATTTATTATGCTTTTTATTCACTGTGACATCTTTACGCTCATGGATTCTTCACACTTCTCTTACCTGATTTCCATCACCTTTCTGCTGCAGCCAAAGGGTGGTCCAACTTTTGGGGGCACGGTGAGCCTACTGCTTTTCTTTCAGATGCTGGAAGAAGATCTAGAGCAGTTCAGAGGGGAGGTCCACCTAAGAAGGACTGAAAGTCTGAGGAGCACTGTCAGGCTGCAGGAGCACTGGGCAGAGATGGGACAAATGCTGCTGAATCGACACAAGGACTCTGCTGAAGCATTGTCTCCACAGCACACTGCCCTGGAAGAAATAACCCAAACGACATGTGAACTCTACCGGCAATACAATATAAGGATAAGTGGGAATAATGGTAAGGAATGACTCATTTTGCAGTTTGGCCCTTCCTTGAGGATGCCCTGAAAGTAGTGGGTAATAAAGGACACAGTCTATACTGGCTCTTTCCAAAGCTAGTTTGACCCCCAGATATGTGCTGAGGATCAAGAGCATTCAAGGGGCAAAGTCCAAGAAAGTTTCAGTCACACGTAGGAAGAATACCTGAAATTTTAAATGTGATGCAGTGCAAAGAACATGCAATGCAGACACAACTTGTGGAAGTTGTGTGCAGAGGGCACGTGGGCAGTATGTGATTATGTAGGTAATGCATGGAAAAGAAAATAAATGTAAAAAGAAAGAAGGGGTGTTTAAAATGTTAAGTAAAACATCACTTTGGAAATCATTAATCAGGTAACACTGTCTCAGAGGGTAATACCTTTTTTATTGTTTTATCATTTATACAAAGTTTCTTAATCAAGATATTGAATTATCTTGATAATAAAGTAGGTAAATAAATGTGGGTTTTGCTGATATGAAGTTATCATGTCCCGTGTAAGATAACAAATATATGTTGGGTAATTTGCAACTAATTCTCAACCTTTGCCTCTGCAAGACCTTGACTCATTTCTCATTTCAGAATTGTTTCATCTCTGTTTTTTTAATCAGCTTATTACCTTTTAGCAGGCTAAAACTAGACTGAACATGTGCTATCAGAAACTGCTGCTCATGTCTGCTAGGCTGCTTCACATACTGTCATCTTATTTTTTCATTCAATGTTATCCTTGTGCTTTTCCCTACATTATCTTATGCTATATGTTATATTTCAGCCTACAAAAAAGCTGAGGTAGAATCGTAAGTCTGTCCACCCTAAGAGACAGCTAGAGGAATTAAATATTCCCAGTAGCTCTCATTAGAAAGTGACAGAAAGAAGGAGGAATTGGGCTATAATTGGTCAGATACCAGCACAGCAAAAAGGTAACAGCAGATTGTCAGAAGCCTCGATAGTTGGTCATGGTCTGAGCAAAGGGCTTGGGCAACACAGACATCTGCTGCAGACCTCCTTCAGCCAGGAAAGTCCCTAAAAAGGGATCTTAGCTTATTCTAACAAAAGCTTTGTGAACTGAGCTGCAGGAAAGGTATTCTCTTGATCCACACAAGGCAGTGTGTTTTGAATGGCTTGGATTCATTTTTGCATTGTAATGCAATGGCCTTTCAGTAAAAAAGACAAGATATCCCTTCTCTTTACATTGCATCTTTGGTAAGAAACAGTGAAAATGAGAGATTATATAGTAAGAGACAACATAGACAACATGGTAATTTCGCCCTGTAAGGCAATGGGACTCAGTTACCTGAAGTATTTCTCAGTTACCTGAAGTATTTATTATCTTCTAGGATCTCATTACCTGATCTCAAGCAGCATGTGCCAGAAATACAAAGGGTTTGGTATTTGATGACAAGGATTAGAGATGCACAGAGAACAATGAGTTATGAGATTGTTTTAGACAGGAGATATAATAGAGGACTTACATTAAATTTATGAGGTTTGGCTTAAGGTGTTTGCTTTTATTCAGTCTTCGCTTTTATTCAGTCTTCCTTGATCACTTCTCAGAGCTTTCACGGTGTACCTTACCTTTTTTTGTGAGAATAAGATTGTTGTCTGGACATCCCAACACTGCTTCATTGCACTTCTCCCAGTCCAGAGCAGAGAAGTTAACCGGTTCTACCCCACAGCTGTACAGTGGGCAAAACAAGTCATGCATCCAAATAATTGAAATATTAAAAAAAATTGTCATTACCTTCACATGCATAATGTGCCATCTTTGCTATTAGATGTCATGGAGGCCAGGACCTAACCAGGATTTAAAGAAAGCTTAAACATTGGATAGCAAGAGCAAACATCGTTACATTTCAAGCATATTCCACTGTAGACAGGGAATATCCATCAGCATGTGCCAGATAAGTGAATGAACAAGCAATTTACTACCTTGTCCAGGCACTTTTGCACATCCTAGCACACTGTATCACCTGCATCTCTGAAGAATCGGGTTGTAGCTGCAAAGCTGGTTTAAAAAGTGATCTATTAAGCCTTTATGCAGTGAAGGAGCCAAGTTTGCCAAGACAAGAAAGAAAATCAGGGCTTCAAATCAAGCCTGTTTTATTTCAGTTTGCTTTGAATTCGGTGCTTACTAAACAGCTCATTCTTAGTCCTAAGCATAGCCAGTTCCCACATATGCTGTTCATTCCCCCTTGGCATCCCTCTTTGAATCCAGCTTTGTTTTTGTTGGCTGAAGAATTGTAATTAAAGGTTCGTATTTTCTCCCTCCACAGGCACAATTAAGTTTTTGACAGCCTTGCTGAAAAGTATGGAAGACTGGTTATTCAAGGTGCAAAAGCTGAAGAGAGGCTCTGGCACACACGAAGCAGAGCTGCAGGTGTTTTATCACAAAATTCCTGCGTGGCTGGCCCAGATGGACGCAGCGATGAGCTGTATAGGCTCCAGCCAGCTGCATCAAGCTGGGAGCAACGAGAAACCACATTTCCCGTAAGGACGGAGGTGTTAATTGTGTCTGGGCTGGCTTTGTACATTAAATTACACTTGTAAGAAAATAGAAGTATTCTTTTGTGGGGATCCTGGTGCAGGAAACTGGCAGTGGGATAAATGTGATCAGCTGAAGTGTTAAAATGATTGGCAACTGCCTTTCTTTTGCTTTGATTTGACAATTTCTGTGGAAACAGTTGGTGGCTTCAGTATTGCTCCTGGAACATCACTGTCTCCCTCAGAACTGCCACCTGCTCTGGAAATCTTGACATTTGAAGAAAAAACAGAATATATGATTCACTTACATTCAGGTTTGTGGGGGCATATTTCTCCTCATGGTGCTCCATTGCCCTTGGTAAATATCATCAGGAAATAAATTATTTGCAGACCATAGGCATAACATATATTAAGAGATTACTTGCAAATGACAAGTTTGCCTGCAACTATAGCATTAACAAAGATGCCTGTGTCATGTTTCCAGCATATGGTGTTCTAAAATATGTTGTTTTCCTTGAGTTTGGCAGCAAACTGTGTCTTATAGGCAAAAGATCCTTGGGTCTGGTGCGCTAGAGTTCACTTTGTTTCTGGATTTGTGTGTGTGTTGGTTTTGTTTTGTTTTTTTTAGGGTGGTACCTAGAGAATTTTTTAAGATGATTCAGCAATGGGTTCTGTCTCTGAATACTGAGGTTGAGAAGAAAGTCACGTATCTTACTGAAAGAGTAAGTGCAAGCCTGAAAGTGCTGGGGATAAGAGCACTATATGTAGTATTCAGCTTTTCCTTTAATTTCCAATTGGCCAGAGTTGAAATTGAGGGCTGCTCATGTCTCCTTTGACACCTGCTTTCCTGTTTGAGTTTAGTTGTATCTTTTGTTTCCCAGCCAATGGAGCAGAGGAGAATACCTCTAAAAATAGCTGTGAGTTCTCCTATACAGTACATGAGTGTAATTTATTGCTTCATCTTAAGCAAGCACTTCCCCTGGAATAACATCGATATTTCCTGTTCAGAGAGCTGCTGTGGCTGCTGGGTCTTGGTGGTTTTTCTTCTCTCTTCCAGGATTGCAGACTGGAAGTTCTCACTATGCATTTTTAAATGATCTGTAAGTGTAGTGTGTGATTTTTTTGTTTGCTGAATTCTGGAAAAGAGAAAGCGCCACATGGCTGATAAGCAGCATATGATCCTAAACAAGAACTTGGAGAAGGACAGATCTGTGACAGGAAAAGATGTGTTTGTAATGGGAATGAACATGTGAGAAAAAATGGTAAAAACGAATGTTTCTGTCATTAGGTCAGTTTGCAACTGGAATTAGGTAGAACACTGACTTATGTGAAATGCACTGACTTGAGACTCCTTGGCAAGACCAGTTATTTATTACTGGTTTAGATTTGCTCTGATGTTTTGCACAGGTGACAGAACTGCACCACAACCTGACCATGTGGCTGGTGAATTTGCTGAAATACCTGGCAGCAGATCGCTTGTCCTGGGAATGTCCCCCACGACAAAAGTCAGATACTGAGATGGACAAGGAGCTCAGACTTCTGGGGGTTAATAAGCTGCAGCATGAAGCTGAAGAGCTGGTTGCAGAGATGTGCAGACACTCTGGTTCTATAATCAGGTATCAGCAGAAGTTTTCAATTTAATTTAAAGGGATTTTCTCAAAAAAAAAAGTGTAGTATGCCGAGAGATTGACCATGGTGAGAGATCGCACCAATTTGTTTGTCCTTGGATCTTTTCCCAGGTCTTAAACCACAGAGTCATAGAACAGTTTGGGTTGGAAGGGACCTTCAAAGCTCCCCCAGTGCCACCCCTGCCATGAGCAGGGACATCTTCACCAGCTCAGGTTGCTCAGAGCCCCGTCCAGCCTGGCCTGAGATGTCTCCAGCAATGGGGCATCCACCACTTCTCTAGGCAACCTGGGCCAGGCTCTCACCACCCTCAGTGTAACAAGTTTCTTCCTAATGTCTGGCCTGAATCTCCCCTCTTGTAGTTTAAAACCATCACCCCTTGTCCTATCGCAACAGACCCTGCTAAAAATTTTGTACCCATCTTTCTTATTGGTCTCTTTTAAGTATGGCAAGGCTGCAATAAGGTCTCCCTGGAGTCTTCTCCAGCTGAACACCCCAACTCTCTCAGCCTGTCCTCCTAGCAGAGCTGTTCCAGCCTCGGATCATTTCTGTGGCTGCTCTGGCCCCTCTCCAACAGGTCCATGTCTGTCCTGTACCAAGGAGCTTAATAAGATAGGAACACCTAAAAAGAATGGCAGTGCCTGCTTTATATCTAGTACAGCTACAAAACATGCATGGGTTCTGCCCACACTTCTGAAGGTGACCTTGAGGATGTACAGGCAGCAAGTCTGCAGCCCAGGTCACCTGGACAAAAGCCTCTGCCTGATTCAGGGTCTGTGCTCATATGTCCTCTGTGGGTTAGTACAACACTGGCACAGACAAACTGCCCGGGAGGTTGCTGTGTGAGTGGAGCCGGTGAGGATTGCTTATCTGGAGACTTCTCTAGTGCAGAGGTCTACAGATGTCTCCTGTGCCTCGCTGACAGCAGCAGGCTCCTGGCTGAAGGGAATAAAGCATTTGCAGACACTCCTGCAGGGCCGATGACGTTCTGCATCTTTGCAGCTGCTGCCGTGATGTTGTTGATGCAATCGTACGAAAGAAACGGGCTGAGATGGATGCAGAAGCTGATTTTGAGCTGAAGGAGCTGAATAAGATCAAGGTAAAAGGTGTCTGTGTTTACAGCTCTCTAGGTCTGAGGTAGATCAGAATGCATCTGCTTTGTAAAACGCAGAGGAAAATATATGTGAGGGTTTCAAGAAGGAGGACTCCAGCTACTCCAGTGGATTACCCTGGTTCCCCAGGTTTCCTGCTACTCCACAATCCTGGAAACCATGATAAACCTGTATCACGTCATCTTCAGTTTCAATATTTTCCTTACCCTGTTTCAGGGTACATATGTAAGGGCTCTCCTGTGATATTTTATTTCATATGGGTGGCAGTAAATTTACCTCTGGTTCAAAGCTTGTCAGAACTATGTACATCCAGATTTGAGTGGTGCTTAGGAGTTCCTGGAGGTACTTGGTGCAATATAAGTTTATACAGATGCTGTTGAAAGTTTTTGCAGTCAACTAGCCTACCTGCCATCTTCTTATTCTACACTTTCGTGTAAAGTTCTTAATTGCTACCACTGACATCACCAGTGTTTAGCTGAGCTTTGCCTGTGCAAATGTAAGAGGTGGAGTCTTCCTGAAACCCAAGTGTTCCTTCAGCACAGGGCAAATCGTGTTGGTCCAAGGAATGTAAGAAGCCGCTCTGCAGGGATTGAAAATACTTGTGCTTCTGTTCTGTGTTACCTCAGAAAGCGAAAAATTAACCCCTGGGATTTATGCTCATTTCTCCTCACATGGGCTGGGACAGCAGCTGTGACAGGGATGTTCTGCACTGGCCTGAGAAAGAGCTTGTTGAAGGAATTAATTGGTGGGAGTGATTAGCCACTGACAGATGTCATGTCTGAAAGCCTGTAGAAATGTGTCTTTTTCCTTTGTAGGTTGAGGATGGAAGGGACCAGGTAGGTGCCTGGAACAGTCAAAGACAGAAAAGTGGAGTTATTTAACTGTCAGTATGAATATGAGAGTGCTATTTTTTCTGCTCAATCTCTGAATAATTATTTTCTGTTATGTGTTCCTAGGCTGAGTGCTGCAATTGGATTCAAGCGTGTAGTCTTCTCCTTTCAGAGATCAAAGGCACTCCTATCTCCATTCTACATTTAGAAGACCTGAGAAACCTCTTCGGATCAGAGGAAGAACTGAGAGATCTCTTTAGATCAGAGGTAAAACTGAGATACTTCTTTGGATCGGAGGAAGAACAGAGGAACTTCTTTGGATCGGAGGAAGAACAGAGGAACCTCTTTGGATCGGAGGAAGAACAGAGGAACCTCTTTGGATCGGAGGAAGAACAGAGGAACCTCTTTGGATCGGAGGAAGAACAGAGGAACCTCTTTGGATCGGAGGTATATATAAACTGCATTTGCTGTTCTATGTTGAACCAGTTGGAATGAAGATCTGCTTCAAAACTTTTCCTTAAGGAAGCATTGACTGTTCCATTTGAGCGAAGGTTTAGCAAGGGGACCTGCACGCACTCAGAGTGGCAGCTAGATCTGAGGTGTCATGGTTATAAATTGGTTAAAAATCACAGTGCTTCCTGTGAGGGCAGGTCTGAGGCAAAACAAGAGCTTCAGTGGAGTTAGGTTTTATCCCACTGGTAGATCAGCTCCCCATGGTGAGGGATAGCTCATGCTTCACCCCTTGGGGTGGCCTCTGGCTGGAATGGTGGTGGTTACCTTGCCCGGAAGATCGAGCTGGACTTCTAGTTTAATTCCTTATGTGGCTAGATGGATGTCTGACACTGCTTGTGACAATTAGATGTGTTTTATAGATGGTTGGCTTGTCATTGGCCTAGTTTAATATGAAACAGGCTAAATTCAGATAATGAGGAAATGGATTTAGATTTATTGTCTTGAATAGTTTGTTTGCGTCAGCTCTGAACTCAACACCCAAGTAAAGTGACGTTGTTCATGACTTTGTGTACAGTCAGTGCTGTAATTCATGTGTTGCCTCTCTTTTTCTCTGTGGCATGGCCTATACAAAGCAGGTATGCTGCAGGAGGTCCTGCCTGTATAACATTCAGTAATTAGTATATTCCTTTGTGATTTGAAATATATTCCTACTCAGGATATCCTAGGTGGCTGGAGTCCAGGTCTAAATATGTGCAAGAGAAAGTCAGAGATCAGTTCGCTTTGCCTCGGTTATTTGGATGGACAAAGAGAGCACACTACTAACCCTATCCTTATGGTGCCTTACAGGATTTGCAGCCAAATCTTAAGCTTAAGGACACTCTCATTTCTTCAACTCAGGAAGAACTTGAAGCTGAAGATGCCATAACAGAGGAAGAAACATCAGAAGTAAAAGAGGAAACTGCTGTTTTGCAGGTGACTGCAGTAGCTGCAATATGCTACTTTGCAGCAGGGCATTTTTATTTATTGCTCGGTGTATGCAATGTGAAATGTGGCTTTTCAGCTGCCTCGAATGCCACCAGGCTGGTGGTATCTCCAATTTCTTGTTCTTTCTCAGGAGCAGCCAGGTGCTGGTACAGATTCTCCGACTGATAACAATGAAGCTACTGCAGATATGATCAAATATGTCGGACATGACTCCAACATCCACCTGAAGTCTCTGAAGACAGACATCGTTTCGGTTACAGGGGTAAGAGTCTCCACTGCTCCGATGGTTTAGCCTGTTGGCAGAGATTTGGAGTTGGGTTTTAGCTGTCTGCACAGACTCTGTTATGTGACCTTTAACGCTTGTGCCAGACCTGTTAGGACAGTGCAAGGTGTTGGTGTTCTCTCCGATTTCTCTCTTCTTGCAATTTTAAATAATCATTAGAACAGTTGTCACAGCTGTAATTTGTCCTCCTGACCTATGCATTAGTGCCACAACTTGGAACTTTTGTGGGACCAGTGACTGGTGATGTGTGTAGTGTGAACCAGGACTATCTGCAGAGACTGGGATGGTGAAAACACTTTGGTGCTGAGCACATGGGAGGAGTTGAAGAGGGTTCAGAGATTCAGGGAGATCTGACACAACAGGGAAGCAAGAAGTTCAGGTTTTTCAGCCTCTTAGGTCCTTGTTTTCTCCACTTGCCTTTGGGATAGTGCTTTTTGCTAAATGTGCTCTTCCGAGGTCATAGACTTGCCTTTTCCAGTCATTCCCTGGACAGTCTGTTATCCAGAGTGGAGCCCAGAGGTGCAGGAATTGTGGAGCTTTAGCAAACTGTCCCTGAATGGTCCCACTCCTTAAGCGTGCTGCATTGCTGAATGTGTCTTGTCCCTCATGCTTTAGAACTGGGCGGCTAGTTCAGGGTGACAGTGGGAGACACAGGAGGGTTTCTGGATGGACTTTGGTTTGCTTTACAGAAATGAATCCCTGGAAATCACAGTTACCTTCCAGAGTTTAGAGTAGGAGCCTTTCAACAGTTACCTTTACAGAAAAACCCTGGTTGTCTTCTTTGGATGAAGAAAACTGACTTATGCCTTGTGGGCCCTGTGAGGAGCTGCCTCTTTCTGTTCTCTGAATATTGTTTTGCTGTGTTTTGTTGGGTTTTTTTTTCCACTCCTGGTCAGGCTACAGCCAACTCCAACCTCTGTAATCCAGTGAATGCATCAGCAACCCAAGACCACGAGCTAGTGAGACTTTCATGTCTGCATCAGAAAAGCATTTTAGTCTATTTTTAATGCCAAGATCAGCTCGGTGTCTGAACTGGGCTCTGGTTTTACATGTTTTGCTGATACGGAGCTTGTGACTGCACACTGAGACATCATGCATTGTTGGTTTCATGTTTACTTATAGAATGTTTTGCTCTTCCCAACCAGAGGGAGGTGACTGCCTCCAAGCCCTCAACTCCCTTTTCTCAGAAAGAGTTTGAAGCCCTAGCAATGCTGGAACATCTGCAAGCGCAGGTCCTGTGAGTACTGGTGGCTGGAGCATGAGCGGGGCTGGGTTTCATCGCAGGCAAGTTCTGCTGTTCTGTTCTCTGACAAGGTTCTGCTTCATCCAGTGTCTGTTGGCCTAATTTTGCATTTCCTTCCATTCTGATTGTCTTGAGCCATTGACTGTCATTTATATTAGCTGAAGACATGACCCATGTCAGCTTCCCCTCATCTATGTGCAGCTTTTCCATTTTGTGTACTCATGAGGTATGTTGCAGAGGTCCTCATGATGGTTTTCTGCAAGGTTTCTTAATACTTCAGGTCCTGGTGGCACTTGCAGGGTGCTGTGTGAACACAGCTGAGCACTTCCAGGGCCTGCTGGTGCCCAGGAACTTGGCAGGTTCAGCCGTGCAATGTGGTGCCTACGTGGGGGAACACAATGAAGGGACACCCAACTGGCTCCGTGCAGAACCACATTAAGGTTCGTGTTGGTAACGACTTCTTCTATGCTTAAGCAGCCTTGGGCACCCTGAATTGCATTCCCTCATACTTCTTTTTTTGTTTGTGAGCTTGTATTACCCAGGGTAAGTCCATCTCATTAACCTTGCTAACAAAATTGCCTGTGCTCTGTATTTATCCTTGCACAATGAAGATCAGCATCTCACCCTTTGCTGGCAAACACTGAGCTTTAAAATTAATTCAGTTTGCAGGGTTTACATAGATGTGACATGAAGCCCCTTACAGTTCTTTTAACAATGCCCTTCTCTGAAACCATAAATGTGTTTTATAGGATCTGTCAATCCTACTGAATGTTTCAACTTTCTAAATCTTTCTTGTAGGTATCCTGCCAGCAACTGCTTAGATTTCAGGTTTCAGCATTATCTTTGCTTCTGTGTTCCAGAGAAAGAGAGATCCGTGCTCAGAATGCAGAGAAGAGATCTGAAGATCTTGAAAAGAAGCTGGAAGAAGCTCTGCAGAGAATCAAAGATCTAGAGATTGAGCTAGAGAAAGAGGGGGAAGTCATCCCAGAAGCAATACACAAAGAAGAGCAAGGTCAGGAGAATCAATACTCTGAACCCTCTCCTAGACTCTGAGGGTGAAAATAATCTTAGAGGACACCTCATTCATCTCTCATTTAGTGCATGACCCTCTCCTGGGCAGATCCTAGGGTTTTGTCTTGACTCTGTCAGAGCCCAAGCAAGGAGACTTTTACCATGACTCTAGACGGGACAGAAATAACTGCTGAACGTGGTCTGTTTCAGAAATAATTTTGTTTGATTTTGACATATAACACAGGGTCTATATCTAGGAGGTCAGTGTAATTGGCTTCATCTTCCTTGTAAGTGGAAAAGGACAAAGAACAGGAAATAAAATGTTTTCCCTTAGTCTTTCAGTATATCCTATCTCTTTGACATCAAAGTGGGAGGAGAAGCTAATTTGTTTGTTAAGAATGCGATACCTGGGGCACATCTTTACTCTGTGGTATTTTTAATGGCTTTGGTTTGTTGTTTTGTTTTTTCTTTCAGAAGAATGTATCCAAGAAAGTGTCTCAGAAGTCAAGACCTGCTCATCTCCCAAAGCTTCTACCTCTGGCCAATCCAAGAAATCAAAAAAAAAGCAAACATTAAAGAAGAGCAAAACCTGAATAGTTTCTTGGTGCCCATTCATAGTAGCATCTCACCCCCAATCTGCTGCCTTACTTTCCATCCACTGCTCCAAAATCTCTGTGCCATGTCAGCATTTACACTGTTCTTCTAGCTGGTTCTGCCACTTCCACATGTCTTGCTTGTCTTCTACCTCCTCCCACAGTTCCAATATCTTTACTTTTCCTTGTAATACCATTGCTACCTTGACTTGCTCCTACCCACATCTCTCCTGCCTGTGCACCTTCCTCCCCTGCCCTTGCCCTGTGCTTGCCTCCTCTTTGTGTTTGTCAGTCTCTTCTTGTTACTGTCTCATTCAGCCTCATCCCTGTTGGACTATGCAAATAAAAGTTGTTTGCACCTTTTTCCTCTCATCTAAAGTGTTGGGGTTTTTTTCTTCTCAGTGCCAGCATGGCCTGGTTGTGTATCTGATTATGGGTACCTCCTTCACTCTCTGGACTTTCAGATGACTAGCAGACTGGTAAGGAAGAAATTGTACAGAATTGTACAGGCAAATTTTTGTTCCTATTTGAATCCTCTTTTGAAGGTTTAATCCTTCTTTCAGAAAGTGTGAAGCAGCCTGATGCTGTGCATGATGCGGATTATTTTCTCAAATTGCTGCCACAGGAGAGCTGCCTGCAAACGAGGTCACAAATTCAGACTTCAGATGATGCCAGTTTGCCATCTCGGTGCACTGGACTGGCATTTAAAATGCATCCTCCATCTCCCCATGATTTCTGTGTTTGACCCCCTGGCTTTGCATCTACAGTAACCCCTACAGCCTCAACAGTGAGTTGGCCACCCAAGACTCTGTCGAGTCCCCAACTCAGGGCAGTCTGTAGTTGCAGAGCTCTGCAAGGCCAGTGGAACTGCCCAAGTTCAGTGTCACTCTGCAGCTGGATCCACTCTTGGCTCAGAAGAGCAGGCAGTGAAATCATCAGGAATCACATCAGCTCAGACAGCCCTTGCCAACTCCCCCAGGGTAAATACTGTTTTGGAAACATCACATATCACTAATCCTGAACTACACTTTAAAATTATGTTTTTCTTCTGCAAGGTTTTTGAATGTAATTTCTCCTGAAGGTAAAATGACAAGTTTCTGCCAGCTCTGTATATGTAAAAGACAGAAGACCCTGCTGGAGCAAGGTGTATTCTTTGGAACTGAGGATGCTCTTAACTATCATTTGCCTTTTCTGTAACTGCAGAAAAGTTACATGTTTGAAAAAACTATGCCTGACTTGTGCAAGTATGAGTGCAAATAGGTTAATGTGTGTCCCCTGGTGCAGTGCTGCATGTCTCTTGACAGTTGTTTTTCAGGCAGTGTCATTCCTTTGAGACATTATCTGTAGAGATGTTAGTCCTTGATGTGCCAAGGATGGAACATTTTACACAGAGTTAGAAATGCAGCCAGAGAACTGACCAGAGAAGGGATCATCTGCAGCTCACTCCATGTAGTATTTTCACCCTTTAGCACTAGGCTGGTAAACAGGTGCCTATTCCAGCAGCATGAGAAATAACCAGAACCAGCCTTAGAGAAGTAACTACACAGCTCATGTTCACCAGTGGAAGATCACAGAGCTGTTCCACTTCCCAGAGCTAGTTTTCCATGAGTGGATGACTCCTGAGATCTGTTACAGACACACAAGCAGAAGCCACAACCATCCTGCAGCCCTCTTTACAGGGGCAGAAGGATTTGGATGGATGTCAAGTTACATCTGGAGCTTGAGTGACCCCCAATATAACTTCACAGGTGGATGTGTCCCATTTCCCAGGCCAGTTTGCTGCATGTCCTTGCTGTTAAAAGGCTTGCAAATACTTGTGGAGCACTGAGTGTTCAGAAAGGGACTCCAGGGAGCTGAAGGGGCTGATTAAATACAGAATATGTGGTACTTAGTACAAGTAGGATCCTTGTCCTTTTGCAGCAGTATTAACCCAGTACCTGCATGCCATCCTTGTGACACAGCTGTATTTAACAGAAATATTACCAATTAATGTGTGTGAGCGTTACCAGCAGGCACAGAGGGACTGGAAAATTTAGTAAAAATACAAGAGTGAGCAACCGCCAGGGTAACCCTTGCTAGGCATGTGTGTGATGGCCAACTGCAATGTGGACAGTTAAGAGAAAGGCCACAAAGTGTCCTCTGTCTTGGCCTCTAGAGGCAACCAACAGCAGAAGGCTGGTTCTGGGAATGGCTGTACAGGGGATGTCTGCTTTGAAGCGAGGGGAGATGCTGCAGGTCAAGTAAAAGGGCAGGAACAGAACTGAGGTCCGCGCAAATGGCAGCAGGATCAGAGAAAGAGAGTGCAGCAGTATTTCCTTTGACAGTGCTCCCTGTCTTTGCCAAAGGAAAGGATTGCAGTAGCTGTACATTCCTGGTCCTTTCAAATAGGTGTTGGCAGGAAAGCTATATGGGAGTTTTGAGGACTTTGTTCCTTCCCTGTGTGTAGAGGTTGCCAAGGCAGCTGCAGGAGGGAAAAGTATTGTGTTCTCGAGGCTCTCAGCTGGTTCATCCCCAGCAGAGCTGGACTCCCCCTTGTCAGCTCAGTGGGAGCTGGTTAAAAGGGTCAACTCTAATATTCTAGACACACTCACAAGCTCAGAGCTTGTCCTGCCTCACCCCCCAGTGGAAGCGAGCAGCAGCACAGCCTGCCCTTTGCACAGCCTGCCCTTCCCTCCTCTTCCTTTTCCTCCTATTCTAGAACCAGAGCTAAACACCTTGTCTGCCTGCATGTGTATGTCTGTGTGCATGGGTGGTGACCGAAATCATATATCCAGGGAGACATGCTATGAGACACAGGACCCAGCTTGTTCCCTTGTTGTAAAACCTTGTTGCTGAGTCCCTTTCTGTTCCCCCAGCGACTGCTGGGCTCCCACCTCACCTGCCCTGCTGTTCAGTTTGGGAATGGGGGCATTTAAGCACACAGGGGCTAGTGTGTCCTCTCTGCCGAGGTGATGGGGCAGCATGGAGCAGTCCCCAAGGCCAGACCTTAGGGTGTCAGGGCTCTGTGAAGGGACAACACCCTTCTTCCCTCAACCCCCTGCTTACACGCATCCCGCCCCTGCTCCTTGTGCTCCGTATTTTTCCCTTTCCAAAACAAGCAGGAGTCGTCTTCCATGTACAATCCACTTTATATTATAGGCCTCCACTGCTTTCTCTTCTGCTCCAGGACCTGCTGGTGGGCTCCCTTCTTGCTCCTCTCTGAGCAGGACTGACCAGGGGAAACGTGGCAACTATTTCTGGGACAGCTCTTAGAGCATGGGTGAGTCCTTCTTGTCTTTCGGGCTTTCTGGGTGCTTTGTGGTGTCTGTGAGGAGGCTGCTCACGGCCGGAGGACTGTGAGTAGCTGAAGAGACCAGGTTCATGGCATCCAGAGGCAAGGGCAAGATGAAAGCAGCAGGTTTCTCTGCAGTGAGGGAGTGCAGAGCGTGGAGGTAACGGAGCTGAGCAGCAGCAGGGGCACTGGACAGGATCTCGGCTGCCATCCGCAGGGACTCGGATGCTGCCTTTTCCCCCTCGGCAGCGATCACCTACCAAAGAACAAAGAAGGTTTCTGTGAGGCTGGGAGCAAGGAGGCGTGAACTCTTCATTACAAATGGAGGTTGCCACCATGAAATTCCCAGAGCCAGTGTGATTATAATATTCTTGCTGTCTGAAGATCATGGGAGAGAGCAGCCTCCAAGATAAGCTTGTGGGAGGACAACATTACCCATGGGGATCACTGTGGGCCTGGGGGTAACCCCAGACTTCTGTGTCCTTCTGTCCTACCTGTAGGCCAGGTACCAGACCTGACACTCCAGTGGGCTGGCTCAGACTCTTGCTGCAGGTTCCCTTGCTAGACACAGCTCTTGGACAGAAATTAAAGGAGATGTGTCTTCCCAGAGCTCTACCCTTGTATAGCATTTCCCAGGGACCTCAAAGCAGGGGTGGGAAAGGAAGGAGGGACGCTTTGGAAGGAGTAGGGGGGTATTCAGGGTTGGCATACCCGCACTTTGGCTTGTCTCTGAGCCTCTGCTTCCACAGCCAGGGACTGCCGGACTTCAGCAGGCAGCTGCACATTGTTGCTGCAGTAAAAAGGAAGGGACAGGGATTAGCTGGGCTCTAGAATCTTCTGACAGCACTGGGTGGTCAGTCTGAGGCTTGGAATGGGCTTATCAGTCAGTCTCTGCAGAGTAGATCACTTGTGGTTTTTGTTCTCTGGGTATCCCTCTTTGTGTGTTTCACTTTAGCCTTCTACCTCCACTCCCATCCTTCTTTTCCAGCCTGGTTTTCTAAAGACCAGGCTTGCATGATCACTAGGCAGCAAAGTGACAGCTTCTCTCTGAGGCTTGAAGCCTAAGCTCACTCTTTGTGAGACAGCAGAGAATCCCCTGGGAGACTGCTCTTAAGACAGGCACAGGGATTTCCTTCTGTTCATGGATTTACTCATTCACCATTTGGCTCTCTCCTTCATGGCCCTCTATGTGATCAGCATGTCCCACCTTTCTGCATGGGCCTCTGAGTGATGAGCCCATCCCAACCAGTGCCAAGACTCTGGAGCCTTTGATCTGGAGGAGGACACGGTGTTTGGTGCCTGCTGCAACTCTTGGGCTTCCAGAAGTGGGTGGAAACTCTGCCTGCAGCAGCAGTGAAATGGTGATGAGATCCCAGCCAAGGATCCTGCCCTGGGTGTCAGTGCCAGGAGCAAGCACAGTCTTCATACATGGAAGTGTTACATGATGCAGAGGCTGAAAAGGGTAGGGAAAGCAGGAAGGCAAAGGCTTTGCCTTCTGCAGAATAGCTAGAGGGAGAGAGCCAGAGGCAAAGCAGGCAGCAGTGAGCAGGACAGGTACTTGCAAAGAACAGGATAAGTCCCCTCTACCAGCATGTCCTACCTACATTTCTGTTCTCTCCACTTTGATCCCCCAGCAGCCCGTGACCGCATCCAAAGCCACCTGTGAAGCAGACAATTTGTTTACAGCATGGGGAGAACACCAGCCCTGCCCTATGCCCCTTACAAGCTGTAAGACAGCACAAGGACATTAATTCAAGACAGTAAGGAAGATTTATTAGTTTTTGTGTGCTATTGTGTGAAGCCCCTCAGAAATAAAATTACTTCACTCACTCTACTTCTGATTTGTGTTTGCTCCATGGGTTTAGCATGATTTAACTAGTCCATACTGGTTCAAGTGTGGAAACATTTCTATTCGACAGGAAACATTCAGTTCCTGACTGGTATCATCATGTACAAGTGTCATGGCCACAAAGACCTGCTGCTTGAGATCCCGTGTGTACTGGGTTTGTGGCAGCTCATTCAGGCTGCAGAATAAATTTCTTACGAGAATCTCGTCTCTGGGGTAAATACTGAAGCTGGGGTATCACAAAGCACTGATGAAGTGGTTCCTTCATGCCCCACACACCATACTGTCTGCTATTCACCATGGTCACCTGTGTGGCCCACACTGTATATCCTTCCCCTAAAGTAATGCAAGCCAAAAATAACCCCAGGAGATAAATCTCTCATTTTTCTGTGGAGGACACACATGTTATTGTACCCTTCTGCAAACCAGTGTCTGTGATTTTGAGGGACTGATCACTTGGGCGTCTTTGTAGAGCCCCAGTTCACCCCTTGCTCTGCTGTCTCCCCCCTGTGGAAGCACCTTTATCTCCTGGCTGATGCTCTTCCTCTCCAAGAGAAGTTCAGAGAAGGCTCGATGTGCCAGGAGGCGCTTTGTGGTGGTCTGCACCAGCAGCTGAATGGCGCTGGAGATGCTGGTCAGGGTGGTGAGGAGAAGAGAGGCATTCTCCAAACGGTAGTAGCAGACAGCATCTATCTCCAAGGTAACCATGTCTTTGGTCACCACCTAAGCAGAAGACATTAGGGAAGACGCAGCTGTTTTTGCAGCTCTGAGGTAAGATCTGTAGCAAGATCCTGAGAGCCAGCAATGCTGAAGAGTATCTTATGGCTGATGAATTGGTCTTTTGTGACCTGGAACCAGAATCACTACTGTAAGCATAATCTACTTGCTTATCAAGGCAAAATCAGGGCTGCCATTGAGTCCATGACCAGTCACAGGGAGAAGTAATGAGAAAGAGACCCAAAAATTAATATAGGAAGTGTCAGCCATACCTGATGGAATGGGATCTCTAGGGTTTTGAGGCGAAGGTCTACCTTGTGGTACGTGTCCAGACAGGGAAGGAAAAAGAAAAGGCCTGTGGGAAGAAGAGAAAGGCAGCTGTTGATCATCAGAACCAAAGAAATTGCCTCTTGCTCTGGGGAACAGGGGAGGATTTGGCATACAGAACTACAAAGGAAGAGCAATACATAGGCACAAATTCTGAGGCCATTTCTGTCAATGGAAAAGCCATTAAAAGCTACTGGCCCTAAGAGAAAGGGAGCAAAGACATCCCATCTGTTGTCTGGCTGTGTCTGCTTGAAGGACACCAGCAAGTGAGTTTTAGTAGAGCATGAAGAAGAGGAGACACATGGCTGGGGGGGGCTCAGTAAACACTTTACCAGGCCCTCTAGCTCTGCCCGGGAGAAGACGCCCAAGTCTGAAAACGATGGCTCTCTCATACTCCCGCACTACCTGCAGAGGGAAACAAAAGTTAGGCTGGAGAGGAAGATGTAGGACTGGGGAAATGGGAGGATGTCTGTTCTGGGAAAGCCCTGCAAAGGAAGGATTTCGGTAGTTGTGAGCTAGTGGAGTCACCTGTCACTGGATCCCTCTACCCCCACAGAGAACCTGGCCCAAAAGTGCTCGCTGGCTTGTGTGTGAGCATCATTAGAGCAGCTTTGTGACAGCCTGAGATGTGGTGAGAGCAGCCTGTGTTAGAGCTGCCCAGAGTTTCCCAGGATGAGGCCAGCATTCTGTTTCCTTATAGCCTGGCCAAACTTGAACACTCCAAGCTAAAATTTTACCTGTTGGTTGTTGGCCTCCAAGGGAACCAGGTGTGCATGTACTCACATGTGTAAACTCTGAGCCATAATACTGATCCTTTAACTGAGAACAAGAGGCATGCAAAATTTCCTGAGGAGTGGGAATCAAAATATGCCTACTTGTAGCCATGCTAGAAAGTCTGCTATTAACTGAGAGATCAATCTCTCTTAAAATCACAGAATCACAGAATGGTGGGGATTGAAAGGGACCTCAAAAGCTCATCCAGTCCAATCCCCCCATGGAGCAGGAACACCCAGATGAGGTTACACAGGAAGGTGTCCAGGCAGGTTTGAATGTCTGCAGAGAAGGAGACTCCACAACCTCCCTGGGCAGCCTGGGCCAGTGTCTGTCACCCTCACTGAGAAGAAGTTTCTTCTCAAATTTAAGTGGAACCTCTTGTGTTCCAGTTTGAACCCGGTACCCCTTGTCCTACCATTGGTTGTCACTAAGAGCCTGGCTCCATCCTCCTGACACTCACCCTTTATATATCTGTAAACATTAATGAGGTCACCCCTCAGTCTTCTCCAAGCTCAAGAGCCCCAGCTCCCTCAGCCTTTCCTCACCCGGGAGATGCTCCACTCCCTTCAGCATCTTTGTTGCCCTGCGCTGGACTCTCTCCAGCCGTTCCCTGTCCTGCTGGAACTGAGGGGCCCAGAACTGGACACAATATCCCAGATGTGGTCTCACCAGGGCAGAGTAGAGGGGAAGGAGAACCTCCCTGACCTGCTAACCACCACCCTTCTAATACATAAAATTTCAAAATTTCTGATTCAAAATTTATTATTTCAAAATTTATGACTCAAAACTTATTTACCCTGCTGCTGCAATGCGAACATCTCTGGGATGGGTAGTCTGAAGGTTATTTTTGAAAGTGAACAGACTTGCAATTTGTTTTAAAAAAAGAGAAACCTAAGCCCTTGCCTGCTGATATTGAAGCAGGAGTATTTGACAGGTAGTGGCTGGATCCCTGTGCAGCCCTCTGCTGCAGTAACATATGATAAAGGATAAGTAAAAATTAATAAGAGCTGAAGAAGTGTAAATAGAGCCTTACATCAACTTTATGCTCATGTCTGACACATGCTGAATCAGTGAGTTACATCCACATCAGACACTGAAGCCCAAACCTAGAGAGGCCCCATGACTATTCTCACCTTCATGCAGAACCAGACAGAAATGGGGAAGGTCATTATGACGAACATGAAAGATAAGATGGTCAGAAGCCACTCACAGACACCCAGACCTGGAGACTTTACACCTGGAGAGAAATCCAACATGACTGTGTTAGATGACTGCTCCCAAAATACTGATAGCCTGACAAGTGCCTGCATGGATCAGCTTCAGTGTTGTCGTTTGCCTAAATCGGGTGTCTGTGAATTGTTTATCTCTCTGGAGCTGTGTTAATGAATGCAGGAGCTGCTACCATGGGCTGACAGATTTTGTTTCTGCTTTACTGTCAGAAATTGGGCCATGCTTCTCCATAGCACCTTGACTAAAGAGTAGCCTTTAGCTTGAAGACCTGTGGCTACCAAGTTGCATTGAAAGGCTTGGAATGGGCAGCTTGCTGGCTGAGATGGAATCCCAAATGCTTATCTGTAGAGATAAGTTAATGGCCAAGAGAAAGATTTAAAATAAGACATAGCTTTCAACATGCACAGCCTGAACTACCCTTCCCTATCAGAGTATCTCAGGTCCTTTTGGAATAGAATTTTGGTGGCATCCCAGCTCCCTAATGCAGCGGGACCAAGCCCAGAGGAGGGACTATGTTTTCTAGCAGTGAAGTTGGCATCTCTGCATTCCTCCTGTTTTTAATCCCTTCTAGCCCTTCCATCCCTTCCCCTTTGCTTTTGGAGCTTTCTGCAGAGTCACTGGTTTCTGAGGAGGTTCAGATCCCAAAAAACTGTGTGATGACTCTACCTTCACAGCACTGCTAACTAGCTGGGACTCTTCTACTCCAGGCAGGAAGAGGCAGCTGCGAAAAATCAGTTCCCAGAGAGACAGGAGCAAGTCTGAAGCTCTGTGTCACTCCAGGGCAGCAGAACTGCCAGTGTGGAAGCAGACAAGTGACATGGGCTCCTGTAATACACATCCTGTAATAGAGCATCTGTAGTGATGCTGGGTCCAAAGAGGCCTAGCCATCTCACAAAAAAACCTCCATCTACCCAAAGAAGGGCAAGGGAGAAACGCAACAGAGTATGAACAGAACAGGGGAGCAGTGAGCTGATACATGAAGGATGCTGGGGATGTAACTGCTCATAGTGAAGTTCATTCCTGTGCTAGGCTGTGCTATCAGCCAGGACTGACTGCAGAAGCTGGCTGGGAGGCTGGCTGAAGTCTCCCATATCCTATCCTGAAGATAACTACGTGTCTGTGCAAGGTGGGGCTGGAGACACTCACCATGCAGAGAGCAGAGTCACATTGTGACCACACAGGGCAAATGAACCCATAGCTTTCCAGCCCCTTCCCTTCTGTAAGCCATACCTTCCTCTTGCTGCTCGCTGTCCAGCAACGCTATCGCCTCCATCTCTTCATCAGATATCACGTCATCTACATCCACCACTGTGGATGTGTGCACCCTACCGTCGGTCCCTGTGGTGCTCTTGATCTCCTTTGCTTTCTCCTGCTTTGTGTCGCCCCTTCTTTTGCCGGCTTCTCTGCTGCTCTCCCTCTTCTCCCGTTTGCTCTGTGTACCTGGTGAGTCTCTGTGTCTCTTATGAGACTCCCTGGAATTGCTCCGAGACCTCTTATCCATCCTCATCTGTGCTGAGGAGCACGCAGCTGCCCGTGGGAGTAGAATGGATTTGTGCTCAAATTTATTGCTGCAGGCAGGAAAACCCAGCTGGGGAGGAGAGAGGGGAGGTGTCAGATCAAGGAGGCTTGTTTCAAATTCATCACAGGCTTGTCAAACGTAATGGACAGTGAAGTGAGCAAGCTGGTTCCCAGCTGCTCTGCTCCCATCACACACTGCTGCGGAGATGGGAAGGAAGGTTAGACCTGGATGGGATGGACTCCAGGAGGACATCCTGTTTGTATCTTCCTTTGGAAATAAAATACAACCAGAAGCACTCAGCTGATTTGTGATAGCTGTTTTCTGCAAAGACGTTGAAAAGCAACCTAAAAATAACCATCAGACATGTGGCTCTGAAGTCCTGAAACGGTGAGAATGGCCCAGAACAATAAGCATCAGGATGAAAAACCTTTACCTGTGAGACCAGTGGCTTAACTCAGGAGTATTTGGAGGGGGTGTTGCAGAGAATTGCTGGGTGAGTAGCATCTCACTCTGGTCTGCTCTCCAGAAACCTTTTGTCTGGCACAGTGGTGGGATGTTGACAGCAAACTCCCTCTCTCTAGGGTCACCTCACATTTTAACAAGGCAGGACATCAACTGGTCCACAACTTTCCTGAATGAGTGCAAAACGTGGAGGCCATTGCAGGGCTAGAACTATCATAACTAAATTGCAAAAAGAACTTGTGCGTAAACACCTCCTTAGTTTTCCACAGCAGGCCCCGAGCTTTTTCTTTTCCTGCTGCACAGCCTGCGATAACAGCTGTGGAAACCTCTGCAATAAACACTTTTAAGTGTTTTAAAGCCCCTGGACGTATTAAAGAAACCTGCTCCTGGCTAGAAATCATACTTAGCAAGACGAGGCTGGGACATAAAGCTGTCACCTCCCTGTCAACGGCGCTGTGCTGAGCTCAGGGATGCCCAGTCTCTGGTGTGTAGGAGTGGCTGGAGGGAGCTGGGAAGCTGGCTGGGGAGGTGCTGCTCTTGTTTTTTTCATAGATTCCTATTTTATTGGAGGCTCGTGGCTTGCACGGAGTCAGGATATTGCAGGCAGGGAGGGCAGGAGCAGCAGCCCCTCCTATCTCTGCTCCGCTGTGCTGGGTGCTTTGTCAGCAGGTCACCGGGGAGGCGATGGATGGAGAGGGCTGAAGGCACAGGAGAAAAGTTGGGCGGAAATGGAGTGTAATTAATAAATCCACACAGCGCCTGTGTTTGCTTTGGAAGTGCTGCAGAGACATTTTTCACTTTGTGTGTATCCCTTGGGCAGCGTGGGGCAGGGGGAGATGTTCTGGAAGGGCTGGTGGTGATTTAAGAAGTGAATGGCAGCTCAGGTCTGGTTCTGGGCAGCACAGGCTCTGCCTGATTTCTTGTCCAAAACACCATGGGACAGCGAACACCTGCGAACCCGAAACTTTCCAGTTTTGTCTGATGCCCAGGTCTTGACTCCTTTGTTTTTTGGTCACTCTATTGTACTTTAAAGAATTGCTCCTTTTTTTGCCCGTCACTCTGTGGCAGTGCACTAACTTTCGCTGCCAGGGAGGGAAACGCACCTAACGCTTCAACTCGGGGGAAGGCAGCGGCACCAGCCCCTCACCGGCGCTACCGGTACCGGGGGACCCGCGGCCGCCGCCATCGCCCTCTCGGCCCGCACGGGGGCGCTCTCGCTGCCATAGCGGGAGGTGAGGGGGGGGGGGGAGCGCCCCGCCCTCACGCCCTCAAAAGCGCGGGAAAGGGCGCGCGCAGGCGCTGTGGGGCGGCGCGTGAGCGCGGCAGAGGGATGGCGGGGTGAGGCCAGACGGGGAATCGGGGCCTCTGTGCGGGGTCTCCAGGCTGTGGCTGAGGGGCACAGAGGTCTCTTTAGGGGACGGTGGCTCTGTATGCGGAGCGGGGAATCCTCAGGGCCAGGTTTAGGGGCGCAGGGCTGGCTGTGAGGGGGTCCTCAGGCAGCAGCTCAGTGGAGTGGCAGGGTTTGCAGAGTGCAGCCCCTGGGTGGGAGTTTAGGGGTGCACGAAGCTCCGGGGGTGCAGTGTATATGGGCCAGGCGGGTGCAGGAGAACCTTGATCCTGGCTGGGACAGCGAGTGCCAAAGGTGGCAGCTCCAGAGGCGAGGAGGTACAGGGGGTGGTGGGGAGCGGCTGTTGGTGAACATGGTTTTCTGCCCCCTCCCTCCTGCAAACCTCCATCTTCTAAGCATTAAAAAGTCTCTCTGTCTGTATTTGAGCTGCTTGGGTGTGGGTTGTTTTCATCTTGCCTTTGTTCCCCTCTAGCGTGGATGGGTCGAAGCGGGCACAGCTAATGGAGATGCTGAAGAAGGAGCTGAGGTCTTTGCTGACGGCTGCCAAGGAGGGCTTAACCCCAGCACAGCTGGAGCAGGAGTACGTGGCCATGATTGGCAAACCTCTGCCTCTGCGTGACCTGGGCTTCCGGTCCACCTTGGAGCTGGTGGCAAACATGCCAGAAGCCGTCAGAGTCTGTCCTTATGAGAAAGGCACTTTTATCCTCAAAGGTGAGGTTTTGTTTCCTTATGGATAGAGCAGTTTTTTGGAACAAAGTGGGGATGTGCAGGATGAGTTCCTGGAGATGTAGGTCATGTATCTCTGTTATTCTTTTTTTCATATAGCTCAGTTTAATTTATTGTCTTTGGTGTTTCTTCCTGTATTTTGATCTGCCTTTTAATGCTTTTCTATGCTTTCCTACTGAAAAATCACCCAGGTTTCTAGTTATTTTTGTACATTTTTTTATGCACTTAGTTTAGAAACTGCAGTAACATTTCTTATGGGTACACTAGGACTGGTAAGCATCACTTTTCCTGTAAATGCAGACTACAGCAGGAGCCAAAACTGGGGATGGGGCCTCTCAGGAGAAGCTGTAAATGTTTCTCTACCTGACCCCATGGGAAGTTTAGTCTGTATCAAAGAAACTTCTTCATTTTCCTTTTCTTTGGGGAAGAGCTGTCAAAACAAATGGTAGCTGCAAAGAGTTGATTGGGAAGGGTGAAATGATAAATTTTTTTTAAGAGTGGAACAGTAAGACAAGAAAAAGTTGTTTAAAAACATGGAAAAGACTTGGACTGCTTCTTAAGGGAGACCATATCTGGGCAGGTGGGAGAAGTGAGCCATATACTGTTTTCCCAGCAGAACTCACAGCAGCTGGGTTTCCTGTTGTGATCCTGTATCCAAGAATTTGACCCACCTTCCTGCCTGGATCTAGCTTGATATGGATGAGGGTGCAGATTGTTTGTTGGCTGTTAAATCTGGTTCAGTGCACTTTGCAAAGGGAGAGGAAAAGCAGTTGCCCTGCTGGAAGTCAGCCATGGTTTACTGTGATTGCTTTTGAAAGAGACACCTGTTTCTGAACAGGGTGGGGGAAAGAGGGAAGGAAAGAAGAGAAGTTTTGCTTGCGTAGAGCTTTTAATGGTTTGCCGTTTTGGTAGTCTAATAGTTTGTTTATTTCGGTTGTAGCCATCACAGATGAGGCCACCAAAGGAATTGCCAAGCTGGTTGCCAGACAGAAAAGTGCTAAAGCCCGGAAGAATGCTGTTGTGAAGGCAGATGCTGCTTCTCCCTCGAAGAATCTGCAGAGTTTCCCTTGGAAGGGCAGGGCTCCTGTCCTGCCAGCAACAGTGAAGGCTGAGCTGCGGGATCTGCTGAGTTCCTCACCGCTTCTGCTCTTGGAATTCAATCAAGCTTTCTCCAGACGCTTTGGCCGAGTGTTTCAGTACACGAAATATGGATTTTCCTCCATGTCTGAAGTCCTCAGAAGTGTGTCCGATATCATTGCGGTGGAGCAGACAAGAGCAGGTTCCTTGCTGACCCTGAAGAAGCACCTGGCAAGAGGGAGAGAGAAGAAAGAGGTGCCGCAAGATAAGGTGTGGGAAGAACTGTCTCAAGGTGAGGTGTTGTGTTATTTAACTGAAAGCACGTAGCTCTCAGTGCTGTGGCCAAGCAGCTGTGTTGCAAGTGGATGTTGCTGCATTTCCAGTTGTTGTTGTAGTCCCAGTTCCCCCAGTTTTTAGCACATAAGGGCTATGGGGTGCTGGATAAGCAGCTGTCTCAAGGGACTTGTCTTTGTAGCAGAGAGCTTAACTGGAAGTTTACACAGGTTGCCACTGTTCGTTTGGTGTGAGGTGCAAGAAGGGTTGTTTAGCCCATTCAGAGTATGGACATTCTGAATGTATGTACAAGTCTGGAGTTTCTTATTGTTCCAGTCAACAGAAAACAAAACTAACATTATCCCCTGAACATCTGCTATGCAGGCTGGTAAAGCTTTTTCAATGTGCTTTTTGAGACTGAAGGTTTAGTACTTGTCTGAAAGGCATAGCTACAGTGTTCCACACAAGAAGAGACTGCAGATGTCCTCAGTGTTCCCAAAGCCACTATGAGAGAAGGCAGAAAATCACATGCAATTCCTGCCAAATTCCTGAATTGTCTGAGCAAAATTCATTTGAGCATCATTCTAGCATTTGATTTAACCCTTGGCATGCTTGCAAGAGCAAGTGCGCTTTGTTTTACTTTAGTAATACAGTGAAGGATGCCTTTCAAGTGACTCCTTGTGAATCAGGTGGCTGTGAATGCTACAAGAGATGAGGAAATTTGAAGCAGTACTTTCATTTTCAGACGTCTTCTCTTTCTGCTTGATATGTAAATAAAGAATAACAGCCACCTTGTCTTTACAGCAACACCTGCAGTTGGGATGCCTCCTTTGGAACCCGTCTGTGAGACGGAAAACTTACACCTGACAGCAGAAGAGAAGACAGAGCCAGTGGAAACACAAGTAGTAGATTTGAGCGATCGTCTCAAACAAGTAAGTGGCTGGATGAGTGCTCTGTAGCTTTATCATGTCTTAATCCAGGAGGTGATAATCTTTTTACTGCTTTTGTTTCTGTTGAGTTTGTATTGTTGATGTGCTGCTGCTTACAAAAATTTTTATCCCTGTTTTAGGTGAGTCTGGAGGTGACCAGCCTCACACCGACCTGGTATACAGCTTTATATGCTGTCCAGACTAGATCTTTTTCTGGTCTCGAGATTTATGTTACAGATTATCCAAGATCAAGGCATCATCTTGCTCCCTGACAACAGTGGTGATACCTTTGGGGGTACTTACTTGTAACTGGACTTTAATAACTTTGTTCTGAGACTAGTTCTGTGGTATTTCCCCTGCTGTGATAGGCAGGGCTTAAGTGTCAAGCAGCTATGGGACAGAGCTGCGAAAGGGTCCTCAGAGACCTTGATTTCTTTGGTCTCAACTCTACTATCTGGTTGGACTTGGAAATTTTTTCTTGTTTTGTTTAGCAATGTGTTTTTAGAAAGGGATGGAGAAGAGCAGTACAGAGGTTCCAAGCTGCCAGACCTGAGTGGGAGAATTTGCTTGTGTCCTATTTTCTTTTTCTTTTGAGCATCTTTAGGCCTTTTTTCAGGAAAACCCTCCTAATGAAGAGTTGTTTCCTTTGTGAAACTGATCTTGTGGCAGCACACAACTGTACGTTTGGAGTGCATAGACAGGGAAAGGGTCCTAGGAATTCTGGAATTTGGTGTTTTGTGCACTAATGAACTTAGAAACCTGGGAACTACAGGTTGGACTTTGTGTGGCATTTCATAAAACATACACTTTAAGAGATTTTTGTCAGCCTGTTCGGATCCTTTAAAGAAGTTTTAGTTTGGTGTGAGGAAGTCCACAGGGACTTCTCCTGGATCGAACAAAGTCTGCTTGTGGGAAGGGTAAAAAAAGGGGGCATATGGTCCAGGTAGCCCCAGATTTTTGATCCTTTAAAGAAGTTTTTCTGATCCTTTAAAGAAGTTTTAGTTTGGTGTGAGGAAGTCCACAGGGAATTCTCCTGGATCGAACAAAGTCTGCTTGTGGGAAGGGTAAAAAAAGTGGGGATATGGTCCAGGTAGCTCCAGATTTTTGTTCTTATGTATCATACAGTGAACCTGTTTAAAAATCCTAGCAAGATAAGTCTTAGAAGATGTTTCCAGAACTAGTATTTGCCATGAAACACCCAGCTTACTGTTTTGTTTAAAAAATGCCCTGAAGAGGAGGAAAGCATGTTGGAATGTGTTAGTTCGGGTGTGTAATGAATGCTTGTCCATCAGGATGCTGCAAGGTGGAGGGGAAAGATGCAACCTCATCCCCGCCCTGCTGCAAAATACCTGAGTGTCTGGTCACGAGAGACTAATAGTGGAAGTGTCATGAGGGACGAATGAGGGACAATGGCTGATTTAATCCACTCAACCCTGAAGAGGCTGAAGTATCTAGGGGTGCTGCTTTCAGCAGCTTTTTCTTGCTTCCAAGAGCAGAAGGAAAAGTGTAATCTGCACTGCTGACAGCTACCAGTCCAGCTTAGGGCAAGGAGTTAGCCAGTCTTGCAAACCAACCATCTCGTAAGCCTAGTTTTACAGTGTGTTCTTTTGGTTTATCTTTTTATAATTTTGTTTCTTTTTTTTTTTTTTTTGTGAACGGGTATGTCTTTCAAATAAATCTCTGTTACTAATGAATGAGCCAAATTATAAAGGTCGTGTATGTCCTTAACAGTCTGATATGAAGAGCATTCTTGGAGTAAAACTGTCCCTTAGAAATGCTACTATTCACAGGCACTTCTTACAGGAAATCCATGAAATGTAAGGGTTTTTTAGAGGTGATGCTGCTGCACAGGCAAGAGTTCCCTCAGTTGCTCTTTAACTCAATGTTAACTCACTGCTTAACTCATTGCTTTAGTCAAAATTTTTAACTCAACAAAAACTCAAGGGCATTAGCCCTGGCTTAGTCTGCAGAAGGTGAGACTCTTACCTGCTTCTTTAAAAAATGGTTAAATGAGCCACTATTGCAAAACCCCATTGTTTGCAGTTGAATATAGCCACTTAAGCAATGGAGTTGGTGCTGGAAGACAGATTTCCTGTATATTGCCTCAGTATAATGCAGTGGTAACTTGTACCATATTCATGATGAGTAAAACCGAAATAATTTTGACTTCTGATCATTGGAGGAGTGCTCTTTGTGGGCACAAAGTAAAGCTCTTGAGGTAGTGAAAGTAGCTGATGTCTCATTAAGGTTCCCATCCACACTAGTTGAAGTGAAATGATGTGCAAACAGCTCACTCATTTACAAATTGTTCTAGAGTGAGCAAAGAACAGAATTTGTTGTTATCCTTGGGAAACCGCGCCAGTGTGAAAGTGACATGCCTTTGTGCCTTCTGACACTTGGAATCATTTTCAGGTAGTGTTTTGCTGGCTCAGTCATGTACTGTTTCATGGTCACAAAACAGAAATAGCAGCTTTTGGGTAAAATCCAACAAATGGGTGGGTTGTGTTTGGTTTGTGGGTTTTATTGTTTTTGGATTTTGTTTTGCTTTTTTAGCAATAGCCATTCAATACTTCTGTCTAAATATGTGACATGACTTCAGTTCCTCTCCTTTATTCCTTGCAGGAATATGAGCAAGGTATTTTTGTTGTACCCCTCTTTACAGTGGAGGGAAGAAGGAAGAAAGGGAGAGAGTGTGAAAATGATTGCTTCTATCACAGGGAAAGTTTTAATCTAAGTTTGCAAAATTTGTTGGCATTCTCGGATACTCAGTAATACTCAGGTCCCCAGGAAAGCAGAACTATCTTTTTACTCTAATGGGAAGGCCAGTCATATGTGTTCAGTGCATGATGAGGCATCCTAGTGGCACCTTCCTCTTGTCTCTTTGTAGCCTCAAGATTTGGAGCAGTCCCTACAAGCCAAGTTGATAAAGACTCCAGAAATCCCCCTTGATGCTGTTCAGGACAGAAACCTTTGCAGTTTACCACAGCTGGAGACAAGGTGCTTGGTGGGAGTCTTTGTGGAATTTATTGTCTCTCCTAGCCAGTTCTACATCCATGTCTGCAGCAGGGAAACATCTGATAAACTGCAGGATATGATGATTGAGATGAGGTAGGAACATGCTTTGCTGATTCATAACTACTACCTGTTGTATGTGTGTCGGTGCTTAGGGAACAGGACACCCAGCTGTTAGTTTTGGTCACTGCTGGCTGTTTTACTTCAATCAGAGATGCCAGTACTGTACTGAAACACCTACTCGTAATGCTTACCCCTTCCTTTTCACCAGCAAGCAATAAGTTTCGTTAATAGCGGTTTGTCGTGGTTTAGCTGTGTCCTAGACAGACCTAAACTTTAAAAGCCTGGAAAAGTTAAAGGAACATTAGGGTTCCTTTGCACATCTCTGTTGTTAGTGCTGCTATTGCTCATGTCCTTAGTTAAGGTTTTTACTTCCATGTACAACACTTTACAAAAGCAACATGTAATAGGCCTTTGTCATACCTATATTTGAAAGCAAAACCCTTTATTTGTATCAGATACCTTATGCGTTTGGCATCCTATTCCATCATGTCGGTGCTACAGTTGCTGCCAGCTGTGTGCCCCAGTAAATGCTTGGTGTCTGGGGTATGTGTGATTGCAGACTCTGCAGAGAGATACTGTGCATGTGAGCCAGTTCTCCAGAACCTGGTTTGTAAGAAGTGCTGACATGTCAAGGTAATGTTAAAAATTAATGACTAGAATGACTGTATTTAGCCTCTGATTAGTCCCTATTATTTCACTTTTTGTTGCACCCTGAGAATATACAGGGTGTTTTAAAAAGATGAACCCAGTTATACCCTGTGACTGCTTTGAAACTGGATCTGTCTTTTTGAAACACCCTGTAATTCCAATGGTAAAAGTTTAGGTTTGTATTTTTGATTGATGTTTCAGTTTGTGTGGCAGAACAGAAATATAAAGGATCTGTTATAACAACTCCTAAAAATTTGTGTCATGGGAACTCTGAGAAATCAGGATTCTTCTGAAGCCCTGTATATTTCCCGTTGTTTATCTCCTGCATCCCACCAAGCACGGTTTCTCATTATGATCTTTTGCAGACATCTTTACTCAAATAAACTTATTTCTGATCGTTATATCATGCCTGAGTCTGCAGTACAGCCTGGAAAGCTTTGCTGTGTAACAGTGTCAAAATGGTGGTACCGCGTTATCATCCACCGTGTGATCAATGATGAAGAAGTAGAAGTGTTCTACGCAGATTACGGAAACCTTGAAATTGTCCGAAAGTCTTGGCTGAGATTCCTCAAGTAAGTAAATTACACATGGGTGGCAGAATCACAGAATGGTTGAAGTTGGAAGAGAACTACGGGAGGTCACTTCATCCAAGCTCCTTGCTCAAACAGGGCCACCTAGAGCTGGCTGTCCAGAACCACGTTGAGACAGTTTTTTAATGTCTTCAAGGGCAGGGATTCCACGACCTCTTGGGGCAACCCATTCCAGTGCTTGGTCACCCTTGTGGTAAAAATGCTGCTTTCCAACCGGTCGGCCCCCATCATGTACTGGTGCATGGTGGTGTTCTTGCCCAAGTGCAGGACTTGGTTGAACTTGATGAGGTTCCTGTCAAAGTGGGACATGTTTGCAGTGTCAGAGGTGCTCGTTCTCACCTGTGATTGAGTACCTTTTCCATATTTGTTTCTTCACTCGCATTTCACTCCACTCGTGCCCAACCATTAGAATTCTTTGGTTCAAAAGTCATTGGTCTCTGCCTGTACCTTTGTAATTTTAAGAGATTTTGATGGGAAGATGCTTGGGGAAGGGAAGGCACAAGGGACTAGTTGCTGTTGCTGCTCCTGCTGTGCCCATTCTCTGGATATGGAGCATTTTCCAAAGCCGCTGTTGAGTTTTAGTCATAAGTGCAAAATCCAATATGTGCCTCTCTATCCCTAAACAGATTTTAAAACCCCGAAGATGAGGAAGTTCTGCTCTTCTGCCTGGCTTTGCTCTGTTTTTGCTGTAATGGTGATAGCCTCCTTTTGTATTGTAGGTGGTGCTACTTGAAACTCCCTGCTCAGGCCATCCCATGTTCCTTGGCATGGGTAAAACCCATGGAGGTATGTGTTCACGTGCTGTTTTGTTTACTGAGATATGTATGAGAGCTGTCCAGTAGAAGGTGGCTTTATCTTCTGATAAGGGCAAGCATTTGGATTAATTCAGGTCGCGTTGATGTTTATAGCAGAATTGCTGCTGTTATGTTCAGCAGAGTGTGACTGTGCAAGTCTCTTCAAGTGATCACTCTTCTGCTGACTGTTGCGTTACCATCAGAGTATTCTTGCTTCTATTGTTGCAGAGACAGATAGATACTGCTGAGCAAGTCAGGAGACTTGTTTCTTCCCCTGCCAGTAGTATTGCAGGGTCCTTCTGAAGCCTCGGTAGCTGCAGCTCTCTGTTTAAAATACCACTTCTGCAATGGAGCTTTAAGTGAGTTGGTTTGATGCAATCGGCACAGGCAAAGAATTTTAGAGGTCATAAGAAAGTTTCTCTGTGCTGGTCAAGAAGCCTGAGAAATACCATCTCTGAAGAAAAGCATGTGAGATGAGTTGCTGCTTCTGTGTTTTAAAGACAGGATCTTTAAAAAAAAATCTTTCCTCTGTTTTTAGGATTAAAGAATCATAATTTTCATTGTGGTGAGGCTTAGCAGCTTGTTACCCACAGGGGTCAGTTCTGATAAAATCACTGGTGAATGCCATCAAACTGCGTTTGAAAATAGATCTTTAGGGTGAAAGGGCATTCCAAGTGTAACTAGCATTGCAGGCTTTCGGGTAGTTTGATTTAGTTCCATGCTGGGAAGCTTGTCTGCCCAACTTTCCTGTATATGTCCCTCACCTGACCTGCCTTAACTGCCTTGTTGACAAGTACCCACAAGGGGAAGTCTCAGGTGGCGGATGTTCATCTGTTTACAGTACCTTTACATCCTTGTTTCTTCCTCAGGGTACGTGGTCTAGCGCAGCAACTCTTCTGTTCAAGAAGCTGTGCAACTCCAAGCTGCTCGTGGGCATCGTGGATGAATACGTGAACGGCATTTTGCATCTCTTCCTGTGTGACACATCCACAAAGGAGGATGTCTACTTCCACTGCGTCTTGAGGGATGAGGGATACGCTGACGTCTGCGGAGAGAATGTTCCTTCCCAGGTTGGGAAGGACACGTGTGCTGCTGAAAGGAGGGGCAGGGAAAGGATCAGTTGGGTGCCTGTAAGGGGAAGATCTTTAGTTCGAAGCAAGTAGTTTTGTGAAAAGCAAAACTGGTATTCCCTGTTTTCCTGTAACTTATCATTTTGTGACTGCATACCTTGATGTCTTCTATTGAGAGCTTTCTTTTTGTTAAGGTGCAGTCTGATGGTGCAACAGAGATGATCTGGTTTTGTAGAAGAACTGTTTTCATCCTGTCTTCTAACAGTGGATTAGAAGACTTTTTTTAAGTTGATTGTCTTGCTAGAATTGCAGATTCATCTGAAGCTTGTGCACATCTTGTATAAATAATATGGAAAAGTAAATAGCCATAGATGTTCTTAGCATAAGGCTGAATTGAGAGGTTAAGAGATGTTAGATACTTGGCTATGCATTTTTAATTCCACAAATTTTTCCTGGCCATAATTTAAGAGGCCCCTGATTCATACAAACAATTAATGAGAGCAACTTGATTAGATTTTTAGTGTCTTACTTGATGTAGTGTTACATACAGGCAGGGGCAGTTCGATGAGGAACAGAACAGTTAAATAGCTTGTTTTGGCCTTCTCTGCTCCAGTCATTGAAGATCGGTTATGCCATTAACAAAGTGGATTGTGAAAATGGTCTTGGTTAAAAACGTCTCTTACTGTGCCACTGAAATGTACCATGTTGGACAACACAACCATGGTAGATGGCATGTTGTGCCTTGGACAGAGATTCAAGTTATAAGCCAGTGCAGAGGGCATTTATGATTTAGGCCCATCATTATCTGAATGTCTCAGCTCAGTTTCACCAAAAACTGTGTGGATACAAAAACCCTTAGAAAGGGGCTGTCACAGATTTATATCTCAGCAGAAAGTCAGGCTTTACAGAGCAGAGTGCTTGTATCTGTTTTATTCAATAGATGCAGAATGTGTGCTTTGGCAGGATTAGATTCTGCAGTTGTATTTTTTGCATGTGTATAAGCAATTCTGGGGGGAGAGAGGCATTGCTGAGCAATTTTGTTGCTGGAGGGAGGGGAGGCGATTTTTGTAGTGAGACAATTTCTGCAAGAATTTGAAGCTAACTTGTGGGTGGTGTGCCTCTTCATAAAACCTATTAGAAACTAGCTGAATCTTTTTTATGCATTGTGGTAGTGACAACATGGTTTTCTTGACTATAATTTTTGTTTGTTCCCAGGGGTTCATGGAACTGAATCCGTCAGCCTTGTATGTTCAGGCCAGTGGAACGCAGAATGCTGAACCAGTGGAGCCAGACCCTGGCTTGCGGCAGGAATCTCTAGATACAGATAGTGAAACAGCAACCTCAAAGCTAGATGGGGATGAGCTGTGTGACCAGGTGGGAGTTTGGCTGTGGCGTAGCTATCATTCAATGAAATCAGCTCCCGGGGTTGTTAGACATGTGTTGGTTTAGTTCCATTAAGTTTTTGGTGGAGTTGGTTGGTTGGTTTGTTTGTTTTCTTTTATAAAAAGCAAGCAGAACCATAACATAACAGTTACTCATGAACCATAAATACATCTCTAGCTGCTTGTCCTCTGATCCCTGTGCAGGCTGCAGGGAGGCTGCGTGCTCAGTGATTTCTCTAACCTCTCATTTGCACCATAATTTTTCAGTTAGAGAGAGAATGGATTCTGAGAACTCAAACCAGTACCAGATTCTCAAGATCAGTTTGACTTGACACTTGTGTTTTGCACCCCCAGGAGCCAAGAAGTGATGTGTTTTCCTCTTGCATCTCTGGGGTTTGGCAAAGGCTGTGTAATAAGTCAAGGCATCATGTAAATGTGGGAAAAGACCAGAACTACTGGTGTATTCTTTGCATTAAGGGTCTTGCTCATTCTAAAACTAACTTAAAAGAGCCCATTTGCAATCTTGGTTGTAGCAAGGGATAAGGATACAACTACAGTTTTGTTAAAACAAACAAGCAAACAAACCCACAAAACACCCCAAAACAAAACAAAAACAACCAAAAAACTTCTAAAGGTGAATGATATCCAGGTCTTGATTTCAGAGCATGTTTAGAAGAGGAGCCCTTTGCTCTTTAACAGATTGAGACCCAGATGAACTGAGGGGTTAAGGAGGGATTAAAACCCAGGTGTTGAGGGCAATCTACTGTAGTTCTGTTAGAAACACCAGAAACTCTGACTACAGGTGACTCTCTCTACTTTTCTGTGTCATTTAAATTGTAGTATTTTCATGACACATTTTATTACAGGGGCCAAAGCACCTTTGCAGTAAATGTCAGGTGTAGAAGTGTTCAGTGGTTGGCCTGCTCCGAGGCTAGTTTTCTGACATTACTCTGAAATAGAAGTAAAAGCTAATGTAACACTGGTGACTTAACTGCATTTTCCATGCTAGAGAAACTCTCTATATAAAGCTGTGTATCTTGGATATTAATGGCCTTGCACTGTCAATATATCATCTGAACTGAAGGACAACAACCAGCATCTTAATGTATGTATTTGGAAGAAATTACCGTGATGAAGACTGCAAATCTGAGTTTCCTGTTTGGTTTTTTTTTTAATGGAAAAATCTGGAGAGCACCATAACTAATTAACTGTAGCAATATCCATTTGTGTAAATGTCAGACATAGCTGGTGATTTGGAGACTAGAGGAATGTAAATGCATCCAGGTTTTGTCGTGTCTGACTTCAAGGATCTTATTAGAATTCTTTTCTGGAAACTGCAGTCCTCCAGATATGTCTTAGTGTAAGACTTTAAACGTTTCCTTCTCTGCTATTCTGTTTAGCTGTCCAAAATGTTTCTTTCTCTTCCTTGGTCCATCACTAACATGATCATCAATGGCAGTTAAAATGTCTCAATGTTTTGAACTAGGGGGAATATGTCTAATATGACATTGTTACTGCTTAGCTAGCATTTTCTGGTAACTCCTCATAAGCAGTGGGGAACTCCCTTTGCAGTGTCCAACTTTAGATTTGCCTTGTCAGGTTTAACAACTTTTTTTTTGTCCACCTTCTTTAAGTGCAAAATATTTGGACACTGTGTTGTGTCAGCTCTGCCATGTTAGGACACTTCTCCATGGTAAAATTTCTCAGAAGGCAGCAAGCAATAACCAGAAAACATTGCTTGAATAAAACTGCACTTTCCAAGTGGTAAGTTTTACTATGGAGGAGAGAAGTTAACGTGACAGTTTATTGTTCATGTTGTTTCCTGTCCTTTTTTTTTCTTTTCCCTGTCTTTTCCAAGTAGCTCACGCTTTTCCAGATAGAAATGTTAAAACTTCTGAGTGGAACAGAAAAGCTCCTTTGTTTTTCTCACTCAGTTAATCTCTGAGTAGTATCATCTAATTGCTCTGTCACTTGCTCCAGTGCATCCTGCTTTCTTCTGCCCGCACTAGCTGTGCCTTTTCTTGCTTTGTCCATCTCAGCAGTGGCACCTGTCTGCTAAGGAGGAGGCAGGGGATGATGTGCAGCCACTTTTGCATGAAGTGAGTGTCCCAAGAACAGACCAAGACCCTGAACTTGCACAGGAGGATACAAATGAAATTCCTGCAGAGCTTATGGCAGTGGTTAAGGTAAGAGTGTTTTGCTCAGATATTACTGTTGAGGGGGGTTGTTCTTGTTTTTAGATTACTTGAATCATCCATTGATTGACATGATGTGTGGGGTTTTTTAAGTGGCTGGCAAAGAAATAACTACTGGCTGTTAGCTTGGGCTCAGACCTATACATTTTCCACTTTGCTGTTGTTTCTGGTGTTATTGATGATCCGCTAGTGCTCAAGGTATTGTGGAAACAAGACTGTTTCAGCACTTTATAGATCAAACATGGCCCTTTATTCACTTCCCCACCATTCACAGTCCGTAGGGTTACTGGGAGTTACCGTGGGCCTACTCTGGATCACGCAGCCCTCCTTTTGAGTCAGGAGCGTGTGCTTGGGAGGGTTTTGTTTTGTGCTGTGCTTTGAGGTGTTGTGTGGTGCTGGTGTTGTGAGTTTGCTTCTTAAATACTGGTTAATGATGAGTCTAACGAAGCCTACAGCTTGGCATTTTGCAAACACTGCTCTGGGTTCAGCAGGGACCCACTGTTGCTTCAGATTTGTTGGGCCACAGAAGGCATTGCAGAGCTGGAAATGGGAGTGTG
Source organism: Nesoenas mayeri (assembly GCF_963082525.1). Taxonomy (NCBI): domain Eukaryota; kingdom Metazoa; phylum Chordata; class Aves; order Columbiformes; family Columbidae; genus Nesoenas; species Nesoenas mayeri. Next base: position 28,856,674 of record NC_137554.1, on the reverse strand, counting down.
ACTACAAGGTTTTAGATAACAGTAGCTCCTTACACATCTGGAGACTGATGGAGGCTGAAACACAGCTCTTTCTACAGGGATTAGGAGAAAAATTGGTTCTTGGATAGCCTAGAGCAGAGGTGGAAGAGTTGATATGTCTGGGATACATTACCTGAAAGGGATGGAGAGAAAGCAAGCTGGGAAAAGGAACCTTGAGAGACTGAGAGAAAATTAAACCCTCTGTTAGCACATGTAGGGGTAAAGTATGATGAGATGAGGCAGGTGGGTAGATAGAAATAGGATCCTTGTGGGCAGACTTAAACCATCCCCTGCTAGTTTTAAACTGTGCGAGTTTCAAAGCGTAGGAGTTTCCTAACAGGATCAGAGAAGTCCTGGGAACATTTTTGTCCCTTGCTGTGACCTCTTTAGAAAAAATAACAAGAATTTATATTGAGGAAGCTTGTGGGATGCCTATAGATGTTAGTGGGGGAAATGCACCAGTCAGCGAGTTCTGAGGACAGACAGAAGGATTTCTTGTCTATGGTTCCTGCTCATCTCTTGGCCTCAGGGTTTTGTGGCCCTTGGAGCATCACCAAGTGGTATTTTCTCCTTTTCAGATTTCACTGCTCGTGTTTTCCTTTTTACTAGTGCTGTTCTTAAGTGTGTGAATCAGGAGGAAGAGTAAATACTGCCTTACTTCCTGCCCCTCACAGCACTCTCTAGGGCATCTTGTCTTGTTTGCCTCTTCTGTAAACTGAACAGCCTCCTTTTTTAATTATTTCCATCCCAGCTTTTTGCAATGCTAACAGACATTCCTAGTGTCCCTCCCTGCACGCTGCCTGCTCCTGCTTTGCCCTGGAGTGGCAGTGACACTGCCTGTCCCCCAACAAGCATAGTGTGGGTGGGAAAAGGAGATAATAATCATCTTTGAATATTTTTCTTGCCCAACACTTTTTTTTTAACTGCATGTTAGGCAGGGTTTTTCAGTTGGCTGGTGGTATCAAGCTGAGTAGTTGGTTAATTGGGCTCCAGTGATGCCTGTTATTCAAATTATTCTGTATTGGCATCCTGTCAGCACTGAATTTCTGCTGCCTGGCCGTGTAACTCTCCTTGCTGCTTCAGGGGCACCTCATGGTCCCCTCGTGGGGAACCATTTAGGCTGCTTAAAACTGCTTGTGTAAAAACAATTGTTTTATTCTGGGCTCATCCTCTGAGCGCACTCTTGCCAAGGGGTGAAGTACCTCTGGATGGTGATTCACCCCTTCTAAAGATGGATGTCTTTCTTCTGCCTTGACAACAGGAGAAGCCTGGAGAGCAAGCACCTAATTTTTGAACAGCTACAGCTGGGCAGGGACAATTGCTGCTTGCCTGTCATTTCACCCTTTTTCTCCTGCAGACTAAGTTAACAAATACAAACATTGTCTCTAGTGGCTGCCTAAGGCTGAGACACAGCTGATCATCCCTGAATCCTAAGTTTAATTTGTGTTCTTAAGCAAAAATGCAGAGGGAGTCCCTGTGACGCGGTTCCTGCTCCCTTGCAGAAACTCCCTCTGTCGTTGCCATTGCTTGTTCTGCGTGGGGCTGCTGAGAAATGAGCCAGCTGTTAATTCTTTGCTAAGACATGGTGATTTGTATCCTGTCACTGTTTTCAGCTTGCTGTGCAGGAAGAGCTGCCCTTTGGCCAGGGTAACTAGGTTTTGGGGTGGGCTTTTTTTGTGTGATTTTTTTTTTTTAAGTTATCCACTTGCTGACATTCCAGTTCTTTGTGGACTTTGAGAGATAATAAAGATCAGGGCAGTTACTGAGCCGAGTGTGCATTAATCACAGCCTCTCCTGGGTGTTTTATATACATTTACAGACACCTCATTCTCTTGGAGAGTCCTCAATGCCTGCTGTCTTATTCAACTCAGTGGAAGACTTTCACACCTCCTTTATATACTCCAAGCAACCAGCGGAAATGAGCCAAGATGACCCTGATCACATAGAAAGATTTTCCAACGAAATCCAACTTCATGAGGCTGTCCATCCGTCTGTTCTACTTATGGCAATACCATTTATGCTGGACAACCGTAACAGTACGAATAGATTTATCAGTAAAAGTTAACACGGCAGAAAGCTGAGCAGTCTGTGACTGTGCTGAGTTTTGCAGTTGCTGTTGGGTATCCTAGGGCTGGTGCTGCTTCTGTGCTAGAACAGATGAAAATGTCAGTGTTTCTGTGGGATGGAGATGCGGCAATAATCAATGGCTGGATGCAATGCATCTGTTTGACCTTTGTGCAGCAAAATGGATTTGTAAATGTTTTAATGGGAGCAAAGGAATTGAGGGTTATTTCTTTCTCTGTTGATTTTTGTTGTCTGTTCTACACTTTCTGCTGCTTTCATGCAGAAGTCTTTGCGTCTCCACTCCATACATTAGCCTGTGTTTGTTTCATACTGAGAGTCTCTCAATCTTCCAACTGTAAGGGGCAAAAGCATTTTTTTTAAAAAAAACCTTATAAGGTTCCTGTGTGGGTGTTTGTCTTCCATCTTCCAAATTATGAAAGAATTTACAAAACATGTATATGAGTTGTGCAATATATGAGGTACATCAAGTGACTTGTGGAAGGCAGCACCTCTTTGTGCCTTGGAACAGACCTGTCTGTCTGTCTGGAGGGGAGGCCTGGTTCTCCAGACAGGAGCTACTCAATTCACATCTGATTTCCCACCCTGGGGAAATGGAGGTGAGAACTGGGAGGAGAGAGAGAGAGAAAGACTCTTGGATTGTGCCGTGTTGGGCTCATCAAATAGGTGTGCAGTAAAAAGTCCTCTTGCCATGACCTGGTAAGGTCCAGGCAAAAGGGGTTTCAATCTAAACTGGAGCTCTTAGAGTTACCAATGGAGATACCATCTTTCTTTTCTGTGTCCCTCCTTATGCAGGTGAAGAGAAAGTGAACAAAGACCTTCCTGGGAGCCTGCCGGCTGGCCCGTGTGGTGACAGTGAGCTGCCAGGCCAAGGGCCGTCTCAGAAAGTGTATGTCCCTCCTGCCAGGCTGTCCGCGTTGGTGGCGGCTGCGCGCTTGGCCACTTCCAGTGACTACTTCCAGTGGCTCCCCAGCCTGAAAAAGGTGTGAGACAAGAGGAGAAGCTGGAACAGCTGCCAGGGAAGGCTGCCTAGAGCACCAAAGGCCCTCTATGTCACCGTGCTGCCATTTTTTTTCTTCAGAAAAGTTTAATCCCTTGAAAAACTTCGAGTCTGACTTTTTAACTGTGCCCAGTACATGTGGTAAATGTTACTTTTTACTTTCAGGAAAACAGTTTGTTTTTGTTGCACTGGTTCAGGAGAACCTTTTGTGTTACACATAATGTTTTGTGTTATGTATCCTTTAAATTTAGGAGAGGGAAACTGGCTACTTATCCCTCCTTCCTGCAGCGCACAAGAAGTTTTGACATTGTGCGGGAAAATGTTTCTGATTTTTAACATAGTGGATGCTCTACACAGCCTTTCCTTTTGGGAGCTGTGGTTGTACAGAATCAAAGAATAGTTTGGGTTGGAAGGGACCTTCTGGTTCCAACCCCCCTGCCACGGGCAGGGACACCTTCCACTAGACCAGGTTGCTCAAAGCTCTGTCCAACTTGACCTTGAACGCTTCCAGGGATGTGGCAAGCACAGTGTCTCTGAGCAGTCTGTGCTGGTGCTTCACCACCTTCACATCCCAGCTCAGGCCTCAGTCTGTGGTAGTCCTGGTAACCTGCAAAAATAAAATTCCTTCCCCAAGAAAAAGACACTTTGATCTGTTGATGAACTAGGATGCCACACATCTGAAGCGTTGTGGCTGGATGAATGCGTGGTGAGATGGATCATGAGCTGGCTGAATGGCAGAGCTCAGAGGGTTGTGATCAACTGTGCAAAGTCTGGTTGGAGGCCTGTAGTTAGTGGGGCTCCCCGGGGGTCAATGTTAGGTCCAGTTTTGTTCCCCCTGTTCATCAATGACCTGGATGAAGAGACTGAGTGTGCGCTCAGCAAGCTGGGAGGAAAGGTGCCTGGGCTGTTCCTCAGGTCTTCAGAGGCTTCAAGGGCTGCGTTGTGCCCACTTGCAAACATGCCAGAGGTGTGCTTCACTGCAGACCACCTAGAAAAAGCTCCAGATAGTGTTTAATGGTAATATTGGAATGGATAAAAGCTCAGCATAAGATGTTTTTTTGGTTGGACGAGATAATCTTTAAAGCTCTCTTCCAACCCAAACCATTCTATGACTATTTTGTTGTTATTTCAGCATTTGGAGGTCATTTTTAGATGTGAGATGGCTGAATAAATGTAGAGAAAGAAAGAAAATCTGTGGCTCATTAAGAAATATGTGCATAGAAAGCTAATGAGGGAGGTCTCCTTAGGGTTTTAGGGAGGTGAGAACTGGGGTGGGGTGTCCTGAGGAGAACCCCCAGCTCCTCCCCTGCCTGTCCCTGGGCTGGAGGAGCTATCACCCTGTCCCCACTGCTGCCAGTCACAGCTAGGTGGTGGCTGAGGCCAGCTTCCGGTGGCTCACCTCCTTTCAGCCTAAAATTCCTCTTTTTGGGGGGGTCTGGGAGAGTGAGGCTTAGAGGTATAACTGGGGGCTTTTGGGATGGGTCCCACTGCTGTTGGGAGTTGGGCTGTCCTGGGAAATTGGGGATGGGGAGATGCAGTGGGGTGTTGGAGGGGGTGTGTGGGCCCTGGGAGCTCATGTGTGTGGAAATTTGTGGAAGGGAGCTGGCAGGTGTTAAGCAGCATCGAGGCGTCCCCTTTGACTTGGGAGCTCCCTAGTGTGCTGGTTTGGGGAGGGCAGGAGCCTATTCTGGGCTGTAAACACAGATCGTCACCCTTTTTACCCTGGGTACCTGTTGGAGGTGGGGTACAGAGCTTTGCTGCCATCCCATTAACCTTTTCTGGTGCTTAACTGATCAGTTGGTTTGGTTTGGTGGGTTTTTTTTCTATCGTTTTTTTGCCATTCACATGTTGTTTGCAGGTGCTTGATTATTTTTCTGCACCCTTTCAATCAAGATTAAAGGTGTGTGAAGAACTGAGCTTTAACCCTGAGCCTGGACCCCCCAGCACCCCGGGGAACACAAACCCCACCCAAATCCACTGCTCTGCGTGACCTGGGCTGATCATCTCGGATGTGTGGTGGCATCTTCCTTCCCAGAGCAGCTCAGGTCACATTTCTCATGCCCAGCGGGTCCCTGTTTGTATATTTGCTGCTTAAGGCAGTGGAAAAAAAGAGAAAGACACCTCAGGGACTGGAAAGTGATGTTGTATTCGTGTCCCTGCTCCTGGGCATTGCCGTGGTGGGGAAGGAGAAGTGGCTGTGGCAGGCGTCATGGTAAAGCTGAGCAAGCTGTCAAGTTTGGAGGGACCCAACCCCACAGAGGTGTCTGGTGAGAAGGAGGAAGATGTTCTGCCCTGTGACAACCTTGTCTCTTCAGGTATCAGGCCCCTGGAGGGGCTGGGGGTCTCCTTGTCCTTGAGGAACATCTCTATGGGGCACTGGGGACCCTTCCACTGCAGCACCCAGTGTGGGTGCCCCTCATACCGGGCTGTATGAAGGGGTCCTGCTCATCTAGACCTTCTCTCCCTGTTTCCACCTGCCCCATAGCTGTGGGGCAGCTGTGCTGCCGTCAGAGGTTATTGACTGAGAGTCCGTGGACAAAACGACCAAAATGTTTAGCGCAAATTAAAAATTGAAAGGCAGCACAGCTCTGAGTTCTTCCTAAAAGCCGGGGTCAAGCAGAATGCCTGTGAGATGTGCACTCTGGGGACTCACTAATGGACTTGGGTGATGTGTGGCGCCCAGGGTCAGCCCTTCCAGGTGAGGGAAACCAAGGCAGGTGGCTCTTCTCCCACCTAGGGTGGTGGGAAGCAGGTGCTGGCATTTTGGTGATGGAAATACGGGGTCCCCTTGGCTGGGGCCATGTGTGTGAGAGCAGAGCTGGACCTGGATTGGCTTGAGGAGGACCCTGGTGCCCCCCAGGTATGGGTCTGGGCATGGATTTCATTTTGGGGGGAAAATATGGAAGAGTTTCTGGTGGTGTCTGTGAGCACCTGCCTGGCCGTGGCGCTAAGTGGTTCCTTTGAGTTTTAAAAGGGCTGTCAGGACGCATTTGGCTGGCGGGGAGGAGGCTGGAAAACGACAGCTCGCTTCGGATCATCGTGGCCAAACACCTCCCAACGCCCGGGAGCTGAGGTCGGGGTACCCAAGCAGCATGCTGAGGACATGGGGGTGTCCCAGGCTGGCCCCCGTGGGGGCCGCCACCCTGTGCCTGGTGCTATCTCAGCGTGGCTGAAATTTTCCAGGTGGATGCATCAGCCCGTCCCCTCCCCACCCTTCTGCACTTCTGGGTCAGCCCACGCTTCGCAAATTGGGGTTCAATTCAGCAAGTCATTTGGGCTTAAAAACCAAAATCGAGTGCTTCTGACCCCAAAAGCCTTTTTATTTTTAGATTATTTTTTTTCAGACGGCAGTTTAATCTTTTTTCTGGTTTGTAGACTGCACTCAGCCCTGCATCAGATTCTTTTACTTGACCCGTGAGTAAATGCTTTTCTTTTCTCTGACCTGGAAGGATTTCTTTTTCTTTCCATTTGGCAAGAAAAAGGAAAAAGCCAATTCTTGGTACAGGTCACTGCAAAACAAGGTCTGGAGCTGGACGCAGCTTTTTAGCCCGAGCGCTGTGCCAAAACCCATCAGCTCTTCCCACCGCTCCTGAGCGCACGCACACATCCCTGGAGTGGCTCCCTTTTTCTTGCCGTAAAAAGCCCTGCTTTCCCCTGCATTTTGCTGGGAGCAAACAGCTTCCAGGCAGAGGAGCAGCCTCTGGCCGCCGATGATGAGCAGAGATGAGGATGGTGCTTGTGTATTGCTGGCTTTTTGGAAGGTGACTTAGCAGCCACCCTGGGAGTGGTTCATGCAAGATAACCACCACTTGGTCCCTGCAGAAGCCCGTTTCAGGGAGATGCTGAGATATTCTTGTTTGCGGTAAGGAGGATGGAGGAGGCCTGGGGCAGCAGTGCTGCTGGAGCATCCTTCAGCTGGGAAGCATCAGCGCTGCCTTTTAGTTAAACCAGGCCTGTGCTCTGGGGCGAGGGTTTGGTGCCAGCTGTGAGGGTCTGTGCACACCCCGTCCTGCAGAAATAGGGGCTGTGGGTGCCCTGCTGAGCACCCACTTGCATCCAAGTGAGCCGTCCCATCTCTCCAGCTTGGACCCAGCTGCTTAGGTGTTGTTTCCAGCAGCGGTGACGCTGCTCCAAGTGCTGCTCCCCAAGGAGAGAGTGAAAGGGAGGTACTTGTGGGTGCTGTGTGATGCCTTGTGCTTGCGGGCAGGGAGAGAGAGGTGGGAGCAGCATGTGTTGCACAGTCTGCTCTGCAGCCAAAGTTTAGGGCAGGAGAAGTACCAACCCATGGGGATCAGTTGGATTGGGGGTGTTGCTGGTAAAACCCTTCACTGGCACTGCTGGGGGGGGTAGTTGGCTCCTTCCTGATGACGGTGGGTTGGCAGGACGAGCGAGCAGGGCTCGGGATGAGTGAGGTTTTCCCAGCCCCTGCTGCCCTTGCCCTGTGTGTTTGTGGGCTCCTCACCCCCCCCACTGCCAGGAGGGTTCTTTTCTGGTTCAGCTCTTCTAAGGCAGAAGCTGATTGCAGAGGGGTTGCGATCTCACTTGTGCTTTTAATCCCACTGCTGTCAGGCTCCATTAGGAGGTTTGGCATCATCTTGCTACCTCTGGGGCTGGGCCTCTGCTCACCCAGCCCGAAATGAGGACAAGCCTGTGCTATGCTGGAGCGGGCAGGGGATGCAGGGATGCTTTAGGGGCTGCTGCTACCCCCATTACCCTCCCCAGAGCTTCCAGCCATCGTGGGGGTCTGTGAGGAGGTGTGAGACCAGCCTGGTCACTTTGGGAGCTGGGTGTGGAGCTGGGGTGGCAGCAAGCCCCGTTCCCCAGGCAGTGAGGGTGTTTGAAAACCTTTCAGCACTGCAGCCTCAGCCCACGCTCTTCACACCAGGAGGGCGGCTGCTTTTCGGTAACCTGCTCCTGACTTCCCTCGGCTCCCGTCGCGGCACGTGCGGCCGTGTTCCCGCTGCATGTGGCTGGGCATCCCTCCTTGCGCTGCCACGTGTGACTCCTGGTGCATCTGTGGGAGGCAAAGCAGCTGGAGATGATGGCGGGAAGGGGAGCTAATGGGCCAGGAACTGCGGCTGAGAGTTCTTCCCAGCTTGGTGATGGGAGGGGAAGGTGCTGTCACTCATCCCCAGCCACCAACACCCTGTGAGCATCCCCTGGGATTTGCAGGGTGCCAGCCCACCGGGCACACATGCTGCAGGGAGCCTGGGGGCTGCCCTAGGACCAGCCTGGCTCCCCATTGCTCTCCTGAGCTTGTTGACAGCAGTTTCACAGCCCCATATGCCCACAGGCTTGCGGCTACCTGGGAAGGAGCCTAATGTATGATGAGAGTGTGAAGACGGGCAGGGAGGATGTGAATACAGAGAACTGGAGCGCTAAAAGTGCCTGGGGGCTGACTGCATGGTTATCAGGGTGGTGTCTTAATTTTCCCTGACCTCTCTGCCAGCTGTGCCCAATGAGAGCTGCCCTTGGCCACCAGTTCCAGGGCTTGACCGGCTCTGCCAGGTTGGTTATGGCTGGAGTGTGGCTTTTAAAGGCTTCTGTGCAGGCAGGGAGGCTGGAGAGAGCAAAAAGAGGGAAGAAAACCCTCCTGAGGCTGCCCCTGCGGTGGAGGTCTTCAGCCCTGTGCTGGGCTGGGGCTTAGGGATGCTGGTGCTGGTTGGGGTCAGGGTAGTACCTCCACATCCCCTGCCTCTTGCTGGTGGCTCTGGAATTTTTCTCTGGCCAGCACGCAAGTCTGGCTTCGTTCCTGTGGGTTTGCACCGTGTTGCATGGACGGCCCACGGCTGATCCCCGGGAGGATGCTCTGACCAAACTATGGAGCTTGCGTTACCTTGAGTGGTTAGTGTATGTGTGGTAAGGTCACAGTTGGCTGGAAGGAGTTAATTCCTTCCTTCCCGCTCCCCTGAGCATCACCCAAACTCCCCTGGGACCAACAGGCTGCAGTGGGCTAGTCTCCATGCCCGTGGCACTGGCCCTGTTTGGAGCCATGTGAACCACCAGTCCCGCGGGACGTGTTTTCTCCACACTGTGCCTGCTGCGATCAATGAGCCTCTGCAATGCCAAGCAGGGCTGTGGCTTGGCAGGCGAGAGACCCCTCAGCTGATCGATGCACCGTGCTGCTCGAGGAAGTCCCTGATTGCAAGAGAGCCCACTGGCATCACCTTCCCGTGTCCCCTCTCCCCTAACTGAGGCCTCTTCCATGGGCACCAGGGCATGGTGAAACCCCTGAGGATTTATTTTCCTTGCTGCATAGCACTGGGTTGCTCATATGGCTCAGTGTTTCCTTCCCAGTGCCAGAAAAAGCTGTTTGGCTGCGTCAAATACTTAGGCTTCTTGTTTGTGGGAGGATAGAAGGAAAGACACAGCTCACGGCAGCGCTGCACCCGCTAGTGGTGGGGAGAGCTGCACCGCTTTCCTGGGGGACACCCATGGGACCCCCAGTTTGGCCAGGGAAAATCCTATTTCCCTGTGGGTGCTCGGTGAGGGAGGTGAAAATCAATGAGATTTTAATTTCTCCAAGTTTCCCACATGTGCTGCATTTCCGTGGTTGGGTAAGGCTGGTGATTCTGCCCCAAATGTTGACCCTTTTTATCTCTTTTTACCCTAAACTTGTTCAGGCCCCTGTGGGGAAGCCTGCTTTGCGCAGCCCGCACTGTCTCCTGGGGAGGATGAACCCTGAGGGCTGTGTTTATCCAGCTTGGGGCAAATGTCCCAATTTTGGGCTGAAAATGTGACATACGACTTTTTGCCTGTATCTTGACTACCTTGGGGTAAGGTAAAGTGCATCCACAGCCCCTGACAGGGCTTAGGAGCACAGGGATAAAGCTCCATGTTGCACATTTGCCACTAAACAAGGAAAATAACTAAGACAGATGGTGAGCAGCCAGTGGCTCCTTAATGGGGCACCTAAAAATCACAGCACAGGACAAACAAAAGAAAAATCTCCCCTGACTACTCCAGATGTGACTTTAAGTGGCACATAAATCAGAAAAAGCAGCCCTGACTTGGGGCTGGGAGCGCCTCCTGTGCAGGTACCGCACGGCTGGGACGTTTACTGGGTGCCTGGCTTTGCCCATGCTGCTGCTCCCCCATGGCCCTGGGGATGTGCGAGGCTTGTGCACCCCCGGGACTGCATGTATTTCCCTTCTGTAACTTCAGGTGCTGTGTCTGGGTCCCCCCAGGCTCTCCCGCTGCCTCCCAGGGTGGGGGTACTGGGCCAGCTGAAGGAGAGAACTCAAAGTGACAAAAGGCTGATGCTTGGGGAATGCCATGGGTTAATACTACGCTGCTGCCTAATTGCATGGGAAGCTGGAAACCCCCACCTGGGGAGGGGGAACATTCATTCTGTCTCTGGATGTAAAATACACAAGAGCTGAGCTTTAATGACATTTATCTTTGTTTGGGAAGGAGACAGCGTAACTCTCTCTAACCACATTACCCTGGGCTCCTTTTTTCCTCTCCTCCAGGCAGAGACAGATGCCACCCTGGCGGGTGACCCTGCGTGTCCCCGTGTGTCTCCTGGGCAGCCCTGGCCTTCGTCACCCAGGCTGGAGCTCCCAGGTGATCATATGTGATGGAGAAGGATCTTTTTTGGAAACGCAACCTCCCTTGTCCAGCTCCCAGAGAAAAACAACCATCCACCCCATTAAATGGTTGTGCAGGTGCTGTGGCAGGTCTCTCTTCCAGCCCACCAGGACCGGAGGGTCCCTGCACTCCCATAAGCACACTGGATTTGGGGATTGGGTGACCACAGAGACCTCCTGGCGCTGGCAGGAGATGTGACACTGATGAATGGGTGTGTGTGATCCCTGCGTTGCAGGATGGGTGCATCACTTGGATAATGGGGAGAGGTCGGGGCTGCTGGGGCAGCTCCCGCCGAATGTTTCTTGTGCCATTGGTTGGGTTTGTTTTCCAGTGCTTGTGCAGGCAAAAACGAACCCACCGAGGTGTATAATGACTAATCCACATCTGTCTGTGGGAAAGTGCTGCGGAGGGGAAAGCTGTGCGTTAACTCTGCGCTCCCCAGGGAGCAGCACGACTGCGGGGGTTGCGAGGAAGGGCTGGAAGGGAAGAAGGTGCGATGAGGGCATCACAGCATCATGCCGAGATGCTGTAACCAGCTCTGTGTACGCTCCTATCCCCCCACCAGAAACACAGGAGGGCTGAAGGTTGCTCTGTCTGCCTCCCGAGGTCCTTTCCATGCGCTAATGCCCTCATTTACAGCCCAGCATCCCTGTTGTCTGGAGAGCACAGGGCAGGGAGACAGCTTCAAACCTGCGAGGAGCAGGCTGGATGCTGGCAGGGATGTCATTTTGCACTGTCAGGCTTTTTTCTGATTGATACAGCTGCCCCAGGCTCACTAAAAATGAAAATAAAAGCAAGATACGGCACTGAACAAAATAAATTCTCGTGCCAACCTCTGCGGGTTCAGCTCCTGAGCATCCTCCAACATCAGCGTTTTGGGCCGGTGGAAACGCTTGCTCGAACAGGAAGGAAATTATCGATGTGCTGAAGTGCAGGGGTGTAAGGTGTAAGAACGCAAGGGCACTGGCAAGCACCAGGCAGCGTGGTCGTGTGTGCACGCAGATGTGGATGTCTTGCAGGGTTTGCATGAGCAGATGTTGCTGGAGAAGGACCTAAGCAAGGATTTGCTGTGTTATTTAGCTGAACGTTCTTTCTAACAAATAAGGGAATGTAGTATCAGTGTGCAGTAATGAGGTCTGTGGGCTTAGATTTTTTTACAATAGAGGAAAACCAGAAGGTGAATAAAAGTATTTTATAGTTTTGGTTTAAAACTAGTCAGTAAAATTCTTTTCCATGCTGGGGAGAAGGAATCTCATAAAACTCACACAAGCTTGCTGAGCTGAGCTGAGTTTAGCTGCAATACTTAGAAGCTTTAAAGTCAATTGTACACATGGGTACCGTGATGTCTGAGGGCTGCAGAGGGGGAAATTTGGCAGGTTCATGATCCCTGTGTTCCCAGGGTGCCTGTGCAGGCTGAGCTGTGTGCGATGCCCTGGAGGTGGTGGGTACCGAGATGCTGGTGAGGCAGGGATGCCGTGCAGGTGCTTTGTGTTTCCTTTCCCACCACCAAAGAAACTGAGATAAGAACTTGAGAAGTACTCTGAATCAAACTGCTGCTCGTTTTACCAGCAGTGCTAACCCCAAGCACTCCAAACACACCAGCTGGGCTTCCCGAACCATGTGTTTTATTTAAAACCACATTGATTGAAAAGAACTGTTTTGGGTTTAATTTTCTTCCCTGCTGTGGAGCATCTGGCGCTTTCACTTCCAAGCTTTTCCCAGCCACCACTGAGGTGGGAATCTGTTTTCCTGTTCTGTTGGGTCATCCCTGTGCTGCTTTAAAAAATAATGAACTGATGATAGGCAACAAGGCTTGGGGGAAAAAAAAAATGAGATAGGCAGTGAAGTCATGCATGCTGATACTCATGTTGTTTCATGTTTGCTTTGTCGTGATCTTCTGCAGCACTTGTCTGCTTTGTGCAGGAGCCGCGGGGGTGATGGACGAGCATCATCTGTATCTGGGCAATCTCAGCTCGGCGTTGGCTAACTGACTCCTTAACCCCAAAGAGACTCTTTTCCACGTCCATCCACAGGGACGGTGAAATGTAAGTTCCTGAATTAGCTGTGATAATGCCTCCCATAGCCCTGGCAGCACTTTCCGAGAACTGGCTCTCCCTGCACCCTGAGCTGTCACCACCTGCTCGCTGCCCAGAGCAGCCCAGGAAATGACTTTCTCACTTCTGCTGACCTTCTCCTCCTCTATGCTCACCTGGATGTCCCTAACTCACATCCCTCCAGCAGCTCTGAAGCCCAGCTAAGTGAACATACCTCTCTACTACCCTCTGCGGAAATACTCTGCGATGCTTGTTTTTCTCATTTGATGCTTCTCCATATTTACCACTGATCTAATGCACCGTGGTTGGTAATGCCAATTTCTTTATCGGGAGGGAATAGGGAAGCTTCCCTCAGCCCAGGCTGTATGCAGGTGTACGTGTGCGCTGCACAGCCCTTTGCCGGCAGACGCTCAGATCCTGCGGCACGGAGAGTAAGTGCTGTGACAGGATCCACTTATCTCGCCTTTGCATTTCATAATTCATCCTGCCCTTTTGCTAAAGGCGCAAAGCCATTTGCATCCAAACGAGCGTACCCAGAGCTCAGCTCTGCTGCTGGATCCTGAGGAGGAACCAGCATGTTGGGCTCCTGGCACTGGTAGCAAGAAGCAGCAAGGGCCAGACTGGGACAACGGGGAGAGCAATTGGTGGCCAATGCGATACTTTGGCTGATGGCAAGGGTGATGAAGGTGAGTGGTGCTTTCTACCCAACTTTAGAGCTTGCTCTACAGGGAGGAAAAGTGTTGGCAGTGTCCCTTACTTAAAAATGGGGAAACTGAGGCACAGGAGGATTTGACAGGCTCGCTGTAGCATAGGTCTTCCATTAATTCCACCAAGCTGCGTTGCCTTGTAGTGGCTCTCATGCCCTACAGAGACTGAAATCAGAGAGAAACAGGCAAACACATGTTCTCACATGGCAATCCTCACCCTCGCAGCAGCCAGCTCACAGCGCAAGGCATGAGATTTGATTATCTGTATCGCAGCTTGCAGAGGTGAGCAGCTCTCCATTTCCAAAGGCAGTGCCAGCTGCAAGCTGTACGTTCTCCAGTTTAAACTCTTGGTTTGGAGCTTCAAAGCTTCCCAACAGCTGGAAGCACTTATAGGGGGCAACACCTTTCTGTGTGCACATGTGTTTGTGGCTCCCCAGTGCTGGCATGTGCTTGGGGCACAGCAGCAATGGGCCAAGCTCTGGCAGAGCAGGAAACACTGTAGTGCAGCTGACCTCACACTGGGAAGATGATGTATCCTGAAGGTTGTCTCTGTTTTATCGAGAGTCATGGGGTGAGGGGTAATCTTGTTTGAAAAATAGGGGGTAGACCTGGCACCCTCTCCCTGCCCCAGCTCATCCTTCTCCCAGCAGTGTGATGGGTTTTTCTCCCAGCCGTTTGCAGCACCACGTCCCTGCCCATGCTATCGTTATCTGGGATGTGCCAGGATGGATCAAGCTGGAGCCGGAGCCTCCAGGCCCTTGGCATTGGGCTGGTGATGGTGGCAGCACCAGGGGCACTAATGGGGCTAGGAGTGCTCAGGGGGCTGCAGGGGTGCATTTGGGGTGCTCAGGGGTGCTGTGAGACCCGGGCTTGAGGATGCTGCAAGTTTGATAGTGCCTGGGGTGCTGCAGGGCTCAGGCTTGGGGGTGCCCTGGGGGTACCCGGGAGTTTGGGGGTGTTCAGGGGATGCTGCCCGTGCGTGCCCGCCCGGGAGAGGTGTAAGCGGGGGCGGCTGACTGGGTGCACCCCTCTTGTTTCGGGGGCGGCGCGGGGGGCGGTGCTGGGGGCGAACTCCTCCTCCGCTCGCCTCCACCCCCACCGGCCGGACCCGCCTCGGCTCTCCCGCTCCTCCGCTCCGGTGATTATTCTTTTTTCGTTTTATTTCTTATTATTATTGCTGTTGTTATTATTACTATTATTACTGTGATCCTCTTCCTCCTCCCCTTCCTCCCGCTGCCCCGCCAGCCGCCGCGGTGCTGCCGGACCCGGCTCCGCTGCTGCCTGCGCCGCTGCCCGCTCCTGCCCGGCCCGGGCGCACAGGTACGGCTCGGGCATCCCCCCCTCAGCACCCCTTTCCCCGGGCACCGGGGCTTTGCAGGCGGGTCGGGGCAAGGGAAAGGCTCTCGCTTGATAGTGGGGCTGTGGTGGGAAGAGGAGCCCGGGCGGTGGGGGTGCTGCATACAGGGCGGGCTGGGGTGTCCGGGTGGGATGCTCCCCGCATCCCGGGGCTGCGCTGAGCCCCAGCGCCACAGCCTCGTCCGGGTGAAGCTCCAGGGTTGTGGTTCCCTGCAAGGTCCTGACTTATTTTCTCAGGGTTATGTGGTCCGACTTTGTGTTGAGCTGGGTTTTTTAAGTAGCCGTTAACTCTTCTGGCTGCTCGGGTGGGTGGGACTGAGTTCACCCGTCTCTAAACCCTACTTCTTCGCAGCTGGGTGAAGTTTTGAAAGTCTTAAGCGTGGGGCTGAGCCTCTTGCTCCCTCGGTGGGAGCCCAAAGCCTTGCCATTCAGCAAGGACACGATGGCCCAACAAATCCCCAGCCTCACTACCAAACCCCTCGGTGGAAATGGTGACTGTCTTCGCTGAAGTGGAGGAAATCAAATCCTTTTGTTTATTCCAAAGGATCTCTGTTTTATCTCTCACCGTGCTGCGGTAATTAAAGGAGACCTGCGCTCAAGTTATTTGCCTGGCTTTTGTTTTCTCCTAAGGTTATCCTGGAGGATTTTATTCCCTGCAAAAGGGCATGTGGAAACATTTAGTGTTTTCAGCTGGATTTTGTTTGCGTGCTATTGATCGTCTCTCCAGCAGAGAGATTTTCTAAGGTGTGGTGGAATATTCCACCCCGATGGAGGCTTGTATTACTGGGGCTATTTTTTTCCCTCCCCCAGCCTTGCCCCTCGCTTGTCTGAGTCGTTGTTTTGGGGCACTGGGTGTAGTGGGGCTGCTGGTTGGCATTCAGTGTTGTCCCCATGGAATCTGATGGGCTCTACCCTGGTCTTTGACAGGGAAGGAGGCAAAAGGTTTTTTTCTAGGAAGGGTTTTTTCACCTGTTGAAAAGCCAAGAGGGAAAGGTGGCAATAGGCTGCTGTTCCTGACCTTGTGGTGAACATCGAATCGGTGAGTCCAATTCCATTCTGGCACTGTCTCTACTGGGATGTGCGGTCTTCTTCTGCCTCCTTCCAAAGTGCTGGATTTTAGCCTAACCACAGGCCTTAGGACAGAGCCCTGCTTAGGCAAGGCTGCCCAGCCCCACTCCTCTCCAGCCCAAAAGACCCCAAACAGAGTGGAAATCGAGTGCAGAGGATTTTCCACTCAGCAAACCCTCCTCTCTGGAGGGACGCCGAGCATCCTCCAGCCATTTTGCATGGGAACATTTTGGGTGCATGGACCAATGGTGACCCAGGTAGCTGCCTGTCTGCTGGGAAGTGTTAGGATGGGGTTTTTGGAGGAGCTCCTGGCTGGAGCAGGACCTTAGCCACAGGCACAAATGGGAACACAAGAGCTGCTTCACTTTCTGGGGCCTGCTTTTTGTGGTCATGTGTTAAACCCAATAGCCCACAGGGCAAGCAGCAAGCAGAAATAAGGTCAGGCTATGGCATCCCCATTGTTCCCAGCCCCATCTGCCTCCATCCCTGCCGTCCCCCATCCCTCCCGGCATCTCTGCCTGCCCGACCTTCCCCATCGCTGCTTTCCCACCAGGATGAAATATTTATTGAGGCTCCGTTACCCTTGTTTTCTTGAAAGCACATTTCACACTTCATTTGCAGGAGACATTAAGAGACTTCATGGTGGGTTTTTCTTCTTGCTGGGTGTGTGTGATGATGTGTGTGACCATGCCGGCCAGCCCTGCTGCTCCCTGACCGGGCAGCGCGGGCTGGGTGAGGTGGAGCATCTTGAGTGATGGATGAGTTTGTATCCCCACAGTGTGCTAAATCAACTAGAAAAAAATAAAAATAGCTGGTCTGAAACCCAGCAAAGGGGTTTGCTCTGCAGAGCTGACCCGTCTGTGCTGGGTTGCATTGTGCCTCCTCATCCCGGCTGGAATGCAGTGAGTAAGAGGAGTGTGAGTGGTCCTGTAAAGCAACTGTGGGTGCAGTTTTCCCACAGCTTTATAGAAAAGTCACTCTTGGACCTGAGCTTGGGGTGACTCCACTTGAATTTACCCTGAACAGCAGACTTGGGATTGGGCGCTGTGCCCCTGCATTGGCCCAGAACAATAAGCAGCTCCATCTTTCCCTGGGTCTGTGCAGCCCATGGGCTGTGGTCCAGGATCAGTCCCAGAGGGATGTATTCCTGTTGGTGTAAAAAGCGAAGCTGTGTTTGGGGACCTGTGCCTGTCCCGTGGGGTGTCTGTCCCTGAGCGGGCTGTCCTCCCATGGCACAGTGTCAGGATCTTTGTGGGTACTGTGGGCATCTGAATTGTGGAGTGGGAAGGGGAGCCTGCGGCTCTGCCGCGCCTGCGTGGGACAGCTTTCTGGAGGGAGAAAGCTGCAAGTTGACGAAGATTGATCCACCCTGGCTGTGTGGGTGGGAAGGGCAGGATGGGCTTCCCAGTGTGTGTCCCAGTGACGGGGATCCCTGGGGGTCAGGGTGGCTGTAAGCTCCCAACCCTGTGGGTGACGTGGCTGTCACTGGGTCTGTGTCCTGCCAGGAAGGGCAGAACCAGCAGGGGCACCCAAAAAAGCAGAGGAGGCAGAGTGCAGAGTTCCTCGTGTGTAGTATCAGTGACAAGGAGGTACCCGGACTGCAGGCGGTGCAGTTTTGGCTGGTTCCCCTCCAAACTGGCTGTTTTTTAGTGTGACTGCTCAGTTGTCCCCAACCCAGGGTGCTCTTGAGATGAGAGAAGCTGCTTGTCCGTGTGCCGCGTCCAGCTCCCTGCCAGGGTAATCTGCGGTGGTTCCTGTACAAACCCCACCCTGCCGAGCTCCCCATTCTTGCTACAGGGTCCTTAAAAGCACAGGGGAGTTAAAAGCATGTGTGGCCACCCCCCAAAATAGCTCCCGGCCTGAGGGTCTGGAGATGGGCATCCAAGCTGCAGGGCAGCTCAGGGATGAGCAGCCAGCGGCAGCCGTCGCATTGGGCAGACGGAGGTGAATGAAGAGAAGAACACAGACTTTCCTGGGCTGTTTTTTTGGCTCCTGACCATGATGCCGCACTGCTCCAGAGCCAGCACCTGTCCCTGCTGTCTGGTCCCGCCGAAAAGAGACAGTCTGTCTGTCTGCCTTGCGCTTTCGGGGAGGCTTTGAGAGCCCTCCTGACTGTAGTACTGCCGCACGTGGGAGGCTCCTCTCTCTGTATTGCTGCCTGAATGCAATTAGGCTTTAATGAGTCATTAAAATAAATCTCTGTTTCTACTCCAAGCGAACATGTCGGGGGGATGCTGACAGTCGGAGCAGCAGGTCTTGCATCATGTGGAGAAAGAGGCTGCGCTTCCCCATGCCCTCCTCCCTGGGACTGGACCACAGCGCTGTCCATCTCCCTTTTCCATGAAAAAAGAACCTTTTTCCAAGATCTCTACGTCTGCAGATGCTATAGGAGTGGGATTAAATTATAACCAGTCCTCACATTAAGTTCTTTGGGAGGAGCGGTGGTCTGAGGATTATTTGCTCCCTGATGCTGAAGGGCGCTTGCATGGCTAGAAGTGGACAGAGATGTAAGTTGAACTGGTTTTTGGCTCCTGGTTTGTTAAAGATGCTGATGGCCGTGTCCTTTTCAACCTATATCTGGTCTGGTGGGCAGCTGGGGGAGACCTCAGCTCTGCAGCTGGAGGGAGATGGATGTCAAGCATTGGTGACAGACATCCATCCAGTTTTCCTAGCTGTAAATGGGATTTGAAGAGCTCACGAGCTGACAGGGGTGATGGTGGCCCTTTTCCTCCTGGTCAGACGCAAGGCTCATCTTCTCTTACTCCACCCAACTGGTGAACAGCTCAGTTACCCATAATGGTGTCTTTGCTGATTTAATCCCTCCACAGTGGCTGTCTCTCTGGCACACTTGCAGGCGGCAGGGAGGGCAGATGCTGGCAGGACACGGAGGGACGTCCCCTGCATGTCCCTGGGGAGCAACATCCCTCAAATGTGCAGTTGCTATTTCAGCCACTGGCTCCCATAGTGTTATCCAGGCTGTGGGAGGGTACGAATTAAAACCAGGGGTTGAGCAGGATAATTTATTTTATGTTTTATGTTAGCAAAACAAATAAATTGTGTGACGTCGAGGCATGGCAGATCCGCCCCAGCGTGACTCGGACAGCGTTGCCTGAGCGTGCTGTGCCGGGGGGGCTGAAGCCGATGGGATTACAGAGGCTCCAGCCTTGGCCAGAGCTTTTCCCCTGGGCTTTCCTTTCAGGAGCAGAGCTTGCTACTACACGGAAAGGTTTTGCACAAGTCGTTTTTCATATGTCAGGCTGGGAAGAACAGAGACAGGACAGCGAGGACAGATCTGGGTGGAAATTAAGCAGAAGATTTTCACAAGAGTGAGTGAAACCAGGTAGAAAGGGTGAGACAGCATCCATGTCCAGGGTAAGGAGGGAGATAACAAGGTGATGCCTGGAGGAGATGATGTCCTGGGTCCTGTTACAAACAAAGCTTGTGAGAAAATGGCTTAATGAAAAAAATCTTTAGTGAGAAACTTGCTGTTGTGCTCAGTTGGCTCTTGTTGGGGTTGCTCTGCAGGGACACTCCAGACTGTGTTGCACAATGCCTCTGCTGGGACTGATCGTCCCCTTCCCATTCATGCCTGGGATGAAGATGCATGTGGTGTCCCTGTGTTCCCTGGTGGGATTAGCCCCACTGGAGAGCAGAGCATGCACCTTCCTGGGGCAGAGCAGCGAGAAAATCAAACTGGGGAGAAGATTGTAGCTCCACAGGGTGTGTTTGCAGCCCCTGGGGAATGAGAGACCCAGCCAAGGTCTCCATCCCCTTGCCCTGATGGGAAGAACCTCCTGGTGTGAAAATAAATGGGTGCTGAGGAGGTGAAGGTTTCAGCTAGGAGCAAGGAGGGTCTGCAGAAATGCTCTCGTGGGGCTGGGAATGAGCAGCAGAGCATCCTTGAAGGGAGGGTGGTCCTGTCACGCTACTGGGGAGGGTCTGCAGGATCTGCAGGATCCTGATCCATCATCTGGATCTTCCTCCTCCCTGAGGCCTTGATGTGGAACAGCTGGAGGCTGAGAGCGTTTAAAGAGATCCCAGCTGCCCCAGTTTGCTTTGCTGGTGCTTTCTCAGCTTTTCCTGGGCAATGCTGGCTGATGAGAGGGAATACCTGTGTTGTGTTGGTGCTCTACCACAGGGTTAAATCAGCCATGGGATACCTACATTGGTGCAATGAGTTTGTGCAAACACCAAGGGTGACGTTGGGGTGGAAGCAAATAGCCTCTCCTGCTCCTTTCTGTGCTCATGAGGACCCATCTCTTGTGCTGTATGCTGGAAATACCTGGGTACTGCTGCGGCAGGGGATTTCGGGGCTCCAGTTAATCCACGCAGGCAGGCGAGACAGGATCTGAATAGTTGCTTAAGGAAATAAAGGGTAGATGAAATGCCCAGGTAACAAGATACGCGTTTAATCCGTGCCTGAGGCGTCCCAGCCTGCAAAGCCGCCCTTCCGTCAAAAATCTGTGAAGTGCTGGGAGGTCTCCCAGGGACAGGGGTGTGGATGTGCCAGCTGGTCCCAGGACGTGCTGAGGCTTCGTACACCCGGTGCAGTCACAGCCAGAGATCGGAGGGAGATGTTCAGTCCTGCATGGCTGGAAAGGTGGTTGCCGCCGCTGGGGAAGGTCTCTTGGGCTCCCACAGGGTAGGATGAGGCTCAGCATGGAATGGAGCAAACCTGGGTTGGCAAAAAGGTGTTTTTTGGTGGAGTTTGGTGGTCAGGAAAGGGGATCTGCTGGGCTCGGTGGTTCAGGAGCACGGTGTTAGCAGCAGGAGCGCAGCCCTTTGCACCCACCCAGGAGCCAGGGTCTGGCTGGCAACTTCCACCCTTGAAGTGGTCTGATTTGTTGTTAATTGCAATTAATATCTTGCTTTTGCAAGAAAAGAGCAGGTTCCAAAACCCTGTCGGTATTCCTTCTTTCCCATCCCTTACCTTGGAAGGAGGTGGTGGGGAGCCCTTGGGAACTGGTGCAGGTACTGCGGTACCCTTGAGCCATGGTGGAGGAAAACCAAGGGCAGGTTTGTGGCAGGGCACAGGATTTTTTGGTTTTGATGACTAATTGCAAATCTCTGGAGCCTCAGCTGGGGGACAGTGTCACCTCTGTGACCCGGGTGTCCTTGCGATGGCCGGGAGCAAGGAGCAGGGTGGTGGCTGAGGTTTCCCTGGCAAAACTGCTGGGACAAACCCCGTGCGGCTCAAGGCACTAAAAGAGCCAAGCACGAAAAAGGCACGAAAAAGCCTCATGTAGGGAACGGGAAAAGGCCTTTTTTGGTGTTCTCTGCAGCAGGCTGCAAAGTTTTCCCAACTGCTGCTGTGATTTCTGTCCACAGGCTGGTCCAAACTTGAATATAACCTGGGCAGAACCAGCCACGGAGCCCAATGCTGCTCCTGGGGGGTGTTATTGCTGCAGGAGGGAGCAGGGCGCTTTTTATGCCTTAAAGATGCTTTTTCCTCAGTATATTTAGTAACAGAATATCAAAAGTCAGAAGGGGCTGGCCCCTCCTGAAGTGATGGGGCTTAAGCACATTCATGTGCAAAGGCAAAGCAAAACAGCAGGTTTTGACTCCTCCAAAAATCAGTGTTTGCAGTGCCTGGGGCAGGCAGCAGGTTTGGCTCTCTGGGGCTCACGTGGATCCCTTAATTAAGAGTTTAAAGGCTCTGAAGTGACCCAGTGGTTTGGGACCTGGGCAAGAAGCGCTGGGGGCTGTTGGCTTGTGCAGCCCCCCGCATCCTCTTGCATCCCACTTTGCCATCACTCTTTGGGTGAAATTTCATTTGGGTTTGGCTTATTTTGGGGGCAGATCTCCTTGTTTCTGTTCCCCTATGACTTGGCTTGTCCCCTTATGTGTTGCAGCACAGAATATCTGATATGTCATAAGTTTGCAGGGTCTCAGCCCTCCCTGTGCACCCATTCTGCCCCATGGCTAGGGGGACAGTGCTACTCACGTCCTCCCCCTCTTGCTACGGTTTGCAATTGTGGGTTAATCCAGCCAAATTCCACTGGGCTGAGGTGCAGGGCAGGACGGTGCAGGGCAGGACGCAGCCACCCTGTTGTTTGCTGCCATAATCTGTTTTGAAAAGGCAGCCCCTGATGCTGTTTTTTTCCAATTAGGCCCTGGGAGATGATTCTGGTAAAACAGCGGCCGGGGCTAATTTCCCAGGCAGACATTTCATTGAATTAGCCCATGAGCTGCAGAGCAAAACGGGGAGAGCAGAGCCTGGGCTGGGGCAGGACTTGCCGGCGAGGTTTGGCATGATGCTCCCAGCAAATAGCCTAAAACCCGCTACTGTGTCTTGTGTTAGTGTTGGACCCTTGTTGGATGGGGGGTGAGCGTGGGGCAGGAGAGGAAGGACGGGAATTTCTCAGCTGGGCTGAGAGTGCTGGCGGCTGACAAAAACCTCCCATCGACCTGCAAACCCTGCAAATCTGCTGTGGACGTCATTGAAGGAGAATAAATATAGAAGCCTGCGATGCCGCTCGTTTCCCAGAGTCACTTTTCAGGCCGTAACTTTGTGCTGCGAGGCGACATCAATTAAAGAAAATGTATCTCTGCAGCAAGCGGTTTTGCGCGCCAGCCCGGAGGAGTTCGATATGGCCGGGGGACCCTCCCGCCACCCGCTCCCGTCCCCATCGGGGACAGCGTGACACCTCTGCCTAGCATCTCAAATCGCTTGCCCGAAAGCCAGAGGGGGTCAGGGAGGGTAATGCAGCCCCGCTCAGATAAATCCTGATTTTATTCAGCAATGATTTCTGTGCCAGACGGTCCCCACAGCTGCCCGTGGGTTGTTTCCCTTCTCCTGAGCTGCCCAGGAGTAGCGAGCCCCAAGGCATTTGCTCAGTGTGGGATATTTAAATATTTAAACAACTTGCAACCCCCTTTCTCTGAAAGCATCACCTCCGAAGAGATGAGGAAAGGCAGCACATCTCTTCTGGTTCGTTTTAATTTTTGCCTTTTGTTTTTTTTAACATCCTCTGTTTTCAAAAGCAGGAGTCTGGCTCCTGAGCGTGGCTGGTGAAACATTGATCCCAGCATCCCCAGAAATGGGGATACTGGAGATGGGGCACGTGGAAGCCCAGCCATCCTCAAGGCAGTGCCAATTGGACTTGGACGTGACCAAAGGGTCCCCAGGGCTGGTCCCTCCCTGCCTGGGGTCATTCTCCAAGGCTGCCTGCTCGCTCCAAACCTCAGGCTAATTGGATGCTGCTCTCTGAGCTCTAAATCAAATCACAGCTCCCATGAAATGAAGTTTTCTGGATGCGAACAGCTGCCTGCATCATCCATCACTGCCCGGCTCACGGTGCATCTTTCTCGGGGGGCATCAAAGGTCGACATTTGCTTTTTCCAGCCACCCACCGGCAGCTTTTCCCTGTTAAGGATGGCACCTGGGGAGGTGATAACTCCATCGAAGGCTCCCACGTGTGTCTCCCCTACCATCCCTGGTGCCCCTCGCTCTTAGCAATGTTTCAGGGTGCAGTTTGGGAATAAGGTGCAGGGGCTGGATGTGTTGGTCTCTATTATTAGCTCTGCGTCGGGTCCCGTGATGGATGGAGATATTAGCTGGGTTATGGACCTATTGATTTCTCAGTTGTGTATTTTTTTTTTCCTTTGTTTCGCGTGTGAGAGCGGCTTGGGGAGGAAATCCAATGCATGCCCGCCTTTTGGCTTCGTACAGGAACTTTCCAAGAGCTGAAAATCAATTTGTGGCAGGCAGGATCCTGCAAATCACTGCAGCAGAGTGAGAAGGGTGAGGGTTTTGAGGGGGGCTGGAAGGGCTCTCTACGGTGCTCACCAGCATGTGGGGCAGTCAGAGGCCAGGGCAGCGTTGAGCAGGTCTTGTCTGGAAGCTGCCACCTCCCTCCGTCAATTAGGGCCACGTGGCGAGGGGTAATTAGATCTCCTTGGCTGCAACCGGCTGACACTTGGGCCCTATCAATTAGCCTTGCGCTGGACGAGGCGCAGAGGGATGCGGCAGCTGGTAATGAAATGTGGTTGTGCCAGACATTGCCAGAGGGTGGGGGCGATGGGTGCACCCACTTCTTGGGTGCAAGTCTCTTGCTTTTGCTGAAATGGCAGGTTTCAGGTGTGGGATCCTGGCGGTTTGGGTTTATCTACCTGTGTAGAGCACACCTCTTCTGCCAGTCTCCTGTAAAAAAGGAGTTTATTTAGCCCTGGTGTGGGGACACAGGAGGTATCAGCAAGGATGGGGACACTGGGAAGCCCCCTTGGGCAGAGTGGGCAGAGCTGATGGTGGGTTTTTCTCCTTGTCCTCCCTCCCAGGGCTTCCAGTCGCTCCCCATGGCCACGCAGCGCTGCTTGTCCTGGCCGCCCACCCTGGGGCCAGCGTGACCGCAACATCCTTATTGTCCTTTTCCAGGTAGGTGCCCACGAGGTGGCGAGGGAACACTGGGATGTGGCCCAGGGACACTGGGACCTGCCAGCCCCGGAGGGGATGGAGGGGAGAGCCCCTTTCCCAGCAGCACATAAAGCATTGTCCACTTGTGAGACGATGCATCTGCCTCCTCCATAATTAATTTTAAAGAGGAAAAGGCCAAGTGCTGACTAAGGCAGGCCTTAGCCCTGCGAAGCTGCCTGATTCACAAGCTGCTGATGGCGCAACCTTGTCCTGCGGAGTATTTATCCAAGCTTGGGAAATACCTCTTTTCCCAATTCCAAATTAAAGAAAATAGTAAGATTAATAATAATATCATCATCATAATCTGCATGACCCAAAATGCTTTTTGCACCACAGAGGCTCCCGGATGAGCTGAGCCCCATCCCTGTGGGATGCGGAACATGAAGCAGGGCTTCCCACAGGTCCCAAATTCAGGCAATTTCTCAGGGAGTGGGGAAACATGTGGGAGGGGTGCTGACGGGCCATGGCTAACCTCTCCTTCTGCTCCTTCCAGGTCCAACGCCTCCGTCACTGAACGTGAGTAGCCCCCAGGTCCTGTGGCCAGTGCCCAGCCCATGTTAGACCTATTGGTGGGCAGCTGGGGTGTGTTTTTTGGGCTCAGACTACCAGATTTGCAGAGTTCAAAGGCTCCCCTTGGACTTTTCCTGGTGGAAACCCAAGTTTGCTTCTGTGTTTTGAAGCAGAAGCTGTATTTTCTGCCAGGAGGGTGGAAACTGGCCCTTTTGGCTCAGTGAGGGGAGAGGCTCTGCAGGTGGACCAGAGGGTGTTTCCCAAAGACCCCGAGACAGAGGCAGCGAGGGAATGTGATGCTGCATTTCGGGTGTCCTCTCGCTAAGAGAAGGACAGGGATATTGGGTGATAGTTTTCCAGTTGGGGAGGGAGGAACGGGAATGCGATGTTTTGGGATGCAGGCATCGTGTCTGTCGTGATGACAAAGCTGTGGTAGGTGACTTTCATGTCCCGGGGTGACGTGCATCCCTGTGGTTCTGCCTTTCAGAGTTTGATGGAGAATTGGTCGGATGACAGCGGGAACTGTTGTTATCACCGGGGGAATCCTAGCGACAGTGATCCTACTGTGCATCATTGCCGTGCTCTGCTACTGTAGGCTACAGGTGAGCGCCGGGGCCGTCCCCTATCTTGTCATGGACCTTGGCAGGATCGATGCTTCTCGGGCCAAACTGCTGCAGGAAGGGTCTCAGAGGGGGTTTCTTACCTGTGACAGGCAGGGAGTCAAACCTCTTTTTCCCCCCGTTTGCTGCAGAGTTATGTCCTTTCCTCCACCTGGCGCGGGGGGACTCCCCTAAGGCTTTTTTGAGGCTCTGCAGTACTTGTGAATTTCGATGTAGGCTTGGCTGAGTTTGCAATACCAGATGGAGACTGTTACATTTATTTTTTTCCCCCTGTAAATTAAACGAGGAGGCTTTCAACAACAGCTAGCTACAGCCTCCTGCTCTTTAAAAGTTAATGTGAAGTCTGGGCCATGCAGCAGTGCACATGTGATGAAAAGCACAGCCGTTACTTAGAGAAGTTTCCAACTGGCACAGTAAAATACCTTCTTCCCCTTGCAAACCTTGCTGGGAGGGGAGATGACAAGTTCCCCAGCAGCTGCCTTCTGCATCATGCTCAGGTCTGGGTTTTGTCTGGCTTCTGCTGCTTTGCAGGACCCAGGTACTGATGGAGCAGAGCAGCCAGAGGCTGATGGAGGGTCTGTCTGGCAGGGGGATGAGGGGAGCAGGGACACACTGAGGTGCTGGAGCAAGTTGAGAGAAGGGAACGGAGCTGCTAAAAGGTCTGGAGCACAAGTGTGATGGGAGAGGCTGAGGGACCTGGGGGGTTCAGCTGGAGAACAGGAGCTGAGGGGAGACCTTCTGATCTCTGAACTGCCTGGAAGGAGCTTGGACCATGGAGGGGGTTGGTCTCTCCTCCCAAGTACCAAGCGATAGGATGAGAAGAAATGGCCTCAAGTTGTGCCAGGGGAGGTTTAGATTGGGTATTAGGAAAAACTGCTTCCCAGAAAGGGTTGTTGGGCATTGGAACAGGCTGCCAGCACGGTGGTGGAGTTGCCATCCCTGAAGGGGTTGAACAGACACATAGGTGAGGTTCTCAGGGACATGGGTTAGTGCTAGGGTTGGGTTCACGGTTGGACTTGAAGATCTTGAGGGTCTCTTCCAACCAAGATGATTCAGTGATGCGGCAGTGCTGGCTGTGAAGCAGAATCTGCTGCTCCGCTTCCCCTAATCCAACCCCTTTGCTTCCACACAGTACTACTGCTGCAAGAAAGATGACTCTGATGAGGAAGAGGAGGAGGAGGAGGAGGAAGAGGAAGAGCCCGACCTTCCCACACACTCGCACCTCGGCCCATGCAATGCCTGCAACTCCCGGGTGGTGGATGGCCAGGGCAGCCCCCTCAGTGAGCTCAACCACCACGGGGCTCACACCTACTGCCCGACCTGCTCCCCTTACGCCTCCCCCTTTTACATCCGAACTGCCGACATGGTGCGCAATGGCGGGGAGAGGGTCACCTACACCCCCGCGTGCTACAAGGAGATGGGGCCGCCCCTCAACATGGCCGCCCTGCAAGGCTACCCGGTGAGCCGGCATGGCCTCCTCCGCGAGGGCTTCCCCAACCCGCGGGCTGTCAGCACGGAGGTGTAGCCACCATGGCCACTCACACGGGGTGTCCCCCAGCCAGCGCCTGCTCCAAGGAAGGGGCTTTTCACTTGTCTTTGGCGGGGGGGGACCTGCAGAGAGGACCCCCTAAGCCCACCCTAAGACCAGCATGGTCCTCCTGCCGGACCGCCCAGCATGGGCGAGAAGACAAGAGAGATCTCCAAGGGCAATGACATCAAACCGGCCACCTCTGAACCCATCATAAGTGTCATTATTATTCTACTCTATCTCCTGACGGGACTTGTCTAACGAGGGCTATGTACAGTACAACCTAATTTAATTACTCCTGACTCCCCAAGCCCAGACCGAGGTCTTGGGTGTCCCCATGCAGCCACCCAAGGAGATGCCTGTCCCACCACCTCTGGCGTGACCAGTTGCCACCGCTGAGCGGGGAATGGTAGCGCTCCTCAGCGATGGGAAAGCCACGGAGGGAAGATCGGGATCGTCCTTCTCCCCTCGCACTGCGTTAGTTGCTGCTAGCAGTTAGCTTTTGTGTTCGAGTGTAAGATAAGACACTGGCTCCCACCCGCTTCGGTCTTTGCACGCGCTGGAGAAGTTCGAGATGTGAATTTAGATCACGGGCGAGGGGAGGAAAAGTTGCTCGTGAAACTGCTCACCCACGCAAATGGGCACAGGCTGATGGTTCTGCGGCCAGAGCCCCCACTCTTCACAAGCTTTCTAAGGAGCTATTTTAACTTCAACCCATTAAAAAATGGCAGGATTTTACTTATGAGAAGAATTGCATCCCTAAATAACTGCAGTTTTGGTCACTTTTGGTGTTGGAAGCTTGATGCAGTCCACCCTGACAGCTCCGCACAGCCAGAGGAAGGCTGGCTTTGGGGTGGCTTTTGCTTTCAACGGCAGCACCAGAGGCCACCGGCTCACATCTCCTCCTTCGCAGGGCCCGCAACGTCCCACGAGAGTGATGTTTGGGTGGTCAACGTTCCCCTTTTTTTAGCTTTCAGAAGAAGAGGGTGCAAGGCCCGAACCTGGGTTCACCAGTTCTGTGGCTGGTGACGACAGCCAGTGACTCTGCCTTTCTGCAAAATGAATGTGGGAAAGTTCTTCCTTCCTCCATAAATCAAATTAAGTGAAAAATTACTACAAGGACATCTTCGTCATTCGCAGGCACTTCCATAGCAACCGGTGCAGGGCCGCTGGGCTGAGCGCTTCCCATCCGTGGCAGGGAGGAGGGACCCGGACAGTGACGATGCCCACAGCCATGTGTTGGAGGCGATGGCAGGAAACGCTGGCCGTGCCTTTGCAATATAGGGTGCGACTGCTCAGAAATGTGAGTGGTGGGTTTATTTGTTTTTATTTTTACCGCCACAATTTAGAAATCATCCTGCTGCCCGCAGAAGGATTTGGACTTCACCTCCCCCGTTCATGCACAGAAAAAGTAGGTCTTGGCATAGAGGCGCATGCTACATGAGCCCAGAGTGTCTACATTATCAGGCAAAAGGCTAATTTACACTTTGGACCTGCTCCTGCCTTGGCACCTCTGCTCAAACTGCGCAAAGAAAAGGAGCCGGACAAATGCTAAACGTGGTGATGGTCCTTGTAAGCAAACACCTTGCCCCAACCTGCATTTTACACAGCCTTTTGAGCAAATGTTATGCACCATCTCCCCCACCCATATTGCCATTATCGGAGACTCAGACTACCTGCAGCTCTTTCAGAGAGTCTCATTCCGTTCTCCAAATAGCGATAGCAGGTTTTAAACGTCCTCTCATGTTAAAGGCAGGCAGGAGAGAAGACAAATTAGCAGCAGCAAAGCTCTCTGGATCCCACTGGCTGAATGCTCCTACTGCTTCCCATCTAGCCAGTACTCTTCCCTGAAAATGTAAGTCTGTAACTTGAAAAAAATCTTGGCTAACTCAGTAAATCCCATCCTTTCTGGTGAAAGGAAGGCATCCACTTTGTCATCTTCATCCTATAGCAAATTAAGCGTGACCTGTTGCCAACTAACGAGGTGCCAAGGCTGGCGAGGCAGTTCCTGAGTAGCTGAATGGCCAAGACGAGGGTTGGCCTCAGAGCCAACACGGTGCCTTGTCTGGCACAGCTACAGTGAAACGGGTGAGTCTGCAAGGGCTGGAAACACGGGAGATGCAGCTGTGGGTCAGAAGGTCTTGGGGATGGTGGAGGAAGAGGACAAGGTAGGGGCAGGGATCCCAGATTTGTTCTACTTCAGATTCCTTCTGTTACTATTCTCTGCCTTTGCTCAGCTATGGGTCCAAATTCAATGTCAGAAATAAATGAGGACTTTGAAATACAAAACAGGAGTGGTTTCTCTTCTTCGGCAGGCAACATAAAATTAGGTTTATCTGGTGCTGCATGGAAGCTGTACTGGTGCAAGGATTTTTCCTCCCCACCCTTCCTGTTCCTGCTTTTGTTCCTCTTGTGTCCCTCCCTCCCTTGCCTCTGGCCTAGGTACCTGCCTCCCAAAAACACAGGTTTAAAGTTTAGCTCTTTATTATGACACAGAATTTTTCAGTGTGTTTTGGAAATTGCCCTTGTAGTAGAAAAATCTGTAGGGCAGACCAGAAAGACGGCTGCTTGTCGTCTGTGTCCTGCTGCGGGCTGGCCTCTGCGCCCCACCACCTCCAACTGGAGCTCTGCAGAGATGATGACAGCAGCGACAGGCTTTCCCAACTCGCTTCTCAGTAGCTTTCTAGGAACTGATTGATGGCTTTTCTTGTGTAAAAATCCTCTTGGTGGAGAGGGAACGGTGATGACTAAGTCCTAGGTATCCTTCCTCGCTGAGCAGACTGATCTACAGGGACTGGCTCCGCAGCCAAGCCAAATGGAGTGGCTTCAAGTGGTATAAAGTCTGGTTCAAGGGGGCTCTTGCCCCTGAACTTGGATGGAAAGTTGGGCCTGACAGCAGTCAGGGTGACCTGAGGCGACAGGACCGGCAGCAAGCCTTCCTGTAGTACCAGTGAGAGCACAGCTTCACCTTCAGCACCAGCACGCAGTTGGCCGTCGCTTTGTCTTCACAGTCTTCTTCTGGAGAGCAGAAGCAACCACAGCAGGGGTTAAAAAAAAGGAGATGTGCTTCCCCAGCAGAGAAATGGAGAGAGCAAAGGGCTCCTCACCCTCCCTGCCCTCCCAGACTTACCCGGTGCCTCTGTGGGGCACGGCTGGAGCTGGCACGTCTGCCTGGCCTCGGGTTTGGAAGTGGGGTCGCAGCCCTGAGCCAGCACATCCCCCTGGTAACACTTCACCTCCCGCAGGCGCACACCAGCTCCACATGTCTTGCTGCACTGTTGGGATGGAGAGAGAGGGAAGGGATCACGAGAGGCTTTCATTTTATTATTTTATTTTTCTATAGTTCCCAAGTTCTTTCTACCAGTGACATCTCCTGGTCCCCACATTGGAGACTGTTCTTGAGGAGGTTTGGCACAAATCCCACACTGATCTCAAAATTATGTTTCCCTTTTGTTGCTAGAGGCGAGCGTCCCTGAGCCCAGGTTGGGCCAGAACAAGGAAGGAGTTCGCGTTCATCTCATTAATGCAACTTGCAATTGTTTTTGCTTTGAATGTTGATGCTGGGACAGAAGATGGAGAAAATGGCTGCAGCAAGCCTGGCCCAGCTTGCCCTGTCCTCCCATTCCCAGTTAAAGCAAGCAGGGGAGGACAGAACATTGACCTCTGGCAGAGGAGACACAGCTGTACCCTGTACACCTGCAGTGTGGTGCATGCTCTTGCTCAAGGCAATAATCCACGTGCTCTAAGGTTTTCTCCAGCTTAGTGTGCTGGTCTCTCCACCTGGTGCCTGGTCTGCAGAAGAGCAGAGCTCATGGTCCCACTCAGACCTAACGGAGCTCTTGGCAGAACGGGCTGCTAGAAACCTTCAGTGCAGGTCGTGCTTCACCAACCAGGGTGACGAGGCCTTGTCTCCCCCTTCCCCACCATCCCGACCCCTACCTGAGACCAGGAGGTGGTGAACCACGTTGAACATGGCCTCCTGAAACAGGCAGCTTGTTCCTCGGGTTTCTGAGAGGCTTCACAGCGCTTCTCGGGGTACTCCCTGTACACGCCGTTCTCCAAGCCCGCGCACAAGACGACGCGGGTCTTCATCCCTCGCCCACAGCTGGCATCGCACTGGGGAAGAGAACAGAACAGCCAGGTAACAAATGATGCTTGTCGGCTGTGGCTCACTTTTACCTCTGGCTATTATTTATCAGAAATGAAGCTGGTTTTGTTGCAGCTTTCTCTCTAGTGCTGGGACCAAAATCCTGGGGAGATGCATGCACATTCTGGACAAAGAGCTCTGCTGGGATCTCTGCAGCTGCCAGCTGGGAGCCAGAGGTGGGAGAGGACGTTTTCCTTAGGACATTGCTGCCCTCCAACGGAGGTCCCTGGGAAGGCAGCAAATGCTACAAACTTTGGGGTGGCCTTTAGGGTATTGGGGGACAGAAGCTAGCATATTTATTGCTCCTTCCCTCTCTCTGGAAGGCCCCAGGATGAGGGTACAGCTCCACGGTTAGAGGTCACATCATACAGCCTTGCTCTGCCAAGGGAACCGGGCTCCCACCAGCTCCTGTGGGACATGGGGTGGGAAGGAGTGCTGAGGACACGGGGCTGGGCTTGGTTTTACCTGGTCCCACTCCTGCTCCACCCAGTGCGCAGGGCAGTTCTTGTCTCCACATGGGTGGACAGCCAGGGGCTTGGTGGCCGGGTCACACTGCGAGTCAGAAATCACTTTGCCCTCCTGGTTGCGACACGTGATGAAGCGGCTCATGCGTCCCTCACCACACGAACCTGAGCACTTGGAGGAATAAAGGCCATTTAGACACATCAGAGAGCAGGAAGGTGGAGGGGTTGGGGTTGGTGGTGCTGGGACATCCGAGCCCAGAGCCTTGCTCTGCCACTGGGACTGTGACATGGGATTTTTAGCAGAACGTTTGGTCAGAGGCTTCCCTTCCTCGGGTGTCATGAGCTTCCCAGATCCTTGAACGGAGCTCACCTCACAGCTCATCAAAACTTACAGCACAGAGAAGCAAAAATACAGACTATTCTCACCGGGCCCCAGTCGGAGGCAGTCCAGCGGCGGTCGCAGGGTGGGCCCATGCATGTCTTCTCACTGCTGGGCTTCTGGGACTCGTCGCAGAGGGGTGCCTCCACCGAGCAGCGCACCTCCCGCTTCATCGTCCCCTCCGTGCCGCACCGCGCCGAGCACTGCAAGGGCCAGACAGAGTCAGTCCTGGCACTCAGAAGCAGAGAACAAGAGGAATGAGCAAAGGGAGGCAGCTCTCCCTCCCCCATTTCTCATCCTACTGCACTTAGGAAGAGAGGAAGGGCCTCAGCAGGGACAGAAAAAGGTGGGTCTGCCTCTTATCTCTGCTGCTTAATTAATTTTGGTCCTAGAGCATCCATGCTACAAGATGCCAAGGTCTGGACTGCTGTTCCAAGTCACTGGGCAGCTTCACTGTCCCAGTCCCAAGCAGGCTGTGGGAAGTCAATCAAAGGGATTTTGATTGGGTTTTAGCTCCTCTGTGTCTCCACGTCGTTTTCTCATCTGTCCTTAGTTAAATCCTTGGGAAGGCAGAGACAAAGCTGACAGGGCTTTCGTTTGGTCAATGTCCTGCTTGAGAAGTGACCTTAGGAAAAACACGTTTTGCAATGGCCTTTGCTGTCTGGGCAGTGCCAGAACAGGGGAGCTGTGGGTGAAGGCAGACCTTGTCTCCCCAGGATGGAGTCAGCCAGGGGCTTCCTCAGCACCCAACATTTCCCAGCCACCTTCCCCCAGCCCTGGCTGCTTACCTCTGGGAGCAAAGCTCCCCACACTGCCTACCTCAGACCACTCAGAGAGCTCCCACTGGGGCCCACAGGCCTTGTTCTTGCAGGCTTTCCTCTCCATGGGCCTGGCCAGCCCCGCCGATTCGCAGAGGTCATCATAAACGGAGCTGTCAAAGCCTGGAGCCAGCATCTTCCAGCATCGGACAGTGCGGTACTGATAGCCCTCACCACAGGTCCTGGAGCACTCGCTCCACCGGCTGGTCTCCCACCTCCACGAGCAGTCCCCAGGAGAGAAAGGACAAAGGAGAACCCAGGTAAGGGGGGACAAGGGCTGGCTGGGAAGTGTCTGCATGCTGGGGACTCCACCACCCAGTGGGTGCTGCTACGAATCTGCTTATCACGTTTATGTCTGTGTTAAGGGGATGCTGGTCTTGAAATGGGCTCAAGTTGTGCCACGAAAGGTTAAGATTGAACATTAGGAAACATTTCTTCTCAGAAATGGCTGTTGGGCATTGGGACAGGCTGCCCATGGCAGTGGTGGAGACACTGTCCCTGGAGGGGTTTGAAAGACATACAGATGAGGTTCTTAGGGACATGGTTTAGTGCCAGGGTTCAGTTATGGTTAGGCTTGATGATCTTAAGGGTCTCTTCCAACCAAAGTGATTCTATGAAATCCAACTTTGTCCTTAGCAGGCAATTTAGACAGCAAATTCCCTTCTGTCTTTTGGCTTAGCTGTTTAAGCATATCCTCCAGCCCAGAAATGGCTGTAGACTTTGAGAAGAAAATGGTCCTTACCAAGATATGTTGTCCCCATTGACAGCTGATGTCACTTCTACTCACCTAGGTTGGCAATCTCTCCCTGTGCAAAATTCATGAGTAGGTTCTGGTCTGGTTAGGGCATCGCAGTACGTTTCATCCACTTCCACTCCATCATACCGGACACACATGGCATAGGAGGTGCTGATACCTGCTGGGCAATCAAGACCCTCTCTTGATCTGCCTCCACTAGATCCAAAAGACTCCTCCCACCATGATTAAATTACTGGAGTGCTCACTGCAACTGAAACTCTACCTGCCATTTTAGAGAATACCAGTGTTCTTTCCATCAACAGCAAAGAAGGTCCTCACATGGTCACCTGAAGCCAAACTTACCTGAGGTGCATGTGGAGCTGCAGGGTGCATAAGCTGAGACTTTCCACCGATACATGTCAGCCAAGCTGATGTCGTCATGGCCCACGGGGCTCACATCAAAGTCATTGCTGTGGAAAAAGGAGGCAGCGTGAGCTAAAAATGAAAAATTGTTGCAAACATAAAATCTAGTGAATTTCCTTTTCAGTGTCTTTGAAGACGGGAAGAAACTCAGTGCTTCTGCTCTCCACCTCCCTCACCTTGGGCAAGATGGACCACTGATGAACAGAGATTGTAAAACTTTGATCCACCTCCTGAATTCAACTAGGAAGGCTGTGAATAGCCATGGATCAACATCCTTCTGAGAGAAGGCATCGTTCATAGTGAGTCTTGTCTATATAACGGTTTGTCAACCACATAGGTGCCCTCAGCCTCATACCATCACCTTAAG
This sequence comes from Nesoenas mayeri, assembly GCF_963082525.1. Classification (NCBI taxonomy): domain Eukaryota; kingdom Metazoa; phylum Chordata; class Aves; order Columbiformes; family Columbidae; genus Nesoenas; species Nesoenas mayeri. The sequence continues at coordinate 28,822,394 of NC_137554.1, read as the reverse complement.
TGGTATGACGTCAAGCTGGAAAGGAGAGCTCAAGCAAGGTCCCTCTCAGTATCATATAAAGTGGTGGGGAGAGTTCACATGTGGCTTGCCAGAAATGTTTCTAAGTTGGCCCTCAGTCTCCTGCCAAATGTTTATTGAAGCTGCAGAAGCTTCTGTGCCCAGAGGAATAGGACAGAAGGGGCATGATGTGGCGGGAAACGTGTGTGGCATACTATAGACTCTTTGCCTTCTTTACAATCATATCAGTGTTGGCCCCGCAGGTCCTTCAACACCCATTTAAATGTATCCCTTAGAGGCAGGAGGACCTGAAATACATTTAGGGACCTCCGGCTCAGGCCAGTTGTGACAGTCGGTCTTTGGAGGACACACTATTAGTTAAGTAGCTGCCATGGACAGGCACTGGTGAATGGGGACATCAAGGACAGCAGTGAGACTACCAGCAGACTGGTCTGGCCCTCCCTCCCCAGCTAACCACGCTCCTGTTTTGCCCAGGAAACCAAGTGCCACCTTTCAGTGCCAGGGGCTCGCAGGGGCTCTGCCTGGCTGATGTTCGCGGTTGGGCTGGCACCTAGCAGAGGGCTCTCCGCAGACACCATCATGCTGTAGTTGGCTGCTTCCCCCTGACTCCCAGCAAATGCCTCCTCCACCTTCAAGTCCTCCAGTGAGTTCTTACGGGCCGGCGCTTTGTGGAGGCCCTGTGGCCACCGGGCAGCCGTCTCGGTCCACAGTCCCGCTGCGGTGGAGTTCCTCAGCCTGGCTGCCAAGTGCTGCAGCTCCCTACAGAAGGCAGTGTTGTGCGGGTCTCGGTGACACAGTCGCCTGAAGAGACGAAGCCTGGAGGACGCTATGCGGCTGTTCTCCGAGAGCTCAGAGCCTCTCATGCTGTAGGGTACAGCCGTGCTGATGGAAATCCGATTGAACCTGAGAGCTGGAGGAAAAACACAGGGATGTTTTAACTACGTTGGATAGCTCATACTTCAGCATGTAGTACCTAACAAGGCGAAAACCATTGAGTTTTCAGCCTCAAAGTCATGAATTGCCACCAGGGTGCACCAACAGGCTCTAATTGCCCTGACCAACCACATACACACTCTGCCCGTGACTCAGGAGCCCTATTTAAGCTCAGGCCTGGGCTTTCAGTCCTTGCCTGAGCAATGCTGCAGGTGTACTTTGCCCCTGAATTGTTGCTTGGCTTTCCCCTATTGACCTCAGACTAGACCTGTCACCCTGCTGTCACCTGACCATCAATGACTGGTTGCTAGGACCTGTTGCTGTCACTGCCCTGCTTGCCAAGCTCAGGTCCCGTGGGACTGCCCGAGAGGACACTGCCTGATCCGTACCATGGCTGCCCTCTCCCAGCTCCCTGTCTCTCGCAGAGCTACTGGCACTTGATGCTCTGGGAGTCTCCATCCCACTACTAATCATCATTCTCTCCTGCCTGCCCTGAGGTGAAGCCACCTTAGAATTCAAGAAGACCAGTGTGGGATGCCTGCTTTCAGCAAATAAGATGGGACAGAAGGAAAAGCAAAGCAACCAACCCAACTCTGTTTCTCTGCCAACTGCTGCTGCTTCCTCCTCCTCTTCCTCTCCTGCTGTGTTTGTATGGTAGACTTGTCTTATCTGGAAGTCATACTTCTTCTCTTCACTTTGCTCCCAGCCCCAGTCCCGAGTCTGACTGGTGGAGTTGATCTGGAAGAGGTGTGGGTGATCAAAGCCTAAATCTTCCTGCCCTTCTCTTAAAGGAAGCTGTTCGCTTGTGTCATCTGGGGACAGAGAGAGCCACGTGGCATTGAGGTCCTGGGCAGCTCTGGAGTCGGCTGGAATGGGATGGCTCTGGCTGGTCTCTGGTAGGTGACGATAGAGAGGTCTGTCTACAGCAGGGGCTGCAGTTCGGAGAGGTGGTGTCCGTGGTACGGTGTAGTCATAAGTTATGTGTGGCATTTTCCCATTAAAGTTATAGTACTGGAAGAAACAGGTCAAGAGAACAAAACCCTTATTTTAAGGACATGTATTTCCCAGAGACCTCTTTTAGCCACATCCATTTTGTAATGGATATTAAAAGAAGACAGCAACCTCATAAATCCAAGAGGAACCCCCCCAACAAGACAATTTCTGGCTTCCTCAGCCACCTACACACTCAGGTTTGGCTTGGGAACCAGGTTAATATTCCCTTTGTCTGAGAGAGGCTCACAATTTTGGGACAGGCAAGACAGAAAAGCCTAAAATGGGCTCCTCTCATACCATGGCATTCAGAGACTGGTTGGTGGGCCCGTGAGCTATGATATACTCCAGCCCATCTGAGTTCAGGCTCGGGGGACGCCGGTACTTGAAGACTGTGCCAGCTACCCTGAAGTTTTGGGGGTTGTCAATGGCGGAGTTGCCGTTGAAGAAGAAATGTCCGGATTCATCTGCGAGCGCTTCAAAGAGAGAGAGAAAAGGGACAAATGTGATACTCTGTGCAGAACGTGAGGGGTGCACTGGCACTGAGGAGAGCAAACAGCTCACGACTGAGAAAAGCCCAACAGAAAAAGAACTGCAGGCTCTCCAGCGTTCATCTTCCACATCAGGTCAGATCAGAGGTATTCACTGCCTGCTGCTTTCATTGTCCTCTCCAACAAGAGCACAAATGTCTTCACACCAGGGACTGCCCGTAATGAGCTTGGTTTCCAAATGTCCTTCCTACTGCTGGTAGCCTTGGTTTGTGGAGAGATGAAGTGTCCCCGTGCTACCCTGGAGGAAAAGCTCACAGACAGCTCTCACAGCACAGGTAGGAGTGCACAGAGCCCTTCGCCCACCTCCCAGGCAGCTAAACCACAATCTCCATGTCTGCCCAGTTTTTCTGTTTTTCTGCTTACCTAGGATGTTTTCTGTTTTCCTGCGCTCGATGATGAGGATGTCCGTGGCACCGGCGGGGATGTTCGTGATGAACACATAACCTGAGGAACAGAAATAGAACAGAGTGAGGAGACCCCGAGGACAGAATAAAAAGTTCTAGGTAGGAAAAGCAGCCCGTGGGGTGTGTATGTAGGAGGGTGGACGCTAAGGACATAAATGCACGTTGTGCCAACCTGTAAACTCTAATCCCAGCTCCCCTCTGAAGTCCCACTACAGATCACCATTGCGGGTCCCTGAGCACTGCTGGCTTTGGAGTCGGGAAAAAACTGCACAACAGTCTGGCTTGAGGTGTGTGGATGAACATGCTCCCAGGCTCTTTCTGGCAGGAGCACAGAAAAAGCTTACTGTGATCAGGGCTGATGCTGAACATGTCCCCTCAGCTCCTGACTCAATAGAATTTGTCTCAGGAGTAGCATAAAAATTGACCTTTGAAGAGAGAGAATATAAGAAGGCTCTTAAATTATGTGATCTGGCAGCTTGTCTTTCCTGCTAGAAACTTAGATCTTATCAGCCATGTTAGATTTTGTAAGGACTGGAATGGGAGGCCAAAACTGTATCTGTACTGCCAGAGAGGTTAGCACCATTAACCCTGCTCTGGAGAGGGGCCCGAGTGTTCTTCTAGCCTGGTGTCTGTACAGAGCGAGGCAGACTAGTGAAACAATGTGAAATGATGTTCCAAAGCATCCTCAAACCACAGTTAATTAAATACTAATGAGCATACCACAGTCTATTCCTTCTGTGGGTGGAGGAATGGGCCATGAGGTGCCAAGGGATGAATCTCAGCCCAGTTTCAGAGGGACTGTCCTTCGGCTGTGCCAGCCACAGGAGTGGGGGAAGCAGGAGATTATGTGTAGGCGGAAACAAACGCTGTGACCCTCATCACAGGAGCTTAAGTTTCAAACGAACATGTAGCACAAATAAAAGAAGATTCATTGATCTCTTCACATTATCTGAGGTGGGCAAGATGCCAAAATCAATAGGAACAAATAGATCCCCAGCTGCTTCCTATTGTAAAGAGGTGAAGGGAAACCTTACCAGCCTAATATACAGCACATCAAACCAATCTGCTGTGATGATTAAGTGAAAAGGACAAAATACAGGCATTTAAGCAAGGGTGGCACTATTCAGTTCTTTCCACCAAGCAGCTGGGAAACTCCTACCCACATTCAAGCCAGTCACCCTTCATGTCAGCTGGTGGTTAAGAAGTAGCAGGTCAAGTCTCCGGACTGTGGTAGCAGGGAGTACCTATCTGTGAGATTGCCTTTCGGAAGCTGCCCGACACACGGTGGCAAGTGCTGCCGTCCCCTCCACACACCCTGCATCTGTCCATCGTCCGGGGTGAGTACAGGCTCCCATCGCACCCAACTGGCTGCAAAGAATAAAACAAGAGAGGGTTTGCTGGAGCCAGCTTGTCTCCACAAGGCAGGGTCTTCTCAAGGAAATGCTACCATGCTCTCTTGCTGAGGTTCTGAGTTCTCGGAGGGATGTAGAGTAGCATGGAGTGGAGTAATGAATGAATCCAACAGCAGCAGAAATTCACTTGTGACCATCTACATTGTGCCTCTGAACGTGAGGTGGGGGCTTGTGCGTGTAGGTGAATGGATTAAGGCTTGGGTAAGCTATTTTGGTTCCTTTTGTCTCTGCATTTAGGTCAGTCCTCCTTTCTCACTGACACAGCGACGTACATCATCACCCTCCAGGACAAGCTGCAGCAAAGGCAGGCCTGCCTGAGGTTGTAAGGTATCTCTCTGTAACGTTATATACAACCACCCTTCATTCTTGCTGTATGAGAAAAAAAATCAAATGGAAGACTTTTCTTTCATAAATTGGATTACTATGTAAACAAACTTGCAATTCTAGTCTCTGTGCTGGGAGGAAAGTGCTGTCACTCACTGGGAATACGTGGATGTATATAATTCCCTTTATGTGAGTCTCTTTGCTCTCCTCTTGCCCACAGGCATTCAAGACTGAATGTAATCACTCCACATCAGGCCCCAGTTACAATTCCCTGCTGGGACCCCTGGCCCTGCGATGACCAGGAGGTCCAGCCACACACTTACACTCCCAGTTTCTGTTCTCCTTCCCCCCAGAGCCTCACCTCACACTTCCCATTGATGCAGACCCCTTGATAGGTCCTGTCCTTGCAGGAGGTACCATCCTGTGCTCGGGCCATCAGCTGCCTCTCTCCGCTCCGGGTGGTGCATTGGAGGTCACACGGCTTGTTGGAGATACTGGTGTAGTCGTCTGAAGGGACAGAGGCAGAAAGTCACCAGGGAGACCGAGGTGCTCAGAGGTGGACAGCGAGGAAGGGAACATTCCTCTTATCCATACTGATGGTTTGATATCACCTTGGATGTTCTTATTGCTTGAAACAAGACCCCAAGGCTACAGATTTTATAGTAGTAAAGGGGTCATGGTATGAAGCTGCAGCTGGGGACCATGGCTAGCAGAAATGCTTCTTGCTGGCAAAACCCCTGCCATACCCTCTCTCCTTTGCAGTGCAATCCCACCTGCCAGAATGGGAATCTGTATCAGCTAGCAAGACTTGTAAGAGGGTTTCTGACTGTGTGTGGCCATCACTAGCTATGCTCCATCTAGCCGAGCAACCGAAGGTAGAGGTGCGGATGTTCTAGGTCCCCTTGGCAGCTAACAGAGAAACATGTGGTCCCAGAAAGAGGGATAATATCTAAGGTGAGCTCCATCTGGGCCTCAGTGGCCAAGGGGCAACTCATGTGACACAATCTGTCTTGCCTGGGCAGGAAACGGGTGGGCATCCTGCTGAGAACCCACCACCAAGCCAGCCGGAAGCATGCTGGGTGACAGCAGCAGTCAAAATAGTAGAAGGCACAAAGAGCATCAACACCCGCTCTGCCAAGATGACTGCTGGTTAGCCAAGACAACTCAGAGAAGCCTGTGTCCTGTCTGCCCACTACCGCTTGCTGATGTAGGAGCCAAACCAGGAGCCATGTGGTGAGAAGAGGCCTGGCTGGGTGGAGCGGTTCTCTGAAGAGACAGGGAATGTTTTCTCCAAAGCAGGGAGCACAGGGAAGCACTGCCAGAGCAGCCAGGAGCATCCATCCCTTGTCCCCTGAGACCTTCCCCTTCTCCCATGTCTGAGAAGATCCTGTGGGTGTTTTCTCACCCTGCTCCTTTGTGTAAAGCTGCGAAAACCCACCTGGATAGAGAGGCATCCAGTGGTAGTAGCGCTTCCCAAAGGCTTTGGCATTGAAACTGGAGCACTGCTGCTGTTTGAAGCTTGCTGTGTTGGCTGGGCAGGGCTAGGGAGGGAATAAATGTGATCAAAAGCCTCCTATGTCACAGCCACAGTTGTGACAGCTGCTTGTCCCTGCTGCATCCTTGGAGGATGAAAACACCCTGTCCACCCTGGAAGGAATCAGTGATGGACTCTGAGGTGCTGTAATATAGTCAGAAAAGCCAAAGGCCCCTCAGACAGCTGTATTTAACAGTCCTGCAAAAATTACTTCCAGCAAAGGGCAAAGCACACAGGAAAATCTTTGTCCCTCCTCCCACCCCATAACCAATATGGTTTTATATCCCTTTCCCCTACCTCTGAGTCCCAGAGGGTAGAGGTCACCTCCCACATCTTCAAAGTCACAGTCAGCCACTCCAAGAGTGGATCATACCCCTTGTCTGCACTCCTCTTGGGGACCAGTCGCACCCTGAGTGCTTGGTGCTCTTGCAGCTCCAAACACGATCCCCTGAGTCCCACATCCCCCAGTAAGGACCAGTGAGTACTGGAAGCAGTTCTCACCTGCTGCTGGCACAGTTGGTAGTGCTTGGCTTGGCCAACACACATGGTGCTGTTCATTCCTTGGGGCATCTGAAGCCTGCAAAGCAGAAAGAAAATGAGCTGGAGGTCTGTGAAGTACTGAGGTATTGGGGATGACAGAGAAGTCAGGCCTGACTTAATGGGGAGAAGCAAGGCAGGCATTTTATCAGAGCAAAGCTTTCTGGAACTAGACTAGCCAAAAATCTTCTCCAAAACACATATTTCAGTGTTCTTAGGTGGACTGTGAATTTAGATTACTCTTGGGGTATTTTTAGGTGGACTGTGATTTTAACCTACTCTTGTTTTGGGGCAGGTTGAGCAGATGGGGAACAACTGCAGTATCACCAACACTGTGTCCCTTCACCTCTGAGCTCCAAAATGTGACAAAAGAGCAGTAGATCCTGATGATCCATCAGTCTCATGGAAGCACCTGTGATTTGCAATGACCAGAGGAGCTGATTTCAGTATTTGCTGAGCAGCAGGCAGAGAGATGGCACCTCTCATGGGGACCAGCCACTTTAAAATATCAGCAGGAAAGGTTCAGTGCAGATGATGGACCAAAACCATGGGAATTTCTCAACACTTGATGCTTTAGCTCTGGCCAGCAGGAATTATCCAGGGGATACTAGAGTCCTTGACTGACGCAGAGGTGAAAAAATTCTCGAAAGCTGTATCTTGAAGATGTATGGAGAATGGCTGACACCACAGATCAGGGCAACATAGTCTGCGTAAACATGAGCAGACAATGCATTACAGTATTGGGAACTTAGGATGTGTCATGTAATTAAGAACCCTGCAGGCATATTTGAGCTGGACTGGCTACAGGTACTGCAGTTATTCCTCCAGAGCAATGCTTTACACAATGCAGGCAAAGCCTAAATTTGCACCAAAAGACTTGAAAACTGCCATTCCTTTCAGCTGAAGCAGAGCCTGCCTGCAGACTGGGGCAGAAATTGGTTTGTGAGCATAACTGACTCACACTGAAGCCACTCTCCTTGAAGCTGCAGAAACCTTTTGGCTGGGTTTTATGTTGGGTTTTTTTATTTTTTAAATTCAGACTTGAACCCAAGGAGTAAAACACCACAGCAAAACCTTCCCCGCCCCAGCTATGGAGTCAAAGATAGAGCAGATGCCAAATGGAGAGGAAAAGAAATCTCTTTTCTGGCAGCAGGCAAAGGGCAGAAAGGCTGTGTGGGGTGTGGGACAGCCCCAGGCTCCCTCCCACAATGGCCACAGCGTGCTGGGGGGCAAGAGCATCAGCACAGACACCAGCAAGCCCAGATAGCAGGGAGGTCACATCCAGATGGAAGGTACCACAGCACATCTGGTCCCTCACTTTGCCAACCAGCCCACAGAAGCCAAGTTTTTTTGCTGCAGGAAGGAAAGCAGGTTGGGGGCCCAGGTTTGAGGCTCCTCCACTCAGAAGTGCATTCATGTGGAAGGGGAAAGGGCTGAGCGTGGGGCAGGCAGCCCCCACGGGCTCACTGTGCTGCAGGATGCCAGCTCACATTAACATCCCGGGAGCCTGGAGGAGGTCAGTGAGGTGAACAAGGAGGAGGAGGGCTTGGTGGCAACGTGACCCAATGGGGACAGCGGGAATTTAGGCATCTGAAGTTCCCCAGCTCTTCCCACTCCCAAAAACCCTGTCCAACTGATAGCGGGACTGTAGCAGCTTTGTAGGGGACAAACGTGGCCATAGGGGACAAATGGAGATGCTGTCAGGTGACAGCCAGATAAATGACAGAGTGGAAAAAAACTTGCAAGCCCGGCAGGGAATGAAGAGGGGAAATTGCTGAGATGCAGCTGAGCTGGCTGCTGCCATGAGTAAATCAAGTCCCCAGAAGGTGTCTGGGAACATGCACCCACATCCTCAGTGCAGGAACCGGCTGCAAATCAGGGTGAGGTTGGTCAGAGCAGCCACAGAAAGTGAGGGTTTGCAAAAGAGAGGGGAAGAGGAGTGGAGATAGCCTTCTCCAGCCCACAGCCCTGTCTTCTTCAAGTGTCCCACAGACCCCAAGAGAGGACCAAGGGGTTGGTTCCCATGGGACAAGCCAGGCTGAGTGGGTGACATGTTCAGGGGGCCTGTCACCTGCCCCACTGCAGCATGTTTCTCCCTCGTCAGCCCTCCCACCCCATGGGCACCAGCCGCCTTCCTTTTGGAGAGGCTGCAGAAGAGAGCATACTGACCCTGCAAACCCAAAACGCAGGTTGGGGGGCGCCCCGTTTCCCTTCTGCCACTGGAGACCTGGCCAAAGGCGCGGGCTGGGACACGACTCACCTCTGCCGCAAGCAGTGCCTCTCCCGGGACATCACGCCTCCCCCACAGGACCGGGAGCAGGTAGACCAGGAGCTCCACTCTCCCCACCACTTGGTGACTTCTTCATCCCAGGGGCCAGCTCCATCTTCTGCCTCACTACTGTCCTGACAGAAACAGAGGATGGTTAGCTGGAGAACCTGGCTCCTCACCAGGAGGACTCTGTGAGGCCACGCCAGGCTCACACATCTCAAAATTCAACTTTCCTTCCAAGATGGAGTTATGCCCCTGGAATCTTGTGACATGATGTGGAAAAGGGCTGTGGGGCTGGACATGTGTGACAGTAACACCAGCATCGCTCCCAGGCCAGGTCAGACAGAGCAGGAGAAAATCTGGGGTGCTTGGCCATGCAGAGTCCTGCCCGCAGAGGATAATGCATCTGTCGCTCACTAGAGCTGCATTTCAACAACTAAACTCATCTTTTTTTTAAGAAGTAAGCTCAGATCTAAGTTCTTCACACTCCAACTCTCACAAAAGTAATTTTCAAGAGTGCTTCAGAACCAGAGCCTCCTGCAGTTGCTGTTGTCCCCTCACCCCATCCACCCCACTATGCTCAGAGGTGGATCATTCTCGCTCCCAACATCCCTCGCTGGGGCTGAGCCTTTAAATTGGGCAAACCTGTGCTCTCCTGGTCCCAACACGTTCATTGCAGCAGGCTGCTGCTGGCTGTGCCTCCACAGTTCCTAGCAGGTAAGGCATTCTATGTTTTAGCTGGTTTTTTTACCTTACAATATTTTCCTATTTAGTGTCTGATGGCCTAAAAGCTCCCAGGGACTTTGGCAAACTAGCTTGTGCAGGAACTAATTTGCTGTTTACTGAAATACATCTGTGAGCAGTGTTAAATGCAGCAAGGAGTTTAAGACAGGACAATGACTGGAAGGGATTTATCCAGCTGAAAATGCTGACAGTGTTTCTGTATTAGAAGAAAATGAATAATTTGTGTGTGTGTGTGAAGCATGCTGTATTAAAATAAGAGCTTGTGGAAGTTGTATCAGTGCTGCTATTGGCAAAACCTGGTTTATGGCAGTAGCTGATAGTCCTGTCGTGAAGAGTCAGTCTGCAAAATATAATTGAGGGATGTGAAAGAAAACTCGGCAGTGTTTGCTCATCACTAAATGTGCTCTGTTTGTTACTTTGGTTGACTTGTCTCTTGGCTTTATGCTCCTTCATGGTGTAATAAAGCCAAAGTGTTCTTTATCTTGTAGTGTAATTCCTGCCTGAGAATTTGTTGTTTCTATAGCGTCTGCCAACAGAACGTCCTCCGGGCAGAGGAGATGCAGCTGGTTTCAGGCAAATGGTTTTAAGTTGTAACATAGCCTGGTTGAAATGTGCGTACTGCCTCTTCTCTTCCTGGTGATGATACCACAGTCAGATCATGTTGAAAATAACATCCTCTGCTGCAAAAAAGCACCGTGTTACCCGATGCTCTGCTCTCTCGTGATTACAGCGGTTGATTGTGAAAACAATACAACGCTTTTTGCTGTACTTGGATGTTCTGGCTGGAGTTGACTTGCCTGGCAGGGACCAAATGCTGTGGCCAGCAGTTGCATTGCACAAGAGAAAAATGAAATTTAAATGAAATAGACATGTTTTCAAAAATACCTTTTTCCCTTGTTCCAAATGATCATCTCGACCTATTTCCCATGAGAATTTTTGTCTGACTATGTCGACTACGTAGATTCCACACTCACAAAGAAAATAAAACCACAAAGGTCTCTTATTGTAAGGTATTTTCAGCTAAACTCTTTCCCTGACTCCTTCTTTGCTTCTCTGTGATAAGCATCTCAAGGTCTGTGGAGGAATAACTCTTCACAACAGTCGGGAAGGAGAGTGCCAATGATTTATCTGGTGTCTGTGTGGAGTGCTCAGTGCAATACAGATTCTCCTACAGCTGGGGTAATAATCCAAGCTGGTGTCTTACCACTTCTCTGAGTAGCTACATGAGGCATGTGGACTGCCTGGAAGGAAGGCATGCGGACCAAAAGCTGCATTGTTTACAAAGCTTTTCCCCAGGTGGCAATAAAAATCTGTGCAGCTGTAAAGTGCAAGATAGTCCTGCTCCTGAGATCTTAAAATCCAAATAGGTGAGACAGGGCTGAAGGGAAATGGCAGAATGGAAGTGAAATAGCCTGTTCTACTGACCTGCCCCTGGATATGAAATCTGCTTTGTGGATTTGGAGCAGTGAAAAGCTGAAGGCTCCTTTTCAGGGTTAATGTTCTTGGGTGTTGTGCCTGGATACAATGGGGCTTGGCAAGAGGTGGCAGAGTTGAGGTTTGGGGAAGATCAGCACCTCCGCCTTTGTGTGCCTCTCTCTTCCAGTTAGGATACAATATGTTCCTCTCTGCGCTATGACTTTCAGGAATGACAGGAGCCCAAATGAAGATTTATTGAAGGATGCTAGTCGAAGAGACCTTTTTTTTTATTTTTTGTTAATCAAATATGTTCCCCTATAACCATAAGCCCTGTTCCTGCCTCCTCTCTGCACTGGAGGAATCAATCACTTTTTAAGCAGACAGATTTGGCTCTCAGGTTTTCCGTGACCAAGCTCCCTTGCTGGTCCTTGCCGAGGAGTGTTTATTTACTTGCGTAAGCGAGGACAATGCTGAGCTGTCCCCTTGGCCAGCAAGACTTATGGTGTGACTGCATCCCAGTCCTAGGCCTGGTGACGTGGAGGGGGAACTTCAGGTACTTAGAGCTGCGGCAGCTGGTTCTAATCTGTGCGAATTTATTATAATGTCAGAAATAAATCTGCATTACGCATGACACACAAATGGTTCTTGTTTTTAATTAGAGATACTGGCATTTTCCAACTTTCCAGATAATAAATTAAGGAGTGTGGGACATACTCCAGATTAGATTAGCTCCTAGCTTTAGTTTCCCTAACACATCGACAAATCCCAGGAGTTACCTTCCAGCTGAGTGAATGCCCTGAAATCAAAGGGGTTTTACAACAACGCTTTTGCACTCTCCTGGTTACGGGAGCTGCTGGAGCCGCTCTAACTCACACTTTGCTGCAGAACTGGAGAAACAGAGCAGGCTAGAAACACCAGAGCAGAAGACAGGCAAAGGTCCAGTCTCTATAAGGCTGACTTTGCCTGGGCTTGGGTGAGGGCTTTGCCTAAAGGAGGTAAGAGGTTCTGTTATAATTCCTTAGGTGATGAGAAATAACAGTCCTAGAATTGACATCTGCAGAAACAGACTGACCATATTCCAGTTTGGGCAGGTGCTCTCCACAAGAATTTCCCCAGAGGTGCTTGTGGCTTGGCACGTGGTGACTGTACAGCTGCAGTTCTTCCTCCCTGAGGCTAACAGAGTTATTCTGCACCTACGCTGGAGGCCACACGACCGAGGAGGTGAGGGCTGCCCTCCTGTCCCCTTGTTTGGGGAGACCAGAGCTTTGAACCCCAACCTGTAGGGGTTCTGCCTCCAGATTCGCCAGTATCAAAGACAGAAGCACCAGCCTCTAAGGCAGCTTTTTCTGTCTAACCAAAGGCTCGGCAGCTGCTTCCCCTCTCCCAAACAAAGGCTGCCACAAATGAAATGCAAAGACGGGTGGGCCTGGGCTGACATCCTATCGGATTTCCAGGCGGTCTTTCTGAAGAGCCAAAGGGATAAAATAAATTCTCCACTGGCTCAGCTCTGAGCTGCGCTGGGTTTCCCAGAAACCTGGGAATAACTGCAATTACCGTGTCGGTGGCCCAGCCTCCCGTGTTGCCTATTGTTGTGCCTAATCTTGAGATTCATTAGAGCCTGGGTACTGGAAAAAAGAAGAAAAGCTGTCTGGGAAGAGAGAGACCACAAGCATGTCTGTCTGGTTCCCTTCACAGAGGAGCTGGGTGGGGGAGGCTCTCAGTCGCAGCCTTAAGGGCTGGCCCATCACCGAAGGGCACAGGAGCTGCCATAAACTGCCCTGCTAAACCCCGTCAGAGCTTACAAGACTACTAGAAACAACAGCTGAAAACGAAATAAATTCTTCACAGACCTTTTCTGAGGCCATTAACTGCTTGTCCTCTACCAAAAACTGCCCTGATCCCTTTACTTAAAGGCTTCTCTCCGCAGCAAACCACAGTAATTGCTGAAATGTTAAGTAGCTTCAGATGCCTTAATGCCCGGAATGGACGTCAGATTATTATCTGGAAATGAATGACCATGTTCAGCCCCCCTTGTTTGGGTTCCCCATGTCATGCTCTGGGTAAAGCTGTGGTGACAGACTCTTGCCACAGCCCTGAAAAAAACAATAGCATTTGCAATTGCACCCTGATGTTTTACAGAAGAATTGGGTTTTGTGTAAAGCTATTTCTCATCCTGTCATTGTTTTATCCTATTTGGGTAGACTAGATAGTTTGTATGAGAGACTCAATGTTGGACGTAGACATAAAACCAAATTTTCCTTAGAAAAGCTGAAACAAGATATTTGAGGAGGAGTTTCCCATGAGGGGAAGGTACCCTGAGGTAAAATGAGCCATGCAGAATAATTTCTATGGGATCAGGAAGAACAGATATCTGGGGAAAAATGGTAAGCTTGCTAAAGATGTGATACCATAGCAGATAAGTAACAGAAATCCAGACATATAATGAGGAGCAGATGAGCAGCAAATTAGAAAGCCAGTGAACAGAAGCCAGCGGAGAACTATCAAGAACTGTTCACAGTCCTGCCACGACAGAAAGTTCAAAGGTACATGCTGCACATCATTACAAAACATTTGATCCAAGTCAGTTACACCATTCCATTCAAGCGGGTAACGCGCTTATTCTGGGGCAAACCGGTAGAAAGGGTGGAAATGTGTGAAGGGAAAGAAGGGAGCAACACACAGTGTGCATGAGAGCTATCTCAGCAGGTTTTTCAGAGGTGTTGAATGCAGTTAGCTCCACGTAGGAAGAAGTTGCTTACCCTACCTACGTACTGAGGCTTTCTGCGATGCTTTCTGTATAATGTTGCGTGCATAAAACTGGGCAGCAAGAGGAGTTGCAGGGTAATCGCCTAACGCAGATTTTGTGCGCAGCCTTGCACCAGAGATACCTATCAACGCTATCAACTACATCTGCCAAGCCAGCTCACACCATGCGGTCCTTGATCACTCCGTGGGATCTCCTGCAGTATGGGAGTCCTCAGGGCAGGCCAAGCACAAGTAGGGTGTGTGTTTGTCCTGGGGTGGGCTGAGCAGCCCTCTCCCAGCCTCGGATGCCCCCATCTTCTGTGCTGTACAAACACAGCTGCTGGGGGCAGGGAGAACCATGAGCAGCCAAGGCTTGTGTACACACGTTATGGAGGAGTCCATCCAGGTCAGTCCTAAGTGAAGGATTTATGTTTGGCTTGACCTGGCTTGCTCTGCCTGAAGCTTTTCTCTGGCTTAGCCCTGCAGTTAAGGGGTAAACAGAACAAACAGCGGATGCGAGTGAAGGTAAAAATGCAGTGGAAATGAGCCACTTGATCTTTAAAATGAATACAACGCCAGAACAGGAGATGCTGCTGCTCCTCAAACCAGGGTTATCTGCAGTAAAGCTGCGGTGTCTGGTCTTCTCTGCATGTAAGATAGCTCACCATGCCATGGAGTCGGGGTGTGGGGGTGAGAAACACAACCCCAAAACCCTCTTCCTTGAGCAGAGCAGGATCCCTTTAGCAGCAGAGAAATGCAGCCGGGTTCCCCTTGAGGAAACGCAAGCCACAATGCACACGGTGACCCGTGACGGCAGAGGTGCAGCCGGCGCCCTGTGGAGCTGGGGTTTCTGCTTCCCACTGTAATGGGGGCGATTCTCCCAGGTCCAGAGGGGTTCTGGCGCTGCCGTGAAACAAGTGCCATGAGGACCGGGATGAGATGATCCTTTGTGGAGGAGAGCAGAGATGAGGGCAGCGTGGGGCTGCCACGCACCACATCGTTAGCACAGAAAGCAGCTGCCTAAAGCTGGCGGGAGACTGAGGGAAGCGGAAAAAACTTTCCAGCCCTAAAGTGGAGTCAACCCTCTCCTAGGGATGAATGTGGGGGGCACCCTCGGGCGAACCCCCAACCAGGGAAAGGCGTTGCTCCCCTGTGGTCCTTCTGGTGAGGCTGGGAAGCCACCTCGGGCATCCTCACCCCCCCGCATCGGCCTTTTGTTAGTGCCAGGCGGCTGGGGTGCGGGCAAAGCGCCCGGTGCTCGGGGTGAACTTGGGGGAGACAAGACCAAACCCCACTCTCAAGCACCTCAACACTGAGGGCGGGCGGCGGGGGGGACACCCCCAAGCGCAGGCTGTGCCCTGCAGGGACCAGAAACCTCCGGGGAAGGGCGAGGGGCCGCCGCTCCCCGGAGGCGTCCGCCCGCTCCCCGGGGCGGCCCGGGCCACCCTGCCCCGCTCAGGCCCGGAGCGCCCCTCCTGGCCCCGGCCCCGCCGCGGCTCCCCGACGGGAGGGAGGGAAGGAGGGGAGGCTCCGCCGCCGCCGACCCACCCGCCGCCGCTTACCTTAGCGCCGAGGGGGGCGGCGGCGGCGCTGAGGAGGAGGAGGAGGAGGCGGAGGGGAGCGGCGGCCATGCCGCGCTGCTGCTGCTGCTGCAGCCGCGGAGGAGGCGGCGGGGCGGCCCACCAGCGGCGGTCGCAGGAGCAGCCGCCGCCGGAGCGCGGCCCGGCATGGCTGAGGGAGTTAATGACTTTACAACCTGCCGGGTGGCGGGCGGCGACCCGCGGCGCGGCCGCTCGGCGGGGGTTGGGGGGTAGGGGGGCCGGGCGGTTCCTCAGGCTCCGCCGCCCCGGGGCTCGGCCCCGCGTCCCGCCTGCGAGCTATGGGGCAGGCACTGGGGAGCCGGGCAGCCTGAGCCTGCCCCCTCGCACCGCCCTGCCCGCCGCCGGTCCCAGCGCCCGGCCCTTCGGCAATGGCGCTCGCCGCTTTTTGGAGCTTGTTCGCAGCGTCCCGGGACCGAGCGATCGGTCCCTGCGGAGCCACCCGCGGGCTCGCACACCTGGGCTGCCAAGCCGAGCCCTCCGTTCCTTTCCTCCTGCGCAAAACCCCGTTTGTTACCCGATTCATCGTTCAGGGCAAGTTCTGTTTTCTGGCGCATCCCTTTTGGTGGCCCCGGAGGGCAGCGCTCCGTTCTGGGCAGGGTGGGAGGGAAACATCCCCCGCCATGGAGAGCTGCCCTTGCTGGGGGGCAGATGAATCATTCCCACGTGGTGAGCCAGCCTGATGGTCTGGTCCCTGCTAAGAGAATACATAGCTGTCCGGAGGCCCCAGCTCTCAGCCATGGTTTGTTAAGTCACATACTAAAGCCCAGCCTAAGTCTCACGTTAAAGTTATTCTCCACCGCCTCAGTTGGTGCATCTCGTCTTTATGCAGGAGCTGCAAAAAAGCACACTGCCAAATCAGACCTCTTGAGGCTACTCAGTATCCCTAGAGGGGTCTAAAAGACACGTAGATGAGGTTGTTAGGGACATGGTTTAGTGCCAGTGTTGGGTTAATGTTTGGACTCAGTGATATTGAGGGTCTCTTCCAAACAAAATGATTCTACTTTTCTACCTACATCTGTCTACTTGAGGCATTACTCAGAGGGTGCAGTGGCACCTCAGAAGCCCCCATAAGCTCCCTGAGACCTTCCATGCTAAAGAAATCTGCTGATGCCTGTCTTTGGGTACAGCTTTTAGGCTGGCACACTGAGATAGTCAATTTCGTCACTTAAAAGCGATGAATTTACTTGCTGATACCATCCCCTGCTCCCATCTGGATCCCACCCCTGCTGTGCTTGCAATCAGAAGGCAGCCCTTGGCGAGATGCTGCGAATCTCTGTGCTGCCCTCACACCTCTCCCCCCCGGGAGCCAGGCTGCTCTGAGCTGTGGACAGAGGCTGTGCAAAAACAGCTTCAGATGTCCCCAGCCTGGGGTGGGCATCTGGGGAGCAGCAGTTTCTGCCTGCCAGATGTGCTGTCATTAGTGTGGGAAGGTGATCAGAGTCCTCCACGCTTCTCCCCCGCCAAGGGTTTCAGCCTCAAGGTGGAGGGAGGGGAGAGGAACGGTGGAAGGCTGTCAGCAGGGGGGAGCGACTGGGGATTGCTGATCAAAGCCGTTTGCTAGCAAGGAGGGGACAAGGGGAGGACGGGGTGATCTGCTTCTGACCCACCCAGAGAAAGCAAGGCTGAGGAGGGCGGAAAAATAATGTGGCTGCTCTGTGAGCTGCCTTCTATGAAGGTGGGGGGCGGGGGGAAAGCTTCAGAGGTAACTCCTGGCTTTCCTGCCCTGCCACAGCCCTGTGTAATGTTCCTCTGGAGCCAGCTCCTGCCCTGCAGATCAGGGTGAGCGAAGCTGTGGAAAGGCACAGAGGAGAGGGAGAAGCTGTGCCTAAGAATAAAACTGGGGCTGGCTCCAGTTGAGCAAGGGAGTCAGTAGCAGGGCCAGTCTCACACAAGTTTTAATGCATCTCATTGTCTTCAGCCCCTCTCAAATCCAGGGCCCGAGCAGCAGCTCTAGGAGACAGGAGCAGCCGCTGAGTGCAGAGGTTTGGGGAGAAGCATCTGCGCATGAGGCGCTAAGGGAGCGTGACAGGGTAAATCCAGGTGGGCCGCAAAGCTTTTTCCCTCCAGGGCCCCTCTGTGCCCCCTCATTCCTGACCTTTCTTGTTAGTCCTGCTCTCATCCCACAAGCACAGCTCCTGAGCCTCTTCTGGTCTCAGGCGTGATGCACATGTGGTGTGGAAGGCAACAAGACAATGTTAAAATGCTGCTTGCCATTCTACATCCTAATTTTAAGGAGTGCAGTTGTTTTCTTGCCATTCAGAGGAGATTTTGACTCCTCCTCTCAGTTGATATGGGAGCAAGGGTATGAGAGATAAAGGTTCCCTTGTAGTCTTGAGACCCCTCCGGCAAACCATTGTATGGAAAGGTTTGATAGTGCTACTGAACCGATTAATGCATTTAAAACCTTGCTAATAAAACCATCAACAGCCACCATAAACAGTCTTGCAATTGTTTGTAATCCACCTCTCTCAATTTGTACTTTTTTTTTCCTACTGTCTTTATTTAGACCATAAAGTCGCCACTTTCTAACTGGGCCAACTGGCTCTGCCGTGGTCTGTATTCACTGTGTGAGCAGGCTGAGCTCTGCGGGTGCAGCAGCCCTTTGTGGTTTTGCATTCAGCCCTGCCATTACAAGGAGCTTTTCCCCAGTTGCTTCCCAGTTTCACGTGCCCTGTTAACAGGAAGTAAGTCTGCAATACCAACAAGGAATGTTTAAAAGATTCTCAAAGGTTGAGGATCTCTTCTCTACTAGTATCCAAGCACCAGAGCCATGTGGTTTCATCCTGATAGTCTTTCCATAATCAGAATAGAGCTGGAGCCAGCTAGTGTGTTTCATTGCAGGTACCAGCCACGTTTGGATGCTTGCACTGCTTATGGGGACTGATTCTCACTCACCCCATGCCCTCTGGGTGTTGCCTAGGATTTCAGCCTCTTGTTTAATTGAATTAGGATTCAATCAGCCAATTGTTTCTCTGAACTGTTTCCACAGTCTGGAGAGCAATCAAAGGGCATTGCCTTTGGAGAGGAGGACCGATGTTCGTGGCTGTTATGGCAGCAGGTTCTGCAGGACTGGAGTTAGACCATCCTCTAACATGACCTGAAGGGATTTGTTCTGCTCACAGCTCCCTTGCAGATGTTACAGATGGCAGCCGTCTTCCTGTGGGGAAAGTCCTGGGATCATAATTATAGAGGTTGAGAGTTTAGAAAAATGTATGTGAGAGAGTGGCCTGGAGTGTGAAGGTCCTTGGACACCTCTTTATTTCTGTGTGTGTTTTGCTCCTGTCAACCAAGCTGCTGGAGGGAACCTGACTTTGATAGCAGTCTTGCAGGATATTGCACCAGGTTTTCAGTCAATCCATCTGGCTGAACAGTCCCCATAACTCAGTTGGGTTTACCTGGTGCTTGCCCCATCACAGATGCCCCTTTCTGCCCCTGGGAGCAGAAACAACAACTGGACTTTGCTCTCCCTGTGAGGAGGAACCTGTGTGGTCCAAGGCTCCCCCCTGCAGAAACAAGCTCTGACCAGAGAAACGGCTGGTCCTTCTTTCTGCTGCTCTGAGCAGCTCTAAGAGTTCAGCTCTGTGAATGCAGAGGAAACAGTCTTCATTCAACTCAAGCTGTAACTGTGGCAAGAGGCCAGGTCTGCTCCTCTGTGGAGATTACCATGACCCGAAGCTGCTTCCTGAGATGTCGGAGTGGTCCCTGGGCTGCTGGGGCAGAGGATGGAGCAGACCTCAAAGGATGCATAGTGTGGGGAGGCTGTTTCCATTCCTTGTGTTGAGCCATGCTGCTGCCTCTGCTCGGGCTCTGACAGCATCCTCAGCTCTTGAGTGCCCTTACGAGGGATCTACATAGCCCCCTTGGCCTGAGCATAACTGCACAGTCCAGCCAAAGCAGGGAGAGGCCAGCAGAAGGTCTGCTTATGGTTTTGTCCCCTCCCTGTGCCGGGAGCATGCTTGCAAGCTGTGTTCTTTGAGCCTTTTCCTTGCAGGCTCTTGGATCTGCATCCCACAGGCTGAGGCCAAGCTCCTTTGTACAGCTCATTGTGTGGCTGCTTCCCCTGGGGAGACAAAGAAGGGAAATAAAAAGTCTTAAGCTCCTGATATCTGCAAATCTCTCTCACAATGGAGGTTTTGCAGGCCTAAAAGTGACCCCCAAGGGACCAGCCCTGTGGCAGGGAAGTCTGCCCGTGCATGGAGCTCCCAGGGGTTAAAGCTCAGCAGGAGAGATGCAGCTCAGTTGGGTTCGTATCCATCTCTCTGCATCCTGCCTTCTTCCAGCTTTATTCCATGCTGGTGCAAAGGGGTAAAAAGAGACGTGGCACGATGTGCCTGCTGCAGGGACAGGGATGCTGCAGGGCAGTGTGCTGAGCCTGTCCAGGACCAGTTGGGCCACTCGCCTTTAAATGCTGGGGATGATGAGTTTATGTCATAAGACAGTGGCACGCTCAGGTGTATAATCAGCACTCATTTTGAGGCTGAGTAGTCCAGGCTGGCCGTGCAGAACTGGTTTTCCACCTTGGTTGAGCTTGCTATGTAATTTTCGAAGTAATTTTTAGGGTTGTTGAGTGCCCTGTGGCAGCACATCCTTCCCTGCAGAACTACTGCTGCAGAGAGCAGGACTGAAAAACAAAAGGGAAAGACGGCTGAGGAGGGCAAGTAGAACAAGAAATTTTTTTTGGTAAATGATAAGTTGAAAAATAATTTAGTGTTGGCATTAACATAACAGCAGGCAACTGATAAGCTCCAGCCAAACTCGTGTCCTTGCTGTGCTTGGGCAATGTGTGTGTGTGCAGGAGGAGATGCTCCTGCATGAACTGGTGCATGTGGAAGAGTAGAAGGATGTCAGGGAGGAAAATATGTGAGGAAAGTGCTGCTCAGCCACTGCAGGGACTCGCAGGAGGCTCTTGCCTGGTGTTATACATATTAAAGATCCTTCCTTTGAACAGGCTGCAGATTTAGCCCTAAAATTTACAGAGAGGTGCAGTCGCTGCTGAGCAGCCTCTGGACTTACCTGCTCTGTTTCACTGCCTCTCTTCAACAGCAGGAACCGTTCCCACTCCTGGTTCAAACTGGTGTTTGGAGCAGGTATGAGAATCATGATGTTATTTACCAAAACACATCATGGTGGGCACATCATCTAGGGGAAAACCACTGCTTCATCCTCCTGCCTGGAGATGCTCTCGGAGCTCGTTCAGCTGCTCCCTTTGGACTCGCTTTCAAATTCATGTGCAAGAACTAAAAAAGCAGCCTGGCTTTGGCATCCAAGCAATCACTGCACCTGTTGACACTGGATTTTCATCTGAATCTTTGGGTTAGGACCAAATCTTGTCCTCTCGCACCAGAAAACAGGAGATGAGTGATGTTTATTTCTGAAAATTGATCACATGAACGTGGATTTGAAAATAGACGCCAATGTTATGAGTGTTTAAGTTGCCAGAGCCTGGACAGGGGCTGAAGAAAATCCAGAATAACATGTAAATCTTCTTTTTTAATCAACTCTCTCTCTGTTTAGGCCACAAACTTAAAAATTCATGTGTGCTGAGGTGGTGTGACATTGGGTGGAACTGGTCTGATCAAGGGGGTTGAAATGAGAAACATTTGCTCTCTGCATTTCCAAAATATTTCGGTTGTCCGTGGATTTCAGTTTAATTGTTATCATTAAGTATTAAGCAAACCTCAGTATGTTTCAGTCTGGCTTGAATTCAGTAGCTGTTTGTAAGTTTGTTTTTAGTTTCGTGCTTAGTTGAAAAAGCTGTGAATGTTGTCCCAAACAACTGAGAAGAAGTTCGTTTGGTATTTTTCCAGCAAAAGCAAATATTCACCTTGTTTGCACAACTACAGCCCTGACATAAATAAAACTTTGTCCGGTAGGATGAACTCTGTTGCTTAGTGAACTGAAAATAGCTAGAGGAAAAAACAGAATATTGCAGGACTCCAGTATCACTTCAAAGACTTTGCTGGTTTCTTTCACAATCTCATTATTTATTTTTAAATAGAAGTCTTGTTTCAGAAGCTAGCAGAAATTCTGTCTTTATAAGGTCATAGAATTATCTGTGTATTGGAAGAGCTGGGGTGGGTGACACTTACAGTGATGTGCCCAAGCAGCATGAAGTCGCCTGTGCAAACCTTGGCTATGCGTTACAAACACAGTACATAAAACAGAGAGCAATATAATGTTAAAATACAGATTTCCTTCAAGATATTGACATAACATGATTAATGCTTTGCCGGTTCTGACATCAACGCCCGTACTGAACAGTGCAGAGAAAAACAGTGTTTTCTGTCACCAAGGTAGTGTATAGCAATAAAAAGGAGGGAGAGGAGGAAGCAACTCGTGTCTCATACAAAACCATGCCCTGGGTTGCCCTGCTGATACTGGGCTCCAGCAGGTAATTCTCACACCTAGCCCAGCATCCATCATGGTTAAAATCCCTATAGTCTTGTCTTCATGTCCCCAAACAACCAAAAAGTCTGTTCTTTGGTTCTAGCTTGAACAAATACCCCCCTCCTCTTCCTTTGTGTTGTCCTCTCCTCCAAGTTGACGGCTACGAATCTCCTGAGACAGGTCAAGGCACATGGCAGGAGGAGACAGGCTGTGGTTTTGGGGTGCACGGCTGCGCCTCAGCAGAGCCATCGGTGGGGCAAATCGACAAGGCACCATTGGCAGGAGATCTGGCAGACACCAGGGTCCCACTGGCGTAAGGAGCACTTGGGTGTGATGCTTGCAAAAACATCACAGTGTTCTTGATTTGCGTCTTGTTCAGACACAAAGCCCAGCTCTGCAAGGCCCCAGTCTGTGCTGCTCACATGGAAATAAGCTGTGCTCTCATACAGCTGCTCCTTCTCAGGCACGTTAGGCACAAGGGTTGACACCTGGGGCTGATTTTGGGGTTATTTATTATAAATGCTGTAACCACCAGGTGTTCCCTGAGTTGGCTGGTCTACCTCAGAGCTTCTGCAGAGACACAGTGTGCAGGGACCCCACAGTGTTGCCAGGATTCAAATTCATCTTCCTGGGATGTGGAAGAGGAGGCATGGTAGGAAACCAGCCTGCTTCATTGGGGATTTTTAGTGTTAATGCTAGAGATTGTCTTTCCCAGCTAATCCCAGCTCTGCTCCTAGTTTTTTTTAGCAGATGCCTGGCAGGGAAGCAAATGTGCTTTTGGAGGGCAAGGACCTGCTGTGCTGCTCTACATGGTTTGAAATAAATATCAATATTAACATCTACATTCATCAAAAAAAGGTAGCTAGGAGGAGGCAATAAGCCAGCTCCCTGCCCTATGCATGGATCAGAAATCCAGGTGAAGAGCAATCTGCTGTGTGAGACCAAAGCTAATGCTTCAGACATAAGAGATGATCATAGCCTTTTGGTGGCAAAGGGATCAGGAGTGGACTGTTTTTTTAAGAGGTAGCATCAAGTTAAACTGTATTACTCATTCTTTTATGTGTGCAATCCCTTGAGGCTTCACACTATCAGAGTGCCAGTGAAGTGGTTTCTGTTTCACTGCTACCTAGTTTTGGAGCTTGTTCTCTGGCATATGGGATCCCCTGGTGGAATCCCCCCTTTTGTGCGGGATTTAAGTGCTGACAAGCTGAAATAACTTGTGATTGATGTTTAGGGGATTTCTGAGTTGCAGGTTTGTTTGAACATCCTATTACATATTTAGGATCTGGGTTTTACTGGGTGTCAGTCAGTCTGTGCAAGCGGGACTCTACCAGGACTGACTGCTCAAACCGTGGACTAGCAAACTGGTTTTCTTTCTGAAGCGTGCCTTCAAAATGTTGGGCTTTGGGGAATTTGACCTTCCCGTGTTCCAGCGGTTCTCTGCAAAGAGAGAGAAACCTTCTAGTTACACATTGAAACAGATGCACATGATGCTAGCAAACTGAGGGGCAGCAAGAAACGTAAGAGCTACTGAACTGAGCTGTATTTCTGGTCTAATAGTTGTGTATACTATTTGTGTATTTCCTGATAGAAACACTACCTGCAAAGTCCTGTTTTCCCTCCTGCCTCCCCACACAGTGATGCTCTCCTGTGCAATTAGCAGACTAAAATATCCACTCCCATCTGCCAGCAGGAAGCGTGTGATTTATCACCTCCAGAATCAGCTGGCCAAATGGCCTGGATCACCGTGTACCTGTCAAACTCTTCCCAGGAAGGTTTGGTAAAACAAATTGAAGAGAAACATTAATAGCACTGGTTGTGCCTTCACCTGCACTGGAGTAAGCCAGGACTCTTTCCAACCCTTCCTGGGGTCCTGTCAGCCTTTGTCCCTAGGGTTTGGTGTGGATGTCGCAGCCCTCCTCCTCAATGGTCTGCACTGGGTGAATGGGTAGGACCAGGTGGGAGATGCGGCTCCACAGCCCACTCAGCTTGTCAGAATCCATGTGGTCGTAGGAGCTGGGGGTCCTGGTGTTGGTGAACTTGGCCCAGAGGAAGTCGCGGACCTTCTCTTCCACCTGCGGGAGGCTGATGTGGGTCTCCAGGGTCTCCTCCTCCAGCAGCACAGTCAGCAGCAGAGCTACATCCTTGAAAGCAGCACTTTCATGGTCACAGTATTTGTAGAAGATGAGGGTGGCCCCCGCCGGCAGCAATTCGAAGCGGTGTATCACCGCAGCACGGCCCCCCGCCTCGAAAGCTGAGCTCAGCTCTGAGTCCACCTCCAGCTTGGCGTGGTCACTCTGGAGCCTGGATTTATCTGTGCCATCAATCTGGACGGTGCTGCCATGCAGGGCGGCCGAGTAAGTGTTGGCCACATGGGTGCTAAGGCATTGCAAAGTTCGCTTGCCCTTGTGGGCAGCTGTGAAGATGATGATGGCCGGCTGCGTGTGGTGGGATGTGTTGAGGTGCTTCTGCAGGAACTTGCGCCCCCGGAGCCACAGCTGGGGACTCTGCCCTGGAAACCTGTCCTGCAGCTGGTTGAACTGGGACAGGAAGGCTTCCACCGCGGGGTTCCTGGGGGCTGGCTGGGACTCGGCGGATGGGCTGATGAAGCAGACTATGCAGTAGCCAAGCAACATGAGGCTGATGATGACAAGCCCTGTTCAAAAGAGGAGAGACCCAAGAAGAGGAACAGAAGTCAGTCCCAAATGACCTGCAGTGGTATGCTAGAAAGTAGCTACAAGGGCTCTTTTTCCCCTCTCAGACCTTCAACTCCCAGCATTAGGAAAGTGGTTAAGGTTGGGATGTTCTCTGGGGCCCCAGGAATGGAGAAGAGGCTTTTTTGCCTAGTGTCGTGGGACCTATGCTCCTATACACCAGCTGGAGGGGCTACAGCTCCAGAGATGGAGACAAGGCTATAACTGTGTTGTCACAGTGCAGAATTTCCGGAGGAGATTGCAGCTGGCCACAAGCTTTCTTCTCTTTCCCTTTCCTCTGTTCTCTTCAATGTTTGTGGCCATTTGGAGCAACTACCTCCACACAGGGAGGTGTCTGACCCAGCCGTTGTGTTCACTGCCCAGCTGTGCTGGGTGAACAAAGGCTACCATGCTCCTGCCCAGAAAAGGAGGATGGTGAGGTCCACAAACAACTTGCATCCTTCTCCAAAAGCAAAGCAGGGTCTCTTTCTACCAGGAGAAACATGTGGTGCAGATCAGCTTGGGACAACCTGACACACAGGAAGACTGGGATGGGGGACATCAGCAGAGGAGTCCCAACCTCCCAGGGCATGCCAGGGAGCTCCTGTCACACTGAACATGCTGTGCCTGCTTTTGAGGCTGGGGAGCTGGAGGAAAAGCTGCTACTACAGGCTGAAACTCAGCTTATTTTTAAGGGGATGGTTTTTTTTCCCTGAAACCCTCAGAAAGACTGTGAAAGGTTCTGAGAGAGAAGAATTAAATGTGCTTCATTACTTGTTCCCAGAGGATTAGTGCCTTCTAGTCGATGAGTACCAGGCAGGGGAAGCTTCTTTTCCTCACCTGTCCAGAACAGGGGCTTTTTGGCCTTCTCCTGGTCTGTGTTCTGGGTGGTGATGTTCTGCAAGCAGGACTGAGCCTCTGGCTTTGGGGCTGTGTACCCTACAGTAAGAGAAAGGAATGTGTTACTCCCTTTTCAGGTAACAGGGAAATGGGGCTGTAATAAGAAAAGCAACAGAGCTGCCAGGAGCTCCCAGCTGAGCAAAAGAGTTAGAAGTGAATATGGCTTTGGGTTAATACTGCTTTGAGTCTGGGCTCTCTCTGCTGTTTGGGCAGGGGAAGGAGAAAGGTGATGCAGAGTGTGGTGTGGTTTCATGCCTCTCAAAGCAGGGCAACAGCTAAAGGAGAGAGAAAGAGGGAAGCCAGTTAATTCCTTCTGCCTTCTCTCCTAGTCAGGTCCAGAATGGTGACAACAGGCACTAGAGACCTCACCAGACCATGTTTCTAATGCCTATGGAGACTGTAGGGATGTGCATGGTGGAGGAGCAGCGTTGTGCAGCCACCAGCTCACCTCTGGTCCCATATCTGTTCCTTAAGGTGCCTTGGGATCCGCTCTCCTGTGTTTCTTGCTCTGTGTGCTCTTCTGGCTCCTGAGCCAGGAGACGGTCACTGCTGCTCTGCTCTGCCAGGAGGTCCTCGGTGGCATCTTCTGTGGCAGTTACATCTGAATGTGTCACTTTACTGTCAGAGCTCAGTGACTCGCTTCTTGATGAAGCATCTTCCTCTGCTGTGTAGGAGCTTTCACATTGCCTGCTTGTGTCCTGGTCCTCCCATGTTTCCTGGTGGACAGGATTATCTCCTTCACTGTCCATTTTATCATGGGCCAGCCTGGCTGTGGGGAACAAAATTTGCAGACCTACCCTTAGTCTCAGCACAACAACCAGCAACCCTTCCTCCTGCTCTGCCTCCTCTAAGCAGAGGCCAAGTTATCATCATCTTGGAAATGCTGTACACAGGGATGGGGAGAGACTCACCTTCACCCAAGCCATCTTCTTCCTGGGATCTTTCCGAGATGCCATCTTTTGTCTTCCCAGATTCTGCCAGTGATACTTCGGTTCCCTGGTTAACCTGCTCCTCTACTGTGGGGCTGGTTAAATCTGACGGTGTTGTCTCTCCCCCATCAGCAGGTGGTGATTTACTCACCAAGGAGTCCTCCTCTGGTTTGCAGGAGGTCTCAGGACACCTGCTTGTCACTTGATGCTCAGGTGTTTGTTGGGGTGTCTCTTGGTGCTCAGGATGTGCTGCTGTGCTCTCCACCTTATCTTGGGCTGGCCTGGCTGTTGGGATTGGAGTTCATGAGCTCAGCTGGCCATTCAGGACTTAAGAACACCCAGTGGTTTCCCCCCACCCTGTAAAACTCCCAGTACTTGCATTTCAGAAACATGTGTCCTCAGTGAGATGGGGGAGAGAATAGGGTGACTGAAAGTGAGAAAATTCATGGGTCGAGATCAAGACAGCTGAATAGTTGGAGGAAAGAGGGGGAGATAACAAGCGATGCCAAGGCCATCGCTCACCACCTCCCACAAGCAGACTGCTGCCAGGCCAGTCTCTGAGTGATGGCCACCTTGGAAGCCAAACCCCTCTCCCTTTCTCGCTGTACCCCAGGTTTTGTTGCTAAGCTTGATGTTTTACTGTATGGAATCTCCCTTTGCCCACCTTGGGTCCCTACCCAATCTTCTTAGCTGGTGGCAGGGAGAGAGGGGGGAAGAAGAGAAAGCTTCGATGCTGTGCCAACACTGTTCAGCAATAGCCAAAACACTGCTGTGTTATCAACAGTTTCTTGGGGTTTGTTTTTGTTTTAACCCACAAATCATAACAGCACCGTACAGGCTACTATGAGGAAAGTTAACTCTGTGCCAGTGGATGTCCCACGCTGTCCCATGTAGGGTGGGCAGGCCAGTTCTTCATTAAGTGGCAGGATATGTTACCGCATCCTTCACAGACAGTGAGTTTTCCTAGGCTGGTAAATTAAGGTGATGGATTTGAAGCATTTCTAAGGCTGTTGTTCAGTACTGGCCAGAATAGTTATGCCAACGCATTTCAGGCATCTGTCTGAATGTAAAGGTTAGCTCTGCTTTTGCTCCTTCTCTGCTCCTGTGCTGGAGCTGCTCTCCCAAAGAGCTATGGCAACGTGTAATTAAAAGCAAACACTGGAGCATAATTCAATAGAGAAATTCTGAGGATGAGCATAAGCGTTTGCAACATGTTCTGAATCTTACAAGACCAAACAATGTTGTTTCAGGCGCTATTTGTGAACACTTGCTTATGAATAATCAAGCACTACAGTTAGAGGAAGCAATATGCTACCATTAGAATAAAGACTGATAAAAATGGCAGGAAACTCCCTGCTAATTTGAAAACAGAGAAGAAGCTGTTCTTATCTTGTGCCAGAGAATGCTTGTCCTTTGGAGCACGATTTTTACATTCCTTGTCGATGATTATTATGGGCACGCTTCTGAGTGCCTAGGACAGATCTGAGCTGGTTATAGCAGCACGGTATCACTGAAACACTCATTGTAGCAGTCATAACAAGGCACCTGGAGAATTTAAGTACCTGGTAGAAACCGAACTATGAGGAACCTGGAGGTATCCTGCTATTCAGGCTGGGCACAAACAGTACTCCTTGCCCTGCCTCCTCCAGAGGTTTTCTATCCATGGGTGGTGGGAAACTGGGCTATTATTTAAGCATCTGTAGACAGAAAGCACTGGGATGCGAGGAAGAAAGTTATCCCAGTCTGGGGCTCCATCTTTAGCCTTCCTTGTGCTGCCATCCTGGACACAGAGTGTAAACCCTTTGCTACAGATGGGACTCCAAAACTGAAAGTAACTTGTTAATCTTTCACTCCTCAAAAAAAGGTAGCAACTTGCTTTTCTAGGCCTGTAGAAGAGGGGATTTCAAAATTATTATTATTTTTCTTTTGCTTATGTTTCCCATGTCACGGTTGAAATCTCTTGCAAAGGGATTTTTTTAGTAGTTAAAGTGTAGGATTCTCTTACCTTCAGACGGATCCATACCTGGATTGTTTTCCATCCTCTTTCTCCCCTGAAGCTCTGGCTTCTGCACGGTTTTGTTTCACTTTCTGCTTCGGTCATAAGGAGATGCACCTCCCTGCTGCTGCTCAAGCGGCTGACCAATCCCCCTCACAGACGCCATTCCGTCTTGGCCTCGCAAATTGTGATTAAATGCCCATAAACCTGATAAGCAGAAACGCAGGAGGAGTGATTCATGGCAGAGAAGGAGGCTCCTCCTTCCTTGCTTACCAAGCTGCTGTGAAAATGGAAGGATGTCACCGATAACCGTGAACTTTCAGCCCAAGGGCTATTAGATATTTTGCTTCCCAGCAGGCTACAAGCAGTCCAAGGGCTAACGCAAACCACAGTTGTCTCAGGACAAGCTGATGGAAGGGGTGAGGCACTGGTTTCTCATCCAGATGAACTTGGCTATGGTCCCAGATGGCTGGACAGGAGTCTGGGGCTCAGCGGGCTGCCCCCCATGCTTTGGGGCACCCGGTATCTCAAAGGTCAACACAGAGCAATGAGCCTGCTCCACCTTACCGTCCTGTCTCTGGCGTGTCAGAGCAGGTGATAGCAGCGCTGGAAGGCGAAGCCGTGGGCAGAAGCGTCACCCAGCCCCGGTATAGCAGTGTCACCACCACTCCACCTCGCGCCCATCTGAGGGGACCCAGCAGAGTCCTGGCCAGGTGGTGTGAACCTGCAGCCGCAGCCTGACTCCCCCAGACCCCCAGAGTGATAATTTCCCCCTCATCCCCCCATAAAGCATTTTGGGACCAGATGGAGCCACGCTCACTGGTGTGACCTGAGGAAGCTGATGGTTTTCTCCAGCACAACGCCTGCTCCTGGAAAACTGGCAGCACGGAAAACTCCCAAGAAACTTTCCCTGCTGGAGGTCGGTTCGTGCAGATTTCCGTACAAAAACCTCAAGCCCAGCCTTCTCAGCAGCTCTTGGAGTATCAAGGGGGCACCTTTTCCCCCTTGCACTGTCTCTACAGCTGAGTTTTTTTGCTAAATACAAGATTTGGAGTTGTGTTTGGGGTGTAATTGCTGCTCACTGCCGCCCGGCTCTCGTCCCTCCCCTCCCCGTGCCGTTCCCGCTGGTGACGCTTGGGCAGGAGAAGGAAGTCAGAGGAACAAAAGTGGCTTTTTGTGGAGTCGGACGCTTACCCAGACTTGAAGGTTTGGAGCCGGTCGAGGTGGCGAAGTGAAGCAAGAGGAGGGCAGTGCTGACCCCTCCACTTGCTCTTCCCAGAGGCCCTTTGGCCGGTGGCAGGACGGCCCGTGGCCCCAACGAGCACCCAAATCCTGCGCTGTCAACGTGACAGTGAAGTCTGCCCTTCCACGGGCTCCGGCAGGCTGCTGGGAGGTGTAGTTTTCCTTCCCTCCTTCTCGCCAAAGGCGGGCGGCTGCTCCCCGGTAAACAACAGCCGTTCTCGAGGGCGCTCAGGAAATTATAACTTCTTTTTTGGCTGTATTTCTGAAACTCTGTGCTCAATGCAGGCTTTGCTTCAGGCAGACAGGGTGACTGGCTTCTTTCTGTAAGTAGCACAGTCGTAGATTTAAACAACTAAATGGCACCGAGGAGGGAACTATTTTGAGAGCTGATTTTTATGCAGATCAGAAGTGCCACAAGAAAAACAATCCACACATGTAGCTGGCAAACTCCAGACTCTGGAAATGTCTGGGAGCTGCAGGCTGGGAAATGGGGTGTGTTTAGCACCAGCCTGGAGGGCAAAGGATGGGGACCCCCCACCCCGCAGTGGTCCAGAGACTGCAATGGGGGGGGTGTAGCTGCTCCTGGCCTCACTTGGGCAATGCTTTTCTAAAAAATGATGCTATGCCTTGCTGCACCCATGAAGGGGACAGATGTGGTTGAATCCCCTGCTGCTCCAGACGTGTTTAATGGGAAGCAGCAGCATGGAGCAGGGCATGCCAGGGAAAACACATCAGTAGTGCAGAGACTGCAACCCCCCTCAAAGTCAGCTTGCAGCCTTTTCACAAACATCGCGGAGGAGCCCGGCAGCAAACAGCTGAGATGAAGCACAGGGACAGGCAACTGGAACTGTGCTTGGAGGGAATAGAGACTAAACAGCTGGGACTCCTCGACTGGAGAGCAGAAGGCTGAAGTGGGGATTGGACTGGTGGGCAGCTGTTGTTGACCAGATCACTCAATACCAGGGCTTGAGACACTTGTAAAACAAGTAAGAGGTGGGGTTCCAGTGGGATGCTAAAGCCGGGAGGTGCAGTGTGTGGCCCCCGGGGCAGGACGGGCCTCTGTCTCTCCCCCGGCCTCCATGAGCTGTCCCCTGCCCTACGGCCATCTGTGTGTCCATCCCTTGGCTGTATTGTAACCGCTCGGTTACTAGACACACGTGTACGTTGGTGAGTATCATGTGTGAAAGATTTACTGCTGCTGGTCATAACAGGAAGGTGAGGAGGCGTGAGGGGTGCGCGGGTGCAGTGCAGGGAGCGACAGCAGGATCCCACCCGCTCTCCAGCAGCGCAGAGAGCCACCGGGTTCCTCCATGACCCGCAGAGCCACCCGGCTGGTGACCAGGAGGGGACAAGGTCCACCTCCCTCCCTGGCTGATTCAGCACATTCTTTTATCCTGGCCAAGCTCCCAGTGGGTGCAGCGGAGGCTGTAACACCGGGGGAACAGCAAAGCAGGAAGGAAAAGTCAGAGCAGCTGATCTATGGAGAACAAGATGCCTCTGAGGACCCTGCTCGTGGCCAAGAGAACGTGTGATCTGATCTGCTTCTAGACATAAGGGACAGCTGAGGTGGCCAACGTGAGCAGCAGCTGAGGGTATCAATTCCTGAAAATTATAGTATTTTACGTCCTTCTGTTCCTACAACCAGCCAGGCAGTCACTTCAGCATGGGAGGCAATGGGGAGTGTCTGCAGAACCACAGATGTTGTGAAACTGGCGGCGGAACCCCAGCTTGGCAAACATGTGACAAAATCAGGGGGTAGCTTCAGTCTGTGCTGGCTGAGAGCACCCAAAAGCAGCCGAACAGGAGAATTAACTCCTCGGTCTATGACATGAAGTCAGCCACCATCACAAAACTGTCACAAAAAAGCATGTTAGCATTGTCTAATGTTGCTTTTCTGCTGTCAGCATTCACAAAGTCACGGGATATGAGCTGGGATGTATTAATAGAATTGTAACTTAACAAATCAGGTCTTTTTTTAACTCGCGTTTGAAGGAGGGGTTTATTTAAGTAGGCATCACATTTTCTCTCAATCTGCAGAGGGATCAGGAGTGAGCAGGTGAATTACAAAGGACATGCTATGTTAATATTTACATAAAGTAACCATTTAGTAGCTTTCTTTGGAAACTTGTGAATAAAGTGATACTGCTTGTAGCTGGGGTCAGCAAACATGAGCCAGTCACCAGCAGGTCTCTTTTACTTGATTTGAACTGCACAAACAGTTCAGCTGTACTTCGCAACGTCCTTATTACATCCTCTTTTATTTTTGCTTTAGAAACGTTGCTCAATGTCTGTGTTCTGCTTTTACATCTGAAAAGAATGGCAGGATTTACTTTGTTGCTCGTACAGGAGTTATGTGTAAGTTATCTCACAAATACACACTTGCCTCTGGATGAAACTGGAACATTTATGGTGTGCTAGTAGGGCAGTACAATGTTTATTTTGAAAAATATGTACAGACAAGACAGTTGCAGAAGGGAGGACTGAATGGCAACTTCCTTGCCCACCCTTCTTGTTCCAGTCCAGGGAAAGCACACACCTACCTTGTTTACAACCTCACAAAACAAATAACATCACAAACGTGAGCATGTGTGTTTGGGAGTGTTGTAGGGTAAGATAACATTCTTCAGGTTTATTACAGGTGTCAGCACCACCTTCCTGAATCCTGTATTTTTTCGTATGTAGAAATCCTCAAGAATTTGTAACAGGGCACCTGCTTGCTCACCCACTTGTCTCCAAACTGGTCCTAAACTGTTCACTCCCCTGGTGAGCACCTGTGCAGTGGTTACAGAGCATGTTACAGAGGTGGTGGATGCACCCTGGAGACATCCCAGGCCAGGCTGGACGGGGCTCTGAGCAACCTGAGCTGGTGAAGATGTCCCTGCTCATGGCAGGGGTGGCACTGGGGGAGCTTTGAACGTCCCTTCCAACCCAAACTACTCCACGTCTGTCGCCTGTCAGAACAGGGGGACGCCAGACACGCACATAGTGTCAGTTTCACCCCTCCCCGGGCCCCAGCCCATCCCGCTGTGTCACGGAGGCCGCGCCCGGGACCTCCCCGAGGGGCGCCCGGGACCTCCCCGAGGGGCGCCTGGGACCTCCCCGAGGGGCGCCCGCGCCCCAGCAGCCCCGTCCGCGCCGCGGCCCCTCAGCTGGGGGCAGCGCAACCGGCCGCTCCGGCCGGCGCTCCCGCCCTTCCCCGGGCCCGGGCCCGCCCGGAGCGCTCGGCCTCCCGTCAGGGGCCGCCCCCGCGGGGCCCCGCCGGGCTGGGGGAGGCCCCAGGGGCGGCTCGGCGCGCCGGGCGCTCCCGCATTTTTGTCACTGGAGGGCAGCCCCGGCGCAGCTGTGCCGCGGGACGGCCGCGCTCCGCCGTTTCCCCGGCCTTTTCCCGGCGGGACGCGGCTCGGCGGCGGCGCCTGCGGGCGGGCGGCCCCGCTCCCTCGGCGACGGCGCACGGGGAGCGGCGGCCGGGCCATGGCGAGCCCGCTGGGCTACGTGACGCCGCGGCGGCCCATCCGCGCGCAGGCGGCGGGCGATGACGCGCCGGAAGCGGCGGGCGATGATGCGGCGGAAGCGGCGGGCGCTGGGTCCGCCCCGCGGCTCGGGCGGCGGGAAGTGAGGTTCGCGGAGACGCCCCCGGCGCGGGAACGCGGCAGCTTCGGCCCCGCGCGGAGCGGAGCGGCAGCGGACGGGATGGTGGGGGGGAGCGACGGGCAGGCTCCGCCGGGCGGCACCGAGCTGAAGTACAGGCGGAAGAGCCCCCGGTTGGCGGCGGCGGCGGCGCAGGCGGAGGAGGCGGAGGCCGAAGCGGAGGCCGAACCCGAACCCGAACCCGAACCCGGGCCCGGAGAGGCGCTGGAGGGTGAGCGGCGCGGGCGGGCGCGCACAGCGCCCCGCGGTGGATCCCGTGGTTGAGGGAGCGGTGGGGCGGCGCGAAGTGCGGCGGGCGGGCGGGCTCGGTCGCTCCTTCCCCGCGGGGCGGGAGGCGGGGGCGGCCTGGGGGGTGCTGAGATGGGGCTGGGGGGCGGGTGCCCTCCCGCACAGCCCCGCTGGAAACACGGGGTGTGAAAAGGGTGTTCGGTGCTCCTGGATGGCTGTCGGTATGTGGGCTTGAGGGGAGCTGCCCGGTCTCCCCGCAACATCCACCAGTTTCTCATTTTAGGTGACGAGCATCACTTCGGGAATCCAGACTCCTTGACTCGACCCCCTATCAAAGCGCACAGATCACCAGGTAGGGTAGGTTTTGTCTTGGAGAGAGGTTACTGTGCACGCTGCTTGCAAAGGTGCTGAAATGTGCAAAACCTGAGGAAATGGAGTTTATTTGGGTTTAGCTCTTTTTTCAGGTTTTACCATGGTTCTGATGTGCAGGTGAGGAAATCCTGCCAGGGTTTCTATTCCATATGTGAGAGACAGGGAGTGTGTCTCTGCCTTCCAAAAGGATTGGTGCATATAGAGCACACTGAATCCCTTAGTGACTGTTTTACTTCGTGCATCAATTGGCATAGTATTTTGTTAGGGCATTAAAGTGGGGAATAACAGATTTTACTAACACTGCTTGGTTTTTAAAGGGCTGAATTTAAATCAAGTATTTTGAGCTGCAAAAATAGATCACTGTAAGACTCTCTACAGAGAGCAGCATTGCTTGCGATAGAGTGCATGGTTGGGGCTCACTTGTCCTTTCTCTGAAGCACCAGGGATGTCATGAGGCTTTAGCCTGTCATTCCACCAGAAAACTGCTAGCAAATTGTCTCTATTTCCTTCCCTTTTAGTCCGTTGGTCTATTTTGAGTTGGACTGTATACATTATCGGTATGTGGCAATCTTGGATGAGCTGGACTAGCCTAAGACTATTCTCTGTTCCCATCTGCTCTTGTAAGAGCGCTGTCACCAAGTTCTCATTACAGCTGCAGTGCATGGCCCTAATTATGTGGCACTGCTCATAAAGAAGGCTGCCAATATTATGCTTCAGAAGCAGAATTTTCAAGAGGTGTGGGGAAAACAATAAGATCTGGAAGGAGGAACAGAGAGGTCATGAATATTTCCTTGGGAAAGTACAAAGGTTTATCTGTGAGAAAAGCTGTGGGAAGCTGTTACTCCCAAATGATGGCTAACAGGGTATTAACATACTTAGAATTTTAAATGTGGTTAGGCTGCTTTAGGAGGCAGAGCTGAGCGGTTTTTTTGCTAATGCAGAAGTCTCTAAAAATGAGGTTGGGGGAAGAGATGTCCTCCTGCCACCTCCTTGAGCTCTTAACAGTGGTATTTGATTATAGTCACAACCGGCATAAAAATATGATGTTAAGAGACCCTAGTGCTTCATACAGGAGTGAAGGAGTATTTTCCCCCCTCGCAGACCTCCTACCTGTAGCTATATTGGATTTTTTTTTCTGCAGAGTTTAGGGCAGACCAGGGCTAACGCTGAGTCTGTGAGGCAGCGGGACAAGCAGAGCGGTTTTTTACAAGGACATAGTTGTCCTGCTTCCCTGAGCAAAATGGAAGCAAAACCACAACTTGAGAAACTGGTTTCTGGCTTCTGCTTAGAGGTTTTAAATATAGATTAGGGAACTGGCTTCTAGAGCTAAAAAGCCTTTACGAGCCTACAAACCCTGCCTCAAATCAAACATCTTCTAGATGAACGAACTAAAGCAGTCTCTGTTGAAGTTGTTTTAAAATATGCAAGTACAGTGTACAACTGTACAAGTTAAAGGCAGGTACGAGGTAGTTTTGGCACTCGAGTTTGCACTGTGTGTAGTTGCTGTGGAACGTTGCAGCAAACATGTCGCGGGATAGATAGGTACCAGACAGAAGGAAATGTTCTGCTATGTTAAAGCAGGGAGGGGCTTTATATTTTGGTTTATAACTCTCTAGCTTATGAACTCACAGATTTCCAATCTCTTTTATTAAACTGCCATGTGACATGGGGACAGGAAGATCACTCTCTCTTGCCAGGTGACTGTGCCACAGGTGGCAGATTTGAGGTGAATAGGGAAATCCTCACTAGCTGCCTCGGAGGTAGGAATGATCCTTTGGATAAGAGGCTTAAGACCTTGAAAGGGAAGGACAGGCATGTCTGGACTGGACTTAGATATTAAAAGGAGAGTTTACCTTTTTCTGCCAGGGGTACCACGTGTGGTGTCTGCTTGCACTAATGCTCTTCTTGTTGGCAATACCCGCTGTTACAGAAGGCACCGATTCACATGTGAGAAATGAAGTGGTGTATTTTTACATCTTTCCTTTTTACAACAACTTTTAAGAATACTTTGAGAGACATAGAATACTGATTGATGCAAAGAAGGAGAGAGGAATTTAAAAGTATGGACTGCATGAGTCCATAGATTGATAGTCTATAGACTGCATGAGTCTCTAGATTCATAGATGTTTCTGGTCTTGTGATTATGAGCCACCACTGTTAGTGAGGTTTTCCTTGCAAAACTTTGGTACGTAGTGAGATACTGTGGGTATGTTGTGTGGCATTCCTGAAGATGTAGTACTGTGGTGAGCATCTTCAGTCTTAGCTTGGTGGGAAGTCAGTCATTTAACAGCTTTTTAAGATGGTTTTGAAAATACAGTATCCTACCCATTATGTGCAAATACTTCACTGTTGTATCTGTGACTTAATATTTTAGTTTTAAAAATACAGTTTTCTCTCTTTTGTGTTTTGGGTTGTGTTG
Organism: Nesoenas mayeri; assembly: GCF_963082525.1. Taxonomy (NCBI): domain Eukaryota; kingdom Metazoa; phylum Chordata; class Aves; order Columbiformes; family Columbidae; genus Nesoenas; species Nesoenas mayeri. Next base: position 28,786,102 of record NC_137554.1, on the reverse strand, counting down.
GTTTGTTTCCTCCTTTGTATGCTTAACATAGACTGGCATGCTAAAGCTACTAGAACTTTTCTTGAAGTAAAGTTAAATAAACACTAGGTGGCAAGCTGTGTGTTGCCCTCACACATATAGTAAAAGAACTACAGAAACGCATTAAGCCCTGGGAGAACCCAGTGCTGTTAAAATAATAAAAGGACCCAGTGTGAATGTTATAGAGAAAAAGTTCTACTAATTGTGTTCTTCCCTTTGCTGTTTCCTCTGCTTGTCCCCTTCAGCTTGATCGCTGTGCCGTGGTCTGTGTTCCACAGCTGTACTACTGCTTTAATTTCATACCTGAACTTTTTTATTTCCCCTCCTTGAATCCAGGCAACCATGTGGTTGCACTTTATCCTTTCAAGCCTCTTCTCCTGATGTTCTGCTCTTGATTGGCTTTCCAGCCCTGACCTTTGCTCTGTGACTCCTGTCATCTTGCAGGGCTTTATCCTTTCTAGTTAGTTACACTAATGGAGTTGGCTTTGGGCATCTGAATGGCTGTGTTATTAGGGAAACAATCTACAGGTGTTGGTTTAGATTCTTCTTGACTACCTGAGGGCATTAAGTGAGGAGCATGGGTGCCCTTGGTTGCCTCTGTGGTTAATGAGCCAAAGAGACCCAACTAATGGATGGTTTGGGTAACATAAAGAGGGGACTTATGTTCTATATTTGCTTCTCTCTCTTTTCCTTTCTGCCTAATGCTATGGAAGACAGCAAAATTATTGTTTCTAAGTTTGGCCCAAAGCTGCGGGAAAAATTCTCTTATGTATTTACTAGTTTACACTGAATCCCTTTAGTGTAAGGCATATCTTGGCTTTTAGTATTTGGTGTCTTGATATCTGCTTTTTTTTCAAGTCTTTTTAAGCCAAGGACTCCTAAAAAGTGGGGGAAAAAAAAGCATGTGGTGGTTGCAGTGAACTCAAATTTACCATAAGCTTTTCAAATCTTAGTTGCTTTTGGTTACATTTTAAGGAAGTAACTTGAGAGATCACAACTTGAAAGTCACTGTTTTAGGTCATATATGTTCTGAAACTGTCTTGGGTCCTTCAGGTTTGTGATGTTATGAGAACAGCTGATACTTCACTTTTACCAAACTTTTGGGTTTTTTTTCCTTCTTTGGCTCCTGATAGGCAGTTCTTCAATTTCCTTTCTCCAAGAGAACCCAATAAAGGAAAAAGCAAAGGCTTATGACAGTAATGAACCCGAGGAACCAGCAAGGCATCAACCAAACCTTTATACGCCATTAAAAGGTAACAACGCTAATTTTATCAGTACCTTTTCCGTGATGTAACAAATGATTGTTTAAATGTGCTAAAATGACTTTTTTTCAGTTCTGTTACAAAAGGGGGAGTCCTTGAGTTGAAATCTGAATGGATGAATAAGTTTAAGGAAAGAATTACTAATTTTTCAGTGTGTGCTCCTGCACTTGAGTCAGATTAAACCTGATTGTAGTCATCTGCTTGGACGTAAAACCATAAAGTTCAAAAAGCACAGTTTTCAATTTTGATAAATACATAGCTGTTTTTTGAAAAGCAAACCAAAAAGATGAGCAATATACCTGCTTCAGAAACTGATTATAAGATGGATCTTTAATTGCTTCAGGCAAATCAAACCTATTCTTTTTCTAAAAAGCTGAGTTACTTTTGACTCTAGCAGGGGGAAGCTGGCTATACCAAGTGACTTTAAAGTGAGGGAGCATTTTTTCTGTTCACTGCTGAGATTTTTCTCTATGTGGGTTCCAGAAGGGAAATAGGGTGAGGAGGAAAATAGGGGATACTTTTTAGCCCAGTGGAAGGTAGTTACGTTACTACAGGTGGTTTGAATACATCCAAATAGATACAATATGAGGGAGGTTTTTAGGAGAGCTGGTAACTAGTCAGAGAGTGAGGCAGGGGCTTGCATTCATTTGGTTAGTAACAATTCTAATCACAGTGTTAATGGGAGAGCACTGACAGCAGTTGTGAGCACAGACCAAGAAAACAGGGGCACAAAGGAGGTAGCTGGGATGTGCACAAGAAGATGCCTGTGTCAGCTGGCTGTTCCCCACCAGCACAGGCAGGATTCTGCTCAGGCAGCCAAGAACATGCCCATGTGTGCTGGAGTCCCCTCAGTCCAATAGCTGTATTGTTATGGTGGTAGCTTTACACTGGTTGTTTTTATTTGTCCTTCCTGCTGAATAGTTTTGGTTTCACAAATGAAGAGCCTGGTACCATCCCTTAACAATCAATTAATGCTGCTGATTCCCCATCCTTTCCATTTCATCATTGTGTTGTTACTTTTTAAAAGAAAAACCAGGAAGGATAGTTTTTTGTCACATCGGGAAGAGCAGGCTAAAGGGCCAAATTAAGTCCTTTCTATTAGATAAGCTTTCTCCATCTACAGAGAGGGGTCTGAGAGGCTGTGGTATGGCCCAGGCGTGGTTTGGCACTTCAACACATACTCCTTCCCTAAAAACCTTTGAAGATTTCATAGGAAGAGCTAAAAGCATGTATGGCTTGTCTGTCTTATTCTGACCTCTGATGTGATAACCAAGTTTGTTCATTTGTGCTTCGGTTTCAGAAAGAAAGGCGGACTTCCTTGAGAAGAATCAAGAGCATCACTCAACTACATTACAGAGTAGGTTGAACAATAGATACCTAGTCTTTCCCTGGAATTAAGTGAAAAGTACAGAATTCTTTTGCTTTGCTTATGATTTTTTTTTTTCTGCTGTGGGACACTTTGTCTGGGAAAGTAGAAAGGGACCCAGGAGGGACATCCAAATGGCAGCTGGAGAAGGCAGCACGTTCCAGGGCGAGAGCCCATTCTATGAGGTTATTCAACTTGCTGACCACAGAAAATTACCCACTTTTAAAAAGTTTTGTCTGGGTTAGGAAATGGAATTGACTCATGGGACAATCAATAAGTGCAGAGCATGTACTGGTGGTGTTGTGTTGGTGAGCTGAGGAACGGAACAAAACCTTCACCTTTTGGTAGCAGTGAATGTTAGATTAGTGTGTACACATCACCTTCCCTTCTAGCTTTTCCCTGGGTAACGGTGGTCTGCAATGACTGAATTAGTTGTCTTATATTCCTGGAGAGAAGCAGAATTTTCTTTGCTGGAAAACTCCAGTCTGTTAATCTACTGACCAATTCCTTGTGTTTCAGATTTTCATCATTGGTTGCTTTTGTGGATTTGTTTTGGGTTTTATTTTTCTCTAGGAAGAGTACTTGAAAGGAGAGGGGAAAAAAGTTCTTAATTCTTAGTAGCTTTCTGTTCTTAATGTCTTGGTGCTTGTTTCTATTCTGAACACATACAAATTAGCAAAGTCTTGTAAGTCAGAATTTGGTCTGGAGAACATGGGGTGTTGTTTGAGGTTTGGTGGCACCACAGTGCCTTCCAGAAGAGAAGCTCGTCTTGTGGTAGCTGCGCATCTGCAAAATGTTTTTGAAAAATGAATTGATGCAGGGAATTCTGGTTTGTCTTGTATTTCTTCTTTCCAGTGCCAGAGGTAATAGGTGCTGCAGGAGTGACCAGTTGTGTGTTGGGCAAAGAACTTTGGAAAATCACTTGAAACTCTGAAAGCTTGAAGGTGTCTGCGGAAGTTATGCCCTTTGAATTAGGAAAGACAAATAATTTGCTTGGCCTTCATGCAAATTGTGTTGCAAATAAGACAAGATTCTTAGGTAGGATAGGATCTGGTTTCAGACTGTGTTTTGTTGTTTTATTTTTCCTTTAGGGTATGAATCACAGCTATCTCATAAGTATGAAACCTAAGCTCTGCAAACAGGGCTACATTGTAAAATATTACAGAATTTAGGTGATTTTGGTCTGTTAACTATTAGAAGACTTCCATAAGCTTAGGCAGTTAGAAGCTCCGTGTCTGTGCCCTATGGAGGCGGGGAGTTGAAATTACAGAATGGAGTAGTCCATTAAGCCAGTTAAGCTCTGGCTTAAACCAGAGCTGCTTTTAGCACCTTCTGCGATTACATTCATACAGAAACAAGGTTATAGAATTTATTTTAGTGTTCTTGAAATAACTACTGCAGGGTGTGCTTGTTCAATTTGTTCTCAATAGTGGCATTGACAGTATCCTGATTTGGTTATGTATTATTAAAGTCCCTTCAGCTTTGAACCAGTTGCTGTAGTTCACAAGGAGCCAGAAATTCTTGTGTCTTTTTAATTAACTGACTAAATACAGCAAATATGCTGACCAGTAATTGCACTGTATATATTCACACTGGTCTCTTGGGAAAGTTGTTCATAATGCTCTTTTATGGATAATGTATCTTGTAATTGCTGTCTGAGTCCATTTAAATAAATAGACCAAAAGTATATTTTGAAGTAGAAAGCTTGCATTTTGCTTTAAAAGCACAATTCATCTCAAGAAACTGACTGGTGATGAAGCAAGCCTCTGACCCAAGCTAGATGGAGAGGGGACATGAAACTATGGCTTTAACATATTGCTTTGCTTTTGATACTTATATCTTGCATTGTGTTATTTTTCTAATATGTGTGTTAATTTAGCCTCCATTTTTCTATCCCTTAAATTCATGAGCAAAATCAGGAAACTTAATTGGGACACGAGATCCTTCTGCACAAAATAACGGGTTGTTAGATCTCTGCCGTTTTGTCGTCTTGTACGTGAAATCCTTCCATTTCTATTTGCGTAACTTTTCAAGAGTTAAAAATCTTTGCGGATGATTTGTGATAGGTTGGGGACCTGTGATTTTTATGCAAGATTGTCAAGATGGCTGAAGGACTGACATTTGGCAAAAAGTGGAGATGGAAAGTTGGTCTGAAAGCTGAATGGGACTTTTCAGGCTAATGTGTCATTTTCTTTGTTCAAGACGGTCTTTGCCTGAGCACAGGAAGGCGAATGATGCAGAAAAGAACAGAAAGCCCCAAACTTGGTAGAGCCCTACCCAGGGTGAGGTCACTGCATCCCCTTTCCTCCTGCTTAGCAAGACTGTGTTCACTTCAAGAAGGTGTTACGCAAGGGTGCTTTGTTAACCTTCCTGTAAGCCTCGTAGAATTTTGTATGTCAAAGCAAAACTAAGAACAGCTTTTCAATGAAAATACTGCAGTTTCGTGATTTTAAACTCCCTGGTAAATTCCCCGCTGGAAGATTGGTTATAATTGTTGTCTTAGTGTTTTCACTCATGTTCCTTTCTTAATCTCTTAACAGGCAGAAGGAAATTTCGAGACCAGCCCAGCATAGGGAAGAAGTCACAGCCTTTGGCCAAAAGTAAGACTTCTGCTTCTGTTTCATGCTTGTGGTACATTTAACCATTTTTATGCCTGTCCAAGTATTAGATTTCCTGGTAGCTGGTGTTAAACTGAGGGTCCTTGTCAGAACAGCTGACTTGCTTGCTAGGGCATGTGTTTTCAGCACTAAGGAAGGAAGAGTATTGTATAATAAGTAACATTTCCATCTGAATTTAAGGTCTTCCACCTTTCATGTTTACAAAGATTTGTTGCAAGATTAAAATTGAGGCAGGCCTAGCAGTGTTCTTATTTAACAGTTTTTGTGTTGCTGTCCTGATAAAAGGGTATAAAAAGGTAGCATGAGGTATATCGTTCTCTCCTGTTTCCAGGGAGGTTCGTATATTTTTGTCACTGATTTTACTGGGAACAGAATTGAGCCTTATGCTTGCAATTGGTCAAATAAGTGCTAATTTGACAGTTCAAATACAAAACCAAATCAGAGTATCTGATACTCTATATGCTTCCTGTGCAGTGTTTGCTGTGTGTACTTTTTGGGAAGCTGACCGATCCAAAGACCACAAATGTTTTCTGATAATGTTTGAGATGCAGCTATAATGCTGCAGAAACTATTTTTATCGTTATGGGAATAAGGAGGAGAAATAACACCACAGAAACCATCCTGGTGATGCCAGGTTTTGTACAGGGCTTTTTCTGCAGAGCCTAAACGTAGGAATAAGCTTAACCTTTTCTAGAACCATTTTAAGCTCTTAGTTTGGATTTGATTCAATAGAGTGGAATATTGCTAAACTTTCAGAAGAATGTCCAAATTCTTAGTCAATCTGGAAATGCCTAAAACGTCCCTTTTTAATGCTGTCACTTCACTAAATTGCTGAAGAAGTTAAAAGTTTGTGTTTTGTGTATTGGTTCTTTGTGTGTGTGTGTGTGTGTGTAGTCTTTTTGTTTAACTAGAACATTTTCTTTATGCTTTCCAACTATGTACCAGTAGCTTGAGATTGGGATGAGTTCATTGAATTCTACTGTTTCCTCTTATTTTTTTCTCACTTGTTGACTTCTGATTCCTTTTAAAACATTTTCTTCTTGTTTACTCCTCCTTTCTACAGATGATGGTGAATCACAGAGTGGATTTCACAAGAGCTGGACTTTGTTACTGGTTCTGTTGATTAGTGTCCCGTTGCTTTATGTCCTGTGGAGTGGAATACCAAGTCTTCTGGATGTAACTTCGTCAAGTAGAGATACTCAAATTCTACAGGCGTTTCGGGCCCAGATGAAGAAACTAAAAAATACTTACCAAAGTCAGGACCATAACCTGTGGAAAAGAACCCATGCGTTCCTTGAGAAACACCTTAATTCTTCCCATCTGCATTTGGAGCCAGCCATCTTACTGTTCACCGCTGGCCAAGAAGCTGAGAAAGCACTGAGGTGCCTAAGTTATGAAATTGCCGATGCTTTTGCCTTTTCCCAGAATGCTACTACAATCAAAATCAATGGGGCAGACAAAGCCATATTAGACAGTGACATTGTCAAGCTGGAGGTAGATAATGAGCTCAGCTCTGGGTTCAGAGAAGGCAAGAAGGTAGCAGTGGTGCATCGGTTCGAGTTACTGCCTGCAGGCTCCACCTTAATCTTTTACAAGTACTGTGACCATGAAAATGCAGCATTTAAGGATGTGGCTCTGCTGTTGACAGTTCTCCTGGATGAGCAGTCGCTGAGAAAGAGCCTCACCTTGCGAGAAGTTGAGGAGAAAGTCCGAGATTTCCTCTGGGAGAAGTTCACCGGTTCAGATGTTCCTAGTTCTTACAATAGTATGGACACAGATAAGCTGAGTGGACTGTGGAGCCGTATTTCTCATCTTGTGTTGCCTGTTTGGCCTGAAAAAGGCCTCCCTGTGGAGGGATGCAGATAAAAATAATTGTAGAGGACTGGGGAAAGGAACAAGACAGCAAATGTATGTAGTGATGGCTGAACAGGGGAGATGTCCTGTGGCAGCTGAGCTCAGGCAGCAAGCAGTCCTTTCTGTGCAAAAAAATTCTACCAGCTGGCAGGGTTGTTTCTGCTAAAGTAACCAGGACTTCTCTAAATCAGCTGCAAAATGTAAGCAAGGAACTTGCTAGTTGTTGGTAAGTTGTGTTCAGTGACTTATTCAGGCTTGTCATCCTGGAGCTGAAAGTAAGTGCAGAACCACTCATCTGCTCCTAGAGCTGCCTTGGTGCATTATTGGCTTTTCTATGAGGATCCTTTTCTGGTGATGCATAAAGCTGATATTGCGTTTGACAAGGTAACAGGGTGCAAAACCATCACCTACATCTGTCACAATTACTTACTTTTCTTCTAATATGAGAAAGAACATAAACTGCAAATGATGGTAAGGTGATGTGTGAGTCTTAAGCACAAACATTTTCTTGACCTGTCTGATCACAACATAGGTGTCAGCTCTCTCTGACTTCTAGAAATGGCAAAATTGCTCAAAAGATTTGTCATTTGCAGAGAACCTTTCAGCAGTTGTTTCTTCCTTAAATGAGCCTGCCCCAAACAGTTCTGCAGAGTGGCAAAAGCTGAGGCTTGCTTGACGTTGGTAGTACTGATGTCAGGTAAGTAATCCCTCAGCGCCTCTTTGCCTCACTGCTTCCAGGAACTCTCTGCTCTTTGTCAAAGTTCTGCAAGTCTTAAAATTTTGGGGAAAATGATAAAATGTCAGCAGTGTGTGTGTACTAAAGACCTCTTACATCTCCTTTCCAAACAAAAGTTTAGGAAGATGTAGGTTCTTTCTCATTTTAATAAGATAACTATTTTTGCATCAAGAGAATTTATTTATTTGTGGAACTTGCTATCCTAGAAAAATAACCTTTCCTTGCGTATCTGCGTATAACCTGCTGCTTGCCGTAAAAGCTTCTAGTGAAGAACAGGTTTACAATGCATGCTTTTAAAATACATTTTTTTTTAGCATGCGTCATGCCGAGAATCCCTCGCACCAGACTAAAAACCTGTACCTGTTTCTATTTTGTGTAAAAAATAAAGAAAATTGAAGCATTTCCATGTCATTGCTGTTAGTGTACGCTCTTGAATTACTGATCCGTGTGCATTTGGTTTTATTGAGTACAAAGGAACGTGTGAAGACTGCTCTCAAATTAATAGGATGTTTTCTTGTAACAGCTGAGAGATTAGCGGCTCTTGGACCCATCCTTTATTCACAAGCCTCTTGAGCTGTCCTGTTGCAAAAAGTCCTTCTTAACCAGGAAAACCTTTTCAGGTGCTGGACCTTTTGGCTTCTTTGTGCAAGCAAAGGTTTGGGGTTTTGCATGGAATAGACCAAAATAACCTTAAGTATATAAAAGAACACAGTTGGAGAGACACAGAGCTGTGGTCTCTTAAATCAGAGGTGGATTTGTTTTAACTACTGAGAGCCAGCAATGGATAGTGCTTTTACTGTTTATATTGCTTTCTGGATGTTTAAGAATAGCTCAGGAAGAAAAAGATGGCATTTACATTTTAGACGTTTCACTGGACAAATTTTTTTCTTTACAAAAACAACTGTGATTTATTTCTGAGTGTGTCCTGATAGCATATCTGTTTGTATATTACGTAAACTATTTTAGTAATCATTAAATTTGTTTGTTTTATAAGCTGTTTTATTATTTGCTGATTGAATTTTAAGGGGTTAGATTTTTTTTTTTAATACATATAAGATTGCTTCTTTTACCTTTGACCAAATAAAGACACTTAAAATACAACCTTTTGCAAAATTAAGAACTTTGAAGAAACTTGAGGTACATGATAGATAATGGGATCTAGATGCATGTATTTGATAATATCAGCGTTTTTCTCTAATGGGGCACAATTCAGGAAATTGTGATAGCTGTGAATTGTCTTTTACTTGGTGTTCTTGTACTGTTCCTCAGCTGGAACTAATTATAAGATACGGTTCACTTGTTTCATTAGTCCGATACAAGAGTCAGCAGCTGACCAAAGGGATGACTTCATTCTTGTTCCACTCCTAGCTGCATGTTCCTGTACCTTTGCTGTTGCAAACTGCTGCACCACGAACTGACTGGAGGGACAGTCTTACTAAAATATAGCTTAGGAAAAAAGTATATACTTAGGAGAACTGGTAGCCACACAAAAAAAGAAAGATTAATTTATGACATGAAGGCAAGCTCTTCTAAAACTGCTTCCCCCAAGATTATGGGGTATTATCAGAGCTATGTTCCCCTGTTTCAAAACAAAATAGGAAGGTGCCTGAACATAAAGACTTAATGTTCTACTTAATTTTCTGGCAGACAAAAGAGGATGACTTGAGGTTTTTTTGTTAAACTGTAGGGAAAATTAGGTGTATTTTCATATCCATGGTGTGCTGCTTAGTCTGGAAAAATAAATGAAAAGCAAGATGCTGTACACACAAAGTAGCTCCTTCTGGAGGAGTGGGAAGGCTCAGGATTAGAAGGCCGTTTTGCTCTTGAAGTTGTAGGTCCTTTTTGTAGCTGTTTGTGGCTTGGTCCTTAAAAGGCTCTCATTAAATATTCACACATAATTAATGCAGATCTCATTAAGTAACTCCTCCTCAGCCAGAGGTGAAGAGTAATGTCTGTCTATGTTGCTCACAGGCAGCTGATTACTATCCTCTTGTATAATGACTTCATTGCCGGCAGCAAGCATAGCCATTTGATGTTTCTTCCAAATTGTAAAATACTTTGGCTTCTTCTAGGGAAATCTCCCTTCTGAGGTTGACCTGTCCCTGTCAGCAGCTCAGCAAATTAAATAGTCTGTGACAGCAAAAATGTGCCTATATAGAGCAAGCACACCAGGTCTGGCCTTGAGACTGAAGAGGGGACATTTCTTGTTCTGTGGGCTTACAGTAAAAAAGCTTTGTGCAGAACAGCATCTCTGGGGAGCAGAACAAGCTACAAACCAACGCACAGCCAAAATTTCCAGCGCTCTGCAAGTTGGACTGGAAAACAGAGTTAAACCGCTCTTTGGGCTGCGAGCAGACACCTGCAGCTGGACAGAGTCCCTGTGCAGGCAGCCAGCCCAGGGTGGAGTGTGGCCCCTCTTCTGCTGCTCCTGCTGTCACCTGTGAGCACCTAGAGGGTGACAATACCTGTATTGCCCTCAGCCCTGTGTGCTGGAAAAGGGACCTAAAACAACGCACAGCCCCAGCTGTTGTTACCTTGTCTCTCACACCCTGCTCTGTGTCATGTTACACTGAGCGGTGGAGTTTTGAGCGTGCTAAGCGGGTTTATTAAAACGACTAATTTCCACTCCTCCCCCATTTTTCACTCCAACAAAAGCATTTGTTCATTTTCCACAAAGTAAAAACAAAAACAATGGTTTTCATACACTTTATAATTGATTCAGCTCAAATTGAGTGCAAAAGGCAAGGTGAGCTCCATGTTAAGGTAGGCATAGAAGTATTTTGTGTACAGCATGCAGCTATGTGCACCTTGTGCAGTACAATCCCAGGCATGCTGTATTTAAGAAAAAAAAAATTTTGGAGGCGTGTAATGATATATGAACAACTTGCCAGATTGTGTGCAAAGATCCGGTACCATAGCTGGAAAATTATGAGAACAAATCAGAAGTGATCCCTTCTATTTCGTAAGCCCAAATCATGTGGCCAACAATTTTTCATGCATTGTTTCTGCTGTAAAACAAACTGCAAAATTGTAGGAGTGTGGAAAAGGTGGCAGAGGGGTTGTTCCTGTAGAGCTGTCCTGTGTCCTGTTTTATTGTCAGCTCCTGACAGTTGGATTTATAACTGAATGCCTGGACAACCTCATTCCATGTCCAACAGGTGGACGCACCCTTCCCCAAATTCCTCTGGGCTCTTGGGAGCCACATCGGTCAAGGAAAGGAGGGAGGGAGTCTGGGGGAGCTCAAGCTGATCTTTCGGCTGCAATAGCCAGCTGCCCCTGTCTAATTTTAGAAGGGGTGTGCAAGAGTAGTACGGAGTGGAAAACTTCCCAAACCTCTCTCTTAAAGCTGCAATAACCAAGCTAGCGTAAGATGAGATTGTGGCTCTTTGCTTTTAACTGATGATCTGCCTCCATCCACCCCTCTCAGCACTGGGAACGTGCTTGCTGCGCTTCTCTCTGTTGCTCTGCGGTTCAGTGAGCAGTTCATCAAACTGGAGTGTGTTCAGTTCCTTCTCTCAGCTGTGGCTGTCTGCAGGTAAACGGTTTATTTATTTCTAGTCTTAGAGTATTTCACGACATGATTGCATTTCCCTTAAGAATGTCTTTCTCTTTTTGTGTGATGTTTGTCTGTCAGAGCTTTGCACTCTTTGGTAGGAAATATTTGAAAAAGTAATCTAAAGTTTTACAATTAAGTTCCACTGCAGATACAGAGAATAAATATAAGCTATATAGAAGCAGAAACAGTATTTGCCCTTTAATTTTATTTGACTGACTGAAATGATTTTCATGTTTGAGAAAATCCTAATATGATGCCTTGTTTGCCTGAAGATGAAGAGGAGGAGCATGAAACTAGATTAACTGCTTCCAACCAGAAAAGAGAAACTATATTTAAAAGCATAATTAAAGAGGTAGTGTATTACAAAAGTGCTGAATAATTTAAATAGCCTGCCAATCCAGCAATATTAAGCAGTGGATTTAAGAAAACAGTAGGTGATGACAGGGAATGTAATAATCTAATTTGCCCTAGTCTGCAATCAGGGCTCCCATACACTGTAGTAATACTGTTTTCATTGACTGAATTTGTCATTATTGTTATTATTACTTACAGTCTTCCTCCTGCACTTGGGAGGAGCAGGTTTGCTCTTTGAGGGCTCAGGAGGGAATTAGGCACTATTTACCACTTTTTCTCACTGGAGCTGTGCTCGTCTTTTGGTGTTCATGTATTTTTTTCCCCTCATCTGGCAAAACCAAACCATTTTCAAAGGTTTAACCACTGACATCTCAAGCTCCTCTCTGGTTTCAAAGCAGGTATGCTTACACTGGAAAATACACTCTGTAATTAGTTTGTGTATGTAAAAGAGACAAATTAAGGTTAAATGGGTATCCTGTAATTGTGATATGATTAAGTTCTGCATTGCTTAAGCTTTGCAGCTGTAATGGTCTCAGTGTTTAGGGTGTTTCTGTATGGTGTTCCTGTACAAGAATATTTATGTGCAAAACGCTGACCATTCACAAGACGAGAGGATATGTAAAAATAGTTTAATCCTTTTTAGTTAAGAAAAAAAGAAGGGGAAACATAAAAGCTCCAATAGTTCTAGTGATTTTTAGTGGTTGGGGTAGATAACTCTCCGCCCCCACGCTCCCTCAGGAAATCTGGCATCTGTAGTCAAACAATCATACTAATGACTGAAAACCAGACTCTGATGAAATTGTAGACAAGCCCTGAAGGAGACATTCCCAAAATAACCATAGAAAGAATTTCTTTTTTCCTATTCTAATGACTTTCCTTCTGCAGTGGAAATAATTTTGTTATAGTTGGATAACATCTTAAACCTATTTTTGAAACATGGGTGGTTTTAATGCATCTTTGGGGTGGAATCTATGCAATAGGAGATAGTATACTAATGAACTCTTCTGGGTTTATAATGACTGCTAAAAGTGAAATTAAGCTGGTGGCACTCAGTCATCTCTATGAAGTTTTGCAAATGTCTATTTAAATTTGGCAACTGGGAGGCTGTAATCAGAGCTGCTTTCATTTAGAAAAAAAAAAAAAAAAATCTTTTTTCTAAAGATGACTTAGCTATGAATACAAATGACTGAAAAATGGTGCCCTAGTTTCGGCTGGAGCCGGTTCAGGAATGCCAGCATCAGCGCTGGCACTGCAGCTTCATTAACATTGCCAAGGTCTGTTCTTGCATCAAAACCGAGCGCTCTGCTGCAGTCCTTTTTTATTTTTACACCATTTGCATGCGGACTGAACCGGCAAGTCAAGCCTGCACCACCGTGGGGAGAGAAGAAAAACGAACCAAACACAACTTTGATGGAAATACTGGAAAACGACGTTTCGTTTTGAGTGATGGTCTGGGGTGCAGAGGGACCCGAGGGCTAGAACCTCCCCGGCCCGGGGGCTGACAGGAGGCCCGGCCGCCCGAGCCCGGGAGCCGCCGGCGGCCGCCTCGCCCGGGGCCTGCGTGGGCTCCCCGGGCACCATGAAAGCTGCGCTGGGCCGGCGCCGCCCTCAGCCCTTCCCGCCGCCCGGGGTGCACCTGCAGCGCGGCGCCGGCCTCCGCTCCTCACCTCAGCCCGGCCTGGAGCGCGGCCTCTGCTTCTGCAAGGTAGGGCGGGCTGACCCGCTCGGCTGCGGCCCGGTGGGGCAGGGAGGGGTGGGAGGCCGCGCCGCACCCAATATGGCCGCCGGCGGGGTGAGGCGCGGGCAACGGCGGGATGCCGCCATGTTGGGAAGGTCGGCGGCGGCCCGCCTCTCGCGAGACTTGGCCCCTCGCTCCCGCCCTGCCCCGCGCCGCCGCCGTCGCGGCCGCCGCCGCTCCGTGTCAGTCGTTGGCCGGTAATGGCGGCGGGCTGGCGCCGCTGAGGGCACTGCGCGGGCAGCGGAGCCGAGCTCGGGGCGCCGCCAGCTCCCGCCGCCTTTCTGTCCGCTCCTGCGGGATGTGCCGGAACCCGCCTCTGGGGCGGCGGGTGTCGATCGCCGCCGCCGCGACCAGGTGAGGAGGCGCCGGGAGCGGCCCGTGCCGCCGCCCCAGGCCGCGCTCGGCTCGGCGCCGCTAGCGGCTGCCGTCCCGCCGGGGGCTCGACGAAGTGGGGCCGGGGCGGGGGCCGGGTTCGGCCGTTGCCGGGGACTCGGCGGTCGCGGGGTTCTGTTGTCCGGGCGGTGCTGCCGGCTGTCACTCGACTCGGCCTCTGCTGCCGCCGCCGGACTCCGACCTCCTCTGCTTTACTTGTGCTTTACGCGTTAAGTCTCCGTCTCTTTCTTCTTCTAGTTTTAATTTGTTTTCTGCTCCTTATTGTATCGGGAGTAGCGGAAGAAGGGAGAGGGCAGGGGAACTCTGGTTCCACTGTTGCTTATCGCCTTGTATGGGAAAACAGCCGAACGCGAGTGTTTTCCGTAAGGCTGCGGTGTCCCCGGCCCGTGCTGCCGGCTCAGCCTGCGACGGGGCTTTCTAAAGGTACGTTGTGCCGGTGTCGGTGCCATTCTGGCCCGGGCTGGGGGAACTGCACCGGGGTTGCCGGGTGTCTCACTGCTGAAAGCGCTTCTTACATCCCCGGGTAACATCAGCCCCGAGCGTTTTCTGCCTTCATTGGTGCCATTCATTGACATAAAGGTTTTTATACCAGTGTGACTGTGGCTGTTTTTTTCTGTGGATGCGGTTGTATGTGATATAAAGCCTGCTGTTGATGCAGGGTTTCTGGAATAGTTTCTCTTTCTGTCTTTGGGTATAAGCTGTATCTCAGCAACCAAGTGTCTCCTGGCACATCGTGTGCATACGTACATGTAGAGGTCTATATGGCAAACAGCTTAAATGTGCGGATGAGCGCTCCAGTATCTTCTGCTTTAAAATTTACGGCTTGATCCGTCAGTTCTATGTTTTGGTTACCTTAAACTAATTCACAGGGATCCAGAGTGTGCAGGCTTGAAAACTCATTCAAGAGTCTACTAAGACCAAAAGCATGGGACAAATGCGTGTGGAGCTGCAGATGCTCAGGCGCTAGTTGTGTCACGTGTGAGCTCAAAATGTTCTGTCAGACTGTGGGTACAGACAGGCTGTGAACTGCTCACTCTTCCGTATAGTTCTGGTTGCTACAACAATTTCATTAGGTAATGCTTTAGATAATTAAATGCGACTGAGGGTGTGGCCACACAAACACTGTAAACTGTTGAATGCTTCGGTTTCTGTGAGTGACGCTACCTTGAACAAAGGTGTGCTGCGTCCACTAAATACAGCAACTTAATTTATGTAGTAATGACACATTTCTACAAGGGGCCAGGGTACTGTGGAAATGATATTGCTGATTGATGTAGATCTTCTGGTAGGCTCCCTCGGCTAGGTGTGGTGATAACTGGACAAACATGATTTTAAAACTACAAAACATTTTGTTGGCATGGATTTTTTGTTTTACTAAGCTTTGGTGCATGGCTGAAGTTTGCCACTGTAACACTGGGAAGACTTTACAGATCTTACAGTCCCAATCTGGATGGTGTCTTTCATGTTTTGAAATAACTTGATCAGCAATTTGTGGCACCATAGTAAAAGCATCCATTAAATGGATAAGAGTCCAATCTTGGAAATGCCAGTTCTTCTACTCTAAAGGTTTTGTTGCCTCAAGTATGATGAACTTTCTGCATCTCCCTGTATCCCTTTACCAGCAGATGTTTTCTGCTGAGAAAGTCTGTTGTATCAAACACAACTGTGGATAAAAGTCATTAATGTGATTAGTCTCATTTACTTTAGTGTGCCCAGATGGGGCTGTAGTCTTATTAACATCTTTAAAGTTAGATATGTGCTTGAAATTATGTTGCTGTATCTCTGGCAGTTGGGCGAAGCTGCACAGTGTAAGATGAGCAAGCATGGTGCTCCGCTGCTGCTTCTCTTTCCCCGCTTTGACCAGTCTGGCACTAACCGTGCGGCGACCTAATTCAGTTTGATAAACTGGTAGAAAAGTAACTCCTCCCCCCAAAAAACAAGAAAAAGTGAATAATTTTCTGCTGGGTTAGGGGGTTGAACTGGTTTGTGACACAGTCAGATGAGCACTGCATCTATCACAGAGGAGTGGCAAGATTGCTAGGGAAGGCAGGGAGGAATATGTACATTCCTTCATCACTGCTGAGTTGCTGAATCAGTTGAACTCTACCTTAGGAATTTGCATTGGGATTGTGACTTTTTTATCAGTACGGCAGCAATGTTTGAACTGTGCTACTGATGTACTTAAACTAATATAAGTCATGCTATTCAAACCAATATAAGCTGTGTTAATACGAGAATAGGTATAGTGGTATAATAATGATAACACAAGGGTTTTGATAGTTGAGTGCAGAGAGAAAACTTTCCCAGTACAGTTAATGTATTAGGCATATGGCTGGATCAGAATGTCTGAGTGTAAAATTTATCCATAGAGGTAAGTGCTTGGAAGATAAATGTGTATAATTGTGCTAATAATATAGTAGACTTTAATGGACTACTCAATTGAGAATGAAATTACTTGTATGCCTAAGTCTGAAACCTTTGTCAATATACTAGAATAAGAATAGAGCAAATAAATTAACTAATCAATTATACTGGGTCAATTGAAACTTACCCAATGCTAACAGAAATTCTGGCTGTGTTTTATCTTCCTAAGAACATTCCTCACCGAGGGCAGAATTTCACACTGAGTCAGATCCATGGCAAAAGATTGTAAAATTCTAGGAAACGGTGCTTTCTCTGATATTTTCCAGTCATATTAATGTGATGTGTTATGTTTGCTTGTCCTGGGGTTTTGGGGTGGGTTTTTTTGACACTCCCATGTTGAGACATTTTTCAGACACTACTTCTGAATGCAGTATCAGAGCAAAGTCATCAAACTTGATAAAGGGGCATTCAGAACATTTTCCCTTAAGTTTTCCTGTACTTTTTTCTCCTTTGGAGGCAAATAGTGATCAGTCTGCAGTTGACACAACTACAGGTGAAGTTGCTGCTCTGCTCTGGTGTCCTTGGTATTGCTGAGCAGTTGCAAGCTTCTGTCTTAGACTCTCAAAATTAGCAAATCTGGTTCTTGGACTTGACCAAGAGGATTGTCTGTAAGTTCTAAAAGACCCTCACAGCTGAGTGTTCCTTGTGAGATGAAGGGCAGCGGATGCTGGCCTTTCAAAGACAAGACTTGTTGAAGGATTTGAGTGTATTCTGCTGGATGGATTTATTATGGTCTGCAAGAATTGAAATCTTTTAATGTACAATTTCTAGTAACTGGAGATGGAGCAGTTGAATTTTTGTTATGAAGGCCAAGGAAACAAATGCAGGAGTATCTTATTTGTTCTTGAAACTAGGGTATGTCACTTATTTTCTTCTCTGTCATAAATGCAAAAAACTCAAAGAAAATACAGAACTTATGAATGAATGGATAGGCAAACCCTCACGTGCATCTCCTTGACAAATGACTGCATTCTCTGAGCCTTTGTACTCTGATTTCTTCGCAAACAATGAATCAAGTTACGCTAGCTGTCACAACATTCATTTCAATAGATTTCCTCAGAGTACCTCCTAGCTTGTGGTGCAGCAGAGTAAGACATTCAATGCATTTTACTTTCAGTAACACTGCTAATTAATTTTTTAGTGCCAGGTGGGTTTTTTCCATCACTTTTGATTAAGCAGGAACACTTTTACAAGTTGCCATGTCTTCTGATAGCAGAAATGCATTGTAAATGTCCATCCCCAGCGTATAGTTGGAGGGAAATCAGATTCAGTAATGTTTCATTTATAGAAAAATCTTCACTGTAGTTTGGATGCAAATTTAGTAGCTTACCGATGCCAGTGGTTTAATCTTAGAACTCATGAAACATGTTTGTATTTTTCTGCTATGTTTCCTGATGTTTGATGGACGTCTGACTGTTGATGTCATTTATCTTCCTGATTAACAGTTAGAAGTAGTGACATGTGCTTTAAAATTCTTTACTGCTTTTCTGCAAGTGTGTGGTGTATCTTGATGGCTCATTCTTTTTTTACAACCTTAATATCCCTAAAAGCTTTTTTATGTTTTTCTAGCTTAAAGTAGATCAAGTTTTATTGGTATATTTGTTTTACTTTAGAAGCTTTTTTTGTTTTAATTATTATTTTCCAAAGTCATAATGATTGGAGTGTGAGTTCCTCTGGTATATTTACTGTTTACACTACAAGAAAAATACTGATGGTCTAAAATTTTACTAATTCAGAGCAGCCAGCATTCACAAGGTCCTTGAGCATAGTTTGTGTTTGTTACTTCCAGCTTTTTCTTGCATAAGCTTTATGTAATTGTGTCCATCATCATTACATACAGCTTCGGTCTTGGAGTGCAGCACAATCTGGACCAGTAAAATATTTCCAAGTCAAATAGTATTAGCAGCCAGTCAGATTAAATAACAACAAAACTACCTACAAAGGCACTCTGAATAATTTGAACCCATTGACTCTTTGCCTCAGCACCACTTAAAAACCATGAGAAGAAAAATACTCAGCTTTGTAGCAGAAACTATTTTGGTGGAGCAAAACAGAGATTACAGACTCGAGATGTTATGGTAGAGAAATGTTAAGATGAGGTTTGAGTCTGTGAAGCATTAAGCAGTTGGAATTGTACTTGGATTTTTAATATTAACTTCCTTTCAGAACCTTTGCTACTGAAATATGTTTATCTGGAAGGTTTATTATATAAGTGAGCATTGAAAGAAGATGGGAGGAGGACCCATCTGATTCTGCAGAGTTGGCTATAGATTCTGGAGATGTGACACTTTTTTGACAAATATGTCATGCGTTTGTTTGTTGTGCTGGAACTTGTCCTCAGTCCTGAGGAAGGTCAGTAAATCACATGCATTTAATATCTAATTGCTTTGAGAGACAAAGATTTTCAGACTCTGGTGAGGCTAGAAAAAAAAAAAGTGTTACGCTTTTCTAAAAAAAAAAATATAAAAAGCCCATAAATGTAACCAAAAAATGTCTTAGAACAATATATTATGGATATTTTTAGCTCTCATTTAAATGGGATAATGCAGTATGGTAAACACTCAGATACCAGAAAAATGGCTAGGTAAAGGTATTTGTATTCCAGACTCAAGCATATTATAATAAATTGTATTCTGTGGTATTTGAGGAGATGTGGAAAGTATTTCTGACATCTTTAAATAGAAATTCCATCACTTTCAGTGGGCTGGCTCAGAAAAATAGTTTGCTTGACAAGGTCTGGTTGTGTCTGTCCACCTGTGTGTGTCTGTTAGTGCCAGGAATGCAGAACTGTCGCTGCACAGACAGGAGCTCCAGAGGGTCTTCAGGCTTCAGAAGCCAACTTTCAATCATTTGTACTTGGAAATTTAAAATGTTATTGTAAACAAGAAAAAACATCCCTAAAACCTTTTATTTGTGCCTATTTCCTCCATGGAGAAGTTGTCTGTTGCTACGGGGCTGGGGCAGATCCAGCTGTTCCCCAGTTTTTCCATCCCTTCTCATTCTGCTTGCATGGACATTGTAGCTCATGGTATGACATAGCTGAACCTAGTAAAGCAGAAAGAACACAAAAATTTACTTTCAGACTTTACCAGTTTCCCAGTCCACTTTGTTTTACCACATAATCTTGACTCTCTTGCCTGAATAAGGGATAAAGAAAAGATGGCATCTTTTATTTGCAGTGCTGCCTTATTGTAACTTAAACTGTGTGAAGTGCTGGCCTTGTGTGCCGTATACCCAGTTTGTAGCAAAACCTGCCACTTTGGGGATTAAATATTTAAGAATATCCCATAGAAGTCAATATTAGTAATTAGTTTCTTTCCCTACTCTGAGGAAAGCTTCATCTTTTCTTTTGTGGTGTCCCTTTCATTTGGTATCCCTTGTGTTTTTGTAAGAAACCAAGTCTTTAGGAATACTGTTCCCTATGCTGACTGGGGTTTTTTTGTGTAACCACTGTTAGTGAAAATAACAGTGGGTGATCTCTTGCTCACGTTCTCTGCTTTCTCTGAATCTCAGTGATTCCGTTTCCTCCCCTGTTTCCTTGTTTCAGTACCATGATTTCTGAGTTTCCTCTTGCCTTCTCTTATCAAGGGTGTGCTGCTAAGAAAAATCCATACTGAGGATGCTTGAAAAGCTTAACAATTGGACCAGTATACCTGTTTCTTTTTTCTGTTTTGCTGCTCTCTTGCTGATTTTTTTAAAAGTTCTTTCTATTTATCTTTCCTTCCTGTTTTTCTCCATTCTCTTCCTTTTCATATCCAGCTTCTCTCACCACTTTTCGTTCTATTTTCACAGCCCCGTTTTTCATCTCTTGACATTTTTGTGTACCTTTGCTAAGCATATTCTACTTTCATATCTCCCATTCCTTTTGAAATGCTGTCCTCTTACTATGTTGACTTGTTATTTCCTTATCTGTTGTACCTTGCAATGTCATCCTTGGTATGTTTGGTAGTGAATGTAGTGCTGGTTTCTCAGCTTACGTTTTTATTTGGCAGTGTTTTTGCTTCTATTTCCTCATTTCTGGTGTCTTCTCTTGCGCTTTCTGATCTGTCAGTTCTCTTCAGTGTCTTCCCATAGGAACACTGTTTGTGGAAGAGAACTGTGTGTGTCCCAGTTTCTTCCACGAGTTTGGAGTATATCCTTTTCTTGCTAGATTCCATGTAGGTCCTCATCTGCAGCCGTTTTGCTGTGCCTTCTCTGTGTATGTTTTTTTTTATCTCAGACAAATGAATAAAGAATGAGATGGGCACTTGATGTGGGATAGAAATGTGAGAACACAATGGTGTTTGTGTTTTAACTATTCACCCAAGATGAGGCTTGGCACACCAGCCTTGAATGAACCTATGTAGTATGGCTGTGTCCACCAGTGAACAGTCGAACAACGAGGAGATCAGTTCTGCTGATTCTGCATCTTCCACCAACAGACTTCTAAGATCCTCATAGCATTACCCAGCTTGCAGATAACCTTTTGCCATCACTACTGTCTCCTCAGAAGTTCTTTGACATTTCATCTGTTGAGCTGCTTTTTGTCCCCCTGCTTCCTTTAAGCTGTTTACTAAATAGTAGTGGATCGTTTAGTTTAGCAGAAAAAATCTTTTTGAAGCAGTCATTTCAGAATATAATCCCTACAATGTGTTTCTTCTTGAAGTTGTTCATGGGACATTGAGACAACCTCTGTATTGATGTAAAATGTATTTTAAAAATAACATAAACTTCCTTTGCATAATTTTTTAGTTTAGTACTATTCTCTGATCAATATTAATTTCCGTGTATTTTCGTGTATAACCAGTCCATTACATGGAAATCCTTTAAATAGACAAGGCAGCTGTGTCTGGATTTATTTCTTTTTTCTCCTCACCCAATAGCTGTACTCTTGATACCACTGAAGTGCCTTCTCTGTCTGGTTTAATATCTTGCAGAGACAGAATATTGAATTGTAAAAGTACTTCTTTTTTGTAGGGTGCTGCTTCTTCATCTGAGCTGTACCAACAGAAAGAAGTTATTCTGTTAATTTATAGAATTCAACAGCTGGTGGCAATCACCATGATTTGTAGACAGGTTTTGAAAAGCTGCTAAATTTCTCCCACCCTTCCAAAGGAGGGGGAGAGGGACATCTGAAAAACAGACCCTTACAGTTACGAATGTTACATTGCAACTGAAAACTGCTGCACTGATGCCTTCCTGAAACTGTAGACAGCTCCAGAGTTGTCCCTTGTTACGGTTCTCTTATTTTTTCCCCAGACAGCGGCAACCTGAGTTAAGCAAAACTGCTGGGTGGATCTCAGCTGGCAGTGCTGAAGCCAGCGAGAGTTTATTGGATACTTGGGGTTGGCACTGTGGGTATTCGTTAGGAGGAATACAGCAGGATGCTTTGTGATTGCTTCCTGGCTTCTGTTCTGCTCGGATAAAAGACTGACAGCTTTTACTTTAGCATCAGGATGAAATGTATAACAAGCGATTTCAAACTTTAAAAATAAATCTGGTGCTTTTTGTAGAGAGTTAAGGAGTATATTACAATACTACTTTCACAGGGACATCATAAAGTAAACTATGTACATTTTTGTGTGTACAATAACAGGAACAATTCTAGTCCCTAAGTTCTCCTATCTATACTAGTAATTCTAACAAAAAGAATAAATCCCAAGCAATTACACAAGGAGGGATACTTAATCACTTAAGCAATGCTTGCTTGTCCAGAAGTTCTCTTATGCTAAATTTACATATTCAGTAAGTTTTGTTATGTTTATGTTTGGACAAGAAACCTAATAATGTTATGATATGATATGATATCTCAAACAGCTCTCAGAATTGGGTCTTTGTGGAAAATTCCCCCATTTCTATTATTATTTGTTTTCTGCTTTGCTAGCACAACAGTTCCATGCTCCCGTGATGGAAAAGATCAATTAAATGATTTCCAGGGCAGGGCAGTGTTAGGATTTACAGCATGAATGATGTGAGGCACAAAGCTGCGGTTCTGCGTGAATGAGCTGTGCAGCACCTGTCCTAGAAACAGAATTTTCTATCTTCACTTACCTTTCTGCCCATAAATTAGATGATTAGAAACACCCCACACCCCACTTTTTTCTAGAATTTTTGCATTGCCAGACTTCACTAATGTGTGTGTGTGTTTCTGTACCTACATATGGTTGGAATTGATCTTAAGGGTATTTTCCAGCCTCAATGATTCTATGATATATAGGCTCGCATACATTTTCCATGCTCGTTCAAACATTTATTTGTATTCTTTAAAGAAAAGAAGAACTAAATGTCTTTTGAAGGCCTATGTTCTTATTGATAGTCTTTCTTGAGGCATAAGAAGAGTTTTGCAGGATAACTTACTGCCATAAATACAAGTTCTGTGACTGAATGTGAGGACCCAACTTCACTCATCCCTGTGAATATCCTTAAAATCATATATGATAAAATTCCATGTCATAAAACGTATAGGCAATAATGATCAGTTCCAAGAATTAGTACACACGGTTAATTTTGTGGGCTGTTCAATTACTTTTTATTGGAAGAGTGGCCATTATATTTCAATGCCCTTTTATGTGACACATTATGTAGGAAAGTAAAACCAGAATAGATCTTCAGAAAATAAGGAAAAATATATCTGGGAGTGCATGAGAGAAGGGAAAGGAAAATGTACTGGTTTAGAGGTTCAGATCTTCCTTTGTGAGTTCTGTGGTCACCTCAGTTTTTCTTTCCATAGCAAAACACAACTCACCGGAGTTGCCTGTATGAGTTCCTCTTAGATCTCTTAAACTTAAGTGTTTTCCTTATGTATTACTTCTTTAAAAGCCTGGTACAATTTTACCTATGTCAGCCCATCTTTTGCAATGAAAGTAATGAGACATATCTGACTTTTCTTTTAAAATTTTTCTTTCCTGATTGAGTAGTTGTTTGGGGTTTTGTTTGTTTGTTGTGGGTTTTTTTGTTGCTTGTTTTTCCTTATTAAAAACTCTTTGGGTGATCATAGCTACTTGGTTTGTTACTCAGAGCTTTTAGATTCACTGTGAGTCTTGCCTTTGAAGCTGACAGAAAAACAAGTCGTGTCTTTTTTCTTGGCTGTAGATTCCTTCCACACAGTTCTGTTCTGCCTTTTCTTTTAACAGAGATAAGTGACACTCGTCTGTCACTGGTAGAACTGGGTATTTTCACCAGACTTTTATAGATTCAAGCTGTGTAGTGCTGCCTCTGTTACCCCTTCTTGTACAGCATTGCAGTGTGGTCATCCTCTTACCAAATTCATTCTTCTTTGTAACAGGAACAAAGCAAAGTTCTCTTTATCCGCAGAATTATGCAATTTCTGAAAAACTGCAGGCTGTAAACATGTTTGTGATTTGGTGCTGATTTTCTGATCTCATTCATGATGTGAGTTTGAAATTATCATAACGAGGTGAATGTTCATCATAGCGATCAAGGGGATGTTCTCTTTAGCATAAGATATATTTGTTTGTACTTTGTTCCTCTTTGATTCTTACATGACTATTTTTTGTAGGTAACTCGACACGATGTGGAGCAAGAAGTCAAATGAGGTGCTTCTACAAAATCCGAGGCATAACCAAAGCAAGGATTCTACTAGAGGTATGGATTTTCTCTGTTTTATTGCATTGTTTTGGAAGATATTTTATCACGAGTTGTTTGAAACTAGGGAGTTTTTATAGAAAGCGTTCTCCTGCTTCAATGTAGAAGCTAAGGTGGTGTGTTCCAGCTTCCTTTTTGCAGAGACAGCAATTTCCTACTCTGATCTGCAGAGTATTTGCTGATCTGCATTAGGAATTGCCAGCCTAGGATATGGTTGCCAAGATGGCACAGGGGCAGATTCTTGGTTTTGAGTGCTGAAGAGGAGGAGCAGTGCAGGAGCAGAAATTGGGAGATGGAGGCTCTTGAATGACATGAAGAAGATCCTGAGAGACAGTTGCTCCTGACTCTTGCTCAGTTCCAAAGTGGAGAGGAGCTAATGAAACTTGAAGAGCAGAATTACATCGCCACTGTGATGACTTGCAGCACTTTTTTCTCCCCAAGTTGAAGAAATCCTCTTAGCTTTTTGCTGTCATGATTACTCTATAATTTAGGAAAGGAGGGGGCAATAAGGAAAAAAATATACAGTGAATCCCTGAGAGGAAGAAAGCTCTAGTTTGTAGAGCAGCCAAGTTGCATGTTAAGTCTGTGGTTCAAAATCGGTGTTATGATCCCACTATGACAAAACTGACTCCAGAAGTTATTTTAAAAGTAGGGACAGTTTATTATTTTATTTGCAAGAGGGCATTATTGCTGATTGTTTCTTGCGATATGTTCAGTTTCTTTTAAAATTACATACCTCATGAAAGTGTGTTGTTCTGTAGACATGGAGCACCATCTCTTGAAGCCAAAATAAAGTTGTTTCTGTTACTTCCTTAACCCTCTTCCTTTGTGTTGTTGCATCTTGCCTATCATGAAATTGGCAGCTTTTTTACTGTAAGAAAAATATTTGGTTTTTTAAACTCTCTAATACTACCACTCTCCTTGGTTCTGACATATATTGTGCTTTTGGATGTTGTGTTGTATAAACCATTTGATTAGCAGAATACCATTAGAGACCAGAAGAAGAGGGGAACTAAGGAAGTAAATATTTTTGGAGGAAAATGCTACTGCATCCTACTGAATTGGATTGGACAGAGCTTGTGCTATCTGTTTAGGTTTAAAAGCTGAAGTTGACTGGTGTCTCCTGCTTGTTCTTTGCAAATGCTGCTTCTATTTTATTTGTAGGGTATGCAGTTCAAAAATATTAGTATTCAAAGTGCGTGTGTTCAAAGCTTGTTTTTTGAGTAGAGTCTTTCAGTGACCGTGTACTAGTGCTTAGTTTACTGAAGAGGAAAGGGAAGGAAAAGTAAAAGTAAACTGTAGTGTAATGGAAAAATATAAGATATTTGTGTCAGGATAGATAACCAGCTTTATTTTGTCTTCTAAACATCTTCTATGTTGTGGTAGATTTGATTTCAAGTGTAATAATGCATTCAGCATAACTTAGTGAACTCATTAAATTTTACATTAAGTATTTTATTGCTCTGTTAAAATGAATCTTGACTGATAACAGCCTCTCATATAGGACATTTACAGGCTGGAACTGAGTCATTAAAATGACTTGATTAGTGAGCCCACGAAAATTGTTTTGAAACAATGTTTTATTTCATTGTTTTCCATGTACTAATGAGAAATTTGTTTCTTTGTTTCTGCCCTGTCAGATCTAACTGCAGCATGGGCTACTTTTTCTCAGACTAAGGCTGCTGTAAGTACTGTTTGTTCTTTTTTCCTTACTCCTTTTCAAATCCGTTATTGGCCACAAGACCTTTAACCAAAGTAAGCAGTTGGAGTACATACATGTGGAACATTGTTTTATCATGGAAAATGTTTTCCACACATGGTAGAAGAAATTTTTGCCACAGCAAGCTTAGTTTTGAGTGTGTAATTCTTGACTGTAATATTACCTTTCTATTTAAGAAAGTGGTGACTTCTCCTTTTTCTGAAAACTTGAATAGGTAGCTCTTCCCTGCTTACCCAAGCCTATTAGAAACTGGGACAACACCAGTGTATTTCATGATTTTCCATCTTTGAGCATTGGAATTGCTGTGTTTCAGTGCGAACTTAACTTAGGTGCTTAAGATGTCACACTAGTTTCTAAAACCTGGCTTCAAGTGAAACCAAACAGCTTGGGTTTTCGGGGAATTCAGCTCTTTGCTACGGCCTCGTACCTCTTTCTTTGAATAGCTGAGCATCAGTGTGGGATTTTACATGTGTAATCTTGTATCGTGCTCCATTGTGAAAAGAGTATCATAGAATTTATTCCTAGTGGAATTAATATTTAATTCAGGCCAAGCATTGAGGCTCTGGATGACACAACAGCCTACTTATAGAAACAAAACTATGCAACGAAACCTAATTTAGATAATATTGTTAAACAAATCTTGATAATTTCATGTAGTTTCTGGCCCTAAGGCTCTACAGTTTGCAGCATGAGCCTTGTGAGGTTGCTTTTACCTGCATTTTTATCCTTTATGAAGACGAGGAAAAACTTATCACATTAGGAGAAAAAACATGAAGACTAAAAAATGAAATGAATATTCTAATTTGCATTGTCTTCAAATTCTAGCTACGTCATATAGAAAACAAATTGGAAGTAGCTCCCACCAGCACAGCTGTATTCGATTCTGTGATGGATGCCAAGAAGCCCTCTGCTAGTGCTGGCAGGAAAATAAGCAGAAAAGGTATGTTATTGAGGACACAGTGTGTAAGGCAGGATAAAGCCACTGCATTCCGGGAAACCTTGATTTCTCCTCCTTACCCCTTGGTTGTCTCCTGCTGATGATCTTTATCCTTGAAACTCTAATTGCCCAGGAGAAACCAATGTTTCCTTCCCTTAGCTTAGGAAAGAAAGTGTGCTATCAGTCACCTGGCTGGAGGGAGTGACAGGACTTGCCCACTGCTGTGAGTGAGCAGTGCTCATCCCATTCTGATGCCGTTTTTGTGGGGGCTGGACTAGCCGTTCATATTTTGTAATGTTTGTCAAATCTTATACCCTGACAGAATGCTAAATCTGATGATGCTTTATTTCATTTAAGGAGAACATTTTCTTATAAGAAATGAGCCCTCATCTTAAATGCTGTTCAGAGCATTCTGATAGTTTGTCACTGGAGGAGAACAGAGAGATCGACCTCTAGTGGCAGTACAGTCAACTTTGCATATAATTAATGTTTAAGCATTATTATCTCTCTTTAAGTATGATCATTGTTTCAAGCACTTACCATCTTGCTCTTAGTTGTTGAAATTGACTTGTTGAAAAAGAGAGGGAGTACTTTAAATGCTATTTGGAGTGCTGTTCGAGCCCAAGAAAAAACCTGTTCTTAGTTGTTCCAGCTCCTCGAGCTTTCTCCTTCTGGAGAGGTAGGTACATAGAGGATTCTTTGGTTTCTGCTTTAGCTTCCCGGTCCTCCAGCCAAAATAAATCAAGCAAGGAGAAGTCCTCACGCAGCCCCCTTCGCGCCACCACTCTTGAAAGCAATGTGAAAAAAAGCAGTCATGTGGAATTTCGTGAACCATTGGCCTCACACAGGTTAGTGCTGCGACAGATCAGAATTAAGCTAATAGTGATAGCTTGCCTTTTTAATGCTCAAATACAGGGCAGGGGGCTTTGGTGCAATTTATTTGTTTTCTCAGCTAATGACTCTGTTCTCCAGGAACTGTGCATGTGGGCATTGCTTTGTTTTAGAGATCATTTATTAACGAAGCGTCTCATCTAAGTTTTAGACTTGTTTTTTATTTAAAGCTTTTTTTTTTGAAGGGTCGCTTTTACAGCTTGCTGATTTTGCTACAAGTGCAAATTTCAGCTCCTCAACTTTATCATAGTCCTGTTCAGCTAGAGAGTGCAGAAAATCAAATTTTTAACAGAAACCTCATTCAGTTTTGTCAGACTTGCACTGTTAAATGTATGGTGATTAAACTTTTAAAGAACTTGCCTTTCAAGTGGACGCAAGGTATAGGAAGTAATTTTAGTTAATGAATATGCTGATTGCTGGGTTGGAAGGTCCTACGATTGTATTTCTGATGGTGACTTTTTTTTTTTTCCTTCTGTTACATCAGGGATACATATAGTTCTCTGTCTTACCACGGTTCTAGGCAACTTGAGGCCAAGCAGTTGCTCTCCAGTTTGGATTTAAGCGAAGCAGAAGGGAAGGCTGAAATAACAGGCCGTGTGATACATGACCGAGACGAGCAAGATCTGCACAGCAGAGACTTTGAAAGCCCATGTTCGTCTGCTGCAGGCGAAACTGTTGTTAGGTATTTGAATGACCGACCAGCAATTGATGCCTTGCAGAATAATGAGGCATTTCTTAAGGTTGCAACATCTGCAAGACTAGAAGAGGAAAAAACTAGTGGGTCAAGAGGAGATGAGAGTAGCACTAAAACTCTTCAGAGTAACCCATCCCAGGACAGTGAACCCAAAGTGTCTTTCCCTTCTGCCACAAGTATTTCTAACGCTCATAGACTGGAAATCTTGAAACAGCGGCAGCATAACGCGAAGCTGGAGAAGCTGAAGGAGCGGATTCGGAAGCAATGGGAGCATTCGGAAGAACTGGGTGGCAGAGGGCAGCATTTGGGGTATGCCGAGCAACCTATTGTGGTCACAAACGTGGAGAATGCCATGACTCCCAAAGTCAGGAAAGTGGCAGCAGCACCTGCTGCACCATCATACAAAGGTACGGAGGTGCAGAATCCCTCCCCATTGGTTCTGTGTGGTGAAGGAAATGAGTTCCATTCATTGAGCAACACGTCAAAGCGTGGCCATGACTCTCCTAGCTCTGTTTCAGTAGTACAGGGGTAGATAGCATGGCTTGATCACAGATATGAACAAGGAAGAAAATAAATTCTTGCCAATTTACAGAGCTGTGGATTCTTTTAAAATTCTTCCTGTCTCTTCTTGCAAATAACTGTAAAAAAGAAACTCACTGTATTGGTGTTTGGGTTTGTTTGATATTTTCTTATGGTCCCAGAGGTTAGTAAGATTGATTGAGAAAGCATTTTACATTTTTAATAATCTTCATCCAGTCTGCTGTTTTTCAACTATGAGCAAATGGCAGACTGATATATTGCTTTCTTCTAATTTAGTATTAGAAATTCAAGTAGTTCCTTTCTTACTTGGAAAAGCTTTATTTACATTTTATGCAGTTACTTTAAACCCTGACGTTGTTTATTTCCAGGTTTCAATCCTGCTGAAACAAAAATTCGCGCTCCAGATGGAAAGATCTGGCATGAGGAAGAATTTCATGTTAGACAGGAGCTGTATAGAAATCTAGCATTCCAGTTAACAGGTGAGACACAAACTGAATGGGTTAAGCCACACAAACTTTTCTGAGAAGCAGAGAAATTTATTTTGTACAAGTCTACAAAGTCATGGAAACAAAAAAATTGAAGCAATGAGTGTTAAGTATATTGGACTTCTCCCCATGGGAGGAGTAGCTTATTGAACACTGAAAAGGGGGGAAAAAAATCCTGCTCCCCATCCTCTCATTAAAATACTTGTAATAGAAAATCAGTACTGAAAAGAATCAAATGATGGCTTTTCTTCAAAACAGGAATTAAAAAGTCCTTATTAAAACTATTTTTGTTTAGTTTTGTAGGTTTTTTTAATACACATTTGCGTGTATTAATTAAATTTCATCTTTCAAAGGACAAAACTAAGCCACTTTTTGGGTTTGATGAAACCTGTATTATCTCATGGGAACTTTTTCCCACCCCCACCTCCCCCCCCCAGTCTTTAACACCATTATAGTGATTTGTGCACTGTATATTGAAGCCTGAATTCTGCTTCCTTCAGTGTGGTGTTAACAAATCGTCAGTCCTGAAGCTGCTTTGGGAGTTGTTAGTGGTTTAGTTGGAACATGTAAATGACTTAATGGGGGATGGGGGCATCTGTTGTGGAGTATCTCTGGGAATGCCTATTTGAAATGCAGTAGGTAGCCTGCAGTACAAGGGGTGGGCCACAGGTTTGTACACTAGGACATAAAAGGCCTTCCCTGGTTTCCCTGAGGAGCAGGAGAACAGGTACACCAGAAGAAGGCATAAGAAACCTTTTAAATAATCTCGATTTTATTTCCACTACAACTCTTTTACTTTCATTATCATAAGCTTGGGTAAGATACAAGAGAGAAGACTATGTAACTTTACAGTGATAAATGAACAGAACGCTGCCTTTGGGGTTTATTCCACATCAGGTTGTAGGAAAGAATGCTGAATGCTAAAACTTAGAAAACTGCTACTCATTGCTCTTTGCTTAGTTGTCTTTTGAAAAACATTAAATATCATTGTTGCAAAATGTCAGCACAGGAAAAAAGATCTATTTTAGGTGATGGACTCACTTAGCAACACAGTATTCTCATGCTTAAAAATATGAGCAAAGATGATAAAAAAATGCTACGTGTTCGCTTGGCAGTTACTCTGCTAAAAGACCAAAGATCTAATACATGCTTTATGTTTTCACATTCACTGCTTCAAGACCCAATCTTTATTAATCTTTCACCCTGGAAAACTGCAGTAATGTTAGCAACTCTTTTTCCTACGTGATCTGGGTTAGAATGCCCACATGTGCTTTTTTGATTTGCTAGGCTGGTGACAGTGCAGCGCTGTAAGGTTGAATTGCTTTTGACTGACTGAGCTACGGTAGGGGAAAGAGATCAAATGAGTAAAAAGGAAGGGAATGGAAAATAAAATCCCCTGAGAGCCCTTGCTGTTGCAGCTCAAGGATTTCCTTATTACGTATTAAAAATAACTTTTCTCATTGGTCAAAAAATATTTAAGACTCGAGAAAATGGGATGTGATCATAAACCTGTAGGTGTCTTCATATGTTGATAGTATAGTGGCTGCTATGGGCATTTTTAGGTTCTTGTACAGCTTGACATGGCACTGAGGAATTTTTCTGGAATCACTCAAAAAAAGAGTTCAGAAAGGACAGCAACTTCTTTCCAATAACATTGTTTTGCAAGTACTGTATTCAGCATCAGTCCATGCATTTAATGCCAAATTCCTGAAGACTTTTAATCTACACTGGCTTTATTTTTAAGTTTTGACAAGCATATTATGAATGATTCATTAGGTCTTTATAGAAATCCAAGTTTTTGAAAAGTTGTTACAGAGATCCAATTAAAAAGGTGTTTGGATCATGTGTTAGTGGACTTTTCTGTCTACAAAAAGAAGCTGTGTGTGTGTGTTCAACCATACACCTGTCCCAATGCCCTGCGTAGAGCAGCTGTCATGGAACGTGTCTTCTTTCTGACCCGAAAAGATTATATTGAATAGCCAATTCCAAGTAATCAAGTGCTGGTGCTGCACGTAATACATACTGTAAATGTATTTTTAGGTTGTCAGACTATCTATCCATGTGTTAATTCTGTATTAAAGCTACAGCATGTAGACTTTTGGGTGTGTAGAGTCAGTTGTATCAAAACCATTCCACGCTCTCTAGTGCTAAAATAAGCTGTAAGATCTCTAATCTACAAAAGCATTGTTCTTTACTGCGACGAGGTTTTTACATGTGAGTGTAGACTATACTGAATGTCTTTATCTTCATTTAGCAATTAGGCTGAAGGATATTGTATAGACCTAAAGCTTCTGGTAATTCTGTCTTAAAGATGTTCAGGATTTGCCTTACTAGAACAAAATTGCTGTAATATGACTGGAGTGGGAAGCAGCCTGCAGTGTGCTGGTGTCACGAAGGAATGAATTGATTCTGTCTTCTCTGTTCTTGCTGTCAGCCTCAAAGACAACTGGAAAATTTATAAGGAAAGGATATTAAGGGGAGAAAGACTCTTAAAACTCCATTGCCACATCCTTTAATATGACCTGTTGTTCTGTCTCTGATACTTCTTGTGGGCACCCATCAGAGAGTGGATTCAGCTGAAGTTGGGGGCTGTAAAATTTAGTATTGGCATCTAGAGAAAGCTTCAGATCTATTTGTGGAGGGGGTTGCATCCTGGTTGTTTTAAGTTGTCTGATCACATTCTTTATAAAAGAAGAACAAGACAACAGTGGTAATAGTGGCTTTGGAGTTCCCTACCTACAGTTCACTTTACGATTAAGAAAAGAGCATCCTCAAGGCATGTAAACTCAGGTGCTTTAACAAACCTCTGAAAATGTCAATGTAGACTACTGGGGCTGAATATACAGCTTGCCCGTCCTCCTTGAGCGATGTTTGCCTCTGTTTGTAGCTTAGGCAGCTGGGAAGCCCCTCACTGGGGTGGCAATTCCTGGGTTTCCTTTTGTTCTTTGCCCTAATGTGAAAACATGGTAAAATATGACTTTATCTTTAGTAAGTGTGCCTGGCATCTCTAAAGCCTAAATCCGATTGTCTTGTAAATGAGGGATTAAGTGACACAGAGTAGTTCTGCATGACTGGGTGAATTCTGTGACAAATTTTGTAGAAAGTAGAGCACACGGTATCCTGTCGTTCGTGCTCCAGCATGGAGGCAGTGAGTGAATGTGCTGTCATGCGTTAATGTGTGAGCAGCAGTCTGCATGTTTCAGGAGTGAAGGAACTACATGTTCTTGTGGAACGTCAATACTGTAAAATGTAATACCTATAGCAGAAGAGAACCAACAATTGTTCCTGTCAAACTGTCAACGTTTCTTTTAAAAATTGAAAATGAACTTTCTAAAGATCTATTATGGCATTGCTGTGGCTTCGCTGGGTTCCAGTGCATAGGCAAACAGCACTTAATTCAAAATGTCAATGCTCTGAAGATTTTTAAATGCTGGACTGAGAGTAGTTGATCTCAGTATATAATCTGGGAGAGTCAGTGAGTTTTCTTGCGTTTCTCTGTGTTTTGGTTTCTCAAGGTAAATGTTGAAGCTTGTTATTCTATGTTCTTTTCTGTGGGATATCACTTAACAGCTTTTGTTTGTTTTTAGAGGATTCAGCAGTGAAAGGAAAACCTAGTGAGAGAAACAAAGAGAAAAAAGCAACCAGACCAGTGCGGAAAGTGCAAAAACTGACACAGTTGTCAAGTCCAGAGGCCAAACAAGGTGATTACCTCTACTGTAGAGGGAAGACTGTCGTGTGCCCTTCAGAGATGAGTTTTGTCTCAAGAAATGGAGAAAAATTACAGCATATTGCTTTCCAAGTCTTTTCAGATGTGCAACAATGCTGCTGTAGTGTGTTTGTAGACTGTATGCTGCATTAGGGCTGTGTATGTTTTTGCCAGTGGTTGGTTAGCTGTGGGTGCTTTATTTGGTTTATTTTAATTTTCTGCCTTTCCATTTGCTGTGTGCACCTTATGGAAAGCGCTGAGGAGTGGGTGTATCTGTCATATATCTGTTAGGTATCTGTCAGGCCAACGCAAACAAAAAGCAGCAATAGCTGTAGCTCTGTTCTGGATCCAGCTTCTCTTGTGTTGAAGCTGGTTAGTGCCTGCCCTCCAGCTCAGTGAATTAACTCTGAGAGGAGGAGTGAAGATGGATGACATTAAAATCGGTGCCAGCAGGGCCTGCCGAGTCGCCCTCCTCTGTGAGAAGGGGCTGCAGCGACAGCCGTTCTCTGGTGCTGTTTCTCAGTGGGGAGGCAGGGAACAGGATGTCCCTCTGGCTTCTCTCTGGCTCTTGGTCTTCTACATCCTGTGTCAAGTTGTTGCTGTCCTGCACCTTCAGTTCCGGCTTGACCCATTCCTGGCTTTTTTCTTAGTGAAAGAATGTAAAAGCACGTTCCCTGGCAAGACTTAGAAATCTTGATACTTATAAAGGAAGGTTTCTTTCTTTTACCAATTAAGATTGTTTTGAATTTTCACTCTTTTTTGACATTTCCACTGTATATTGAATAAAATTAAAAGTATGCCAAGAAGATGAACAGGTTACTGTAGAGCCTTATAGTAGAAAACGAAATTAACTGCACATGGAATCCTATCAGTGCTTCTTAGTTTTCCAGTAATGTTAATCTTTGATATTCTGTGTAGCAAAAGAATTAGGAAAACTTCCACATCTGCTTCCTATTTGTTTTCATTTTCATACAAAGGAAGTTGTGACTGCATTCACACTACAGAGCAATTATTTTCTTTAAATACATGCAAGATTAGGCCTCTCTTGCACCCTTCAAGGTTTTATATTTGTCTCTCCATACAGTGACCCGTAATCAGTAAACACTTTGAAGGAAAAAAGCTGCTTTAAAAATTATTACAAAAGGTTTTTTAGAGAGTCTGCACTTCTGCATGCTGTAAATCATGAAGCTGCATGTGAATATTTTGTGGTAATGAATGCTAATACTTAAAAGTAAGCGATATGTGTGGATTTGCTCCTTCCTGTGCTGGTGTATTTACACTTAAGGAACTGCACTAAACAACCGTACATATTTGTGACAGTTCCAAGCGAGGGAGGAGCACAGAGATTGCTGCAAGTTTTAATAGCAATGCTTGTTCTCCGTAATGGATTAAACGTGAGTGGAATGATGGCCTGAAATCTTGTGAAGAACCAGATCGAAGTGGCATGTCCACAATAGCCCGTCCTCCTCCACCCACAGCAATAAGAAACTGCTTAACAGAGCCAAGGCTATAAATAGCCACAGCTCATGTTCTGCTCCGTTAGCGGGTTTTAGTTCCAACAGCTGACTTGAAATGGAAGATGAGATGTTACACTCCTTTTAAAATGCAGACAGAAGTCAGGGAGAACAGTGAGCTCCACAAGAGAACCCCTTTGGCTCATAGTTCTTTTTAGAAAAGGCTTGTAGTGACATGTTTCAAGTGACATTTATAAAATACTTGGATAATTTACAAAGTAAGCAAGGACTGCTGTTAGTAAATGAATGAGTAGTGGGCTACAGACTTCTGACTGAACAGGTTTCTTCCTTCTGGTTTAAAAATCACAAAACGAAAATACAGAGGGTTGGGAACAGAGGATTGGCATTGCCAAAACACTGTCAGTTTGCTGCCCTGGATTTCACATGCAGTTGCTTTGGTACCAGGTTTTCCGAGTCCTGCAGGGCCCGGGGTACCGTCCCTTTTTGTCCTCGTTATGTTCCTGCTGCAGTGTCTGGGTTTGTTTAGGCAGCGCTGTCAGAGGTTGAACCTGAGGTTGAATGGGTGGAAATCAACTGCTAGTTAGGTATTGAAGTCAGGTGCTTTTGTAGCAATAAAGTACTGCTAAATAGTCTGACTTAGGTTATTAATACTTTTATATGCTGCCTTTCTCCACAGCTCTTAAAGATCATTATTAAAAAAAAAGAAATTAATAATATTAGAAGTTAGTGGGATGAAAAGTGAGTTGAATAAACCTGGCACTTAATCTAACCAATATTGGCTGAAGATGCCACTGTACCCAGTTTTTGTCATTTGTTTATATGTAGGATGGTAGAACAGTACTAACATTTTTATTTGGTTTCTGTCACATAAGAGGTAATCTGTTCTTGAATTAAGTATCAGCTAAGTGAGTTAGTATCGGGATAGAACAACTGCTGCTTGGTATTTTTTAACCTCTCAGAAGACACCCGATTTGACATTTAATTATCTGTAAAAATCTCACAAATTTTTAGGTGTTGTTTTGTGTTTTTTTTTTTTTCCCTAGAATATCAGGTAATGTTCTTCTAATATGAAGATGAATATTTTTTTGTGTCCCACCTTTATTTTTGTTCTTATTATAACAGCATTTTAGATACTTTTATAGTTTTTTCTTATTTTCCTTATTTAAGTGGACATGAACAACTTCTTCTCAGACCTCTACAAATATTTCCCCTCTCCTCCAGTAGTGTTTGCTTATACGTTTTAGGCCTCTATAATCCTTTTTTCTTTTTCATTTTTTTAATCATTTTTCTAAGGCTTTAATATGTTACAGTATGTTTTGGCTTTTACGTTGTGTTATGTGTAGGCATGAAACACTGGTAGTTGTGCAAGTCAGCTGTTGAGTGTCTTCATGGTACATCGACTGTTTTGTGTAAGTGCAGCCATACCACTTACACAGAACTAAATGGTATAGAAATTATTAACCCTTGCAATAAATACTGGTTTTTTATATGTTGGAAAATGCACCTAGTGCTTGATTTCTGTTTATTACTTATTGTACAGGTGGGAACTATGTAATAAGCACATCCTCCTGGCGAGAGGGACAAAAGCTGGCAAAAAAGATCCTGGGTCCAGGTCCCAGAATAGAACAGGACAGAAGAGCTGTGTCTAGTGACAGAACAGGACGAGAGCGAGCCACCAAGTCTGGTAAGTTTTAGTTTTATCACTGGACTTTTAAAATTTTATTCAATTTACTATACAACACTGCATGTGTGCATGTCAGCAGTTTCTTAAAATAACTCATATTTTCAGCCTGGGATTTGAGGGTGAAGAATTTTGCTCATGGCCATGGTTGGGATGCACAACCTTTCTTCCTTAGGTGGATTATGAACATTTCTTGGTGTCACGGGAAGTTGGCCCTGTGCATGTGACTTGATGGGTAGCACATGCTGCAGAGGTTCTCAGGAGCTCTGGAAAAGATGGGAAATAGGTTGCAATGAAAGAAATTAAGAACCTGCAGTCTGTCTTTGCCTCTTGAAGCTAGTGGGGAGAGGAATGAATGGCTGGCAGTGGTCCACAGGCCAGATTAATTTTCCAGATGTGTGGCATATAATACATGAGCTATGGTTGGGCATCCCTGTTTTGCAGGAATTGTGGTTCTTCCAGATACTATATAATGTCATCCATGTGCATCATATATCTTCATTAATCCGTCCACCAGCCCTTTTCAGAGCTTATTGAAAATCTCAGGACAAGTAAGGGCAGCTGCTGTGCTTCTTATGCCTATGAGGCGCTGAGGCTGGTAAGAGTATAAAGGGTGCGAGCTCAGTCTAAGCAAAGGCTGCTATGTTCTGACTGTGACACTGAATGAAGCAAAAATACGTTTACAGTGAGATTTGCACTCTTCCTTCATCCTTACTTTCGCAGCTGTTTCAGTGGTAGCACGTTATTTCCCAGTTTGATTTTTACCTGAAATGTTTGACAAGTCTTATTCTTTAGCAGGCTATATCGGAAGGACAGGTTCAGATTCTAGACTGGATGTTACCCATAAGACCTCTTCAAGAAGTTTTGAAAGGTCAAGGAGTAAAGTACGGTCTGAGAATAATCTGAAGAGACTGGAAGCTGCTCTTCCAGGTGGTAACCAAGAAGATCATGCCTCTGTAAATAAGGACTTCCTGCCCGTGGAGATCCGTGGAATTCTCGATGACTTGCAATTGGATTCCATGAGTACAAAGCAAGAGAAAGATGTGGAAAAGCAGAATCAGAAATCTGTTTTACCTGCTCAAAATGCCAGGAGCCACAGCCCAACCAAAAGGAAACCAGACAAGATAGCTGCCAGTGAGGAGCCTCAGGTGATCTCTAAGAAACGTCACTACAATACAGTTGAGGTTCGTCAGTACATCATCAGGCAGCAAGAGAAGCGGAAGAAGCAGCAGAATGAAGAGAAGAAAGCGCAAAAGGAGGCAACAGAACAGAAGAACAAAAGGCTTCAAGAGCTCTACAGAAAGCAGAAGGAGGTTTTTACTAAAGTGAAGAATGTGCCTCCTCCTGAGCCTTCAGCAGCCAAAAGGTTACAGGAAACCTACTCTAAATTATTGCTGGAACGTACGTTTTTAGAAGAGCCACCTCAGCTGCCCAGTGTGCAGGAATCACAGGTATAGCTGATTCACTAACTTAATGTGTTGCAGTTGTTTGCAGGAATAGGAGGTCATATGTTTAGGAAGGTCATGAGTTGTCTCGGTCTCGTCATCAGTTAAGAAAAAGGATACAAACAAAACTGCGTAGCTTTTGCTTAAACATAGAGGGTTTGATCTGGAGCTTCCTTGCTAGAGGGGCTGCTTTTTAGCACAGCAAGGCCTACTAGAAAGATGAACGGAAATCATCTTTCTATTATAAATAGAAGAATAATTCTGAATATTAGCTAACAGCAGCTATAAAGGCTTTTCTTAAGAAATCTTTAAACATCAGTCAAAACGGGAATCGAAGAGCTTTGTCTGAAGTTGCTTTCAGTCAGTGGACAAACTTCATCTTCAGTGAGTTAAATGCGTTTTCTAATAAAAAATTGAATATGAAAGAAATCAAGATATGTTAAGAGACTAATATAAATTTGTGTTCGTCCAACCTAGTTCAGTATGTGAGCAAAGCTTTTTTACCAGTACATTCTGCTGAGGCAAAACCATAAATGTCTTGTGGCTTTAAGTCTGTGCAGTAGGGAAGATGTGATACACACTGAGAAATGTAAGCCTTTTCAATTTTAATGAGACAAGGCCTCTAAACTCCTGCAGACTTTTGAAAATGCATTTTTCTGGTTGTCTTCACTTCTAGCCCAGACCTGGTTATCAACCATCTGGGGAATCCGACAAAGAAAACAAGGCTCAAGAGCGTCCTCCTAGTGCGTCTTCAAGTAGTGACATGTCGCTATCGGAACCGCAGCAGCCGCTACTGAGGTGAGCAATTGTGGGTCTTTTGAGAGAGAGAAGAATACTCCGGTTTTCATCTCTGAGAGCTGAAAATAGATTAGGCTCTTAAGTTCATGTTCTAGGAAGGGTAATTCTCTTTATGGCATTTTTAATGTTTCCTCACAGTAAAGAGGAAGCTGATGCAGGAAAAGCATATGAAAATTTTGGCTATGGGTATGTAGTGAGTCTGTAGATAAATAAAGTCAATGGTGGTTGCTGTTAATCTTTTACTGACATCAAGGGGATGTGAGTTTCATATTGGGAGACTCTTGGCCATTGCCATTGAGCAACAGAAGCTGATCGTGTGAATACATCTGTTGATTTTTTTTTTTGTATTTGATTTGTTCAATGTTTCTATTTAATCTATTGTCTTGGATTCAGGCCTTTAATTACTGTCTCAAAAGTAGCAAAATCACTTCTGCTTGGAACTAGCCTATCCATGTTTCCTTTCATGTTGCTTTGCCCATTTTTAATTATTCAGTGTATTATCAAAGCTTTTCTTACTGTAAGAAGAGGTGCCTAATCAAACACTCAAATATAAGTATCATGAAGTTTCTTGCATATCCTTAATATCCCTGTTGTGCTAATGTGTCTTTATTTTTAATTACATAAATAATATCTCCTTCTTAAATACATACTTGTACCTTGACTTGGTCAAATCCACGTTGACTTCGTAAATTCAATGAGACCTGTTTCCTTTCTGGAAAAGCTCAGGGAAGCACTAGGCATGTTATGTAGTACTGTGTGTAGAATGGGCTGCCAAGCCATATGGTAGTAAATATTGCAAGTGTAATATTGTAAGGAAAAAATCTAAGTGCTAATGTTAGGAGAGATGAGTTTTAAAGGGCTGCATAAGTTATTTGAAGAACTTCACAGTAAGTGGAGAAGCAGTTTTTTTGTGAGGGACTCTCCAGGTTTCCTGGTATCCAGAATATGCACAAGTGATATTAGTCTCTACAGAGCTCCTGTCATGCAAACGGGAGCTATCTGGAAATAAAAAAGATTTCTTACAGAACTTTAAACATGCTTGTATTTCCAGTGCTCCTTTTCTCTAAGTGTTCTTTGTGCCTACCCTGAGTGATGGCTCCAGGGAAACATGGGCTGGGTTCAACTGGAGAGGGAAGGCTGGGGCTAAGAAATTTCAAGGGAAAAGAAAGATGTTTCCTCCCTTGTGAAGTCAGGAAACTTTTGGGAAAGGCTTGCTGCTGCTCCCAGCTTGTTACAGCTCTAAAACATACAGTGCACCATAAACAGCATTTCACATTTGGAAGGTGCTGTGTTGGTTTTTTTAAAATAACATCCTGTAACTCTTTACTATCCCATTCCCTGCCCCTCTGACTCCAGCAAAAAAGTATTTTTTCCTGAAAATTACATCTGTGGCGACCACACTCTCATGTAAAATATCAGTACTTGTATAAATCGTCAGCTTAAATGTTGAGTTTTCATTTCAGGAGCGATTTGATGGAGCCTCCATGGGTACAACCAGACAGGTTGAGCCCAAGAGTCCAGCTCTCTCACCCACAAGCTCTCATGGGCCCAGGTGGAGGCCCCTGCTCCCAACACTGGAGTCTGGAGCAGATGGACCTTTTGTCAAAGGAGTGTGACGCAATGTTGGCAGGCAGGAGGAGCCACGCTGCACCCATGGGATCGCTGACCTTGATGCCTCAGCCATACCTGAATGCACCCACTGCACAGCAAAATCTCTTAGTGAAACCTACCGCTAACCAATATAAGAGTAAACTGGATCGGATTGAAGCTCTGAAAGCTACAGCTGCTTCCCTTTCTAGCAGGATTGAAAGCGAAGCCAAAAAGTTGGCTGGGGCTGGAATCAATTATGGTACCAAGTGGAACTCAGACCATGAATTTATGCAGGAAAAACAAGATGATGGACGGTGGGCAAAGGCTGTGAGTCCTCCTGTGAGAGAAGAAAATGAAGATGCTTTTTCGACCAGAATTCAGAAAATGTTGGGTACTTGTGTGTCTCATGCAGCCTTTGATGACAACCTTCCTGGGATAGGCAACCTTAGCGAATTTAAAAAGCTTCCTGAGACCATCAGGCCTCACACTGCTGCGGTCAGCCTTGGAATGAGGTCCCCTGCAGCTAACAAGCATAAGGAGATACTAGGACATTTATCTAAGAGACAGACTGACTCCCCAGGGCGTGAAAACCAGGCTTACGCTCCAAACAAAGCTGTGATTCCTCAAGAATCCAGCATCGACTCCATCAGCGAAGGGCCTCTCCTGAGTGATGGGAGCTTCTCTGAAGAGGAGGGAGGGCAGCACAAACAGCTGCCACTGAAGATGCTGGAGACATTAAAAGAGAAGGATTTCTGCAGTCGGGAGAGAAATGCTTTTGAGCCCATAAAAGAGTTTCAGAAAGAAGCTGAGAAGTATTTGCCACTCTTCCCTCAGACAAGTGACGCACACAGCAAGGGGCCATGGGAGGAACTGGCGAAGGGAAGTCCCCACAGTGTCATCAACGTCTTTGCAAAAAGTTATCAGCTTCATGGAAAAGGTAAAAATGGAAAAATTTCTCAAAGCTCTTGTGAATTACTATTTTTCCAGTCTAACTACTCCTTATACTTTATACGTCACAGCTAAGGAAGGTGCTTTTAGGTATCTCAAAGGTGAATCTGTGTAAACTTTCTCACTTTACTTTTGGATGATGAATTATTCTCAACTCCCCTTCTTTTGCTTTCTTGTGTAAGGGAAAAAAAAAAAAAAGACAAACCCACTGCACTTCTGTGCTGGAAGAAGATCATTTTTATATTAGATTGCTCTGTATTTCTAGATAACTAATTCATATGCTGGGTTACATGTATGAAGGACCGCCATAGTTATGGTATTGTGAATGTTAAGTTTACATTTATTGTATCCAAAATTGCATACTAAACCTAAATTGCCCAGAATGCATTTGGAAATGGTTCTCTACGCCATGGAGAATGGACCCTCTGGAGTGGAATGTGCATCTTCCTACTATATATGCACTCCAGATCATCTGTAATAACACATCATTCTTGTTTCAGCAAAGGCAGAAAGGTTAAATAAAAGCTTTATGCAGCACTTCATGGCATAAACAGGAGTGCTTGCGTGTATCTTGAGTGCTTGCTACACAAGAATAATATACCTTTACTATTAACGTATTATTAGAACCATGTAACTTCAGTAGATGAACGATCTGGACTTTCCTTTTGCATCTCTACTCATATGAGTTATTTAATAATGTCTCAAAGTAGTGTGACAATTAAAACTCCAATAACAATATTGTATTTGAAGAAAGTGAGGTTCTTGGTATTTCAGTAGGGAAAGTCTCTTGCTTAAACAAGCCCGTTTCAAGTGTTAGTGTCCCATGCAGAGTGCTTCATTTAATTTTCTTCTTCTCTACAAATTTATTCTTCATTTTATAAGTACCCTTTCTCTTGTCTTGAGTTCCTCGTTTTGAGGAGGGATGTTTTCTGACAAATTTATTTTTGTCTTGTGGTTTTTCTTGATTCTTTTTTCCTTCATTCTATTTCCCCTAAAGATGGCTGCATTTAAATTTTCTGCAGATGGCTCTATTCTCAAGCACTCTGCTCTTCAAGAATGCTTTAGCTGGAGTGTATTAATGAAGTATTCAATAATTTACAAAAAGAGGCATATGTGCTTATTATGTTGTGTTAAAACTGCTGTGGGATGGCTATACTGCTGTTCTCCTGACATTTTTGTGTTTGAAAGGACGTCTTTGTAACTCCTGGCTTGGAATGTTTTAATTCCTGCAGCATTATTACCTGTTTGATACACAGTTGCACTTATCATTTTTGTCTTTTCCCTTCTTTGTCCACTTTTTAGTGTTTGATGAAAGGCTGAATGGAGGCTCTGGCCTCCTGCGCCCTTTGCTCCCTGCCACAAGCCCTGCGGAGAGCGTGGTTTCTTATGAAGATGACTTTACCTCATCGCAGGGAAGTGGCACTTTAACAGACAAAAAGATTTCACGTGACCTCAGGTAACTCTGTGTTAGACTTCTTGTAAAAATCAAAATGTAGAATTCATCAGAAAATAGTTAACTCAAAATTTGTTCCATAGTAGACTGGTTATCTTTTCTGTTATGCTGTATTGTTATGCTAGTCCAAGTGATGAGGTGCTTCCTTAGGGCCTCACAGTTAAGGTAGCAACCGGCATGATTAAGACATGAAGATTAAAGTGTTCCTGTTCCCTGTCTAATCTTTGTTCTTCCTTAGTTTGACAGGTGGCTTTAGGCAAGGTTCTTACCCTTTGTAGTCAGTTCCCCAACTTATGTGGCTGCTATAACGCTCAGTTGGTTAGTCTTTATAATTTAGAGAAAATAAAATATATTTTAAAGTGTTAAAATTCCTTCAGTCCTTAAACATTTTGTAAAAAGCCTATAATTGCTTTCAGTGATGCTTAGTAAAGGATACATAAATAGTCTGTAAGAATTTTAAAAACCTTTTGATCAGTCTAAAATTTGAAGACTATAAATCATAGGTGCTCCATGTTACTACTGAATTTATGTGGCATCCTGAATTTCCTAGGACCCTTTTTTGTAATGAGATAGATTTACATCTTTTGGCCACGTTGGGGAAGGCTGCAA
Organism: Nesoenas mayeri; assembly: GCF_963082525.1. Lineage (NCBI taxonomy): Eukaryota > Metazoa > Chordata > Aves > Columbiformes > Columbidae > Nesoenas > Nesoenas mayeri. The sequence goes on along the minus strand of NC_137554.1, from coordinate 28,743,227 downwards.
GTACAGTGTTTATTTATACTGGTGGTACTTTACCTTGGAAGAACAGAAGGTAAAAGGCACTTTGCACACTGAAAATGTTGGCTGCAAAAAATGCTTTTCTGCTGATTAAACTTCTTGATAGGTCTTCTGTTAGTATTATTTAGTATATAATGCATTACCCCCTTATTTGCAAATACTTTATTAAAAATCACTCATATTTTTGTCAGTTTATTGATTATACCTGTATGCCCAGAGCTTATCTGAAATCCAGTTGTATTTGGAGTGATTCTTATGTTCAAGTCTGTAGTCAAGTAGCTCTTAACAGATTGGGAAGGTTGTTACCCATCTTTTACTGTTTCATATTATCAGAAGTATGTTTCAGTATGTTCAATATCATATCCAAATTCCTAGTGGTTTAGCTGCTGTAATTTTTAATCTCAAAATCAATGCTTTTCAATAGGGGCTAATTAGCGCTATTTTAGCCATCTGTCCCTAATTTAAAGTGCGATGGATCTTGTGTGCACAGTGTACTGTGGGAGCTGGAAGTCCTTAGTCGATCGCTGTCCTTGTGTTCCATTTTAGCGTTGCTGGCAGCAGTAATTCAAGCATTCAGGAAGAAATTCCTAGTAGGAAGTCTCCCCATGAACCTCGTTCTGTGGAACTTGCTTCTCAGCATTCATCTGGACCACGTTCTGCAGCATCTTCTCGCTCATCTGCTTCCTCTAAAAAGAGAGGGAAAAAGCAACGTAAGTGCAGTACTTGACTGCGAGGTATTTATTTTTTTTTAAACAAGGTTTTAGGGTTTTCTGTCATGAAAACATCACACTTTCTACATATCTGGAAACTGTAATCTAATACTGATAGGATGACTTATTTATTACTCTGGGGATTCCTTCTTAAATTCTTTTTTACTCTGATTATTCTCTGACCTTAAAATACAGTCATCTAAAATTAAATAAGCAAGAGGTTGTTAATAACATTGAAAGTTTTTCCCCTCCTAAATCAACCTTCTAACAAAATAGTTAATTTTAATATCCTGTGGGAGCTATCCTCAGATTCTGTACTGAGGAAGTTCCAATAGGCTGCTGAGAAATTGGAGTTGTGACCACATTTATGAAGGTGACAACAAGTTTGCCCGTATGCTTCATCATTGGATCACAGACAGTTTTCATACATGCACAGATTAAGAAAAATATGTCTTCTACGGTAACTTGTACATTACAAAAACATGAAGAAACTTGAGATTTGGTGAACTCTTACTATATAAGCAGTGGATAACATCAGAAAACTCTAGGTTTAAAGCCAATAAAAGAATGAGAAAAGTAAGATTCAGCATTCCAAATTATATTTCTTCATATTTCTCAAAAGTCTCTTACTTTCCCCAAGAAAGCTAGACCTTATTCTGATTATCAGTATTTGAAAAGTCAAATGCTCACTTTCTTTATTTAAACCAATAGTATGCTGAAATGAAAGCCGAGTGACAGTTTTGTTGACAGTAGATACAATATACAGAAGAGAACTTAATCTCCTGTAGGAAGCCGCCAAATTTACGTTTCTTACTTGTTGGATGTATAGACTTCTAACTCAAAGGCATCTTTAATTGGTGAAAAAAAAGTTGTCAATTATTTGTTTTGGGGTTCTTGATGGTAAAATATTCATATGTAGAATACCAAACATAAACCTTGGCAATCTTATTTCTTCTTAGGGTTGGACTCCTACAATGGAAGTTCTCACCACTTTCCTGTGGAAGAAGATAAAATGCTCTCTGAAATAGAGCGGGGATCCCAACAGGCAAAGAAATCCTTGCGGAACAACAGAATTTCTAATAAAGATCATGAGCAGAGCCCAGATACAGACAGCACACTGGAAAACTTGTCTGGACATTCCCTCATGAGGTAACACGAACCTGCTAAGAGACTATGCAAATATAACTAAGCTTGGTAGTGTTATGGTGTAAAAATGGCTATATCTTTGGGTATACAAAAGGAATGTTACAGAAATTATCAAATGTTAATATGGTGGGCATACAGAAAATATTATTTCCCTGTATTTTAAATAGGAAAGCCTAATGTAGATCGCTGTAGAAATGTGCAGTTATCTTGTGCTTTTCAGTTGCATCTGCAGACATTTCTCGCTAGACTTGTGTGCAGCTAATACTCAGTTCTGTGAGCTGATGTTTTTTCAGAGATGAACTGTACCTCAGAGAAGGGTGTAGAGGAAGAGAGTAATTATTTTTCCTATTGAATCCTCTGCATGTCTATCTATGAATGCAGTTTGTTTTCTTCCAATTGTGCAACGAAGATAGCTATGAAATGCACTCAGCTTAGGTTTCACTGTACTTTTTTCTAGAAAGCAACAATTGATACGAACGGTCTGTGACGCGTTCTGTGTGCGTATAGAATGGCTCTGAGGGTACTGACTTATTTAACTCTATTCCAGCCAAAAGCAGGACAGTGACTTTCACTGATACCCAGTGTTGGGTCTGAAAGGCCCTAAGGTGTACCAAGTAAAGCAGAACATCTTCCTAAGGGATTTAAGCAGCAACTGTTTATTCTCTTTTGGCTAACTGAAATGGGAATAGTAAATTTAAGAAGTGTCTGCATCATTTTCTGTATGTTTGGAAGGTGATGTCTTCAACCATCTCTTAAGAAGAAATGTTTCTGTAGTATTTTACTAACTGTTTAAATCAAGTTTTGACCTTCAAGCATTTTATTTGTGTTTTGATGAAAAAGATCAAGAATCAGGGCAGTGGCTTACCACGTTCAGTTGCATCCATGTGCTGATAGTAACCTGTTTACTTTTTGAAAATACTGTTTGTTGTATTCTGATATAGGTACAAAACCCATCTCATGAGGCCATTTCCTAAAGGCAGACTGGATGTGTGCAGACCATAAAAGACTGTGCCCTTTGCGTGGTGTATATCAATGGAAGAACTAAGTTTTTGCTTTATTGTCTTATCAAATGTCTTAGGAGGATATTGACTCCTTTTTTTTTTCATTTCACTGTCAGTTTCTCAGATAAGGGAAGATCCCAGAAGACACCAACTTCTTCCCCATCTCCTGGCTCCCAAAAAATCTCGCAGTTTGATTCTATAGGCAACACAGCAGAAAGAGTCAAGTCGCCCGCTGGCTTTTCTGGAAGTGCAGCATCAGGGCTGAAGCCTCACGTACCCCTCACTGACTTGAGTCTGGGAACTAGTAGATCTGTAGCAGGAGCAGCCTCGGCGGGCGGTGAGTTCTTTTGTTAAAACCGTACTAATTGGAGCAGTTATACTTTTTTTCTTTATTTTTTTGGTGTGAGACACTAAAGCATATGGAAGTTGACCAGTAAGTCTTATCCTGCAGGTTGTATGCGCTTCTCGCCTGTGGGGCTTCAGCATCGTTTATCAGCAGAGCTGAACTACCTTAGTGCTATTGAGGAGTCTGTGCGACAGCTTGCAGATGTAGAACGAGTAAGAGGCATTTCTCTTGCCCAGCAGGAGAGCGTTTCTTTGGCTCAGATTCTAAAGGTAATGGAAAAATATGTCGTTGTCTTAACCTTCCTTTTTTTTTTTTAATTTTTGAATTTTGCAGGAAAATTAAACAAATTAGGTGAGTTATGCTTTTGTTAGCAATGCAGAGAAATTGTAATGGATGTGATGGAGCATCCCCAACAGGGTCCATTTTTTAGGATTTATGTCTGTTATCTTTCTTACTGTAAGTTGACACCAAGGAACTGTTGACTCCAGAATATATGTTGTTAATGTATCATTAGCTGGAATCACTGCTTTGCTTGTGTACTCCAGTAAAATAGAAACTTAATTATTTACTGGGTTTGACGTTGGCTCCCAGTGCCATGAAGTGTAGTTGTGCAGGCTGGATCATTTGTGTAATTCCATGAAAAGGATATTTTTGGTTGATGTTTCCTTATGTTGACAAGATTGCTCATTCTAGTTTGTTGAATTAATTGGTTTCCTAAATCCTCTTTCTTTGTGCACTGTGGTGGAAGAGTATGGGGAATGTGCATTGTCTGCTGTCTACCTACTTAAAAAGGGAGAGAAGGTCAGTCGGTAGACTGAAAATTTTACTGTAGCAGAAGAGGCGCCACCACTAGAGTAGATCTAGATCTTTCAAAGGTAGTTGCAGACACTGGCTAAGGAAAAAACGGCCCTTATATTTAACTTGCCTGATTCAAACTTGTTTTCCTAATCTGTAGGCACAGCAGCAGCGCCATGAGCGGGACTTAGCTCTTCTGAAAATCAAGGCTGAACAAGAAGCTTTAGAAAGTCAGAGACAACTGGAAGAGGCAAGGCAGAAGGCAGCTCAGGTAATGCTGCCCTTCAAAAAATGTGGAGTGTGTAAGAGGCAACATGCTGTAAGTAAATCCGTGCCTATGAGTATTCTTAATTTGAGGCTGTGAACATATGGAAATGGTGAAGGGGTTTAATATAGCTAAAAAAAAAAAGCTCTTAGGGGCCAATGTCAAACTTTTTTCTGACCAGATTTTGAGAAATAAAACTGTACTTATAAGCAGAAAATTGTGAAGAGCTGAACTGGCTGTGTTTTCTGCGTAGGTCCATGCAGAGTCACGGCAGCATCTTGTCCAGTCGCAGCAGGAAGCTGCACAAGAGACCCTGTGCAAGGCTGCGGCCAAGCAGGCGGAAACTGCACCTCACCAGCTCCGTGAGGTGAGGTCCTGAGTGAAAGGAAAAGCTATTCTTATTTCAGTGTTATTTGGAATTTTGTTTTTGCCTCTAGGTTATTCTCAGTTCAGTGTCATTCTCAGTGTAACTTCTTCACCTTCATAACATGACAAATGATAGGACTTTAAAGGAGCTTTTCTGACATTGTTATTTAAAAGTCAGTTGGGAGCCTTAAATCCCTGTTGAGTGTTCTTACGATCTTCCAGTTAACATACTGTTGAGAAGTTTTTGTTCTTCTAGGATAGATTGATGATAGTGAACACAACATCTTTAATTCCATAGATCTACACTCCATCAGGGATTAATCCTGTATCTGTTTCATTTGCAAACTAAATTGGAAAAGCAGGGAAATTGCAGTTTTGCTTACTTTTGAAGGTAGGAGATCAACAAATAAATATTTTTTAAAAAAAAAGGAGAGGGGAGTATCCTCAGCAGAGCTTTTAACTTGGTGCATAATTTGAAGTTTTCTTTTTCTGAGTGTTTTTTCATTCTTGTGGCATACAGAGCTTTTATCAGTGTTATATTTCTTGTTCCCGACATGTCGCAGCTGTTTCCCGCGTAAAACTTGTTAACCAAGAAATGCTTTTGTGTCTTCATAGTTTAGCAATCAGAGCGACTGTGAATTAGGGTTATGGGATGGAGTGCAGAAGGCTGATAACTGTGAACATAACTGTTTCTTTACAGCTTATGCACATGTTGGTGCTCAACAAGGCTGTTTTTATGATAGGTAATGGGATTGTAGAATAATACCAATGTACTTTTTCTGGACTTTGCTAAATATGTGAAATTTAAATCATTTTTGAATAGACAAGAATAGCTTAATTTAAAGGAGCAGAAAAGCTCAGGCATCTCATATACGTGCAGTGGTTGTTGATAAGTAGTGATATCTTGGATGAAGACAACGAAACATCTGTAGTTTATGGAGCCAAAGTGGGTGGAATCTGATTAAGAAACAAGGTAGAAGAAACAAACACAGCTTTTGTTTGGCATGGGGTTTTAATGTTTGAAGTCTGAGAGTAAGACGTGCTATTGGAGAGGCTGGGGATGACGTGGTCAGTGGTGGTGGGCTACTAGCGCAGCTTTTACATCCGTAGTCACAAAGTGACTCCTGATATTCACTTGGACAACATTTATTTTAACTGGAATGCAGCAATGGAAATGCTGGTCATCAATGTACTGGGAATATTTTTGGATGTGCGCTGTAATTATGTATAAAGGATTGGAGTTAGTTTTCTGTGTTGCTTTCAATTAGAAGTTTATCCTATGTAAAAGAGATAACATAGCTTGATGCTATGCAAGCTTGCTTAGAGGTGGCTGTCACACCAGTGAAGTATAAAATAGGGGATGATGTATACAGGCAATCCAATTTTAAGAAGTCATTCACTTGTTTTTATAAAAGTTTATGCATTACAGTTAATGTGTATGTTCATTGAAGAATTAATGGAGGAACTCCGTATGTGTATTGGAAGTTATTGAAATACAGCTTATTCCTACCTTCAAACTAACCAGAGTTCCGTGCTCTGCAAGAGGCAGACCTTTGAGCAAGAAGAGAAACATTACATTCTAAAGCTTCTAAAAACCAGTGTTCTCTGCTATGATTTCTGAAGTTTGATTTCTAGTCAGGTACACAGTGACTGCCATACATTAAAAAGGATAATTTATAGCTATCTGTTGATTTAATGCTGCCCATTTCAGACTTGGCTGTTTGCATGACACTGGAGCTTAAACCTCTTGCTTCCTCTAGAATGGAAATAATAATCCTTGCGCTTTGGACAAGATGCACTTTCAAATGAAAAATAAAACATAGTTCCTGGAGTGTTGAGGGTTTGTTTTTTTTTTTTCAATTAAGTGTAAGGGTAAGTTGGGAATATTTTATTCCATGGAGATCATTCTGCTGATCAGAGTTTGGTCAAATTGGTTAGAATGATATGTTAAGTAGTATCTTGCGTGTCTCTAAGTTTCACATCAATAATTCCTCTTTAATAAATTGAAGAGTATGTGTTTATGCACCTCCTACAACCAAAATTGATATGTATGTGGTAGATAACAAACCATCTCAAAACCATGTCTCACACATTTGTTCAATAAATCAGTAGATTGCCTGCAGGAATGACCGTTTTCTCATTCAAAAACATTTTGATACTGATAAGCACATTGTATTCCTTTGTTTTTGGTGTACTCAGATGACGGAGTTGGCACGAACCCCGATCTCGGATACTGTCAGCGCTCCAGCTGCTCCCGTCACCACCTTGTTTGACCACCAGCGACAGCATCACTCAGAATTCATGAAACAACTGAGAGCCCGAACTGACACAAACAGGTTTTGTCTAACGTTTCACATCTTGGGAAGGGGGGTGTAAGATTTGTTAGGTTTTGCTTCACCTATTCTTGAAGAAAATTTTAAGATGTCATGATGAGGGAACATTTAAGAAGAAGAATTTAGATTCCATCTTTATGCCCTTAATAGTGTACACCAAAGATTATATTAACTGGTTCTTTGAAGCTCTATACAAAAGAGTCGAAAAAGATGCTCTAAATGTTTTGTGGGATGATTTACTAGTCTGAGCTTTAAGTGTTCTTTTCAGAAATCTTAATTGTTACTACTTCTTTTAAACTGATGAGAGCTTGTGAAAACTGTGCTACTCTTTGGTTTAAGACAATGCAGATTCACCCAAAACGCTTTCCTTTCTCAGGAAATGTGAGTCTGGTTCCATACCACAAGGTAAAGAGGAGACAAGTGATTCAAAACAGACATACTCATCCATGTTTGATAGTTATTCGGAGTCCTCAAGATCAAAGGTTCATGATCAGAGGTGAGAAGAGTTTAGATTACACAAGAGTTTTTTTGCTATCAATAAGAACTAAAGTACAAAGGAATATCAACATATTTCCTTCAATTTATTTTTTGTAAAGAGGGAAAGTCAGTGTTAAATTATCAATAGGTAAACCTGTCTTATATCCCAGAGCTTGAAGGTTTACATGCCTACCAGAATTTGCTTTGTCTTTATTTAAAAATCCTACTACACTGTGGTCTGCAGCGTAAAAGTATGTTGTGTGTTAATATCTTCAGTTTTGAATGTGCCATATTTTTTAACTGGATGCTTTCCTCTTTCTTAACTTCACAATAATTGACTTCCACATCTGATTTCTCATTCAGTTGAATTAGCGAGAGACTAGCAAGCAGGTGAAGGGAAATGATTCTTCCCCTCTGTTTAGCTCTTGTGAGACTATATCTGGAATACAGTGTCCAGTTTTGGGCTCCTCAGTGAGAAGAAGGAATTAACATACTGACACAATTCTAGTGGTGAACCACCAAGATGGATAAGAGGCTGGAATACGTGATGTAAAAGAGTGGCTGAAGGAACTGAGCTGACTCAACCTAGAAAGGAGAAGGCAAAGGGGGCAGGGTTCTAGTTGTGGTATCTTAAAGGTGGGTTGTTTGTGAACATGAGGCCTGACTCTTCTTGGAGGTGCACACTGAGATGACAAAGGGCAATGGTGACACATTGCAGAAAGGGGAAATCATTGGGGAAAAAAGTGCTCCCTGCGAGTTGTCAAGCACTGGAGTGGGGCTGTAGGGAGGCTGAGGGATCCTCTGTCCTTGCAGGCATTCAGAACTTGGATGTGGCCTTGTCTTTGGATGAAATACTTTCAGAAATTCTTGTGCTGAGATTATACAGATTTCTGTGCTGTGGCCTACTTGAGTCCTTCTGTTGTGTCACCTTTGTAACCTAAAACTCGCTTTAAGTCTCTGTTTATCTGAATCTTTTTCCCTGTCCTAAATGTTTACATTTTTTGCCCTCTTATTTTGCTCTGTGTCTTTTTGAAATGGACTAGAACGTAGGTTGGAGCGCATGTTCTGAAAACCTGTACAACTGCTTGCTCTGTGACGTGCATTACTTTCGATTCTGTTCTCTGTGTATCTGGCCATTGTGTTAGGTTGGTTTTTGTTTGGCTGTTTTTTTTTTTCCACTGTTGCTTTGCACTGACTTGAGGTTTTACATGAAGTGGCTGGAGTGTTGCTTGCTGGAGGCTTAGATTTGGTTCATTTCTGGTGTTACTTTTTAGTATCTTGCCTATGTTTAATACTGGATTTTAGTTTTTTGTTTCCTATTCACTAACCTAATCTAGTTAGGTACCATGAAGTTTCTCACAGCCTTTCTCTGATTTTGACCGACTAGAATGATTTTGTCCTCTGTAGTTCTTGTAATTTAAAACAGTATCATTATCTCGCTCATGTTTTTAAAAACTGTGAGGAAAGATGTTTGCAATGGTTTATCATCAATACTCATTGCCAAGTAGAATGTGTACACACCTACAAATCACTTGCATTCTAAGGCAGAATAAAAATAACAAGTTCTGCCACTAGTCAGGAACTCAATGAGGCTTGAAATTTTAAAGTAGCCAAGCTGCATTTTAAAAACAAAACTAAATCCTCTTCATGTCGATTATTGCTGGGGGCTTAGTCATGGTATGTACAGCAGTAACATAAAATAAATATTTTGAAATGTGCAAACTAATTTTTTAAAAAATTCTCTCTTGCTAACACAGTAGTACCAGCAGCCGCCAGGAGAGTCCTTCAGTTCCATCTTCTAAGGAGAATGAGAAAAAGCTTTCCCGGCGTGAAAAGATAACCAGCAGTATTGAAGAGCAGGCTCCTACCGCTGCAGATGATTCCTTGCCGAGTGATAGTATTTTATCACTGCCAGATGAAAAAGGTTAGCTGTACTGTTTGTATGTGACGAATCTGAAGATGGTAAAGAGGGAGGAAGGTGCTGTTTCAGAATTAGTGTCTGAAATAAATGAGGGAATATGTGTGAAGAAAGCTGAGCCCCAGGCACATTTGTGGCTTCTTCAAAGGTGATGAAGGATGGCACAGTGAGATGGGAACCTTTGACACTCTGCGCATCAGAGCGATGGAGTCTGTGGGCCACTCTACTTTTTGCTGTGCTAGCTGGAGCCAGATGTTCACTTGCTGAATATGCACGCTGAACACCAAACATTTCAGCAGCCCCAGGAGTGTGTTTGTAGTTGTGTGCAAAGTCTGTTAGGTCTTTTGAAGCTAAATAACAGTATTTCATTATGTCCTTCAACTCAACGTCACTCTTTTTTAAACACCTATTGTCTGCATTAGAGTAGTTATCTCCTTGTCTTTCCTGACCCCCAACTTTCCTGAGATGAGACAGAATAAAACTGCATTCCTGGTACATACTTGACTGTAAACACACTTCCCTGGTTTCTCCCTCAGATTCTGCTTCTGTTGCAACAGAGTATTCCCTGAAATTCGATGAGTCCATGACAGAAGATGAGATTGAGGAAAAATCTTTTCGGTCTTTGCTGCCCTCTGAGAGCCATCGCAGAAATAATTTGGAGAAGAAACGGGTTAATCGTGATGATTCTGATGAGGAAGTCTCCCCAGAAAAAACAGCTCTGTCATCTATCAAGGTAGGTGGAACAGCCACAGTTAAGATAAATTAACTGAACCAAAGCTGATGAGCTTACAGTGAACCATTGTTAGTTGTGTTTGCAAACTTGAGAGTTCTTTTTCCCCCTGTAGTTCTTTGAGCGTCTCAAAACACAGAGTTGTGTGAGTCGTACTGTATGTCACTTGAGCAAGTGTGATGACTTGACTTATGGAACAGTCCGTCCAGGTCTCTACCTATTCTCTGGTGGCTTTGGAGAGGAGGAGTGATTTTTTGACGCAGGTTACAAAAACCCAGTGGAATAAGTCTTCCTACTATGCCTACACAGAGCTAGAAAATACAAGAGGATGCTTCATCCTTCTGGTCCTAGAGGGGATGTCCCAAAACTGTCACACAGCCTAGGGCAGAAAAAGCTGGTCTGCACAAAGCTCAGAGAAAAAACAGCTCCCCTTCTTACATCTGTTTTTATGTGTATCTGTGTATACACAGGGACACTTCATAATTGAAAAAAGCCTTGGGATTTCCATATTACCAAATCAAGCCCAATTTGTCTTGCCTTCCAGGAGCTAAGCATGCCATTCTCAGGGGGGCAAGATAGTTTCTCTAAATTTACCATGGAGATGGTAAGACAGTACATGAAAGAAGAGGAAATGCGAGCAGCTCATCAGTCCTCACTTCTTCGGCTCCGGGAGAAGGCTCTGAAAGAGAAAACCAAGGCTGAATTAGCGTGGCTGGAACACCAGAAAAAGTAAGCTCTAAAAAGCTCTGAGTATATACTGTTGCTGTCTGACCATTTTCTTGTATTTCTACTTGAGATTTTTTTGGAAGATTTTGCTTCCATCCTACCCTTCCCTTATTTTCAGTGGTTGAACTCATCTTCTGATATCAGTAATCCATACAAATGTTATTGTCACTTGGAAAGAACAGAACCCTGTTTGTAGGTGTGCTTTGATGCTTGCATTGAATGCAGTTTGATAGAGGAGAATTTCATTGAAACAGTAGAGCATCAGATGTTTGTCAGTCAGAGGAGGTAGTTCCCAACCCTTACTCTTAATTCCAAAATGTGTAAGACTGTCAGACAATTAAAACTTTATTTGCTTCATGTCTATGTAAGGTCATTTTAGTTGACTCAAGCCAAATTTTGTGAATCTGGATACATGCCCTTAGTGATTTGTTTCTAACCTAACATATATTTTCTCTTGGAATGCCACTTGAGGTATTTAGTGACACTACTGAACAGAGGTGGCCAGACTTAATCAATAATACTTGTCCATGGTCACTCTCTGTGTGAGAGTACCGCTGTTCACCAGGCATTTTTTCTCAGCTGCTTTTCATTTTGGGTTTGACAAGGAACTGTGAGGTGATGACCCAAGTGTCTCTTCTTTAGTGTTTCTCAAATGGTGAGCATGCGACCTCTGCAGAGCTTCTGCTCATTCATGTGAAATCTTGTATCACTGCACTGGTGTTTTAACTGTGCGTGCCTTTGCATAAACACTGCAGAATATTCCACTATAAAGCATGCCAGTGATTAAGTACAGGCATATATTCTTCTGTGGGTTAGGAAAAGCAAACTTTTAAAAAACGTTTTTGAAATTGTAGAGAGGCTTCTTGTTTTGCAGTTCTTTCTTACTTAATCCTTTCTTCCACTCTATTTGCAGGCACTTGCGAGACAAGGGAGAGGATGATAAGATGCCTCCTATTCGAAAGAGGCAGCGTGGTCTGCTGCTGAGATTACAGCAGGAAAAGGTAACTGGTGCCCTCCAGGAAAATTCTGTTGAAAAACTAAGTGTTTCAGACACTGTAAAAATCCCCATACTAGACTTTTGGATAGGAAGCTAGCAGTATTTCTTACCAAGAAGTTTTATTTGCATTTCAATAGTATTTAACAGATTGTTTAAAAGAGTCCTTCTGTATCAGTGATCTCACTGGTTGAGATGTAGATGCATTAATTGATCGTCTGTTCTTTGCTGCTGAAGTCCAAGCTAGTGACTTCATCATGCAATTTAGGTCATTTTAAACCCGTACTATGAACAACGTGGCAGCTTTAAAGTGTGTTCTTGAGAGCTGTCTGTCACAGTTCTTATGTCTCATCTTTTATACCCAAAAGGCAGAAATTAAACGTCTTCAAGAGGCTAACAAGGCTGCTCGGAAGGAGAGACAGCTGATCCTTAAACAGCAGGTGGAAATCGAGCGAATCCGTCAGACTACAATGAAACTACAGGAAAAACTGAAGTCTGCAGGAGAAAACAAGCTGGTAAGTGTTCAGTTCAGAAGCTGGAGTGCTGCTGGGATTTGACTTCAGTGCTTATAGGAATGGAAAGCCACTAGATTGGATCTATTACTTGAAGGTTTTGTTTGCCTCAGCCTTATCCTCTTTATCTCAGCAATTTTATGTTTACTTTCTTTAAAACATTGTTTAAGGAAATGCATTTGGAGAAGTTACAAATAGATCTCTCAGCCTCTGACTTTGATTATTTATCAGATCACAAAATGCTAAACATAAGCAGTAAACCCAAACTTGCTGCCTTGTGTTTTAGTGACATTACACTAAATTTCTTGCATCTGCTTTACAAGATAGCAAGATGGAGTTTTGTAATTGTCTGCCTCCTTACAAAATTCTGAGGAGACACAAGTTTAATAATAGTGTAGAAAGGATTGGGTTTGTGTTTGGGTAACTGAACTCTAATGTGTTTTTTTGTTCTAGGTACAGTTAGGGGAGAATTAAATTATGGAGAAAAAGGGTGTACTAAAAAAACTTTGTGTCAAAAATGAAATTGGAAAATGAAATTAAATCTGCAGGTAGACAGACTTAGCTGTAGTAGTATTTGTTTTATTCTGGGGAGGAGTAAGCTAAATTAATACAATTTTTTAAAACATGGTAGAGTAACTTTTTGTACTTTCAATGTTGATTTTTTTTTAAACACTTTATTGCAGGAACTGCACAGTGAAGATGACATCAAGCAGAGCAATGGCTCTAGCCCGCTTCCAACTGATGCAGAAACACGCAGCCCTTCCCCAATCTCAATCTCCAGCAGTGAGACTAGTAGCATTATGCAGAAACTTAAAAAAATGCGCAGCAGAATGGATGAAAAGTAACTAATTTTCTTTTTCGTTACACAAAAATTTACTATTTTAGTAGAACAAATAGGTTTAGCCAGTATCTGCACTAACAATGGTTGTCAGAAAAATTAGAAGTGCTGATATCACATGCACTTGGATCTGAGTTGCCTGAAAAGTAGCTGAGTAGAAGCATTAATGGAACTATATTAATCTTCAAATATAATATTTTAAAGGCTACAGTTCTTGCACGAATACTGAGATTCAAACAACGAGATGGTGCAGCCAAGGTTTTATTGTAGGAGATTGGGTTTTATGTTTCTTGTACTTGATAGAGTCAGTAAAGGCACATCAATTTAAGATATCTTGATGTTTGTACATACAAGGAATATGAATGGGCTCCAGCTTGATGGTACATCTTGTCAGAGCTCCTCGTGCAATGAGAGACCTGAAGGCAAATGGTCCAAGTGGTGCCTGTATTTTGTAGGGAAAAAATACAAGGAGTAAGACTCTGGAATTACAGTACCATTTTTTCCTCTTACATTGAAGCAGAAGTAGCTGAGTTTGAATTCTGGCTCACAGAAAGTCATTGAACTTTTTGGGCATATAATTTCTACCTTGTTATCCAGCTGCTGAATTTCAATTCTAATTGCATTAAAATCAGCTAGGATGAATTCTTAAGTATATTCTTAATTAATGGAGATGTTGTATGTGTGACTGAGCAGACAGGTAGTTATTATAAGGAGACCTTTCTTTTTCTCCTGTGTGGTCCACAGGTTGGAAAAATGTGGAAAGCCATTGTTAGTCTTCAGAGGAAATGAAGTATACATGCAGTTCCTGGCTCTGCAAACTGAGCCTGAATCTGTTGATTTCCCCTGTTAAATTCTTTTGAATCAAAAATCATTTCTGTATCTTTTCAGTATAGGAATTACTTTGTCTGTACTAAATATCCCAAATGCTTTACAAGCATGTACTTGTTAGTTTGAAGCCTGAAATTCTTATTTGAGACTGATCCATTACAAGCCTGGCCTCTGCCAGTCATTGCAAGGGGTAGTCTTTGCCTAAACAATTTTTTTAAATTAAAGCCAAAGTAGGTTGCTATAGTTTAGTCTATATAGGTGATCTTGATAATATTTTTTCTCTTGAGGCTCCTAACACAGCTGGATAAAACATCAAAAATCAAGCACTGCCGTTTGTATTGGCAAGCTGGCCGGGACTCCTTAGCACCCAATTTTCTTGCAGTCATTTGGGAAGCCCATTTCCCACACTCGCATGTATTTGTATGTGGTGAAGATAAAAGACAGTAGGAGTAAGTGAGGATTTGGTGTAAGTAGGAAAAAAACAAAACCATGTTCTAGCTACATGGTCTTTATGTTCTAGCCTGAATTGATTACTATTTTATTCAGACTCTTCTGGTAGGATCCAGTAAACTGAAAAGCCAAAATCACAAATTATTTCTGAAGTGTCATATTACCAAAACTACACTCTTGGCATTCCAAGTCACGTGAAAACCACCCCATTGTTACAAACAGCAAACTCTTTCTCGAAGCATGTTTTGAGGTTGGAAGTTAAAGCTTACGAATTTTGAGATTTTAGTAATACTAAAAGGAATGATAAGTACACTTTTATATTCAAGACTTCCTATGCTTTTTTACCAAGTAGTGGTTTTGGTTTTGAAATCCTATTTTTTCAAAATGCCTTCATTTTTAAGCAACGCTTATGATTGCAGAAAGAATTACACCTTAATAATTAATTGTTCTTAGTATTACAAGGGACAGTTGTGATAGTATGTTCTACACGTAAAGATATATTAATTGTCAGTCCAAAAAATGGCTCAACTGGAAAATATTTTTCAAAAGATGGAGAGCAGGATTTGAGCTGAAACAATTGCTTTTAGGAGAAATGAGTGGAAATTATGCAAAATAATGCATGTGGCTGTGTATTTTTGTTTTTATGGATTTGTCTTGGATTGCTATATATGTTCAAAGGAAGGAGGATTTTGTGTAAACAGAAATGATTCTCTAGAACTCGATCTCCCTAGCTGTACAGCTTTCACACACCTTTTGCAGACATATTGATAGTGGTAGCATTGCTTAATGATTGAAAACCAGTGCTGACTTGGTGTCTTTTTTTTTAATGTCCTTATCTGTAAAACACATAAGAATATTATTAACATAATAGAGTAAGATGTTTGGTTAGGAGTGAAATGAAAGGAAGCTGCTGTCGGAAGGGAATCAATCAGGTTGTGAAATGGCAAAAGGAAAGAAGCTGAATGATAAGTACAAAAGGAGCGAGAGGAAGGAGCTGGGAAAGCTGTGCTGGATTTGCTGTATTCCAGAGCAAGGTGGAAATCCTTTGGCTTCCTGACTTACGAGGCAGCTTTAATATTTCTCTTCTGCTAAAAGGAGAATGAAAGAGTACTTCTGTTTTATTTTTAATTGATGAGTCTGCGTAGGCTGCATGTGAACAGGAGCATGCTCTGTCAAAGAGAATTAACCACTTTCCCCTTGCTTTCCTTGCATATGCAACTTTAATGATAATCTGTGCAATAGAAAAACTGATTAAATGCTCTCTTTCTTTTGCTTTTCCTTAGTGTACTTCTTAGCTTGCATTGTAGTTGATAGAGCTATAGGGAGCATGGTATTTCTCTATAAATATGATAATTCCTTAGGAATTAGCTTAAAATGGTAATTCATTAGGAAATACCATTTCAAGCACACAGCTGTAAGTTTTATCTAGATTTTTTTAACAATAGGCATTATCTTTCTGCAGTTAATACTTCAAATCAAAGAGACA
This sequence comes from Nesoenas mayeri, assembly GCF_963082525.1. Classification (NCBI taxonomy): domain Eukaryota; kingdom Metazoa; phylum Chordata; class Aves; order Columbiformes; family Columbidae; genus Nesoenas; species Nesoenas mayeri. The sequence goes on along the minus strand of NC_137554.1, from coordinate 28,727,291 downwards.
ATATGAGTATTCTGAGACCAAGTCTGCACTTTATTGCAAAAAAACCCACCCAAACCAAAGTAGCAGCTAGAACTTGAATTACAGGTATATCTCAGACTTCTCCTGGAATTGCTCATGTTTTAAAAATACATTATTCAATCTCATTTTTTTTGCCCTTTCACTGGTGCTTACCTTTGGAGAAGTACTTTTACTGAGGGTTCTCCAGGTGAATGAAAATGTGTTCAAAGTTTCAGACTAAGAGAGTTGTACATGTTGCAAACCCAGCATGCTATGTAATGCTAATAATATACTGTATTGATGGTTAGAATAACAGGAGTTGCAAAAAGATCGGGTTGAGAATTGTTAACTGGTGCATGTGGAAGTCTGCATCAAAGTAGTAAAATGCCTTTCAAAATTTAAAGAAAAATATAGCAGTGTGAAAGCAGCTTGCCTTTAATTAACAGAAAGTGGAATGTTATAATTCTAATGCATAATTCTTCTGCATAACAGTGTATAGTTTTTCTACTTCATATGTTGGGTAATAACTATACAATGTTAAATGCAAATAATTTTAAAGTTCTTTGCTAGATGCTATCCTTTTCTCGTTCTTTCTGCCTTTTTTGCTCTCTTAGTTTTAAACTCTTCCTCCTTATTTTGTAGACACTGCTCTCCTGTTCACTACTTCTTCTCTGTCTTTACGTCTCACCACTGGGCTTCTCTCAGTGTCTGTTTTCCCAACCTCCACCCCAAATTCCAGCTGTATATCTACAACCAATTGGTCAGGTAACTGTATCTTTCTCAAGTGATGGACTCTTTGATAGAGCATGCTCTGTTCAGTCCTAGAAAGTCAAGAGGTTCTTCATCAGTGAACTTTTTTGACAGTTTCCTCACCATTTCCGGATCTTTTTTAATGACATAGTGGGATGGGGTGCACCCTCAGCAAGTTTGCGGATGACACCAAGCTGAGAGGTGCAGTTGATTTGCTAGAGGGAAGGGAGGTCATACAGAGGGACCTGGACAGGCTGGAGGAGTTGGGCCAGTGTGAACCTCTTGAAGGTCAACAAGGCCAAGTGCAAGGTCCTGCACCTGGGTCAGGGCAACCCCAGGTATCCATATAGACTGAGAGATGAATGGATTGAGAGCAGCCCTGCAGAGAAGGACTTCACAATGCCGTTGGACCAAAAATCATACATGGGCTGGCAATGTCGCAGCGTGGGAAGCCAACTGTACCCTGGGCTGCATCAAAAGAAGCGTGGCCAGCAGATTGAGGGAGGTGATTCTGCCCGTCTGCTCTGGTGAGACCCCACCTGCAGTGCTGCATCCAGCTCTGGGGTCCCCAGTACAAGAAGGACATGGACCTGTTGGAGTGGGTCCAGAGAAGGACCACAAAGGGCTGGAACAGCTCTGCTGTGAAGGAAAGCTGAAAGAGTGAGGCTGTTCTGCCTGGAGAAGATAACAGGGAGGCCTTATAGCAGCTTTTTGATATATAAAGTGGGCTTATAAAAAAAATGGAGAGAGACATTTTACCAGGGCCTGTACTAATAGGATAGGGGTAACATTTTTAGACTAAGAGAGGGTAGATCTAGATTAAATATAAGGAGGAAATTGTTTACAATGGGGGTGGTGAGGCACTAGAACACTAGGCCTAGAGAAGCTGTAGATGCCCCATCCCTGGAAGCGTTTGAGGCCAAGCTGGATGGGGTTTTGAGCAACCTGGTCCAGTGGAAGGTGTCCCTGCCCATGGCAGGGGGGTTGGACTAGATGATCTTTAAGGTCCCTTCCAACTCAAACCATTCTGTGATTCTAATCTCTTATTCCCACTGTGTGCTGAGTGGCAGACAGCCGGTTCACTTTGTTCCCGCTGTCTGGTCACTACTTCAGAATAGCTGCTGAAACTGTCTTATTTTGGGCTTAAAATCAGTATACCTTGATGTATGAGTACAGGTTAGAGCACCAGGTTGACGCTCCCGGGTTAATATTTGGGATGGATGGATAAAGTGCATGGTGTTTAGCACCGGAGAAATAGCTAAAATTTGAAATCACTCTAGCGGAATCTGAGTGCTGCTGTTTCCTCTTTCCTTTCCCATATTTCCAGCTTCATAGGTGCTAGATGTGGTTTTGCATTTTTATTTTCTGTGAAGTTGCCCCTGCTTTTGAGGATAAATCTGTACCCTTGGTGTTGCAACTGGAACCCTTTAGACTGTAGTAAAAATGAAGGCAGCATGTGTGCTACCTTGTGGCTCTGACCTTTTAAACCCCAGGGTTATAAAAGGGTCTGCATCTTTAGCCATGCTGCTTTAATCCTCCTCTCCCTAGAGGCAGAATGTTAGAACCCTCTTCCTCTTTCATCACTTCTTTTGAGTTATCTTTCGTATTAAGTAGTCTTGGTACGGCGATTAGTTTCATGGTCACTTACTTAATTCTCCTCCTGTTTGTGGTCTTCTGGGTTAATTCATTTGACATCTGCTCTCGAGGAGTCCTGCTTTTTTGAATTATTTAGTACAGTCTTTCTCCTGCATTTTGCCTCCCTCAAGATCCAGTAAACTCTGAAGATCCAGACATTCTGATGAAATCAAACAGCAGGTGAAGGAAGAAGAAAAAGTCGCCTTTTGCATTGAGATCATTGTAATAATGACCTCCATAACAAGTTCCAAATACATGATCTGCCAGACTAATGGGAACTGATGCATATCTGAACGTAAGAGTTGATAAATCTCATAGTGCTGGCAAAAGACACGACCTAAGTGTGACTGTCCATGTCTTGTTTGTAATGCAATTACTGTTGATAGTCCAGTTTCCTAATGACATTCATCTGTCACTTTTGCCCAAGAGTAGATGATATTTGATGTTTGTCTATAGGAAGTGATAAAGTAATGCACAAAATCATGGAATCTGTCAGCTTGAAGGTGGCAGATGTTCCAGAGACTCTGAGGTCCTTCTGTTTTTCACCTGCTTTTGTTTTGACCATAGGGAAGAAGTTTGTGGGCATGTCTTACAGGCTTCTGAAACTTTTATCTTCTCACCATAACTTGTCCACCTTATCTGAATCTGTCTTAGAGAAGGACTTATCTGAATCTTAACCTTTCTGATCAACTGCCAGCTCACTTTTCCAGGGAACAGAATGAACACTAAGTGAGCAAACAAGTAATGCACTTCAGCAGGTGAGACCTGCAGATTAGCCAGCTGATCATTCCAGTCTCTGTAAATAAGTTTTAGAAACCTGAGAGATTAAAAAGCACAAATTGAAATCATTATCTGCTTTGCAGCTTAAAAAAAATGGATGTTAAGTGTTCGGAATGGCTTGAAAATTACAGATTATAAAGGCATTTGCAAAGCAAAATATCACAAGTCTTTCTAGGCACCACACCTTCCATACCAATGATGAACTTGCTGGAAAATGATGTATTTTCTGCAGAGTGATTCTGTGACATCTTAAAAATTTCAGTGTAGGAGATGAATGGATCGATGTACACTCTTCTCTAGACTTGGCATGTCAGAGGAAGTGTGTGCAACTGATGCTGAACTTGCTTCCATTTACTGTAGTAAGGGTTAAATGCTTGGGTCTTAGTTACTTCAATATTTAGAAATAAGACCAGAGATACTGTGTTCAAGAGCTGGCAGAGAGAACTAGTATATGGAGACAGATCTATTCATACCTATGAAGGTCTGTAAGAATTTCCCCATTTCTGAGGTTTTGTGGATCACCTAAGAAATCTTTGTCAGAAAGAAAATATCTGCTAAGTTTAAGCATGAGCTTTACTTTTATACTTTCTTAAGCAGCAACCAGATGTGTTAGTATCTGGGAGAAAACAGTCCTGCATCTTTATTTTCTTGATGCTGTCAGCTCACAATTAACAGTCCAAGTGTGCCAATCTGTAGAGATGATACTTAAAGGAAGAAGGATAAAAGCTCCAGTAATTCGGGAGAGTTATCAATAAAGAATCACCTTCTCTTATAATTATGTATTAGGAAGGAACTGTGGGGCAACTGGAGCTACAATTTTTCTGTCATTTGGATTAGCAAAAAGAAACGTTCATTTTTCAGTCACTGCTTTCTTGAGGGTTCCAGTTTAATACCACAGGTACTTTTCATGTCCTGAAATTGGAAACTTATCCTGTTTGTTTTAGTGAATAGTTAATAGCACTTGAATGATTTTGAAGATCTTTAACATGTAAGCAGGGTTTTTACAGTATGTTATAGACTTTACTCACTGCAAAGAAAAAAACTCGTGTCTACTTGCAATTTTTTTTTCAGCAGCACATCAGAATAGTCTAGGAGATAGTACTTAGTGTGGATATTATCCCAGAAAACAATGTGAACATCTAAAATCCTGGGAATTGTGGCAATAGAACACCTGGGTATCGGGACCTTTTGGTGTGGTTGGCTGTTTTCCCATTGTCTGTTGCTCTGTCTGTCAGGTTCCTAACTAAGCGAGAGCAGAAGCTGATGCAGCGTCGACAACATGCTGAAGAGTTGTTGGAGTGGAAGCGCCGCCTGGATGCAGAGGAAGCAGAAGTGCGGCGGATAGAAAAGCAGGCTCTGGCTGCCTGGGACAAAGAGCTGCTCAAAACCAAAATAGCCAAGAAGGACGTGGGGGATCAGAGAACAGAGCCCAAAGGTAATAGGAAGTGGGGGGAAGTCTTTCAAAACAGAAATATGGCATGATCTTTGCTGATCATCCTCCAGACTTACTCCATTAAGACCATTTAGTCCGTTAAACCCACTGTAGTGCTGTCTGAGTGTCTATGCTGTTGGCCTTACCACTGTTTGTTAAGGTGGCTCTTAGCAGGGACCATTTTCCCCTTGTCTGTTTTCAAAAAATTGAAAGCGTTTTTTTCTTCCCTCTGTTATTAATGCAGTATAACTGTTTGAAATCTGCAACTGTGCTCGTGGGCCAGGATGTAATTAGTATAAGAGATGCTATTAGGAAGAAAAATAAGTTCACAGGTTTTGGGAGCGACAGCTTTGCTATGCTGTCTTAGGTTGACCATACTTTCAGCGTGAAGCACAGAGAACTGGATTGCAGTGGAAGAAAATAATGAAACTTCGTGGATTGTTCTAGAAATAATCAGTTTTCCTTTTTTTCCCCACTTAGCTGTAAGCAGGCAAGAATGTCCTTTGAACGTGCAAAGGGAATTCAGAATTAGACACTATTACGCTTGTTACGCTTGTTACTGCATTTACGCATTGTAGGACATTCTAAAGATGATATGTGTATGAGTCAGTAAGTTCTAATGAACAAAATTCAGCATGAATGCTGAACTCTCATCTACAGATAAGAAAATTTCCTTGTTTTCTATAGATTGTATCCACCAGTAAGCATTGGAGTGTGGCTTTGCTTCAGGAGTGCCTCTCCCCAGCCTTTGCTCAAATGTTGAGCAGTTCTCCATGGCTGCTTCAGTAATGCTGTGACTCCTGCGGAATTTAGTAAACAGGAATACTGAAAAGCCAACTTATTATTTTACTTGTTGCCAGTGGAGAGACTCATGATGAAATCATAACATTAAAATGTTTTCTGCAGCTACTGTAAAGGAAGCAATCAATTCTAAATTTGAGATCGGGCTTGCAGATTATATGCTCCTCTGTGACTTCTTCAGGCTAATGGTGACTCTTGCTGGGGTATGGTCAACTGGAAGAACAGGTTTCCCTAATAATCTTTCTGGAGCGTGTTGTCTGGAAAATGTTAGAATATACTGAAAACCTCTTTATTTTAGACATTCAACAATCACTAAAAATGTTTGACAGTATTAAATCACAATTCTCTGGTAAATGTACTAGGTGAGTGCAACAGCACTTACCAATTTGACATGTATTTGTAGCAGTTGCTCCTTTATGTGCAGGCAGCAGTATTTCTGAAGGCATAGAAGTCAGTGCAAGTTCTTAGGCGCTTTGTCTTTTTTTCTCTCATTATTCAATCTCAGAAACAGCTAGTGAAGGAGAGTCTCCAGTGCCTTCTTGCTCTCATCTGAACAGTGAAAGCTCTATCCAAGAAGATCTTGGCAGTCTGCCTGCTGAGTCGGTACCGTCAGAGACTGTGGGCCATGAATGTCCAGAAAGCCCAGATCAGCGTACAATTAATGAAGAAATGGTTTATTCTGAAGACTTCAAGTCCTCTACCCACCCTGGCAAACTTGTGAGTGAGATTTTTATTCTGTATATATTCTTACGCTTGTGAAAGGCTACCAGACAAGTAGTAAATATAGCCATCCCAGTTGTCCAAGCAGAGATTATAAACTGTTCTCTGTGTTTGCAACACCATTTTACATTACTGTGAATAAACATTGCGATCAGATATGTTCATTGAAGTCTTGAGGAAATATTCCTTTAGTACAGAGTTTAGGTATTTTTAAACTTGTGGGTAATCTTGCAAAATGTTTTGCGTATTCACGTAGGTATGCAGTATGAAGTGGTGGAACACTGACCCAGTTTACCAGTGTGAATTAGCTGTAGGCTGGCTCGTTACCATTGTATAAATTCTTTGAGGCCATGGAAACTATGCTCTGTTTTTCCGCGTTGCTTTACTTGCAAGTAATGTATCCCAAAGTATAGCTACAGGATGAAGAAGCAGAGCTGTAACGTCATGCACAATCCTTTTGGTTTCAGATTATGTCTGCTTCCAAGCTAATTCTGCTTATTGTTCTGTTCCAACTGTTATTTCTACTTGGTTGGTAATTTTTATGAGTTTCATCCTGATAACTTTGCCCTGTGCTCAGTGAGACAGAAAACACAGTGTCTGTGGGGTAAAAGAGCTGCTCATCTAGGCTTGTTACAAATACTTTATTGGAAAGTTTGCTGAGAAGGTAGTGAGGTAAAATGTCTAATACATGCTAGAGGTTGTGTTCGTGGTCTGTGAAATGTTGCAACAGTGAGAGCATTTTGGAAGAATATTTGCTTTTAAAAATCTTTTGCCTAGCTACAGAGAAATAGTGCTCTGTTGTTTTACTGGTTTAGAATTGCACCTTGCACCCCTGACATGAAATGCTTGTTTTGGTGTCCCAGATATATTTAGTATGTGTTGGTATGGCTGTGTTTGTTACCAAATAAGATTACATAAACTGTATTGAACACCTATGAGTCAGAACCATGTCAGTTCACTTAGGTGAATACTGTTGGTTACATAGTGTAGTCTGAGCAGGTTTGCCGAAATCGAAACTCGAAGTAAACAGTCAGTTGTTACTGCTCTTGGTATTTTTGTTTTATCGTCTGGCAGACTAAGATGAAATTCTTCTTAAGATAGCTGGATAGGGACCACTGCTTATGAGTTCTCTAGTTGTGCTCTTCTTTCCATGTAACCAGTTCCTGATGACAATGATCTCCTACTTTTAAACTGAGCTTTACAAGGAATTACTTATTTGACCTTTTCTTCTCCCAAAGTCTCCTCCCAAAAGCAGCATATCTGTATCAAAGCAAGATTCCAGCAAAGGCAGCCACCGAACTGGAGGACAGCTTCGTTCACCTGTGAAGTCTCATCAGACATCTTACAACTGGTCTGATGAATCTTTATCTGTGACACAGTCAGGTAAGTGTAATATCTGCTTGGGTTTAAATTGCTTTTTTCAAAGCTTTTGCTTTTAACAAGTAAATTCAAAATGCAGACATAGATGTGAGGAGGCAGACAGAAATGCCTGGAAATTGCCAAGGGTTTTGTGGGAGTATTTTCCCATGATGTAGTTTCAGACTTTATTAAACTGAAGTGTTCAATGTAAGAAGGTCTGTATATTCTCTGTATTATCTCTTCTTTTAGAAAGAAACAGCTTCCTGCAAACAGCTATGCAGAAGATAAGAGCCAATAGTTACGGTGGTCCTAGCATTTAGAAATACTAAGGTTAGCTGTGCTTTTAAGAGGTGGCACTGCTCCACCCACCCCTCCTGTTGTAAGAAAGCAGAATATGGTTCAGCAGCACACAAACATGATCATCCTTCTGAACACATCCTGGCTCCGAGAGCAGGACAGCTCTGGTATCAGGGCAGGACGAGCGAGCCCTATGCTGGCGCGTGCAGAATAAACACATGATTCAGGACATAAGTTCTTATTTTTGGAGGAGGGTTGGAACTGTGTGCAGTAAAATAGATACTAAGATTGCATTTTGAGTGATAAAACACAAGATCTACTATATGGACTTTTTATAATTTTGTATCCAGTATCCAAGCTGGCCACCAGTAAATGCTGAATGAGAGAATATGAAAAGTGAACGGGTCCTGAGAGGTCCTTTCCCTGCTGTGCTCTTGCAGCCTGTTAGTCATGTGGATTGCAGGGCTTCCTGAGCCACCATGCAGTGGGTCACCAGCATCAGCTCCGTTAAGCTGTGAAGTCTGTTTTGTCTGTCTCTAAAATGTCTCGTATTCCACAGTGCCATTTAAAATATGTGCTAGCATTTTCCTGCTTGTTTGTGTGTGCGTTTTGTTTGTTTGTTCTTAATACCCTAAACGATCAATGAGTCTTTAGTGGAAAAAGAACTTGGTGGTTCTATTGTATGTACTGGTTGTTGTTGGTGATAGATGGATAATTTGCTGGCACGTGTACATATTTAGTCTTCATGGCACTTGATGCAGAGAGCTTAATAATCTGTTACATTGGGGTTTTTTTGGTTAATATGTAAGCAAGTCCAATAGAAACACAGTAATTTTGAGGCAGCTGTTCTCCTGCTGGGTAGAGAAATGAATATGTAACACCTACATATTTGCACTGAGTAATTTGTATTTGGATTCTGTCTAGAGAGAAGTTTGCAACACGGTGAAGCATTCAGCAACTTGATAAAGTTATTTTCAAGTTCTGACTGAGCAACCACATAAGAAAGCCATTATGAAAAGTAGATCAGGCAGCCGTGGTCATGAAAATAAGTTTTATGAGAGGTGGGAGGCCAGTCAGGATGGTGCTGGTTTCACAATAAATCATTCCATTGTCAAGAGACAGATCTTCCAAGCTGCTGAGTGGTAATGAAGTCATCGCTATGTCATACGTAGACAAGGTCATCAAAGATGAAAGCATGTGCAGATCTTTCCCTTATGAGTTGATCAAGAAAAGCCATAATTACGTAGTGGTCACTTACTATTTGGGAGGAGTCGTTAATTATAATGGCATCATAAAGTACTGATTAGCAAGTGAGATTCCATTCTTTTAGTGCTGTCGTTGTCCTTTTTTTTTTAATTTTGATTCTCTAAATGGTTAACAGCAGTTGTTAATGGAAGAAGAATGCAGTACCTTGATTGTATTTACTGGCTGTTGCTGATGATGAAATCTTTCATTAATGGTGGTTTGTCGTCTTGAGAAATGCGATTGATTAGCAAAATGTGCAGCTGTTCCTACTAGCTGGCCAAATAATACTAGGGACTTACTCTCGAGAATGTTCACTAAAGCAACTGGTGTTTATGAGCATCCAAGCCTTTTGGTCCAGAAAGCGTTATAGGGAATATTAAGCATTAGAAAAGAAAACTGGCCAAGATCCTTCTTGTAGGAGCTGCAGCTCCTGCTGTAGAAGAGGAAGGGGAACATCAACCCCAGGGAGAAGCTCCAGCAAGACTATGTCAGATAAATATTTTGAAGAGTTTTTGATACTTAATTGTGGTAGCACCAATCTGGGACAAGGATCTTGTTTTGCACTATGTTGGCATACATTTAAAACAAGAAACAAGTGGACATAATCGAGCGAGCAGAAAAGAATAAGTAATGAGAAACTGAGGTAGACTCAATATGAAGTCTGAGAGACACAGAGATTATTACAGTGTCCCAAGGGAAAAGAGGGCAGAATATCCTCAGAAGGACTGAAGACCGGGTTGCAGGGAGTTCTGAGGATGCATAGAGAGAAATTGAGGAGATCTTATTAAAATTACTAAGGATAATGATTAAGAAAAAAAATGTTCAGGTGGAAAACAGTTACAGTCAATAATGGCATTATAGGAGGATTTGTAAAATTGAACTTGGAGCAAAGATATACCAAGTATCTTTGTATAAGCTATTATGGAGTAGCCCAGCACATGTCTAAGCTCAACAGTACCCCCATTCACCCTGAATAAATTGTCATCCTGAGGCCTGACAACTGTGAAGGTCTCTGCATTGTTCAAAGTGACTTTCCTCCCAGCTGTTGGCCAGTCAGTTCTCCATTCCATAGATTGATTTAGTCAAGGTGGCAGGAAATCTAAATGGGCCAGAAACCTAAACTTTTTTTTGGAGTCTAAATCCAAGTGAAATTCTCATCAATGAAATGTACCCTGTAACTTGAAACCATGTATTATGATTGTAAACAAATATTCCAGATATATTGTTGGTATGCATCTTTGAGTTGTCATATTTTTAAACATGTCAAAACCAATTAATTTCTCCAACAGCTGACATGATAAGCAGCTAACGAGGTAGCAGCATAAACATGGTGTTTGACGTGAACAAGTTTGGTAACGAGTTATGTATCAGAGCCTCTCTTCTAAATTAAATAAGATGCAACACTTTTTCATATGTAGTAGTATATAGTAGTGTTATGAATCTGAAATCCCACTTTAAGAGTCTTATTATGTTAAGATTAACATGTTGGATTAAATAGATACTTTGCTTAGACCATGTTTTGTATTTACTAAATGACTGTTCAGTGCTTTACATAGAACTGTTTTGTGAGGCGCAAGCTTACAGAGACTAAAACTAAACTTTTTCAGAAACCACATCTGATCAAAGTGACATTGAAGGACGGATCAGGGCCCTGAAGGATGAACTACGGAAAAGGAAGTCTGTGGTTTACCAACTGAAAAAGGAACAGAAAAAGAGACAAAAGGAGAGACTGAAGGCCCAGGAAGCCAGTTTGATCAAACAGCTGGAGGTTAGGAACACAGTGCAGTAAAATATTGCTAGCCTTGGATAAATCATTATAGTATGGATGTTGTTGGCAGAATATTGTATCAACAGCTGTGAAAGACACGTTTTTGTGATAGAACTGTGACTGTGCTCTGGCTGTTTAACTGTTTTCAATAATGAACAGAGCTTTGAGGCAAAAATGCCATTGCCTTTTAAAATTTATATCTTTAATGGGTTACTAGCAGCATTCAGGGGGCTTATGTATGTTTATACACATTAGAATCTTAGCTTGGATTAAAGAGTGATGCTCATGTCACTTGTTTTAGAAAGTAAAGTATTAAAATTTCTGGCATTCACAGCTGTAGAGCCTTAGGAAGTTAAATAGATTGCTTTGCAGAGAAACCAAGTGTATTTTTTATTCATGTAATAGGTTTTGTCATGGTTTAGTAGACTAACAGCCTGTTTCCCACGTGCAGTCGTATGATGAGTTTATCAAGAAGACGGAAGAAGAACTGAGCCAAGATCTGGAGACATCACCAACAGCCAAACCTCAGATTAAAACTCCATCCTCAGCTGCTGCTGAAAAACCGAAGATCAAGGCACCACCGCTCCATAGGTAACTGGGATTTCTTTTTGAGATTATTTGGAAACTGGTGAAGCTGCTCTTTTAGCAGAGTGGAAAGCTGGTGACTGCTCTTCAAAGCACTGGACAGGGGCAGTATTCTGTTGACCTATTTGCTGGTCTCATCAGACCCAAAATACATAAGATGTACTGTCCCTGTAATCATATGCATCTCCCTTTTGTCTTGTCCAGGCATGCAGGTCCTATTTTCTAATTCTTTCTGAACAATAATTTTCAACTGTGCAAGAATTGAGGCAAACGGTTATGTGGATTACAGACCTGAAGGAATTTTTTCACCTTTTGGTCACTCATGCCTGCCACAATGTGTGAGGCAAACTGTTCCTCTCTGCAATTTAAATCTGGTTTACATCTTAGGTTTTAGAAGGCAGAGAGTTCAACTTCTGCACTTCCTAGTGTATTTTTAAGTGTTTCATTGTCTCCAGCAGATGGTGCAATTTTAGTGTATTCAGGTTAAAAAAAAAAAGCTTTTCATTTATTTTTTTTGGCTCCAAAAAAGGCTAAAGTTAGATTAGTCTTGAAAAAAAAGAAATTCCAGGCCTCACCAAATCCTCTGTCCCCATTCCTGTTTTCTAAGGTCACAGTATGTTGACAAAGCAAACTGTTGATGTTACCATCAGTGTAATTATAATTATAGATGCTTGTATTTCCATTTTTATCTGTTTTAAAAGAAAAAAACCCCACACTCTAGTGTAACCATGATTCATGCAATTTGATTTTTCAAATTTAGGCCTGAGACAGCTAAAAACTGGAAATCACTGTCTGAGTCAGAGCGATCCAGAGCATCTTTGGAATCTATTTCAGAGCACGCAGGTATGTAACTGGAACAATCTGTAGTAGACGTGAAGATCTTGAACACTGACTGTCCTAAACTTCTTTAATCTTTTCATTCTTGATACAAGAAGAAAGAGCAAGATTAAGAGAGCATGCAGACTTCATAAAACCACAACCATCAAGCTATATTTTTTTTTAATTTAATAGGTTTCTGCTTTTGCTGTTTCCTATGTATTCAGTATTTAGTTTTATTCTTCCTGAGGTTTGTGTGAAGCCATAATTAGGTGACAACCTTTTTCCTTTCTTTTGTTCTCTATTCCTTTATCACTTGAGGAAAGTAAGAAAACCAAAAATAATGAAGAATTTAAGAACAGGGGATTTTTTTTTGAGATATTTCTTGATGTTTTGCTCTTGATCATTATCTAATTATTATCTGCCATTCTAATCTTGGTCTGATTTGCGGCTTGCAAACAAAAGCACTGAGCCCTTTTTTTGGGCTCAGTATGTATGGCATTATGAGATACCGGTACAAGGAAAAGAATTGGAAAGAAAGTGTTGGAATCCTGGAATGGAAAGAACCTTGTTCATGTTCACAGGACAGCTAGAAATATATGTTTCCAAGGCACCAGTTTGTCTTCTTTTAGCATAGAAACCTTGACATTAATTTTGTTGCCTATTCTGCAGTTTTCAATAAAAAAAGGCAGGCTGTATGATCTGCTGTAATTCACTTCTTATTTTCCTTCAAGATGCTGTGTCATCAGGAGCTGAGAGATCTGCATTTGTGCACAGCAAGAAGGTGGCTGTGACAGATGTTCATGCAGAAGAACCTTCTAGAGCGTCTTCCTCAGTTTTAATGTCACCAAGAAGTTCCAGAGTAGGATCTGGTGATTTCGTAGATAATGTACCCTCATCACCTCTTCTCAAAGATGTGAAAGACATCAGCAGGATATCCCATGAGTCAACAAACAATGTCGTAAAAGCATCCAATGATGAGGATACCCTCAGTCATGAATCTGAGATAGAGGAATCCATAAAGTCAGAGGAGTATGAGGCTGAAGGTTCTCATGTTAAGCCTTTGGAGAGTTCTGATGTCTTGTTGACATTAGATAAAGAACAGGAGAGCTCACTGGATATCCTTCCAAAGAAAGTCCTTCCTTCTGAAAAGGAACACTCTCAGAAGGAACTCTTTGGTTTGGCTTCAGAAAGTCTTCACAGTACAGATGAAATCTTAGAGCAGAAACTGACAGATAAAGATGCTGTAACTGGCCCAAGTGTAGACGAGTCTTCTCGCAAACTGAGCAGATCAGCAGAGGAAAAAGGTTATCTGCTTTCAGAAAAACTCCTTAGTCAAAAGGAGCCATCATACCTTGAAGACTTTGAAGGATCCTCTTCCAGGAAACAAGCATCAGTTGAAGAAACGCTTCCTGAGGAATGTTACGAAGACGACTTTGAACCCTCTCCTGATGAGGATGCTCAGTCACTGGCAGAGCAGTCAGAGAACATGCAGGCCAGCAGAAGTAGATCCCCCAGCCTCAGCAGCGATTGCGACATCAGTGAATGCCTCAGTGACAGGTCCCTCTCTCTCTCTGGCAGCTTGCAGTCAGAGGAGTTATTAGAACTTAAATCCCCAACAGAACTTATAAAAAATACTGAACGCAGGGATGTGGAGCAAGAACAGGCTCCTACCGAGTCGCCGTTGTGGGCCTCTGTCTCGATCGCAGAAGAAACGGATAGTTTGCCAAATTTCAACATTGGTGATAGAGTACTTGTGAGTAAAGTCCAACCTGGAACACTGAGATTCAAAGGTCTGACTAGGTTTGCCAAAGGGTTTTGGGCTGGCGTGGAGTTGGATGAACCTGAAGGGAACAATAATGGAACTTACGATGGTATTAAATATTTTGATTGCAAAGAAAAGCATGGTATTTTTGCTCCTCCTCAAAAAATCTCTCACATTACAGAAAGTATCGATAGCTATTTAGACACAAACAAAGATGAAGACTCATTCTTCAGTGATAGACTGGAGAAGCAACATAAAGCTGAGCAGCAAGACAGAAGTTCCAAACCTGGCAAAGAGGATGAAAGCCAGAGCAGAGATGCAACAGAGAACTATTTCCAGCCTAAAGCTCCTGCAGATACAGCTGTTTCAGAAGACTCAGCTGAGGAAAGGTCTGAGGAGTCATCTTGTAAAGCAAAGAACATAAAGGAGATTTCTGTAGCTGCTAAGTCACTTGCCCAAGAACAGTCAGTGGTGGATTATCTGAAGCGTGCTGTAAAAGAGGAGGCCAGTCTTGCTCCTCTCACTTCTAGTGTCGTGGATGAGATTTCTGCTGTTCAGTTGGATGACATCTCAGATTTCCTTTCTGAAAAACTGGAGAGGCAGAAGACACTGGGGGAGGAATGTGCTGAGAAGTTAGATGATCTCTCTCCTGGAGTTGTGGAGAAGCCTGCAACTCCACTTCTGGATTTGCTGACAAAGGAAAAGAACCAGTTAGAAGCCCAGCTTAGACTACCACTTAGAGAGGAAGAAAAGTCAAAACACCAACTGGAAAAAGTCAGTTTGCTGACAGACAGTCTACTTAGAGATTTTTTGAAAGACACAGTCAATCAGTTACAGCAAATAAAGAAGGAAAGGAATGAGAAAATCCAGCTCAGCAACCAGGAGCTCTGTGATGTGAAGGAGGAGTCTGGAACCTCATCCCAGCAGGTAGAAAAGGAGATTCCCGACGGACTGAATAACTTTTTCCTAAGTTCCGATTTGGAAGATGAAAGAGAAGAACTTTCCTCTCCAGACATGTGTCCCAGACCAGTGAGTAACAGACATTTTGCACTGATTTTTTTTAAGAATCGATTGTTCCTTTAACTGATGGGTTGAATCTGAGGAATGTGGTGTTGCACTAGTTTGTTTTCTCCCAAATTCTCTTTGGTGATGCGGAGATTTCCTGTATGTATCTATCTTTCATGTGTGTTCTTGTGTATCCAAGTTCATGGTTCATTTTGGTAGCCCTACAGGTTGGAAAACATGTTTTGCACATGCAAGTGAAAAATACTTAATTTAGGTTGCATTATACTTACACGGTCAATTTGTATTTAAAAATGGCAAAATATGATAGACTGTAAACTTACCTTTGTCTGTTCTTGATGTTAAATAATCATCCTCAAACATAATTAGTTGCTGTGGAGGTCATTAAGGTGTTAGACTGAACTAAACCCACTGAACTGTGAGTGGTGGCAGTTCATGCTTCCTCAGAACAACCATTAATGATACAGTTAGAGGACTTGGCCTTTCTGCTGAGGATCCCAGTAAACCTGTCTGCTTTGCCATTGAGCTCAATATATTATCCTCACAGAAAGTTTCAGCCCATTTTGCCAGTGTGAGCAATGCTCAGTCACTAAAACAGCCATCACCTACTAAAAGCTTTTAGGCTGTTGCTTTAGGTCTGAAACTGCTGGTAAGTGAAAAGTTGGTGTGTCACATTATCAGTTTTTAAACCACTCAGCCCTTCGTAAACAGTTAAACATTAGGACGGACAGTGGGCAGGACACAGAGTCTTTTAAGCTCTGTAGGAACCCTCTGAAAGCATTCATCAGGAGTGGTAGAAACCCCAGGTACTTCAGTCAAACCATTTCTAATGTTACTGTGGGCTATTTATTATTTTTCTGAGTATTTGTGCATATATTGCCAATTACATCAGTTGAGTGCTTAAAAATGTGAACTGAGTTAAACAACAGTGTGACACCACTTTTATGTTTACTCTGTGGCTCCTTATTCACAGGAGAGCCCAGTGTTTGGTGCCAGCGGTCAGGAAGAGCTTGCCAAGAGACTAGCAGAGCTGGAGCTCAATCGGGAGTTCCTGAGTGTGCTGGGAGATGATCAAGACTGGTTTGATGAAGACTATGGCCTGAGTTCCAGCAAGGTCCAGCAGAAGCAAGCGGAGGAACCAGCTGTGCTGCCCAAGGTAGAACCGCAGAAAGCGCCAGCAAAGCCGTGCGAGGAGCCTCTGGCCGTCCCTCACACCGCGGTGGAGGTGGAAAGCATGGTGCATGCAGCAGCTGAGCAGCTCTGGAAACTGAGACAGCTGGGGCATGATCTTCAAAGTTTCAGCCATCACACAGATCTTAGCAGTAACCTCAAAGAGCAGGACACAGACACAATAAACAAGCAGATTTATGAAAAGGTACGGTCTTCAGGCATTTTGTTCTTGTGCTTTGAATATTTACCATGAGCAACAGCGGCCTTAACTTTTACTTCTTTCTTTGTTAAGGTGGTATTTGATTTAACAAGAGAGATCTTCGGGGCAGTCTTTGCTGAGGATCCTAATCTAAATCAGCCGGTTTGGATGAAACCATGTAGGATCACGTCTGCTTACTTTCGCCGAGTAAAAGATCCAAATAATCTGGATGAAGTCAAGGTAGGAAGAAATCTTTGCTATGCAGGAAATGTGAGGTGAAAAGTACTGTACTGGCACTTGCCTAAGTGTTAAAAGATCTTCACAGGTGTATCCATCAAGAGATGAGTTGAGAAATCAGACAAATGTGAAAGAGAGTTTGTCAAAGTGGTCTTTTTTTACTCAACAGATTTTTCTCCCTGTCCTTTTGGCTGGTACTAGTTGCTTTTAAATGTTAGTCTTCCATGCAGAACTGCCAGGGTGACCTTGGTCTTATAAAATTGGGATGCTGACAGACTGCTGCTTTAGCAGATTTCAGTGGAACTGTGTGTGGGTATGTTGACGTGGATCCAACAGTAGAGTTGGGCCAAATGGCATAAGCTGGATTTTTTTTACTCGGACACACCTGTGCCAGACTCACCAAGGACAGTGGGGGTTGCCCGGAGAGACCTAAAATTTGACTGGTTGAGGGTGTTGTTGAATTTGGCAAGCCAGAGGGAAGTATTCTGTTAATTGGTGGTAGTGCTCAAGAAAGGGTAGAACCCCAAAAAGCTAGAGTCTGACTGGACCCAGGTTAAATTTGCAGGACATTTGGAAGAAAAATGGTCTCCCTGAAAGTGTTCAATGAAAGAACCTTCCATACAGCTCATCAGGACACAAATGAAGACTTCCACATGTACTGTTTCTTCTGAAATTGGAGGATTTTGACTGTATTTTGATTAACCTGCTAAAGATACAGCATGTTAACTGTTTGGAAAAGACAGAAAGAGTATCTAGATTGCTCTGTTAATTAAGAAGACTTTGAAAAGCATGTGATGGTGAAGAGCAGGGTCACAGGACAAGGACACCAAACTCCCACCCTGCTTTTTGTTCATATTCTCCCATAGAATGAATTTACATAATCTCCTGTTTGCTGTACTGTTTGACTGAAAGTTTCTGTTCTCGAGACTGTTACAGCAGTGGGTGTCATTTTTTCCCCCATTTCTGTATTTAATAATTGTTCTGCTGGTGTAATGCTGCCTCTGAGACGTCCACTGTAACTTTCTTGCATATCTCATGTGTCTCTTAGCTAAACAGAAAGCTGTTATGCATTCTATAATGTGACTTTCAGGGTAGGTACTTTGTGTATACATTGCATTTCTTAGCTGAAATGTGATTTCACCTTTGCTGTTCCGTAGAGCTTCATTGCAGCTGAAGTACTGAAGTTGTTCAGCCTCAGGAAGGAGCCTAATCACAAAACAGACTGGCAGAAGATGATAAAATTTGGGCGGAAGAAACGAGACCGAGTGGATCATATACTGGTCAGTAGATGAAAATAAGCAATCATGTCAGATACTGTCCACTAGACTGAAGTGTGACATATTATTGTGTGTTTTTTCACTGTTCTGTCATTCTGTTTAAAGAGTACAAAGTGTGCATGAGGTCTTGATAGAATGTGTTTAACTTTAGAGAGCACCCTCTTGACATCTTGACAAAAACGAAGTCCAATGCCAGTGAAGTAAGGTGACTTGAGTGAATTTTCTATTCGTGCCTGCTGATTTGACTGGAGGATAAATTTGGAGGATTAATTTGCCCACTCCCAAAAGTTTAAAGCATAAATTTACAGAAGGAAATACTAAAATACTTGACTAAGAGTAAACTTTTTATTTGGGAAGGGAATACATTTTTCTTCTCGCGTTAATTTAAAATGTTTTTATTTTGAAGTAGCGTATTTTAACTGGAGACAGTGATACTGAGAACTTAATAGACCAGGCTGCTAACTAGATTCAACTGAAAGGTTTCAAAAGTCGTTGGGTTAGAACAGCAAAGACTTTGAAGAGATGCTGTGGGACGTGATAATCCCCAGTACAAGGTAACCAGACGGTACCACAGCTCCGTGTTTCCTCGAGTTCATGTCATGAACTCGTGAATGCAGCTGCCACTGGGGCAGGGACAGTTCAGTGCCAAAACTGTGTAAAATAGAGCATGTCTGGCTGTGTACTAGTTTTTGAAAGTTACTTGTTGGCTCGTATTGCAGGATGATTAACATCATTATTGGCTATAATGATAGTGAAGGTTCTGCTTGGGAATATGAGTTGTCATTAACGCTGTGCTTCACTTAATTATACCTGAAATTGATTCCACACACGTGCACCTTATAAGTACCTTCGAGTCATGGGTCGTGTGGAAGGTTTCCAATACAGGCTTTTTCCCAGGGGTTTCATTTTAATTGTATGTAAACAGAATATCTGTGTGTAGGACCTGCGTATCCTAGGACACTTCATTCTGGGATTTGGAGGCTGTTAAAGCATGCACAAAAAAGTCTTATGTTTAGATCCCCGAGAGAACTAGTAGTACAATTAATGTGCTTGTGTACCAATTTCCTAATTTATTTGAACCATACCTGGAAAGAGATTCATGACTGGAAAAATTGTTCCAGTTGAAGGTATCCACAGTGCTTCAGGTGGAATAAGTTTGAAGTTCAGACGATCTGGTCTGTGATTTACATGCAAACCTAAACATCAAAGATTAATGGAGCTGTGACAAGTTTGGCTTAACAAATAACGTGTGTAATTTTATTTTGTTCTCACAAGAATACAATAGTAAAATTTTAGCTGAAAACTGGGAATAACAGTTAAGATTACAGCATGCCGTGCTTTAGGAACAAGGAGGCCTCAGTGGCATGGTAGTGAGACACTACCAGAGAAATTTCTAACTGAAAACCTAAGGAGATAGTCTTCAATTTCTCTTTGTTTTACTAAAATCTCTGTAAAACATGGAAGTATCTGGATAGCTTTCTCTGTCTCCTAGTCAGCCTCCAACCTGTGCTTAAGGTCATGAGCTCTGTGATAACACAAATCCAAGGTCCTAAGTGGATATACAGGTCTGTGCAGGATCGGCTGCCTGTCTGCTAGTGACTCATGGTGTAGCCCTAAAATGAGAGGGTAGTTTGGGAGTTTTACGGATTTTGTTTAAAGACTATTCAAGTAGTACAATGCAGCAAGTTCCTGAGAGAGAAATCAAGACTTTTCAGTAGGTTTGGGGGCTCTAGGGGGTTCTTTAGAAATCACAGTTGAAAACTCTTAGTTCAAGTTTTTGTGAAGATTTAGCCAATATGCACCTCTTACAATGTGCAGGGGATGTCATGTAAGTACATATATGAGCTGATTGGTTCTCCACATTTCTTTTCCTGCTTATAAAGACAAATACTGTTAAAATAAAACGTGGTCTTTTTAAAGCAGCGGTAAACATTATTAGGCTTCTATTATTTGCATTTAAACATTGAACACAGGTCCTTCCCAGTTTCTTCATTTCCTCTTCAAGTAAAACCAACCTTGAAATTAGATTTCTTTTGAGACAAGTATTTATTTTTAGTGACTTTGAGAGGATTGAACACATCTGACCCAGGAGCTAGGTATGACCAGGGTAGGGGGTTCGATACAGAGGAAGGGGAGTCTGTTGTATACCTTCTCCAGTATAGTAATGATTTTCAAATAGTGGCATCACCTGCCTGGACAGTCAAGCGGCTCTAAATGCAGGAGCCATGGCTGTTTGCTGAATTTCTTTCTGTTTCTTCTGAAGGCACAGGGCAAGTGTCAGGCTGTTGTGCTCAGCTTTATCTCTCCCTGGTTACTCCTGGATGTGTCTTTCTGGGTTTATCATACTAAACCCAGTTCCCGGCAGTCCTTGTCTCCACCAAAGCTGATGCTCTCGGGGATGCTGAGTCCTGTGGTGACTGCGATCAGCCAGCACACCTGCTGGAAAATAAGGGGAGAGGAGGATGGATTAGACCTTCATGTCCTTGCTCTGCCTTGATCTTTGCTACTTCCACCAGTCACTGCGTCTTCAGTTGATTTTCACCCTCGTCTGCTTGTTTCCAGCATTGACAGAAACATAATTAGCCATGTTTTTTTGCCACTGATAAAAACTCCACCTTCCTCTTCTCTTTTTTTGCAGCATTGTTAACTTGGATCAGTCACCTCTCTCCTCAGACAGCATTTATAATGGGATTTCTTCTGAGAGTTCTCTGGTCTGCTGGGTAGTTGCTCCAGTTGTTTTTCAGCAAATCTTGGCTTTCAGTAAACAGGCACAGCTTTTCATTTATGAAGAGCTACTTTGTTTAAAATCAAGTTAAAGGAACCTTCAGGTGTTTGCTTCCTTCTCATGCCCCTTCGTGTTTCCACCTTTATCGCATGTATGCTGTCTGTGCTTTAGGGGAGATTCTCAAAAGTACACCTAGGCTGACGTGCTGCCTTTCATTACATCAGGGCTGCCTGCACCTTTCAAAACCTCTGTGAAGTACAGCAAGAACCCTCGTATCTCCTTATTTAAGTTCAGGTGCTAACAACAGATTGTTTCCACTACCTTAGCTCTTATCCAAAACTCGCTGTGCTGATCTGTTTGCACAAACTCTGCCACTGCTTTGCCCTGCCACTCCCCCTTCTCTTTTATCTGGAGCTTTAGAAGAAAAAGCTCACACAATGCTGCCAGACCTCAGTGTTTAGCTTTCACACCCGAGAAGCTCACCAACAGAGCGCTGAAATTCAGGACTTGATCTTCTGACCTGTTGACTTAAGGACCAGAGTGTTTCTTTCCATGCAGTTTGAGCTCTGTGACAAAGCAAAGCTGGCTTGGTTGAGAAGCCTGAGATCTAACCCAAGGGGAATGCAACAGTAAGAGAAGAATCAAAGCCTGCTCGTGTGCACAGTTGTGTGTTTGAAGATTTTCAGGCACTCTCAGGGTGGTGAGAATGCACCTGCTTGCCTTTCTCCTGCTGGTGTTCTTCCAAGGAGTAGTGTATTCCTGGGGTTTTTCTGGTACTTTTCAGTCTCCAAGTGATCTATTTACTTCTTAAATGTAGTTTATTTTGCAAGCATTCGTAGTTCTGAATGGGAACCTTCAGAAATGAAACTTACTAATTCACTTTCTAAAGTTTCCTTCAGATGATATTCTTTGAAGTGTTGTTTTTTTGGGTATTGTAGTATTTATCAGGCAGCCAGGGGGATCATGCTACCTTGTTACCTCCTGATTTTTCTTTTGTGCACATGCCCACTTCTTTCTCAGTGTTTAAAAAAAAGTCAAAGCACACAAAACCCATACTACGCAGCCTTCTGCATTGCATCACTATTTCTCTTTTCCTGTAGGATGGAATTCAGTTTCATTAAAACTGGGGTTTTCCTGACTTTTCCCACATATAGTTTCTCTCTGGTAACAAATATGCGAAGTTTGACTTTTGTCATGAGTACAAGAACTTAACCACTGTGCACGTACTGAAAACAGTGCAAAGCCCACTTCCGCGAAAGCCACAAGAGTTGTTTAATATAAGCCAAATATCAGCAAACTGTCTCCATTGCTTAGAAGCAGTTTGTAGTAACACAGCAGATGGATCACACGTTTCCCACACAAAGCAGTCGCAACTGCCTCGGCTCAGCCGTCTGCAGCGCGGGCTGCAAAGCAGCACAGCAGTTTGCACACGTGTTCTGAATACACTATAAACAGAACTTGCCTGCAGCTGCAAATTGTATGTTCTCATAGTTTTGCAGAAGTATGCTGGAGGAAGTCCTCCTGATGCCAAAGGAAATTGTGTGCTCTGCGTCTGAGAAAGAGGGGAGTGGTAGAGGCAAGAGAAGATTAATCACTGATACTTTTTTCCTTCTTGATTGTTTTGCTGCTGTTTAACATCCAGCCTTTCTCTACCTGGATCAAGTTACCTTGTCCTCTCCTGTTTACTTGTGTTTCTTTATCCCACAAATCTCTTTTTTTCCCTTCCTGGAGCACAGTAAAGGAACTCTTACAGCACGTTGTCACAGGTGAGACGGAATAAACAGCAGCTTGGTGTGGATCTGGTTGTTGAGGTTTGTTTAAGGGCCAGTGAAATTAGAGCTTTTAACCTGCTTATTTCACTCCCTTGTTTCCCCCCAGCTCCAGTGTTATGTTCACTGGGTCCTGACTTCCCCTCCCAGCAGGGCGGTCGCTGCTGGCCTGGGGGGCCGGACAGAAGATCATATCAGTTGCTATTGTGCAACGGCTCCTGGTTACCAGTGTTTTCCCCATTTCCAGGATCTTTCCTCCAGCCAGGATCTTCACCTTCTCTCTTTGGGACCCCTGTTTTCTTTTCCAGACCACTTCTGCTTTTTGGCACCACCTCTTTTTTCTGTGATCCCTTTCTCTTGCTTTTCCTCATCTAAATACTCTGTGACACAGGCACACAACACATGATCAACCTCCAAACTTGTGCTTCTACCTTCTGCCTCTTCATTGATGGGAGGACTGGTAATATTTGGGACACGCTGCTGTTGTTTAGTCCAGGGTTTATCAAAACTTACAACCAGCACACACAGGTTGCAGGCAGCAAGCTTCCTCTTGAGAGAGTTCAGAACTCGGTTTCAGACATTCACCCCCATGTAAACTTACAATTTATCTGACATTTTAAGTTGCTTTTCAACAATAGCACTCATTCAAAGCTCGACTGCCAATATTGTCGCTCCTTCCTTATTAGTAAGAAGCATAATGAAGCCATTACACCTCGTCTTGGACAGCACTGTGGGAAATGAGGGCTGTGCCAAAGCAGAGTGCTTGCTGTGATGGTGCAGAGGTTCGTAAGCACGTAGCAGGACTCCTCTAAGGCTGTTTGCCGGGTGAGATCTCTGCCTCTCTCCCCAAGCTCTCCTCAGAGCGGGAGAAAAGAGCTGTCAGACTGAAACCCCGTGTATAACTGAAGCTTTATGAATGGCTACAAACCCTGCGGCTGTGCCGGTTCCCTGGGGTTCCCCTGGCAGCCTGTTCTTGGGCTTCACGCCGTGTTTGGGTTATTGAATCATCATTATGCCACAGCAGCTGTCACCCTCAGAGGAGTTTCTGGGTGGTTTAGCTTCAGGCGAAAGAGGGAGGGAGTGTGTTGGGGCTGAAGCTCTTGTACTCTATAGATAACAACACCATTACCTATAGATAGTGGATTAGTGGATTTTCAGTATGTTTTAACCTTGTTTTGGCAGAATCTAGGTGCCTGGCCTGCTTGTCTGTGTGGACAGTGTAAATGTATTTGAGTTCAGAGTGTAGGATCAGAGGAGCTTTCTGCTGAAGCAGAGCAGAGAAATAGCTTTCTGCAGGTTTTCTTTGTTATTTTAAATATAAGGGATGTTTGCACCCACTCTTTCCTTTCTCAAAAGTTTGAGCTTTGTTAGGATGTATCTGTAATACCAAAATGGTTACTTAGACACATTTTTAATAACTTTAATTAGGGATGTCCAGTTTGGAGAGACTGTCTATAAAACTTGATTTGCTGAATGACATTATATATTTCCATCTGTTACTAAAACACATTTTTGCCAGTGACCAGTAAAACAGGATTTTACTTGTCAACGCTTTAGGAATAGAAGGAAATAAATGCTCTTTGAGTTACTCTTCTAGATGTAGTGGTACAAAATTCCATTCGTAATAATGCTGTCAAATCCAACAAAGTATGGAGAGTATTTGTGCAAATGAGTTGTAAGACAACACATGCCAGCATTTTGTCTTCCTATGCAGAAGAATTGGAGAAGTTAGTTATTTCCTTTAGATTTTCTGATGGTTATTCAAATAAACGGGACTGCAGCAAAGTTTTTTTCTTTCTTCTCCTTCCCCTGCCTTTGCATCATTTCTTACCAGTTTAATCTGCGTGGAATCAGCTGCTTGCAAATACACAGTTAGGGACTTCTATTAGAGCTTCTGCTGTTGGGCAAGAATACCCTATTAACTGAGTTCTTTCAAGTGAAAAACTTGGGCAGGAATGTGAAATCTTTTTAAATGGATACAACAGTGAAAGGTAGAAAACGTTCATACGGTGAAACAGCCTGGTTCAAACAGATCTGTGTTCATTTTGCTATTCCAAGCGCTTCCTGTAATCTCTCGCAAAGACAGATACGTTGTTGGCAGTTGCACGCTGTTTTGGACTTTTTCTGGAACTTTGCAGGGGATATTATCCTAGAGCAACTGAATTGTAACATTTCTTTTGCGTTTTCCTTTCTAACCTCCCAGGTGCAGGAACTTCATGAGGAAGAAGCACAGTGGGTGAACTACGATGAGGATGAACTGTGTGTGAAGATGCAGTTGGCAGACGGGATCTTCGAGGCCTTAATCAGAGACACAATCGACGTGCTGAACCAGATAACTGAGAAACAGCGGAGGTTGCTGCTTGTCTGACAGCGCTGAAAATAAACTTAGAGCTTCATAAGCGCTGCGTCACGGGCCTTTCTGACTCCCGACGCAATCTTCACCCTGCGAGCGCTGCTGCTGGACTTCCACGCGTGGGGTTTAAAGGCAGTTCAGGTGTCATTAAAGGAATCTGGATTTGCGTCCACTGCCCCTAGAGACCTCACACCGGATTTATTGTTTGGAACGAGCTGATCCCTCACTCGAGGCCATGTTGTGGAGAACCCAAGACTGTTCGTGTGCCAACACAGTTATGCCACATAACTGTCAGCGGCTGTCTGCAGCCCTGGCCTGGGGCTTTGACACGTTCGGCTCGTGCTCTGAGAGGGTGGGCTTTAGTTGGGATATTGGCTGTTTTGCCGGAAAGACTGTCAGCCATCAGTACTCAACTTGTCTTTAGAAATGTGAGTGTTTTGGAGAAGAAACGGTTTGGTCAGGTTTTAGTCATAAATGGAGACTTAGCGTACTGAACAGTGTTATAATCTTAACACCTCTTCTCCGGCAACCCTAACAATGTGCATCAAGTTTCTTCTGCTCCAGAGCCCATTTAATTGTCTTCTCTGTGAAGTTGGTTTTTATCTTTCTTCTGTGATGTGGTACCACGTATGATGCCATCCAGTCCAGGGAAATTAGATTATGTTGCTTCCTGCATTCAAGTAAAGAATTACTGCTGCTTTTCCTATGTAACTTGCTTCAAGTCCTGACGTGGAGCAACATAAAGGCCGCCTAATGTCAAGTGTGACAAATGAGCCCGTGGACAACTTTCCTCCTACCGCGTAGCACTTCTTCTCTTCCTGGAGCACCACTTGCTCCCAGATAATGGATACTCAGGATTTTCTCAGGCATGAGACATGCAGGAGTGGAAAACATTTCCTCACAAAAATTTGGCCTTCGATCCCTCAGCTTCCTCCCTTACTGTCACCTAATGAATCAGAGAAGCTGTTACTTGAACAATTAAGAGAACAGAGTGTATTCACCAAAGAAAGCGGTGTCCAGTGCTTGACTTGTCTGCATGTTTTGCGCTTGTGGGTTTTTTTATTTATTGTCAGATAATTTATTAAGTGGGTTATAGGAGAGTGTCCTGTGCAGTTGGCTGCACTGTCTTGTATTTTAAGACAGCTGAACTTGAAAAAGCATCTCTTCTGGAAGCTTCCAGAGCCCCATATTCTTCGCACAAAACCTCCAGCTTCTTGGGGCAGATACAGGGGGATAAAGGTCTGAAGAACCAAACCTCAGTGACCAGGGGTGGGAAGCAAAGGCAGGACTAGGAGTGGAGCTTCACCACGCCTGGTTTGGAGACAATGGGAGGGCTGAGGGGACTGAGCTGAAAAATTATGTGAAACTTCCCTGCTCCGTCTGTTCCCTTCCTTTCCCAGAACTTCTAGGCCATGAGCAGCTCTTACATGATTGATTCGGTGCCGTGTTCAACCGCAGTGTCCTTCTGAGTGTTCATCCCTAACCTGTCCCTCCCATCCTTGTGTTGGTCTTGGAGGAACACAGACAACCTGGGGTCTAATGTTGATGCCTTAATAGCGAATGTCCCTGTTTGCTAACCCTGGGACAAGACCCAGAGAAGACTCAGATTCTCCAGACACGCTGGGCTGCAGAAAGGCACTTTGAAGCCCTCAGAGGTGCACCAAAGATGCTGCAGCCCACAACAGGCATGGCAGGGAGATCTCTACCATTTTGTTCATCTGCTTGGTTCTTGAGCTTCCTGCTCTGCATACTGCTGCTACTGCAACATTTTATTTTCCGCCTTTTTGATTTCTTTTTGAAAGCTATCATTGGAATATTTGCATTTTGCACGACACACAGCTGGTAGTTCTTCAGGGACAGCACTGGGAAATGCTGGATTTGTTAGAGGTCCATGGAGTTTCTCAGATGTGGTATTGCCAGTGCCTCACTAGCGAGTTAATGGTGAGCCGTATTCATGGGAGCTTAATGAGTGGAAGAACAAGGAGGTCATGGTTTATAGGAACACCTCCAACGGGCACTTATGTGTCTGTCCTGCAGTAGTGGCCCTTCTGGCTGGCTGGAAGTCAAATGGTCTTGGTGGAGCATTGTTCAGCTTTTTTTTCCTAAGTGATTCATTTGTCCACGTAAAACGTGATGCTGAACGAAGAAGCTCTTGAATGCTTAAGATAGAAGCAAACTGAAGCTGCTGCATTTAACTAGCATGGTGTCACCGATTGGGTCACCACCTCAGATTCCCTTTCCTGGGTGTATCTCCTTCAATAGCTAGGATTATTTTTATAGGTAGCAATTACGGAAATAAGGCAGAAACCTGCAGCGTAGGTTTGTGGCTGGAGTATCAGAGAAACCAAGTTTGTTTCTGTTCTGTAGATAATGTGAGCAGTGTTGGGGAGATTGCCCTGTGTCCCCAAGGCTTTTTGGCTGTTCTCTGGGGCTGGTGTGGCTTCTCTGGTCTGTCCGCCAGCCGGGAGAAGGTTGTACAGTTGTCCAGCCAGGGCACTGAGGATCATCGGAGGTCATATGCCTGTTCTTAGTACCCTCAAGAGAAGCTGTAACTGTTTTGACAGCTGTTTGGGCAGAATGAAGCTTTGTCCGAGTAGTGGCTTTATTCCTTTGCCAACATCCCTGTTTATTTTCGGTAGCAATCCTTGCTAGGAGCAACCCTAAAAAGACTTGAACATACATGAATTATCTTCTCAATACCTCAAGTGTGTTGAGTTGCTTTGAGATGTGTGTCTACTCAAAACCTCGAGTGTGTTGAGTACTTGTGGACTGATGATGATCTGTCTGTTTGTGGCTGGTAACAAGGAGGTGTGGGGAAGCCTGGAGCCTCACAGACAGAGGCTGAATCCTCTATTTCTATCTCCCCAGCCTTCCCATTATAAGAACAAGATGATATTTCTGGCTCCTGGTTATCGTGGTGCAGCCAGGTGAGAAGATTCAAGGCTGAGACATTTTTCTGAGAGCCGTGAGCTGTTTGGGGCAGCGGCTGTTGTCATGGGGAGAAGCGGTTCCCTCTTTGGAAGGATCTCAGTGCCGGGTGGCAAAGCCCAGGCTGGTGAGGACAAGGAGGATCGCAGCAGGCTGCTCCCTGAGCCGAGCTGGGGAATTATCAGTGCTTCTGCCTTGCTGCTCACAAGGTGGAATGAGAGATTGAAAAATCCCGTCTTGTTCACTTTCCTTTCTTGAAAAAGTGGCCTTAGCTTTTTGCAATACTTGAATAAGTGTGTACCTGCAGAAGATCTTCAGTAGCACAGTGACAGAGACCTTTTAAGTGACTATTCTGTGAGGAACTGCGTGCGGTTCCGACTTTCGTATCCCTTTGCTACCTTAAGAATATTAGAAAAATAAAATACTTTTCAGCAGAGAAACAGTTGAATCTTATAAGGTATTTAGTGCATCTGAAGTGTTTACAAATCAACTAAAATGGAGATAAGCAAACTATTGAACTTATTTGTAATTTAAACATTAAATGCAAAAATATATACAGGTGAAAGAGGAATACTGTAATTAACTTGCATTTACTAGTTTTTTTCCTTGACTTTGCAGAGCCTTTTGATACACGTTTGCAAAGCCGCCTTTTGGGAGGCTCCATCTCCTTGCGTACTGTGTTGTGGAGATGCTGAAAAGAATCCTGTTTACTGTGTATGTGTAAATAACCTGGTAACTTGGGGTTTGGGGCCAGTTTCAGCTGATGTTCACATCCAGAGCAGCTTTGCACAGTAGGCAGACCCAAGGATGTGGAGGTTTGGGGGGGTTTTTTGTAATTAAGAACTGTAAAATAACCAGGGTGGTCCCTGTGTAAACCAGTGTAAATATCTTTGGTAACTAAAATGTACTTTAAGAGGACAAAATCTGTAAATAAACTGATTTATAAATTAATCTTGTTTCCTGGTTTGTTACAAAATGGACTTTTATAATTACCCAAATGGTTGCTAATTCTGAAGGTGTCCTGGAGATTTGTCCCTTGTATGCTCCCCTTTCTATCTGATGCTGTACTTGGGATGCCAATCACAGCCCACAAAATCCCATTAGAGTTGCCTTAATTATAATAATAAGGTTATTAGAATTTCCTTATTGTTAAAGCCGAGTATTGATAAAAGCAAAAACAGAAAACAGCATTGCAGAATCACTGCGGGAGTGCACTGCGTGATCGGTGGGAGAATAATTACTCCTTGCACATGTTTATTTTAAATAGGTTTTAAGAAGTCAGGGTTTGAAACATTTTGGGGGGTAAAAAAAGCTATTTTTGCGCTAAACAACAGTATTGCGATTAAGTTATTCAGATTCTTTGGTTCCTTCAGTTAGGCTTGTGGATTGTTACAGCTGCTATTACCGATCTCTTCTTCACCAAGGGAGCAAATGTTGCTCCCTGGAAACTTAATGTATTGGTGGAGCTTTCCTAAATCTTTTCTGTTTGCTTTCGAGAAAAAAAATAAATAAATAAAACAACTCCCTGTTTAATGCATGAAAGGCCCTGGAGCCCTGCAAGAGGACAGCCGAACGCTCGCGGTGCGAAACCACAGGCGTGCGGGCACGTGGCGAACAAGCGGCAGCATGAAACGTGTGAGACCACAGAATCACAGAATCGACTGGGTTGGAAAAGACCTCAGAGATCATCGAGCCCAACCCTTTGGTCCAACTCTAGTCTGTTTACTAGATCATGGCACTAAGTGCCATGTCCAATCTCAGTTTAAAAACCTCCAGGGACGGCGAGTCCAGCACCTCCCTGGGCAGCCATTCCAATGCCTGACCACTCTCTCGGTAAAGAATTTCTTTCTAATATCCAGCCTAAATTTCCCCTGGCAGAGTTTAAGCCCGTGCCCCCTTGTCCTATTGCTGGCTGCCTGGGAGAAGAGACCAATCCCCATCTGGCTAGAACTTCCCAGGAGCTGGCGTGTTGGTGGAGCCGCCCCGGCGTTTGCGGCTCCTGCACCTCTGCTGTGCGTTGCTGCTGTTTTGCGCCACGCAGCCCTGCAGAAAAGGTTTCGCTTTCTGTTTGTTACGGACATCTACAAACCCCAGCGCTGGTCTTTCCAGCTCGGAGGATGCTGTGTGGCAGTCTGCTCTGTGAGAGGCATATAGATCAAATAGGGTGATTTGTGTGAACAAAACGGGCGGTACTCCGTGCTGAGCGTTTTTTGCTCTTTTCCTTAGTGGAGGTGCCTCATCCTGGAGGACTTTGCTGCACTTGGACTGTCAGTGTGGAAGCAGCTTTGCTGCGGTGCCAGCATGCGGTAGGAACAGTACTCAGCGTGCCGGGAATGCCGGCTGCAGCCTTCGCGCAGGCAGAGAAGCTCGTCGGGGGTTGAGCCGGCCAAAGCGCGGCGGTGGGTCCTTTGATGTCCAAAGGGCTGAGACAAAGTGGTGCCACAGCCTCCCTGCTCTCATTACCGAGCAGCAGGAGAGCATCCGTGCTGCAGCTTTCCTCACCCTGCAGCGATTTTTTGCTCTGCGAGTCATGTGTTTTTGGACAGCGGTCGACCTGCAGCTGTCAGCATCCATCCCTGGATGTGGCTTAGAGCGCATTTCACATTAAAAAAAATAGAAAAGAAAAAAGTCTATGCTTCTCTGGCTGAAGAACTGCCTTCTCTTTCAGAACGGCTGGAGAGATGGGAACGCTGCCACAGCGCTCTGGCAAGTGACACAGCAAACTGCTGCATTGCTACTGCTGTCCTTGCCCTGGATGCCCGGTAATCAGCTTGATGAAGGCTCTAATTTCCTCATTTGCAAGCCTACATTGCTTCACTTTGGCACCGACTTTCTACGGCGGTATTTGTGCAACTCTTCCCAGAACCCTGGGAGTGCAGTTGCCTTCCACAGCCCGTTTCACCCACGGAGCTGGTGACACTCTCGGGTTGGGCAATGACGGGCAGCTGCCTTCCCCACGCCACGCTGGATTGAGCCGGGTCCCTTTTGGTGCCTCCTTTCCCGGGCGCCACCCGCTCCCAGATGCCTCCCCGGGGAGGTGGTGCCCGCTCCAGCCATCTCATGTCCTAAAATGCCTGGCAGAGCACTGGAACACTTCAAATGTCGACTCTGCTCCGGCCATCGCTGCGCCCTGCCCGGCACAAGGGCTTCTGAGGTGTCCGGGCTCTTGTTAACACAGTGCTGAGAAGAAAAGGAGCCAGTGGGGAGCTGCTGGATGCCGGCAGCTTGTTACAGAGCATGGGAAGGAGAGACTGGGGGGCTGCCCGGTCGCTGGCAGCCAGCCCACAGCACGGGCTGTTGGCGGGCAGGAATGCAGAGGAGATGTGATGGAGTTTGAAAGCAGAGGGTGCCCTCCGGGATGCGGGTCCTGTGAGGGAGAGAAAAGCACCCTGCTAGGTCTGGAAAGTGGAGCAAACAAAACCCAGAGCCCCAGCCCTGGGCCTTCCTGCCGCCTCTTAATTAAAATCCTGCAGGAATTTGGGGAAAAGGAAGAGAATAGGGTGAGGGCTGAGCAGGAGCAGGGCATAGTGGGGGACATTTGGGGTGAAGATGCCACCCTTCGCTTGCCTAGTGTGCTGTGTGAGGGTGGCCTGGAGCAGGTCTGGTTGGTTCCTGCAAAAGTGTTTCTCTTGGCCCCGGTTTCCCAGCCCTTTGCCCCAGCTGTGCAGGACCTGCCGTGTCCTTGCACTGCATTCGCTCCCTCATGCTGGTTTCAGGTGGCTTCCTCTTGCAGGCTGACCTGTCACCACCCTGTGAAATCCAGGGTAATTCAAAATGGACTTTTGTCCCTGAGTTTGCTGGAGGTGGAGTTAACGCTGGTTCTGAGGATTCTCCCAGAGACTTTATTTTCTTTTATTCCAGCACAATAAAGGAGGCTGCAGGGGATCCTATCCCTGGTGTTGCTTGGCTTGAGGAGCTCAGCAACGAGCCTGGTCCAGCGTCCTGTGGAGGTGATGGAGCCAGTGCTGCTCAGCAAACCTGAGGCTGGGAGGTAAGACCTTGCTTATATTTCAGGACTCCTGCTGCAGCAAGAGAGGAGTGCTCCGTTGTCATCCGTGTGGTATTCTCAGTCTCATGCGCTGCAATTAAACCAGCTGTCAAATTATGATGTGGCAGATCTGGGCGGCGTGGCCTCCTCCGATCTGCTCCTGGAAGCTGGGCAGATGAGCTGGAGTGGAAAACATCTGCTCGGCGCATCCTGGGTCACGGTGATGATTTATGACTTTACGTAAATCTTAAATTTGCAGGTAAGACGTTTCCTACCCAAACATACCAAAGACGGCACCAGTTCCTCCCAGCCCCCCTGAGGTCCCTCCGAAAAGAGCAAGGGCAGCGTCACTGCCGTCCTTTCGAGCAGGGATGAATCAGCGGAGGGTGTATAGCAGAAAGGGGCTGGTACTGCTAGAGTCTCTCTGCAGGCACCAACTACATGAATGCATTCATCACATCCTGAGAACGCACCCCAGATTTTTGTTTTTCTTTTTCATCTATTGTTATTACAAGCTGGTTGGGCTTGAAAGGTAGAAATCAGCCATCTCTGATCGAGCTTGTCTCACGTAGTCGGCAATTCCCGGCTACCAGTGGGGGCTACAAGGGGCTTTTCTGGTCCTCAGAGGTGCGAGCCCGGCAGAGCCCATGTGGGAAGCAGTCAGGCTTCGTATCTGCTCCTTGCGTTACTTCCCATCTCAGCAAAGCTGTGGAACTGGCAGGTTTATCACACAGGTGTTGCCAAAGGTCTTGTCCGAAACCGCATCTCGGCATAGGTGTGACTGGTGCCACTGGTGGAAAAGTGCCAGCTAGGCTGGAGTGTCCCAGGTGACTTCAGCTGTCTGGAAGGTGACAGATGGCACCATTTTCACTTGCTCTTTGAGGCTGTTTGGAGATGCTAATCATGGAAATGGGGCTTTTCGTGTTTATTTAGAGAAGGACCATGCTTTAAGCAGTGCTGTGCTCCAGATCGAGGAGGCCCTCACTGAGTTCATCAGTCCATCTCGCAAAGGCTGGTGAGAGACAGGAGAACTGCAGAGCATCCTCTGTGGCTGGTACTGTGAGGTGCTGGCCAGGGAGCTGGATGGGAACTTCTCTGCACGGCCTCCAGAATGCCAGGGCCGGGTGACGGGGTTGCCGTGATTGTGCCATGAGTCTTGCATTGGTTACGTGTTTTTCTTGGAGTCAGTTCCTGAAATCACACAATTAGGCAGGAACGTGTTATTTAATTTTCAAGGAAGAAAGTCTGTTTCAGGATCTCCCTGTCCCTGGACCTTCACAACTGAAGAGAAGTGAGAAGGTTGGCTTACTCAGCTATTTTGAGCTGTTGGTGTTTTGCAGCCAGAATCATGCTTTTAAAAATGGACAATAGAAACCTTTCCCCAATTTCTGAAACATGTTCCATAGTCCTTTCCAGCACTTCAAGGGCCAAATGCATGAAAATCCAACTGTTCTTTCCTCGTCTCCTCTCTAACCCAGCACAGAGATGACCAGAGTAGCTCTTTGCATCTGTGAAAATAATCCATTTTAGGTGTACGAAACAAGTTCTGCAGGGCTCAGATCGTTTTGCTGAGATCTTAGCGGCCTTTGAGGTGCTCAGCCTGTTGTTGATGTTGCTCACACCTCATTGACTTCAAGGAGATTCCCGCTGGCTGCTAGTCTGGGAAAGGAGGTTTGAAAGCTGGTGAGCTTAATGAACTAAAGCCACCGCTCAGCTGCCGCACGGGGACTTGTGCAGCTCAGGGACCTCTGTGGTGGTCCTCAGCACATGGGCTTGTTATGGGGGATTGAAACACGTCTCTTCCCAAAGTGAAGGAGGCTGAACTGGGAGCTGAGGGCTTTGCTGAAAAACAACGAGGTTTCTAAATGTGCCATGAGAGCTTAAAGCTGGGCTTAAGGGCTGGCTGGGGGCTTGGCAGCCGGGTCACCCACCATCCATTCCCTGGGCTTTGCTGCCCACAGGCTCCACTAGCAGTGAGGCGATGGAAAGCCAGGGAGGTCGAAGGCAGGCAGTGCTAGGAGAGCATTTCCAAAACCTTCTACCACTTGCTGATCTTTTTTTTAAATTCATCTTAGTTATTCTCAAATCCATCTTAAAAAGAGGTTGTTTCAAAATCGCTGTTTCATATTTGGCTTTCCATCCTCTGTCTTGGGGCGCTCTGCAATGAAAATCCCAGCTCGAGGCAGAAGAAAAGCCTCACCTCTTGCTTTGCTGCAGGGTTAGAAGGGAAAAAGGCTGTTAGGGCAAGTCCGTGCCCGGAAAGCCCCACACCCTGTCACTGGAGGAGGCTGTTTGGGGTCAGCAGTGGGGACGGGACGTGCCAGCCCGGCAGCAGGGTCCCCAGCTGGTCCCAGGCAGCCGGAAGCAGGAGCATCCCCACCCCGGCCTTGGGCCGATGAGCAATGGTGTGGCTCACCTCAAAAGGAGCCGGAGCCTGAGGCTGTGAGCTCTTGCCCATCTGCCTTCGGGTTAGATGCTACTTTTGCACCTGAAAAAAGATTCAAGGAATTCAGGCTCCCTGGGAGGGAGGAGTGAGTTGGACTGGGAGGATGCGGGAAATCACGCTGGTGCTGGGCACCTCTCCTTTGCTGTGATAACCTAATCAAGCTGATGAGCCCTTAGAACAAGGACTTTAGCCCCGGGGTAAAATAACGGTGATGGCATCCCTAGGCACAGGGATTTTTGTGTTTTGGATGAAGACGAGTCGTGGCAATACCAAGGGAGCACCTTTCAGCGCAGCCCTGCACAGCCTGGGCTGCACCTCTCCCAGCAAGGTGCGATAATCCCTTAAGCATTTAATTACAGCTGCCAGGGCTGGAGCAAACCATCTTCTGACTTTGTTTGCATCAGCCTGGACCCTTGGAGGATAGAGGCAGCAATCCCCCCAGGGTCACATCTGCTGGGCTCTGTCCCCCAAGAGCTGGGCCATCTCGGGGAGCCCCATAGCTCCCCCAGAGCCGTGCCCGATGTGGAGGCCCCTACGTTCCTCTGCCATGGTTAAGGGTTGGCTCTGGCAGGCTCGTTTTTCTAGCATGGCAAGTCCGCCTAAACTACCTAGGTGGGGCCCAGCACGGCTAATGGCCTTCCTGGGGACAGAGCCAACAACCAGCCCTCAACAGCTATGGGCACCCCCAGTGCTGGGGCCCCCTGGCCTCAGGGGATGGGGAGGGAGCAAAAGGCTGGATTTCGGGGCTGTGGCCACCCCAGCAGCTCTTGGCTCTACCCCGGGGCGCTGGGCAACGGGCACCTTCCGGCCCCGAGGCGGGTGTGTGCGTGAGCGATGGCACGGCCGGGCTGCCGGGGAGGCTGCGGCCGGATGCAGGGCTGTCTGGGATGGAGGGGTGCTTGTTTTGGGGTGGAGGAGCTGGATTTGGGGGCTTCATTGGGTATCCTTGTTGCACACCCTGGGTAGGGTTGGGGCGAGGGGCTCCAGGGTGTCCATCCTGTGGGTGTCCCGGCAGCCGCTGCCTGGTGACGCTGGCGTCCAGCCTGGGCTGGCCCTCAAGCTGGTCTCTCCCCTTGGGGATGCCGTAAGGAGGGCACTGCGAGTTTTGGCTCTGAATCAGCCGCCTTTGCCTCTCCTGGCTTGATCAGGATTTGACCGTTTTACGCTCTCTGTCCCCTCGCGGGAGCACAGCGCTGGGCGGGCGCTGCCTGCTGCCGGGCAGGGGCTGGGGGGCAGGATTTGGGGCACTCCCCATGATGCGGGGGTGTCGGGTGTAGGGGGGCGCCCCGCTGCACGCTCGACGGGGGGCGCTGCGGCGCGGGCCGGCTCGGCCCCGCCCCTCGTCCCGCCCCCCGCCGGGCGGGGCGTGCGTGCGGCCCTAAAGGCGGCGGGCGGCGGCGGGCGGCCTGGGCGGGCGATGTGGCGGCGGCGGCGGGCGCGGGGCGGCGGGGGCGGGCGGTGGTGGCCGGTGTCGCTGCTGGTGCTGGTGGCGTCGCTGCCGGCGGCGCGGCCCGGCGGGCTGTACTCGGCTGCGGACCCTTTGGAGCTGCTGGGGAGCGGGGCGGAGGGGCAGCTGCTGGGCTCCTCCAGCGCTTGGGCTGTCGAGTTCTTCGCCTCCTGGTGCGGGCACTGCGTCCACTTCGCGCCCACATGGCGAGCACTGGCCCACGACATCCGCGGTGAGTTCCCTGCCGGCTGCCCCTCTTTCCCCCCCTCCCCGTGTCCCCGCTTCCCCACCTCTCTGCGCTCCCCAACAGCGCCTCCAACCCCCCCTGTGCCCTTCTTTTCTCGCCCTTATATCCTGTCTCTGTCTTCTCCCATCAGCACCCCCTAAATCTGCTGTGTCTCTGCCTCTCTGTCCCCATCAGCACCCTTAAATTCCCTGTGCATCGCTGTCTGTCCTCCTATCAGCATCCATAACTCCTCCTTGTGCCCCAACCCCCACCCCGATCCGTGCTCCTAAGTCCCTCCTGCGTCCTTGTCCCATCCTCCTCCTCTCCATCAGCACTCCAAAATCCTCCCTGCATCCCTGGCCCTGCATCCTTAGTCCCATCAGCACCCCTGCATCCCCTGTGCACCCTCCCCATCAGCACCCTTCAACCCCCCCTGCCTTACCCTCCATCAGCACCCCGAAATCCCCCTGCATCCGTGCACAAGTCTCCCTGGAGCATCATCTCTTTGGAAAGGCCCAGGCCCCCTATGATACCCAGGGTTACCCCCCAAAACGGCCAGGCCTGGCTTAAGAGCATCCCTGGAGCCCCTTTGGCTGGGAGAAGCTCAGGCTGAGCCGGCCCCAGTCGTGGGGGTCCTACTGCCCCCCCAGGCCCCCCTTAGCCCCACTTCTCTCCAGTGCCTGCAGGGAGAGGCTGGCAGCGCACTGGGGATGGATGCTGATCCCAGCTGGTTTATTCCTGGCTTTGACCTTCATGCCTGGCCTGGCTGGTGCCCAGCCCTGCTCGGGGACACACACACCCCACCACTGGACCCCTCACCCTGCTGGCGCTCCTCCTGCCTCCCCCGGCATCCTGGGACACGCACGGCTTCCCCCTGTTATTGCAGTAATTGATACAGTGTGGTCAGTGGTGGGTGAGTCAGGGCGCTGGCCGAGGCAGGCGTCCCGTCCCTCCAAGGGGATGCCGTTCCTCCCTGGGGATGCCGTCAGCGCTCCCCAACGTGGCAGGATGTGAGGAATGGGGTGCGCACCTGGGCCCTGCGGCGTAACACTGGCTCTCCTGGTCCCTTTCCAAAATGGGGTTCCCCCAGGGCTCTCTGCTCCAGAGGCTGGACCGCAGATGGGATGCCCGTGGAGGCAGGGTGGGGGAGCCACTGCTGTGCCCCTCGGCATCCTCGCTGCCGTTCCCACGGGTGGATTTTCACAGGAGTGGGCTGGGCTGGGAGGATGCCGGAGTGACCCACAGGCACCACGTGCCGATGAGTCCTGGAGCGCGCCCGCCTCCTGGCAGCAGGGCCGGGCACCGGCCTCCTGTGCCGCTGGTGCTGGGGCAGCGGGAAACGGCTCGTCTGCCTCGTCACCTGTGACACAGGACAGTGCCAGCAGTCCCAAGGCTCCTGCCCAGGGCAGCACGAGCTCCATCCTGTGCCAGTGCCACGTGCCTCCCCGTCCTGCTCAAAGAGGAGGCTGAGAGTTCTCTGCTTTGTGTTCTTATTAAGGAGCCATTTCAGAACTTTTCTCTCTATTTTGCTGTTGGCTTTCAGAGTCCACTACTTGAAATGCCTCACAGAGTCACAGAATGTCAGGGACTGGAAAGGACCTCGAAAGGTCATCTAGTCCAGTCCCCCTGCCAGAGCAGGAACACCCAGATGAGGTTACACAGGAAGGTGTCCAGGCGGGTTTGAATGTCTCCAGAGTAGGAGACTCCACAACCTCCCTGGGCAGCCTGGGCCAGTGCTCCGTCCCCTTTTCTTCATCTCTGTTTTACCCCAGGGACCTGCTGTTCCTCCCCGGGGAGGCAGCAGGGGAGCGGATGCTTGGCACCTGGACGAGCTCCGCCATGGTGCTGCAGCCGCTGGTTATCAACCATGCCCTCAGCTTGCGGTGAGGCGAGCTGGAGCTGTGTTCCCTGCTGTCCCCAGCCCTGGTTAGCCGTCCCTCCCCTGCTCCTGGCACCTCTTCGCACTGGGGCAGCGGCCCGGCAGGCAGAACCAGCCGGGCAGGCAGCCGCGGGCAGAGCTGCCTGCACCCGGGTGCCGGTGAGGGCAGGGCGTGCAGAGCCCGTCCCGCCTTGCACGACTTTCCCCACGCACGGGAAGTAGGGTGCGAGACACAGACCACGGCTTTGGGTATTTGGGGCTTGGAAACCATCAGTTGGTCTCCTGCGAAGGGTGAGGTTTTTTGGGGCCGGGAGGAGCCAGTGCAGCGGGAGGTCCCCACTGTGGTTCTGGGGAGCCAGGACGGTTTTTGGGGCTGCAGAGGGGCTGAGCTGTGCTGACTGGAGGTTTAGATTGGATATCAGGAAAAATTTCTTCAGGAAAAGGGTTGTCAGGCATTGGAACAGGCTGCCCAGGGCAGTGATGGAGTCACCATCCCTGGAGGGGTTGAACAGAGACATAGGTGAGTTCTCAGGAACATGCATTAGTGCCAGTGTTGGGTTAACGGTTGGACTCGATGACCTTGAGGGTCCCTTGCAACCGAAATGATTCTGTGATTCTGTCCCCGCAGAGTGGCGGCCTGCGGTGATGCTGGCAGCCCTCGACTGTGCCGACGAGGCCAACCAGCAAGTGTGCTCCAATTTTGGGATAACCGGCTTCCCCACGCTGAAGGTAAAGGCTATGCATGCCAGTGCCCTGTTTTCACCATGCTGTGCCTTTTGGCCTGTCTCTCTCTTGCTCAGTTTGATCAACAGCGCTGTTGCACTAAAATATTCCCTTTGAGGCTTTGCAGGCTGGAGCTATTCCACCCTTCCCCAAAACATCACTGTGGCCAGGCTGCAGCCAGTGCAACTGCTGTGCGATGTAGCAACAAGGAGGGGGAAAAACAAAATGTGGCTTCATTGTGAAATGTAGAGGCCAGATCTTTCCTAGGACAGGGGAGACCTGAACTAGAAGCTCCCAGGAAAGGCTGCTGCAGGGCAGAGGGCGGCTGCCCGCCCGGGTTTTGGAGCAGGGCGCAGAGATGCTGCGGGAGGTTGCCCAGGGCTCTCCTGGGAGCCTCCTGCGGTGGCTGGCGAGGCGCCATCCCTCCTGCTGGGCCCGTGCCCGGCCCCTTAGCTGTGTCAATACTGCCGTTTCGCAGCGTTTCCCACTGCAAACAAAGCCTCACTCCAACATAAGCAACAAAGCTGAAATACTCCAGGTGTGAAAGCTGGGATCACCTTGAGAGAGACCGGGGAGGATAACATGCCCTCAGTCCTGGCTTACAGGCTTAGCCCAGGGTTGGGTCAGATATAGGGTTTTGCCAGGAAGGTTGTCTTGTGCCCCAGCCCTGCACCGGGGTCTCTCTGAGCACCCACTGCCCGTGGGACACTGACCAAAACATCATCTAGGGCAGGGAGGCATGTGCTTATGTGGCAGTGCCAAGAAGTCACTCGCTTCACATCCCTTGTCCCAGCCAAACACCTTGTGCAAACAGCCCGCGTCCCCAGCCCAGCCTGGAAAGCAAACACCTGCCTGACGCAACCTGGCTGCACCACGGGCACTGCAAGCAGCACGCAAGGCCAGGAATGGGGAAAAAAAACCCTTTTCGCACTTTGTGAGAGCAGAGAGACAGCGGTTTGCAGGAATGGGGAGTTCCCAGCTGCCTCTCTGGGAGCCCCGGAAACACCTGTCCTGCTGCCTGCTGGTGCTCAGCCCTTGGCTGGACGTCCCCCCGCTCCAGGGACACCCCGTGAGATGGGTCTGTGGCCAGGAGCTCCCCCTGCAGTGGGTCAGCATACTGTAACGTCATGGGGAAACTGAGGCAGAGCCAGTCTAGGGGCGCCTCTGCCTGCAGGGCCATGCTGCGTGCCTGTCCCGTCCAAATGCTCTCATTCCAGCTTCTTCCCCACGAGTGAATTTTTTTTCCCTTTCAGTTCTTCAAAGCTTTTAGCAAGAAGACAGCGGATGGCGTAAGGATTACCAGTGAGTATTGGAGCCACAGGGGCTTTTTACCCTGGATGTGAATGTCCCTGCTGCCCACACCCCCCACATGTGGGACCTTGGAGGGCCCAGGGCAGGCAGCTCAGAGCAGCTCCCCTTGGCTCAGCCCATGGCACCGGTGTCCCCAGGACTGACCCGTTGTCATCCTGTCCCCCCGCAGATCCCAGTGCCACCGTCGAGGACCTGCGCCACGCCATCATCACCAACCTGGAGCAGAGCCGGGAGGCCTGGCCGCCTGCCTGTCCTCCGCTGGAGCCGGCGAGGTGGGAGTGCCGTGGTGGGGGGTGGGGTAATGGGGGGGCAGCTGTGGCAGCCCCCAGCCCACAGAGAGCAAGTTTCAGGGGAAAATCTGAGCCAAAAAGGAGCACAGAGCAGCTGCCACATCACCCATCTCCCAGGAGATGCAGATCAACTGCTAAGGCTGGAGCCATTTATGTGGCCTGGTTGAGATGGGCCGTGTAGTTACATCTCCTAATGAACCTGCTCATCAGCCTTAATTAGAGTGAGTGGTGCCAGGGACGTGGCACTGCCACGCTGTGCTGAGTGAGGCCGCTGCCTTTAGCAGCTTTTTCCTGCCCTGAGAAAGGGTTTTCTTGATTCGGTACCAACTTGTTGGGGTCTGAGTTGTCTTTTCTGGACACGGGTGATTACTGCCCTGTCCCGAGGGGGAACATTTGGCTTTCCCAAAGTGGTGGTCAAGCTGTACACATACTTCAGGTCTCCAGCGCCTTCATGTCCTAGCCAAGAATCCAATGGTCCCGGTTCAAGTCCATTACTGTTTGTACCCCTGGGCAAGTGTACAGCTCCCTCCGGCCCTGCCCTGCCCAGGCTTTGTTTTCTGCCTCCTTGGCTGACCCCGGTGGGTTTTCTCAGAAGCCTGTGAAGTGGAGCAGAAAATCGGGCTGGAAACTTCAGCGGGGAGGAGTTGCCCACCCAATGGGGCTGAACCCGCCCCGGCATTTCCTGCCGAATCCCTGGGGATGGGGGCTGAGCAACTTTCAGGTGGGAGGGCAGAGCATCAGCCAGTTCTGAGGCACCCGCTGCCATCCCCTTCTCTCTTGCAGCGCGGAGGAGGTTCACAGCTTCTTCCAGAGGAACAAGGACAAGTACCTGGCCCTGATCTTTGAGAAGAGCAATTCCTTTGTGGGCAGAGAGGTGGGTACAGCTGCATTTATCCCCTGTTTATCTTGAAGCCCCATGTCCCTGGTGCCAGATAACTCCTGGGCACCTTTGGCGGGGGAGTCCTGCTGCATCCCAATGGGGCTGGGGGTTCTGCCACCCCCCACCCACTGACCCTGGGACCACTGTGATTGCAGGTGGCTCTGGACATGCTGCAGTATGAGAATGTGGCAGTGAGGAGGGTGCTGAGCAGCGAGGAGGAGCTCGTGAAGAAGTTCGGCGTAACCACCTTCCCCTCTGGCTACCTGCTCTTCCGCAACGGCTCCTTCTCCCGCCTGCCCGTGTGAGTGGGGGACACAGTGGGATGAAATTTGTTACACTGAGGGTGGTGAGAGCCTGGCCCAGGTTGCCCAGAGAGGTGGTGGATGAACCATCCCTGGAGACATCCCAGGCCAGGCTGGACGGGGCTCTGAGCAACCTGAGCTGGTGAAGATGTCCCTGCTCATTGCAGGGGGGGCACTAGGGGAGCTTCGAAGGTCCCTTCAACCCAAACCATTCTGTGATTCTCCTTCTGTGCAGGCACGTGGAGGCACGTTCCTTCTACACCTACTACCTGCGCACACTCTTGGGAGTCACCCGTGGCTCCTACAAGCTGAACACAACCATCATCGCTTCCAACGAGACCGACGTGTTCCAACCAAAGCAGGCTGACCGGTCAGACCTCTCCTTCCGTCATTCTGTGGCTGCAGGGGGCCGGGGCTGGTGCAGGGAGGAGCTGCCATGGCTATGGGGAAGACTGGCTGGGATCGTGCCTTTTCACCCGGGAAAAACCCCAAATGGTGGCTGGGGGTGCAGACTGAGGGGCTG
Source organism: Nesoenas mayeri (assembly GCF_963082525.1). Lineage (NCBI taxonomy): Eukaryota > Metazoa > Chordata > Aves > Columbiformes > Columbidae > Nesoenas > Nesoenas mayeri. The sequence continues at coordinate 28,685,645 of NC_137554.1, read as the reverse complement.
ATGGAGCATCCTGTTGTGCTGCCCTCCCCAGCTCCAAGGTGTACATGGCTGACCTGGAGTCCACACTGCACTACTCACTGCGTGTGGAGGCTGCCCGCCCTGCTAAGCTATCGGAAGCCCAGCTGGCCGCCTTCAAGTGCTACGTGGCCCTCCTGGTGAAGGTGAGGAGCTTTGGGTGTCAGGAGAGGAACCTCCTGCACCTCCTCTGTTGCTATTCATAAGGTGGAATGCAAACGCAGGGCAAAGACCGTGTCCCAGCGCTCACAGCTAGCAGAGTGTGGCGGTCTCCGATGTGAGCCCTGTGTCCGGGGCCTCAGCGTAGGGTTGTCCCTGTCCCCACGCAGCTCCAAATCCAGCCCAGGGTCCTGACAGGAGCTGGTGGTTGAAAGCAGTTGCCGTAGAGTTTCAGACCGTGTCTGGGATGCAAGCAGGGGTAGGCAGAGCAGCTCAGTGCTGGCAGGAGGTGTCAAGGCGATAGGTCTTTTCAAAAGAGATGCTGTTGCCCGCTGGGGTGGCAGAGACGATCAGAGGGGTTTGTAGCTCTGATCGCCTGACGCGGATGCTCAGCTTGGGGACTTGATCTCCTTTGATAGCTCGGCAAAGGGAGTCGCGCTCTGAGTCAGGCTCTGGAAGAGCCTAATTTAAGGTCTCCTTTTTTCTCCTCTGTTGGGCTTGGTGAAACTGAAGTGTGTAGGAGCTTTGTGCCAGCAGAAGCAGAGCAGTTTAATTTCCTGGTGCAATGGAGCGCAGTGTATGGCTGAGGTTTCCAGCACTGGGGTTGCAGGAGCCCTGTCCCAGCCTGGGCTCCTTGGCAAACATTCACCCAGCCATGGCCACTTTCTTTGCTCCCGCCCATGTTAATTGGAGCGTGGCTTGGACTAGATGATCTCCAGAGGTCCCTTCCAACCTCAACCATTCTGTGATTCTGTAAATCATCCATTGCACCAGCTCCCTGACCAAGAGTGTGAGCTTGCCAGGGTGATGGGGAACACCAGTGATTTTATTTGATCAGATTTTAATTCTCCCTGTGAACCTTCCCCTCGCTGGCCAAGCACCAAATTTGGCAAAGAGGCAAAGCTGTGTCCCCGCTGCAGGCAGGAGGCACAGGTGAGTGCCGATGCTTCCCCAAAGACGCCGAGCCCATGCTGCTGTTGCTGTGCTCATCCACGGGATGGAGCAGTGTCCCCAGGATTGTCCCCGGGATTGCTGCCAGCCCAGCAGGGCTCGGGCTGGGGCAGCTCAGCCTTAACTGTTGCCTTCCCAAGAGGTATTTAAGGCAAGGAAATGGGGAGAAAAATCCTAATGTGGCAAGCAGTGGTACCTGGAAAGACGGATATTGTGCGGCAAAGCCTCCTGCTGAAGGAGGGCTGCGTTTTACAGCAGAAACTTAAGGTCGCAGATGAATCCCCCTGTGAATTTGGGACTTTTGGTGTGATTCCCCACAGCCTGGGGAGAACAGCTAAGGCTTAATAAAACACTCCTTCCTTTTGCTTTGCCATTGCTTTTCCTCTGTACTGCTGTTCTCATCCTCCTCATGGGTTCTTGGTTAGTCCCTCTGTCTGTCTGTCTGTCTGTCCGGTGGCAGGTACGGGTGGGCTTCCCCCTCTTCCCGGAGGGCCTGTGCTTTTAAAGTGCTGCTGCTAATCGGCTTTGCGCTGACTTATGGTCAGAGTGGCTTTTTGCCTCCCTCAGACAAGGGATGAGGTTTGGAGCCAGAACATGCACACGGGGGCCTTGCGGTGATAGGGGGGACACACTGTGATCCCCAGCCCCTCCATGCTGGGCACTGAAACCTTGGTGGGACCGTGCTGCCCTCCAGTACCCGCTGCCATTGAGGATACTGGTTCTGCCCAGCGCCCGTCCTGGCGAGCTGGGAGTGCCGATGGGCTGCCCTGCTGTTCGGGGAGGGTCTGGGTTTCCTCACCCCTCTCTCCTCTCTGCAGTACTTCCCCGGGCGCCCCTTTGTGCAGACCTACCTGCAGACCCTGGATGGATGGCTGAGGAACTGGACAGAGCCCGAGCTGCCCCGCAATGCCTTAAAGGAGGCCATGAAGAACAACAGAGACGTAAGGCACCTGCGGGAACCCCTGCTCTCCAATCCTCACCCCTGCCCTTTTCCCCCTACCCTGTGTTATCCACTAGTTTCATCATACCATGTCCGTGTGTCTATCCTCCAGGCCTCCCACCCTGCCGTGCTCCCCACCAATGTGACCTGGGTGGGCTGCCAGGGCAGTGAACCCCAGTTTCGTGGTTACCCCTGCGGGCTCTGGACTCTCTTCCACCTCCTGACCGTCCAGGCTGCCCAGAGTGGCCCCGACAAAGGTATCGGTGTCCCCGGCTGGGGCTTGGGGCTTGGGGAGGAGGTGTCTGAACAGATCTGGCATGGGCAGAGCTGCTGTGTGCAAGCAAAGGCTTGTCTCTGGAGAGGGTGGGAGATGCAGAGTTGGGATGTGAGGCTGTCACCTTGGCCGTGGGACCATGGTGGTGGCACTGCGGGGTCCAGACTCGCCCTTCTGTCTCCCCCAATCCTCTGCCTTCCCCCAGAGCTGCCACTGGAGGTGCTAAACACCTTGCGCTGCTACGTCCGGCACTTCTTCGGCTGCCGGGACTGTGCCCAGCACTTCGAGGCCATGGCAGCCAAGTCCATGGACCAGGTGGCAGGGCGGGAGGAGTCTGTGCTCTGGCTCTGGTCCCACCACAACGAGGTCAACGCTCGGCTTGCAGGTAAGGTGGCTGCAGGGAGGGGAGCAGGGGTGGCTTCCTGAGGGAAAAGGGGAGGTGAGGTGAAGGAGAATCCCTGCTCCTGGGTGGAGCTGGCAAATGGCTGCATTAGGGTGTGGCAGTGGGGACATCCCTTGGTCATCCTCGCCCCCAACCCCCGTCACAGGGCACAGCAGCTGGTCACGCAGCATCAAACCACCTCAGAGATGCAGCTGGGTCTTGTGTGCTCCCTGCGGGGGGCTTCCCAAAGCTGCTGTGTGCCCTCAGGGGACCCTTCCTCCCAGACAGCCCCTCCACATCATGGAATCATTTTGCTTGGAAGAGACCCTCAAGGTCACCAAGTCCAGCCATTAACCCAGCCCTGCACTAACCCATGTCCCTAAGAACCTCATCTATGTGTCTGTTAAACACCTTCAGGGATGGTGACTCCACCACTGCCCTGGGCAGCCTGTTCCAATTCCTGACCGCCCTTTCCACAATTAAATTTTTCCTAATATCCAATCCAAACTTCCCCTCGTGCAACTTGAGGCCATTTCCTCTCACTTTATCACTTGCTACTTGGGAGAAGAGACCAGAAATGTCCCTGTCACCATCCCCAGCTGCTGTGATGCTCCAGGGTGCTTACACTGGTACAGCAGGAGGGCTGTGTCCCCCATTCCCTTTAATGCCCTCACTGACTCTGGTCCCTGCAGGAGGTGACACGGAGGATCCCAACTTCCCCAAGCTGCAGTGGCCACCACCGGACCTGTGTCCCCAGTGCCACAAGGAGGAACGGGGGGTGCACGTGTGGGATGAGCCAGCCGTGCTCACCTTCCTCAAGGGGCACTTCTCCCCGGCCAACATCCACCTGGACTACGTTGAGGCTGACCCCGTCCCCGGGGAGGGGATAGACACCAGGCTGGGCACCGAGGGCCCACGAGAGGAGCGAGAGAGGGAAGAGGAGGAGAAGGAGACGGAGAGCGAGATGAGGGCTCCAGGGCGACCGGGCTCCCCCGAGCCGCGCCGCCCCAGCATCGTGCGGCTGAACCCCAAGCTGCGGGAGGCGGGCGAGGACATCGTGGACCTGGACTCCTTCAGCGAGCAGCACTTCAAGAGCCAAGCGCTACGAGCGGCGGCTGGCCGGCGCCGCCGGATCAGCAAACGGGACACCATCGCCCTGCCCCGGGATGCCAGGGTGGGCCGGGAGCGCCGACGGGCCAGTGTCCTGGTCCAGGAGGATGAGGAGGAGGTTGAGGATGGCATGCGGAGGAGCCCCTGGTTGAAGGTGCTGGGCTTGGGCTTCTCCCGCTTGGACATCAGCCTCTGCGTCGCCCTCTACTTCCTCTCCTCCATGTGCCTCCTGGGCATGTACACCTTCTTCCGTCTGCGCACCCGCGCCCGGAAAGGCCGCCCCGGCTTCCCTGTGGCCTGAGAGCGGTTGTGGGGTGCCGGGGGCTGCCCCCCGGGATGGGTGGGCTGCTGAGGCGGGACACTCCCGGGGCAATGTTTTGTCCCCCAGTGGGGAGAGGTTGGGTGCATCCCCTGGGAGCTGCCCCGCTCGCCTCACCCAAGGTGGGGGGCAGAGGGCTCTTTTTTGGGGGAAAGGGGGGTGCTGGAGCATCCTTCTCTTGGGGCACAACACCATGCTTTCGGGAGCTAGGATGCTGGCAGGGGTTCGGATCTCAGCACCCAGCTGCCCTCAGGACCTCTGAGCACTGGGCTGCTTTCAAACTGGGAAGCCCAGTCCCATGCTGGGGAGCAGCCCTTTGGGGTCAAACCACTATTGGAGCCAGGAGGGTGGGGGTTTAGCCCCCACAAAAACCAGGCACTACTGAGCAGGGGGTGGCAGTCATGGGTTCAGCTGCATTTTGTGTGTTCCCCTCTTCAAGATGTGGACTGGCCCCTCCCCACCTTTCCTTGCCCCCTCCCCACTCTCTTGCTTGCTCTCTGCTTGTCTTAGTGGAATAAATTATTTTTGCTGATGCCAGCCCCGCTGTGTCGGCTGGTCCCTGCCATCCCCCCACCCCTGGCTGTCCCCACTCCAGCCTTCTCCATCACCCTGAGAAGAGCACTGGTTTGGTTTAAATCCTTGAAATATTTTTAACGGTTATTATTGTACATTTTCTCCTGCTTTTTTGCTTCTGGATGCACCCACGGGCAGGATGTCTCTATGGTTCTGGTGGCTCTTGGTTTGTCCTCAAGTGGGGTGATGGGGAGGGAGCCTGGGGAAGCTGCTGGAAAATAGTTGGCAGGAGCCGTGGAGCTGCCATTTTCTGGTGGCTGTGCCTGTGGTCCAGAGCAGCGAGACACGTCTGAGCATCCCTGCATTCTCCGGGACTGGGACCTCCATCAGGCACAGGCCCCCTGTGCCTGTCCCCGATTTTCTCTGCCCTTTTATCCTTGTTAGGAATCATTAAGGAAAATGGTTGTTTTCCGGGGCTGGGGCCATCTGCTCTCCCAGCGCTGCCTAAATCCCTCTGTAACAAATTCATTGGGATTATGCTGACCCTCCCCTAATCCCGGCCCTTCCCCCCACGCGGGGGATTTAAAAGGATTAGAACCCGGCCGATAATAAACTTTATTAAGGGGGAGGAGGGGGTGTCAATCCGATTTGGAGCCTTTTTCTTGATATCTTCACTTTGCCCAGGTGGGAGGCAGGATGGAGAAGGAGGGTGGGCGGCTCCACTGCTGCCAGGGCAGTGGGAGCTCTGGATGCTCCAGCCCTTCTTCCATCGTCCACCCTTGAAATAAATTTTCTTCCTCTGTTTTTCTTCCTCCTTTGGTGTCTGTGCATGCTCGCACCTTCATGGGACGTGGGGCTGGCACCCCTGCCGTGCCACCACTGGCCCACTTGCCCTCGGCCATGTCCCTTAGCTGGGTTTTGGTCATCTCATCCCAGCACAGAGCCAGGGGCTGTGTCCCCCCAGCCCAGTGCCAGTCCTGCCCACCACCGGGTGATGGATGGGGAAGGTCTCATCGCTGCAGCCCTGCTGCCTCCTTCTCCTTGATTTCCCCAGGGGGTTTATCCCCAACATCAATAACTCCCGTGTGCACCCCCTCCCCACCAGCTGCTCTACTGCCTGGGACCAAGGGCTTGTGATGAGGGGCTGCCTGCGTGTACCCCTGGCCCAAAATAGCGCCAGGGGGGCTGCTGAAGCCAGGGACAGGCTGGTGGATGTGTTAGGGGGTGCAGTAGGTGGGTGCTTTAGGGGGTGCAGGGAATTAGGGCTGGGAGGGTGGGGGCTGGGGAGGGGAGAGCTGCTGGCAGGGGGTTCGCAGGCAGCCGTGGGCAGGGCTGCCCAGATTAGCATCCCCACCAGCCCCGCCAGGGAGATTTACAGGGCTGGGGAGCTAAAGCTGCCGTGCACGCAGGAAAAAAGAGAGTCCAGTAAATAGACTTTCCGTAATCCTGTTTGGTGCAGTCCCAATCCTCCTGGCCCTGGCTCTGGTGGGCTGTGGCACTAGGGTGTCCCCCCCAGCAGCTGGGGAACCCCACTGCAGGGCTCAAATGGGCCATCGCAGGCAGCGGTGCAGGCAGGAGGCTGCTGCAGGGCTCAGGGCTGCCCAGGGTGGGGGAGTCCCCACACTGTCCCCCACCAGAATGGTGACTTTGGTCCAGGCCCCTACCTGAGCACAGAGAAGCATCACCTTGTGCCATGGCCATGCTCACAGATGGGATAGGCTGTCTTTGTAGGGGGAACCCACTCCAAACCCCCCAAGATGCTCTCCCCAATAGGGGTTACCCCTTCCCAGTGCTGTCACAAGCTGGGGCATCCCCAGGGCTAATTACCCAAATGGCCTGAGGCTGGTGTGAGACAGCCGCTATTCCCTAATACAATTTGCCCTCAACTGCAATTTAATTTTCCGCGAGGCCGGTGGCCGGCCCCTAGCACACACAGCCACCTTCCCACCCCTTTGGTGCTCACTCCCTCCTTCCTCGCCCCTCTTCCTTTTCCCTCCTCGGTGCAGGCAAGAACCTTTCTCCACCAGCATCTCCCCTCCGCACACGCTCCAGTCAAAAAATCACTGGGGGTTCGCTCAATGCCGGTTAATTTTCAATTACAATTAGAAACACCCAGTTTGGCAACACTTGCAAGGGAAAAGGCTTTCTCCGGCTGCTGGTGAGTACCCTGCTCTCTCTGTGTTTGTCACCGCTCCAAACCACCCCTGGCAATAGGGGTGTACGGGATGGGGTCACGGGTAATTATTGGGATAATTAAGAATTGGGGAGGGGTGGGTGCTGCTGGTGGGTTGTGCACATGGGGGCCTGCAGTGCTGCTCAGAGGGGAGGTGACCCCGTCCTGAAGGGTGGCTCTGGGCAGCTTTGGCCCCCAAAGGATGTTCCCCTTTGGGCTGAGGGGGCTGGTCACATGAGCGGACTCTGTGAACTGGGCTGAGACCCCGCAAACTCACTGCACAGGTGGTTGGAAGCCTTGCTGTCTGCTGAGCTCTCTGGTACCTTCAAGCCCACTCAGGTTTTGCTGATGGGTGACATGGCTGTGGTCATGCTCCACTCCCCAGGCACAGGCCAGGGGTGGGTTTTTCTTGCAAAACCCCAATTCTGCCTTGAAACACTCCTGTTGCACCTGGGAATGGTGCACCGACGTCCCCATGGGTGACAGGCTGCCTTCAGCACGGGACATCACCCTGGGCATCCCCAGTTCCCACCTGCCCAGGGCTGGGGCACACAAAGGGAGGCTCAGTCTGGGGTTTGGTGAAGGTTCTGGGATTTACCTGATTTATTGTTATTATTACTATTAATTAATCGCCACTTGTCTGTGGATTTTGCATCATCACTGGTGTCTTCATCTGGCTGCAGGGCCAGGAGGAGTTCAGGTGATGCAGAGGAGGGAGTGGGGCATCTGTGCAGGTCCAGAGCCCCCCAAAAACTGCCCTGGAAATGCAACCCTCTGAAAATTGTGACAGTCACCTTTCTGCAGGCGCAACACCACTGATCCTTAGCCGTGTTTTAGCTTTGGGAGGAGGAGGATGTCTGGGGTGGGAATTTCACACCCATCACATATAAAGCTCTATCTCCTTGGGTACCACCAGGACCTGGCAGCATCTTGGGTGGCACAAAGCGGGTTTTCTGGGCCAGCAGCTCGTGCCCATCCCCACCACTTTCTCCTCCCAATGTTCAGGCATAACAGGGTGCGCTGGGGAAAGCAAACCCAAAAGAGACAAAAAAACCCCACTGACACGATGAACAGATGGACAGCAGGAAGACTGAGCTGGGGACAAAGCCATACTGCAAGGCACAGAAGGGATGAAGGCTCAGCTGGGAAGATGTGGTGAGCTGAGAGCAAGCAGAGAGGAAGATGCTGGTGGGTTTTTTTAATGGACACTTGTGGTGGCAGTGCCCCAGCAGCACAATGCTCCCCTGAGGTGAAGGCTCAGTGCTGTGTGACTCCCTTTGCCCGCTGGCCGCTGCCGTGAGTGATCCGGAGCGGGGCAGAAGGGGCTGGATCAATCTGGCAAAGCAGAAAAATGAATGAAAATTGAATTCCCCAAGAAGAAGGGGGTGGGGGGAGCTGTTAGGATGGCTGAGAGATAAATCAGAGCGTGCTGGAGCAGCGGGGGGGAGGTGGGGGGGTGGAACTGAGATGACTTCCAGCAGAGGTGCAATAATTAGGTAAATAGGTTAGAAATGCAAAGTGGTGGGACAGGGAGGCTATGGGATGCTGTCTGTCTGCCTGTCCACATGTCCGGCTAAACTTCTTCTGTAAAACTGCCTTAGGGACCTGCCTCTCTGTGTCCCTGGGCTGGGAGCTCTGGTGCTGTGGGCTGTTCGGGGACCCCTCAGGGGGACAGCGGCCCCTGTCCCAAGGGGCTGAGGAGCGCAGGTGGCTGGGGCTGGTGGGGGTCTGGTTGGGCGTAATGCACTTAAGAGTCAGTGCTTGATTTAGGGGAGAAGGGGAGGAGATGGGAATGGTTGGGATTTTCCTCCCTTGCGGTGGGGAGCTGATTTTGGGGCTTGGACTGCGGTGGGAGGCTGGAAGGAGCTCACTCCTGCAATGAGTGCACACAGGTCTCTGCCTGGTGGTGTGAGATGAGCTGGCTGGGGTTTTGCTGATAAAATGAAGCTTTCGGGGTTAAAAACCAGCAGGTCATTGAAAAGCTAACATTTTTTTTCCTAAGGAACTATCAGGTTTAATACATTTCTCAGGGTTTATGACTTTTATTTTTACTTTTTTTTTTTTTTTCCAAATTGCTGATGTGTCCCACCTGCACATTTCCTGAGGGGATAGTTCATGATTTTTTCAGGTGGGAAAAACCTCTTCCTAGTTTGTATTTCAGCTTGGAAATGAAAGCATGGAAAGGGCACACGTGAGCTGAGGGTGACTGTGCTCTGGGCTGGGCTGAGCATCCTTCCCTTCCCTCTCAGCACTGCCACACGTCCCACCTCAGAGGTTTCACCCTGCTTGGGCAGGCTTGGCGCTCTAAGTGCCCGCTAGCCAGGCAGAGTGGGACTTCAGAGCACGTTGGTGCCATTTGGCATCATTGTCCCCAAGCCGGTGATGTGGTGAGCATGGGGAAGCATGAGGCTCGAGACAACCCCTCCAGATGCATTTCGGTGAGCTTCCTCACTCAGCCCTTTGCCCCTCGGGTACCGTTGGGTACTGCTGCCTCCCAACTCATCAGTTTTGCTCTGGTGCTTCAGGCTGGATTGTCACAGGGTTTGCCCTTGCCCTTGGAAGCCACAGTCATGTCGAGCCCTTTGCCCTGTCCCTTTGGCATCACCACGGGTTAGTGCCAGGGTTGGGTTAATGGTTAGACTCAATGATCTTGAGGGTCTTTTCCAATCAAAATGATTCTATGATTCTATGATTCTACCATCCTTGTGCCATAGCAGCCAGTGGGCTGTCAGGTGGGTTTGCTGCAGTGCTGAGGAGTTGGGTTGGCGCTTTCCATGCACAGGTGTGTCCCTGTGGGAGGTGCTATTGGGACTGGCCCTGGACCATGAGTGTGTTCCAGTGCCCTGCCGAATCAGAGCTGGCCATACCCAGTGCTGGTGTTGCCCATGGGAGTTATGAACCACTGGGAAATAGGATCTTAAAATCATAGAATCATTTTACTTGGAAGAGATTGTCAAGATCATTGAGTCCAACCATTAACCTGGCGCTAACCCCATGTCCCTGAGAACATCATCTCCCTGTCTGTTCCACCCCTCCAGGGCTGGTGACTCCACCACTGCCCTGGGCAGCCTGTTCCAATGCCTGACAGCCCTTTTGGGAAGAAATTGTTCCCAGTATCCAACCTAAACCTCTCTGGTGCAACTTGATGCCATTTCCTCTTGTCCTATCACGTGTTACTTGGGAGAAGAGACTAACACCCTTCATGCTCCAATCTCATTTAGTGTAGCTGTAGAGAGCAAGGTCTCCTCTCTAACTCATTGCTGTGGCATTAAGGAGGTGGTGATGCGCTGGTGCCCGCTGCAGCCGGGGAAGGTGCCCGCCTGGCTGAGCGCCTGTCCTCAGCGGCAGGAAGGACAGGGCTGGGGCTGTGTGCTACCCAACCCTTTCCACCTATGGCACCCTCCCTGGTACTCAGCAGCGCCTCTGGTCGTGACAGCACCATGTCGCGACAGCGACGGCCGCCCGAGGCCGGGGCTGGCCCCGGTGCGCTCCGCGGGGCGCCCCCAGCCCCGCCCCTTCCCCGCAGGCCCCGCCCCCGCCCCGCAGGCCCCGCCTTCCCTCCCGTCAGGCCCCGCCCCTGCCGGCGCGGAGCGGGCAGCGATTGGCCCCGGGCGGCCCGGCCCGCCCCCGCCCCCCTGCGGGCGGTGACGTCAGGCGCGCTCCCCTCCGGGTGAATGAATGGGAGGCGGGCGGCGCTGGCGGGTACAGCTGCGGCGCCGCGCCCGGGCCGGCACCGGCACCGCCCGCGGGACCCGGCGCTGCCTCCCGCCGTGGGGCTCCGCCGGCCCGGGCCGCGTCTCTCCCTTCCCTCTTCTCTCCCCTCCGCCGCCCTCCGGGCCAATAAAATGATGCAAAGCTCCGCGCTCGCTGCCGAAGGGGCTGTCAAGGGGCTTCCCGAGATCCTCGGTGTGCCGGTGCAACGTAAGGACGCTTTTCTCTTCTCCCTCCTTCGCTCCTTGCCGCAAAGGCGGCCCCGGGCGGGCGGGCAGGGGCTGGAGGGGCAGCGCCCTGCGGGATGGGCAGGTGCCTCCCGCTCCCGCCCGGGCGCGGTTTTTTTACTCTTCTTTATTTTTTTCACCTATATGTAGCAGCATTAATAATGTGTAAATTAAATTAGGAGGGTGCGGAAAGGAGAGCGGTGCCCCGGGCCGTGCGGACAGCGGGAGCCGTACGGGCCCGGTCCCGACGGGGAGGTTTCGTGACCGCGGCTCCGGTTGTGCGTGTGGAGGCGCGTGTGCAAGTGTACGTGTGTGTGGTTTCCCGGCCCGCAGCGCACGGCCCCCCGCTTATATCGTTTATCGCGACAAGAAGAGCCTCACGGGCGAACGGCGGCGGTGGGAAGGGTCCCCACGAGCGTGCGTGCATGTTAGCGGGACGGCGAGCGCGGTTTGGCTCGGAACGATGCCGCCGTGTTTGCGTCTATCGCAAAATCACCTGCGTATCTGTATGTGCACATATATGCTCTGTAGCTACAGGTAGCATGTTCGTATGAAAGCACATATTCGCGCCTGCTGTGAGGGTGAATGTCAGCGTATCTGGGGGTACATGCGCCCACGCAGGTATGGATGTGTATGGACCCCACGGGTGTAGGTACCCAAGCGTGTCTCAGCGGGACGCGTACGCCGGCAGCCGTCGAGCCCTACACGGGGGGGAGGCCCTCTGCACGCACACCGCTATGGATGAGCGGAGCCGGTGCGGGGGCGACCGTGCCCCCCTGCGCCCCCGGCCCATCTCCGGAGCTGCTGGGGCGGGCGGCGGGGACGCTCGGCAAGTGGTGCGGGCTGGAGCTACGCGGGCATTGTCATCATCATCATCATTATTAATTATACTTCTCAGTTTGCAAACGGTTCCCGAGAACCGGGAGTGGGGGGAAGCCCGCCGGGAGGAGCCGGGCGATGTTCTGCCCCAACCCGAGGCACCCGGAAAGTTGAGGGGAGGGAGCCCCGGTGGAGGCGGGGGGAAGAGACGGGCCCGAGCCCCGAGAGAGCCCGGCGGGGGTGGGCAGCTGTGCCGTGGGGCCCGGCCGCATTTCGTGAGACACGCAGGGGTGGTGGGGGGGTGCGCACCCCGACCGCTGCCCATTCTGGGTCAGGCTTTATCCCCCGTTCGCCGCTGCTCCCCGGAGCCTCCCGCGCCTTTCACCGGCCCTCGGCCACCCCGGGCGGCTGGAATTCGTTTTCCAAGGGGAGCGAAGCCAGTGCCCCTGCCTGCTGTTCTCGGTGACCAGTCCCCATCCTGCTTTGGGGGGACTGTCCCCGTTATCCCCCGTTTCGGTCCTGTCGCCGGGCCCCGGGGGAGGTGCAGACGGGTACGTTTAACCTTATTTCATCGTAGCAGAGGGGAAGAATAATCCCCTTGGATTGGAGCGTGCAGGGGTGGGGAGGGTCCATCCCACCGCCAAATTCCGACCATCCCCCTGCGACCGAATAACGCCACCGGTTCCCAGCGGCAGGGTCACTTTTATGGCCCCGAAGGCCCACTGGTTTGAGGAGGAATTCGGTGTCCGGGAGCAGCAATCGCCGCAGCAAAGCTCCCTGGTTTGGCTCTTCTGGATGCCACCAAACTCTCCCACCCGTGACACTGCCATTTCGGTACTAACTGACGCGTATCAGGAATTATCAGGAAATAAATAATAATACCAGCTATTATTATTATTGTTAATATTTATTTAAGCGCAAAAATTAGCGGCAGGAGCAAAATACATGCAGATGGGCTGTTATAAAAGTTTCCGTGGCTCTGCCGTTTCCCGGCCGCTCCGCTGCCGGTTCCCGGCCATCGGGTTTCGTGGTGTGACAGATTTGGGGCCTGATCCTGCACCAGTTACTCGTGTGAACGGCTTCCCGGGGCGAAAGGGGCTGCCCCTGGACAGGGAACACCTTCCCAAGGGGAATTCGGCCCCGCTGCCTTCACCAGGGTCACCCACCCCAGCAGCACCTCGATATTTCATCATGCCTGTGATGAAAATATTTGATATTTTCATTTCTAATCCCTATTAAATCGCAGATTTTTCTTTCTGTTTAAATGCCGCACAGCCTCCTTATTTTAGCTTATTTCTCTTATTTAGGGGCTGTGTCTTACTGCATCTACACCAGCAAGATTTTGGGGAGCCGAGCCTCGGGGAATCTCCCCCTGACAGCTCCAGCTTTGCAGACGGGATTTTTACAACTGTGATTCCGAATATTATTTATGAATATTATTTTGCAAATCTCACCGAAGTAAAAACTTCTGCCAAAGCCTGTGGGAATCGTGCCCGAGTGCCGCCAGCCCCTGGCCAAGGGGCTGCGGGGGGGTTGATTAATCGCCGCTGGGAAAGTCGTTTGCGCGCTGCAGAGAAATGAATTGGAGGATTTTTTTTTTCATGTGAAGGAATGAGATTTCCTCTCCGCAGAAAGTCTTTTTAAACAGCCCTCGACCTGGTGCTTTCTTTGGGGACGGTGTTGGGTGCAGGCTCCGGTACCGGGGGACCGGACCGCCTTTGTGCTCCGGCTTTCCACCGCATTGCCGAGACACCCATTCTGCAGCACCGTCCCCTCCACGCGTGACGTTTCCTTCCCTCTAAAAGCAAATAAAACCCCCCAAGAAGGGAGTGGTTTGCCACCTGGGTGCCTGGCGTGGTGTGGGGTCGGGCTGCGGGGTGCTTATGGGGGTGGGCATCCTCCCCAAACCCTGCCGCGGCATAGCCTCCACCGTCGCATTTGAAGGTTTTTGAGGTCCGAGGGATTTCTGAGGCCACACGCCGGTTTGTTTCGTTTCCATCGTTATTATTATTATTTTATTTTCCGTCGGGGCAAGGGAGCGGGACGGAAAGATGGACCCGCGGCTAATAAATCACGGTCACGGCGAGGGGACAGACCTCAGCCCATCTTGTCAGGCCAGCACTCGAGTGTCCCGCCGCGGAGGGGGATCCGGGGGCAGGGAGGGAGGGATTGCAGAGCTGGCTACGGGTTTTAATGGGATACGGCCAAATCCTGTCCGGACGGGAGGCAGGGATGCGCACTGGCTGTGCCCTCCCCATCCCTGGCACATCACCCCGTGCGTGGAGGGGGTGACCCCCAGCCTTTCCCCCGCCTCGAGAAACGGCTTTTATTGAGGCTGCTGCATCCCTGGAGAGGTCCCCATGTCCCCGAGGTGGAGAGGAGGGGGCTGTGGGGCTGCGTGCCCCCCCTGCTCTGTCTGCGGGAGCATCCAGCCACACAGAGAGCCAGCCCGGAGATACTGGTGGGCAACGACAGCAAGGGAGCACATCAATACCATTAACATTATTCCCGTTATATCAAATAATTTAGTTAAAACAAGTGAAACAAATACGAGGCTTTCCTCAGGCAGTGCAGACCTGACCCTGGTGCAGCCGCCGCCGTGTCAAAGCACAAAGCAAAATGCAGGGGTTGTATTTAAGATATTCTTCTCTCTGCGTGCATCAGGCAAAACAGTGTGTTGACCTGGACAACTTCTGGTACCCCCACAGGTCCCACTTTTTAAATTTTTATTTTATTATTATCGTTATTATTATTATTATGCACAGGGAAGAGGAGACAAGTTGATAGGACTTCTGCACATCTGCATGTGCACACACAGACCTGTGTGCATTTGCTTGTTGCTGTAAATTTACAGACAGATCAAAAGAAAAAAGAAACAGGTCTCTTTTTAAAAAAGAAATCGCTTGAAATTTGGAGGATGACATTGTAGCATCTGCTGCAGTTGTTTGTTTGTTTGTTGAAATTAAGCTGTGTTGCTGCCTTTAAGGAGAAAGCTGTGTTTATTAGCTTGTGAGTACAAATATATACATGTATGTGTGTATATATATATATGTATACACATGTTTATATAAATAACCACTTATATAAAAACCTGTTTCATAAACGAGCATACATGTCTCTGGAATAAATGGCGATGATTTACTTGGCAATACTAGCAAAAGCGCCTCCTCTTCGGGCTGGTGCTGTCGTTTGTGCCAAAGGTTTTCACGTTGCTCTGAAACGGATTTAACAAATGAAATGTGGAAAAGGTGGTTGGTGCCGACCAGAGGAGCAAATCATCCAGGTGTTTCCAGAGCAGGAAGGAGGAGGGGGACCTATGGAAGCTGTAGATACTTTTTTATATATGTATATATATAATATATAATATATATATATTTTTAATTGTATTTTTGTATTTTTTTTTTCTCATGTTGTTAATGCAACAGAGGCTTAAATGCCAGCAATAAATACAGGCTGAAGGGCACTGGGATTGTAACTATCTAACCTCATGATTGATAAAATAAACCACCTTCAGTTGGGATATGTATCAGTGCCTCAAAGTATTTAAAAATAGTGTTGTTTAAGGCTGTACAATTTTCTACTGTGCTCTCTTCCTCCTCCCATCTCTCCTCTTTTTCCGCCTTTCCTCTTTTCCATTCTTTCCTCCTCTTATCTCTCCTTTTTTCCTTTTTTTCCCGTTTTTTTCCCGTTTTTTCCTTTTTTTCCGTTTTTTTTTCTTTTTTCCTTTTTTTTTATTTCCTCCTTTTTTTTTTCCTTTTCCCCCATTTTCCTTTCCTCCTTTTTTCCTTTTTCTCTTTTTTCTTTTTTTTTATTTATTTTTTCCTTTTTTTAACCTTTTTTCCTTTCCCCTCCTTTTTCATTCCCCCACATTATCTTTTTTCTTCTTTATTATTTTTTTCTTTCTTCCCTCCCCCCCCTTTTTCTTCCCCCCTTTTTCTTCCCCCCTTTTTCTTCCCCCCCCTTTTCTTCCCCCCCTTTTCTTCCCCCCCTTTTCTTCCCCCCTTTTTCTTCCCCCCCTTTTTCTTCCCCCTCTTTTTCTTCGCCCTCCTTTTCTTCCCCCTTTCTTTTTTCATTTCCCCCCTTTTTCATTTTCCCCTTTTTCTTCCCCCCCTTTTTCTTTTTCCCCTTTTTTCTCCTTTCCCCCCCCCTTTTTCCATTTTTCTTCTCCTCCCGCTTTTTCCTTTATTTCCTTCTTTTTTTTCCTTTTTTCTCCTTTCCCTTTTTAACCCCCCCCCGCCCCCTTTTTTTTCCTTCTTTCCCTTTTTTCCTTCCTGTTTTCCCTCCTTTGTTTTTCCCCGCTCCCGGCAGGCTGCAGGAGCTCCCTCTCCCCCTGCATTGCCGAGCCCCGCCATGCCCGGATAGGGTGGCTCCGGCCCCAGGTGCGGGGGGATGCGGGGACTCGTTCCGGGCAGGGTGGCTCCGACCCCAGGTGCGGGGGGATGCGGGGACTCGTTCCGGGCAGGGTGGCTCCGGTCCCAGGTGCGGGGGGATGCAGGGACTCGTTCCGGGCAGGGTGGCTCCGGCCCCAGGTGCAGAGGGATGCGGGGACTCGTTCCGGGCAGAGTGGCTCCGACCCCAGGTGCGGGGGGGATGCGGGGACTTGTTCCTCTGGCTGGTGCCACCGCTGGTAGGTGAAGGAGCCACCTCTGCTGGGGACAGCACGTCCCCTCTCAGCCTCCCCAGCACTTGGAGCGGCAAAAAAGAAATAATCTGAGGCACCCCCCCTCGATATTTACTGTCAGGGCTCCCTTGGCATCCTTTATGCATAAACATCACTCCTGCTCTTACGCTCCAGCTATGGGCATGTGTTGTGTTTTTTTTCTTCCCCCCAAAATCAATCTTCTTTCATGCGTGTGTGTCAGCATTATGTGCCTGGCTTTTACCCGGCAATCTTCTCCTGCAGACTTTTACAGCACCTCCCGTTTATTCTGAACTGTGGGCAGATAGAGAGAGAGATAAATATCCAGCTCTCCAGATCTATAGAAGCTGTCTGTCTATAGGCAGACATTGCACAGGAGGCTGGGTGGCTGGCTGTACATCTTGCCTTAGGAAAACGCTCCTACTCCCAGCACCCTCCCGTAGCATGGGTGCTGCGGGAGGGACTGCATGGGGCTGGACTCTCCACCACAGCTGTGCTCCAGCCTGGCCTTACTTATGCACACATTTTCCAGCTATTTCCAGTGGGATGGGTCTGTAACACCCCAGTTGGATGGGAAAAAAATGGGTGGAAATGTGCCGTTCCCATCATCATGTGAAAAATAGGGTCCTGGGGACCAAATGGGTTTTGGACCATGGAGGGATGCAAAGTGGCTCATGGTCCTCAGGTTGCAGTGGCAGTGGAGGAGAAGAGACATTTGCCCATCTTGAAAAATCCTCTGCAGGTGGTGTGGAGGTGGTTGGTGTCCTGCACCCCTGGGTCACAGCTGGGACCCTGTGGGTCCCCCCGGCAGCCTGGCCCTTGGGGGACAGGGTGGCCGTAGGGAGCACCGAGCCATATTCCTGTTTGGGGACTGCAGGATGCCATCCTGGAGGGAGGAGGGAGCGTGGCCTGAAAAATGGGTTGCAGAAGGGAAGAGCATCACCTGTGTGTGTCCACACATGGCAGAGCCATGGGCTTTGCTACCCAGAGGATTTTGGCGAAGGTTGGCAAAGGAAGATGTGCCGGGAGGGGGCTGCGGTGGCTGACGCTGCTTTTTCTTTCCATCTCTCTCCCTGCCCTGCCCAGAGATCCCCCAGTGTGCCGGCTGCAACCAGCACATCCTGGACAAATTCATCCTCAAGGTCCTGGACCGGCACTGGCACAGCTCCTGCCTCAAGTGCGCCGACTGCCAGATGCAGCTGGCCGACCGCTGCTTCTCCCGGGCCGGCAGCGTCTACTGCAAGGAGGACTTCTTCAAGTGAGTACTTCTTGGGGGCACCGCCCCCCGAATGCAGCGTCTCTCCGTGTGTGAAGCAAACACACAGCCTGTTTTTAGACGTTATTTCTCCAAAATCTTTATTTTCCTTTATTGTCACAACAAAAAATATGTTGCTACTCTACTGTTGCCGCAAGTCGGATGCTGCTGCTTGGGATTTAACCTTCTTAAAGCTCCAAATCCCCCCGATGCTCCTGTCCCTCTCCCGTGCTGGTTTCAGCCCCCCATGGGATGTCGAGCTGCCGTGGTTCGGCAGCGGCCCCGGCTCTGTTCAGAGCTAGAGGGCAGGAGAAAACCGCGCAAGGCAGCGGCATTGCTGCCTGCTCCTGCCCGAGCCCCTCGCTCGCCTCACCGGGGTTTGCTGATGCCATTTTTCTCCCTTCTGCTTTTTATCTTTTTACATTTTTAGTGGTTCGGTTTGGTTTGGTTTGGTTTGGTTTGGTTTGTTTCTTTTCCTTCCAGTAGTGTGCAAACTTCATTTGATTTGTCGGCAGCTGCCTCTGAGCTGTGCGATGCTGCAGCCTCAGCCTTTCCCTGCTCCCCCGGGACAGGACAACCTGTTTCCCATTAAAAATGGACTTTCCATCAGGGATGCTCTGGCTGCTGGCGATACTCGGGAGCTTTCCCAAGGGATGGCAAGAGGGTGTTGCACCAGGGCTGGGCACAGCTCTGCGGGGAGGAGGATCCTGGCCATCATCTCCTGCGCATCCCTGGTCGCTCCAGCTCTTCCTATCACCGGCTAAACCAACCCATGGTGCTTACACCCCGTGCTAATCCCTGGCCAGGACTTTCCCTGCCTGCCCATCCCCAGGCTCTCAAGCCTCCTATGTGTCACCCCCACAAGCCACCAGGGCCAAAGATATATCTTGAATTTCTCCTTCCCAGCTGGCAAGCGTGTGACGGTTAAAGCAGCCGCTCCAGCCTGGGTAATAACACTTTTGCTTCTGATATTTTCCAGCCTATTAATCTCCAAGTCATTTAAATAGTCGCCCAAAAGGTGCGGGTAATCAATGTTAATTAGAGCCGAGAGATCAGTGACTTTCTTAGATGAGGTCCTGCCTGGATTATTTGGTGCCAATCAATAGCATCTCGGCACTTGCTCGCCTCACCTTTATTTCAACCGCTCATTGATTTCGGGGTAGGTAACCTGTGGAGGACGCAAGGATTTCAGGCCAACCTCAGCAGCAGGTTTACAACACAGGAGCTACTTACAAAAACACCAGATTTTTCTGGTTTTTACCTTTTTTTTCCTCCTCCAAATTGCAGTGCTTGGTCCCCCGCTGTGGGCAGCTCTGCCCTTGGTCTGGCCATCCCCAGGTTGTGTGGAAACACCCTAGGATGCTGGAGCATGGCTTAAAATGGCTTTAATAGGGTTATGTGGGGGTGATGGATGGGCAGAGGGAGGGTGGGAGCTGCAGAGTGTGCACCGGCTCAGTCTTGGGTACGGAAAAGCATCGTCTGTCTGTCTGTCCTATCCCTTCCTTCATCCCTTCATCGCTCACTCCATCCCTTCATCCCTCCCTCCCTCTCTCCATCACCTCCCACCCTCCCTCTCAGCTGACTCCGGGAGAGCTGAGGTCTCCCCAGCAGATGTCCAGGGACTCTCCCTTTAGGATACAAGCCCAGAAAATGAGACAAAATAGGTTTTTCCCTCCTCACCTTCTGCTTCTAACACCCCTTTGGGCAGCTGTTGAAATAGCACCAGTGCCACTCATGTTTGGTGCCCACCACCCGTCTCTGGGTGACACTTGCATGACTCGGGGACAGTCTCAGGGGCCCAGCTTTGGTGGCTGTGCCCCAGCTTCATGGACAGTGTGAGGACACGGGCAGCTGTGGGTCTCACAGGGTGATTTTTGCATGGTTGGGGGATGTTCAGCCCTTGGAGGGGCAGCAAGAGGTGCCTGGGGTGGCTGTACCCTCTGGGGAACCCCAAATGTCACCGCCTGCCCCTGCAGCCTTGGGACTGGGGGCTGAAGGGCTTGTGTTTTCCCCAGAGGGGTCTGTTTAAGGTGAAGGGGACAGATTTGTTCTGCTCGCTGCTGCTGCAACGCCAGGATGGCTCCATGGGGTCCTTGCACACTCCTTGCACAATTCTTGCACCATTCTTACATGGCCCTTGCATGTTTGTTCCACACTTCTTGCATTTCTTTGCACAACTGCTTGCACGTTCCTTCCGTGCTTTTCGTCCTATTGTTGCATGCTGCTTCCACACTTCTTGCACCATTCTTGCACGTTCCTTGCATACTGCTTCCATGCTTCTTGCATGCACATTCCAAACTTCTTGCCCCGTTCTTACATGGTCCTTGAATGCTTTTTCCACCCTCATTGCATGCTTCTTGTCTCATTCTTGCATGTTGCTTCCACACTTCTAGCATCTGCTTGCACACTTTTTGCATTCGTGTTCCACACTCCTTGCACCATTCTTGCATGGTACTTACATGCTGCTTCCACACTTCTCACATGCTGGTTGCACACCTCTTGCTCTCTCCTCGCAGCCGTGCTGGTGGGCTTGCTTAGGCTCACGCCTACCCCAAGCCAGCACACCCCATGCACCCGTTGGGCTGTCATTACGGTGTAAGAGCCCCATCATTCTGCATTAATCTGGGATTCATCATGCTAGCGGGGCGGTGTAATTAATTTATTTGGTATTAACGTGGATGAAATATGTACTGTCCTTGTGGGGGAAAATCAGGCAGCCTATAAGCATTAGTTAAAAGAACCATTAAAATCAAACCTTCCTCAGCTCCATTAGGCCGGTCTTTCACACTGAAGAAGATAAACCCCTGCCGTGTGAAGTGTCATGCATAATTAGGTTGATTGCTGGTTTAAACTCTGCCCTGTCTTCCCGGTTCCCACCCCATCTCTGGTGAAGCCCACCTCGCCGGGGGGCTCAGGGTCTCCCTCTTCTCCTTACAGACGTTTTGGGACCAAATGCACGGCGTGCCAGCAGGGCATCCCCCCCACCCAGGTGGTCCGCAAAGCCCAGGACTTTGTGTACCACCTCCACTGCTTCGCCTGCATCATCTGCAGCCGGCAGCTGGCCACCGGTGACGAGTTCTACCTGATGGAGGACGGGCGGCTGGTCTGCAAGGAGGACTACGAGACTGCCAAGCAGAACGGTAGGCACCCCGAAAGGACTATGAGGTGGGACATCACACCGAGGAGTGGCTGCGGGTCATGTAACTGCATTGTAGCTGTGGGAAGGGGCTGCTGCGGGCTCTGAGGCAGATGTTATTTGGGAGCTTTTCCCTAGTGGCGTGGGCTGGTGGTTTGAGGTTGCTCACACTGCTGCAGTTGGGGCTGGTACCAGTTTCTTTGCCTGCAGATGACTCCGAGGCGGGCGCTAAGCGGCCCCGGACCACCATCACGGCCAAGCAGCTGGAGACACTGAAGAACGCCTACAAAAACTCCCCCAAGCCTGCCCGACACGTGCGGGAGCAGCTCTCCTCCGAGACGGGGCTCGACATGAGGGTGGTGCAGGTGAGGCCGTGGGGATGCCCTTTCCCACGCAGGGGTCCCGCTGGGGTGCCGGGGTGGCATGGATGCCTGGGAGATGGGTTCCAGGGGTGCTGGGTTGCATGGATGCATGGGAGCCAGGTTGCAAGGGTGCCAGTGAGCTGTGATGCCATCGATGTCCCCATTTCCCATCCCAGGTGTGGTTCCAGAACCGCCGTGCCAAGGAGAAGCGGCTGAAGAAGGACGCAGGGCGGCACCGCTGGGGACAGTTTTACAAGAGCGTCAAGCGGAGCCGGGGGGGTGGCAAGCTGGAGAAGGAGAGCTCGGCCGAGGACTGCGGAGTCAGCGACAGCGAGCTCAGCTTCCGCGGTGAGCGGGGTGCTGGTGTGGGGTGGGGGGACTCTGGGGGTCCCCCCTGTGCTGACCCTGCCTCTCTGCTCTCCCCAGCAGAAGACCAGATCCTCTCCGAGCTCGGCCACACCAACAGGGTTTATGGCACCGTGGAGGACGTGGCGGGCGGACAGTTGCTGAACGGCAGCTTCTCCATGGAGGGGACGGGACAGTCGTACCAGGACTTGCGGGACGGGAGTCCCTATGGCCTCCCCCAGTCGCCATCCTCTATCTCCTCCCTGCCGGCCCACCCCCCCTTACTCAACGGGCTGGACTACGCCATGGACGGCAACCTGGGGCTGGTGGCCCACGGGGCGCAGGGGGTGAGTCAGACGCTGCGGGCCATGGCCGGGGGGGGCCCCACCTCCGACATCTCCACGGGGAGCAGCGTCGGGTACCCAGACTTTCCCACCAGCCCGGCCTCTTGGCTGGACGACATGGATCACCCCCCTTTCTAAGCGCCGCTCACCCCCCACCCCGGTCCCCTCTCGCTGCCCCCCCCAGCCCACAAGCCATCTCGCTGGCGATTGACATTTCCAGGATTTCCCATGGGAACCAGCCCCGGAGGGCTGGAGGGGGGGAATGGCATCGGCGGTGGTGGGGGCGGCTGTGCCTGGGCTGGGGGGCACAGATGCTTTTGGGTGTAAGCACAAGACAGGTGTTGGCACATGGGCCACATGGCGAAGATGCCAGCACAGGGCTGGGGCTTGGCGGGGTGTGCGATGGAGCAATGGTGCGAGCTGGCAGGAGGGGAGGACAATCAGGGGTGGCAGAGATCATCCCGGTGCCCGCAACAGCCCCGCGCCCCTCCCGCTGCTATTTTCAAGAATTATTTTTCGGTATGGACTTGATACGCGATGTGACGTTGCCCGGACCCTCGGTGGAAAGAAAATTCTTTATTGTAGAAGGGTTTATTTTAGTGAGGCCAGGACCATCGCCCCACTGCCCGGGGGTGATGCTGTTCTGCATGCGGCGGCTCTGGGGCTGTGATTGATCCCCAGGAGCGCTTCCAGTGCATCACTGCAGGTTTGACCTTGGTTGCGTGGTGGGGAGGAATTAAAAGAGAAGAAAAAATAGAAGCCCGCAGCCTGAGCTGCCCAAGGGCCAAGCGGGGCTGACACAGGGAGAGGAGCTGGGGAAGGGTCGGGGGAAGGTGGGGAACGTTTGCTCTGAGGATATTGCAAAAAATTCCCCCCAAGAAGAGGGGGGAAAGGGCACTTCATCAGCTGCAGAAGCACCCACATGGTGGGAACTGGAGGGGACAGGGTGGATGAGACCCCAGGCAGCTGCTTGCTCACCCCCCACCCTCACCAGGTGTTTGACCCGATGATAAAATCCAGCTCTGCGCTCTCTGTCTGGGGTGCCCAACTCCACCCCAGCCCTGCGGGTATTCCCTGACCATGGGGTCCCCACCATCACCCCCCAGCTCTGGGGTGGTGCTGATGGTCCCAGGCTGCCCTTTGTGGGGGCTGGCGGCAGATCCAGTTACCTCGCTGCAACCAGAGGCTGGAGGTGGGGGGGTGCTCCAAAATCAAAGGAGAGAAAAAATAATAGTTGAAAAAAACCCAAAATGTTGCCACACAAGAAAGCACATCACTGGTATGTCCCTGTCCCTCCTGTCCCCCCTGCGTGGGTGTGTTGGTGCTGCAGGAGCTGCACCCATGTGCCTCCCCCCCTCCCCAGCTTTGGGTGCTGCTGTGTGCCAAGCCCCCAGCCTCACCGGGCACGGCTGGCGGGGAGGGGGCCGGGGGAGCCGTGCCCACTGCTCTCCATTGACAAGGCCAAATGTGTCCCCCCTTGCTCCCTTCGCTGTGTAAATTTTGTACAGTTCCAGAAAGTGAGAGTCTTGTTTCCTGGGGGGGGAGGGGAAAAAAAGGAAAAATAGACCCCAACAAAAAATAATAATAAAAAAAAAAATCAAAGATTAAAACCTTATTTATTGCCAAGTCTTTGGGGAGAAAGGACCTCCCCCAGTCCTCTCAAACTCGGGCCTGGGGTGTTGCTTTTGTACCCTGCCCTCCTGCACGTTGGCATGAGATGTGTACGGTCACCCCCTCGCCTGGAGGGAAAGCGATGTCAAATAAAACTCGGGATGCTCTTTAGCAGCTGCTGGTTTTGGGATTTATTGTTTTTCTCCTTCCACCATCGGCATCACCTGCTCCAGCACTGTTGGATCTTTGGGCTCGGGATCCAGGACGAGTGACACAGGTCACAGTGCCCTGGCTTTTTGCGGGGATGGAGAGGTGGGTGGGTTTGGGGGGAAGCATCTCCATCCCTGCCACACGGCACCCCAAGATGCTCGCAACTTTTCTGCCAGCACGCAGGGATGGCGGGGAAACCGTGGGGACCCCCCCCGCCATCCAAAATCCGTACCGTGGGCACAGGTGAGATGGAAAAAACATGCCCGGGGGTGTCCAAACCCCTCCATGGGCACCGGTGTGTTGGCTTTTCTCTATTTTAATCATTTTAACATTTAATGCTTCTCAATTAAAGTGATTTCCTGGAGTAGATGCCAAGCTTAGGCCGAATGCACATTAACCACTTTCTGTATCGGTAGTTAAAGGCACCGAGGGATTTAAACAGCAATCCGCAAGGCTGCTGGGGAAAGGTTTGGCTGAATAAAGCAGATTATAAACAATAATATATGTCTTTCTCATTTTTTTTCCCCCCCTCCCCACTTTTTTTTTTTGGAAACGCTCCAACCTCGCAAACAGCCCTAAAGTGCTATAAACATCTCCAGGGCTGAGTGCTCAGCCCCCAAATGTGCTCGCTGAAAGCACGGGCATCACCGCTACTGCTTTTCCTCCTGCTTTAAGAGAGAGTTGTTGTTTTATTACCCAACGTGTCCGTCAAGGCAGTGCCTGTGCGTTATGGCACAAGGGTGGCCTCGCCTGTCCCCAACCTCCATGTCACCGCGTCCCAGGGGGCTGTTGTATCGCTTCCGTCGAGCCGCCACTGCCCCGCAGGGACCGTAAATGTTGAAACCCGGCGTGCGCTGCGCGGCGTGAATGTTTAGCAGCAGTTGGCTTCACGCATCGCTGCATCCGAGCGCCTTTCACCAGCCCCTTGTCACACCCCGGCAGCAGAATCATCCCCCAGCTAAGAGGCTGCAAACAGACGCACATGATATATTTTATTTCTTGCCACCCACGCTCCAGCCTCCTTGTTTGGGAGGCTCAGTGGGAAAAGGCTTCAGGGTCAGTTTTCCTACTGACTTCCAAAAAAGCCCTGCGTGTTGTGGGTATTTTTAATTATTTTTTAATTATTTTTTTTCCCAAAACATGGAGTCCACCACAGCAGCTACCCAGCCTGACAACCCCCTCCAATATTAACACAAAATAAATTGACATGGTCAGTATAAGGGCAGGCACACCCCATTAACTTGCCCAAGCCCTTTCATCCCCCCGACCCAGCCCGCCCCTTGCCGTGTGTGTTTGCTGTGCCATGGGCTGCTTTGGCCGCTGGCAGCGTCCAAGCAGGCGACAGGCCCTGCAACTGCTGATGGAGGTGGGGGTTTTAATGCCGTTCAATTCAGCAAAGTGGTTTTGTGACGTGGTAAAAGTCCTCTCAAATTCGAGAGGTTGGTTAGCCATTGCCTTACGTATATTAGGTGAGAACTAGAGGGATGGACACGGCGAGAGCTTGAGCAGAGCTTTCCAAGGGCTCTACCAGCACTCAGCTGCCTTCCATCCTTATTGCTGACAAGGAATCAAGCCACTCCCTGCAAGAAAACCACACAGAAGCTCCATCCCAACGCTGTGCTTTTATTTTTAATATTTTGCTTGGACCCAGGGAAGAATAAAAAAAATAAACCAAAACTCAAGCTGAAGGGGAGGGTTGAGCAGAGCATCTCAGCTGGCCCAGCAGCCCTCCCCTCCCCATGGAGCAGTCAGCACAGGCTGCTCTGGAGAGACATCCGATGCAGTACTTGCATTTAATACATTAAAAATGATACTGGGGGCCTCCTCCAGGCTCTCTCTCCTCCCTCCCTCCCCCCCCAAATACTGATAAATGTCAGAGCATGCAACACCCTGATCCCATCCTGCCCTGGATATGTGCTTGGCCAGCCAGCCTTCGTGCTGGAGAGGCCCCCCAGACCCTGTGCTCTAAAATCTCCCCTTCCAAGCCCCACGGCGTTTCGGAGGGCAGCGGGGAAAAGAAGGGTGGGTTATTGCGGACTGTCCCTGTCCTCCGTGTGGCCGCGGGGTTAGGTCCCGCCAGCGGTGTGCTGCTGCAGAGCTGAAGTGATGGCTTTACAGTCCGTCACCTCCTCCGGCAGGCAGCCCTCCTGGTCCCGGAGCGTGGGGTCGGCTCCCGACTTCAGCAGCAGCTCCACAATATCCAAAAACTCGCAGGCAGCAGCTGAGGGGAGAAAGGGAAGGGTTAGTGTGGGGATCCTGACCCGAGGCGGCGGTGACAGGCGTTTCTGGAGCTGCTGCTGTGGCTGGTGACACCCCATGCGTGTGCCAGCAGCAGGAAGCGCTGTCTCAGCACCTGGCCAGGCAGAGAAGATCATTTTTTGGGGCAGTGCTCGGTACTCAATAAATTATTTGCCTTTGGATTTAACAGTGCAAAGGAAAAAGACAGAGTGAAAGCAATGAAAAGACAGAAGTCTGGGGGGGGGGATGGTTACTGGTGCAACCAGAGCCCCAGGGGTTTGCAGCGCATCACCTGGGATGATGCACAGGGTGCAGTTTGGCTGATGCTCTTTGATGTCCAGGACTGGAGACAGAGCTGAGAAGCCTGGGAAAACCTTCTCTGTCTGCTTTTGTACCCAGAATTTAGAATGTATTTATAATTTATAACACATTTATAACCGCCTGCCCCTCAGCTGCCTTCTGAACCTCCCCGGGCAGCACATCCCGGCCAGTGGTGCCTCACTCCCCACTTCCATCCATCATCGCTCCTTGTGGAAAATTCCGATGTTTTTTAGCTCCTATCTGGTGCTCCAGGGCACATCCCTGTGCCCACAGAGAGCCATCACTGTTATTTCTAACCCATATCTCCATAAGCAACTCAATTTTTCAACCCTGATTTATTCTGTCAAGAGACAATCAAGTTTGAGCTGAGCTTTGCCCTGGCCCAAGGCTCTAACAGCCCCGGCAGCTTTTGGTTCCAACCTTGCCTAAGGATGTTAAAAAGGAAGAATCAGAAAAACCATGAAAACTTAACATTGAAGAGCCGGGCTTGGCTGATACCAGCAGCAATCCTAGTCCCCGGATCTTCCCTTAAGCCCATGCAATGCAGATCCTGGTGAAGCCAAAAACTGCCTCAGGCCCAAACTGCCTTAAGAGATGGCAAAGCCGGCAGCTTCCTCTCGCATTGGTAGTGGTTGGTTTTAATGATATTTTAGGTGCTTTTACAACATCACCGACTAACTCTTCTTTGCTGTTAAATGTAGTAATTACAGCGTCTTTTGCATTACTCTGCAGTTTTCTACTGACCCAAAGGGACAAACAGAAATGTTTAATTAAAAAAATTTGACGTGTGATTGGAGCTTATCCTGAAAAAGATTTAAAAAAGGAGAAAAAAGGGGAGAGGGTTGATGAAGAAGCAGGTGGGGGTGAGGCTGAGCTGAAGGGCTGGGGCATGTCCTGGGGGGACAGTGCAGCACCCTTTTAGAAAGCTGAATTCCAGGGGTACCAAGGATGCTGTGGTGCAGCTCCTGGGGATGGGGAGATGGTACCTGCACGGGGAAAGGCGGTTGTGTCATCCAGTGCCACCGGCAGCAGAGCCCATGTCCCCGAGCGGGTCGGGGACGTCCCCCGGGATGAGCAGAGCTGCTGGATTTATCGCACCCTGGGACCCTCGATTTGTCAAGGGCCGGAACGGCAGCCCTGACACTGGCACGGGTGAAGATGAATTTCCATTCAGCGCAGTTCGCCTTCCGACTCCATTAATCCTCAGGGTTCAGATGATGAATTCCTTTCTTTTTTTTTATTATTTATTTTCCCTCCAGCATCCCCTCCCACTGCCCTGCCACAGCACAGAAAGAGCCGAACAGATGGTGCTTTGCAGGGAAGCCGGAGTGCCCATGAGGATACAGAACCTGCCCACCCCGCGGCCACGTGGCCACCAGCGCTCCGAGAAGCCTTGATTTCCTCTGGGAGAGGCGGCGGCAATGATTTTAGTATTCCCAGCGGGTGGGTGGATGGATGGAGATGAAGATGAACGGGCCGTTTAGCAGGGAGACTGTGCTTGTACCAATCGACACAGCACCGACCGCAGCCTCCGGGTCTAGTGGTGGTTCCACCGATGAGTCGGAGCCTTCGGACTGTGCTGCCGGCTGGGCCCCGCTTAACCTCCGATTAAACCCCAGGTCGGGGCCGATCGGAAGGAGGAAGGATTTACAACCCGCCGCAGGATGCGGTTTGACACGGGCTGTAATCAGGAGAGCTGTCACTGCAAGGACAGCTGTCAGGCCACGCCGGCTCATAAAAAGGGATGGAGACACCCTAAAAGCAGTGGCTTGTCTGGCTGGCCTTGCTCCTGGGATTTAACCCTTCCCTGAACGGCCTCTAAGAAAATGAAAAACCTTGTAGTGGCACTGCCAGAGACAGTTTTCATTCTGCTCTTGTGCCTCTCTGTTGCAATTAGCAGTTTGATTACGAAGCGCTTACCGAGAAGGCATCAGAACATTTTCAGTGAGTTCCAGTTTCAGGCCAACAGCCACTTGACTCAAAACCATTCACTCATTTAACACGCAGTTTTCAAGATTGGGGTGATTTATGACCAGATCAGCTAAATGAGGGAGTCTGGACATCCTGGGCAATTAGATGGTCAGCCAGGGACAGTGGGCACCCGTGGACACACCGGACTCGTGTGCCAGCAACCCAGGGGGGCTTCCCCAAAGATGACATTTGGGGACGGGAGCTGGGATAATACTCAAGAAGAAGAAAAAATTCTAACACTTAAAATATCAGGAAAAAAAAATCCCTGGTAAACTCTCATTATTGAAACATCTGAGCTGAGTGGATCAGAGAAACCATTTCTGAAATAATGTTAATTAGAACAGTTATATTTGTTTGCTTGTGTTAATGAACCAGCATCAACCTCCTGCACAGAATTTATGCTCAGGTGGTGCATCCCCCTCTGCTTTCATATATTGAACTTGCTTGAAGCAGGAAAACTTACACACACTATTCTTTTGCACAACCTGCTATCATCCACCGTGCACCCCTTGGTAGATGGATATCAGTGTCAGAGCAGGGGAGAGCCCAAAATGTGGAATGGGCTGGGAAAGAGGCAACGTGGCACTAAGTGCTCTTCATTCTGCAGAGGCTGCTGCACTAAGCAACGGATGTGCTGCTTCAGAGTGATAAGAATGTGAAAAATAAAGTATCCTACAGGAAAGATGACATGGGGAGAAATGATACATTATTGTAACTACAGTCTCGGTTCAGCGGCCCTGGAATCTGGTAGTTTAGATCCAGATCCAACTGCGGTGCCTTGGAGTGATGGTCTGCAAAGCAATTTTGCCATCCTGCTAATGTCCTTGCGGAGCGCTCAGAGAGAAAAGACACAAACGCTTCAGAATGACAAGGATGCCCTTAATTACACCGTGACAGGCATCAAGAGAGAGTAAAAAATAATAACTGGGTATGTCTTAATTTTGGAAAAAATTATGATACAGATTAAATCGATACTTTTTTTCCTATTCTCCAGACATCAGCACTGCATGTGTCACTTTACTCTCCACTTTTCTCATTTGGAGACAGAACAATCTTTCAATTAAAAAGATGGCTATAAAATCATGTATCTCATCAGCATGTAATTGTAGGAGGGAAACAAACTGTAACTTCACTCTGCTGGTTTTGGTAGTGGAGAAGCTGCTGCTCTGTCAGCTGTGCCCAAGCGGGTTTGTCACCAGGACACGTGGAGGTGAAGGACACCGTGTTTGTCCCCCTCCCTCACCTCTATAACCTGTTAAACCCAGCACAACTGCGCCCTGGAATCACACAGGCGCAAAGGAAAAACTCTGCAGAAAGTGCATCATTAATCGGGAGAAAAGGAAAGCTCTGAGGTGAAATTTGCAGAGGAGAAGGAAGGGAGGACAGCAGTGTTCTTTGCCACTTCTCTTATCATTCCTACTCATATCATGCAGGGATTTGCTGGTGAAGTAGGCGCCAGTTAATCAAATCCAGCTTCCCTGCTCACATTTCTGCCGAAATTTGCTTTTTGTATGTAGACTATTTAGTCCAGCAGCACAGCCATCCTTGTTAAGAGGGAACAACCACGCTGAAAGGCAGCTTACCGTAATGGAGTGCAGTCTGGCCTTCCCCGTCCTGAAAAAGAGAGAGAGACTTGATTTTAGAGGTATTGGTAATGTCGGGGGGATACGAGTAAATCCCACTTTTAAATAAATATGCTGAATCACAGCAATATTTTATTTGACTAGATAAACAGCCCAGGACACGCAGCTACCGGGCAGCCAGGCTTTGAATCATCACCCACCATCCATCCATATTGATGGATAATCAATACTTATCCACGCACAAGAGCGCGTGGATCGCTTCATGACAGGAGGATAATTCAGTTCATAGCGTTATCTCTTCTAGCCCATAAAAATGAAGGATTCCAATCCCACGGCCTTACTTTGGGACCCTCACTAATCCTGAGGCTTTAGAGCAAAATGCTTCTGTGCAAGCACAGCCTTGTCCAGATACTCCAGAGAAGGGTAAAGCACTGGGACAGAGGCACAACTCAGTGCCAAGGAAAACGCAGGGGAAAAAAAGCCGCTTTTCTTCCAGCTGAATAAATTTTAGGTCCTTGCTCTTCAGGTGGACACAAAGCCCAAGTAATTTCTGTGGGGCTGCTGGCATCCCTGCAGAAGGAGGGCGAGGAAAGTGCTGGGGAACGAGAGCCGGTTGCTGAACTCATCCGTGCAAAACACCTGCAGTGCAAGGGCAAAGCAAACTGCATGATTTGGAGACGTCGGCGCGCAGCTCCCTCTTCAAGCTGACACGTACGCGAAAGCATCAGCTGCAGCGGTTTGGGAAGCACGTCCCAAGCGCGGACGAACCCAGGGATCGTGCCGCAGGAACAGGTGAAATAACAGAAGGACGGAATTACCACCCCCTTTGCTTTCACTGCCCCACCAGGATTAGCCTCTAATTCAGTTCTTTGCCTCTTTAATTTATTTGCATCTGTTTATGGAGACTTAAGTTTTTAATTACCATCATCTCTGGGATTAAGGTGCAAATTCTACAGCCTGTCGTGGATTCCGGAGCAGGCGAAAGGGAAAAGAAGAACAAGAAAACAGGTAGAAATC
This sequence comes from Nesoenas mayeri, assembly GCF_963082525.1. Taxonomy (NCBI): domain Eukaryota; kingdom Metazoa; phylum Chordata; class Aves; order Columbiformes; family Columbidae; genus Nesoenas; species Nesoenas mayeri. The sequence continues at coordinate 28,655,020 of NC_137554.1, read as the reverse complement.
CCACCCGTAGCTGTCTGGAGAATTCTGGTTTCCCAGCTTGTTACTGTTTGATACTAAACCTGTTCCTAGGAAGGACTTGTGTTTTAGGGTGGAAGATTCTTTGCTCTGAGACACTGCATCAGCACAACAACCACAGCCTCAACAGGGACACAAGAGAAAAGCCGGATGTAACAGGCATTTGCTGCCTGAACATCCATCTCGCCTCTTTGCTGGGGAAAATGTGTGGATTGAGGTTTTTCCTTCCACGTGCCACTATGCCCCATTCGTGGCACTCACGCCAACGTTTGGAGCTGCTTCGCTTTAGCATCCTATTTCTGCCCAGGTTGCGGGGATCGTAATGCAAACGGGTGTCACTAGAAGATACCGCAAAGCAAAGAACCGAAGGAATCAAGGACGGCATCCATTGATTATTCCACACTAATAAGGTAACTGATGCGAGCCAGAGCCCCTAAGCCTGTGCCAGCTCGGAGGAGTGACGGGGCCGGCACTGACTTCAGCAAAACAGGGAGCAGGGCTGGGGAAGAGGAGGCGCGAGTGCTGTAAATGAGTTATTGCAAAAGACTTCAAATATCGCTTTGTGCTGGCGGATGCAAAGCCAGCTCCCCTCCACAACACCGCCTTCAAAATTGTAGTTGGCAAAACCTGCAGGTGAATGGGATCTGAGATGAGCAGCAGAAATTGCTTTCCATGGGAACGTTTTGCTGCAAAACTCCTTATAAAATAGAAGGGACTGCTCCAGGAATACCACAGCCATTTGTTCCTCTTCCAAAGGCCCGCAGAAAGCACCGTGGCTTCAGCAGCCACCTTTGGGCTAACGAGGCTTTTTATTTCTCTTAGATGTACTTACTGGCATTTATTGGGCCAAGAAGGGCACGCAAGTCCCGGCATACAAAATGTGTCTCTTTAATCCCAGTGCGGTTTTTAAGAAGAACTATTAATCCAATGGTATGCAAACACTGTTTACACTTTAGTTACACTGGATTTCTTTTTGCCCTCTGAGCCTGACGGCTGGCCAAGTGCTATTTGTTCTACTTCTCAGATGCTAGGCTATTTGCTTGTATTTTTCTCTGTGACAAATTTTAATCCAGGTAAATGGAAAAAGCTCTAGTGTGGTCACTCACTAAGGGCCTTGAAATGCCCTTGGGAGGCTGCTGATCTCAATCCTTCTTTGATTTGGCTTTTTGGAGCACCACCGTGGCTAATCGGCACAGCGCTTGGCTCCAGGTACGGCAGCGCTGAGCCGTCAGCGCTAAACGGTCACACCTGGAAACGAATCAAAAAATAGGCCGTGACAGTGAGGATTACAGATCCCACTGCGGAAAGTTACGTGAGACAAATATCACCTACCAGGTGCTGGAAACATTTGTTTTTACAACACGCAGAAGTGGTCTTAAGATGAACTGTAGCTAGCACTGATGGAAGGGATATTTCCTGACTGAAAGCGGTGGTTTCTGGAGCATCCTAAGTAAGGTGTGGTGTGTCTTGCTCCCAGGATGTGCCTCTGCTGGGATGAATGACCTCAAACGGCAAGGGGACAGGGACAGAGCGCCACAGCCTCTGTCCTCACCCCGCTGTACCCTCCCAGGGCACCGGGCGATGGCACCGGCATCGCCGGCACCAGATTTCCCCGTCGCAGCCACGAGCACATCCCTGCGGCAGAAGGAAGGCAGAGATGCCGGCGGTGATCAGACGGACCGTGTCGCTCATCAGGCTTGCAAGCACAGACAGCTAATTATTCTCCGTCAAAACCCACCGGGATACTTGTTGGAGGGAGATGTTTGTCAGGACGGTTTAATTCTTCTCTCTCCAATTTAGCTTTCAGATTACAGAAATGCAAATCGAACAGAGCTGCAAGTACAAGACAACGCAGAGTCTATCGATACACACCAAAACCAGTAATTCGATAAATCAGTACCCTAAAAACCTCAATACTGTAACCAGTTATTTCCAAACTGCCCATGGAAAGTCAGGTAATCATGGTGCATTATAATTTCTGTGCTTAGGCATGTTAAAAGAAATTAGAGACTTTTCCCCTCGCCCCGATATGAGCTTCTGTAGCATGACAGGAGCACAAAGAGAAGGTGTTGAGTAGGGGAGCTGATGACAGGGAGTGCAGAAGAAGAGATTGGCAGCTCCAGGGCCATCCTTCAGCTCTGCTCTATGCCAGGATGGAGGCTGGAATAATGTCAATGCAACAGGTTAAAAAGGAGAAAATCAGAGCTCTGATTCAGGGAACTTCAACACAAAAGGTGGAAAAGGCCAGGCTCAAAGCAGTAATACACAGTGTTTCTCTACAGCTTTGCTTTTGGCTTGAAAGCCACTGGCAGGTCCCTGTCCCAGAGCCCTTTTAGCAACACCCTATCTATAAAAAGGGGCTTGTGGAAATGGCAGAACCCCTGCAGACAAACAGAAGATGACCACAAAGGAAGGAAAGACCATTACACACTTGGATGTAGGAGCGCTTAGTCCCACACAAGCAAGTTACCGACCAACAACAGATCGAGTCCAAGCTTTCCTCTTGCCTCCTCATGCCACATGCCACCCCTGGTGCATTTTACAGCCTCCTGGCACATCTGGCAACACAAGGATGACAGCACGGCCTTCAAGGGAGACAAGTCCAAAGACTTTAAAAATAAAGCCAAATGCCCACGTCTACAAAATGCTACAAAATCACCAGTATCTCCTACATCCACGGTCTGCGGCAGATGTCACTCAATGAAAATCCAACTACCAGTGGGTAACTTATTGGATAACAGGATTTTGTTCTGCTCCTGAGAAATTTAAGCAAGAGAAATGAGAGAAGATGGACCGAGCGCAGATGGACCAACTGTCTTATCCGTTAAGTGGTACTATGGCTACTGCACGTCAATTTTGTCTTATAAGTGATAGGATTATATCGGTGTTGCCATCCCGTGTTCATTTCTTGGGAATTTCTGTACCCTGCTTAACCTAACACAAGGTTTCTGGGCTGAGGGGCTTGGCCGAGATGCTGCACATGCTATAAGACACGATTTCCACTGCCCCGCCATGGCAAGCACACCTTGACATGACAGCAATTGACCGTGCTGGTTTCACAGGACAGTTTTTAAAACAATGTTATATAAAGACTGATCTTCCAGACCTCACCCATTTGCCCTCCAAGCTGCGTGCGGAAACGTCTGCAAGTGGGATGGCGGCCCTAAGGGAGACACTGTCTCTTGTTCCATTTAATGTGTTTTATTTAGCACAAGTACAGAAAGAGGAATTTGAAAAAAAAACCTGTTGGTTATCTTGGTGAACTGTGGTTCTCTTAGACCATGTACTGGTGATGAAGCGGGGGCCAGACAGCCCTCCACACCAGCTGCCCCACTTCTCCTCCTGCGCTGGTCCTCAGAGACCTTCAATCACATCTTCATGCACAGACACCATGAGCACGAAGAGCACAGCACAAAACAGACGCACCAACCTCTCCCTTTTGAGCGACAGCACATGCACTGCTTATTTTAAGGTATTATTACTCCTGCATCACCTCTTCTTTCTGTTCCTTCGTGGTGTCTTCTAAGGTGTTCCCATTGACAGACTCCAAATGTTGGCAGGGATTGCAGGAGATAAGAGCGATGAGGTGATAAGAGTGTTTAACAGCGCTGGGTCCTGGGCAGCGTGGATAGGCCGAAGGGAAGATAAATATTTACACTACATCTTTAGAAGGTGAGTGAATAAAAAGGGCTAGAATAATACAGCTTCTGAACAAGCACCGGTGCTTAGGAGCTGTGAATATAAATCTCTGCAGCCTCACGACACACACTCACTCAAGCCAGGGAGATGAAAAATAGCAAGAAAATACTTCCCTCCACTTTTAAAAAGGGTTTTACTCCTCATTTATTTCCACTTTAGACTTCAACTTCGCAACAATTTACTTTAACCTCATCATCTTCTTTTTCTCTCGCTGAAATTTTATCCCCAAGATGACTGAGGGTGAGACTATAGCTAAGAGCATAGCAGAATTTATATGCTAATACCCACCAACATGTAAAACCAGGCAACGCAGGCTAATAAAACCAGTCTGAACTCCACCAGACAATTCAGTGGATGGCCCCTACACAGCTTTTATTTCCATTTACATGCTGCTTTTGCACACAGCAGCCTGGGTTTGGACATGTACATTAATACATATAAAATGAATGCTTGTCCTGTCGAAGCAGACAGACAAGCGGATTGCTGTGTGTGCAAATGTTGGCAGAGAAAAGCAATGTTTTAGTTTAAAACTTGACCCCGTTCTTTTAAAATCCCTGCCTTAGACCAGTGTCCACCCACATACAGATAGACTTTTGATTTTAGGTGCCTCCTGAGTCTGAATGCCAGTGGCAGTGCAAAAAAGAAACACCACCATCTAACAGTCTTGTGCTATAACATCCAGAGTCCCAAATAGCTCCGAAGCCAGAAAAATAAAGCAGATCTTTATGTTTTCTCACAATTTTTCAGCTTTTGGTTTTGCTAAAGCAAAATATACTTTGTGACCCACTGTTTTAGACTGGGTGGCCCACATGAGGATAATTATTTAGCTGGTGTTTGTAAAATGCTTGTAAGGTTATGGTTGCTAACGCTGAGCGCAGGCTGCTGAGAGATATCACTGTGTCCACCCTCGTTGCCAGCTTGAAGGCAGCTCAGATGCTCCTCAAGGACCAACACCGTGGGACGAAGGATGCAGAGCAGCCTCCAGCATCAGCAAAACCAAAATCCATGCACTAGTCACAAAGAGCTGTTATTTGGGGATTGCAAATAGGTTGACAAGTGCACGACTTAACTATCCTGTAAGTTTGGTTCCTCAACGGACTCTTCCACCTCCATTCCACGTGGATAGGCTTGTCAGGGTCCCCTCTCTTGCTGAGCTGTCCCTCCCCAAGAGCTCTCTCCTCTGCCCCCTTCCTCCCATCCAGACCTTCTCCTGCACTGTGCTGGACAGATATCTGTAAGGATGGAAGGTGCTAGATAGATCTTTATCATCACCTCTTGGGCCTTTCTCCAAAGCTTACTGCCAGGCTATCATTTGGCCTATCTTCTAAGTGCCTCACAGATAAATTAGATCTGCATAGAGAAGCAATTATTACATTTCTAATGGCATGAACCCTTACAGCACAATCTGCTACTGAAAGGCCAAGGAAATTGCATTAGCTTTTGTTTGATTCAAAGTTATGATCAAGGGAAGAGGGACGCTGAAGCCCTTCAAAGCCAAGCCTCGGTGCTGGGGATCTTTCTGCCTGGGATCATTCATATTCATATTCCTGGTTCGTTTAGGTGCACTGATTTGGAGGAGCCCTCCACTTGCAAAGCCGCTGTTCAAATCAGATCTAAGAAAGCTCGGAGAGAATATGATGCCCAGGAACTGCATCTGCTAATGCACCCAAACGCCACCGGCCGGAGGAGTTCAGTGTGCCGGGGCTACGCTAATCCCTCATCGCCCCAGTTTCTAACTGGTGGTGCACCTAAATTTCCAAGTGCAATTTCAATGGGATTTATTGCATCTACTATGATCAGCATGTAGTGCTGCTGGCACAGATACAGGCTCTCAGCATCCCACCGCAGACATAGCCGGCTTTAATTGCAGGACAAACTGATTTCTGAATCCACGCAGCGGCTCATGCAGCAACCCTGAAACTCTCAGGGCTGTTTTCTTACTGTGCATTTTCACCCCAATTTACAGCCAGCACTGTGAGCACGGCTGTGTATTTGTATATGTATTTAAAGGTTGCTCCAAATAATATGTGCTACTGCCTGTTACTTCCAGCATCAGGCATCACTCTGGTCATCAAACAAGCTTGTCAGCGCAATATAAAAGCTGTTGGGAAGCTCCGGGAAGCTTCCTCAGCCTCAGAAATGTGTTTGGGAAGAGCCAGTGCCTAGAGCTGTAACAAGTGTCACAGCGCTGCAGCTGAGCCAGCCTCCAACAAAACCGTGCAGGACAATATTCCGAAGGGCAAGATGTTAAAATCTCTCTTCTCAGGGTGCTTCCCTGCCCCCTCCTCCCCACGCAAAAGTTAGTAGCTCTCGTGCTGCTTTATCACTTTAGCGTGGCTGAGGCAGATACCTGGTTATTTAAGGGGCAGGATAAATGGGCTGAGACAGCTTTCCCATCCCCAATTCACTAGGGAACGCTTGGAAATTCCACCTGACACTGGGACCGCGCTGTGCTCTTAAACAATCTCCCGTCTGATCCGATTGTTCCCCAGTGGGGAGGCAGGCTGCAGCTCGCTCAAGAGTCATTGATTGGATTAACAGCCTAATTCCCAACAGATGAATAGAATACTGATGTCTTGTCAGCCCACATCATAGAAGGAAAACACAATCTGCTTCTACAGTCCTGAAATTTAACCCTTTGCTTTCCCCCTTCTCTAGGGCACGGGGTTGAACGCAAGTCCGGCACTTTCAGCTCGAGATCCTGCCCATTTGAATGAGAAAAGACATATTAACCTTTGGGATGGTTTGCCTAATCATCTATGTGCCGTGGGATCATAGGTTATTTTCCGTGAGGTTGGTTTTGTAAGAAGCCCTCTTTTCATCCTTCCTAGACAGAAGAGATTTATACCAGGGACCTCAGGGGTTTTTTTCTTCTCTATTTTACCACCTGCCGTTAAAGGAAACACTGTATGCTTCACGGCAAGAGGCTGAAAATTCATTAGCTTAACGGTATTTATTCTGAAATACGGAGTTATTGAACGCTTTCCCAGTCTATCATTTGATCGGGAGGACAGATCTGCCTGCAGAGGAGCATCCAGCCACGTTGCGGGAGAGAAGCCGGGCTCATCGTCTGCTCCCTGAGAGCTCCTGCTCTCCACCTCCTAATGGAGACACTAATGTCTTCTTACCTCATAGAAAGACCGTGATAAGAAATTAATTGCTACTGGTCAAATGTTCACTGCTACAAATGCAGGACCGTGTGCATATTAAAGAGATGCTCCAAGAACAAAATCTATTTATGGACTCCTTGGCACTGCCTGCATTTATTTCCTTGCTCAAGAGACAAGAATAAATAAAAATCATCTGATTTAAAGAAATGTATTCAAAATGACTTTTTTCTCAGATCATTTGTCTTCATAATGCTGTGGGTTTTGTTTCTTTGTAACAGCCACCTTTTATGCTTGCATTTACAAAACAGGCAGATATACATTTAAATATTGTTATTTTTCAGCAGCAATCCTAGAATACAGAGAAACAGAGCTCCAGCACTCATGCCAGAACTTCAATCCATATTGAGAGGTGGCCTCTGGAGTAACTCTGATCCAACTCTTACCAACTCTTGAGCTGCTTTTCCCACCTCTGCAAAGTCTGCATCACCTGAGATTCACCAGGTTGCTCTGGGAAAGAGAAATAAGATATTTCCAGTTTCATTTGGATTTTACAGCTCGCATGCAGAGTGGAAAAATGCCCTCCATCACTCCTTAATTCTAAAAAAACTAATTAGCCCAGCACTAACCAACAAATAGGAGAGAACGCAATAAAGGATTGAGGTGCATGCCCTTTAAAAAAACCCACAACAGTACCTGCTAGCTACGACAGTTTGCCAAAATTCATCATTTCACAGCATTAATATACATATTAAAAACTTGCTAGGAGAGTGAATGAAAGAAACAGGCCTTCCCTCTCCTGGGTGCCAACACATGAACCCTACAGAGCTGCCTTAATCAAAACAATTAGTGAGAGATGCTGCATTGACTCAAACAATTCAATTAATGCAGTGTTAGCGCTAGTATTTTAAAGTAATTTGAATTATTAGCTCCTTTAACAATTTGAAACCATAATGTTTCAGAATGGTGATAAATAAATAAGTCAAATGACCCCTCTCCAGTCCTGCCCCTGCCCTGTAATATGGCTGCACTGTGTATTCACAAATCCAGGTTAAGGATGGGGACTGGGGCAGTTGTGCCCTGGAACTAGCAGACTGCAGGTTTTATAAATACATACAGAAATAATTAAAATCTAAGGGGTTTAGAAGGGTTAATCTCCTTTAAATAATCTCTGCCACAAAGCCTGTAAAGTCACTGCTGGCACCGGGCCCGCGCGGGACCGGCTGTCGGATATCAGGCCAGCACGTGTGGACGGGAGCAGAGGGATTAAGGGGATGCGGTGCCCGGGCAGACACGCTGCTCCCCCGCATCTGGCTCCCCGGGTTGCTGCCCCGGGGCTGGAAATGATGTGAGCAGGATGGGGGATCCAGCGCTGACCAGCAAGACAACTGGCCACTTGCTCCACCTGATTAAAGAGAGGGAAGGAAGCTCGATTAAGCTGCTAAATTTAGCGGGGCAGACAGGAGACAGCGGGAGCCGAGGGCACTGCTGCCACCTGAGCCCCTTCTGACTTCAAGGCAAACGCTGGATTATATTTATTTAAAGAGATTCAGGACTTTGGAAATAACCTCTTGCCCTATGCAGGCTTGAACCCATAGCCAAGGGGATGCTGCACTTTTAATTGTCGACTATAATGGACTCGGAGCTGCCACTCTCCATTTCCTCTTTGTATAAAGTGTCATTTTAAAGCCAACAACCATCACAGAGAAAAAAATGCAAAAGAAAAGCAAAGAAACCACCCCTGTGTGGGCTAAAGCAGTTGCCCTGCCTGAGCCCATGAGTTTGATTTCATAGGATCATAGAATCCCAGGTCAGAAGGGTCCTCAAGGATCATCTGGTCCAACTTTTCTTGGCAAAAGGATGTTCTAGACAAGATGGCCCAGCAATTTTGCTGATTTGGGCAAAGGCAGAGTCAGGAGCTGGCATCGGCCTCGGGACCTTCTTATCTTTTTAAGTCAGCGAGGATGAAGATTCTGGAAAAACCCAACACCATGGACCTCGCTCGGACATCTCAGAGCATCTCAGGACCGTGCGGTGCCCTGCAGCCTACAGGCAGCCCTTCCTTCCCAAGCATGCCTGCTTCTTAAGCACGATGACTCCTCTCTGTGGCTAATCTGGAATTAGAGAGGACGTTCGCAGGCTCACAGCCGTCTGTCGGAGAGGGAAGGCACCGGAGCCTGGATCCTGCCCCAAAGTGGACCATCACCAGGGAAAAGCTGACCGCACGTGTTAAGAAGCTCCCGCCTCATCACCTCAAAGGGTTGCTGTTTTTTTTGTGACATCCAACAGCCTTTTAGCAGCCTCTGTGAATTATATTAGTAGCTGATTTACTATTTTTTATAAGGCATGAAGTTGCTCTTTTATTCGATCATCCACCACCAAGTACAACCACACGTCAGACTCTGAAAACTCACCCCTCAGCCTGCGATCGTTGGGACAGTTTCCTGATGGAAGAAAGGAGAAATAAATAGAGAGGGAAAAGGTTTATTGGTACTGCTTATTCACAGACTGCCAGGTTTCCAAACAGCTATTAATAAAGTGCCAATGCTAAAGAAAAAGAGGAAAAATGTCTGGAGAAAACTGCCTCAGGACATGAAACTATATCAGTAACTGGGATTTCTTGATGGAGCCACAGTGCTATTAAAATAAAGCTGAACTAAGTACTTGCAGTTTGGTCTGTCATTACTTATTTAGTGAGACGCAAAATTGATCTTCGCTTTAAAGGGCTCTTTCAAAGTCTAGAGGCAGCATTTGCTCCCTCCTTGTGCTGTATAATAGAAGTGTTCCTAATGAAATTCAGCAGGAGCGGGAGGCAACCAGGGAAAACCGCGGCCAACTTTATAACAGACAGATTTATGTTCAGGGATGTCCTGCTTTTTGAATAGTTATTCTGCACGGGGGCAGGAATAACAGGTTCGCCATTCACGGGTCGGACCAGCGCGGCAGAAGGTCAAGTTCCCCGGTGGTGCTGAGTCTGAGCCCAAGGCTGGGGCTGCATCACATCTGGGGCTGAGCTCAGCGGGTCCGTCCCATTTCCCACTAGAGCAGCCCGGGGAGCCCGCTGGGACATCTGTCCCCAGCACCCAGAACTGGGACCAGCCCATTTCGCACTGGGGAGGAGCAGATGGCAGGTACTGGTGCTGGCTGGAGCTGAACCAGTGACCTCGAGGTGAAAGGCTCCGTATCTCCCATTATCAATCCCCAGGGCCCCCTTCGAAGTAAGTGTTGATACATTAATCTTTCTGACTGATGGAAACAAACTGCAAATATAACGTTCCACGGGGGAATCTTTATTTATCTTGAGCCAAAGCTACGCTTAAAAACATAAAGTTAAGGGCACGCTCAGGTTTTGGTCTTTCATCAGAAATGTTACTAGTTAATGCCATCCTTTTTCTCTAAGTACCAAATTTAAAGAGCACGTCATCACGCATTAGTCTCTTGAGTGCGGCCCCAGCGTGGATTGCTGCAGTAAATAATAAACTGGTATTTGTGTTTCCTCCTGTGCATGTTGTCCTCCTAAACAGTTTAATAACAAAGGAGTATATTTAGGAGTGCTGCTGGAGTGCCTCGATGAAGCAGGTTGTGTAGGATAAATACCTCCACATCAGGACACTTTCCAAAGCCATCAGGCAGAGGGGTCAGTCTGTTGTGGGTTTTTTTAAAACTGCACAAGCTAATGCTTTAAGAGTGCCTTGATGGAATCAGGGAAATTGGATTGTCCCCCCATTTGCTGGCCTAAAACAAGCCTTTTTTTATTTATCCCATTAGAGGAACACAAGAGAAACCTTTTAAATGTCACTAAAATTTTCCCTGCATTGCAAAACCCAGTCAAAAGGGGTTTAATTTTCCCCGAGACCTCTTAAGTAATGCAGTATGTCAAGGTTTAATACATTGCGTGTAGGGGATTGTCTATATCCTGTGCTGTTTCACCAGGGTGACTCTGTAGGGTCGGTCCCATTTGCTGGATTCAGTCCCTGCCAGCCCCGAGCTGCCCAACTGGCCCACACCGCTCTAAATCAGTTCTAGTGGAACAAATAAGCAAGATAACGAGATGAGATGCGCCTTCCCCTGGATCAGTCTGGGATTCCCAAAAATTCAGCAGTGTTGGTTACTCTCCAGTAATTTTGCTCTGTGAGTTGGGGCTCTCTTTTTGTAAGCGGCTGTAATTTATAGGCTTTATTTACTTATTTATAGGAGGACAAGAGAGACTTGGCAAGAGGCACTTATGCACAAAAGGCTCCAAATCCCCCTGGAATATTTAATATGACAAAGATAAGCTGCGTACCAGAGGCAGAGCCCAGGATTGAAAGCTGGCAGCACACAAAGCACTAAAGCACACTGGCTACACAGACTTCTTAAAGGCTGGGCTGGTGCCCACTCAACCCTCGCTGTCCCGATGGCCGGGGACATTAATGCCAAAACAGCTTCTCCTCATCCCTCCAAACCCATCCCATTCGTGAGCTGGAAACTAGGGGTGATTTGCTCTCCCAGAATAATCCTGACTAGTAACGTTTGCTACTAAAAATAGACCATCATTTGGCTCCTACAGGATAAGGGAGCTCTCTATCCATGCTGTCCCTGTTTCTTTTTGCGAATCAGATCACAGCAGGAGAGAACCTGGGTGCTAAGTCATTTTGGATTGACCGTATAATCCCTTCCCAGCACCGGTTTTGCAGGGAGAGGAGGAATTGGAGAGCAATGAGCATTCAGAGTGGGGTATGTGAGTCCTCAGCATCTTGTCCCTCAACTCACACACACCCCGAGAGCTGGGGAGAGCGAGGAAGAGAAGGCAAATCTCAACTAGCCACAATAAAACACAGCCCCGAGACTAAAACACTGCCTCCCGATCTTCCCTGTCGGTCTGCATAATCTGTTTTATCAAATGTCAAAATTCAGCACGAAAATTGGAAAAAGAGAGGGAAAAAAAAATATAAATCAGACTGGTTGGTTATTGGACCAAGGGCTGTGTTAAAAGGATCAGGAGGTGGTGGGCCGAGTGGTGGGGGAGGGAATGGGATAAAGTAGCGGGTCTAATCAAATCAGTTTAAAAAGCTGCAGCCTCTCCGAGTTAACCTTGCCAATCAGAGAGGCAGCGGGAGCATGTCTGCGCACATTAAAGCGGGAGCGTGTCCTTGAACCCGCGGCGTTCTCCATCCTCCCCCCGGCAGCCCAGGCGGGCTGTGTACCCAACACCCTCAGCAGGCAGCGGGAGAAAAGCCCAGGATTAGGCGCCCTCCTTAGCCTTGCTCAAGTGGAAGTCAAGACGGCCGAGGCAGCTCGGATGCTTCCCTGCGATTAGAGATGAGCTCGTGGGATTAGGCCGGCAAGTGCTGGAGAAATGTTAAAAAACAAACAAGCGAAAAAAAGGAGACAAAAGGAGAAACCCTCCCATTGACAAATGCTGTTGAATTGGGTCTGGCAGCTGTGTGATGCATCACTAACCTTTGCTAATGACTAAGGGCACTGAAGTCACTTTAAAATAAATATTCACTAGGAATTACACGGGTAATCTACAGGGATTATCCTGCTGCTTTAACAGGTTCATAAACTAAAAGTTAAATGGTCTACACAAGTGTTTGCATTAATTTTGACCTGAATCAACCCTTCTGCTAAAAGCCATGGAAAGCCAGATTCAATTTTGGAAACCGCGTGTCTGCTTTGAGTTAGTGTTCTTACAAATTCCTCCAGATCCCCTGTTTTCTGAAGGAAAAACACGACTGAGCCCTTGGAAACCAGGAGCCCGCCAGCAGCCAGGGAAAGGTTTTAGCAGGAATGCACGTTCAGAACATGGAGCAGCAGGCACAAATCCCATCTGCTTCATAATCCAGTCCTTGTGGCAAAAGTATCCATGTTCAGAGCCTCAACTCCAGCACTTCTTCCCTACAGAGACGGGGAAAGCACAGTGTGGGGAATAGGAGCTCTACCACAAACAGTGGTCAAGCCCCAACCATTCTGTGCCTCAGTTTCCCCACCTGTAAAATAGAGAATGTGCCTTCCAGATGGGGCACTTGTCCCCGTGCCTCAGACTCCAGGAGGGGAATTAAGCTGAAGCGCGGCTGCGTGTCTGTCCCAGGCTCAACAGCTGGTACTCAGGCAGGTCAGGAGAGCAGGAATTAAGGCATATGCTTCAACAACAGGGACCGAATTACGAGATGAGAGCAGGTCCTGCGCACCAGTCTGCAGCTCCTGGTGACAACTTCATTTTCTGTACATGAAAAAGTAGTGTAAAACCACATGGGTGCCTTAACGCCACCATATACAACGTGTGAATTGTGTCTTAATTCCAAAAACCACACCAGGCATGAATGGGGAATAAGTATGATGCGGGAGTAACGAAAAGTACATCAATGCTTCCTTCCAGCCGGTACTTCAGACCCAGCCTTGGAAAAAGGACTTGGGGGTTATCCTCATTTCCACCAGCATGTTTGGGTCCCCTCGGTCCAACAGAAAAGTTGCATCTCCAGCCTGTGATCTGACACACTGGGCATATGCCTTGCAAACCTGATTAATAGTTTTTAACCTGGACTCCTTAGCCTGTATTCCCGAGTTGTCCGGCATGCACATCTCTGAAGACGGCTATTTGTCTAAGGCACGCTGAATTTGCTTTTAAGGACACAACAGCACCAAGAGAATGAAAGAGATGTAAAGTCTTTTTAAATTCCACCACTCCTGCATGATCACCAGCAATAAGGTTGAGGCCTCTGGCAGCAAAGCAGGAAAGTGAGGGACATGATCAGGCTGCTTGAAGCACAAAAATACATGATAGCGATGGATCCGAACAAACCCAGGCCCTGGAGCCCTTCAGGGTCCACTCTACAGCTTGGGGAAAAAGAAGAATCAGGCACAATGTGAAGCTGGCAGAGAAAACACAATCCCGAGGAAGATCAATATTTAAAAAGCTTGTTTTCACTGGGAAGAAAAACACTTGCAACCTTTATGTTTTTTATAGACTTCTTCATGATGTTCAGAATTTCCTGCCCACCTCCCCCTTTTTCTTTGAGATTAGAAAAAGCCAGGGAAGTCTAACCTGGTAAAACCTAATTTCACAGATCTTCCAAAGCCTTGGAAGTGCTGCCTGTCGCCCATTGAGGGCAGTGTGGGAGGAGAGCTCTAACCAGAGCACTATAAACTCAAATACCAGGCAAACATTAACAGCGAGTAAAGCTACAATTTTACACACTCTCAAATGAAAAATCATTCCATTAAAAGAGATACCTTCCCTCTGAAATACATATTTTTATGAAGTCCTAAATGTATGCTAGAAGAAAATTATCAGATAAAAACTAGGACTTCTGTCTTTAAAGAAGATGATTTTTCACTCTTCCCTTTTAAATAAACAGTTTCAAAGTTTTCTTCAGATACTATAAAAGAATGATAAAGGGGAACAGATCAACCTCCTCCTCAATGACTTCTATCTGCTAACAGTGACCTACAACAATCTCTTGCAGCTGGAAAAGCCCTGAACACACCTGAGAACACCACTTCAGCCTTAACTAAGGCAGCTCTATACTGAAATACTAATTGCTGTAAAAAAAGACACAGTTGCTACCTTCCCTCCTTATCCCAGCTGACAAGGGTTGGGATAAATCCAAGTGCTTTTAAAGAGAAGCCACAGAGCCTGGTAGGGCAAACCCTTATCCACAGGAGTAGGACAAGTCAAGCCCTCTGGAAAGTGACATGAAACCTGCTAGTGGTATTAAACATGGATATTCAAATATCAGCTGCTTCCAGAAAAGTTCCTCCAGAAAACCATCAATCCATCCAGGATAACTCACCCTACTGCACCTCCTGGCCATGCCACAAAGCCTCCCAGCACCTAATGCAGGATGGAAACGATGGCTCAAGGGCTTCAGTTTGTACTGAACCCAGCAGCCCTGCACACCTACACGGATCTACCAAGAGCAAGCGAAGTTTATGCAAGTAAAGCCTTTCTGCAGGCTGCATTCATGGCTGATGCCTAATGAAGACTGAATCTGGATGAGAAAATGCACTGATTATGGTATTTCTGTGGGCTAATATGGGGAACAAGGTAAGGAAAAGCTGTGTAGTATTTGGGGTCAAAGTGTTGGTGTTTGTTGAGGTGTTGTTTTTTGTTTTATTTTTACCTAGTTATGGGAGATGCTTCCTAAGGGTGAAGATAGACTTTGACCATCCTTTCCCCTTCAGGAAACCTTTTCTGCTGTGAGCGGGACTTCTATTTGCTATTCTATTGCTTGTTCTGCAAAACTTACCCCGCATCTCTGTGACCCTGGGAAGGGAGAAGTTCCCAGGTCCCTGTGATATTGTGCAGTTGTATCTGCCATCAGAGCAACTGTGCAACAGCATAAAATTCAAAGATAGACAGCTTCGCTTGGTGGCTTTTCACACCTTGAGTGCTCAGGAGACAATACCCTTCTCGGAGAAGAGGCACAGTACTATAGAGCGACGGTACATATTAATTTCTAAAAGAGGATTTTAATCATGCCACGTCCTCTGCAGTCGCACAGAATTTAATCTCATTGCTGACAGTGGGTGATGGGGGAGCATGTTAAGTGGAAAAGTTGTATTCAAGACCTTCTAGCAGATGTGTGCTACCGGTGGTCCCTAGGGAGGAAGAACATGACCCAAACTGGTCTCTCTCATTGCTGCCCACCCCGTCTCAGGGTCCCAACGTACCTCAGCCACTCGCACAGCAGAAACACCGGCGTGTTCCTAAAGTTCTGCACAAGGTTCAAGTATGTGGATTAATACAGTTAGCATTTATCACGGCTTACTTTACAAATATTGATTTATTAATCCAGGCAAGACCCAGGGATATATGCACATAGTATTCCCATGTTACTGAGACAGACACACACGAAAAAAGCTAGTGTCTGACTTACTCAAAGTCAAACGAGGAACAGAGCCAGGATTAGTTTCAGGATCCTGAACTCCCAGCGCTATAGCCCTCAGGACTATCAGGACATGCTGTCCTTTTCCACACTGGGTCTTCCCTCTTCTCATAAGATCTGTCTTCACCTTAGCCTACGTTTAGTCTTGCTTGCATTTATTAATCTGGGAAGAAAAAACAATGAAGAGCCCAAAGTTGAAAAACACTGAACTATGAGCTGAAGGGACTTGCTGCAGCTGGGCTGGCACGTTCCTTTGGGCTGGTCACCTTCAGTCGTCTTCATTTTTACCAAGGACTGGTTGCAGGCAGATTTACTAGTTTTAGTCAATTAAATAATTAAGTATTAAAGAGAAAAATCTCAAAGGAATTAATATCATTTGTTTTAACGGGACCTTAAAGCTCACATGAAAAGTTGTGCTTGGAATAATGAATAAATACTTTTTTAGATGCTCCTATGGAATAAAAGCAATCACTTCTCAGGAGGGATAAAATTATTCTTATTATTTTTTTTCTTCCCTGTTAAAATAAAGATGACTTCTCTGATATATCTGAAGTTTGGGAAACATAAATGATGGCCCAAAAGAATACAATTCCATAGAATAACTACAGTTGAAAAGAGAAACGATGCATGCTTTCAAGCAGCACACGTTATGCTTTCTCTCTAAAGAAAGACTACTGAGCAGTAAGTGACTAAATTCCTGTAACCTTTCTTTTGAGGTGTTAGACCAGCTTTGGACTACTAGTGGATAAAAATGAAGTATGACACAACAGATTTACTAGCTTTAAAATCCTGAGGAATTGTAAATAATGACCATACGCTTTTGTATCCGACAGCCGTGTCTGCAGCACAGGAGCACTGCAAAAAGTTAAAGTGCCTGAGTGGTAACCACACACTGTCTGAAGGAATAGCTTTTAAAAGACATGAAATTCCAAAAATACTGCAGAACCCCACAAGAAAATCATGGCAATGTATTATGTGTAATTCTTTATAATTCCTGTCATTGAACATGCTGTATGTTCTTTCCAGTCTCTGTTTGCTTGGACCATGGGAGTTGTGCTGCTTGGGCTGCCAGAGTCAAGCCCAAAGTCTGAGCGTAGATGACAGACAAGATGATAAAAGGGGATAAAACTTCACCAAACATCAAATGCTTAACAGCAGAACTGAAGCCTATATTTGGTCCTCATCTTCCTCCAGCTGCTCCTTTACTTTGCTGCTAAAATCCTTGATTTTGTTAACAAAACTTGGGCAGGAAAGTTGACTACCTGAATGTGTCAGACATCATCTCCTTTGAGTAGTGTGTTATTCATAAAAACAATATTTGTATTTATTGTATTTTATACAATATTTGTCCCCTTCCAAACCTAAACCCATCATATTTGAGATTTTAATTTATTAAGAAGTCTTTGATAATTTGCTTGTAAGAATTTCATTTAAAAAAAATTAATTTCCATTCAGATGGACCGAGACACAAGTGAGAACAGAATGACTAATAGTCCAGCAGAGATGTTTCATTTGCTGATTCAAATGTGAAAATTCAGAATGAATAAAGTAGGTTAAAGTCCATAATTAAGTAAACATGGACAGGCATTGTGTATCTGATTAGCAAGAAGAACTAAATTTACTATAAAGGGTAGATTTAGCTGCAAATGAACATATTGTAATGGCCACTAACAAATGAAAATCAACCATTCCTTAGAAAAATAACCAAGAACTAGATTTAAATTGATTATTAAATCAATTAAATCAATCCAACCTGTTGGAGTCTCTCCCATTAGTCGCTGTTAGATGCAGAGCTGCTGCCTGTACGCTATGCCCACAAAACGATGCGGTGCCAAAGGTTAGTGACAGCAACAGCACCTGCACAGAACACCCACCCAAAACTACGCCAGACGCTGCTGAGTCCTAATGCGCGCACAGACCTCTCCCAAACTGAGTTCATCCATTAATACATGGAGCCCGTTAATGTGTCCTATTTTCCTGTATTAACCAACCAAATATTTAAAAATAAAAAATGGGTCCCTGTAACAGCCTGACCCATTTTGAGAGTGCAGTGAAGCCAAACTGACTTTTATTTCTTAGAGAAAAGAAAAATAAAATTAAAAAAAAACCTGCTTAAATATGTTGCAGCATTGTGGGATTAGTTGGATGAATCCTGCAGCGGATATAATCAGCTTAATGGCAACAAAGATCACTGCAGGGTTAGTGCAGCTGTGACACTCGGAAGCATTTCACCGAAGGGGAAGGTTTGCATGAGGCTGGAATGGTCCCTTTTATTTCCAGCCTTTTTCTCCTCTCTCTGTGCAGTCGACTTCCCCATCAGCTCCATTAGCATGAAAGAATTAAGCAGGGAAATGGGTAGGGTGGAGCAATTTACGTCTGGGGGTCAGCGTACTCACACAGCGTCATATAACTCAATTAAATGGACAAATAAAGTGGTGCTAGTTGTTTTCCAAACTCAGGTTAATTTTAAGTTAATTCCCGCGCTGCTGGGGGCTAAAGGGCTGTCTGAGGCTGCCTGGTACACAGCGCCTGTTACAGAAAGAGATGCTGTAGGAGTCCTCCTCCTCTTACTCTTAGGATACTCCTTAGGAGTATCTTAGGATACTGGAGGAAACTGGTGGATAAATATGGCAAAAGTACAAACACCTTGGAAAGGAGCCATTTGCTGTAGAGCTTTGCTAAGGTCTCCCGCTCTCCGAGCTGGTAAAACTCAAGCCTGAGTAGTTGCGCTTTGGAAGAAGAGCTTTGAATGAGAATTATTTTCTATTTGCAGAATAACGACTTTTTTTTTTTAGTACCACAATGTTGTGAAGCCTTTAAAATAAACCAGTACTTGAAGATGCACGGTACTTTCTGTAAATAATGCTGTAGGAGTCCTCCTCCTCTTACTCTTAGGATACTCCTTAGGAGTATCTTAGGATGCTGTAGGAGGAGGACTCCTACAGCATCTCCTAAGAGTATCCTTACTCTGAGGGTATTCTTAGTATCCTCATCTTCCCAGAAAAAAGAGAGACTGAAAGTAAAGGCTTGATTTCCCTAATTACAACTCTATTCGCATTGCCAAATCCATTGCTTTGTATTATACCTTTTCTCACTGTTAAATTGAAAAATACTGAAATACAGTAGAACATAACAGATGTAAAGAGATTTTTAGCCTGCCCTGTAAGAAATTAAGAAACACTGTTTTCTAGGCTTCTTAAATTAAGACTTTCATCAGTAAATCCAGTGATCTACTTCCCACGTATAGTATTAACACACACAAAAATAAGCAAGTAAACCCTAACCTATTTACCACTATTCTGTTTCTGGGCTTTGCTTCCTCCAGGAATAAAGCCCCAGAGATACAGGTGAACGTACTAATGACTGAAAACAGCTGAGGACAAATACCAAAGACCCACAAATCTGTTACCTGGAGGAAACTGGTGGATAAATATGGCAAAAGTACAAACACCTTGGAAAGGAGCCATTTGCTGTAGAGCTTTGCTAAGGTCTCCCGCTCTCCGAGCTGGTAAAACTCAAGCCTGAGTAGTTGCGCTTTGGAAGAAGAGCTTTGAATGAGAATTATTTTCTATTTGCAGAATAACGACTTTTTTTTTTTAGTACCACAATGTTGTGAAGCCTTTAAAATAAACCAGTACTTGAAGATGCACGGTACTTTCTGTAAATAATGCAAGTGTGCCTTCATTTCCTTGGCTAAAACTTCCTCCGATTTCTCCAAAACATTGGTTCAACACCCCACTGTCACTCTCCCCATCAGAAATACTTGCACTTCAGCAGTTCTGCTTGGATATAATTTGTAAAGTGCTAGGCAAATAAGCAGACTCTGAAATGGGAAACGTTATTGACAGACTACCTGGCACTGAGCTTTCAAGCCCACGCGGAACGTCAGGAGGCCAGATTTGCACATGTCAAGTCCATCACCTCAGGAGGCTTTCAAAGTTTTGCTTTTTGCGACTCTACAAAATGCTTCTCTGGAGCCATTATATGAATTAGTTGGGAAGGGGCGAGGGGGAAGGAGGAGTAGCTAAGAACAGCAATACACCCCTATGAGGACATTTAGAAGCATCTGGCTCAGAGATATTAAGAAAGGAAAGAAAAATTAATCATGCCAGCTGGGAAAAAAAACCCAACCAAACCTGGCATCAGCACAGCCACCTTGTCATAAGGCAGATATCAATAATGTGAACCTCCAGGGAACACGCAGACATCTGAAAGATCCGCTTGTTGGCTATCACAGAGCGGGCAGGTTTAACTGATGCTTCTTTGAAACCTTCTGAATCTTACACTAAAACACCTCTTAGGATTTTTTTTTTCCAGCAAAATGAAACCCTCAGTGCTAAAGATGAGGCATTTACTGCATTTCTCTCCTTTTCCTCAGTGGTGTCCAGGGAGGGCAACGCACCTTGCTGCTTATAATCTTCAATTGTCCGCAGCAGAATGAATCAATGCCCAGTAATTGAGTGCAAAAATGTCCAATGCTGAAGCGGTGGATACTGGATAATTAAGATGTTAGGAAAAGGAAAACAAAAGGATTCATTCCTGGGGATACCTGGGCACTTCACTGCAACAGACTTTGACAGTGGGAGGCCTCATCAGGCGTTTGCCGTGTAATGTTCCGTAGACCTGTAGCTCAGCTGTCCAGTAGTTAGGAGGGACACGAAAGAGAGAAACGAGGTGAAAACCAGCTGAGTATTTTGAAAAGAGAAGCAGCAAAAAGGATCTTGCCAAAATGAAAAATAACAATGGGAAAACACACTCCTGGCCAAGACACCACAGCAATAGGGGTCCAGCCTGATGCTGCACCTCCTCAGGGTAGGACGTAAAGTCGGTGGCCGCAACAATAACTAGAACTGATATTTTCAAGACAATTTATTTAGTCAATGAAACATAGCAAAACGCTCCTTTTTTTCTACCTTATTACTTCTCCAGAGCCACAACGTTTCCTTCCTAACTCACTGAAGGCAAACACAATAAAGGAACCACTAATATGCTCGTGTTTGGGAAATGAGGAGTGTTGCTAAAAGCATGCCAGGCACCCCCAGCATAACCTTACACAGATTTTCTGATCTCTTGGACCATCTGTGATTAGCTACAACTTCACAGGACACACAGCTGACTTACTGAAGTGTACCCAGATACAAATTAAGCATCTCAAAGACAAAATGATTGAAAAGCACTGAGCTGGATGTTTATATGTTACCCAATGATGCAGGAGGTGCCGCTATAGGAGCTAAGCCGTATCCACATCAAACCAGATGGGTTGTGGTTGGCAAATCTGGACAGACAATTCCCCACTTAGGGAATATTGCTCAGATATTCTCAGTTTAGAAACAGTTTGTAAACTCCTACCTTTAAGAGGAAGATGACATCTTGGAGACCAGCGTTGTACCAGGTGGCACAAGGGTGAAAGCATCATGCATCCAGAAATGCAGTGCTACTATCTGCCTAAACCAGAAGCAATTTTGCAGCTGGATGACTGTGTTTTTAAACCACTCTATCCCAAGAGGAAACATTTTCTGCAGTGGGTACAGCTGTGATACATTCCTATGCAAATGAAGCCATTTTCTCTTTTTCTCTATGAAAAGTCTCCAATTTCTTCCCCATCGCTGAACTTATCTCCCAATAAACTTGATAAAAAGCAACAATTGGAGTTGTTTTTTTTTCAACCGATCCCAGAAAGGGACACATTCATCCCTAAGATAAATGTCAGTAAAAGTCCCACTGACTTCAGCAGGGAATTCACGTGTTTATCCTTCATCAGGAGTCCTCAGCAATGCCACCTTTCCATCCTTTAAATCCTCAGTAACACAACTTCTGCCACGACCCTGTGTCACCGCTGTCTGGCATTGCTTGGGGATGCAATGAGCCAAGAATACCATTTTTCTGCTGATCTCTGTTTTGTTCTCTTCCATTCGCTCAACCTTTCCATTTGCACTACCCGCTGCAGCTGATGCCAAAACGATCTCTCTGGGATGGGGACAGTCCTCCTTCTTGCTTGGTGCCTCGACTGGCATTTCTACTAGTTAAAACAGACAAAATGAGGTAGAAGAGCTGAGGGCACAATTAAACCTGCCACTGTCTATGTACCAGCGGACAGCTCTGCCTGGCTGGTGCGCAGAAAGGCACTGCGGTCACATTCACTGCTCACATACATCTGAGAAAAGAACTGGGCAAAACAGTGAAAACCTGCATTTTTAGTCAGTTTTTTAAAAGCTTGAAGAGATTTTCTTTTGCGCTTAAGTTGGCTCTTCCTTTCCCTCAGGCAAAACAAAACATAACACTTTCTCTATGATTTTGTAGTTATTCTTAGGTAAATTCAGAGAGCTATTTCATATTATAATTCATATGTGGACAAGAGGAACATTTGAGCTGATATGCAAAACAAAACAACCTATGCCTTAACACAGATCTATATGAATACGTTACATCATCTTTGATTTTAGACTCGATATACATTTATACACTGTCTTTACGTTGCGGTTCATCCCAAGCGACCAGGCTCTTGTGGGTTAGCAAGTTGTTTTTCACCAGCAGATGCGTGCAAACTGACCACATCCGCGCTTAAGTTTTCCATCTGAGAAGTAAAATTAATGACTTAAAGTCACCATAGTGTTGCTGCTGCTGTGAAACATCCAGATCGAAACTGCCTTCATGGTTTAAATTAACCTCTTTTACTTTGCAATTAGGACTGGAGGTAAGGGTGTACATGATTGCTTCCCGTCATTCAAAAAACAGCACTCGGTTATTAAGCTATGAAAAATTGATCATTTGTAATTGCTGAGCCATAACTTTACATATCTCTTCTGAGTTTGGCCGCTGGAATTTAAAGTGCAATGCTCAATTTCACACCACTTCAGAAGCCAAAGTGTCGTGTAATCGGTGAACACTGCTTGAAAATATCCTGACAACAGCATCAGGAATGGAGCATCACAGAGAAGGTAACCAGGCAGCTTTAGCAGACCCAGCTTATGACTCAGATTTCATCTGCACCGTCTGCATGTGAGTAAAACTCCAGCATAAGAAAAAAATAAAAGGAAAAAAAGAAAAAAGAGTAAATTGAAATTTCCTGTGGACAGGTAAGCCTGCCTCTGGCTGAGTCCAAGCACATCTGAATGGTCGCACCCAAAGAGTTGTGGTCAACGGCTCAATGTCCAAGTGGTGACCAGTGACAAGTGGCCTTCCTCAGGGAGCAGTACTGGGACCAGCAACACGGACAGTGGGACTGATGCGCCCTTAGCAAGTTTGCTGATGACACCAAGCTGTGTGGTGCGGTCAGGTGGGTGGCAGGAGATGGCAACCAGAGCAACCTTGACAGGTCTGTGCAAACCTCATGAAGTTCAACAAGGTCAAATGCAAGGTCCTGCACATGGGTCAGGGCAATCCTGAGCACAAATACCGCCTGAGCAGAGAATGGATTGAGAGCAGCCTTGAAGGAGAAAGACTTGGGGGTGTTGGTGGATGAGAAGCTCAACACAAGCCAGCAATATGCGTTGGCAGCCCAAAAAGCCAACCGTGTCCTGGGCTGCAGCAAAAGTGTGACCAGCAGGTCAAGGGAGGTGATTCTACCGTTCTACTCTACTCTGGTGAGACCCCACCTGGAGTCCTGTGTCCAACTCTGGAGCCCTCAGCACAGGACAGACATGGACCTGTTGGAGAGGGGCCAAAGGAGCCACAGAAATGATCCAGGGCTGGAACAGCTCTGCTGGGAGGACAGGCTGAGAGAGTTGGGGTGTCCAGCTGGAGAAGAGAAGGCTCTGGGAAGGTATCACTGCCCATGGCATGGGGGTTGGAACTATAAGAGATAATCTTTAAGGTCCCTTCCAACCCAAACCATTCTGTGATTGTATGAACAGTCCTGGATAAGAATAACCTTTAATGCTATTCCCATTGTTCTCCCCTGCCTCACAAAAATACTGCTGGTTGTATAGTAAAGGAAAGAAATATCACAGAAAAAAAAAAAATCAATTAAAAGAAATTTGCAAACCATTATGTTCGAGTATCTCATTTAGAGGAGCCATTTTTTATCTGTAGGGCAACTAATTGCAGTACTATCGCAGCAGTAACATCATGCATCAGAGAAGGTGACAACGTTTTTAGGGGTATTTATTGTAAGCACACTAAATTCAAGACTGTACCCCACAAATTCATTTTAAAGGGTGACAGAAGTCAGCTGGCTAGAGCTGTTATTGCTAATAGCTAGAAAAGACCCACTTAATCACTTTGCATTTTTATTTGTAGAAGATAAAGAAACATTTCTTTCCCTAATAGTTTCATGCTTGTTTCATCTCATTTTATCTGGACTGCAAGATCTGTTTAATTTCATTTGATCAGTTTTCTAAGGGTCTTAGAACTACCATATTTTTATAATCTTGTTATATCCATGAGATAAAAAACGATTATTTGCCCCACCATTTCCCAAATGGGAAACCAAGACACAAAGAAATCAAGTGACTCGTTCAAGGTCACGCCAGGATTCTGTAGCAAAACTGGAGAATTAGAAACCTGAACTAGACTCTGAAAAGAGCCACAAAGGGAATTTCCTCACTGAGTCAACAGGCATTCTACAGACCTAGACATCTACCGCTATGTTATTTTATAATATATATAACCGTGGACAACCCAGTTCTGAATGGACAGATGGTGTTATTTTTGTCAGCTGAAAAAAAGAATGAATTCCCTCTAATAAGTAAAACTAGCCTACCACCACCACCTGAAGTTCAGCAAAAGCACTTGAAAGTATATCTGGAATTTTCAAATAGCAGGTCTACATCACATGTGTGTCTCTATGAAGAGCAAAAAAAATGGTTCCATTCATATTTTAATTTCTTTCTCCTAAACCTTAGCAGAGCCATAATGCAACTTAAAGGGAAATATGCATTTCAAAGCTCAGTGCATTCAAGACACGTGTTGCTCATGACATTTTGCTGTTAAGTGGCGAATTCTTCAGCATTGTGGTACATCTGCATTTTTCTGTTAGCTTTTGTATGAACTCAAAATAAGTTACTCAGACTCCCTCTCCTCCCGATGACGGGGAAAACAACAGCCACCAATGCAATTTTATTTGCAACTGTAAGTGTTTAACAGCCTCAAGAACTCTGTTTTGCTCCTGACCAGGCAGGAACACAGAGACAATGCAACAAAAACCCAGAGAGTGAAGCCACCAGCTTAAGAGGAGGAGGTTGAGGTTGTGCCATGAATGAGCCAAGTAGCACGTAGTATAATAGCAACCAGTATGTAGCAACAGTAGGATATAGTAATAGTAATTAATATATGTATTGAACAGCTGCCTTGTTCTGTCCACATGAAGCAAATGTCCTGCAGTGGAACACAACATGTGTCTTCCAGAGACGGTTTCAAAAGTGTGTGAGGATCCAGCAACCATTTATACACACAGAGATAGCAACAGTTAAAACCCAAAAGCTGACCAGAGAAGGCACCTGACCTAGAGCTCTTTAAGCCTCAACAGCAGAGCTGGAGAAATCTTCTGGGCATTTCTAGCAAGTTGGACATTAACAGATGCTTTAGACTTATGCAGTGTTAATGGGAGGAGCAGGTATGTCAAACTAAGTCACTGGCTGCGTCCAAGCTGCGGTTTCCATCTCTCTTCCAAGCTGTGTTGAAGTACATTGGCAGAACAACATCCATCAGGGACAGATCGAATGCTGACCACAGCAGTATTTGTCCTCTGCAAAGAGGATACGAGCAGAACAGTCAAATCTGCATAAACATCACATTAATAACAGACTGGGTGAAGATTGCATTTTGATATTGCACTCCAGTTGAAGGACCTACTTATTTAAGAGTTCAGAGAAGCTTCTTCAGTCGCTGGTGTTGACCAGTATTTCAATATCACTCCTAGGGTAGGGCTGTGTGTACGGTACAAAGCCGCAGCTCTCAGGATGGGACCTCACACTCCTTGCCCAGACTTAGGGGATCAGTGCTGGAGTCAAACCCAAAGTCATGCCGTGCTTGGGAAGCCAGTCATCATAGCACATTCAAACCCCTACAAATACACATTTTTGGAGGTCAGAGCAGAGACACTGACTGATTTTCTGAAGAACAAGCAAGATCACATCTGCCTCTGCTTGTTTCTCCAGCACTACAAATCTACCTTAATGATTATTTACACTTTCCTCTTCCAACCTTCCTCTCTCCTCTTATGTAAACAAACTAAAAATACAGACTTGGCATTAAGCCCATCTACTGCTCAGCTTCCCCTGCTCCTAAAGGTCTTTCTCTGGACAAGCTGTGATTTAGCTCCAAGTTCCTGTAAGCCTGAGCAACTTCTTCCACCCTCCATCAGCACTAATGTGACACATGCCCTTGTGCTACCGCTGAGACCTGCACCTTGAGAAACCAAATCCAAATTTCAGCATGACTCAGTGGACTTCTTCATGGGTATCCTTCTCCTCTGGCTCCCACGAGCCTTTTCTGGGTTCTTCAGGGCTTTGGAGGGACCACTCACAAAAGTCACCCTACACTGTACGTGCCATGGGACTTTGCCCCCAACAAGACCAAGACCTCTGGCCAGTGTCAGATAATCCGTCACTATAAGCTACTTGTATCCAAGCCAGATATTTATTGCTATTGATCTGCCTGGTCCCAGCGAAAGACTTTTGTTCTCCCAACCCGGGACTTTGACCTCAATTAAGTTATGAATTTCAATCCGATAGACTGCTCCACTTACCCTGCTGCTCTCCCTGACTGGATTAATTAGAATTAGCTAGGCTGGGAGTCACCCCGAGCGCCTCATGGATCATGTTATTTTAATAATAAATAAAGAGACGGCAGCAGCATACAAGGAAGGATTTTGAAAGATTGTTCATCCAAGAGCATCATTCAGAACCTGCCAATACTAATTTCTCAGAGTTTGATTACCTCATTTACTTCTTTTTATTTCTATTCATTAATTGAGTTTTATCCCTCATTACTTCAGCTCCCCAAATGTGCCCTTCCTATAAAGGAACCAGACATACACTTTGCTGTTGCAAAGTTTTATTACTGCAGCTCATCAAAAGTACAGTTAGCAGGAATGGAATAGTCATTAAGCATTTAATAATCTAATAGTGCTGAGAAAATATATGTATATAATAGGGGAGGGGCAAAGGGAAGGAGAGGGACAAGACAACCCTGCCTACTGCCACAAAGCATGCACCGAGGGATCTTTATACAGGTAGTTAATTGGCTTCTTCAAGAGAGTAACATCTAACACTGGAGAAAATGCATATTCCCATCAGGATATTTCCTGACATCACAGTAAGGCCTTTGATACAATCCTAAAACAGGCTGAAGTTTCTGAACTAGTGAATCGGGGCCTGATAGCTACATTATCCTCATTACTTCTCTTTCCCTAGAAAAGCAATTACATACTTGAAGATGTCGGGTTGCCCAGCACTATACTGAAGTGGATTGTCTCGGTCAGCCATGTCACAGACATACTATGGAGTTATTGACCCATAAATGAACATTTATTTGTCACGCTCATTTTAATGTTTAATTGGCTGGAACTGGAGAAAGGGATTTAGATGATGTAAGCTTATCAATTCTTGCACCTCTGGCATCCAGCTCGCAGACAGCCAAGTCCTAACCTGAGAACAAACACGGCAGACAACTTCAACGCACATTCCACCTTCATCTAAGTTCAGGTCTTCATTTTACAAGGAACTCTTCTCAGGATAAGGTGATTTATTCCAGCCAAGTTAAGCCTTGTCATGAGAGGATGGAAGACCCATTTCAACATGGGATGTCTAAGGTGGGACAGCCAACTGGTCTGTTAGATAAACCAGAAAGTTACTCCAGGATTGGATTTACTTGTTTGGTTGCTAAAGGGAACAACTGGGGGGTCTCTGAGGCAGAAGGAGGGTGGCACCAGCATTTGTTTTCTTATGCAGGCACCATTGAGACCTCTGCTGCCCCTCACACCAGCAGGCATGCTCATTCACACAGATTTCCAAGAGGCTTTTGATACATCCCTCACCAAAGGCTGTTCAATGATACTGTCACAGAGCAAGAGGGATGGTCTTCGCACTGATTAATAACTGATTACAAAAATAAAGATTGAAGAGGAATAAATGCCCAGTTTGCACAGCTGCTGGTGATCGCTGGTGTCTCTGAGGGATCTCTGCAAGGGCTTGGGTTGTTCAACCCACACAAGTGAACAGGGGAAGCAGGCTGAGAGTGAAGCATCCAATTCGAGCCAAAAGCTGACTATAAAATGCTACAAAAGGATCTTAAAAGCAACAGGGTGAAAAAGCTGCAGATGAAGTTCAGCGTGAACAGACACCGAGTAATGCACATGCGGAGAAACCATCTTTGGTCTAAATCCACAGCAATGGGTTCCGAACTACCTACTACCTCTGTGGAAACAGATAAGGAGTCACAGTAGACAGTTCTATCATAACTTTAGCTCAGTATTAAATAGTAGTTAATCAAAGCCAAAACCCAATGCATTTGAAGCAAAAAAACACCAGAGGAAATAAGAAAACATCAATATATTGCTTCATTAAACCTCATATTGCACTTACAGGTGGGGCACCAAGAAGTGCTGCTCCCCTCAGCTGAAGTGAAATAAGGGAGAACTAGAATTGATTCAAAGGGTGACAAGGAGGAGCAAAGTTACTGAGCAGCTTCCAAGCGGGGTACAATTAAATAGATTAAACTTCTCAGTCTGAGAAAGAAGTGATCAAGGGGAATCAAGGAGGCCAATAAAGTCAAAAGCAGGACAGAGAAGGTAACTTGGGGAACAATTACTGTTTCTCATTACACAAGAATGATGGGATCTTGCATGAAATGATCATGGCAAGTGCAAAGCAAATGCACAGTTAAACTACAGAACTCCCACTGGCATAACAGGTTGGGAATCCAAAAGGAGATGAGAGAAATTTATCAAAGAAAACACCAGGAGCATAAAGATAATACCAATGGTTCAGGAAGCCTCCAAACCACAGACTCCAGGAAAATATATGGAATTATCTCTGTATGCTTACCCTACTATGTCTCCTAAGCATTCACTTGTTCCTGCTGCTAGAGACATGATACTGGGCTAGAAAGACTCCTGCACTGACAGCTCTTCACATGGATGCAGAAATGGGATGTACAAGCTGAGAGATGGAAACCTTCTAAATTAACTTTTCCATTTTGATTGCTGTTTTGCCACTTAAAATCCATGGAGCCAAAAACCAGCTATGATCAGCAAAAATCTTATTTAAAATCTGAACAAAATAAGCATAGTTATTTCCCCAACACCTGAAGTGTTAGAACAATCTCACTTGGGAAAACTAACAAAAGTCCTTCGCGCTAAGGACTGCAAATTCAAGATGTCCCAATGATGCAGTCAGAACTGCCTTGTTGTTAGTTTTTGTTATGTAGGTTTGTTTTGCTTTGCTTTTTAAAGCAAACTGGAAGAGACAACTGCCGACAACAGATGAATACAAAATTTCATTTGGAAAGTAAAACCAGACTTTCTCATATTGAAAAGTCCTCAGGGAGGAGGCGAGTGGCACAACTCCTTCAAAACAGGGAAAGCTTTTTCAGGTGGCTGAACGAAAGAGAAAAAAGAAAGATGTTCTAGGAACCACCTCTCCTGAGCAAAGAGGAGCTGACTGCTTGGCCAAGGTTGCTGCTCTGGCAGGGAGAGGTGACACCAAGGCGATAGGAAATGAAGCAAGGCCGGAGGACCATTCCTGCTGTGATTAGAGACCATTCCTATGGTGACATTCACCTGAAAAACCAGCTCGGCTGCCAGCGGTATCCTGTTGCGCAGTTAACCAAACACCTTAATGAGGGGCTAAAGCATTTCCAACAATGACTTCACAAATTACAGGTGTCCTAACACATGCTCATTTCAAAGATGACCCTGGGACCAAGACACAAAGGGGCACAGGACCATCCCATGTCCTTGCAGGGAGGCATTCTAGGTAAGGTTGTTTTCTGCATCTGCAGAGACAAAGACATTTTGGGACTACCAAGCCACCAAAGTGCCTTCCTCTGCACAACACAGCCCTCAAAACACAGTGATGCCCACAAGCCAGGCAATCCCACAGCAACCCACTAAAACGTGCTGCTGTCCTTCATCTCTGGCTTTAAAGACAGCATTTTGGTTACCCTGAAAACAGCTTTAGATTCTAAGGGTAAAGCAGAGACCACTGTTAGTTTTTTCAGGACCAGCTCTTGAATTTTACTTTTCAAACACCAGTTTTGCACGTAGAGGTTGAAAAGGACTGTGTGGACCCTGAAACCACTGCTGGAAAAGCACAGAAGCCTGTGGGCTGGAGATGCTGCTTTGCCCAAGCAAGGGTGCCAGCTGCTTTGCTGCGCCAGCGATGGAGCAATGATTCATATGTCTATAGGGAGCAGAAGAAACAGACTGTACATGTCAAGATGGAAGATGGGAGGAAACAGTGCAAAAAAGCCCAGTCTGCACAAGCAGAAAGAAACACCCATCCATACAAGCTACAGTTTGTGTTGGTGAGGCTGGAGGTGTCTTCAGAAGTTGAAGAGTATACCAGGGATAAATCTCTGCATCTCCCCAGCATCTACTCAGAGCTGCAAATATTTTGCAAATGTTTCTGCTGAAAGGGACTTTTCTCCCAGTAGGTAAAATCAGCATCTGCTGAGTGGTGACCATTTAACATTCAACCTGCTGCCAATCTACATTCCACAGAGAGACCTGCAGGAGAGACATGGAGCTGTGCCACCTCTAATAACTGTGTGACTGGCACCATGTCAATGCTTTAATGTAGAAAGCTACCCTCTGTCACTAAGCAGATCTCTCTTTTCTTTTGGCTAATGGCTTTCACACCCGTTGGCAACAATGTCAAGACTCTGAAGGGGTTTGAGCCTGCAGAGTCTTCTGAGATTCGCTTGGCAAAGCTGGCTACAGAAATATGGAGACAGGGATTGGGGGGGTATAAGGAAAGAAGGAAACTATTCCACTTAATAATTCTGCTCTCATTTCTTTGCTTTCCATCCTTGTTTAGTGTTTTTACCCCTTTACCGCTGTATTTTCCTGCTGCAGCAATGGTTAGCTCAGCAGCACCTGCAATGCCCTTTGCTGTGAGCATTAACGACACCAAACCCTCTGCAGCAATCATCAGGACAGGGCCTCTCCTGGCTGTATGAGCCAGGCTTTCAGTATATTTAGGGGAAAATTTATACTGGGGACATTAACTGCAATGGCACAAGGCTCAGACATTCTCTTTTTTAATCTCGGACAGGTTTAGAGAAGGGTTGTAACAGCAGAGTGCTTTGGCCGCTGGCATCCTACCTACATGTGTCTGCACCCATCAGCCTGCAGCAAAGCTGTGCGGACCCATGGGGAAGGGGAAAGCTGTGTAGATACATCCTGTGGCCTTTGGTCTTCCGTTGGAACAATCAAGATGTCCACACTGATCTCAACACCCTCCTATAGACACAGAAAAACGAGGGTATGAGCTATATTCGGCGCAAGAGGCAGGGAAGGGATGTGTGTTTGCTGAGAGCAGCTTCATTTTTTAACGTCTACGCAATGCCTCCAACACAAGTCCCATGCAGAGACTGAGGCAGTTTGTATTCTTGCTGTGAAACCCAAATTAACAAGACTGAAAAGAAAAAAACAGGCAGTGAGAAGCAGGCAAGCAGGCCTGACTTTCCCTTGCTTCTTTTATCCTATACAAACACAATCCTTTTAGAGTCAGGCAGGAAAATAGAAAAAAACCCCACACAAATAAAACAAAACCAACAGACCAGCAACCTTAGTAATCTTCCAACATATCCATAATTTCTACTTTCATTTTTAGCTAATGGTGGAAATTAGTCTTTGCATAGTTGATAAAAATCAACCTGTCTCTGCTGGGTTAGTACCATGATCTGTAGCCCCGCAACTACTTCTAGTACAATTGATTTTCCTTTTTGGCAACCAATAGGCCAGTCAATAATAATGTTGTTTGAGGAGGATTGAGTCATGAGGGAGATGAGCCCTCTCTGCCATTTATTATGTTTGCATTGTCTCCATTTGAAAAGATTTTCTCTTTTTTTTCCTTCCAATGAGTGGAGGTATTGTATTCCAAGGGGATGGCTACTCCAGAAGCCCACTGACTCACAAGTGTGTTCGGATGCAAAGAGAGCAGAGGGACGGAGGAGATGTCACCTAGACGTATGTGGCAGAGGACCGGGAAGAAAACACGAGCCAGAGAGGTGAGCGCTATTCTGCTACACTGGATATATTTTAGAAAAAAACAAACACAAACCCAAAACCAACCAGACAAGAACCCCAACCATGCCACCTCATGTGAATTAGTACAAGATACAGATACAACATCAGCACCAAAGAGCAACCAGCTCTCTTTGCAGACAGCACAGACACAAGATGCTTGGCACAGAACTTACTGGTGTCTAGGCATGAATAAAATAAAATCCACATATACTAGCCACAGATTTCCTAATCTAATGATTTTCAGCTTTGGTTTTCAAGTTTCCTTCTCAAACCCCTGAAGGTCCATGGGTGACCACTGAGAACTTGCTGACAAGCAGTTTAATGTCTCAGTACAGTGATCTGCACCTTTACTAGGAAAGTCAAAGATCAGTAAATAAGAACTGACGGCCAGTTACAGCTTTTTTCATCCTTGTAGTCATAATCATAGTACAATTTTAGCATACACAAATGAATACCATAACACTGACAAACTGATTAATAGAACTGCACAATGATTTAGTTTAAAAATCATAAAATATTTAGATACATTTTTAATTCAGCTGCTCTACCACACAGATATGTAGACAGCCCTAAATTACCCTGTGTGTCAAGAGATACAGTTCCACCAACTAAACATGCTTATTTTAAGAATTGTTTGCATGGCTACATAGGCTTGTAAAGCTTTTTCACAGTACATTGACCTGTGGCGACCACTCCAGGGTAGTTTCCCACACACACCCAAGGGCACACCCTGAATGCACATATTATTATTATTATTATTATAAAGAGTAGCCACAAATGGAATAAAGTGCAGCCACAGCAAGTCCAGGAGGAGAGTGTACGGTCTGTTGCCATCACAAAGGAGAGATACTATTTGTCCTCTCTCTCATTGGACAATTGCTACACCACAGTGCCTTTCATCTTTTTTAAAACAGCCCTAGCAATCTGTACACCTGCAATGCTCCCTGCATAGGATGAGCGATTACAAGGGGCCTTTGCACCAGAGCACAGAATCCTCCTTTTCAAGCCGCTTTACTTGCCTTTCTCTTACAGGAGGACGTGACCAGACTTAGACCCAGCCTCAAGAGTGCTCTTCCACCTAATAACAGCACGAAAGCACTAACCTGTGCCTAAACTTCCCCCCAAAGACCATGGAGGAGCTCCTCTGAGAGCTGGTTGAGCAGCACCTCACATCCAGGAGTGGAGCAGAGTTCTGCTGTCTACTCCACGCCACCAGATACAGCTGAGGACAAACAAAATCTCTGATCAGTCCAGCTTGCTGCTCCTGGCCTGGTGGACATCAAGGATGCCACAGCCTAGCCACAGGGGAGGATGAAGCTGGGGGGCAATTCTGCACAGCTGGTGTTCAGTGCCTCCTCTGGCCCCAGGAAATCCTCCTTTACAGGGAAAAAAATCTCCCCATAGGGGAACAAGCTTGTCTTTGTCACCCATCCTCTGCAAGGAAAACTTAATTCATGTCTTCATATATTTTAAAGCTAGAAATGGATATTATAATCGTGTTGCTGAGCTCCATCAGAACTGTTACGTTATGAATATACTCCCCTTCATCACTCAATTAAAAACATGCATTTTAGGCAAACAGCTCCAGTGGAAAGAGGCTGTTTTCAGACTAAGCCCCAAGCTTCAGGTGTTTCCAGCAGAGGTCCAAATTACCATACCACCACCCACTTCGAAATGGCCTCTGGCTCTGAAGATTTAGGTAATTCAATTACACAAATGCCTCTTTTCAACAAAGCAGAGAAGCCTGTTGCCTTTCTGTGTCCCCTTGCCCATGGCAATCCCTTACAGCCTCTTTTCACACGTGCTATTAGAGCTAATTATGAACCGTCAGAGAACTCAGTGGCTGCAGCTTTTCAGTGACATTAGTGAACCACCTTTTTTGAAACTGCAGTACCACTGTTGGAAACAAAAAGCGCTGGACCACTGCAGTGCAGGAGTGTGCGGTTATTTCCAGAATTAAAGCGGTTTGGAGCACGCTACAGCAATGAGCAGAGCCAGGCGATGTCTCCTGCTGCTCCCAAGCTGTTTAACAACAAAGAGCAATAGCTCGACATCTGCAGAGCCTCTCCATCCAGAGACTGCAAGTGCTTCAAGAATAGATAGTACAAACACAAGTAAAATAAGGCAGCAAAAACTGACTAAGGCAAATCTACAGGCACAGTAAACCCGTATGACTTGCTCCGGGTCACCTAGCAGAGCATCACCATCACCGCCTGCCTAGGGCAGCTAAATCCTGTTGCACACTCCAAGAGAGCCAAGATGGAAGAGAGCATAAATCTGTCATGCTGCTTGACTAACTTTTTAGAAGCATACTAAACCACAGGCAATTAAAAAAAAAAAGGTCTGTAACATTCCTCTCCTTCACTATCTGCTCATAACCCCTGATATAGTCTTTATCTCTTATGCTGCCTGCTGCAGGTGTTGCTGCAAAACTGAAGGAGACAGAAACACCTGGAGACTTGAGTGGCACAGAGCCTGCGATGGGACAGAAATAACAGCAGCATCAACTGAAGTCACTAGAGATTCTCTTACACTTAACCCACTGCTCTTTGTAACCTACACATTAACTGCTGGGGCCGCAGGGGTCAGTACTGGGGCTAGTATTATTCAGTATATTCATCAATGATTTGGATGAGGGAATAGAGTGTACTATCAGCAAGTTTGCTGATGACACCAAGCTGGGAGGAGCGGCTGACACACCAGAGGCTGTGCTGCCATCCAGAGACCTGGACAGGCTGGAGAGTTGGGCGGGGAAAAATGTAATGAAATATAACAAGGGCAAGTGTAGAGTCTTGAATCTGGGCAGGAACAACCCCAGGTTCCAGTATAAGTTGGGGAATGACCTATTAGAGAGCAGCGCAGGGGAAAGGGACCTTGGGGTCCTGGTGGACAGCAGGATGACCGTGAGCCAGCACTGGGCCCTTGTGGCCAGGAAGTCAATGGTACCTGGGATGTATTAGAAAGGGGGTGGTTAGTAGGTCAAGAAAAGTTCTCCTTCCCCTCTACTCTGCCCTGGTGAGACCACACCTGGAATATTGTGTCCAGTTCTGGGCCCCTCAGTTCCAGAAGGACAGGGAACTGCTGGAGAGAGTCCAGTGCAGGGCAACAAAGATGATGAAGGGAGTGGAGCATCTCCTGTGTGAGGAAAGGCTGAGGGAGCTGGGGCTCTGGAGCTTGGAGAAGAGGAGATTGAGGGGTGACCTCATTAATGTTTACAGATATATAAAGGGTGAGTGTCAGGAGGATGGAGCCAGGCTCTTCTCAGTGACAACCAATGGTAGGACAGGGGGCAATGCGTTCAAACTGGAAGACAAGAGGTTCCACTCAAATTTGAGAAGAAACTTCTTCTCAGTGAGGGTGACAGACACTGGAACAGGCTGCCCAGGGAGGTTGTGGAGTCTCCTTCTCTGCAGACATTCAAAACCCACCTGGACACCTTCCTGTGTAACCTCATCTGGGTGTTCCTGCTCCGGCGGGGGGATTGCACTGGATGAGCTTTTGAGGTCCCTTCCAATCCCTGACATTCTGTGATTTGGTAATGTATAACAGAGGTGCTGCGGTGTTCATAGCCTGTTACAGAGTTTTTCCCCCCTCTCCCTTTTTCTTCTGGTTGCTCTTAAAATTCCTCCTGCTCTTGCTGTGGATGTGAATTCTTAGAGGGTAAAGGTAAAAAAAAAAAAAAAAAAGAGAAATAAACATTAGGTCACAAAGTCTTGAAGTGTTATTGCAATTTATATATGGCTGAGAATAAAAATGTGTCTGCCTTCTCTGGGAACACACCTACGAGCAAACAGAGACCTTTATAAAAAATTCTCCTTTATTACCTTGGTGGGGAAAAAATAATTAAAAAAAATATCAAAGATTGATTTTCTTTTTATAGCTATTATTAACCTTTTGTTACTGGCCAAAAATAATCTGGTTTGAAAATGTGCAATACATCAAAAAGAAAAAAAAAAGAGAAGAATTTAACAGAAAATTAATGTTTGGGAAGATGACTGTCCCTTCAGCCTTTTCTTCTAAGAGTCAGACTTCACCCTCAAAGAAATGAGACAAGCAAGGAAGTGACTTTTCAGACTGCTCCCTGATTTCAAGGCAAAGCTGTTCCCACGTGTATCCGACACGTCACTCACCAGTTCTGACTGAAAGGCAACAGCCTCGTCTGACAGTGGGGCTTGAGAGCCCCCCCACTTGTAGTGGCCCCACCGCCCTCTTCTACATAAGGAAAAACTCCTACAAAACTCATTACAACCAAAATCCCTGAGGTCTAAGCATGAAGATACATGTCTCACCATCTACCGCATAGCCACACTTCCTAATACCCATCCCACCTGTGATTCTTCCCTGGGAAGTGCAAGAAATACTTTTTTTTTTTAATTTTTACAACTATTTTGTGTGTGTAAACACCAACACAGCTATTTGTAGCCTGTGAACACTCTGGGTCTGCTGAGAAGCCTGCAGGTTGCAACTGCGCTGAAGGTCCATCTCTCACAAATCCCTGAAGCATCTATCACAAGGATTCTTAAGATCTCAAAGGTGAGAGTGAGTAAGTTTGTCAGCAGAAGTGGATCTATGTCCAAATGGAGGAGGAGAACAAAGCCAATAAGTGCCATGCTTGGTCAATCATAACTCAACAGAAATACGTTAGACAATTATTTCCGAACATGACTGCACTTATGCAGGTCAGCCCTTCCTTACAACAAGGTGACAAAAGCGGGAGAGTTGACTCATGAGCACAGGCAGACGCGAGCTGGCTGGAATGAAACACTTGCAAAGCGGTTGCAGAACCAGCACTGTTCATAGCCTGGTCTATTAAGGCACTCCAACACTGCTGCTGGTTAAGCTCAGACACCCCAAAACTGCTGCTGGTTAAGATCTCAGATGTGTGGGCTGCAAACTGTGGTGTCTAAAAAGCCCCTTTATGTTGCATTAAATCAAATTATGCTAAAAATAGCAACTCCCATTGAGTAAGGTGTGTATGTAGGGATGGAAATGATACAAACCATTCAATTTTACCCTCAGGTCAGCACCAAGATCCTGCCAGAGCTGTCACGTGCCTACCACGCCGTGACCTGAAGCATCACGTACCCCTGCAGGGTGCTCTGCCAAAACCAGGCATTTATCGGACGCTTTTCTGATAGGCAAAGCAGGATTCTCTTTCCATTAGTCCACACAGCTCCGCTGAGAGCGTAGCGTTACAAATAGCACATTGGAGAATGCACTTTGTGTAGGAAGGTACCAAGCACTGCGTACGTGCAAAATCCCTCGCCATCAGTACCACGAGTCACATTGGAAGCAACAGCCAGGTAATCAAAAAACAACTGCAGGGAGAAGTTTCAGCAGGAACTGAAAAAAGCCCCTCACAACTATGTATTTCATGCAACCAAATTCTGTTGTTTTTGCCACGTTACCTTTTTGGATGTTCTTCTCTACGGTAAACACTCTGAGCAAACTTGCTGGGTGCTCTTGGAAGAATCCAGTTTTGTGCAAAACGTTTGATCAGGAGGGTATGCAACACATCAAATTCAGCTTTGTATTCCTTTCTTACCTGGCTGTTAACGTCAGCGGCGTGCTGTAGCAGTACTGAAACCAGCTCCTTGTGTCCTCTGTCGCAGGCCCAGTGGAGCAGAGCCCGACCCTGCAACAAGCAGGAGAAAATTAAAGCCAGCCAGAAAAACAGCACAGTCACAGTCTTGCTATGAAGTATGGAATACTGCTAACAAAACTAACATGGATGTATTAAAAAAAAAAACAAACTGATATTAGCGTGTAACATACTATTACACCTGATTTGCACTTGCAGAATAGCGCTAGAAATGTTAAAAGTGACATATAGTTCATTTTTTCATTAATTTAGCATCAAAACCATGAGCCAGTAAAAATTTAGAGGGGGGGAAAAAGCAGCAAGGTGCAAAAAGCAGGAGCCATAACATGATTTGTTTTCCTATATAGGCTTGAGATTTTTGATACTTCTGACTGCTCTGGGAGCAGGATTTAATACAGTAAGATTTTCAGTGCTGCCCAAGTCACCTGGACACCAAGTCCCCAAAAGCTCATTCCTGTGGCAGGTCCAAAACACTCAACCCACGGGCTCTGCCTCTGCTGCTACAGATTAAAACTGGGCATGCCCAAGACATTTTCTATGATCTATAGAAGATTTCATATATCAGCAACTCCAAAGATCTACGATATATAGAAGATTTTATATATCAGCAACTATAAAGAGAAAGGTAGCTCAAAGTAGTTTGAGATGGAAGGTTTTCTTCTTTGTTTCCTATGTACTCTTAGTAAATTAGACTTAGTGTCAGCCTCTCTTGATTTAGGACGGCGTGTGGCATGCTTGAGGGGAGATTCCTTGGAAATCCCCCTGCAGATAACCAAGAAATCATCCTCCAAGCTGCGACACTGTCAGACCAACCTGCGTTTTCCAATCTGCCACACAACACAGTCGCAGACCTTTGCGGATGAAATCAGTTGAATTAGCCCACGCCTGGTTATAAATCTCTCGGCAGAGCAGTGGGGAACAAGGTGAGCAACTCATTTATCTGCTAATGGGAACCGTGAGCCAAATTTCCTGACCATGGTGCCAAACAGCAGGAGAGGCAGAAGACACCTGTGACTGTGGCTCTCACTGCTTCTGCTGGACGCTCTTGGGCAGGACAGCAGAGGTAGAACATGATTTTGAGTAAGGAAACGTGATCTTGGACACAAAGCATTAAGCTTTTTAACATGCTTTTTGACCCAGCAAGTAATTAATTTTTGTAACACATAATTTTAACGTTACACTAATTAACCTTGAATTAGAATGAATTTTCTGACAATGACTTTCTATGGAAGCACTGATGACATCCATGGGCCATTTCATGATTAATGTTCTTGCACTCAACACCACTATCAAAGTCTAAAAGGGGGAAAGAGCACAATTTGAAACCATTGGTAAACATGAAAAGATCTTTAATTTGCGTTTAGCATCCTTATCTCAACTCTGGACTGGTAATTACTTAAGACTTAGGATTTCAGTTGGGCAAATACCAACTTTTTTGTTGGTGCCACAGATGTTTATTTCAAAAGAAATAAGCACTACCTGCAATATGCACAATAGCAATAAATCAACAGAAGATTTCAATTTATTTATATACGTGTAGAGGTATAATATTGTAGTTACACCAGTGTAACTATTGTGCAATTACACCACAAAGTAAAGGCATTTCTATCCTTTCTATGAAAATTCATGTTACAGATTAGTGGCTCTAATATATTGGTTTGCATTTGTCTCTGGACAAGCAGAATCTCATTTTATTGGTGCTGAGCTTGGCTAAGACCAGGAAAGGAAAAAAACAATAGTTTGGGCCAATTCTGCCAGCTTGGGGTGCTGCAGCATCACGCAGCCGGTCCCTTCCCATGACACTGGAAGGCAGGTTTGCTGCAAATATTGCCTTTCGAACAAGAAAAGGAGCTGAAGCCTGGTCATCTAGAGTCATTAAAAATCTCCTTGTGCTATTTGCAGGAGTATGGATTTCAAGTCTTGGGCCAATTCCACTTTGGGTAATTACACTCTGCTTACCTATATATTTTCTCTGCAACTCTAAATGGATACAATATTTTCTAATTAGTGCCTTAAATGGCTCTGCATTGTAATTGTGTGCTATTTAAAAGCTGACACGTCCCACCCAAGAAAACTACATCCTTGCAGCACCCTTCGCCCTAAGCAAAGAGTGTGAGGGACTTTGGAGACCCTTTGCGAGAGCCCACTGCTTGATGTTGAAATAAAAACACCTGCAGAAGTATCTTAACCTACTTACTGTATAACAGAAAAGCATTACTAAGAAACTTCTATTTAAAACAAAATAATATTCACTACTGTTTGCATGGTATCAGACAAATTAAAATGCTGAGGAGTTCTGGCTAATGTATGTAGGCATCTATACAGCTACAGAGTCCACTTGTTTCCCATGTCTTCCTTAAAACAAACCTTAGCAATAAGACAAACTTACACTGAATGTACAATCCAACTCTTTGTTTAGCAAAGATATCACCTATGCATATTGAAAAGTTCTTTAGTCTGCACAGCTGCTGCTTTGTATCAGCATAACGTGGATTCTTGTGTTTAAATAACATGGCAGAAATCTTAGGAGCCACAGATTGAGCTTTCCCCAAACGCTTCACACATGACTATTTCATTAAGCAGTGAGAGACACAAAGCAACGTGAATGATTTCCTAGAGGAAAGCACCATGGTACTGAGGTCTTGACTAAATAAAACCAAACATCAAGGTGCTGCCTCCATGCAATTCAAGCACACAACAGTTGTTGCAGAAGTTACCTGAGAGGATGCATTTTCCTCTGCCTTTGAAGTATTTAATAAAAAAGCAGCATAAAAATAGCCTCAGTGCTCTAACCCTGCCTCTTAAATCTTCTGTGCTCTGCTTGGGTAACCGCTGCCAGCTTGGCCAGCTCCTGCAGCAGTTGCTCAAGCCAACAGCACATCAATTTTGCTCAGCTCCAAGTCACAGGGTGTTCACAAACAAAGCACAGGACAGGGATTTGTCTCAGATACACTGAGTCTCAGCAGACAAACGGATGGGAATGATTTTCACATCAATTAGCCAGTGCAGAGAAAGAGGAGAACAAAGCCAAAGTGAATGGATGCGCTGCAATAGCAAGCTCTACTTCTAGGCACGGTGTTTGCAGCTGGCACAGCTGTACACCAGCGAGAGCCACGCTAACTCGTGGCGAGTGTTTTATTACCAGTAATTAAGAAGAGATACATGCAGAGCTGCTGCATCCCTCCCAGTGATAATAGACATAGTGAATCAAGCAGCAGTTAACAATTTGTACAGGTAGACTTCAGACCTGATTTGGAAGTCAATTACTTCTAAAACTCTGAAACATTTGGGTCATTTTTCTGATGGGAATAAGCCTGCACATCCATAAGCACGAGATCTTTCTTCATTCCCACCCCCCCGCCCTTTTGTTGGCAAGCTGGCACCAATTTGGCACTTGCTGTCTCAAAAGCAGGAGGATTGGTGACTAAGCGAGCATCATTTCAGATGCCTTTCATTAAAGTTTTGGCACAGGCTTAAATACTGCACACAGGTAACATTTGTTTACTGGGATTTCTCCAACAACTTAAAAAAAAACCCAAACAAACCCAAACCTCTCTCTATATCCTCCACAGCCCTTGTCACAAATGACAAAAGCAACTAATCTATGCCTTTGAACAGTTTGTGCTTTGTTAAAAGTTGAAAAAATATTATTCTCAAAAAGGCTGCAAGCAATTCATGCAACCAGAATGTGCCCATGACGACTTCACAGCCACAGACCATTTCTTATTTCATTAGTCTTGTTGACATACATAAGAGAAACGGGTTTAGTCTGTGCTGCTTCTAAGTGAATGCAAGCGACTCTGTTGAACTCCGGGCAATTTAGATACAGTAAATGGAAGCCTGTACATGATTACTGTCATTAGATTCTTTGTTTAATTCTAAATTGAAGTTCATTATATCCAAACTGTTAGCAGGTACACTGGCTTGCATGCTGTACATGAAGATCTTTATTTTTTTAACTCTAGAGGAGGAGACCACTTATGCTTCAAAAGTTGCCAAGTACATCTATCTAAAACCAGGGACTTCTATTGCCCTTTCTGAAATCCTTTTGCTTTGAGTAATTTGGCTTGTCCCCATTTTACATTTTTATTCCTGATTTCTTTTCTCCTTTCGCTAACTCATTTCAGGTTTGCACAAAATGGGGGGGATACAATTAGATACAATACTAATGCATCACATGGAAATAAAATCTAAACACCTTACAACCTCAGTGAAGTCTTTATTGTAGAAGGCTGAGTAGTTTAACATGAGACTATTTGGTGCTTCAGGAGATTTTGTTCCATAACAAGTTAACTCTTTGTATGTATCCCTGCTGTCATGTTAAATTTATGTGCATTTAAATCAAAGGATTGACAGTGTGAGTTATATTCAGAGGGCTAGGGAAGGCATCTTTTGGATATGGTAGGATGTATTTCTACAGTAACACTAAAATAGTTAATAAAAATGACAAGATTATGCCCTCATACACTTCACTCTACCAAAGACTCAGTCTGGGTTATCTCTAGTCTAAAATGGGTTCTAAAACTTCAATCAACCTGCATGATATTGGAAAATAAGCTACACTCCAGACTATGAAGAACACATTTGGATATCGAACAACATTACTGATGTTTTCAGCTCCTCAACATGAAATAAGTATTTTTCAGATTTTTCTGAAATTCTACTTTTTTTTTTTCTTGGTCCAACTGGAGTCAAGCTTACGGAAGCCAAAAAAAAAAGGGTTCTTCCCTGTTTGTTTATTTTATATTATCCCAGCAAATGCTCAAACAAACAAACACTGAGACTGTGAGAATTTAATCTATGGTGGAATTTTGCAGCAGTGGGATCCTTCCACGAGCACAGGGAGGCAGGGTTTTCATATCCTAACCGTGCTGAAGCAATTCCATACTCCGCAACAGTCACATGTTAATACCTATTAGTTCTGACACGGGTCTTCTCTTACATCAGAGGCTCGTGGATAATTCTCAAAGAGGATGGCACCTGGCTCTAAGTATTTATATTGTTAAAACACAAAAATATTTCAACCTGTCTTTCACCATTTTTTTTTTAAAAGACATTTATTTGGCTGAAAACAAGCACAGTTGTTGCTTGAACACAAAGGAAGGTACGAGCTTCTGAATGCCGCTAACTATGAAAGAGCAGCTTGCCAGTGGAAACGAAGCAACGTTAACATGATGTTACTACACACTTATTGCAAGCGTGTGATCCCCAAAATGAGATTTTATTAACGAAAGGACTCCAGCTGTGTTCCGGGGGACTGCCCTGGACATTTACTTCTGTAACCTGTGACCAGCAGCAGGAGGGATGGAGCTCAGCAATGGCACTGTTGCAGCAACTGTGTGGCACACGACAAGTTTCAGTTCATTGAATTTATGATGTGAAATTCCAGTCCTGATCATGAACACCTTCCCCTCCTCTCCTCTGAAAATTAATTCACATGAATTCCTGATTAATAATAAAAGGCTCTGCCATCAGCATTCAGAGCCCCAGCCGGGGCTGTCATGGCTCAGAGGGCAGAAATCTGCTTAGAGCTACTGGAGAACCCAACTGAATTTGTGGCGTCTCAGTCTATGAATGTGTAAGCACTTCATCTGTTCACCAAAACCACAATGTGCTGGAAATCAGCGGGCAGAAGTAGCTGTACATCCAACAGGTCACAAGC
The DNA here is from genome assembly GCF_963082525.1 of Nesoenas mayeri. Classification (NCBI taxonomy): domain Eukaryota; kingdom Metazoa; phylum Chordata; class Aves; order Columbiformes; family Columbidae; genus Nesoenas; species Nesoenas mayeri. Next base: position 28,611,873 of record NC_137554.1, on the reverse strand, counting down.
AGGGCTAGGGGGCAGCACACAGGCATTGAAACTATGGCCATAAAGCTGGGACTGCGACGGTTCCTGATGGATGGACAGGAAATTGTCTCCTCCAAAAGTTTACTTTTATCAAGAAAATGATCAGGCCAATTCACAACTTTAGACACTTATCTTTTTTCTGGAGGTTTCTGGCAATGCCTGTGTTATCTCCCCATGGGGAAATGCCATTTTGAGTCTGATGACCAGAGACAGAGTGGACAATGTCACTGTTTTTGTGAAGCTGGAAAGCCGGTGTCGCTCATTTGCCTGCCACCTGGGAATGATGAAAGTTGATGGCACAGCAGAAATCCTGCTTCACCAGAGTTAATCGGTCAAAAAAGCCATTTCCCTCACTTCCTACATCTATCTGACCACATTTCATGCACAAGGTAAGGAAAGGGGGGTATTTAGAAGATCTTATTCTGCAAGTGGTCGCTGGCATTGCTGAAAATAACATAGAAAGTAAGTTTCCAATATACTACAGCATCACAATCAGTACATCTACGCTACTAGGAATTCAGTGGAAAGCCATTTTCAAATAGATTTTCCCTGTCTCAATGACCAAATGTTTGTCCAACTGTTGCAGCACCTTGTTATAAAAATCCTAACCAGTGAATTTTGAGAAGTTGTTGCCCTGAATTAATACACAAAGCAGTTAAAAGATTGATGGTCTTCTCCATACCTCCTCATCTGTGACATTCACATCCACTTTTTTTGATCGAATGGCTTTGGTTACATAGTCAATGTTGTTTTCTCTGCAGTAATCAAAAATGTTCTTGTCCTCTTCCCTATTCAAGAAACAAAAACAGAAGAAGTACCACATTATTGAACAACACAAAGTATATGCACACCATATACTCTAACTTTGCTACAGACATTTCAATAGTATCACTGGACTGAAACAGACGTTTAGTATTGCACGTGCAGAATAACATGTTTTTTTTTCCAAGGTACAAGACAGAAGATCCCACCTCCTAGAAAACAAAGGGGTTTTTAAACTATATTATGCCAGGGCAAAAATCAGCTTATTCCCATGAACTGGCACAGGAAGCTTGTACAGTTCTCCAGCAAAAACCAAGTTCAAATCCTGGTATTTGCAATCCCACAGAAGATAAAGGCTAAAGCTGCTCTTCTCCCTACTATAGAAACTCCTAACAGCCACTCGGGGTCAGAGCGAAGGCCCTTTCAATGCCATCCATCTCCCACAGAGGCCACTAATGGTGGCTTGCAGGAAAAATCAGAAGAAATAGGACACACACAAATCAATCTGTCCCCAATTAGATCCTCCCAGCTGCAGAAACTCAGTGGCTTCAGGATTTCTGTAGGTAGAGGCTGCATCCCGATGAGCACATTTATCAGTGTTTTCCAGGTCCTTTTTCCACACTGTTCTGCTCTTCAACACATTCATACTCTCAGCCTCTCTAAAGGACAAACTTTACAGCTCAGTGTTCTGTGTGTGAAGGGCTGAACAGTGGGCAAGTACATTCTTTGGTGGCTTTAAAATAGGTGCCTGACATTATAACCCACTCTTCGGTAAGTAATTGCTGAGAGATTTGTGAAAGGGAGGTTGTTTTGCTCTCAGCCTTTTGGACATGAGAGAAGAGTCTCTGCAATGCAATGGGGCAGTTTGAGGAGAATTGATCCCCCAGTGCTATAGGGCAACAGTTGTCCTCGCATTCATCTGCACTGCTCTTGAAGCTCACAGGCTGAAGAACATCAGAGCAAGGAAAAGTGGAATATAAACATTTATATTCCTGAGCAATGGGTTACAAAGAAAAAAAAAAAATGCTTTTTGACCTGCAGTCCCAACAAAGATGAAGATACCAATGCCACCAAGACCATGTCCCCTGCTCCATGACACAACATCAACTTAGTCTTTTATTGTGACATACTCAGCTTACTACATGACACTGTTCTTCAGATCTCAAGCACCTGTTTTTTCTTCCTCAGTGCCAGCAAAAGGTGGGAAGAAAGTGTTGATATTCAGCTTTCTCTGAAGCCTTTCCTCTGACCTTGCTTTATCAGTGGCAGTGTCTCACACATCATCCCTGCTCTTTGTTCACAAGCAGTCCCTTTTCGCACACCTGAGTTGTATCTCTAGTGAAGAGCCAGGTGCCACACAAGATTTCACACTCCACGTATAGGCCTAGGGACATGATAAGTCTTCGAGTTTCTTAAGTAGCCTCCCGCAAACTCATTTGTTGGAGGTTTTGTCTGTACACTACACACAAGTTCCTGGGAAACAGATGGCTGCATACCTTGGAGGCAGTTACATTGAATTCTAGGGGAAAAAAAATAATCTCATGGTAGGATTAGACAAGGAAAAAGCTTATATGGTGTGAGATGGAGCTTGACAGACTCGTGATGGAGGTTATAGGACATGCCTGCCCCTACTAACAAGGCTGATCTGATAACACTGGGCAGCCCCTCCAGTCCTGCCTTGTTAGTCCAACCACTTAAACATCCTTGGCTGCCAAAACCAGCCTTTTGGGTCAAGCTGCTACTCAGACAGTAATCACCAGTCGTCCTACCACAGCCTCCTGACAAGCCTCCTACAGTCCTTTCCCGAGGATATTACTGTCTGTAAGGGGGAAATGACCTGACACAGCTATTCGGATATGATTTAGCTTTTCTGGAATAACCACCTCTGCAAATGGTCTATACATTCCCCTTTCCAAAAAACCACTTTTCTTTCAGAAGTCTCCACAATGGAATTAATCCAGAATAGCAATTTCCCCACCTGAACATAAGGTTTTGGGAAGTTTCATCTCTCTACTCTGCATTTATTTTCCAATAAGGTGTTCCTCTGCCCCTCATGCCCCCTTTAAAAAAATCAGCATATATTATCTCCAACTTTTCTATAAATATTAACAAGAAGAAACAAGCCTTTTCCTAAATAGATTCAAGGGAAAAGTCCATACTGTCATAATGAAACATTTTACCTGCAAACAAAATAGCCACATGAAGCTCTAGACATGTAAACCATTCTGATCCAGTCATGTGCCAAAATCAGGAAGGGAAATTAAGAGAAGAGCTCAGAGGAGTTAAATCCAGATTTCTAGAGGGACCAATACAAGGCAAAAAGCTCCACTTGAATGGTCGGAATGGAATAAAGACAAGTTACTGTTATTTGCTGACTTTGCATTCAAAACCACACATGACAAATAAGAAACATAGCTTAAAAACCTTGCAAGACAGACTGTTTTTCCCCTCTTTATTTCATGTGTGCATGTGTACATACTGAATAACTCCTCCACTGTAGTAGCTACAAGAACAAGGACGACGCGGTGTTTTCATCAGACCAGTTCCTAGCAGGAATTTGCACTCCACATAAAACTGTTGAGAGTCAACAACAAGGCCCAGAAATCGGTAGAAACAGTCTGAAACTAGATAGAAGTACATCGGAAGCACAAAAGTGACACTGCAAATACATCACTTAGATGTTATAGGGGTGGGGAACCCATAGCATTTCTATCAGTACTTTTAGATAAAAACCTCAAATAAACCTAAATTTAAGTAAAAATACAGCATTCAAGACATTTTCAGATGGGAAAGACTGAAATTCAGTCTAAGGGAGATGTGTAAAAATATTTAAAACCTGTAGCTAACAGGAAGACACGGATGTAATTCTGCATTTCACACAATCTGACACGGAAACAAGCAGCAGCTCTTCTTGTTGAGCTAAAAAGGAGTCTCCAAGTCAGTGACAACTTGACTGTCAGGAAAGGCAGGGAACGTGTTTATATCCATTTCCTGAGGAAGGCCAGAATCTTATCTTCTCCATCGCTGACACGTGTTCAATGCCCAAAGCTGTTCTCTTCTGCTCCTCCCCAATCCCAATAAGAGATGCTAACCCTGATTCAGTCTCCAGCTGCAGCATCCCTGTTGCCTGCAGGTAACCCGTGGGCAGCTTCTTCCACCCTCGGATAAAAGGCTGTGGAAGGAGTTAAACCGAGCCACCCTGCCCAGGCTTGGAAGGCTCCACAAGCCTTCAAAGTCTGAAACACGTGTTAACGCAACAGTTTTAAACAGCTCACGGGAGAGATCCGCTGCCAGTTAATCAGGCTTCACTTCCTTCTTACCTGGAGCGCTGCAAATCTCCTTGCTTTCCAAATTACCATGAAAACGGGGCACAGAAGATATCTGAAATTCAAATATTCTACCTTGGCACATAGAGCATCCTTCAGATTTGCCCTGTCCCCATTTCCCCGCCTTGCAGGTTACCTCCAGCACAAAGCTCTACCCATAGGGCTGCCAGTGGCTGCTGCTTTGGGTGTCCTTTCCCCTTTTTCCCAGGGCTGGTCCAAGCCACATCCCTGCAGCCCCAGGTGCCACTAACAGGTGGCTTTGCCCTCCTGGCACAGTGCTGCCGAGCAAGGGGGAGTGCAGTGGAGCGAAGCCAGAGGCGTGCGGGGAGCCCGGAGACACTCGCAACACTTACCGCTTATGTCAAGGCCCTCGGCCCCCAAGGGACCCATTTTCACATAATCTATAATTATCTCTTCGCTTTAATCGCCTCGTCACTTCTGAGGCTCTCCTGGGCACAGGAAGAGGAAAAGCTCATTAACTGAACCTTTTCTCCTCTCTCCAGCCACCCATAGCTTTTAATTGCTTGGTGTTGTTATTATCTATCAGTGCAACTGGGATCATTTTCATAAGAAAGGGTGGTGGGAGGGAGGGAGGCAGGAGCGGGTCCCTGAGGTATGCACCACAGACAAACCTTTGCTTTCTCAATTATTTATGCCAGCTGAGGTTTTACAAGCTGAATAAATCCATAACTCAAGTTTATTTTGAGCCGGCAGGCTGTCCCGGGGGAAGTGTTGCCCACTTGCCGGCACACTCGTGTGCCGTCCTCTGAGAGCAGCCGGGACATAGCGAGACATGTGTCATCCAATTCCCCACCCTCTGCCGCACGCACTTTGGTAGATTAGCGGTAGCACCGGAGTGGAGTTGGCCGTGCAAATCCCAAATAGGAGCTGCCACTGAAGGATGGGCTCTCCCAAAGGGAAGGCAGGCCGGAGCCAAGCCGCCCCTTTGCACAACAAAGCAAAGCCCCAAGGGTCACCACTCTGGGGACAATAAAAAGGGGGAAAGCAATAAACTTGGCAATCATCCTGAAGTCAGGGACTTGTTGGCTAAAGATCATCAGAAGAGCATCCATTTCTAAATAACACTGACCTGCAAAAAACCCAAACACCAGCTGCCCAGACCTGCAGGTGTTTTGTTTGCGATGTGCCACAGCTGAGCACGCTGCAGCACACCCGGGAAAACTCTTCCACAGGGATTGCACAGCATTTGTGCGAGCAGACGACGCCTGTGGCACAGCCACTCAAATGCACGCACGATGCCAGCACGAGCACCCAATTCCCAACATGACCAGGATGCTGGCTCCTGCATCTCTGCAGCATCTCTCATCTCCAGTGTTCCCGAAAACAGGCTGGAGAGAACAAAACCGCAACTATGCTCCGGAGCGCCAGGCTCATCTCAAAAGCCATCACCACTCCAAAGTGGCATCCTTGCAATGGATACTGGAAGCAGCTCTTTAAAATTCAGCAGCCTTTGTGCCTGACCACACGCAGTGACCTCTGGTATTTTCTGCCAAAACAGTTCATTTGTCTCGCACAACAACTAATCAATTCCCGAGGCCATCCATCACGGGGGCTCGTGCGAGCTGGCCCAGCAGCAGGGCCAGATGGCGGCTGCGTTAGCGGGATTAATACAATTCTGATAGATTACGCAGCATCAGGCGGGCTCCCGAATACAAGGGGTGCCCTCTCCACACCCCCATCCTAAATGGAGCCCCACTCGTGACTGGGGTTGCTCCCAAGAGTTATGGGAAGAGGTGGAAATTTCTACCAGAAAAGGGCTTCTTCAGCATCCCTGGGATGGCAGAACTGTGAAGTTCAGCTCACGGAGGCTGCTGTGCCGACCGGTGGATGTGGTTCCCGTTCCGGCATGCAGCCCACAGCAGAGTACGGGAGGGCTCCTCCCGTGGAAGTGGGAAGGGACACAAACATTTAGCAACGTTATTAATAATATTTCACATTCTCCATCTGCCAAGTCAATGCTTTCGTTTGCTGGAAGCACTTATAAAATGCCTCCCCCGCACTTCTGCTTTAAAAAAAAATATTAAAAAATAACTTTAAAGTTGAATTTCCAATGCTATGGTATTTTTGGCATCTCCCTCAGTTTGTGTCTTAGATTAGATTTATATTGGTGACACATCAGTCAACCTCATCTCACTGCTCATTTCCCAGGGTTTGTGAAACTGTAATTATAGCTATTTGATCATGAAAGAGCTCAACTACTGCTGCTTTTGTTCTGGTAATAAGACAAGAAAAGAGACATAAAGCTTTATATAGCAGTAAAACACCCCACCACTATACCCAGCCTGCAATCACAGATGATTTCCAAATCCTTCCTTCCAGGGGAACCTCCAACTCCCATCATCAGTCACCAGCATGCATTATTTTTCTGTAACGCCTGAAGAAAGGTAAGTGATTTGCAGACAAACACACAGGCAGAGCACTATGTTAATACATTCTGCAACTGCTCCCCATTAGTCACTGAGGGTACTTGAGCTCTTTATTGCCAGGGTTTATTAATGACTCCTAATTGACGACCAGTGCCCAGCACCCCAAAGTAAATAACTGCTACGTCTCATTAGCTCAAGAGACCTTCTCCTGATTTGAGGATTGATCTACGAACACACAAATTGCACTGATTTAACTGAATCTCTTTCTAAATTGATTTAATTAGGTCGGTATAACCTGTTTCTATGGATGTTCTTGAATTTATTTGGAAACAGTGCAGGGTACTTCTGTGAGCCAGACTGACCATTTTTCTATCTAGTTCTCAAAGCAGAAACATTTGAGATAATTAGTGATAAGGCAAAAATCAGCCCTGGCACCATCCCAGTTCCTCCTACTTCTGATCCACCTGACTTTAGGGCAGGGTATGGTAACTCCACTCAGTCCAACATTTACAGATTTGCACCCTAAAACCCAAGCATTTCATTCCACAAAAAGAATGTAAGCATTATTTATGCATAATTTTAGACAGTTTGAAAGCAATGGTTTTGCTGCTTTGTTTGGTGTTTTGCTGCTGATGGTAAACTGGTGGTTTACTCTATTTAAAACAAGATCTCTTATCTTCCTGTTACATAGCAGTAGCTTGGAGGAGGTTAATAATTTGATAAACTGTTTTCAAAAGCTTCAAGAATAAAATTAGTAAATCTGCATAGGTGAACCCTCAAAGGCCTGCACGTGCATTCCTGTCTATCTCCTGGCGCAAGGCGAGGCTGTGCCGATGTCAGGCTCCAGATAAATTAGACAGCCCTTTCCTGCCTTCGCATCAGCGGAATCCTAAAGGGCACATGGTAGGCTGGGTTTGGTAGAGTAATGCCTGCCGAGAAATCACTTTCAGCCATCTGGCAGAAACCAGGGCTGATGAGACTTTGAGTTTTGGATTTCAGTACACAAAACAAAAACAAATCACCTTTTTCTGGGCTTCCTTAATGTGATCCTGTAACTAGGAAATGTTTATCCTATCAACAGCCCTAAGAAGCAGAGACTGAAGTGGTTTAATTTGTACACCCATTTTTGCAAACTTGTAAAGCTTCAGTAGGGCCATAACAAGTCAAAATAGTTTGCATCAAACTTTCTTTTCTGGGATCTTAGGTTCTGAGGTAGCTTGCATTTGGGAAAATAAGGCAAGACTGGCAAGGAGGACTGTAAACATGCTCAAGTGACTTGCAGCTGGGGTGCAGAAAAGCACATATATTGTATTAATTGTTGTTTAGCCCTGTGTGTTGGACAAGCAGAACATCTGTGTATAGGTAACACAGGCCTATGAGAGGCTTACAGGCATCCTACCAAACATGCCTGAGATTCCTGCCCTGCTGCGGGAAGGATCAACGCACAGTGGTAAATTACACCTGTGTGAATCCTTGAAATCCAGGGAAAACAGGAGGTTTGGTGATCCCTCAGCACGGACCGAGCTCCGCGGTGCCTGTGTCCCTCTGCCTGGGTGCTGCTTCAGGGATCCCCCAGTTGGTGAGGTCAGTAAAATAAATTTACTCTCTGCATTTCATTCGTGGTTTTGTGGTTGTTCCTGCGTCCTGCCTCTGCTGGCTCACACAACACACACATGCACTGAACTTGCCCATAACTACCAATGTGTTTATGCTGGCTCAAGCTATTAAATTTTCTTTCCCTTAAAATATTTTCACTGTCTTTCTCTACAGAAAATGCTTTAAGACTACATTCTATTGACAAATGTGCTTAAGTATTGCTGAATGCTAACCTTATGTTCTTTTAAGTAACCATGCACAGCCTTAGAACAGTCACCCTTCCCAGGCGAGTGGTCTGACTATCAAACCAATTCACTCCGTGCTTGAGATAAACTTGGATGCCAAATGGAAAGTCTAGAGCCATCCTCCTTTGGCTCATCTCCTTGCAGATTTGGTACCAGGGCAATTTTGCTTTTTAGGGCTGTGCTTTTACTATTATAATTAACACCATTAGAGATGTGCCTGTATTTGCACATGTTTATTCCCTGTTCCAGTAAGAGAATGAACCGCAGACAAAAGCCATAATAGATGGGCAACTACACAGAGAAAGCTGAAGCTGTACAGTCTGCACACAGGTGAGATTACAATGACACTTGCTCACTGAAGATACTGATGCCTGTGAGTCAAGCTGTGCTAAAGGATCACGAGATTCCATCCTGCCAGCAGTCGGGAGACTTCATTTAACTCCCCTTCAACAGAATCACCCAATTCCAGCTGTGTCAGAGACTATGTCTTCCCAAGGCCTCATTTTCTGAGGACTAAAGCTACACTACACTAAATAGACAGCACATATGTACCTCATGGTGTATTTGGAGCTGTACTTCAAGTCCTGCACAAGTCCTGTTCTCCTGAAAACAAAACCAAAATATGACAAGAAGATGTGGACTAGTCAAGCCAACCAGAGCAAACTCTGTTCTCCTGTACGTTGTGCTGTGTTTCATACCCAAGGAGGGGCAGAGGCAGGATTCAGGACGGCCAGGGCTCTGAAAGCACCGTAGGATTAAGCACAGCTTGTTCTCAGCACCCAGCACTGGGCAGCATTGACATGTTCCACTCCTAAAAGAAGAGCTCAAACAGAATTTAAAGCACAAAGTCAAACTGTGAGAGCAATGATGTTGCCTGAGACTGGCACTGACAGAGCAGGGAAGAAAAAGCTTGTGGCGAGCAGAAATGTTGTTCCTCAGTGTGTTAAACCAAGGTCCCTGAGCACCTCTGGTCAAGGTCCAGAGGCAAGTGACAAATGTGAAGGCCACCCCCAGCCAACCCTTCCACCTCGCTATAAAGCGGATCGCAACACCAAGGGACATGCCCGCGCTACTGCCGAGCACAAAACTGCCACTCTTTGCTTACATGGAGCGGCCACATAAATTTCTACCTTACAAAGGGTTTGGAGCCACCTCCTCAAGACTTATTTTATTAGTTTGCGACAAGAAGTCAAAGAAATGCTGTGTTAGAGTTTTAACACTTTGGGAAGTTCTCAGCAAGCTTGGGAGGCTGTGTGTAGAGACATCAGTGTTTATCTTCGAATTTCCTCAGACTAAAATGATGCAAGACATTCAATAAAACAAATACGATCACACACACATAACTGGGTGACTGCACCATGACAGCAAACATCGCTCAAATTTAGCCTTTCCTGACTGTTCATTTTAAATAAAATTTGGTGCTGTACTCCGAAAGATTCTCCAGGTAATCATTTAGGTATTGGAGTTAATATTATAAACACGATTAGTAGTCCAGAACAGCAAAAAACCCAACCAAACAAAAAAACCCAGCTGTCTTTATTCAGTAGCTAACATCAATTACTACTTGCACCTTGACAGTTTCTAAATAGCAGCCATTCTAGTTCAGAAAACGTGTTTCTGCTATGCTGGCTGCAGATGCTAGAAAAAATTAATTTGATATAAGGTACAAACTCTCCCTGAAGGCAAACATTGTCCAACATTAAAACCTTCACTGAATGATCCTTATGAATGTATTGGGAAAGAAATAACTATTTGAAAAAGGTAGTGTCTGAATAGCTTTCTATTAAAAATATCCAATATTACCTTTTTGAGCCATATAACTGAAAAATGGGAAGCCTTGCCCTTCCCCCACATCTTGTGCTAGGGAAAGGTTACTACCTGGCAATGATACAGGCAGTTATTGATTTAAATGATTATGGACCTGAAAAGTTCTTTCCTGTCATTTATTATCCTGTTGTAGTTGCCACCACACTTGTCCAATATTAAAAAAAAAAAAAGCTTAAAAAAAGGGCATTAGAAAAATACTGGTTTTAACTGAAATCCTGCACAGATAATCACCTGATTGTTTCTTCTTGATATAATGAGCTGACAACTGGGCCTCCAAAGGCAGTTTTGCTTTCCTTTCCCCTCTTCTCTGTTGTCTGAAAGAATAAAAGAAATATTGGTTCAGCATCCTGGCTCCCATCCTGTTGCAGTCGTCTCCCACCCCCTCCCCTGCCCCAGAGATGGCATCAGCCCCCTGGAAGCCCCAATTTCACAGCAGAGGGCATCTCATGACCCTACTTGCTCCAGAACAGCTGGATGGATCCCTCAGCAGATGGAATCAACATTCCTCTGAGGGTAGCCCAGGAGGCCACCCAAAAAGCCAGCTTGGCAACCTCACTGTCCCACTCACAAGCCCAAGCGCGCTGCCTCCGCTCGCTCCCAGTCGTGGCCCCTTAGGACCCAAAAGCCGAGCCTCTGTGAGGCAGCATAATGTTCTGTTACTAGATTGCAAAGCTTGCCTTTATAAATCTATTTAATATAGATTTAAAATGAAATTTTATAATGGGCAGCATTTCCAAATGATTTACTCCCAGGAACTCTAGGATTCTGAATGATTCCCACCATAATAGAAATGAACAATTAGAATAATGATTGATCGATACGGAGCTTCAAGCCTACCTTTAAAAAAAATTCAAAAAGGAATAATCCTGCAGCTTGGGATCTTCAATTGGCTGATTTTACATGGGTGCCAGAGCTCCAGAAGTGGCTGAGTGCTGCTGCCTGACAGCTTGGCCCTACCAGGGGTGCAGGGCACCAGCAACCCCAACCCTTCCAAAGGCATCTACTATTCTCAGTCTTCAGGTGAGCAGTCAAAACTGCTTTGCAATTCACAGCAGTAATTCTTTGTAAAACCAGCCCATTCATTGCAATATGTTGCTGTTGATTGATAGTTCTGTGGCAAAAGATTGTCACACCCAGGGTGAATAAAATCTGCAAAGGGAAAGCCATCCCAACCTCTTGCAGTCTCTCAGTAGCTGCAATATGTTGCTTATTACAGCAAAAAGTTACTGCCTTGTCAGAATTCTACATAGGAAGATGTTGATTTTTTGTTAATAAAACATGCTTACATTTGTTTTTCTTCCTGCTCCCTGAGCTGCTTTTGTTTTAAAACAATCTACAGTTTCCTCATAATACATTTAATTTAACATTCTGCACAGTTTGAACCATTCAGTTCCACCTTTCAGCTCTCCTGTTTCAGCCCAAAGCTATAACATTTAGGTTTGTAGATACCACAGACATAAGAGAAAAAATGGAAATTGGCTTTGAAAACTATTCTGTGGCAAGTAGGCTTTCTTTAATTTAGAGCAAAAGATGACACAAAGTTCTCTTTTCCTGAAGGGAAAGGGCTTTGGAGTCTTTAGAGTGCAATGCCCCTCTTAAAACAATTGTTTAGCAGAGAACCTTACTGTCCATCAATTATTTCCACACCAGTTACAAAGAAAATTAATTTCAAATCATCTGCTAGCACATGCAAGAGTTATTCCTACCACGTGAAGCTATACTCACAACTTGCCTCTCCCTTTGATATTGAGGACAGTGGTCAGAAATTACAAAAAGTTTTAATCTATATTCTCTCATCTCTTCCCACTACAGTTTTTGGTTATTGCTTTTTTTCAAAGTCAGAAACAACACTAGAGAAAATACATTTCATCTTTCTAGAGGCAGAAATCGTAAGAAAGGTTTCTTGGATTAAGTTCACCTTCTTTGTACAACCAATGCATTTCTACCAAAGATTAATCACGTTGATTGAGTACACATAAGGTCATCGGGAAACGCAGCGATAAAGGCTTTCCCAAAAAATGCTCAGGCAAAAACTTCTCTGGCTCTTAATCCATATACGAGTTCTTTGTCCAAGTAGCTTTTCTTTCACCTCTTTCACATAGAAACAGGTAACTCTATATTCAACTTATGAATGTTGCACCAAGTTTATTTCATCCCAGCCCTCAATATGTAGAATGAGATTATGAAAAATGTCCAGGAAAAGTCTCTGCTCTCCTAGAATTTAATGTGCACCTCTGCTCTGCAAAGCCATGACAGACAGCACTGGGCTCCACTGCTCATCACCCTGGGGCTTCCCAAGGGGAATCTACCCAGGCTATGCGGAACACTTGCTGCTCCCCAAAACATTAACTCTGCCCCAACACAGACACAAATTAGTTTCTTACCAGCCGCCTTTGATAACTTGCCTATGCCATGAGCTCATCTGCCTGCTTCCAATACCTCTATGGCCCAGTGTGCCAGGGACCCACAATATCTGAGCATAACATGCTAAACTGAGTAATGAAAGAGACAGGACAAAGCAGTTGCTCCTTCCCAACCAGGTCACAGCTACTGCTCTATCAGAATCCAGTTTTTATTTGTCACTCGTACCAAAGAGATCAGTAACACTTTTCCTTCTTAAGTCTCAAGACATTTCTGCAGCAGAAGAGGGCTGGAAAGATATAACTACTATGTGGATCTCAATTAAGCCAGCTCAATTTCTTTCACTGCTGGCAGTGCTGCCCAAGAGCGCTGCAGATATACATGTAACTAATGATAGTTAGGAAATAACATGATCCCAGGCTCCCATAATTTGCAACCTGAATCCGAGAGAGATGACAGCAGCGCTATCCACAATCAGGACCATGTAAGAGAGATGCTGTAGAAAAGACAAAGTTACTGAGGGGTTCACCCTCAGACTACCAGTTAAAAACTGGGGGGATAAAGGAGAATTTGTGACAGCACAGGAAGAAAACTTTGAGGATTGTACTCGAGGGCCAAAGCACAGGCAGTGGCGTGTAAGAGATGTGTGAACAGATTATAGAGAAATGTAAGAGATGCCTTAAGAGGCGCTGGAAATTACGGAATCACAGAATCGACTGGGTTGGAAAAGACCTCAGAGATCATCGAGTCCAACCCTTGGTCCAACTCTAGTCTGTTTACTAGATCATGGCACTAAGTGCCACGTCCAACCTCACTTTAAAAACCTCCAGGGACAGCGAGTCCACCACCTCCCTGAGCAGCCACTTCAATGCCTGACCACTCTCTCGGTAAAGAATTTCTTTCTAATATCCAGCCTAAACTTCCCATGGCAGAGTTGAAGCCCGTGCCCCCTTGTCCTATTGCTGACTGCCTGGGAGAAGAGACCAATCCCCACCTGGCTAGAACTGCCCTTCAGGTAGCTATAGAGAGTGATGAGGTCACCTCTAAGCCTCCTCTTCTCCAGACTAAACAACCCCAGCTCCCTCAGCCTCTCCCCATAGGTCTTATGTTCAAGTCCCTTCACCAGTTGTGTTGCTAATTGCTGTGTTTTCCCCTAATTCTTGCCCATTGATTCTCCGTTGCTTGTGTACAATTAAAGCCAATATCAAAGTCACTATTGCTCTTGACAGTTAACTTTAGCAGGTGGATCTGGTTGACCAAAGCCAGCATCAATCACGGGCAAATTTGTGCTTCAGTATGCAGCATCCGTACTCATTAAGAGACATTTTCAACTCCCCTGACTCCCAATCTGCTCATGGACTGGCACAGGGAACTCCACTAAGCCCAGAATGATCCTTCTCAAATGTCACCAGGAATGCCAGAAGAAAAGCCACACTCCTCTCGGAACAGACAGCAGAGCATCCTCATCCCTGCCTCAGCACACTGTATTTGTCAATAAAAGAGCAGCTTGATTCAAGGTACAATCGCATTTCGACTGGCTGTCACTGACAATGCTGCTCCAGACAGCCCCAAAGCCTGACAACCACTTTCTGAACAAAATGGAAATACAGGGACTAATATTTGCTAACATCATTAATTCATTTTTTTTCTCCACTCCCCCTTCTTCCTTTATCCACGATGTCAAGATGTATACCTTTAAATTGTTGTCAGCCATAAAACAGACGTTGTGTTCCAGTTCAGAGGTTAACATATAATGACAGACACATTAAAAAACCCTGTCCAGTGCCTCACTGACAATTTCAGCTCCATCTTCTCTTCAATGAGACAGTAGCTCAAACTCACTTATAAGCTTTAACAACATTAAAGTCTAATCATGATTGAAAAATAAAGGAGAAAGAGAAGATAGTTTTATCATAGTAAGCATTATGGAAACTGAAAACAATTAGAGACAAACATTTTCTTTGTGAGGGTTTTAAGTTCACCTTCTATTTTGGTCTTAAAAGCCTCCCATGATCACAGCATGATCCATTTCTCTTCTTGCATTTTTGGAGAGCAAGATAAAAATTATCATGTAAGAGGAAGATCGGTAGTTTTCTGTTGGGGCTTGGTTTGGTGGGCCAACCTCTTGCTGTATCCCTGAAGATGGGACAGAGATTTATTATTTTTCATCTCCAAGCCCAAGATTCGTTTCAGTCCACACAAAACAGGCTACCGCAGATTTAACACAATGGCCCTTCGCAGGGCCCTTGCGATGACTCACTTCAAACTCATGTGCCAGAACTTATAGAGATGCAAGTGAACTTACTATTGGTGATGAGCTAGGACTGAACTGGACCAAACAATACCCAGCTATTTTATATGTAGGGTGAGGGATGCACAACTCACAGAAGTAAAGGTACAGGGAAGTCCTGCAAGATGCCACAGAATAGCAAGAATAGCACAAGTTTCAGGTAAAGCTTTTTTTTAAAGAAATACCATAACTTTGAGTTAACAGAACAGCTAGACTCTAAGCATAGGTTAAATGTAGAGCATCCCAATTTTATCCAGAGCAAAATGAGAACTCTGCCTGGCCAGTTCTGCATGTCTAGACACCCAGCAGAGATAGCTGTTTGGCAAGGTGTTGCCCAGCATTTCTGTCACACCCTCAGTTTCCTCATATCTCACCCTGTCTTTTCTGCACACCCAAAACTTCAAGTAGTTTCATATGCATAGATATCTGAGAAAAAGAGAAACCTGTGAGCAAAAAGGTTCATCTCCTCAAAATATTACACTTATCTTTGAAGTTACACCGACTAATGCCTTGAAACAGTCAAGACTTAAGTTCTTTATCATCACACACCTTGGAAACAGAAAAGTGAGACAACTTAAATGAGAGCTATGCATCAGGATCTCACATCCGAGCCACCTCACTGCACAGAAGAAGTTCTCTCACCTGCTCAGAGGCTACTTATTGTTTTATTTTTCCTTTCCTGGCTCATGTCTCAACTCCCCAAACTACACCTTGGCTGCCATGGCAGGAGACATCCTGTAACCCCATCAGGCTCACGTGAAGGCACAAGTAAATCCCTGAAGTGTGCTGATTGACTCGTAAGTAAGCTGGTATAGTCTCAGGTGACAAGTTTTATGGAAGACACTTCACAGAGTTAAGCCAACATTAGATCTCAAGGCCTGCTCTGCTGGCCACCACGTCCCTGTAATGCTCTGGATTAACATTTCTGGACACAATTTGAGGAGTGAGGATTATTACGGAGGCAACAAGAAAACAAAGTCTCCTAAAGTTTCAGGCACTCGCCTCCCTCTGTGCCATGGCCTGGCCATCCCCTGGGAAGGGACCGTGGGCAGACACTAATGGTATTTGACAGCAGCAATTACACGCAAGGCTGGAGATTAGAAGCTCGTTAATTGTGTGTGCCATAATTGCTGCCGTCTTTTCCTTTGCTAGTTCAGGCCAGTGCCAGGAGAGCCAAGGGGAGGAGAGTGTGCTCCACCCCAAATGCAGGTGGTCCGAAGATGAGAGCCCTTGGACAGGGAGATGTCCCCAACACGGCGGGAGGCTCCTGACCCCAGAATAATGCGGCATGGCAGCTAATGAAGCATGAAATGAGGACAATGTCCTCTTCCAGAGGTATTTTCCACCTGTATCTTTACAGCTGGGCTGAACTTCATCCTACCTGCAACAGGTGGGGAGGGAAATATTAACCCTTCAGAGGTGATGCTACTAAAAGGATTTTTTTTTGCCATCTATAAAATTAAGCAGTGTATTAAACACTTGAACAGGACTAATAAAATCCTCCCTTCTCCACCAAAATGCATGAGCTCAGCATTTCCCCCCACTCTTTACAGGCTAGCAGAGGCCAGTTATATCTAAACAAGATAAAAATCCAGCCCAGCAGAGGACAGCCTCCTTGGGATACTCTGCTGCAAAGCCACCTTTCATGAGAGGCTGCTGTCCCCCCTGCACCAGCCGTATTAACAGCAGTCATAAACAGACTATTTTAATATTCTTCTCTCAACAATCCTTCTTGGCTCCCGGCAGCAGCTGGGGGAGAGTGTGCACATGACTCAGCACCTGGAGCCTTTTCAAGAGACCAGGACCTGTACAATTTGAGCACGGTGTCCTATAAAAACCAGCAGTGTGCTCCACAGGATAACATGGGGAGGGTGAGTTGGTTGTTCTAAATATTGCAGAGAGTTTAGTTCACATTCCATTAATGGCTACATTAAAAAAAAAAAATCTGGTTCTTTTAAATCTCATTGTAGAATTTCCTTTTACAAATGTGATCTAAGGGTAAATATTTTCCAGATTAGATTAAAAAAAATAAAAACAAACATACTATAATAGATTGTGCTGCATAGCTAAACAGCACTGATCTAAAACAAGGCTTGTAGATTACTCATTGAGCCTATAACCAGTTAATAACTTCACCATAATCACAGTTGGAAATTAGTAGTAAAGACAGCCAGGGGAGGGGAAATTAATGTAAAATGCTTAATGTAATTTTGAGCAAATTTTATGCCGGCTAGTAGCTGTGATTTCATGACTCACGATAAATTAACATATGCATGGAATGAAATAATATGCACAATCAAAAGACAAAACGCAGTGGCTTTTGGAGTTGTTTTTTTTTAATGGAAAGACATAGTAGGCGGCAAACACGAGACTGACAGCAGACTCCTTCCCTCATCGCCTTTTCGCAGACTCTGCAGTAAATAGACTCCCAATGCCTGCAGACCAAAGGCTGAAGCAGGTGGGATGTTTGCAGCCTTCCAGCCAGAGGCAGCTTGTGGAAATAGGGAGCTGTCACAAGGGGAACACAGAGCATTGCATTGGCCACCCTGGAAGCTAGCAATCACCTCTGCCACAGCGCCCGTACCAAAATCCACCAACACCCAGGCAGAGGGGATCAAGCACACATACAAACACAGCCCATACTGTAATAGCTGTGGGGTTTTTTTTGTCAACAGAAGATAGTAATTTATATAGATTTACATAGATGTTCCTGTAGGCAAGAAATATAGAATAATTTTGGTTGGAAAAGACCTTTACAATCATTCAGTCCAACCGTTAACCTCACACCACCAAGTCAACCACTAAACCATTTTGTCAAGAACCTCATCCACATGTCTTTTAAACCCCACCAAGGATGGTGACTCCACCACCACCCTGGGCATCCTGTTCCAATGCCTGAGAGCAATATTTCCCAATATTGAATCTACATCTCCTCTCGTGCAACTTGAGGCCATTTCCTCTCATTCTATCAGTTCTTACTTTGGAGAAGAGACCAACATGCTCCATGCTCCAACCTCCTTCCAGGCAGTTCAGAGATCAGAAGGTCTAATCTCAGCTTCTGTTCTCCAGGCTGAACCCCCCAGGTCCCTCAGCTGCTCCCATCACACTTGTGCTCCAGACCCTTCCCCAGCTCCACTGCCCTTCTCTGAATATACTCTGTTCAGAAGATATTCTGAGGCAAACTGGAAATACTGGAAGGCCAAACTTGGGCTAAAACATGCATTCTGAAGCTGAAGGCAGCCCTGACTCTTGAGATCCAAAGCAGTGATAGGACATCAGTCCCCAGCCTGTGTCTTGACACATTGATCCTCTCCTTGCTGGGGTGACACTGGGCCAGACAGCATCACAGCAGCAGCAGAGACCAACCTCCCCATTCACAAAAGGAACGGCTCCAAGGCTGCTTGACCAGCGTCGCTGAAACCTGCTTCCTCCAACAGACCTGTGGTAAAGGCAAAAGGTGGATTTATGAGCTCTGCAGACAGAGGAACTGCAGAATAAAGAGATCTGCACCGGTCCCTGTCCCCACAGACCTGGGTGAAGGGAGGATCAGGGCAGACCCGCAGGAGCAGGAGGTTTCTGGAAGCACAGAGTGTCAGCACCTGCAGGCTCAGCCAGGAGGATTCAGCAGGATCGGGATGCAGTTGCCGGCTGAACAGCCCTCAGTGCTGTGCACTGACCCTGTGTCTGAGCCTCCACACACCTCTGCCTGGGTTAGTTCAGCTAAAAAATACTTATAAGGATGCTCTAGAGACATGTAAGGAGTGCCATCTTTCCCTACAATAGGAATAATTCACTACAACAGTATGTAAGTACTAGAATGTACATGCTCTTTTAAAGGATAATTCCTTTTCCACTCTGAGACAAACAGCACTTACAAGACATTAATCAATGTGTTAGCTAACATCCACACAAAATCTTAATCTCTAGTAATTACACTCAATACCTTCTTGATACTTCAGGAAAAAAGCAAGTTAAACATAACCACTTACAGCTTTTCAGTTTGAAAAAGGTTATTTCCGCTAAAGAAACAGCTTAATTATGCTATAGCTTATGTTATACACAAGGTAATTACAGTTCTTTTCTCCTAACCAGAAGCATACGCTATTTTTACTCAACACATTCTCTCTTTTAAACCAGCCTTTACACAGCCATGTGAAGCAGCAGGGTCCATGGACCCTTCCTGTATCTAAATCCTATCAAGTAAATACCTACAACTCCACATCTAAAGAAATCAAGGCATTACATATTCCACAGTAAGGTAAACCCAGAATTTCTACCTAAGTTCCTGAATTTTTTTTTAACAGCCTCTAACACAGCAACTTGAAAGTTCTGCAACAGCAACACCTCGCCTCTGTCAGGTCCATACTGCAACCTCCCCCAACTGGTTTTATACAGTGGAGTTTCAGTACAGAAATGCACCTAACAGGAAAGTTTTGATTGCTGGTAGAGTCACTTATGCCACAATATTGCTCTTTTTTGCTTACAGCCTCACACAGCAGCTTCATAAAAGCAAGCTTTTTCAATGCTTTTTGTTATCCACATTTTTGTTGCTGGAGAGAAGCAGCATTGCTGCTAAAATCTGCAGCAAAAGCAAGCTGCACGTGGCATTTAAAAGGCTGCTTGCCTTGCCAGAAACTGCCACCTCAAGACAGGAATGGCAGAGGGCAACACCTGGTTGCATCTCAGCCACTTCAGCTTGTGCTCTGACATCTTAAATTCAGTCTCGCCCTCTCAATCCCAGACAGAACAAGCAGGTGCTGTGGGATCACACAGCAGCCATGCAAAGCCTGTTACTTCCTGACATCTATTCAGGGGGAAAGAAAAAAGCAACTACGCTCCAGCTGCACAGAAAGTTAGACAATAAAGTACCTTTTCTCATTTTATTACATATTATCATTAAAAACCAATAGTTTTCATATATATGTATATTATATATAAATGTGATTTTTTTTTCTCCAGTTGCCTCTGGGATATCTGGCTAACACGCCGTGTCTTAATCCACCAGTAAGCCAGGAATCAGGACACCGGGATGTCGCCCACATCACTATGCTGCAGCAGCACACTCAGCGTCAGCAAGGCAGAGCTACACCTCTAATTATTCTTTTTCCTGAATACATTCCAGATAGTACAAGATATTTTCTTGAGTTAGAGCAAGATGATGAAAATTAATTCATTGACGTATTCAAAAGGAACAAATATTTCATCTTCACTTAAATGTTCAACCACAATCACTGTATCGGTAGCCAAAAAATGATGAACCCCCCAATTTCTTGCCTGCAATTCCAGAAAAGAACTACTGTGACATCAAGTAGCTGCAAGAGAATATATTATGCTGCTCACAGTACACTAACAACATAATGCATCAGCGCTGCTGGATCTGAGCTGGAAAAATAGGGGCTAACATCATTACAATCAAAAGTTAATCCTTACAGAGGTAGCAAGATTGTGTAGTTAACATATAGTATGTTTTTAGCGAGATCAGGCAGCTTAAGAGGAGGGAAAGAGACGAGATATAAACTCTTGTAATGATCATTCTTTCCTTTGAAGAAGATCAGGAACATAGAAACATGGGCATCCTCTGTATAGGATTCCAGTGCAGCTTTCAATACACAACTGTCTGCATTGCTGGTTTGCTTTCTGAAGTTCAATCTTTCTAAAATACAGGCTTGCAGCTTGGCACTGTTGTATTTCAATCAATCGCTTGAACAAGGATTGCAATGTCATAAATAAAAGGAGCTGAGGCCATAAATTTCTACGGAGATGTAAAATCAAAGAGAACAATCCAACAGACTCCCAGGGGGTGGGAGCCTGACACATATTCCAGCTGTTTATATTTCTACTATGAGACACTTGTTCATTTTAACTTTTTCACTTCTGCACCGCTTCCCAGAGCCACAATTTCAAAAAACTGGAAAAAAAAAATCTCACTCTGGACCTGGCATTTTGGTTTGTGCACTGCAATAAAATGCAGCCACAGAAGACAAAAAGCCCTGTAATTTATCTAGCTTATCCACGGGTAAAATCCCAGACCACCGTGGCTGACAGCCTCACCAGCACAGCACCCCGGCTGCCAGTTACTTGCTAGAAGAAAACATCCTCAGGACATCTCTGACAACTCCATCCTCAGGCCACGGGCTCAGGGCAAACCACCGCCAGCTCCTGTCACCGCTGTCATCATTAAAAACACAAGTTACATGTGCTGTTTTATTAATCCCCTCCCTCACTTAAATAGCCCACAGGACGGCAGTGTTATCTTCACAGTACTGCCCATGAGCCTGTGCTGCTTTTAAAAGCAGTTAAATGTAAATAGGAAATGGAATTTGATTTGCTGCTCAGAGCATAACAGTCTGTATCACAAAGCAGGTGGGCAACACACTACCTGTTACTCAGTGCGCCAGAGCTGAGCTATCTCACATGGAATAAAATTGATAAACAGTTAGATGTGCAAAGACAGGTACAGAAAGGTAGCAAATAACCTATGGACAGCTTTGTTTATGAGTAGGACCTATATCAAGTACTTAAAGCATCAGCATACTTCCCTCATGAGAAGGTACAGAGAAGGAAACGATGCAACACTATCTGCCTTTATTGCAGAAGAACAGGGAAATCTAGTTCATGTTTGTCATGGGATATTTTACAGTCTTGCATAGCAAGACCAAGAAAACATCCCCTTCCTAGTAAGGAAAAAACCCAGTTCTGAAAGCACACTCCAAAATCAAAACACTGAAGGCCCAATTTGTGCAGCTAACAACCTGTCATTTTTCCCAACATGGATAAAATCATGTGGGGGTTACTCTGCCTGCAGCCTTGCACATATGAGTAAGGCGCACACAACCTGCGAGCTCTTGTCAGACCCGCATGGCACCGATTACTCTGTCCCACAGGAAGGCTGCATCTACTGTTAGTTCTGCTTGGACACTACAGACTGTCCCTTGCACAGTTCACAAAAAACCCAACTCTGCGGTTTGCCCAAAGCCAGAGGACATTGCAGTCTTACTTGCCCCACAGCCAGAAGCCTGGGGTGGATCGTTTTGTTTTGTTCTTAACTTCAAGTACTTCCTTTTCTGTTAAAAGAATTAAAAGGGGAAGAGCCTGATTAGAGCTTATGAATAACCTCAGTGATCTGCTTCTTCCAATGTGGTCACATCCACTGAAAGAGCTTTCAAAATATATATGTATATATAGAGCAAACAGTGCAGTTTGTTTTCTGCATTTTGGAACAATTTTTCTTCTTAAGTACAACTACTGACACTCGGGTAAAGACAGAACAAACATGGAACATGAAATTCACCAAAGGTGAGATGACACAGAAGGATCTGTACAAACCAGAGAAGAAACAGGAGCAGTGATGAGCAAAACCAGCTCGCAGAACACAGGAGGCTCCTCTCCCCAGTGTTCTGCATTAGCACAGCACAGGAACACAAGCTTTAAGGAGCACAGCCATAATTTGATTAGTCCCCACTTTACACGATGCCATTAAATTGCTTTTATACCACCCTATTTTCCAAGTTTTTGACCTCTCAGTCTAGCAAGCTGTACATTGAGAATTTACCCAAAGTAACCACACAGCGGGTACATGAACACACTGTGGATCCTCAAAGGCAGGGACCCAAACAGGTCTGTTCCCTTCCCCCTTGTAATCCTGCCCACACCGCTCTGCTGCTCTTCCCCAACCACAAACCGTGGCTGCTCGGGCAGATTATCAAGGGAGACATCTGTTTGGGTGGGAGACAAAACAGAAAAACACAATGGGTGCGCTCATTTTGTTTACAGGCCACATTTCCTTTTCCTAATGCATTTCTTAATTTCCTGAAGAAATTCCATCAACCTGAAGTGCTAACCAAGAAATCCACCACTTTCAGTCTGAAACTACAGTGTTATTTACCATTCATTAATATAATGCTTAGAAGCTGACCAAACATAAAACCTGTAAACTGCAAAAGAGCAAAGCTTCTTGCTCCAGACCTGAACAGGCCAGATTTGAACAATGAGGCCAAGTTTAAGAAAAAATTAGGTTTGGATTTTTAAATGCTTGTTTTAACAATGTTGGATACACAGTTTGTATTTGAGTCACTACAGAAATTTTAAGCTGCCTTGGAGATACTACTTGAATACATGAGGCTCATCGATTTAAATCTGTCATTAAAATATTTCAGTGACACCTGCTGCAACCTACAGAAAGCATATGTACAAGCTCAACTCTTCTGCCAATCTGGAAATTGTCTCTCCTGCTTTGCACTGTATCCTCAAATTGCAAATTCTCTTTTCCACCTTCTAGTTTCAACTTGCTTGTAGCATTTAAACCGTGACAGAGAAAGGTTATTTCAACAGAAAGAAGGGGGGATGGAGCCCAGCCCTGTGCAAAGGGTAACTGGCTACCCACCTTATCAAACATTGCCCCCTGCCGTACTTCTGCAAAAACACCCACTGGCCACTGGGCAAATCAATTTGCTTTTATTCCTGCAAGTTTTCCAGTTTAGCAGACTGCTCTGAGCCTGCAGCAATAGCGCATTTGCCAATTTATTCACTCAATTTTGTTTTCTTTCCCATGAGACCCACTGACCCCGCAGGATCCTCTCCAGGCTGCTCCAAATGCCACGACCCAGTGCTCCTGCACCAACACAGCAATAGAGGTATTTAATTGCTTAGTCCAGTGTACAGAGAAGTAAAATCCTCCTCTACTCACACGAGGCACAGAACAGTAGCGGAAAAACACAGGCAGCTTTCTCCCCTGCAAACATCAGCATTGGAATTTCAAACCTTTGAGAGCTTAAAAAGATGTTTGGTGATTGCCTGTTTTCTTTGAACATGAGCTCTCTTCCCACTTTGCCTTGGAGACATCTCTCTGCTCTTCAGAATTCCCAATACACAACTTTCCTCATTACACAGCAGAAATCTAAGTGCATTCTTGGTGAAGCCAAATCAAACAAGTTAAAATGCCTTTTTAAAAATATAGAAATAGAAAAATCATTAAGTCCTTCTGCAAGTTTCAGCAAATCAAATAGCAAGAAGGCCTCTAGTGTTTGGGGAAGGATGCCACTGAAGTTAGTAGTGTGACAAGCTGTTGAGATTGCAACTGGTAAAAGTGCAATATAAGAAATAGGAAAAGGAAATATTTAGAATCAAGAGATGCCAAAACTGCAATCAGCAAATGGAAAGCTAAAACTGATGAGCAAATCTGGATGCCTTTTTTTTATTATTTATTTTTATTGTTTAAGCTGTGCCATATAACCATCTTGTTACGAGAAACGATCAATAACAGCTCCGAACCGCCTCGCTGCAGTGTCGTGTACGCAGCTCCAGCCACATCCCTTGTGCCACAAACTCAAAGAGACATGTACGACACTGCTGAGCAGAAGAGCTGCTGTCCCGCTCCTGCCTCCAGACCGGCAATGCCTGCGGACAAAACCTCCCATGGCAACCTGAGGTTTGAAAAACTGGATGCTTAAAGCCAACAGGGATTTGTGCCAGAGATTAGAATTTTAGAGTGTGTGAGGGAAGGGCAATACAGCCAGTAAGAACATCTCAAAAACTGCAAGTACTAGAAGTGCTCAGTTATAGTTTCCAAAAACAATTTGCTGCCAGTAAAGCAGGAAGACAATAGGTAAAGGTACGAGAAGTGAAGCCGCTGGGACACAAATACCTCTCTACAGGACCCAAAGCAGTGGGAGGTGTTGATGGCTTGAAATGCTCCTGTTTAAGGATAGAGCATGCAAAAGAATTGCTTCATAAATTATTCCCTGTTCTGGAGGAAGAGTGAATAGACTTGAAGGACAGGTGATGTCTCTGAAATATGTAAATAGAGCTGAGCTAGTCCAAGCAATTCCTTTTGCACTGCCTGGAACTTCAGACTGAAAGGAATGACTCACAAGAAAGAACAAGAAACAAAAGATGCACTAAACAGTAGAAAATGACGAAGGAAGACTGCATCGAGAGGAGAATGGAGACAAGCGTGGAAAAGTCAAGTCCTGGCCCCCTCCTAACAGCTGCTCTTGGGAAAAGGAACAAAACAACCCATGACACAAAAATACAGCCAGACTGTGCCAATGCAGGAAGATATAACAGCAAAGCACTCAGAAAGACAATTGTGATTATTGGTTCTAGACGTAAGGTTTCAAGACAAAAGCAGCAAGGAGATTCCTGCACAAATGTAAAGACGATGCATCGCATCTCACCTCACTATCCTTTAGGTTCTTTGCTATTTTGAAGATTTCCCAGCAAACAAAATTGCTGAAAAGAAATACATCTTGATAATTTCTTTCAAGGTTTCAGACAAAGCTCTGAAAAAAAGATTAGGCATGACTACCAGACAACCTGTTGGCAGAAAGGGTGAAGAGGCACCCAACCCGCATTGGAAATAGCCACAGAGACAAACCAACAAATGCGCTGCTGCTGTCAAAAGTGGCATTCCAGCTTCACAGAGCAGAGAGCAGTTGTGCTGCTGCCTCTCCATGTCCAGTTGTCTCCTAGTAGAGCGCAGGTTCTCCAAACTCCATGCAGGACTAAGAGGGAAGCAGGTCAGATTTTGGCTGCTATTGGTGTTCTCAGTGCGTCCAAACACATTTGGGGTGCTCCTACTGCATCAGAATGCTTTCACTCTTTTTCCATCCAAAACAAAGATTAATAAATTACAGCAGTTACAGTCTGACACTAAAAATATACCGATACAGACATTGCAAGGTCAATATGAATCAACGAAGAATCAAGAAAAAGGAACAAAGAAGTGAATCTATTTGGACTGCATAAGAAATATCACATTTAGTTCTATTCTATTTATTAAGAAAAATACTGACAGCCTGAAAGTTGCAGAACAGTAGCAAATCTGCTGGAAAAAGAATCTATGAAAAAGATAAGGTGTTCCTAAGTTTTAAATTCTGCACATTTAGTACTAAAAGATCAAGACACTAAAAACCCTTTGCAAATATATGAAACAGGAGACTGAAGAGGATTGGAGCTGACACACAAGAACTACTTCAAGGGATCAGATGGACTCTCAAAGAGAAAGTATGTAGGCAATACTGAGGAAGCTTTACAATAGCAAACCTCGTGAAGTTGCACGATGAGAAATTAAACACCCTTGTAATTACTATTTACAATTCATAATGATCTGAAAGTGAAATTTTCAAATTTGTTCCAAGCACTTTATACTGCTTTTAACCAAACATGGGAGTGTTTCATTCATGACCTACTGAACATTAGAAAAACACAAAGGACCCCAGCAGCTGAGCACATAAATGAGACACAATGACACTGATG
Organism: Nesoenas mayeri; assembly: GCF_963082525.1. Taxonomy (NCBI): domain Eukaryota; kingdom Metazoa; phylum Chordata; class Aves; order Columbiformes; family Columbidae; genus Nesoenas; species Nesoenas mayeri. Next base: position 28,585,805 of record NC_137554.1, on the reverse strand, counting down.
AAGCACCTTGTAATGTGCTCACAGATCTTTTCTATAAATACAATTTGAAATTTGAAGACTAAAGTCGCTATTATTTTATCTCCATCCCCTGACACGTGCAACTCCATTTTAAAGAACAGAGCTCCCTCTCGTGGTTCCAGAAGGAGGATTTGGTAGGGGGAACAGCGAAAAAAAAGCGAGTACAGAGCAGCATGAGACACAGAGTGAGAAAACTGACAGCATTTTGGTCATACAGAAGTGGAATTAAAAGGAAGATATGGTAGAAAGGACAGGTGACTTCTTTCAAAGAACCCAATGTTACCTGTACTTTAACGTTAACTTTAAAATTACACTCTCTGCTAATGGAACTTCTCTGCTAAGACTTTCCGCACCTGTGCATATTCCTTCAATGTAAAGTGCTCAGATCTCTCCAACATGTTTCTAGCTCAGTCATAAGCAAGGCAGAGGAAAAGGAAAGAATCAGAACAAGAAACGTGGCACCTGTGCAGCAGTGCAGGGGTAGTAAATCAGATATTGCTCTATGGATTTTCCTCAGCATTATAGCTCTGAGACCACATGGGAAAGAAAATCATTGGCTTTAAAAAGCCAATATATGCACAGTTACATGAGTGAGAGAAGCACAGCTATCTAACCACTGCAACAAAAGCATCTAAAGGAAGAAAATCACATTTATTTAAACCACCTTGACAACCCAGCCCTGCCACCTTCACAGAAACTTCTGTTCATGCTCAGGCATTGCTCTCCTCCAGCGAGCCCACACTTCTTGGATCTGCTATTCTAAAAGGGAGGACAAAGCAATTAATGAAAAAGCAAACATGTGGGTACAATGGCATTACCCAGCAGGGTCTGGTTTCTGCTGAGACCTGCGGACATGACTGCACAAGGACAGCAACCAGAAAAACGTGCTCATGTGCAAACAGCCCTCACATAACGGGAAGAGGGAAGGAGCAGCGCTGCAAACCATTCTCTGTCTGCCACACGGCTTCCTTAAAATATACATTACAACAAAACAAACCCTAACAGATCATTCCACTTTCCAAGCTCTGTAACCACAAGGTCACACCTGTGACAATAAGTACTTCTCCGAGATAAGAAAGTGAAGGGAGTACCCACAGCTAAGCTTAGCACCATGGATGAGAAGTCTTTTTATGAACAGAACCTCTACCCACAAAAATTCAGTGAAGTGTTAAGCATATTTTTTTAAAATTGCTTAATATTCATATGTTTCACTTTACACTGCTGGACACTTTCTTCATTCACAATCATACACGGATTCTTTGTATAGCAGATTGGACAAGAATGTGCACAGCGTGCAGCTGACTTCTGCTGACTGCACTTCACAGCATATAAAACTATTTTCCCCAGGGGCATTAAAAAGAGTTCACTCTAAACGGCAATATTTCTTTGCTGCAAAACCAGGATCCATGCCATGAAACACCAACTAGTGAAAAAATAACAATCACTCTTAAGTCTCCAGAACAGCATCAGAAGACAACTGAGAACCAAGTTCTTGATTCACAGGCTTGTGCTCATGCAAGATTTTGCTTCCAAAGCACAGGACTAAAAAAGAATCAATTTCCTACCATGAAAAGAAATCACCATGCCTGCAGCTTTTTGCTATTAGTGAAATATCTCTATTCTATCCACAGTCAAAGGTAATACTTTTTCTAAAGAGCAATCCTCTTTAAAAATTGTATTAAAATCAGTCTATAAACAGGGACATATCCTTAAATATTCAATCAAGTAATAAACCTGGAAGATGAAAGACAGATTAATTAAAATGACAGTACAGTCTCTCTATAACACACACATACAGGACTTACAAATACACTTGTTATGTTGGAGTACCTAATCATAATCAGATTTGGTAATTTGCTGCATCGAAACAAAAAGGAAACATTTTTAGAATTGATCATTCAGTTCATGTTACTTTCATGGAGATTACTTTGTATTGATCAACATTTAAATAGTAGTTGAAAAGAGAAAGATGAGAAAAGGATAAAAGTATCTTTACATGCTAAATACAGCATGAACCAATAAAAGCAAAATAAATTAGATCACTATAGTCAAACCAACCCTGTGCATGCGCTCCCTGTAATGAAGATAATTATGAATGAAAGAGATGGTTCTTCATGTCTCAGTCATAACAAAAGGAGAGTTTTAAAAATTAATTTAGACTTTAATGTGCTTAAAAATGAAGCTTGCCGTGTGGAAATTAAAATCGGTGCGAAGCTGAACCATCGTTAGGTTTACAAAGAGACACGCCGGTTTGTTCTCTGAACAGTATTTTCACATTTCCTACCTGTGGATTCCAACTGGGGTCCAGTTTTTTCACTGTAGCAACATACTCCTGCATGGCTTGATGAGGGCTGGTGTCTCCCAGGGCTTTCCAAGCCTCCCTAGGAGAGAGAACAAAACATCAGCAAGCCGCTCGGAGACAGTGCAACGCTTTTTCATAGTGTCATTGGTGGAACCCACTGAGCAACTCATTCTAAGCACTTTCAGGGTGTGCAAACCCACCTTTCATTCAGCTTGAAACTGTCAACTTTTCTCTGAAGCCACAAGTGGCCACTATCAGTGCAGCACTCGGCTGCAGAAGGATCTTTTGGGGGATCCTGATCCAGGCTGGAACACTGTTTGTGTTCTAAGTAAAGCTGTAGCTAAGTTCTGTTGCATGCAGGCTAATTCTGGATGAACAAGTTAAATGCAAGAGTCTGGTATTTCGTGTCTGCATCAGGCAGAGCAACAAACATTTCCCTATTAAAGAAAGGATTTTAAAGCCAGTTCAGTGTCAGGCTCTGAGTTGACATTCTCTAGGTCCAGAGTCTGCAAACAGATGAGACAAAACACAGCAAAAAGTAGAACCAGAAATTGCTAGGAATCCTCTTACCATTTCTGCTTTCCCTCAAAATCAAAGAAGCCTGGCTTGGGAGTGTTACAGGTTCCACATTTCACCTAAAGAAAAAAAATTCCTTCTGTTAGAATAAACCAGAGGGAAGGAGACTTGCATAAGGAAATACCGAGTTCTGACAGTTTCAGGGTAATTTTGTTCTTGTGCCAGAGGAAAGGCTTTTGAGGTGAAAGAACTGACACAACCCCACTTTACCCTCACTTTGGATCTCTCAGTTATTAGCACCTCTGCGTCCTTGTGTTTTCTTTGCATGATGCAAAGGAAGCAGTTTTTTTTATGCAGCTCATTTCTTTTGCATGCATTACCAAACAGAGATAACCAGCAAGTGATTTCTCACTTAATGTTATGTTTATTACCCAGCCAAATACATCATCCTCCACCAGTATCAAGAAAAATCCTGTTGATTAGGGTTCCTACAGAACTAATGATTCATTAAGGCTGAGATTTGCCTGCTTCTGCACAAAGCTCAAGTAAACCAACTTTGCTTAATTATTTTCAAGGTGCTCTGGAAGGCAAGGGGACAAACTGTGTGCCAAGGAGTGCCAAGTAGCTTCTGGATTTGCTCTGAAGTACCTGGCTGCATAGGTACTGTGAGTGCTGGAGATGAACCAGGCTGTCAGAAGCAAGCCAGAAATTAAGAGGTGAGGGACAAAATCAGAAATAAAAGGAAACGAGACAGAATTGCTGGATGGATGTATGGAAAAAAATTAATCTTATAGCCAGTGTAAAATGGAGTTGGTGCCAACAGGATTCAGGTATTTTTCCATAGGGTGGGGAAGGGATGGGACCAAGTCCTTCCTATCACTGCAGGGAAGTCTCTGACAGAGGCTCCCAAAGCACAACCACAATCCTGCGGTAACACCAGCGCTGACAAATGTCTCAAGAACAGAGCAATCAGCAGGTTGAGACGTGGGCAAAAGAGATATTTTGTTCAAATCAGCTCAGGGGAACATGTAAGTGAATGGGCCTCTGTCCCTGCCTGGGAAGGCAAAGGAATACAGGCTAGGACTCACCAGATCTGGCTGGTATCTGTGCCTTTTCTCATTGAAAATAAAGCCTTTTGCACACAGGTGTCAGAGGTAAAATGAATCTAACTGAAATAAAAATATCATTGTGATAGGGAATGAATTTGCACAAAACATGGGATTTTATTTATTTATTTATTTTTAAATGCAAGTGCTATCTATGCCCCAGGGCTGATGGATGAAAGACTGTAGTAGCCAGAAGAGAACCACAGCTCCAAATGCAACAGCCCCTGGGAAGTAGTTATCGAAGCACATCCCCGTAATGCACGGTATTTAAACAGACCCTGGAGATGAACACCGATGTGTTCTGGAGGTGGGCAAAGGCTGTGGGCTGAGCATTTTGTCAGCCAAGCAAAACTAGACCACAGTCATCAATTGTTTTATGAAATATGCTCCGGCGTTCAGGCAGGTGAAACGCTTAAATCAACTAACAATTCTTCACCTTAACAGGGTGGGGATTTTATGCCGAGGATGGAATTGTTAATCAGGCTTTAAAGAGAGCATGCCCATGCTGAGAGATATTTATTAGTTACACTATATTTTCATTAAAAGTGTTAAAGGATATGAGTGACTGTAACTGAAATTAATTTTCTGTACATCTGACTGTCTCCCAGTGAGCAATTCATTCAAATTAGAACATCTTAGCTGGTTTTTAAAACAACATATCGCATCTCATGGAGAAATAGGAGTTAACTGTTGCTAGCCCTTTCTCCTATAAGTCAGTCACAATTCATGTTGTAATGTAAATGTCTCCTGTGCTCAGACATGGACTGGACTACTTGTTTTAAAAAATAAAAACATGGAAATAAAATGCAAATTCATTATCTGTACAGAAAATGCCTGCTTGGCATTTCTTTAGATCACCATCTAATGTCCAAGAAATGGCCAAGTTGGATTAAAAAAACTCATCTGTTTTAATATTAATTTTCCACTACCATCATCAAAATACAACAGCAGTTTTCTTTCTTTAGATCTGGCATTCAAAGGCTGTTCCAGCAAAGACTGTTAGTAGCATCAACAGTAATACAAATCAAGGAACAGTAGTTAAATTTCATCCATCAAGAGGGGAAAAAACTGCACTTGTGCCCTGTTTGCTATTTTAAGGTATATTAAAAAGGCTTGCAGTGGCTTTGCTGGAAAGAAGAAATGTTTTGGCTTCCCTCTTTTTGCTGCAAGACTCCATAATGCATCAGAAACCAACCATGAATCTGTCATTAAAAGAGTCTGAGCCTGACAGCTGAGGAAGGGGAGTTTTACCTAAATACACCACTGCTGACAAATAACTGGGGGCAAAATTCTGTAAAAGACTCTGTGTTCATGCTACTTCCCTGGAGGACCTCAAAAGCTGTTTTTCTTCATAACCAGCAAAAAGACAAAAGCCCATATTAGTATTTCAAGTCAAGAGTTTCTCATTCTGTGTCCACAAAGTAATTACTGATGGTCTCCAGAGGGCTGACTGGTCACTTGATGCTTAGCTCTCCTCATTTACAGTTCATCAGCTGCATTAAAAAAGAAGAAGACAGCCAGAATGCATTAAATACTTTCCCAGTATTGCTTCTGTGTGCAGAGTCACCCGCAGGCATTATAGTCATGAATCGTACAAAGATGACCCAGGCAGCTCCAAATGGAAAGTGTCTGCAGACGTCTCCATTTGCGGCCAAATTAGAAATTTGGATGGAACCTTCACCTGAGAGCTGAAGGTCACAACATTCAGAAGAAAAGTGCTCAGACAGACAGATGCTCACATCCCCATACAACTTCACCTGCTGGTCCAGACTGTGAGGATCCTACTCCACCACCTCATCCTGGTGAGGGGGATTTTCCCCCCTCCCGGGAAAACTGCTCTTTGCTAATTTTTTAACCAATATATTTGTACAGCAGGGAGCTCTGTCCAAATAGTCTTACCTAAGTCTTGTGAAGTTAATAATATATGCAGCCACTCTATGGAGTAAAAACAAGAACAGAACTCACCTCCACAGACAGCAGGACTCAGTTTTAACTGTACACAGGCCAAGCAAGCTGAATTTCTTTGGCACGACAGGAATCCTTACCCGTTCCTGCCCAAAGCTCTGCCCCATACCATGGAAAAGCCCTGTACTCAACTGACTGAAAGTGTAAGAACAAGCAGACATCAACCACAGAAGTCAAGTGGCTGTTACGTCCCAGAGAGAGTGACACTGGTGATACCAGCTCAGCACCATTATGCTGTTCTGTGCAAAAGGAACCTGCAGGCAGAAACTCCCACATTCAGGGAAGATTTGTGGCCCCACATTCTACAATATCTGAAAGACATCATGCAAAAAGGGGATTATATACTTGAGCCTACACCCAGAGAGAACACAAGCCCTGTTTTGCCAGGGGCACTGTGTTTCCAGCTTGCTTGCACCCCACAGCATTTACTTCAGCAGTGGCACATCCTCCTGACAGGGTAGGTTTTATTTTTTCAGTCCAATAATTTCCAGCAAGTTCCAAATTCGCTCTCCTCTCTGAATGACAGCCACTGCATTGGTCTCCATTACTACAATTCCTGAACCTCTGTTTGTTGTGTCCTCAACACAACAAGCAAGCACTGTCTTCCTTTCATCACTACAGACTCAAGGCAAAGACAAGCAATTTGCCCAAAGCCACAGAGAAAGCAGGGGGAGAAACAGAAAAATCAATCCCAGTCCAGAGCCCTACCAACTAGTCTGCTCTTCCTCCTGTTCTGGGGCAGAGTCGTAAACTCAGCAACATCTTCTAAAAATCTCACTGGAGATGACAACTAAGCAATTCTCTTATTTTCAAGTCTCTGACACATAAACAAAATCAGAGAGAAAAGTAATAAAATCCTGAAATGGCCTTCAATAAAAGGTAATAAAACTCCAGGAAAATGCCTATATACCCAAGCAGTCTGAAATAAATAATATACAGTATTTTAACAGAGAGTTCAGCTGTTACTGTCACCTCTTTTATGATAGCACTGTATCTTAAATCAAAGCCCTTAGTGACATAAAACACTAAACTGAGGAAAGACAAGGATGCCAAATCAAGGACGGTGGACAGATCTGAGTCAGCACCTTTTGTGCGTTAGCAAAACTAGTGCCCACCGGAGCAATATATTAGCAGCCCATTATGCATACTGATAGGGCTGCAATAATTAAAGAGGAAAAACTTGCATTAAGCGCCCTGGTTTTGATTTAAAGCACAGAATGCTGCAAAACTCAAAGGTAGCAAAGGGTAATCCAGTAGTAGCTGTGCTGCCAAACTTCTACCTCTGCAGCCAGCGCTGCCCTTTCAAGCACTCGGTAACAGGGACAGCACCTTTCTGGGCAGCCAAAGGCACCGAAGCACAGGAGCCCGGCACAGCCCAAAACCAAGCATCACACAGGCACCTGCTCAGACACGGACAAGGAGGGAGGAGAGGAGGACAGAAATGCTCTGCTCCCCTCAGCTGAGGGCAACTGGAAATCTGCGCTGACACAGCGTTAGTTATCAGCTTTTTGAGACTTGGGCCAAAACTGTTGTGAACTAGCTTCTGATTTAAGTGATTTTTAACATTAAGTGCCTTATTGGTCTTGCAGAGCTAACACCAGAAAACCCTCTGGAGTCTGCTGACAATCATGAGCTGATGTTCAGGTAATGCCTTCACATTTCCACCGAGGACAGTCACTAAGTATTTGCTACAGAGTGAAAAATAAGAGGTTATTTGCAACAAGTCTCCTGAGAATACAAACAAAACATTACAGAAGAGAAAAAAACACCTTTTCTTTTCACCTCATCCTAGGCATGGTCTTGTTACCATTTGTTATTCTTAAAAGTTCTCCTAGTATTTCTTCTATATCCTCTTTTTTTTTTTCTAAAAAGGGAAAGAGAAACCTGGACACCTGTTTAAACACTAGAAAAATCTGAAAACAAAACCTCACATGACCAGTCCGCTTTTAATACAAATAATGGTCCATAAACCACAGCCTAGGAGCTACTAGCTTGGATGAAAATTAAATATTGCATTACAAAATGAAAGCACTTGCAAGTGGCAGCAGTAGGACAAGGGTGTTCCACATGTGAAGAAAATCATGGGGAAGATGTGCACACCCAACTTTTACTACTAATCCCAACAGGTGGGATTCAGTTTTCAAGTCACAGAATGTTAGGGATTGGAAGGGACCTCAAAAGATCACCTAGTTCAGTCCCCCTGCTGGAGCAGGAACACATCCAGGCAGCATCTTGCCACATACCTGAATTGTACTTGTACTTTTACTCTTCAGTCTTCCAAGTGTAACAATGCTTACAATTTTTCTGTTTCTCCAGGTTAAGTGATTTTTACAGTCTTTTGTATCTGCATTGGTGCTCTTTGGTTTGTTTTACATAATGTTGCTCACAGGAGCTGCAAAAAAGGCACATTGTGCATTCCCATGGGATGCATCCTAGAGCTTGCTCAATTCACAGGGACTGAATAGGAAAAGGAATCACATTCAACATTACAGAGAACCAACCAGTTTAGTTTCCCGGTCTGCTCTAAAGCCCGCCACAGACAGATCTGCACAGGGACGTTCCTGTGCTCGCATCAACCCCCCCAACATTTATTGCTGGGTTATTAGTGATGATCCCTGCTGTTCCTAACAGGGAGGTGGGCCCCACCTGTGCGCTACAAAACCATTCAACCACCTTCTCTAACCCACCCCAGTTGCCTCATGATGCAAGCACATGCCAGGGAGCTATATTACTAGTCAAATTACTCCACAAAGACTCAGTGGCTGCTGGGAGAGGCCACTAACCCACTGGTGACCTGTCACAGCCAAGGACAGGAGCCAAAGCCACCACAGCAACACCAGACTGTGGCTGTCCCGCTGAAACCAAACCAATGTCTTTGCGAAAGAGGCAAGCGGCATTCAGGCCATCCACGCTAACGGGAAAACACGAGGAATGCCAGCAAGGGATTACTTTAGCAGGACCCTGTCCCACCAGACTTCATCCACCTTCAACACAGGTGAAGCACCGAACACTGTGCCAGGCAGAACGCTCCCACAGCCCTCACACAACTTTTCTCACTTGCATAGCCACATTTTGTGCAGTGTCCACAGGCCCCTAGCGAGCCCCAGGCCCGGGCACTCGGGTAGACCAGGCCGCCCCCGCCCCGCTCCTTCCTCGGGCCCCAGGTCTTTCCCACAGCCGCGGGGCTCCCGGTGCCAGGCCGCGGCCCCACTCTCGCCTCACCTGCTTGTAACGCGCATACAGGTAGAGCAGCTGCTCCTTGCTGGCGGCGGGCAGCAGCGCCGGCAGCCGCTCGGCCGCCTGCTCGAACAGCACGGCCAGGTCGCGGCCCGGCGGCGCCGTCCCCGTCTCCTCGGAGCCCGAGCTCGCTTCACCGCCGCTCCCGGCCGCCGCCGCCGCCGCCGCCGCCACCAGCGGGGGCGACGCCATAGCTGCCCGCCGCCCGCCCGGTCCGCGCGCCGCGCCGCTCCCCCGCACGCCTCGGTACGCGCGGGGGGGGCCGCCCGGCGGGAAACGCGAACCGTGCCCGAGAGTTCCGGGGCGGCCGCGGGGCCACGGGCAGGGCGTCGGCGAGCAGGGGACACATCCCCTAAGCCCGGCTTTATAAAGCCCCGCCCGCGACTCTGCTGATGGTGATTAAACAGAAACACCTGACGAGGGGGCTGCCCGTGTTCTCTCACGTTTAATCACCTTTGCCAAACATGAGCATCCCCGAACACCCCGTGCTCCCAAACCTCTCGTTATTCTTGGCTGGGACCCGCGTCCCCCGCGGTCCTGTTCCGGCGGCCGGTGACACCGCTCCCGCGGCCACTGGGCCAGAGGGGAACTCTCCGCTCCCTGCAGCCGCTGGAGGGCACTCGCAGGCCGCCGCGGCTCCGGGCGACACGGGGCGGGGGGAGCCGGGGAGGGGCGGCGGAGCGGGACCGCAGCCAGCAGCTCCCGGGGTGCGGGGTGCCGGCTGCGGGCCCTGCCTGCCTTACCCGGCGCTCCGGGGGTCCCGGCCAAGCGCCAGCCCAAAGGCGGTTTATATTTAGGCTGGTATCTACTTCGGACGGAAAGTTTTCCCCCCTCCCTGGCACAGCTGTCGAGTCCATCTCCCTCCTCCACCCCCGTCCTCAGCAAATGGCAGCTCTGGGTCCCCAGGGGAGACCTTGGCCACACTGGCAGCACCCCGACCTGCTCTTCCTCCTCCGGCCACCTCGGCCAGGTCACGCTGCTTCCCCCAGCCCGCTGCATTGCATTTGGGGCTGACCCATAGCATGACCCCATCTTATGGGTGGCCACGTTGAGGCAAAAAGGGGCAAGCAGCTAACTGGGGTTTTGCACCATGGTTTTACAGGTCCCAGTCTCGCCCCAAAGCACTGGCTGTTGGATGCACTCCTCCTGTTCCTCTGGGAACAAGGACAAGGATGTAGGTGCATCCCACGCATGATGGGGTCCATCTGCACACCTCCTTGAGGTCTCCCAGCCACATCCCAGACACTACAGACTCATTTACACAGTGTGTGAGCAATGCACGCACCCGCCTTTCCATCCTGGGGCTTGCAGGGGGAAATGCAGGAGCTGTGGAAAAAAAGACCGTTTATCAGAGCCAGAAATAAGCTGGCTTTTATTCTCTTATTCTCTTCATAGCCTCTTCCCTGCCCCACTGGGTGCAGGAAGTTTTACTTAGGGCTAAAAAGCCCCAAGACAGCCAGGGCAGCAAGCTGAAGCATCACTGGAGCCCCTGGATACGGCCCTGCAGGGCCACCACCACCCTCCTGCTGGGCCACCCAAGCCATGGCAATGTCCCTGTCCCTGGGCTGTGTGTACAAGAAGGGGGTCAGAGTCCAATTGCAGCAGCATAGCCACGCCAGATCAGCCCTGCATGGAGCAGGAGGGGACCTCTGTGTCCCAGCCTGCATGAGAAGGGCGATGGGGCCCCAGTTTCTGGTCAGTACTGGAGGAGAGGTGAGCTCGGCATCTGGCCTGCGTGGGGCTGCCCGCCGAGATGAAGGGTGCCTTGTGAGCTGGTCTGCAGCCCCCACAGCCTCTCTGCCTGCGCAGGAGAGATTAATTGGAAGCTGGGGGGCAAGATTGAAACAGTTTGGCTCTACTGCTTGTAAATAAAAAAGAATAGCCCCTCCCCAGTGTGTGATTAACACCCAGCCTCATAAACAGACTGTGAAATCATCATCCCCACTGCTCTCCACCAGAAGCCCATCGGCTCCATCAAGCTGTCTGTGTCACCCTAACCAGCCCTGCTTGCTGTGGGGAAGCATCGCCTGATCTGAGCCCACCAGCATTCAGCAAGGGACAGGGGCAGGCTGGCAGGATGAAACCCTCCCTGAATAGCTTGGAAAAAGTACTTGCAGCAAATTAACTTGAGCGCACAGCCTCCGCACGCTCTCCAGCTCGTCTCCATGGTGAGAAAGGCCTTGCTACCTTGCTGGGTTTCTTCGCTAGAGCACTTACAGCTCCTACGAGATCTCTCTCACTTTTTCCTTGCCTTTTTTTCAAGAGCGACTGCACCGAGGGCCTGATCCTTCTTTCCGCCCCCCCACTTTGGCAGGCGTGGGAGCAGGTTTGAGACAAGGCACCTGTGGAGGCTTTGGGAGCCGGGCATGGGAACACTGCGGATGAGGATGCTGGGCTCAGGCACTGCGCCTGCTCTGTGGGATTATGTTTATTTGGTTGCTGGTCCCTGGCAGCCTGGGAGAGAGCAGGACGAGTGCTCGGGGGACACCGGTGCCGATGCCCTTGTACTGGATGCACCAACCACCCCTGTGAACACAAGCAGCTCAGGACTGGGGGAGCCCTGGTCATCCCAGTATGAGCTGGGCCAAATTCAGCCCATTCTCCCAGACCCAGGCTTGGGAGCGCACGAAACCAGAAGCATTATGGGCACTGAGTAGCACAGAAAATCACACAGAGTCCTTGTATGAGCTGTGCATGTGGGTCAGCCCCACGTCCCATGCTGGTGTTGCAGAGACACAATAACAGGCTGTGACCAGCAGTGCCGAGCAGGGAAAAAAATATCCCTGTATAATTATCATATCCATCCTGCCGGTCAGCCTGGAGACCTGTCATTGTCCCTCTGCAGAGGGTAAAGGCCACTGTGCACACCAAACCCCAGCCAGCCTGAAAGGCACATCTGAAGGGATCCCTACGAGCTAAGCTATGATTATATGTATTTATATTTTTCCACAACAAAAGGAGAAGGAGGGAATTAAGGGCTGGTTTGTTTGCGTCTGTGCATTTTATTGCGGGAGACACCTGCCTATGCAGGAGGAGCAGGCTGGGGACACGCGTGCCCTCCCAAGGACAAGGACCATGGGGAGCAGGGGAAGCCTTAGCCATGCATTCCCTGGGGAACCACCAAGCCCCCCCAAAGCCAGGGACGCCCAGGTTAGGCCAGGCTTTGCCCACTGACGAAGCCTGGAGCTGCATGAATGGGAGCTGCCTGCCGAAGCATCCTCTTGGTGGAAAAATAATGACTGAGATGAAAAATAAACCTGCTCATTTTTCACCTTGTGAATGTGCCCCATATTAGCAAGGCAGAGCAAATGCACCCCCTGCTCAATATTTTTGGGGGCTGATAGATGCCATAGAAGCCAGGAGCCTGTAGCATGGCTGTGAGAGCCATGTCCACCCTGTCCCTGACAAGGGAGGTGATTTCCATGGAATGGAAATGGGGCCACAGGCAACAGGAAACCCAAATTCATCACTGGCCAGGGAATACGCTAAACAAAGGGCTGAGGTCTCTGCCCTGGCATAAGCAAGGCATAAGCATCACCTAGACGGCATTCGGTTCCATTGCACATTTTACCTACATTCATTATAACACCAGGGCCATCTGTTTGTGTACAATAAAGGAGTTCTGGGAGAAAAGCATGCAGTTAGCACATCCATTATACAGGTTTTTTAAATATCAATAAAACATCGATTCCCTCCTTCCATAAATTCCAGCGTTGTGGTGAATACAAATCAGTAGCCACGATGGAAAAAGAATGCATCACCCCTCTCAAAAGTGCATAAATCTCCCCTCTCCCCAGTATATCACGAAACTTTTTAAATACTGGTGGAAAAACTCCTCTGCCAGGTGCCAAGCGCTGCTCCCCAAGCGTGCCTGAAGCGTTGCAGCGCTGATATCAGCACTAGCACGGTTGCAACACTGCAGCTGGCCGGCGGTTCAAAGGTTGCAGCTGGAGCTATGCAAATAGTGGGTCTTTCTGTGGAGAGTGGTATCTCACCGCTAAACCCTTTTGGTTTAGGGCAGTCAGCTGAAATTTTGTAAGGTATTTTATTTTCTAAATTCAAATGGAAAACAGAAGAAATTTCAGTTTTGTTTGAGCTAGAGTGTTTTGCTTGGTGTGAAACAAGCACAAAACCTTAATTTCTGTTTCATTTTATTCAGCCTCCAGCTCCATTATTCCCCTTTCCCATTTTCTTTTCGTGCATGTGCAAAAACAACAGCAGAGCCCTCAGTTTTGACATGAAACCATAGGTGTTATTCATTGAAACCAGCAAAATAAGAAGTCACTTCTTACGTTTTGGTTTTGTTTGTTTGTTTGTTTTCACCTAAGCTAATAATGACATTTAGCTCACTTTCAGACCTTCAGCTCCCCTGAAACTGTGTAGAGAAGACAGAGCTGAGGTGTTCAGAGGGAAAGCCCCGCTGAGGTTCTGCTGCTGCAGGGCTGCTGCCTCCATGCCCCCTGCCCCTTGCCAGCCCCCCCTTGTCTCACATCTCCGCACAGCAGCAGACAGCAAGTAATGGCTCCGTTTGTCACTGCCCTGTCATTGCAAGGCCGTAAACATCTCTCATTTTGCTCTCCACCTCCCCCAGGCTGGGTCTGCTGGGTCTGCTGGGTCTGCTGGGTCTGCTGGGTCTGCTCCCCACCCATTCCCTGCTCACACCACACCTGGCTCTGCATCCCTCTGGGCACAGGTACCTGGTTCTCAAATCCTCCAGCAGCTCCCCAGGTGCTGTGACATCTCACAGGCAGGAGGTCTAGACCGTGGTGTTGGCAAGATGTGCCTGGCAGTGACCCGCCGGTGATGCTGCCCTCACCTGCAGCCCACCTGGGGGTGATCTGGGGCCACCAGCAGCATTTCTCCTCAGTGAGCACTTGGACACACAGTCTGTCCCTTCATAGCCCTGGGGCAATCCCCCATCCTGCCCATGGAGGTGAGCACCAGCTGGTGTCATGTCCACGGAGGTGAGCACCAGCTGATGTGTTCAATGAGCTCATTTTACTGCAGAGCATCCTGCATTCTTCCCCCAAACCCTCCTTGAGCACTGCCCATGGGTGACAAGGTCCATCAGAGAGGGGACACAGCTCCAGAAAAGCCTCTCCTGACCCATTCCCAGCTCTGGTACTGGCTCCGCTCCCCCGCAGCGAGGAGCGATCGAAGGGAGTGCCTGTAATTGCAGCTGTCAGCAGTAACAATCATGGTTTTGCCGTTATAAATGGCTCCAGCCTGACTTTTACTTACAGATTTCCCTCACGTGATGCTACAAGGCGTGCAAGGAAAAACCTGCACCGCAGAAAAGCAATTGCACCTTCCAGCTCTGAGGAAGGAGATTTATAGCTTGTTTTGGCCATAAAATAGAGCAGGCAGGGCTTAGGCTGCAGGTCAGTGTGTCCTGACTGAGCAGGCTGGGGTGGTTCAGAGAAAGGGGACACCCGGTGTCCCCTCCATGTCATCCCACTGGGGATGAGCCTGGATATCAGAGCTCCTACCCCTGCCTGTTTGGTAGACCCTCTGTGCAAGGGAAGGGGTTTAGCCTAATTCCTGCCTGACGTATCATAAAATCACAATGACATCTGGAGCCAGAAGGTGGGGTTCTCAGGCTGCAGGGGTGACCCTTGCCAAATCTGCTGGCATTGATCAAGGGCACTGAGAAATGCTGGGGGGTTTTCCATGTACGTGCAATTTGCAGCACCAGGACTAATTTCTACAGTGAGGACAAAGCCAGGCTGTGTCCTGTCCACAGCTCCTGTCAGAGACCAGAGCTGTTGTTTTCCAAGCAGCTGGCTGAGAACAGATGTGGAGCCCCCCGCATGAGCCCAGCCCAGCCACTTCCCAGCCCACAGCTGGGATGAGGCCCCAGCTGCCATGCAGCCTGTCGCTCTCTGCCCTGCTGGCACAAGCAGCTTTGAGACATGTCCCCACTTGTTTTAAATGACTCTTCCCAATTTGACATCTGCCCTGAGGCTGCATGACCTGGAGCTGTGTGTTACAGCACATACAGACAGTTCACACTCATCCCTGAAGCATCAGGGAATGACCTGCAGACACACTATTTCTTCCAGGCAAGGAAAGACCCTCCATAGAGAGACAGCTTAAGCACCATGCCATCTCAGAAGACCACCAAATGGACTTGCTGTGGACAAGGCACCAGGTGCATCAGCAGGAGATGAGCACCCTCAGGGTGATCATGATGCAGGGCTCAGTGGTGAGGTTTGGAGCCCAAGAGGGCACATCAAAGCAGGTTTGGCAGGAGAGAGTGTTATTTTCCTAAAGTGACCCTTGCAAATAGGAAACCTGTAGCCTTTTGGGCACTTTGATAAGGTTCAGAGGTTGTTAAAAACCAACAAAGCTATGGCAGGATTCCAAAAAATTCCCAGGAAGTCTAGCCGGCTAGGGAGATTTCTGCCATAGCTGCTACCACACACCTCAGCCTTGCCTGCACTCAGCATTTGGTTGCCATTAAAGACATGCTGGTTAAGGGACACAGATTTAGCTCAGAGAATCGCAGTGACACGTCCTCCAGCGTGTGGTTACACCGATGCACACTGTCACACAGGGGTACGGACTGCTCTTCTGTCCCATCAGGGACCACTCGCCAAACATAAAGCATCTTTGTACCAGTTCCCAAGGTCACTTGGTGCTTTACGAGCCCCAAGTCCCCTGGAAAATATCCCAAAGGGGTAAGGGTCCATCCTGCCCCAGGGCACAGCAGGGCAATGCCACAGCCTGGAGATGTGCTGGGGGGACAGATGCTGCACACCCTGCAGCAGGCGAGGAGGGGATTTAGCAGCAGAGCAGACGCAGGGAGGGAGCAGGGAGGGCAGAGGCTCTTCCTAGGGCTCTCCTGGAAGCAACCCAGGCAGCTCCAGGGCTCGGAGGAAGCAGCTCTTGTTTCTTCTCTAATTTTAGACCTTTTTGGGGTGTTCAGTTTTCTTAACCACCGGTCAGCTGCTGTCTTCTCGCACAAAGCAAGTGTGCATAAATTAAACCAGACACATATATATGTACTGGAAATGATCCAGGAGCAATCACTTACACGCCAGTGAAGGGCGTGAAACCCCCCATCTGCTCCCGGTTGCAAGACAGCACAGCAAGTCCCCAGCCCAGCCACCACCAGCACAGTTCTCCAGGGCTTGTCCCTCCACGGTGGTGGGGAACACTGCACCTCTCAAAGCGCAGGAGTGGGGCTGGAAGCAACCTGGCAGGGGCATCTTGACCTAAACTGTCTTGGCAGATGTTTTCATTTCTTATTCCCTGGCTGGGTTTGCAGGCAGGACACCCCTGTGATCTCAAATAAAGAGGAGGGGACGCACGAAGGTGGCGAGGAGCCATGCATACATCGGTCGTGAATCATCTGGGAAAGGTCAGCCTGCTTGGGGGTGTTGGGTGTGAGCAGAGGCAGCCCCCCTCCCCTATGCCCCCCCACAGGGCAGCCTCCCAGCAAAGAGGAACTGCTACCAGTTTTGCTTTTTGCTGCATGTTCCTGCATCCCTATGTGTTTTGGTACCAATCATGCCTCTACCCACAGGCTTGCAGCCAGGGGTACGTTGTTGCCCGACCTTAGGATTTTTAAGATCAGGCATGTTGACACTGGGTCAACAATGTACGGGCCAAATCCTGCCCTGGAGAGTGCTGGGGAGGTGATAAATAAGCCAGGCAGGGCATGGTTACTGCCCACAGACCCACATACCCATGAGCCGGTGGCTGGGGACAGGGCTGTCCCATCCCTGTCCCCATAACAGCACAAGGCTGGATGTTTGAGATCTCAAGTCCTAAATTCACCTCCATGATGGGCTCGAATCCCAATGGATCAAATTCAGTTAGTGGGTAAAATGACCCACCTGCAGCCAAGGCAGAAGGAGGCACGGCCTCTCCTGGCAGGTCTCATCCTGGCTTCTGCCGAAACGGGGACGAAAGCATCATCTTACCCCATTTGGAGGGGTCATGGGAGGTCCTGGCTGCTGGAACAGCGCTTGGAAGCCTGGATCGGTACCGACATTCATGCCGCTTGCATCAGGCCCATCCAATGCCTTATTATTGCCTGGAAATCACTGCTCCTCTTGGCTTAAAAATCCTGCTGCAGGCAATATATGAACATCTTCACAATTCCCAGTGGATCAGTCTGACCCTGTGCGCTGCCTCTGCCCTGGGGACTGAGACCCCCCTCTGGTTCCTGATGCTCATAATCACACCCTCGTCCTCCAACAGTTCCCGGTGGGGAGGGAGAATATATGAAAAATCAATAGCTTCAGCCTGAGCTGTCAGAGTATTTGTGCATTTTGCACCATTGTCTCTAGGAAATCCAATATATCGATCACATTTCTCAAGACTGGTATTGATGAAGCAGATAATGGCAGTGTTTGGGGCTGGCTGGAGAATGCTGAGGATGTCTGAAGCCCAGGGCTGCTGCTCTATTGATCCTGGAAGGCAGCGCAGCATCTCCTGGCATGATTTACTAAATCCCCTCATCATTCCACGCCAAGCTTGCCCCTGACCTGCTTTTACTTCCCTATTTATTTATTTATCCCCCCCGCCTTTCTTCCCAAGTGGAAGCAGTGAAGCCCCTGCTCATTCCTCATTATTTCTTCTAGTTTCAATGGAGAGGAGATGAATTTGTCTTCTCAGCTCTCCCTGATGTTGACCTATGCAGTCGACCAGACTCAACACGTCCTGCTCTACTTGTGCGACAGGGAGGGTTGTGCCGCTAAAGTGTCGCCTTCCTCTGACAAACTGAGCCCCTAAATATCCAGGGGTCTTAAAAGTCAGCTGCCTGTGGAGAAGGTGGGAAGAGCGGTGTGGGAGTGGCTGTCTGTGGGTGTCCTGCATTGTCTCCTACTACAGAAAACCCGGCTCTTTGTGATTTTATGCCATTAACGAAAATTTTCCTTCTGCAAGACTCTTTTTCTAAAGCCTCTTTAGAAGACTCTCCCCAGCAATGTAGGATCTTTAAAAGTATAATTATATTTAAAAAAAAAAAAAACAAACCATAACACCATGCTATTTATAAATTATTCTATATGCTCTCAACAAAGCAAGTGCCAGACTGCACTGGCGGAAAGCCCACTCCCGGCTTCTCCTTGCTTGGTTGAAAAATGCAAATAGCACTACTTTCTTTAATTTTTTTTCCTAGATGCAACAGCATGGGGGAAGATCACAATATGAAGTCTTTCCTGGAAAAGAGCAAGAGATTAAGGGAATGCGGCAGTTTGGTGCAAGCGAGGCATGGGTGCCGGGATCCAGAGCTGACACATGGGGACTGGGATTGGCTGTGATCAGCATCCCTCCTGGGCTGAGATGTGTTGCCTGCAGCCCCCCTGCCCTCCAGCCCATCCGTGGGCAGAAGGCAGCAGAGGCCCTTTCTCTCTCATCTAAGGCTTCTCCTGCCCCCTCTTCCCTCCTGCCTTCCTCCCCTAGACCCTGGATGTGCAGGGCTGAGAGTTTTGAAAACATTTCAAGGAGTTGGAAAGCCCCAAGTCCCAGCAGAGTAGCAAAACACTGTCATGATGCCAAACACGGTCCCAAAGCGTGCCCGATAATGAAAGGCAGGTGTTTGCCCATCAGATATTTAAACAGAGTCATTGCTACAGAACGTGGCAATGGTGAGTGAGAAGTAGTCCAGCTTCTGCTCTGCTCTGCCTGCTATTGCCTGTCATTTTTCGATACTAACAAATGGCATTTATTGGTATTAAAAAAATAATTAGCGTTTATTAGGATTAAATAAATAGCATTTATTGGTGGGTAAAAACCATCTGAGGTACAAAGAGGAGCAGGGATCACTAGTTATTTTCTGTCGCTGAATTTGCACGCTGTCATATCAGAAGACATTAACTTATTATTTATCATGGTACACATTTCAAGCAATGCATGCAGGAAACAATAAAGAGAATATTTATTTCTTAATCCGTTCTCCTCCCCCATGCTGGATGTTATCTCGGAAGCCTGATGGTATTCAAAGGGTTGAAGCTGCAAAAACCCACCCCTCGTCTGCTCCTGCTGAAGTCGGTGCCACTGATCGTGGTGGGAGCAGGCTCAGACCCTGAGTGATTTTATCTGGTACAAGCTTGCAAAAGCACTGCATTAAAAAGCTGGTGACCTGCTAAATGTAAGTCAAGCTGTGACACCGTGGTTAGCTGGCGCTGGGGTCAGCGCCAGGCAGGTTGCTGAGTGTGAAGTTTCAGATGAAGGGCACTAAGGCTCTATTCATTAAACGGTTTTCTGCAAACATAATTAAGAGATGGTATCAGCGAGCATCGCTGCTGCATGTGCTGCTGCTGCTGGGTAAATCTGAATGTGAGTAAGAGCCGTCGCAAATCAGAGGTCCCCGGGCCTGTGACAGGACCCCGATAAATCACGTCAGCAAATGAGCTCTGCTCTGGCAGACGTCGGTAGGAGCGATGCTGCAGGCAGGGACGCTGCCGTGCTTGGGGGCTGGCAGCTGAGATGGGATGGGATGGGATGGGATGGGATGGTCCCCGGTGTGGGTACGGGAAAAATCTCCAGAGGTTGGGAGGTTTGAAGAAAACCCCAAACCAATCCCAAACACAGCAAACTCCCAAAATCTGGGAACTGGGAAGCGGCAGGATTAGGGCCGCTGGGATACCCTGGGATAACTGAAGGATGCGGCCCCACTCCCAGCAGTTCCAATCTGGCCTCTCAGGCTATAATGCAGTGGTTACCGAACCCTCCAGCCCCTGGGACCATCTTTGTTTTGGGGCAGATGTGCCCCTGCATGGGTGGGCTTGCTCTTATACCTGCCTGGGGTTTCCCTGGTCCCCCTCACCCCTTTGTGATCATGCCACTTTCAGAGAATTTTCCTTTTTTTTTTTTTTTCTTTCTTTCTCTTCCCCTTTGCACTGTCTTCTCTTTCTTTTCCTTCCCCCTGGCTTTTTGTGGCCTGTCAGCCTAATTTCCCTCCTTCCTCAATTCTTACTCATTTTTCTTATGTCTCTTCCTACTCTTCCCTTCCATCTCCATCCTCACTCCTTCTTTTTCACCTGGCTGGTACATCCCTCACCTCTTGCCTTCCATGTACACCACTCTCCCTGCTGCACATCTTCCCATCCCATCCCATCCCTTGCCCCTATCCCATTCCCTTCCTATTCCTATTCCTATTCCTATTCCTATTCCTATTCCTATTCCTATTCCTATTCCTATTCCCTTCCTATCTTATCCCATCCCAACCCCATTCCCATCCCATCCTATCCCATTCCTATTCTTACTCCCATTCCATCCCTTGTCCCTATCCCATCCTTATTCCCATTCCTAATCCTATTCATATTCCAATTTTATCTCATTCCTATTCCCATTCCCTTCCTTTCTCATCCCATGCCCAATCCCATCCCATTCTTTGCCATTCCTATTCTTATTCCCGTCCCATTCCTTGTCCCTATCCCATCCTTACTCCTATTCCTATTCCCATCTCACCCCATTCCTATCCTATCCTATCCTATCCTATCCTATCCTATCCTATCCTATCCTATCCTATCCTATCCTATTCCCATTCTTATTCCCATTCCCATCTCATTCCCATTCCCATTCCTATTTCCATTCCCATTCCCATTCCTATTCTTATTCCTATCTATCCTATCCCATCCCATCCTATCCTATCCTATCCTATCCCATCCCATCCCATCCCATTCTTATTCCCATCCCCATCTTATTCCCATTCCTATTGCCATTTCCATCCCATTCGATCCCATTCCTATTTTCATTCCCGTTCCCATTCCTATCGCCATTCCCACCCCAGTCCATTCCACCCCAGAGCGTTCAGGATTCAAACTGCGGCTGTCCCAGATCTGCCATCGTCCATGGTGGGGCTCAGCTGGAGATCTCGAGGGGCGAAGGTGACACGCTGGGGTCCAAACCCACTCCCAAAAGGAGCAGAAAGGGTTAACAGCAGAGGGGCGGGGGAGCCCCGGCGCCACCGCCCCCTCCCCCGGCCCCGCGGGCAGGGGCGGGGCTGAGCGCGATGGGCCCCGCCCCTCCGGCGGGCCCCGCCCCGCCCCGCGCGGCGGTGGGCGGCGGCGGCGGTTGCCGTGGCGATGGCTCGTTGCCGGCGGCCGGTTGGTTGTCGGGCCGGCTGACGGGCGGGGAGGCGGCGGCGGCGCGGCGGGACGGGGAAGATGGCGGCGGCGGCGGAGGAGGCGGCGGCGGTGGCGGCGGGGCGGCGCTGAGGAGGCCCGAGGCGGGCTGAGGAGTGGCGGGGCGGGCGGGCGGGGGCCCATGTGCGGCGGCGGCGGCCCCCCCCCGCCCCCCACTACCGGCGGCGGCGGCGGCCCCTTCGCAACCAGGCGCCGCTGAGGCGGCTCCGCCGGCGCAGAGCGAGCGCGGCCCCGGCCCGGCGGCAGGATGAAGTTCGCCGAGCACCTCGCGGCGCACATCACGCCGGAGTGGCGGAAGCAGTACATCCAGTATGAGGTACGGCCCCGCTTTCCCGCGCCTCCCCGGGGCAGGGCGGCCGGAGCCCGGGAGGCGCCGCAGGGCTGTCCGTGCGGAGCGGGCGGGAGGCGGCTCCCCTGCCCCGCGGCGGGTCCGGCGGGCGGCAGCTTCCCGCTGCTCCGCTCGGCGTTGCAGAAGCAACGCGGCGAGCGGTCTAAAGCTCTTCCCGTCCCCATTATTATTTTTTTAATAACAAATAAAAAAGCCTGAGACCGCTCGGAGAAAAAGCGCTGGGTGGGCAATATATTAATTGTTGCCTTTAACCTTTTGGTGCGGGACAAAGGTCAGAGGCTTGGGGGATAATCAAGATATTTAAAAATAAATTGTTCTGCCGGATTTCTGGAGGAGTCCGCTGTCGGTGCGTGACCTGCTATAGGTGGCATGTGCAGGGCTGGGAGCACTCGCCGCCCGCGGGGGTTTGCTCGCCATGGAAGCCGGCGGGCCCGGCCGTGCCCGCTCCCGGGCATCCCCCTCCCGCAGCCGGCCCGGAGCCCTCGCTGCAGCCCGGCTGTCCGTAACGAGGGTTGTTTTTTTCAGCACCACCGCCAGTTCTCCGCACAGGCGGGCAGAAGAGGGGTGACTTTGAGAGCCGGCTCCCAGCCGCCGGCTGCGGCTCCCAAGGGCGAGCCCGGGGGGCGAGCGGCTTGGGCAGCACCCACCGCCCTCTGCCGAGACCAAAACCATTCCCCTCCTGCCCGCCTTGCCCCGAGAAGAGCCACAAGCTGCTTTGGTAATGCCGACAGCTTCCCCGAGCGACTCAGGCTGTAAACCTGGCATCGATTGCCTTTTTTTTTTTGGTAAATAAAGCTAGCGAGGCTTTGCATCTTGCTATTTCCTACTTGATTGCAGGCGAACCGCTTGAATTGGGACATTTATAAAACACTGTTTACACAAAGTTCTGCTGCATTAATCACGAATTATTTGCAGAATACAGCTTTTCGGTTTTTATTATGCCGGCTTTCTAAAGGTCACGCTGATTGCTTTAGTTTCAGATTTATCATAGTGGTGCTTGACTTGAGTTTAACTAGATGAAGCTCAAGGTGGTTATTTGTAGTAGAACCGTTTTCTATTTCAGCATTAGCAGTGGCTGCTGCCTGTTATGTTGGTCTTTCCCACAAGTAATAATCAAACCTAGACAACGGAAAGCTGGTTATGGGAGAGCCCTGATCAGCAAAACTTCTTGAATGATTGAGGCAGTCAAAACCATATAACATTTGTTATCATTTGAAGGCCTGTGTTTTCTCTCTAGGGCTATAATAGGAATTTCTTTTTAATATCCCTACTAATCTGTCTCTCTGCATTTGCAAGGAAAATTATGTTTGTCTTAGCTTGCTTTGTTGTAATGTTGAATTTGAAAAGTTTATATCTGCTTTTTTGACTGTTCCTTTGTTTTCCTGCAAAGGGATGGATGTTGAAATAAAAAATGTAGTCAGATTTGACTTCAGAAAAAAATTGTTATCTCCTTGCATTATGTGGAGAACAGGATGACCAAATAATGGATTGGTCTTGGAAAAGGAGGAAAACCATTGTCTTGATAGAATAAAGTACCAGGATAATTCTACATCTCTGCAAGAGCTGTTTTTTTGTTCCTGGAAACAGAAAACTTGTATCTCTCCCTAAGAGAAGGTTTGGAGGTGGGTTGGAGGGGCAGGCGAAGAGGAAATAGAAGGGCAAAAGGTTTGGCTGCAGGCTGGCCAGACAGATGTAGAGGGAGGGTGAAGGATACCCAGTGAACTATGACACCTTGATTAATGTGTGAAAAACTCTGCTGCTTCTCGGCCACTGTTTTCATTAGGGGAGGTTAATTTTCAGCTGTTTTAACTAGGGCAGTGTTATTATTTCGTTCTCCCTTCCCCCACCCCAGTTTAAAATAAAGGTAGCTTTCAGCAAAAGCTTCCTTCAAGATGTTACTTTTTCTAGATTCCAAGTGATCTCCTCGGGTAGATCGCTTAACATAGAGTGAATGAAAACAAAAACCCCACCCTTCTTTTTACTAATAAGTTTCAAAACTCTTTGTTTCCCTTGTTGCAGCTGGCTGAATGTGAGTCAGCCTCCCTCTCATGCATATTACAGTAATGGAATAGTCTGGCATTTATTATTCAGGATCTAGTGGTCGTGTGGGTGTGGCGCATAAAAGGCCAGCGCTACCTGGGTTTACTTGTTGATTATACTTGAGGGAAAAAGCCTACAGCCCTCCTTTGTCAAGAAAAATTCCGAGTTGTTGATTAGCCAACATAAGGCCAAGCGTTGCTTTCGTTACTTGCCTGCAATGTTGCTTGCAGCACACATTGTAGTAAATTTTAAAAAAATTATTTGTATATTTAATCATGTTGTAATGTTTCTTCATCTGACAGTTTGTCTTTTCATTCTTAATTAAAACAGTAATCAAGCGCTGTTTCGGAGTGAGAGATCTTGTTGTGTAGGTTCTTAACTCTGAAAAGATTATTCCTGTTTCCAGGGACTTCCCGTGTCACGTTTATGACACTGATGAAAAGACTAGGAGATATTGCAGAAATTGCTTTATTTTGGTTATCCTGTGTCAGAAAGCTTACACGTAGTCATCTTATTTTTCTACTCTGATATTTGTAGTTATTTCCATTGGAGAGCAGGTTGACTCTTGCCATCAGACAGCCCTGAAGCGTGGCAAGTCCCAGGTAACTTGTGAGATCCTCACCGGGTGATGTGTTTCTGGTTTGATCGGGTGCTCAGCGAGTGTGGCTGCAAGGAGCTTTGCCTCCCATAAACTGCCAGTCAAACTGGGAGGAGGCTGTAATCTGTTGGCGATAACGTCAGGAAGAAGAACGAGACTGTTGTGTTTTGAATACCTAAAAATGTAGTTTCACTTTCAGATGGTCTTTAACGATTTACAGGCCTCAAAGTTCTTACCATTAATGCGATCTTTCCCTCCAACAAAAGTCAAAGTGTTGTAACTGTGCTTGTAGGAAGTATGGAAGTTGCCCAGACTTAGGGCAGATACATGATTGGTGTAAGAGCTTTAGAGATAAAAATTCATTCACTCTCTTTAAACAGCCAAAAGGAAGATATACTTTGATAGCTATGGCTTAGATTCTTATTTTCTTTCATCAAAAACTCTGCAGTGACCACTACTCCATGTTTACTTTCTGAGAAAGAGCTCTAGGCTTGTAGAAAGGAGGAAAAATGATGGCACATGCTATTCTCTCTCATTCAGCTTTTTGCAAAGACATTTGCCATGACAGAGTCCACAACATGGAGCCTTACACAAACCTTGATTGACTTCATTTGACTTTCCATTCCAAATTTCCATTCTAAAGATTGCATGAAAGCATGCAAATTTTATGTCACATTTACTACATAAACTCAACCCAGCTGATGGTTCTTGGAAGCTCAGTCAGTGCAAATGATCAGGAGCGCTTTATGTAAGAACCAGTGCAGTAATGTAAGACTTAATGACAATGTAAAGGGGCATTTTTAGCATTGGAGCATTGAGTGTCATTATCAGGCTGCTTCCTGGTTGCAATTCAGTTTAAAACAATGTATAGACAAATGCTTAATTTGTGGAAATGCTTGTTATTTATGTTAAACACTAAACATGCTGAAGTTTCAAATGGCTTTGGTCCTGACTTCCACATCCGTCATCTGAAAACTTCCTATTTGTGATAAGTAATGCTTCAAGCTTCTGTACCCGTTGCCTTCTCTGTGCAAAGATGGGGTGAGCAGTGGTTTTAGGGGTTTGTGCCAGTCTGTGGGCTGCTGGTTGCCTCACACACTTACCTGGGCAGTGCCCTGTACACTTAGTAGCCTTCACCTGGACTTCTTGTCTTAAAACCTTAAGTTTTGGACCATTCATTTACTCTTCAGTTCCTTTGGTGTAAAGACAAAACCACAAAAACAAATAAAATCCCGTCTTTGTGTGTCAGACAACAGAATTATCTTTTTCACGTGGTACCAAACAAATAAAGGTAACATCCAGATTAATTTCAGGTGATGCTTTTTTGCATGTAGTGCCAATTTTTAGATGCAGTGAGATTGCTGGGCTGCTGGTCCTCTGTTTAGCTGTAAATCATGCTGCAGATTGCTTTGCTCTCGGGTCCATCTCTGGAGTGCTTGTAGGAGAAAGAGGAGAGTGTTGCTCCGTCTGCTCAGACTTCTAAGCGTAAGTGTATGTCCGGCTGATGGAAATTCGGTGCAATTTTACAGTTGCCAGATTGCAGTTTTGTTTCAGTTAATCTGGATGCAGAAGTCTGATGGTATTTTGAAAGAAAGTGCGTGATACTTTTGGAATTGCAGCATCTAGGGAAGAAGGAGAATCAGAAGAGTTATGATGGCTGCAAAGTCCATGGGAGAGATTGGTAAAAGGTACAAGCAGGTGATTTCCCTTCCCTTTTAAGGACTCTCCAGCTTTTTAAGTACTGTTGCCTTTGGAGAAGAGAAACAGGTTGCTAAGCTTTGGAAATCATGTATTTGAGACACAATCTACATCAGGAAGTAGGTGGGGAAATCAATCCGGGTAGCTGACATACCCTGCTTGCCTTTGGAGTCTCTCTTCCAGAAACAGGCTTTTGGTTTTTGGGAGGTGGCCAATTTTCTGCTCGTCAAACCTTGCTTCATGATAGGCACTTCACACCCTGGCATGCCACCTCCTGACACAAATCTGGTGTGCTATTTCCCTGGTTGTCCTTCTGGGTGTTACTGGATGAGCTTAGAAGAGTGTAAGCAGTTTGAAAGCTACTTGTTTAAAACAACGCTTTTGTTCCAGCATTTTAAGGATTTTGTCCTGGAATTTGCTTGCTGTTGAGGTTTGACATCTGCATTTTAGGTGTATTTTCTTGCTGCTCTTTTTGTTTGTGGTCTGATGTGCATTTTCTGCAGGTGCAAGGTGTATCACCAGCACAGTGTCAAGCAAGGAAAGAACCCTTTTTGTTTAGTTTGAGGGCAGAAAGGGTAATTCTTAAACATTTGAAGTTGACAGTGATGGATAACTTGTGAAAACAATGATTTCTAAAATTCTGTAACCTAGAGGACTAAATACTTTAGGTGTGAAGGAGCACTGAGTCTTTTACTTTCGGGTTATTCACTTATATAGGTCAGGGAAGCAATAACAAAATGTGCTGCCCCGCAGCTGCCAGATTGTTGTATGTCAGTCTGCATGGGGAGAGCTTGGTGGGAAGACTGACACCTTCAACTTTCAAGATTTATTGCAAGACCATCAGTGTTGTGGTCCTTTTTATTCTTTTTTTTTTTAAAAAAAAAAGATTGCTAAAAACAGAGTTTACCTCTGAGTGGCTTAAGGGTTGGAGTTCATACTACATGGACTTTCAATTTGTTGTGTCTTCAGGTTTGTTTATCCCGTGCCGCGTGGTTGTGGTTCATGGAAAAAGTTACAGGTAGGCGAAGATGACGAGTGGGGTGAAAAAGGGGGAAGGCTTTTTTGGTCACTCCATGCATGTAGACAGATCATGTGCTGCTGGCCAGTGAGTCATGGGGGAAAAGGACTGAGGTGGCCAGTGTTTGGGAGGGGTTCAAAGGAAGCACTGAGGGTAGATCTGTGCTGCTGGAATCATCCAGCGGTCGCTCGGTTTGGAAAACAATTCTGCAAGTGACCTTTGTTGAGACCTCTGCGGACTCAGGAATTAGACCTTTGAGAGAAGTCTGAGCTGCTGGTGCAGCCTGCCACCTGGGATATCTTGTGATAAACAGACGTGTCCTTTAGACCTTATATTTACTTAACAGGATCATAACCACCGTGTTACAACTGTGCTGAGTTTCTAGCTGCTGAGCTTGTGGGTTTTGCCTTGAGGGTACTGGGGAATTTGTTGTTTAGGTTGTGATGTTTTGACCTTGGAGGATATATGGATAGACACACAAGATGGTCAAGGCAGAGGTGTAGGATTATAGAAGTATGTAATATGTTGGGAAACAGGCAGAAGAGGCAGGAACTCGAAAGACCTGAATGACTTCTGTGTGTTAGATTTCTGTGGGTTCAAAAGTAAGGGAGTAAAACAGCTGTGTGTGAAGCACATTCACGTTTGGTCTGTGCATTAAGATGCTTGTCTATATTCAGTGATGTGGGGGGTGTGTAAACAAATCCCCTCAGCACTAGGAACAGGCCATTCCTGGTGGCTTCTAGTTCCAAAATGATGGTTCAACCTACCCCTTCAGCTATTGATCCAAATTCAGTTTATTTGCTTCTTGCACTTGTGATGTGAGAGAGCACAAGTCTTTAGTCTGTGGCTGGAAAAATACCAGCAACTTAATAGCTGTCTGAAAAGAGCTCTTCTGAAAAGGAGCTGCAAGTGATGAGGTTTCTGATGTGGTGCCTCCCTCCTGGCCCCCTCACAGAAGGGGTTGCTGCTGGGGGTGCTCTGTTTTGAGCTGTAGTACCACCTTGCCCCCTGGTCCTGCTGCCTGCACTGCTCATCTCTTGGACCAGCACCTGAACATGGGTGAGCGGCTGGTCCTGTGGTCTGCGGGAGGCAGCTCACGGTGCCTCTAGGACATGGAGACCGAGTTAATAATTCTGTCCAGTGTTTAAGTTGTCCTTCAGTTTTCACCTCAAGAGAAGGCCGTCACCCCTGGTTCCCTAATCTCCTTCGTCATGTTGTCTTCAGCTTTTAGAATGTATGTGTAGTTCTGTACTCCTATATAACAGTGATAAGAAATCCCTGAGGCTGCTTTTCCTCCATTTGCCTTGACAAACTCCTTTCTGTCACGCGATGTTGTGTAGTTTGTTTTGTTTGTGTGTTGTGTTTTGTTTTTTTTTTTATTAACGTAAAACCTTTAACTCCCTATCATCTGGGAAACATTTTTCCAAAGGAAGATGTTGAAGGATACAGTTGGAATAAATTTGATAGATTAGTAGGGTAACAGCCTTTAGACAAAGCAGTCAATAAATGTGAACTTGTGTTTCTTTCGTGTGTGATAGCCTTGGCATCATGTTCCATAGCTTTCTGTGTCATTCTGAAGAATAAAAGGGCTTTAATTGCTTTTGTTTTCAAACAGGCATATCGAAACAATGTGTGTGTATATATAATATTATTTAATAGTAACTGTGTTCCTTGTGCTCTTTCTCACAGGCTTTGAAAGAGATGCTATATGCAGCTGTGGACCAGGCCCCTTCTATAGAAGGTAAGCAAATTGTAACCGAGAGTCATGTTTTTCTTGGCATTGGATGCTGGACAAGTAGTCCTGCTACTTTTCTGTCCTCAGTCCTCCTAAATTGGTAAACTTCATACACTGATGGGCAAATGCCTGGCCTTTCATAGCCTGCGTGCTATTTTTGATTGTTAGAACTCTTTGTCCTTTGTCATTAGGACAACAAATGTCTTTGTATAGTTGGGGACTTCAACAGCTGGATTCCTCTTGCTTATAAGGACATTCACTGGTAGAAGTACTCTCTTCATCATTTGAGAATAGACCTTTGTTTTCCTGTGACTGGGAGCCGCTTCGGGAGATAAGTGTGCTAGAGAGATACCGGTTCCTGTTCGTTACTGGTGACTTGGCCTGGAAGAGTCTCGTCCTTTCGTTCTGTGCCCTCCCCGAATGCCGTGTTACCTCTCGTATGTCAACATGAGTATATTTTCTTGTTTGCATGTGTTTACAGCCACCGAGTTCTCAAACTAGATTATTATAGTACAGTATTTGTTTTTAAGCTCAGTGCATTTTGAATAGTTGGTTTAATTAAGTGATGATCCGCGCCAAATTTCTCAATAGAGCCCTTTCTTTATTCTTTTCATTGTCTTTGAAATACTGAATAGTTTTTGCCTTTATGTTGCTTCACTCCCTACTTTCTTGCCCTTTCTGTTCATTTCAAGCTGTTTTTTAATCTCCTTACTGTTGTTATTTTCACTTTCATTGCAGTGCAACATTCATTTCACAAACCTCTTTGAATGTGGCTCTGGGCTTCTTTCTTGCATATTTATAGAGCAGAAGAACAACCACTGCATCAGTTGGCTGAAATAAATAATGCTAGTCACTACTAATGTTAGCTTATTAATGACTTTCTTGGTGCCGATTAAAAATGGGCAATGAGGTATGACATAGTTAAAATAATAAGGAATATCATTTTTTCAGATTTAACTCTGCCTGCTCTTTGATTAGAATTTGAAAACAAAAACTGCAAAAGTTGATAGATCAAGTGTGTGTGTGTGTGATGGGGCAATCTTTGGTTGTATTCTTCAGAGGCTCAGTCTAAGCTGAAAACTTCACTTCAGACAGGTCTGATTTTTAGGGTTTAAGCTGACGCTTGGTTGCTCACTTGACAGCCTGTTAATTTTGTTAAATCAATAATCCTTTCCTCTAAAATGCGGGTCCTAGAGCTACGTTTGTAAAGGTTATGGTCCTAGCATCATCTAAAATATATGGGTTGTTTTTGGAAAACTGAATCAAACTTGCCAGCAATATACTGGCAAAAGAGTGAAGTCTCACTTTATTTCTTTGAGTGGCAAAATTGCTTAAAAATCCCATAAACCTAGAGAACCTCTTTCCCCCACAGCACAAAATCAATTTTCTAGCTAAAAGGAACTGAAGTGTTTTGTGTAAGCCGAACTGACTATCTTTATTAACTTTTAAAGACAACTTGCCAGTTTTGTTGAAAATCCATCATTAGTTTTATGGAAGACTGGAGCATTTACAAGAGGTTTGGTGGTTTTTTTGTTTTCTTTTTTCTTCATCAGTTTATTATTGACAATGGCAGCAAATGGTGTCTGTGCTAATAAAATTTGATGGATTTTCCTTGTGGTACATGGAATTTCAAGGTGGGCTTTGAGTTCCTAGCCCATAAAACTCCAAAGTGTTATAATGCACTATTTTGGTTTCTTTTTTTCAATGCTGCTTGTGATATCTTGATATTTTGTAATGTGCAGTGATGTTTGCGTGTAAACATATTTGGCAAAGGGAGAGAAGGTGAAGAATAAAATAGTATAAAAGTCTCTGTATGTTCTTTTAAATGTTAAAATAATTTTAACTTGTGCTTCTACTTTTTTCATGCTTTAGAAACCTCAACAGAAGGAAAGTAGTGACTTAACATTGTTCTACTTGGGAAAAGTGTCTTCTGTTTGGGATTTTTGGGTGCGGATTTGGTCTCTTCTTCTGTACTGTACTTTGAGATTGAGATGAAATGATCCAAATGGTGTTGAACCCCTGACATTTAACTCAGCATGTTTTCAGTTTAATATGGATTTTGTGACGGATCCTTCTGTGTTATTTTGAGCTTAGCACAGAAACTACGGGAGTGTGGTACTGAAACCCAGCTTCCCAGTATGAGCCTAATGTTAATCTTATTTTAGACAGGTCCAAGTAAAATCCATTTTCTAATTGATCTAGTTGATCACACACACGCTGCAGATGCGCACAGTTGGGTTTTATTTCCCTTACATGTATTGTAAAGCTAATCTCCAGTTAATACATTGGACTGTGAAGCGAAGGGAGTTTGGTACACCAAAGCTGAGGCTGCTCCTGGTTCTTATTCTGCTCATCTGGATGTGTAATTCAGGACTTGTGAATGAGTTCCTTAGATTTCTGCTGCAGGCCGCCTATTTCATCAGTTGGTAAAATCTGTACTCATACAGAAATGCTTTGTGTTGCTTAGTAGAACACTGGAAGCGTTTTGGAAACACTTTAAAACCAAAAAAAAAGTGCTACCCACCCAAGGCAAGTTGTAATAGACAAGGCAGGCAATAGGTGAACCGTCCATCAGTAAAAGCTTTTTATTTGGTTTGTATTTCAGACTCTTGTTCATGGTTGGGTTGTAGGAGAACAGAGCCAACTTTAGAATGACTCTTAAGCTCTTGATGGATGGTCCTAGTGCTGTTTTAGTGGGCAAAGCATTTCAGGGAACAGAATCTTGGTTCTAAATTGTGCAATTGTTGGTACCTAGTTATATGGTGACCCTTCTCATTGTGCTATATTGAATCATACCTGATCCCATCTGCTTTTTCCTATTTTCCAGTAACAAACCCAGGCTGCAATGTTAAGTAAAAACCATGTAGATGTGAATAAGCAAAGCGTGCCAAGGCTGTATGGTAGGAGGAGATGGTTTATATACATCCCCTGACGCTACTGCGAGGTGCTGCAGCTCCTTGTATTTCATGAGAGTTACACCAGCCCCTGTGCATGTCTCTTTTGGCAGTTGCTGGCTGTACATATAGATTCCTCTAATCTGTTCAAAGGTACAAAGTAGACAGGCAGGGGAAAAAAATGTAACAACAGTTTTCTATGTGCCAGGGTTATTCCTCCAGATGCTCATCATCTTTTCACAAGGCTTTCCCCTGATGAAACTTGCACCGTCCTTCCACCTGAGCAACATCTGTACAAAATTAGTGCTTAGTCTGTTAATTCAATCTCATTACACATCACTGGAAAAAGTATCAAATGATGCTTGATTTCCAGCGGTATGATGGGACTTGGAGGATTCTTTGATGCGTGTTTGCTTTTGTTCGCTGTTTGCTGTGTGATGGTTGCTGTTGTTGGAGCAATATGGATGAACTGGTGCTCCCCTGATGTTATTCTCAGCTTCTGAGTCCTCGTTGCAGACAGGAATGCCTATGTGCAAGTGTGCCAGGTCCGTGGGAGCGGGCACCCTTCCTCCACCCTGGGCTACCTCTAGGAACAAGCTGTGACAATTGAGAGGTGAAAAACTAGTGTAGGACTTGTTTTCTCTGTATCATAAAAGCATCAAATACTGACCTCACCATGAGCATGTTGATTTTTTTTTAATTTATCTATTTTTTTATTTTACATTCCTTGTTCCTCCCACTGCTTGCTGTCCCCTTTGTCACCTAAGTAAAACAGGTTACTGGACCACTGTTGCTTGGAGTCCTCCCGATTATTCCACTCGGTGAACAGATGTGTCGGCATCTCCCCAAGCTCCTTACGATGCAGCTCTTCTCAGCTGCGATGGAGATGAAAGTGTGGCTGTAAATTATTCATTCTGATTATCTGCTTGAATGGACAGGGTCCACTCTAAATATTATTTCCTAGAATATTTGTCTTTCAGATATTGAAATTTAACCTCCCTTTAATACTTGTGTAAACAAACATTGTTGTTGTAATATCAGATGGTACAAGAGCGTTCTGTTGTATCGTCTTATTATGGAGGTGACTTATTCCACTTAACCTTAACCTCGAATTCCAGCGGCACCTTTTGAACAAGGATCACGCCTTGGTGAAGGGCTGTGTGGGGCTGGAATGGTGCGAGAGCGCAGGAGTGGGGAGTAGAGATGCTTTGGAATAGAACTCAAGTACAAAATTAATAGGTGACATTAAGATAATGTTTGATTGGTCGGGGAAAAGCATTGGGGGTCATGGGGATCCTCCACTGGTACTTGTAATCTGTATGTTCACTTATTACTAGATTAGAAAAGCAAGAGGTGCAGATATGGGACATCCCGAGAGCAGCAGCGTGTCCTGTATGGTTACGCTCTTGCTTCTGCTTTCCTTTGTAATGCACTTAGCATGTTAACTGACAGCTACTAATCTTCAGTTTGGACTTATTTCTGTTACTAAATAAATAAAGTAGTATTCTTGAGGGTGATAAGTAACCTTAGTGAATAAGCAGGGTGTGGGAAATCACATTCTTCTTTTCCAGAGGAAGTTATGAGGCTGACAATATTTGTATGTTATATGCAGACATGCCTTGCAGAGTTGATCAAAGGCTTATGGTTTGTATGCATGCAGATGTCATCTTTTGATTTCAAAATAAACATTTATTTCCAATTGTGTAAACTTGCTTTGTAGCAGGTCCACATTTTGTTTACGTGGGAGTGTTTAAGCTTAAGGGAGTCTTCAACAGAACTGCTTTGCATCAGCTCACATGCAGCAGCCACAAGCAGATGAACGCTTTGTCTTTATTTCACTATGTTGTTGCACACCCATCAAGGACATGGGGATCCGTGTCCATCTGAAAGACGCGTGTGACAGAAGGTTGGTGTCCTATACCACAGATGCTGCTCCTCGATTCTGTGCAGGTTGTAATTTTGTCTGGAGGCCTTCATATTTACAACTAGTATGTAAAAATGTGTATGTGTGTGTGTGTATATATATATATATATAAAAATATATAAAATCCCATGCCTGTCCTCATTTGGAGACCTGATGTCAGGTATTGGAGTAGCTCTAGAAAAACAGGTTATTTGGCTTGTTGAACA
The DNA here is from genome assembly GCF_963082525.1 of Nesoenas mayeri. NCBI lineage: Eukaryota > Metazoa > Chordata > Aves > Columbiformes > Columbidae > Nesoenas > Nesoenas mayeri. The sequence goes on along the minus strand of NC_137554.1, from coordinate 28,552,098 downwards.
CCTTAGCTTCCAGAGCATACAACCAGTGAACAGGAGGAGAATCTGGCTGAATACCAGTGTTTAGAAAAGGAGGTGAAGTCTGGTTTCTCTTACCCTAGGGCAGTAAAATTTCAAAGGTAAACAGTGCATGTGGTTGGAACAGGGTGTGGAGTAGTGTGAGAGAACAGCTGGATGATCACCAAAATATTTGGAGAACTGATGCCTCTATGAAAATATAGTGCACCATGTCCTCATGTATAAGTAATTTTGCTGTTGAAAGCAGCACAGTGTCCACAGCGAGATTGACCACGGTGCTTGTGTTGTACCGACATGCGCCATTTGCTGTTCAGATATAGTGATATAGTGACTTCCCCAGGGCTATGGAGGACCAAGTGATTGAATTCTGCCTAACCATTAATTAGTATAATGTGGCTCTGGAATAAAGGGCAGGTAAGATACAGAGCTGGAATGATGGAGAATAACTGGCCTTCCTCACACTTCCCAGTTGCCCCAGGCCAGCTCCTGGGGCTGCTTCACCTGTGTGCACAAGCTGGGGAGCTCGTATTATGGCTGAGCAAGTCTTTTATTCCTTTTCCCCTGTCTTCTGATGTATTGACAGATCTCTGAGGCTTTCACACCATGTGAAGAACTTGAGTCCTAAGAGTACCAAAGAGTTCAAGGCTTAGGGATGGGCAGTTAATAACGGAGGAGCTGTATGTGGCTCAGGAGGCAGCAGTGAAAGCTGGACCTGGTAGCCAAGGCTGGCCTATATGAAAGGGCTATATCTAGAGGCAGGTTTCTTTTGTGAGTCTGCAAAGTGCTTATCAGTTCAGCTGCAGAAGGGCTGTAGGTGATTCCTTGATGATGTATGTAGGGTAACAGCAACATTAGAAATGCTCAACTGTGCATTTTCCTTCCTGCATTTGCTTTCCAGTAATTTGAAATCCCCGTCTGCTACCTTTTTAGTGGTTAGAGGAATTAACGGTGCTTGTAATTTAAGCGGCGTGTGCCAGGCTTCGTGTTAGCGGTCAAAACTCGAGGCTTAGAAAGCAGAAAAAGATTTGCAGAGCTGGAAGACTGACAGACAGCGGTGCCTTCTATGAAGCACTCCTGAGACAACAGCGAAACATCAAACAGCATTTTGGCTGTAGACATGAGGAAGCACTGCACATGTATATACAAAAGGCCAGTATTTATTGCTTTGGTTCAAGAAAAGACTGCACTAGACATCTTAACAGCAAGATTTAGCGTGCGTGTAGGAAGAAGCCTCTGGGTTTCTGGTCATTCCTTTGGAGCTGTATTTGAAATAGGTGACTTGAATTATTAGGCAATTAAGATTTTTGGATGAGGCTGTGGCTACTTGGTGAATAATGCAGTATGAATTAAATTCAGTTGGTTTCTCTCTCTTTAAAAATGCATGCTATGGGCAAGGGAATGAGCAGAATGGCCCTGGAAGGAAATCTCATTCTTTTACATCGTAACTGCTTGTAAGATGCCTTTGAGAAATGGCCAACCCGCCAATACCCTATGGAGTCCTGATGTCCCTGCATGATGGGGCAGAGGAGCAAAGACTGTCCCTGGCACCCTCTTGCAGTCGTGTCACCTAAACCTGCTGTAAGGCCACACTGTGCAGCAGCTATTGCAGTGATGGTCTCGGGTCATGAGAACATGTGTCTCTTTAAGTACTTTTAAAATTAGCAAGGATATGGTGAAAAGCAAAACCATTCCTGGTCGTGTTTCTTTTTCCTGATTCCTGAAGTAAAAATTAGGGCTAGCTGTGTATTTCACCTGGGTTGTTTTACAGTGTCTGTAGCCTTGCAGCTTGACCCCTTTTTAGTAAAAGTAGATAATGAATTAATTTTAAAATGTAATTGTGCTTTTTGTAAATACATAATCTTTAATTACAGCGAAAAAGTGCAAAATTTCAGCATCTTAGTTTTACAAAGCTACAGTTCAAAAAAAAAAAAACCCAAAAAACCCAACAGAAAACCCCCAACCAAGCGAAACAAACACCTCAGCCAAACAAAGCCAAAAAGAGTTAAGTAGTATTTATTTTATTGCACTTTTGCCCATTCAGTTAATATATTTAGATAGTTTTATGCTACTTTTGTTGAGTGTGGTAAGCGTTTTCTCCTGATTTAGTACAGCCTAAATGTAAAAGTCTGATCCTATGGTTCTGTTCCCCTGTGAACTGAGAAGGGGAGTAGCTTCAAGAAAACCACAGAGGTATAAAGGATATTTTACTAATGCGTGGTATGACGAGAATACCTAAAGCTCCTTAGTTGTAAGGCAGCAGCACTGTGCGTCAGAGTTGTGTACATTCAGCTAAAAATCTCAGGGAAAACAGTATGAAAACAGAAGAATCTGCGTTTTGAAGTGGTTATTGCAGCGGGCACGGTGCCCCTGGGATGGTGCAAAGCCCAGGACGAGCACAGCCCAGCCCCTGCTTGTTTGTGGGCACTGGCTCTTGCCTTGTGTGCTCAGCAGCTCCACAACTTCCCCTCTGCAGAGAGAGAGGCCGTGTTTGTCTCCTAGGAGATGGAAAACCCATTTCTACTTCCTGATGAGAAGCTGACAGGCAATTTGACTTAACAAGAGAGGCAGGCGGTGTGATTGAGAAAAGGGAAATTGCATGCCATAACATGGTAATATAAATGCAATTTATTTTGCATGTGCTATATGGCTCCAGGCACACATTTTGGGGTGCGTGAGAATTTTTTTGCGTGCTAAAATGTGAGCTCTAAATAGCAAGAAGAGGCGAATTTGGCATCCTAGACTGTGTTTATAACCTTGGTTTTATTTTTACTGTAATTGCTTAGCATGCTTTTATAAATGTTCCTAATGTATTTGTGGAGGGAAGCACAGAGAAGCTGAGAAGATCAGCACGAGAGAGCTGTTAACTCGGGATCTGTCTTGTCCCACAGTTGTAGACTTGTTCTGACGTGTGGCCAAGGCTGCTATTCTGGTACCACCTTTGCTGGTGTCCTGTCCCCCCCAGCTCCCAGGACAGCTCTGCTGAGCTCCTTGCTCTGAAATGAATCTATGATGCTATGACCAACTACCCTGTCTGGTTGTCAGTCCCATAATGTGTCAGATATAGGGAAAAATGGGCATCATTGCTCTAAACCTTCATTCTTTGCCTGCGCCGTTTCCTATTCTAGTTGATCAATCATTTAAATCAGTTCATTCAGAATATTTTTGTATTTTTTAATGCTGTGCATCGGGGCATCAGCAGCATATACAGTGTGGTTGCTAATCTGTGAATCCAGGTGCTTTTTAAAGGCAGCTCCATTATGAGCACAGCTGTAGGAGTGAGTCACAGGCAGTGCAGTAAAATGGGGTAATAATGAGCAAGATTGGTCCATGTACCTCTAAGGTAAAATCTATAAATAGTTGAATAGAATTCGGCTTGTACTTCAGTGTTTTAGTGTGACTTTGTCTTCCCTAAACAGAAGTAGCAATTAGAAAGCAAGAAAATAAACCGAGAGCCGTGTTACTGCATAGTCTTTTGTATAGGCCAAATGGTCCTTGAGCTCTGCAGCAACCCAAGGCAAAGGTTCAGTTTGTGACTGCCCAGCCACAGAAGACACTTCTCCATTAGAAGCCTGGGTCAAGCCTTGGTTCTGCTCGGACCTCAGTGAACACAGGTGCAGGAAATAATTTCTTGGAAGTTTTTTGTCCTTTTGAAACCCTTAAGGGGTTACAATTCACTGTAATCTAGAGACAAGAAGGCTTCCCAGAGAGGGCAAAGAGAAAAATCAAAATACCTTTTGCTCATCTGTGATTGAACCGGATTAACATCAGTGCTCACAAGTAATAATTGTGTGTGTAGAGGCTGTGTTTATGGGTTTCAAATGCTGTAGGTGATGATCTTAACACATGACATTCATTTATCTTGTGGTTTTAATTAGTAGGATGTCAAAAAGACTTGTTTATTGAAGCTTCATGTTTCACAGGGTAAGTCGGTAAAATATGGATTGTGAATGAAATGATGAGCAGTTGGAAGCAGAGAGGTTAGAGACAGGGTGGCGAGCCTGTAGGGTTTCCCACACCTGATCAGCCCCATCTGCTGTAGTTTTCCTGGCTGTAAGGTGACTGCTGGTTTTGGTGAGCGCCTCAGATCCTGCAAAAATACCCCATATCAGGTGTGAATTTTAGCAATGCATCAGCAATGGGGAGCCTGCCACAGTTTTGATACTCTTGAGCAGATGTCGTCTTTGTGGCGAAGCCTTAGAAAGTGAAGGACCAAGAAGGACAGTGAAGTAAGGACCAAGGAGAATAGCGAAGGAAGGACCGAGGAGGATAGTGAAAGCAAAAGGTGAAGAGGTTCATCTGTGTGCATCCAGCCTGCCTGGAGCTGGGTTGGGGCTGCACTGTGGAGTGGAGCTTGCCAGGCTGATTTTGGTTCCTGGCTCATGTTTCTGTGTGTACGTGGACACTGTTCTTCCCTGGCTGGTGTCTTTGGCTCTGGTGTTAGCTGCACCCATGTCTTCTTGCAGTGGAAGATTAATTTGCTACTGAGTCTCAAAGGCTCCAAAGGTACTGCTAAAGAGCTTTCAATAGGTCTTCCAAATTTTCCACTCCAGTTTTAGAAATCCAAATGCAGCTGAGCTAGAATTGATCTGTACTAGTTTCCCTTTCAGTTTCTTCTGCTTTCAACCAGCTCCGACAGATTCAATTCCAGCTTTTGTTCTCAGCTGATGGAGCTGGGTTGATGTGGCCGCATGCTAATGCTGCGTTCTAGATGGAGCAGATGTGCACCCGCTCGCCTGCTGGCTGAGGAGCAATTCAGCGTTGGAAGGTGCGTGATCTGAGCTTGGACTTGCCTAAGCACAAATCCCAGTAATGAATTAGTCATCAGACGCGGAATTTACTTCCCTGGGGACACGGAGAGGGAGCGGGTACAGCCCAGCTGTCAGTCAGGAACTGCTGATGCGGAACTCTCACCAGCTGAGAAGGTTCCCCCACCCCTGGTAATGTAGTCAGGCTGGGTTGCCAAATCCTTTAGTTTGTTTTTTCAGTAGTCACACGAGTGCTTTATAGCCTGTGCTTAAAGGCTTTGGTCTCTTTACCTGACTTGCGTAAAAATGTTAACTGGCTATTTTGAAACCAAAGGCAGCAGACCTCAGTCATGGCAATTGCACAGGAGGCAATTTTACTGAGTCCTGTTTATGTGGTAAGCATAAACGGGGTTTGCCATTCTCTGTTGGTTTCAGGAGTGATTTCATGGTTACTGAGGTATATGGGTGATAATGGGGTGAGTTTGGGAAGATGTTTCTCCTCCATCACCTGCTTATCCTTGGCTGCCGTTCTCATTTTGTTTAGCTCTCTTGGGAAGTGTTCAGCTGTGGCATGTGGCTTATGGTGGCTGGTCTCATGTACAATAATTGTTTTTGAAGATGTGTGGTAACTTTACCTGTCAAGTACGGAAGAGAAATTATGGCATCATGTGCTCTTTCGTACCTAACTAGGTCAATGTCTGTTGGAGATTTTCATTTATGTGCACTGTTTTACTCCTTAGAGTGGGTAGAAAAGGCTGGGATCTGTATTTTCATACTGCTTTATGAACTTCCCCATCATAACTTCCACCTCTGCTGGTCTTGTGGAGAGATGCTGTTATGACTCCCAGCCACTGTGGCAATTCTGTTACCTTTGCTGGACGAACACCATGCGCGATAGCAGATAAAGGGGTGATTCCCTGCTGTAGCGAAGGGAAGAGGCACAAGAACCTCAAGATTATTGTTGATACTGTGGGCTTTTGAATTTTTTTTGAATACTGAATAACAATGAGAAAACCTTCCAAATATTAGCTTTCAGTTTGCCTTAACTTTCTGGTACCCAAACACTTGATTTTTTTATTAACTCCTATACTGAATTGTGCTGAAAGTGCAAAACTGAAATATTGCAGGGAGGTTTGTTCTGAATATTGCAAGAAGCTGGGATTTACATGCAACTGCACTCTATACTTACACTCTTTTCTCTGAATGTTTTGCAGTTACTTCAGTTTGAGTTTGAAAATAGTCTTTTTGTTAAAGTGTAGTCTGCAGAATGGAAGTGTTCAATTTCTGGTGCTATAGTGTTGCTGTAAAATCTCTTTATACCAATTACAGGAGAAACCACTTGAAATATTCTAATTAAAAAAAGAGGGGAAGAAGCTTAGACATAGTGTCAGATACCACAACTTCCTGGAGTTATCTTGCAAATGTTCATCAGACCTTACAGTCTTCACGTGGTTCTGCTGCTGTGAGAGTTTTGAACAGAGGAAGTGAACCCCAAGCCTCTCAGAAGATTGCCCGGTGTTAATACAGCTTTTAATCTTTTAGGAGCAGCTTGTAACTGTAACCCAAAGAGATGGTATTATTTCAGTTAATTTTTTTTCAGACAACACCATTTGGCTCTAATGGAACGGAGAAAATGCCACTGTGAGTTCTCTTCCCATTCTTATGTTTACTTTTTCCGGCCCTTTGGCTGTGCTAAGCCAATACATCTTGGACTGCTTGAGAACTGCCGCTTTGTCCTCTGTTTTTCAGTTACATTTACACAAATTAGCAAAAACGAGGAAGCGCTCCAAGTTTTATGCTTAGTTGTCTCAGTGTTGGGCATGGTCAGAGTCGGCAACTTCTCTGTTTAAAGTGTTTGAGTCTCATTTGTGGATTCAGATTTGGTTTGGGTCATCGTTTGGCCATGCTGTGTCTTTTTTATTCTTTCAAGGTTTTAGTTGGTAAGAGTTTTTAATACTAAGTCTCACTCTAGATTTTTAGTTAGGCTTCAGTTCTGCAGTGTCGGAAGTGAGTACAGCAGCTTTGCCCTTGCAGCTTCTGGCTTACACCGCACTAATTCTTTCTGATTTGCATAACGTTGCACTGATCTTCATTGGAAAGTTTATCTAGATTTTTTCAGATTTCCAAGTTGGAGCCTGATGAGAGGGTGTTTGTACTGAAAACAAAGGCTCAAATAGGTATTTGAAACCTAAACAAAGCAGGGACCGTGCTGTCTGTGAGCGAGGTGACTGGTTTTTATCCGTTGCCTCTCTCGTACGCCACGCTGGGTGGAATTATTTGTTGATGGAGAGGAAAGTTCACGGTTGGGTTGAAAAAACCGTGGCTGTTTCTGAGAAGAGGCGGAAGAGCCAAGGCTGCACCCACCAACCTTCAGTTAATCTTCCGTGCTTTCCTTCGGTGTGTGGGAGACAAATTATCTCTCCAGATCCTAATAAAAAGTGGCCTGTTTAATAAGCATTCTGTACAAATACTTATTTACAGATATTCTTGATCTTTAATTAAGGGATCTGTTACTCGCTGCTCGGTGCTCACTCCTGGGATGGTGACTCTGCGAGAAGATCGCTGACTGCAGGATGTGACTGTTCCCCACGTCTGTCTGGTTCCAACAAGCAGTTTTGCAGCTGATCAAAGCAGGAGGATTATGCTGCTGCCGTGGAACTAAACTGGCGAGGGGGGAGAAATGGCAGCTCTGAAGCAGACCTACCTGAACTGACGGGCTTTTTGTTGTCGACAGGATGATATGAATAATATGCTGTTCGCTCTGTTGGAATACTTAATCTTGTATTTCAAAGCCCAAACAACGGGTTGACTTTCATCAGAAAGCTGTATTGCATAGAGTTCTATACCCAGTGCAAAGCTGATCTTCACCTGGCTGTAAGGAATACAGGGCATCCTCTGTGGATATGGGTTTTCAGAACGCTTTTCGTATAAAGAAAAGAGGGATTTTGTTTTACACATACGTATTAATAATCTGAATGTAAAGCCTGTTATGTCTGTCTTATTAAGCAGTGTATTTATCACCGAAATAGAGAAGTATGTGAAGCTAGAAATATGTATTACAGTAGCCTTTTGTGCTGTAGGTAGGCAGTCAGGTTGTGTCTTTTCCTACCATATATTTCCATTTTCCAGATATTCTCACCTAAATGGCATTCATTTAGGTAGCTATGTTCAAAGGCACTCTTTTTGCTTTTATTAATGCAAACTGCACCTGTATATATTGTTATCAGTCAATATAATCTTAATGTAAAAAGAAACAGCTTTTAGAGCAAATACTTTTCCCCCCCATGTTCTGCACCTAAGCATTTTCATTTGTAGGTTGTTTGCAATAAATCTGTGCACGTAAAACTGATTTTTCCGTGGTTGAATTGAAACTCCTGCAAGTCTTAAAGTTTCTGTGACCTGTTGAAATAAATAAATAGCACGAACTTTGATCTAGTGGTTTAGGAATTCAATCTGCTGAAATGTTGGCTGTCCCTATCCAGAAAGAGCCAGCTGAAGAACTAAACCAGCTGCTAGAAGTTGTGGCCTCTTCTTTGTGGACAGTGAGGTCCTCATCTCTTCTCTTTCATTGTTAATTTATTTCAAGTTAGAAAACCAGTAAAAAGTTGAAGAATTCCCTGTTAAATCAAGAGTGGAAATACGTCAACGTGCCAACTACAATCTGTTTCCAGTTACTGCTTCTGTCAAATTGGTTACATTCGCAAAGAACAAATAGCATTTGTGATACCGGATCATATTTAAAGGCAGATTTTGTTGAATAGCTTTCTCTTGTGATTTTATTTTTATTATAGCTTTCTCCTTACAGCGTAGTGAGGAATTTTATGCCTGAAATAGGAGATGGTGTTTGAATCTTTGACAAGCTGATTTTGACTCTGGTTCTATCTTGTTGTACAAAATAGCATAGTCTGTAACGTGGTTTTTTGGTAGCTAATTTAACGTCCAGTGACTGAAGACACTTGTATGTTCTGTAAACTTTAGGGCAAGAGTTTAAACTCAAATTATGTGCAACTGCTGGGGAGTGGAGGAGGAAGAGGAAGAAGCAGAAAAGGTTGGTTTGGGTTCTAGGCAAGGGGTGAGTTCCTGCAGGAGGTTTGGCACTTGGCAAGGGGAAAAACCTGAGATTGATGGTGTTGAGCTCGTTCACTCCTCACACATTAAATCTTGTAAACCTGTTGGCACCGTGACTGCCTTTCTTATAGAGGAAAGTAAGATAACATCAGTAAGCTCAGAGGTTTTACTGCTTTCTGGTACATTGTTTATACATGACATCGTTTCCTTACATTTGTTAAAGTGCGTCTGCCAGATTAACTTAAAGGTATCTCAACTTGCTTGTATCCTAAGCAAAAGTCTCTCATCTGGGAAAAAGGTCTGTCCTGCCTTGCCTCCAAGGTTAAGTTGGGTAATTTAGTGGATGGGCTGTTTCTTGTGTCTTTTTTTAGCAGAATTCTATTAAGTGTTGTTGAAAGTCTGGATATGGCTCTATAGTATTGAAAAATACAAGCTTTGATGTGTGTCTAATTAGGCAGTTATCATTCTTAGCTCGTTGCCTGTGAAAGCTATTGAAAAAGGCACATGCATGCCTGTCTATATTCTCTTAGAAACCATGAACAGTGTAGGCTGAGGCTGTAGAAAATTGATCATGATTTTTGTCATGATTGACAAGTATGAAAATATTTGCTTGTGGGTTCTGAGTGACTTCGAGGTTGTTCTCTTCTTTATTTTTTCCTGCTTTGGGATCTTCTGTGGCGCTTGATCAGTTAAGCCACTGGTGTTTTCTGTTTTCCATGAGCTGCTCTCTGTAAACTTCCCTCTTTATTTTTCCCTTCTCTTAAAACTCCCTTTCAGTGTAGCAACTGGACTAATTTTGTTCTGGAAGCATCTTATACGAGTCATCAGAAGGACTGTTCCAGTTGTGGAGATGAGCTCGTAACAGCCAGATTGCACCTTATTCCACTGTTCACTGCTGTAGCTCATTTTGGGGTCAAAATTTACTTATAATGAACTTCATTTTAAGCTTCCCTAGCAGTTGGTGCTGGCAGAGAGCAAGGACATGATGCTCTGCTTATTACAGATGGCACGAGGGAGTTTTGTCCTCCTGCCCCTTCGCTGTCTGCGTCACCTGTTGCCAGTGCTGCAAGCCCTCCAAGTTTTGCATCTCTTGCTCTGCCCTGAGTCCAATGGAATTTCAGGCATTTCACTGTGTGTTAATATTTAAATTTTTTATATTTAACCTGAGGTTCCATTTTACATATTTAAAGCATTTCCTTTTAGGCGAGGGGTGTTGTTCGTTTGATTTGGACTCAGTCGTTAGCTTTAATCAGCAGCATTAAGAACTTTATCTGAATACAAGCTTGAGGATGGAAAAAAAAAGTCTTACTGGCTTCTCTCTGTTCTTGCTGTTTGTGTATGAAGGTGTGTTAGAGCTTTCCCTGGTGGTGCTGTGACTTCATTTGAGTATCTTGGAAGTGATTTATTATAAGTAAATTTATCCTGTGGAAGAAACTTTAATCATCTGGATTTTTTTTTCATTACTCCCCTATACCCAGTTGGAAATTCATGAAATCTGGTAGAGATCCCAAGACCCTTAAGGACTTGCAGTGTTAAAATGATTCATTAACTGTTCTAATTACGTGACTTCTAGGACATGCCTGTGTGCTTCAGGGCAAATAGGTATAATGACAAATACTTGATACCTGGCCTAAGGGAAGGCTTCTCCTGAAATGCATCTGGACAGCTGGTGTGACTGTTAAGAATTTTAGCCCCCACAAGGCAAAATATAGATTGGTCAAATGTTAACACATGGCCACTATACATGGGTGTCTTTATTTGGCAGCTGCTTATTTGAAGGGCTGAAAAACTTGCTACAAGACTTTCTCCCAAGGGTTAATGGAGGTTTTGGTTTGTTGATCTGAGTGCTTCTTGCTCTTGTTAAAATCAATATAGTTTTTAAGAAACTTTTTTTTACAGCTACAAAGGCAAAAATCTTTTCTCAGAAGCAAACAGAGGTAAACAGATCTATATGTTCCTGTGATTGATGTGGGCTGATAGGAGCTGCTTTTGAAATTCAAACTACAGGCAGCTTCTGACATCTGTGTTGCAGGTAGCTTCTCTGAGGTGGACTTGGAGATAAGGCTCTTGTGTAGACCTCGTTCAGTGTTTAATGTTAGAAAGATGAGTGAAGATGTGTTAATTTTATTAACATATGTAAACTGAAGCAGTGAGAAAAGAAGGTCGTAATTTGTAAAAGTGTATTTTAAAGAGCAGTAAACCTGAGTCTTTCCATTTCAACTTCAGCTTCTGTTCAGGAGGAGTAGGATGTTATTAGCTGAAACTGGTAACAACAGATGTTTAATTTCCTCATAGGAGAAGCTCAGCTCTAGATCTAACCAAAGCCATAACGTCAGGAGCAGAGAAACCAGGTTCTTGGGAGAAGTTATATCTGATGGTTTGTCTTTTTGATAATCATGCCAGAGTTAGGCTGCTCATTGCTGTCTGGAGTAAACCTCTGTTAGACTCGGGTGGTAAATGGCTTTCACCTGCGCTTTGTCACTGAGTGCTGAAAGAAAGGCACACTGGCACTTTAGAGTTTGTTTAGATTTGCCAAAATGGAGTTTTAGTGTATGTTATTAATTTGTTTTAGTACCAAGCATGTCTTTTGAAAATGCTTGTTGGAAGGTTTCCATCTGAGTGAAGAGGGAGAAGTTAAGCTGTTGATACATCTGCAAACTGAAAATAAACCTAAAATTGAACCTAAAAATGTCTTTGTTACTCTATCTGGAAGTGCTAATTTGGAGTCTTGAATGGTACCTAGGGGGAGTAGCAGAACTGGTCCCATTGGAATTATGAAATTGCAGCTTTACATGTAAATAAGATCTGAGAACTAAACACTGTACTACTACCTCCCAATGCTAGTGGGTTATTTTTTGTTGTTGCTTCTTTTCCTCTTGCCACCGTGGAAGAGAGAAGCCCCAGTGATGTTTCTCACAAAGACAGAGTGGTCTTAGGTAGAACATTGGTGCGGGAGGCTGCGGGACGCTGGGGCGAGCTGTGTTTGTGCAGTGTAGTAACCACAGAATGCAGAGCGGTACGAGGGACATGGGGCACATTCTCCAGTTGCAGGCAAGAACTGTTCTTGCATTTCCTTTAGAGAACCAATCAAGCTCATTAAGATGATTAATTAATGCAGTTTTCTGCCATTAATCTTTCTGAACACCGATATAATACAGCGTGCAGTAAAATCCATTAATGTGCCATGACCCTGCGCTAATTGTTAAACTCTGCTCTTTGAACAGCTTAGTGAGGTAGATGCACATAGATCAGACAGGAGTTAGAATGGCTCCCTCACAAATATTTAATTTGATAAAACAGATAATGCTAGCTCTCTCACTCTTCGGTTGTTGAATGACTTGAGTACGTCATTAGTGGTATTAAATGTTATTAAATAGGAGTGAGGAAGACATGATAAGACAAGGGAGAAAATTGGTGCATCACCATGTAGAACCTTGGCCCTGTGTCAGGTTGATCCATAAGCAAACTCATTTGAAACTTGTTTATTTAAACTACTTATCATACAGTTCACTTGCTTTGGAAAATGAAGCTGAGGGAAAAACGAGCACAGTCAAGATTTCAGATTAACGACAGGCTTCATGTGACTGTGATTTGAATGACTCCAGTGCAATGGAAATAAGTGCCCAACTAGATCTGCTAATTTTAGGCAGTCTTTCAAAACCTGGTCAAATTGCAAGAGCTGCACACACAGGATTTTATTTTTTTTTATAGTTTTACAGTAGCAGTATGAATATCTACTTGAAGTAAAAATATGGTATACCTAAAATGAGACAGCACCTGAACTTTAGGAATAAGATGATTGCAGAGACTAAAACATTGATGGAAGGCTGTGCTTGACTCCAGAAGGATGCAGCTGTGCTTAGAGAATTATGAGATTATCGTCATGTTCCAAATTGTATCAAAAGTGATTATTTACATCTTGTAAATTGACGTTTCTTATTTAAATCTGCAGGGTATTCTTGATACTGTTCTTCAGTTGATTGTAGAAACTAACTGGAGGGGAAAGATTTATGGCTACAATTTACTCATGATCTCAATGTGTTTTGAGTCAAGAGGTTGACCTCCTCTTACAAGAAATCCATGTCAGCACTTAATTCAGGTAAAACAAACCCACCACCACCAAAACCCCTCAAAACAAACCAAATATACACCCAAACCAAACTCACGCTATTTTAACATGTCTGTTTTAGACAAAAGGATAGGAATTGTAGATTAACCTCTTCAAGTCCTTTACTAAGGGAAGCCTGTCTGATTTTAAGCAGATGCTATTTAGAGTGTGCAGTAGTGGTGAATTCTTAAGGTAATGGCCAAGCTCTGAGTTACTTCAAGACTCGATAAATCTCTCCTTGAAGGATGGCTGGTGCTGTATGTGCCGTAACTACCTGGGTGGTGTTGCTGGACATCCGTGAGGACAGAGATCTGCTCTTGCCACAGCAGGAAGCCTGTTGCTGCAATTCAATGCTCTGTTTGAATCTGCCTGATGTTCCTTTGGATGCTTTTGGTCTCTCTAACTTTCAGAAAACTTTTTTTGAAACTTCTTCAGACAGCTCCAGCTTCAATGGATATTGAATATCATTCGTCCAATGCAAGCCATCTGTTATCTGTTTTGGCAGCCTTCGGTTAGTAACATTCAAAGAAAAGAAAATGCTTCCCTCAGTGCTGCGTATTTTTGCTTTAACGTCTTCAAATAAGGTAATTTTGTGGTGTTCGTCTGTTTGCCCAAGTTTCTTATCTCTGCAATCCAGGCTTGAGGATTCACTTGCAGACCTGGTATTGGGGGATTTGGAAGGGAAAAGTTTTGGGGTAGAAAGTAGTGTTATTTCAGTTATCGGTTACTTTTGCATTTCTTCCATTAATTTTCATTTGTATAATAAAAGAGCTTAAAACTATATTCATTTCAACCGGCAGAATTGTGGAAATTGATTTTTGTGCTGTCACAAATGATGGCATTCTTACGCCACTTAAATCTGGTCGGAAGAGCTGGTACTTGTGATGGTGACGTAGGCTGTAAGCAGACCTAATGGTTCTGTTCTTTGGACCCTTGGGCTTATTTGGTCAAAATTTCACCCTGTGCTGGTATTTCTTGACTCCTAGTGTGCATACATGTAGTACAGAATACTCTTAAGAGAATAAATTCCTGGTGAGACACCCCAGAACATGCTACTCAGTTGCAGGAGGGTACTGCATGTTCATAATATCTGCTGCAGTTGTATTTTTGCTTAGTTTGTTTTTTACCAGAATTTAGCCACTCGCAACTGTGATGATAGCATGAAAGTCTCACACTGTATTAACACATGAGTAATTTTCTATACGACTTGCGAATAAGTGCTGTCTGTGGTGATGGATGGCGTTGCTTCAACCAGGTCTTGGCTGCATTAAACTGCTTTAATCTCGTAGGTGGAGTTATTCTTCACTAGACCCATCACAGGTTCAGAACTTGTCGACTTTTTAATCACAGAATCACAGAATGTCAGGGATTGGAAGGGACCTCAAAAGCTCATCCAGTCCAGTCCCCCCGCCGGAGCAGGAACACCCAGATGAGGTTACACAGGAAGGTGTCCAGGCGGGTTTGAATGCCTGCAGAGTAGGAGACTCCACAACCCCCCTGGGCAGCCTGGGCCAGTGTCTGTCACCCTCACTGAGAAGACGTTTCTTCTCAAATTTAAGTGGAACCTCTTGTGTTCCAGTTTGAACCCATTACCCCTTGTCCTACCATTGGTTGTCACTGAGAAGAGCCTGGCTCCATCCTCCTGACACTCACCCTTTATATATCTGTAAACATTAATGAGGTCACTCCTCAGTCTCCTCTTCTCCAAACTAAAGAGCCCCAGCTCCCTCAGCCTTTCCTCATAAGGGAGATGCTCCACTCCCTTCATCATCTTTGTTGCCCTACGCTGGACTCTCTCCAGCAGTTCCCTGTCCTGCTGGAACTGAGGGGCCCAGAACTGGACACAGTATTCCAGGTGCGGTCTCACCAGGGCAGAGCAGAGGGGAAGGAGAACCTCCCTGACCTACTAACCCCAGGCTTCCCTCTCTTCAAATCACCAATTTCTGTCACCCTTGGCTTTTAGGCAGTCTGATTTAAAATACAATCTGGCATTTTCAGATCAGAATGAAACAATTGAGTTTTCTGAGTGTTGTGGGCAGTTTTTGGCAAAGACCCTCTGAAGTACTTGGGCGGTGCAAAGCTTCTGTTGTGTATTTGCAAACAACTCGAGCTGCTTCCATGTCTCGTAACTCCAGAGGACGGAGTTGAGTAGATGGCAGCCTGAAAGATTGTGTGTGAAGTTACAAAAAACTATTTGGCTTCTGTAAAAGTGTTACTTGAGGAATGCATAGGCTCATTCCCAGTCTAAAAAAAGTGGGATTTTTCTTCGCTCTGCACAATTACAACTAAAGGGACTTTGTGCCTTGAAATCATGGCTTATATTGGCAACAGAGCAGAGGAATCTCTGTAACTTTCAGAAAGTTTGGTGAATTTTCTGTGATAAAACAGTAAACCCGTTAATTTTCTACTAGCCATTGGACCATGTTTCACTGAAAGATGAGTTAAACAAGCAAACAAACAAAAAATAAACAAACAAAACCAAACCTAAAATGAGCAACACTTCCAGTGGGCTGCCTGAAGTTTTAGTAACCTATTCTTATTGCTATTTTATTTTTTATAGGCTGCAGGGGAAAAATAAATCAAGAATAAATTGAAGAGCGCTCCGCATGCTTTTTTGGTGTCTTGGTTCCAGCATTTAAACTTAGAATTGAGGTTAAAGTAAGAGCCCAGTTTGTTTTTAGATGTGGACCATATGTGTTACTGTCTCTATAAAATGAGAGTGAAACTAACTACAAGTGAAGCACAACACTGCTTTGGAAAGGGGTTTATTCCCTCATTTCTTGACAGCGTGAGGCTTTAATTGCCGTCTCTCTTCTGCAGTTTTTGAGCTCGTGATGTGGTTTCCATAGAAGGGTGGAAGGGCCTTGGCGCTGCTAATTTGCTATTTATTTACTTTATTTTTTCTGTAGAAAGAAGTGGTCGAGGGTGGTTTGTTTGCTGGTAGCTGGGCTCACACAAGAAAGCAGAATTAACCTACAGTAGCTCTGGAAGATGAGTTTGGTTTGTTGCATTGTGGTGCTGGAGGGGGATAATAGTTATCCATGAAGAACTTGCTTCCAATTTTTTTGTCTTATGTAACAGCTTATTTACTACTGAGTAATGGTATAAATATAGGGCTAAGGTATATTATGAAAATGTCACTGGAGTTTCCAATTCCATTGTGATTTTCCTGGGGTTGTTCCTGTATCCAGTGAGCTTGCTGCTACGGGAGATTAGTTACCTCTGTGAAGCATCATGTAGTCAGAGAATGAAGTTGTTTCTGAGATATTTGGACTGTTCAGAGTTGCCAGACGTCTGTGTGCACAAAGAGGAGTATCTGGTCACGGGTCTGGTGCAGGCAGATCCATGGCTGTTTGTAGCCTGGGAGTTTGGGACTGAGAGTTTAGTGTAGTTTCAAACACAAGGAGCTTTAAATCTAAATTTGATTCCTACACAGAAATTAGAAGTCTTTAGAAGCTGGAATGCATTCTTATAACAACTTTCATCTTATTTTAGCTGAACATCTTATGAGGTCGCTCCTCTTTCTGTTTTGAAGCTCGTACTGCCTCAACATCATAATTAAATGGGATGCATTTTCTAACTTTAACATATATTGTTTGATGGGTTGTTTTGAGACATCATGAACTAGAGTAGCTTAACATAGAATGGTAAAAGAAAAACAGATTGTTCTTCATTTAAAAATAGAAGGAATCGAACCAATATTTATTCCATTTTCATAGCTGGTAATTTGTTTCAGGTCCGTGTTGGTGAGCATCAGCTGTATCTCCTAGTTAAGAAAAGCTGCTGACATGATCTCCAGTAAATCACTGTGATCATTTGAGACTTAATAGCTGCTGAAATAATGAGAATGTATCCTCTTTGTTATAACATTTGTAGTGATGGGGTTTTAGCATATATGGAATATTGCACATGTTACTTAAAATCTCATAACTCTTTAAAGGAAACCTCTCTCGTTGATCACTTGGGTTGAATGGATAATGCAAGATAATTTGAAATATATCTCTCTTTTTCATCAGAAAGCATTATTTGAAAACTGGTCTTTTCTAGCCCACAGTGTCTGAACAGTTCTGACTCTTGGGGCATCTTCTTTGGTGATCAGAAGGGCACCTTCTTCAGTAACTTCTAGAAAACCAAGAAACACATGTGGCAAATACTGTTAAAACCCTAGAGGGATTTTTTCCTGTAGTTATCCTGCTTGGAGATAAAATTGCTACTCTAGGTGGGATGTATTAGTGTTAATTGTGGAGTGAAAGGAAGGAGGAGAGAGGAGAATGTGTGCTATGATCTGAAAATCTCCCGAGTCTTGCCTCCTTTCCCATTTTTGCGATTCTTTGATAGTAGTTAGACCCTGTGTACCTGGAAAGGAGTAGACTAGAATTTCTCTAACTCTTGGCACTCCGTGGCTCAGACTTTGAAGAAAACTTTGGATTCTTTTGCTGGGGGGTTCAGCACTCCACATTTCTCAGGTACATAAGAGGTAAGGAGCCAAAAGCTGTTTTGGAGCCTTGGTGTCTTATTTTAGTATGAGTTTGGTCACCACCCCTGCTATCCGATAGCCTTAATCCATCATGGAAACCTACCTGCCTCGTGGCTTTCAGCTCTGCTGTCTTGTCATGAAGGATTATTTATACTTGCCTGTGTCTTTGAATGTGGTGGCTTATGCTATTTTTTCTGAACTCAAGCCACCCTCAGTCTTTTATTAGCTAAAACTGCTACCTGTTTTGGCTGGTGGTACTGAATTGTGTGGTACGCTTGTGCTCCAACTGTTATCTCAGTAGGGTAAGGATGGTCTTTTGTGCCATATCTGTCAGCAAATGGGTTGTGTGTATTTAAATCTGACATTATTCTTCAGTTTCTAAATATTGATAGCTTATTACACAAGTCTTAAAAATACCTATTTCAGGAGTGAGCTGTTTCCTGAGCTCTGGAACTGACACTTTTTTCCATGTTTCTCAAGCTGTGATTTTTGGTGTCTTGAGACTGGTACAAGCTGAGACCAAAAGCTTTTCTTTAGGAGTAACTTCAGGACAGACACTCATCTAAACAGGTTTCCAGTGAGTTTCATTCTCTCCCCTTTACCTACTGTTTTCTCTTATTTGGAGAAGGTGCTGATGGGTTTAGAGACTTTGGGTTGAGAGAGGCTATGTGGGAAGGCAGAGCTACAGAAACCAGGCTCAAACAGTCGCATTCTCTAGGAAAACATCGTTTAAACTCTTGGACAGTCGTTCGTTCCGTATCTGCATACTAACTTACCTTCGGATCTGTCTGCCTGCACGCTGCGGTACACCCAGCTTACTAATTGCTGCATTGATTGATTTCTAACTGCCGAGATAGCTGAAGCAGCTTGATTAGCAATGAAACAGGTTGTTGAATTTGAGACTTGCTGAAGCAGCAAGCGTTGATACATCATCACCTGTAGATGCCAACAATTCTCTAAGGAGATATCACTAGTGACATATGAGGTGTGTTATCTGTCAGTGACAGTCGCCCAGTTAGGTTTGGCTTTGTCAAAAGGGCACCTCGTTTGGAGAAACTGGCACAGTTAGGATTTTTTCGGAAAGATCCTGTTTTGTTTTTTATTCTTACAAGCCTTTCTCTTTCAGATCTAACGCAAATAACATTTTAAGCAGTTTTAAACTTCATGAAGTTGAGTTTAGACTATTCTGCAAAGTGTGGATTTTCCTGTAGTAGTCAAGAAGTCTCTGAACTAAAGAATAAAGGTGTTTTGTGGGAGGTCTGTTGGCATCCTCTGAAGTTCTGTCATCCCCATTTATTTCCTCTGGGTTTTCTTTATTCTTGATTTTTTTTTTCCTTGCTCTAACCATACAAATGCTCTCAGAGAATAAAAAGTACCTGTGTTTTACAAGGGGAATTCTTTCTTTAAAGAACCGCCACAGATGAGTGAGCATCACCCAGATTTGTCTCCTGCTTTCATGTACTTTCCTGATGGGTCAGTGGAGCCTGACCTCGCTTTTGCTGGCCACTTGTGCTTTTATGGAAACTAAACGGAGGAATTGGAGGCGGCAACACAGTCTCCAGGGAGCTGGCACGACTTGGAGGATGACATGAGATTTGGAGATGAGGTTGTGGCTTTCTTTAAACAGCACATCTAGACATCAACCAGTTCTAGCAGTCAGGATTTCAGAATAATTCACTTAGGAGAAATGTAAAGAGTAAAAAAAACTTAGATTATGGTAAGGAAACATTCCCACTTATTCAGACTTACGTATTCAAGGTAATGGTCTAGAGTGTTGTGTTTGATACACCAAGCAGTGCAACATGACAAAAGAAACGAAACACGAGGTTCGCTATGATGGAGATCCATGATGCAAGCTAGAATTTTTTAATTAAATTGTGGTGTTGTGCATAGTACAACACAATGTAAAATGATTAGTGTGACAATGCAGCATAATAAGAAAATGTATAGCTTTTCCCTCCCAATGGTGCAGAGGTTTCTACAGGACTGGAACACAGCATTTCTGAGCTGATGCCGTGAGATCAGATGCAGGCAGAAAGTTGCTGATGAGGAGCAGTCTCTCCTGCCCTAGTGAAGCTGTTGTTCGTGCTGCCTGAGGACGTCCGGCCGATGCCGAAAAACTCTGCAGAATTTTATAATTGTTACCACTTAGAAGTTGATGACCTTCTATACTTGTGTCAAGATACATGCTTGCTGCTGGTTTTTTCTTATGAGCCTCTAGGTTGTAGGTTATAATGAATAATAATAAATGTACTATTTCAACCAAGAACTGCCTGTTGGTCAGTATTTAATTATCGCTTCTTGATATTCTCCTTACAATATTACTTTAGAGGATTTTTCTAAGTAGTTGTGGAAAAGGAGAAGGTAATTTTCCTGCAACTTGTGATGTTGAGCAAGCTGTGCTACTTCAGAAAAATCCTTGTGCTTATTTCTGAGAAGCAGCTGGTAAAATTCCAGGCTGAGTGAGCGAATAGAGAACAGACATCACTGCCGGTGTATTTATTGCAAAGTTGTTCCTCTGGCTGGCGTGGTCTGTAACTTCTGAGCAGCTCTGGCCCTGTAATGTTGTCGTCTCTTGGTGCAGCTTCAAAACTGTAGCTGCCCAGTTTGTCCACCTAAGTCTCCCACCTAGTAATTTTACTTCATTTAATTGGTAGAACGGAGTAAAAGTTCTCTATATTTTACTCCCGTTTATTTACTTTAATTATAGTAAATTTTGTCAGAAATAAAATACCACCGTTCTTCGTATGTGGTGCAGCTCATCACTGTGAGCTTCACGTTCTCCTATGGATATGTCATCGTTCTCCATATCACCTGTGAAGTTGAAGGAAATCTGATGTGTGCACCTGGTCTAGTGTTGGAATTAGGGACTAGGATGTTGCCTTGAACTGGCAGTGCAATGTGGTTTTCATTGTCAAGATGTGACTGTTCATAGCACCTGTGAAAGCCATTAGCGAGATCTGATTCTGAGCTACGGTCTTTTTGAGCCCAGATCTATGTACTTCAACTAAGAGGTGCTGTTCTTGAAGTTTATCTTCTCTGTGTTTATCTTCTCTTTATCTTAAGCCCTTAGTGTTTTATGGGTTTATTCAATAACGAATGCCATTTGCATCGTTGTTCGGGGTATTTTGGTATCGTCTCCATGCCTTTGGCTGGTGTGCCAGCTCGTCTTCAGAAGTTCTAGCATAGCATAGCTTCTCCAGAATGCCATTACCCTGACCTACTCCTTCATGTAGTAACTGGAGGGATAATATTCCCAAGTTCCACCTGCAAAATGTGAGCACGTAGCAGGTATAAGCACGCCTCTTCTGATCCAGTAAATGTGAAGAGCTCCAAGCAGGCTGTTTGTCTTGTAGCCCTCTGCTTTGACACCACTATTACTGCTGCTGGCTTTGGCTAGTTCTGTAATTTTGTAATGCTATTGTGGCTGGCTGGCTTACCTCCATAGCCAAAATGAAGGTAAATTATAGCATTCAGCACAGAAATGGATCAGAAGTTAACAATGCTTGTGTTTATAATGCAGTTTGAAATTTATATTTGAGAGGTCATGTAAACAGTGTGTCTTATTGTTCTAGCTTGTTTGTGCTTATCCTGTGATCTGGGGATTCAATAACAGCAGGGTTTGGTACTGTAGGGGAAGAAAAGTGAGGCAGGAGGCTTTTAAAATGGAAAATATTTAATCATTAACTATTGGAGTGGAGGTGGGTTGTGGCTCTAGTGGGAACTTGGTTGGTTCTTTTACACATTGTTACAGTGGTCATGGCTACAGCTCCTTGGGGAGACAGCAATTTTATTTTCTCCATAGTAAGCTAGGAAAAGCTGTGTCCTTGAAGCACATTTTGACTCTGTATGTCCGTAGATAAGATTTCCCTAAAGCTTTTAGATCTTTGATTCGGGAACAAGAAAATACAGCTGCAGAAGAAGAGCCCCTAAAGTTTGGGTTTATTAAATCTGTGAGACTGGAGAGATGGAGAAGCAGACCAAAAGAACATGCAAGGAATTTGGCTATAACGCGGCCCTGGCAGCAATGCTCAGCTTTCTTGCTGTCTTTCAGCTGTCCTTTGTGGACAGATGAGAGGGGCATGACTTTTAGGTACGGATGGAAAAGCAGTGTCTCACTTCTTGTTTTAAACTGTTTCCCCATGACTATTGCATCAAGTGCGGTTTAGCCTTGAGTCATTGAGCCTTATTCACGGTGGAATTTACTGAGGCAGATTGCTACGACGCGCTGCTGCTATTTATAACGTTATCTCATTGTCTGTGGGTTACGTGAAGCTGTGTGGTATGAGGATTTGAAGGACACGGGTGCAGGGAGACCCTTTAGAGTGTGCAGAATTTCAAAACTTTGTGTTTATTACTCCAGCAATAACAGCAAGTACAGTTCCCCTTGCAGATTGCTGCCTGGTGTCCAGGACTGATCAGCTGGCAGTGAAGTAGAGACTTTGAAGATCTTTAAGTAATTTTGGCAAGGCTGATATACTAATATCTCGAGGTAAAAAGACTGTTTCCCTCCACTCTCTGTAAACCTGATAATTGGGGAAGGAAGTTAAGAGGGTATCCAGAACTGATGTTAAATTGTGACCTTTGGAAGCAGACCTTCACCACACATTCATAAATATTTTTACAGTAAATTGTAAGGTAAAGGGGCTTATATACTCATGTAGCTCATGGCTCCTGAAGGGTTCCACAGGGCATGGAAGATGGTCCTCAAAATTTGGTAGACTTTTTGTCTTTGAAACCAGCTTTGGGAGCATTATGATGGACTTCCATCATCCAAGTTAGTTCCCAGAAACTGAAAATGGAGTGGTGATTGAGATGGTATCTAATGCAGGTAAGTATCTGACTTACCTTGAGAAAAGAGTGTATGGAGCTTTCTCTTTTCTTTTAAGGCTTTTTCTTTAATTTAGATAAGCGCTCCTTCCTGGCTTCTCCTACCTCTGCTCTGGCTGACATAAGTTAAGCCAGAAATGTGTAGCCACACTTGTGTCCAGACCTTCAGGCTTCTCTGTTCAGGATGCATCAGATTTGCTGTGTATCATCTGAGCACGTGGGTAGTAAAACTGGTGAGTCCCGTGTTTTGGGGAAGCATCCTACATACTGGCTGCAACTTCTCTGAGACTCCTGAAGATCCTGGACAAATGCATCTTCTTTCTACCTGGACACATTTTCTGGAGTGGGGGGAGAATGCTCTGAGAAACACGGCATGTATCCCTGGTGCTGTTTAAGCATCAAAAGTCTGTCTTGGGAACCTTCTAGAAACATCCTACTGGTGATCCTGGGAGCTGCTGCTTTCCAAATAGCCTGAACTTGACACGGGGAGCCATTAATTAAAACTGTCACATCAGCTCTCCTTTTGGCCTGGAAAAGTCAAGTTATCAAAAAAATGTATGTAATTGTAAATATGCCCATGGCCAGGATATCCCATCACTGTTGATACAGCTGGCACTGAAGCATCTTGCAAAAGCAGATGTGAAATCAATATCTGCAAGATGCCTTCAAGTCAGAAGCCAAGAAAGCCTATTTCTGGATCTCAGTATTTTGAATTGGCTCCAAAATACTGGAAAGGGCTGGGAATGGGGATTTCCTGACTAAGTTAGTTTCACTGGAAAAAGAAACAGAAGAAATATCTTAATAAGCCAGTCTGTTTCATGCTACCAAGCATGACTATTAATTACTTCAGTGTGATGGTGTTTGCCAAATATTGGCCAAAAAAAGGTCAGAATTGGAGAGGTCTAATGGAAACCAGCTTCAATACTTGGGAAGTGCCCTTCAAAGAACTCTTCTGTTGGAAAACAACGGAAGAATATATGCTTTTGGTTACGTTCCTGGAAAACACAGGCTTTGCTGGTGAAGATGTAGCAGGGATGAACTTAGCAATGCTATGAAGATTTAACCCATTGCATTCCTTGGAAGAAAGCGGGTGCACATGGATGCGCACACACAACTGTGTGTATAAGGCCTGTGATACTGTCAGAGGGCAGAAGTGTAGTTTGAGGATAAACCTGAAGAACAGGAAATCTTGGATTTGTCCAAAGTGTTCTCTTTCCTTCAGGGTGGCTGCAAATGTGAGGTATCTGGTGTGAGAAGACAAGGGCCAGGAGAGGCACTGGACTTACGTTCTTTCACGCTTTGTGGGTGTGCTCTCTGGTAACCGGCTGGCATTTGCAGAGCAGCTGGAGTAGAAGGTGTTTAAAAGAAATAATATTGATCTAATCACACTTTCTTCTGCCACTTTGTAGTTGTAATGTTTTTCAGTTCAGAAGATAAGAACTCTGAAATCCTCTTCCTGAACCTTGCGCCCAGCTAGGGGGTAGGAAGCCAGACAGCGCCTGATGGCTCCTCAGAGCCAGAGCGATGCCTTTCTCTGTCGCGACTGGTTGTAGGAGAGGGTGACTGCATCGAACTGCTCCAACAGCCACACCAGTTAATGCTGTAAAGTGAAGAGACTTCAGTGCTGACTTCAGGTGTAAAATTTGACAGCTGATAATTTGAGAGGGGAGAAGCGAGAAATAACCTTGTTTTGGTGAACCCTGCATAAATGGCGGGACAGACATTTCATGCAAGTGTATGGTACCTGAGATAATTTTGTGAAGGGGATTGGGCAGAGGTGTGAGTAGCTAATTGTGTTGTCCTTTGCAGCCACAAATGACAAATATCTTCCAGGGAGGTTGTCTTTTCACCCGAACACTTGCAGGAACATGAACTGTTGGGACAGCAATCTTGGAGTAGACATTGGAGCAAAAATCTTTTTACCCTCCCAGAAGCGTTCTAAGTGGTTTGATTTCTTCTTTTGTAGTAAACAATCAAGTTAATGCCTTGACTTTCTCACTTGTTTTTTTTCCAAGTGAAATGTGAAAGCATTCACTATTCTCTTGTTGTTATCAGTCCTTAAGGAAGAGGGGGTAGAAATCTTTTAATAGCAGCTGGGTTCCAGGCACAGGGTAGACCGTGAGGATGACGTTTGCGTGGGTTGAAGTTGCAGTTTGCAGTTTATAATTTTCTTTTTTTTTAAATGTATCTTTTGTTACAGATCTGCTCTCATCTCCCTGGAAACTGAGGAATTAGAACAGCAGTCATAGAAGCAGAGAAGGAAAAGCTTATTGGGAGCTAGGAGAGTTATGTGACTATATAGCTAGCATGCATCTGAAAAGGAATGTACTTTATTTACACTAGCCACACATTAAATACAGTGCTTGCTGCTGCATTTTTTTCAGCTCTGAGATCACCAGGGCAAAACTTTTTACCTTGAGCTTTACAGCAGGTTGATTGCAGAGTTCCAACTTGCTCCCACCCTGCGACAGCCGCTCTGCCCTGTCCTTGAATTCTCCTTGCTGTCTGAATACACCAGCAGCACTTGGAAAGATCCAGGCATATTGCACTTGAGACACGAAAATGTGTCTTCAGTGGAGACGTTTAATGTTGTGCTGTATTGGTTATCTGAATACATTTATTTTTAATAACTCTGGATGTTATTCTTTTTATACGCCAGACGAAGCTGTTTCAGAAAAGACAAGAACTCCACTTGGATGTATAATGGTAGACTTGGGAGGATGCTACGGCTTTGTAATGCATAAGAACTTTGTATTGATGTTCAAGGTGTGTGTGTATGGGGAGTCTGTGAATAATTAACAAAATCTGTGTTTCATTTTCTTTTGATTGACTAAACATGAGGATTAAAAGTGAGTTCAGCGTTCTGTCTGCTTGCTTTCTGTTGATTTATCGCTTTGATTATTAATCTCACTAAGCTGAATTTTATGCAAGTTGTCTCTCGCATCCCTATGAAAGAACAAAGTGTTGCTATAATAGCTACCCAACCGTGGAAATTAAGATCAAGAAACGATATCATCTTTCTTGCATATTATTTTCACAGTTTTGGCTGGTGCTTCATCGAGGACAGCACACTCAAATGATTGAATGAGACCCCTAGAAACTGACAGTGCATGAGGAGGATGGATACTAAATAAGTCTCTCCTGGTTTATCTATAGCTGGGCTTTTTCTTTCGCCTGACAGTGTTTTGCATTGAATTGGTGTGTGTTTCCTCTGGACCGTTGTGTTGCACGTAGGGTTGCAGTGAAGCGTGGAAACACACAGCTGTGGATGCACTGGGCTCTGGTCAGGACCTGCTCTCCGTGCACAGGATTTGATTTTGTATCAGGAGCAAACACAGCTGGTGGAAGGCTTGGAAAAGTGAAATCATGTGAAAGCAAAGCTGCTAGGGAAAGCCGGTATTTTGTATCAGACCAGTTGTGTGCAGCTCTGGTGTTGCTCCTCTTCCTCACAGCTTCAAGTCTTAAGGCAAAGCTGGAGAAAGATGCAAACAAGGGTGGTAAGAATCAGTGAAGGTGTAGAATGGCTTCTGTGTGATTGCGTTTATTAGCACTATTCAGCCTTGAATGAGAGATCTGATAGAGGTCAATGTGATTGAAAAGATGAAAGGTTTACTCTTTCTTCCAAAATGAGAACGAGGGGACATCAAATGGAAGTAGTTGATGCCAGATGCAAAGCAAAAGGAGGCATGATTAACTTGTTACAGGTCTGGAGAATGCTAGGAGTTTGTGAACCCACAAAAATCAACAAATTCCATAGGAGCCCAATCTATTTCTAGTTCCATACATAAAGTCAGGAAGCCCCTTAACCACAAATAGCTACTTCTGGAGAGGTTACTTAGAGGTGCCTTGTCTTTGCATTCTTTCCTGGGTGGTGTTGGGGATGAGCTACTGGGCTAATGCACATTTTTCCCTAAGTTGGAATGGCAGTTCTTGTCATACAGCTGGCAAAATGGACATAACTTTTATGAGGAAAAGCTGCTCCATTGAAGTTGTTCTTTTCTTAGGACGTTACAATAGATCTTTAAATATATCCGCTCTGAATTTTTCAGTTAGATTCACAGAATTGCCTTATAGCAGCAGAAAACCAGGATTTGATTATCCTTTGTTTTTCCCAAGTCAAAGCATAAGAATTGCAAAAAATCTTTTATTAATTATTGTAAAATAACTTGTAGCAATATTTGTGGAGGATTTAGTCCATTGTTTTGGCTTCCTTAGTAGTGTGCATATCGCTGTACGAGGGCAGGTATGACCTGTAAAATTTGCTTGTTAATACAATGTCCTGGCAGTACAAATCTCTGAAATGTCCCTTTTTGCACATCTTAATTTATGTGCAGTCTTCCTTTTGTGCCTCAAAAAGAGGTTTAACTGCAGTGTTTGTTCAAAGCAACAACAGCAAAGTACAGTCTCTTCTAGAGTCACTGAAAGTTATTAATGGAAAGTGTGGGATTGTTAACACCCCCTATGATTGTTTTAATTTAAAGAAGAGTATGGAGGGGCAGATGTCAGTCCCTGCTTCTGTGAATGTGCATTAATTGTACCCTGTGTCTTGGCAAAGCAATCAAGTAGCAAAAAGGCACAGGATCTGTATGCAGACACAGCGAGGCTTACTCTGGGCTGGTTTGTGGTCTGTGTTCAGTGCGCCTTCTGAAATCAGAACCTAGAAATGGCATCTTTAAAAAGGTATGTTAAATACTGTAGGAACTCTCTGACAAAGGTCACTTCACATGGCAAGTTTTACTACCTTATGTGAAACTTGTCAGTCATTGTGGGTTGGGTTGGTGGTGTTTTATTTTACCGGGTAAGCTTTGCCCTGGCAGCTAACACAGGCAAACAGAATGCCCCTGTGGTCACAACAATCCATTTGTATTTCATCGCTGAAGATGCACTTTGAAATCCAGTTTTGAATTAGCAGGTGAATGCGACTGCAGGGCTGGTCTGGAAATGGGATGGTGGGACAAGGATGCTGGTCAGCTGTGACAAGTGGCAGTGAGCAGTGCGTATGTGGCACCCGGGTTTTGGATTGACCCAGATTGTGCATGAAGAGAAGAACAAGGACACTGTAATGAACCCTTATCCATGCTTTACGACAGCTCTTTTTAAAGAGGATTATTAGTCTTTGTGTCATCTCTACTGAAAATAATATGTCCAAGTGTTTTGATCTTTGTAAATACTGTGCAGCAAAGCAATCAAATGTACCTATTTCCTCAAATAAATCCCAGTATTTTAGGAGTTTAATAAATGCTATCGGAACTTCTTTGCTTCTGGAGAACAGTGAATAATTTTATTACATCTGATAAGTGAGACATCATCTGTCATTGGAAGTAGCCTGGCTGCCCCGCTGGCTCTACAGCTTCTTTCCATCCCAAAGTGATCTGGGGGGCAGATCTCCCTCCCCGGCCACGCTGCACGTCATCTTAGGGAGATGTTAAACAGCAAATGGCTGCTGCTGATCTCTGTCTGGTCTGATTACCTATACCTGATGATACAAAAGCACTCTCTTAATGCTTTGGGCAAAATGTAGGTGAGATGGTGTGTCCGGCTTTAAACACTCAAAATCTGCCTAAGCTTGTGCCCACCAGCTGTTAGGGCTGTTCTAACAGCGATGTAAGCCCAGGTGCTTCTGGCTTGTTTCATCCGCCACATGTGAAACGGCCGAGCACAACGATGGTACCAGCGCTGGCTTTGTGGTGCGTCTGCCGGGATGCTGACTTATATGAATTAGGTAGTTGTAATTCAGCGGCTTTTGCCCAAAAGGAGATGAATGCGCCCTCACGGCTCCTGCCGGCCCTTGGCAGATGTGTGGCGGGTGGGAAGCTGCTGTGCTGGGTAGGATGCTCTCCAGGGCTGCCCTGCACCTGCGTGTCCCTCGGGGTGGTGTCTGCACTGGTTGAAAGCCCATTAAAGTTGCATCTCCCCTTCTCAGTTCTTTCCTTACCCCCATTTGACTAGCTGTCCAGGCCTTTGTGAACAAACCAGAATTGATCATACCAATTAGCTAATCCCCAGGGAGGTTTTGAAATGTTAACGTATATATATATATATATTTTTTTCTTTGCTCTTACATAGCTCTTTGCTGCTGCTAATGATTTGTGCTGCCTTGCTTTGATGCGTTTGTTCTTCTTTGCTTTAACAGTCCTTAGTAGACTGTTATTTAGGTAACAGAGTAGTCTTCAATATTTGTTTAGCTTGAAATTTCTAACTTGGTATTAACCTGGTGATATTTCCAGCCGCTGTTAAATTCTGCTTGGCTTTTTCTCCCAGAACTGTATGCATCTGTACAAAACATAAATTAAATGTCACTTGCTATGCCTGTAAAAATTGAACAGAACAAATAAAGACTATATATTCAAAGAAATAAGTCATTCAATCAAGTAAAACATCAAAAACGCTTGAGGCTGGTGCTTGGTGGCTGCACGAGCTGTGAAGGGAGAGTAAAGGTCTATATACTGAAAAGAAATCTGAACTCCAAGCTGTTACAGGCTTTTAAAGGAGTCAGGTCATTTGAGCTGTTTCTTGGTTATAAGTTTCTTACCTTGAAACAAATCCAATAAAAAAGAAAATCATGCAAAGATTTGTTTAACAGGCAGTGGGAAACTGTTCCGAACCTTAAAGCTGTGACTGTTATGTGCGTTTTACCAAACACAGCACATGGTGCAGCACGTACCTTACCTCTTCTGGAAAAATATTTGTCTCTTTCTTACAGAAGACACAGTTGGTGTCCTTCGCAGTGTTGTGTTTTGACCGATTTCCTTTCTCAACCAAAGTGCAGCAGTAACCTTGGTTCTGGAGAAGTGGAAGCTCAACGGAAAGTTGTGGCTTGAAAACAGAATCTCAGTGGATGTGGTGGGTTTGTAGGATTGACTCAATGTGGCAGTTCTAATAAAAATAAACACGCCTTTCCCTGTGAACTGGATGCTTGCCTTGGAAAGATGGTAGAAGAAGGCAAAGCTTTGGTATTTTAATGTTTAGGATGCAATTGTACAGCACCTAAACAGTAATGACATATTCAGTTTCCTCTCTGGAGTGTCACAGGTAAGCACATCTTCTCTTAGACTGAGCTGAAATTTTCCTTGAAGGATTAAAGCTGTTACCCATTTCTGGTGTTGGTAGAAGTCCCTACATGCTGCATATTCAAGCATGTAGTGACATCTCACACCAGTACCCTTCTTCAATTATTTTTGTTTGTATTAGAAAAACACCAAAGCAGCTTGGTATATTCCCAGTTCAGACATCATGGTGCTCGGTTAGCTACTTTGCTGAACTATTATAAGTGTTTGCAATGTGAGTTTATGGATATCCAGGGTTTAATCCGTTCTACCTTGATAACTAGATTCTGGTTTACATTTTTGTTCTTTCTCAGTATAGAACTCATTCTGGAATAGCTTCTCTACCTTGATATTCTTTTTTTGGGTTGCATCTTTTTGGTGCGAGAGCAGATATTTTAACTGGTGAACTTTTATTTTATCACTTAGGTGATGGCTTAGATGGTTGGCTTGTCCAACTTAAATTTTCAAGACACCTCCAGTCTTGTGTTCTTTCCTTGATCCTCACAAGTACTTTGTGTGCCGCAGCCACAATGTTGGCCAGGAAAAGCCCCTGCCCAGGTTGCCCCATGATTCATCCCGGGGTGACCCTGGATTCCAGAGGAAAGGTCTTTCCACGCAGACACACTCATACATCCTGCTCCCTCCTCGGTGTTAGGCAGACTACCCGCGTGCCAGCCCTTCTTTGAAGGCTAAAAAGAGCAGCAGTGCCTAGTAAAACTGTCACAAGTTTGAGTGAATGTGTTCAAGACCAAACCAACGGCCAGGGATGAGGTGGTGGTGACCTTCACCTTCCTAGGAGGACCTTGCTATATGCATTTAAGTGTAGTGTTTGTTTTAAATCTTTCCTGCTTCCCATTCTCTTCACTCCAGTTAAATTCTAATTATTCTGTTTTGACTCTTAACCTGAGTCATCATACTGTTCAGACGCACAAATCCCAAATTCTTTGTGTCTGGGGCGCAGTCTTTGATGGGAATAGAACTTCCTGTGTTGCCACAGTATTAGGACCATAAAAAGTACTCTGAAAGCGTCAAAAGCATTCTCCATAATATATTTAATTAAACCTATCATTTCCAGTATGCCTCAAACACACACATTGTTCCAACTCATGACATTGTGATAATAAGACGACAGCTTTAAAATGTACGGCTTTGGCTAAGCCTTCTCCTTCCCATCTTCCTTTTTGGTTTTAGGGGCTCGTGATGTTACAGGCTTCATATGGCACATGAATTCTTGGCAGAGTTTCCTCTGCTTGCAGCCCAGACCTTTACTGCAGCTCCTCTCACACATTAAAATGTTGGAGGGGTTATATTCAGTTTCTCTAGCCTTGTTGTCCCTTGTTAACCACAAGGGATAAATAGTTCTCGTTTTACAAATTTGCAGAATTCTTGCTTTAGTACTGCTTGGTTGGGTATCTTTTCTCCTTCAATGATCTCTGGAGATGTTTTCCTCACTGTGAGGCCCTCAAACTCAACTCTGCGTCTCCCCTTCCACCTCACCTTCATGTAAATGGGATGCCAATATTTTTCCCAAAAAGTAAAGACGTCCTTCTCATTGCTTGAAGATGCCAAGATTAACTCTAGAAGATCCGTAGCTTTGCTAGTAGAAATGTGGAGCGTTTTCTGTGCTGTAGAGTGTAGCTGGAGGTCAAAAGGTGGCCATGAGATAAAAGTGCCTGCCTGCCTTCCGTGTTAACCTTCAGCTTAGATTTCTAGGCTGCAAGTTTTGATCCTAAACGAACCAATTTTTCTTCCTCCGTGGTATTCGCATGTTTGGGTAAGACACTTTGAAGTCAAGCAAAATGCAATTTAGCTTTGAAAACAACAGTGATGTACTGTTCATGACTACGGCAGTACTCCATGTTCTTTTTTGTTAAACAGAATGACTTTTTTAAAGGTGGTTTGCTGCTTTTCTTTCTGCAGGTACTATGGTATGTAGAGAAGCTACCATGGAGGGGAGGTTGGGGAAAAAGAGAAGTATAAAGTTTGCCTTTCTGCTTGAAGTATCTTTGAGACCTCCTAAATGATACTTTTCCCTTTTTTCTTCTGTTTAATCACATTTGGAGAAGTCATAGAGCATGAGGTATATCCCTTTTTTAAAAGAACCTTGACATAAAGCCAGTTTGTCCTCAGCAGACTAAAACTAGAATATCAAGTCTGTATGTGCAGACTATGGCACATATTAGGTTTATTTGACATAATTAAATGCTGATGAGCCATTTGTCTGGCCTCCAGAATGTTGTTTTTGTTTTTTTGGTGGTTGGTTGTTTGTCATGTGGGGTTTTTTTTAGTTTCATTTTGAGATTTTTGCATGTGACATTTCCCATGATGAAAGATACTCCTTGCAGCTTCATAGAATAATGCAGGTGAAGAACACTCCGGAGGCTTTTGGTCCAAGGTCATGTTCAAAGCAGGTCCAGCTAGATGTCAGACTGGTGAGGACTTCTTCCAACAGGGTTTTGAATATTATCAAGCATGGAGATGCCACCACCCCCTGGACTCACACTTAGTGCTTGACTATTGTTGTGATGAAAACATTTTCTCCAGTTGTGTTTTCCCATGTTGCAGCTGTCGGTTACCTCTTGTCCTTATTCTGTGCACCTTCAAGAAGAGTCCAGCTTGGTCTTCTCTGCACCCTCTACATAGCTGCAGACAGTAGTTAAGACTTCGCCATTCACCTTCTTAATACCGAACAAATCCAATCTTCTTAGTGTCTCTCTCAGCTTTTTTTTTGATATTTTTGTAAGAGAGATGCAGATGATCTAGAAGACTTCTGACCTTTCTTGCTTTTGGAGGTGAAAGGAAATATTCACTGGAACATCACCAGTTGGTGAAAGACTGCTGAGGCTTTCTTGCGTGTTCCAGGCTACAAGTCTGAACAGCGTTCCCTTGCAGGCGTTGTGCGCCTTGTGTCAGACTTGTGTTGTTTGTAAACAAGTCCAGCCCAAGGGGAACTCACTGACCTGCCAGGTAGGTGTTTTTTATCCTGGTTGAGTATTGCCCCTTGGTTCAGGCTGTACAGATGGAAACAGAGTCCTGCTCTAAGAAAAGTGTGTTGCTTGTAAGTTCAGGCAGATTTTAAAGACTCATTTTTTTTTTAGACTCGTATGGTTTTGACTGCATATTAATACATCTTCCACAAGTAAGACACTGAACAGCCAAAAATCTTCCCTGTGTATCTCCTCTATCCCTCTGTGTCTTCTCCTGACAGGTGAGGAATGCTCACCTGTCTTTTTTTGTTCTTTTTGCCAGCACTGCAAGCTGGAGCCACAGTTTCATGGTACAAAGCAACAGCAACACTGACTTCAGGAGAGCGTTTCACCCTCTACACTGCTGGAGTACGGTTGTTCCCACCGCTGCATTTTGGCACAGCAGCCTGTGCACCAAAGCAAAGAATCTGGCTTAAAACCTTTAAAAAAAGGGGGAAAAGGAAACAAAAAAGGTGGTAGTTCTGGTTTAGAATCTTCCTCTGCAGGAGCGGGGGAAGAGGGAAAGGAGGATGGCAAGGGCGGTACCTGCTCGCTTTCTTAAATTTGGGGCAGTTCTCTGATTCAAAGCTCAGCCTGCAGATGTTGGGGGTGCAAGGGGGGAGTACAGGGGCAAAGATCTGGGGTGCAGAGGTGAGAAGGTCAAACTGGTGGTTATACCAGCTTCTTTGTAATAATGGTTGTGTTTTCAGAGAGAACCAGTTCAGACATCTGCCGACCTAGAGCTCCTTGCCAGTTGTGGTGTTAATTATCTTTGCTTAAATACAAGTTTATTTGCAAACAAGGTGTGGGAGTTTTAGTATTTGCTCACGGTATGTTTTCCAGCTCGGAGCACTGTGCCTTTGTGTTGTTGACCTTAAATAATACTGCTTTAAGAAAACAAAAACAAAACACCAAGGCCAATCTTGTTAAATTTTGTACTTGAATCAATTGGATGCCAGTTTTCCATGTTTTTTACACTGAGGTACAACATTGCCATGGAAAAGACCTGCTCTAGCATAAATTCTTTCCCAAATAAACATTTCTGTCCATTTTCCTCCTTTGCTTAATATTCAGGAAACTGGTGTCACTTCCTAGGGGGTCCTGGTTTTGCTCCAGATTTCTTGCAGCATGCTTTGTTCTTCTTGTTGCAAAAGCATAATAATTGGCTAATCTTACCATTACACTCCTCTAGTCTAATGTTCTGTTTTTCCACTGTGCTTAGTAACATCAACTTAAGTTTGAACTTGTTAAAACATTGTACTGCTTTTTCTACCCTTTTTTTCTCCCTTGCTGTGATGTTAGTATATGCTCAGTATCCACAATACTGTCTTATAGTTCTGGTATCTCTCATCTATTCCTTTCCTTTGAGGATCGGTCTAAACTATTCTCAGAGTTTTTAGTTAAAAAAAAAGAAGTATTATGTGTCTGTATGTGTATCTTCCTATATTTAGGACTTAGACTAAAAAAAGTGGTCTTTTACTCCTTATACTGAAAGGATATTGAATCGTATTGAGAAGATTATTTGGCTCATCTCAAAATAAATCCTATTTAACTGAAAAAAGCCTGTTTCCTATGGGCCACTCACTCTTGCATCTATAATTTGAGAGTACAGGTGACAAAGAGATGACTTGGATTAAGTAGTTATCTTGAAACATGGATAACAAGACTGTTAGAGGTTTTGTCCCTTAGTTTTGTGGCATAAAAAAAAATTTGCACATAGTCACTGTAGATAAACCAGGTTTTTTTAGTCATATCTGTAGATTTGGTTAGTCAGTGTGGATGGCTGAACTAAACTGCAGTATCATCGATCTGCTTCCTTCCCAGGTTTGAGAATGCGTCAGATAAATGCTCCCGATAGCAGAGGAGGCTGTCGCTTCCATTTCTGAGACGGCCTGGTATCCTGTGATATGCAGCAAAACATGACTGGGATGTCACAGGGGATTTTCACCTTTCCAGCCCTTTCCTGATCCCCGTTTTCTTTTTCTCCTCCGTCGGTGCTATGTTTCCAATTCACGGTAGAAGCCGACAGCTTCTTTTCAGCTTTCTTGCAGGCGGCTTGAAACGTGAAATTCAAAATCAAATGAGGTCTCTGTAGTTAGTACTGGATGTTGGTTCTTTTCTCATCCTTGTGGGTTTAAATTTCTGCCATTACGTGTTTTACAGAATAAAGAAACGGTACTGGCCTCATCTGATGTCTTTGGTTTTGTAAAGCTTTGTAAGAAACGACTCTCTGAAGAAAGAACAATTCTGCAATTAGCAGCATTTTGCACAGTGTTAAAGGTTGAAAATCTTGCTGGCAAGGAAACTGGGTCCGTGCCAGAACATACTTTTACATATCCTATTCTGATCCCGTTTCCAAAGGCAATATTAAGAAAGCTCAACCTTTTTGCTTGGCTGCTGGGAAGAAAGCCCATGCTGGAAGGCATCCATCTTATCAGCTGGTGCCATTTTCCTTTGCAGAGGAGCTCTTTGTCCTTTGAGAGCCTCCTGCCTCTCCTACCATTGATGTTTCTCGCCTGTCGTGTCCCTCCTTGAGCTGCCCTGTTGGTGCAGGGCTGAGCCCCATCTGCAGCTCCTGACACCATGTCCCTGCTTTTCCTTCATCAACACTGATTCTCACCAATGACCCGTGTGATCACCAATACCTGCATGAATCTGATGGGGACAGACTTTGTAGCAGGGCCTGTTGTGATAGTACAAGGGGTGATGGTTTTAAACTAAAGGAGGGGAGATTCAGGCTGGACATGAAGAAGAAATTTTTGACACTGAGGGTGGTGAGAGCCTGGCCCAGGTTGTCCAGAGAGGTGGTGGATGAACCATCCCTGGAGACATCCCAGGCCAGGCTGGACAGGGCTCTGAGCAACCTGAGCTGGTGAAGATGTCCCTGCTCATGGCAGGGGTGGCACTGGGGGAGCTTTGAAGGTCCCTGCCAACCCAAACTGTTCTATGATTCTATGTTCATGGTACATGTAACAACATGGAGCCATAGATAGCTTCTCAGAAACAGATGGACATAAAATGGCATCGTGGGGCTAGAATTTTATTAGTTGTTGTCCTTCTTGTCAAGCTTTGGAAAATGCATTAGATTTGAGATAACTAAGGAGAAAGTGACAGGGGAGCCTTTCCAGTGGCAGCTTTGCTGCCCGGCTCCTGGCCATGGCTGTGCCTCTGCAATTTGCTGGTTGTGTTGGCCTTAATACATCCATTAATGTGATCTCCTCCTGTCTGCTCTGTCTACTGCTGTCACTTTGAGGAGCACGAACCTGTGAGCCATTATGTCACTAATAGCCACAGCCCTCTTTTTAAATGCTCTTTCCTGGTGAGCAGCCAGTTTTTCTGCAGATTTGGGAGACAGAAACAACATGGAGGGATTAGCTGGGTTGTTTGCACTTGCAAGAGGTATTTTTTCTGCTCTGTAGGACAAATGCAAGAATGTGTAGTCTGTGCATGTTTATTTTCAGCCATACAGCAGCAATCCTTGCCATGTTTTAAAAGCTGAGTCTGAGTTACTATATATTACAATGTTGATGTCTTTTGAAGAAAGCTGCCAACTTGATGGGAATAGAGCAAAGAGAAAACACAAGCTTGGAGCATCCGAGTTTACTGACCTCATTACCTTCACTCCAGCACTTAAAATTAAGCTGTTCAGACAACAAACTTCCATCTTACTGAGACTGAGAACCAGTTTTAATAGCACACTGAATTTGTAGTGTCTGCTGCCTTTGGCCCTCACTGCATAAATCGTCGTGGCATCTTTACCTACGCCTTAATTAAACCTCCAGATAAGCTGAGTTTTAATGCTATTTACACATTCTGACCAGAAGAGCCTCACTTTCTTGCCCGTGTCACTGTTTCCCATGGATTTCTGAGCAGGGAGCAAATGGATCAGCTCGTGTCCTTCCGTATCTCTATTTGCCATATTATTTTTTTCACTGTTACCAAGGCAACCCCTCCTACCCACCTCCCCCCACAGGCGAGGTCTCAATACAATGTAAGTTATTGTCTGGAGCAATTATTAGGCTATTATTAAAGCACCATTGAAATATGTCGGTATCCCGTAGGAATTTTAAGCGAGTGGGAGCAGAGACAATAGCAAGCGTTAGAGGATTGCGAATGCATCATTTGCTGGTAGCTTGTTGAGGAAGCCTGTAGCCCTCCTAAAAACACCTCATAAAAAGCAGGAAGGGTCTGCACAAACCTGCAGAAGTCAGGAATTGCCAATGCAGATTATTATTGGAACGTAAGAGAGAGGAAATTGTTATATCGGTGCTCTTTAGCCATGTCCTGCTCCTTCTCACGTGGCTGCTGTGCATACAAAACATCTTTGCGTGAGTTAAGTACAGGCCGCTGGGAGATACTGTAGCCTTGAGAATATTGTTTTGATGGAAATGATAGTGAAACATCCCCATCCCACGTGGATGGGAGAGTGTTCTTTGTTAGAAGGACCTGTGTGTTCACGATCCCCATTCGTGCGTCCCGAGTTTAAAAGGGAATTACCCATCAGCAGTGACAGGGTGTGCCAGGACTGTGCAGCAGGCAGGTAAAATGAGGGAAGAAAGTGACTCTTAAAATGATATATTGATTTCTTTATAGATTACAGCCTTGTGTTTCTTTTCCAAAAGAAAGCTTTGTCCCATTTCCCAGCTGTGGGAATTCAGGAGACATAGGAGCAGGGCTCGCCGTGCCGTCTCCTCTCACTGCACGTGTTTCCTGCAGGTTGTATTCCTGCAGCCGGAACAGTCCACTCTTTTCCATACCTTCCCATATCCTGGGACTGAGTTTTCTGTCTCTTTTGTCTTGCTGATCCAGTCCTTCTGTTGAGCGATAGCAAAGCTGACAGGGTTTTATAGCCCTGTATTGATTGCATCGAGGAATTTCCTTCCAAGAACCTGCCATATTGTCACGGGTCAAAGATGTCACCAGGCTCATTTGGCGTTTCATTTCTGCAATTTGCCAGAAGAGGAGTGCAGCTCACCGAGAACATCTTTGTTTCAGGCTCCGCAGATGTTAAGAGCAATTGCGAGTGCAGATGGAGGATCCATTAATGATTCTACATATGGAAGAAAGAAATAAAAAAAGGCGAGAGAGTTTGCAAGAACCTTATTTCTTGCCGTTGCAAAGCAAGGGTGTTTCTGGTTCTTTAGAAACTAATTTATCTGGAAAGATTGCTTTAAACTCATGTAAAGATCCACCTCTGTGATTTTGCCCTCCCACCTCCTGGGAAAGGTCTGTTCCTCCATCCCAGACTTACTGCAGAAGTAGAGTTTTATCTCCCTGTTAAGTGTCACCGTCGATATTTGGGAATGTGTGTGTGTCTCCATCACTTGTTGTTTCTCAAGCACAATATCATAATGGTATAGCTCTTAGCCTGATGTAGAACGTGTTTCCCAGTTTGTGTTTATGGCTTTTCTGCCCCTTTTCACATAGATTCCATGCCTGTGGGTAGCAGCAGTGAAGGATTCCGGGCTAGCAGACCCAAGCGCATCTGAATTCATCTACTGACAGCATCTGGGCTTCAGTTTTACTGTGCTGGAGTGGCTCCAGCGCTCGCCTCTGCTCCGCTGGCTGTTTTCCTGACCTCTGGTGAAATAAATGATGTGATTTTTGTGGTTACCCATCGGTAAAACAGATGCAAACTCCTCCGCTGCAGCTGCTCGGGGGTTTTCTGTATCTCCGCTCACCGCTGGCTCCCTAATGAACACCGTGGTGATGTAGAGGTTGTTTCATTGAGACTTTGTCAAAGTCTTGTTGAAGGCAGTCAGGCTTAATAGTCGATGGCACTGGGTTATCTGTCAGCATGTCTTTTGATAGCGTTACAGTTTCAGGCTCTGAAAATGATGTCACTATTTCATTATAATAAAATAATAACAATTTTCAGAGAGGATTCTGGGTCAGGAGGCTATGGTTCACAAGAAACACTTGTTTTGCCAAGTAGTTTACCTCTCAAAATAAGAAGCACTTGTTTGAAATAATAAAATCTCTTTTTTACAACGTTACAAGCCTTTTCTCAGTATCGGTAGCATTTCTAAAAGTGTAAATGTCACCTGAATACACCATCACCTTTTATGGAACATCGTTTAATTCTTGCCAAACGTGCCTACTTGAAACCTTATGTTGTGAGTGTTCGAAATACGTTCACATGGGCTGTCGCTGTTAAATCTTTGTTACTAGTGGTTGCAGAGGCGGTACGTATTTATACTGCATTTGCAGGGAATTAGTTTATTTTCTGTTTTTCAGTGCTAATGGAGCCGCTCATGAGGAGAGATACACAGTATGTGGGTACTAAAGAACAATTTCAGGATCATTTCTTAAGTAGTGTTAAACAACGTGCTAATGAGGCATGCGAGGTCATGTGTTAGTGAACCCTTGTGTTTGCTTTTGCATTTTGAAATTAAAATGATAAAATTCATTAAAGTTAGCTGCAAATACACTTCCTCATAAAATGTTACTTGCCATAAATTCCCTACATTTGCTCTTGTACAATAAACACAAAAGCAAACACATCCATTAGTTCAGCAGCAGCCGCTCCAATTGGTCTTTTCAAGCTTGTTCTTAAAAAGCAAGATTGATTTAATCATCAGCGACTTTTTTGTGTAGAGGCTGCCCGTGTGTAGTTGTGTTTTGTGCCTTGTGGGTGTTCTCCTGTCCCTGAAAACAATCCGGTGTCACCGATACTGTCAGCTGAGCTCTGTGCTCTGTGGCTGCGGCTCCAGGGCTGCTCAAACGCTGCCAAAGGAGGACTCGGCTTGTGGGTTAGGCACGGCTTATCTGAATTTAAGGCCAGGAACCCATGCAGCCCTTAGAAAAGGAAGGCTGTGTTTTTTTTCCCCAATAAATTATTACAGTTCCCCTTAAACATATTTGCATTGTATTGTCTACCTTTTGTCTCTCCTGCCTTTGCTACATGTTCTCTTGTAGTTGTATGATACAAAGCCCATAGGTCTCATGAGTATCTTTGTTCTATAGCTGTTGAGTATATTAGCACAAAACCATCTCTCAGATGATGGGGTGATTGTAGCAAATGCTCAGCTTGGTCCTGGCTGCGAATTTTAGACCCTTTAATTGTATGAAGACTTGTGTTCCATCCCACAGGGTTTTCTCAGACTCGCTTCTGCTGTATCCAGTGTTGGGTATATGTGACAGCCTGTAAGTGCTTCTTAGGTGAGCTCCAAAGTCACACTTTTTCCCCAAAATGAGCTGTATGTGCTGAGTCTGTTCCTTACAGAAGCTTTCTCCTTTGTGTCAGCAGTTCCTCCTCTAATAGTCTCAAAAATGGTGGTGGCTTCTTGCTGCATCTGAGCTGTTAAGACAGACACATCAGATTGGATAAGTTTGCATCCAATACCTGGGACACACCTTTGGTCCTTTTGGTCCATTTCCCCTTTATCCAACTGAATGTGAGATTACAAAAGTAGTAGCAATTGTGGAAATTATCACCTCTGGAGAGCAGAGATACGCCAAAGTTTTTGTAGCAGTAGGTATCAGTGTATTTCTTGACACAGACTTGTTGGCATCCTGGCAATCCCATCTTGTATTTCTGCTGAATTCTAACTGTTTTGTCATCTGCGTGCTACCTGCCATGTGGCACATTTCATGTACTTGTTTGGCAAAAGAGGGGAAAATACATCCATGTTCCGCTTTAAAAATAGTGCAGCCGTCTGTAAGACCAGTTGTGTCGTGTGGTGGGATTGCAGTGATAACACCAGCTCTTGGGGCAGATTCAGAGCTCCAGAATTGCGGTTTCAGGGCGTGCGTGTGAGTCAAGTGCTAAAACAGCAAAGAAACCTGAAAATTAATTCATGTGGTGTATGTGAGTTTGCAGGGGGCTTTAATATTTTGAGTTACTTTTTGGTTTAAAGCCACCATTATTTCAGGGATACGGCAAGAAGATTCATTGAAAGCGGAGTTGACTCCAGTGGGTCAAAAGAGGTGGGTGAGACCTGGCGCCCTCGGGCAGGTTTAGCAGGAATAGAGGCCGTGTTTCTAATTCGGGGTGATGGAAACCAAATCAGAAGCAAACAGCTCTTGTCAGGGGTCAGCAGTTTCCCTCTGTATCACTGCAGAGTGCAGGCGTACAAGTGGCATTGCTATCATGTATACGTTTTGCTGTATATTCAAAGCCACGGTGTTGTAGTGTTGGCAAACTTTGAAGGTTTTGCCATTTGAGAAATTTCTTGGAGGTTAGTTGTGTATCTGTCCTTTTCAGAAAGCTCTACGGACATACATATGGATATTTTACTTGTGTCTCTGGTTTGAATTTTCGCTTCATTCATTCCATCCTCTCCATCCTAACCCATCCCTCTTCTCTTTCATGACTGTAATGAATTAATGATTTTATGTAAATCTGGTATTTGATGGACTTAGGAGGTGTGCCTTGGGACTTGTTTAAGCTATCACATAGGAAATGCATCATCTGCTTCATGTTTTCTGCAATTGGACTCAGTTTTATTTTTCCTTTATTCCTTCTCCCTATTTTCTAATCACTTTTTTTTTTTCCCCTTAAAGCAGTTCTTTAAGCGTGTTTAGACCATTTGCCAGGGTTTAAGGATTTAATTATTTTTTCTATGCTATCTCCTCGCCTCACTTCCCTTATTTTCTATCTTAAATAGGAAGAAAAAAAAGAAGCCATCCCTGCATTACGTACCTGATTGCTATTCAGTTCCCAAGGGAGAGCTAAATGCAGGGGCTGGAGGTCTAGCCTCTGTTGTTAGATTCACTGAATGTCACTAATTAGAGTAGAGTAGCCTCTTACATATTTATTCATGTTTCAGAACAGTTGGTGAATCAATTGAGTGAATGAACTGGGGCAGCTTCAATGCTTCTTGTGTGCAATATGCTTAAAAGAAACCCCCAAACCTATTGAAGCTGGTTCTTTGTGGCTTGCTGGTATAGACCAGCATGGCTGTAGCAAAATGTTATTTTCATGTGACTTTTGGGTGGTGCTTTTTCCATTCTTCTTGTCTTTTGCTGTTGAAGAGGGGCTGATTCCATCCTCTGAAATACTTGCCAGAAAAAACACCTTATTGTGAGAAGAAAAGCATGTTACCTTTCAGGCCGTCCTCTCTGTATTTGTAGTTACTGGATTAATTTGCCTAGAGCTTAAATTAAAATCCTTGCAGGAAATATAAAACGGGACAACAACAGCTTGCGCTGATGCTTTGCTGACAGAAATGACAGCGCAGAATAGCCTTACAGTACATGGCGGGTTCCTTTAAATGGAGCAGATTGAGTTCCCCATAAACACCTTGAAGTGTTGCCTTTCACCAAAATTCTGCCTGAATTTAGCTCCTAATTGATAATAGCTCATTTACGTTGTCGGAGCGGGATGGTGACAGCCTCCTGGTCTCCCCTCGCTGGGAGATTTGCATTCCATCTGCTCCAACTCTTGATTAGCAGCGTGCCAGCTACATGAGCAGTGCTTCTGGACGCTACGGTCATCTGTTGTGTTAACATTTCTTCTGTGAGGACATGACCACAAAGCTAAAAGCAGGATTTGGGGAGGGAGAATAACATTTTTGGGCCTGGCTGTTATAAGGAGAGTGCCTCATGGGTGGCATGGCCGGAACGAGCATCGCTGTGTCCAGGTTCATCGGAGCATGGCAAAAGCTTTTCAAACGCTTGGCGGACAAAGCTCCGAGCTCCATTTGTGCCACCCGTACTTTAAATGAGGAGCAGTCTTCATTGGACGGGTTTTGCAAGGAACAAGGTTTCAAACCAACCGTAGCTTCAAAGCGGGCAGTATCTTGTTAGCTGCTGCAGGGGCAGGCAAGGTTTTTTTGACAGCAAAACATGCTTAATTTCATTTACCTTTAACAGAGAAAGTGCCGGTGTGTAAGGCGATGTAGGTATGTTTAGAGGTCAGCAAATGTAAAGGCAGGATGGAGAGGGAAATGGGTCCCTGATATCTGAAGTGTCTTGTATATTTCTCCCCAGCTTTTTCTCTAGAACAGCGACACACTCAAACCTCCTCATTGAATTTTTTTGTTGTATGGGATACTACAGAGTAAGGCTGAGGTTGCTCATCCTAATCCCGAACTTATGTGCTGTAACTTGTCTACTTTAGCTGGTTTCTAACCTCTGTTGCAGGGTGTTTTAGTGTCTCTCCCGTGGATCTCTGGTGACTGTGCCAACTTGAAGGTAAAGCAGGTTTCTTTGGGAAGATATCCACAGATGATTTATTCAAGTTCATTACAAATATTGTTATTCAGTCCCTTTGCACAGCCGATACTGCAACTGGGACTTAAAATTCAGGCTCTTTGCCACTGTCACAAATAGGTGTAGAATAGAATTAATTGTGGTGGCTCTGTAATGCATTCTTTGAAATCTAAATAAGAGGTGACTTAGGAAGTTGGGCCATTCTGTTTTTTTACCCTCAGCATACTTAGAATTTGTGTTTGGATGCAAAACCTTTCTGTTGGCAGTCACTTCTGCAGTTTGTGTATTCCCTTCCCACCAG
The DNA here is from genome assembly GCF_963082525.1 of Nesoenas mayeri. Lineage (NCBI taxonomy): Eukaryota > Metazoa > Chordata > Aves > Columbiformes > Columbidae > Nesoenas > Nesoenas mayeri. The sequence goes on along the minus strand of NC_137554.1, from coordinate 28,509,387 downwards.
GTTTTGTTCAGTAAGCAATAGAAATTACTGAATGGTTCCTTTTGCCTTTTTATTTACCAAGTGCCAGCGGCAATGTGCATTGAGCCTGAGGGAAGTGGGGTGGGAATCACATGCCTTTTAAATCTTTCTTCTCATTTGGGGTGTAAAACTCCTTTTGAAAAGGATTCCAGTTCCAGTCTGGCAGGGATGCTCCAAGAGGAGATACCCAGCCCTGGGGTTTCTGGCCTGGGGCTTGTGCTGTGCAAAAAGAAAGAGATCAGCTTGGAAGACAGACAGACAAACAAGTGCAGTCCTTGTCTCTGTTGCATTTTAATCTTAAACTAAAATTACCCCTTGAACACAGTAGCTCTGTTGAAGGGTTGAAGTGGGCACAGGCTTTCAAATCAATCCCTTTCAAAGAGCATCTTCCCTTGAAGGAAGGGAGGACATTTGAGCTGTGGCTTATTCCTTCCATGTACCTAAATCACAGCAAAACTTGCGATTGCGAAGTGCTGTCTGAGGAATGCTACTTTTACTTGAATTGGGTTTAAACAAGCCATTTAAGCCCAGGATTGAGAATAAGGGAAGGCAAGGGATGCTACTTGAACGTGGTTTTGAAAGAAACCAACCCCAAACTTGTGGAGACCTGCGCTGGGGAACTCCTGCTTGTCTTGAATTTACCACAGTGTCTCCGGGCACGGTCTAATTGCTTTAATACATATTTTTTAATGAGTAGCCGGGTGGGGCTCAGCTGGGTGTCCGTGCACATGTGTGAGGAGGAGGAATATAACCTGGGGTAGGCTTTGTAATGCCGTGAGGATCTTACAACATCTGTCACTGTAATAACGCAAGAATTAAAACAGAAGAATTACTGCCTTGAGTAGACAAGCAGCTAGCTTAATGCTTTTAGTGGTTTTTGAACTAGGCATGTATCATTTAAAAAGAAAAATGTTGTTTCAAATTGTGCAAAGCATTTAGGAAGACACTGATGTAATCACTGATGAGAATTTAAAAGCTGTTATGTTTGCTTCTTCCAAGGAAGTCAGAAAGAGCTGAACATGCTCTGGCTGTAAAGGTCCCCTGGTAAAATCTTGCACAGAGCAGCTCTCAAGTATCGTGTCATTTCTCTGAGATACCCTGGAAACATGTTTTTTCTTCATCTGATAATTGCTTGCTTATTATATTTTTGCTAACTGTTTGCTTTTAATAGCTGGTAAAATAAAAAAGGAAAAATGAATTTGAGTCGTGTTCGCTCCCTGGGGGGAAATTAAGCCATTGATAGCACGTTTAAAGTAGACTTGTTTTCGTACCGTGTGTTTGCTGCCCTCCATATGGGGAGCCTGTAGTTGGTTCTGCATCATTTGTTTTGTCATTCTGATTGCTTTTAATATTAATTGAAGTCTTCCCCAAGACACAGTTTTGTTAATCTGCCCTTTGTCATTCCCCCTCCCACCCCCTTCTGATATCGCCAACAAAAAATACTCTCTTGTGTCTGAAAATAGGTTTAAAAGTAGCGTGTTTTTTTTTCCTTTAATGTTGGTGGTTCACTTATTCACCTGTTTTGTACCGCCAGCATTAGTGTTTCTATTTCTTTGCTTAATGTCTGAATTTTATATGTGCTATAATTGTTAGAAAGATGCAAATGACTTCCTGGAGTGATGGGTGTAGGTCTCTTATCAGCTCCAATTATGCAAAATGATTTCAATTAGCTGTAATTCCCATTCCCTCCTCCCCTCAGACAAACACAACCCAGCCGGTCTCTCCTGGGACCCCGTGTGGTGCGCAGGGCCGGGCTGCCCCATCTACACCCCGTCCTGTCTCTGCTGCAGTAGGATCAGAAGGGATGCTCTGCTCCTCCCTGTATGTTTAAGAAGTGATAATGCTCTTAATTACACCGTTTCCCCAAAGATTTTTCAGTGTCACTGCTGGGAACCTATGGGAGGAGGTAGTATCTCCATCTCGAGATTCTCACAGTTTTGTCAGCAGCAATGGAAATAAATGACTGTCCCGGACCGCAAAGTGTTTTATCTTGAGCTCAGTCCTTTGCTGTGCAGAGTCCCAGCAGGTGGTTCAGTGCCCTGCCAACCCCGGTGAGTACCCACGTGGGATGCTTTGTGAGGGGGACTGCCGGCTAAGTGTGAAATGGCAGTTTCTGGGGTGCTGTGCGAGGCAGAGAACAGATGCCAGCGACTGAGCAGAATGTTCTTGAGAGCTCTGAGGTGGTGCTGGCTCTGAGGTTACCAGCTCCATGTGCGGCAGCAGAGGAGAACAAGGAGAAAGCTGAGGAGTTCCCTGACAGAAATTCTTGTCATGTGAAGGCTTTATTGAAACAGTTTGAAGCACTTTGGGTGATTTTTGCTTTGGTAACACAGAGGTACGTGCTCTCTGCCTAGTATGGAGAAGAGAACAGGCTGCCCAGAGAAGCTGTGGATGCCTCATCCCTGGGAGCGTTCAAGGCCAGGTTGGATGTGGCTTTGAGCAACCTGGTCTAGTGAAAGGTGTCCCAGCCCATGATAGGGGCATTGGAACGAGATGGTCTTCAAGGGTCCCTTCCAACCCAAACCATTCTGTGACGATTCTGCTGTTCTAAACAGTCCTGATTTTCATTTGCCAATGTAAATACTCAATTATCTGCAGCAGGATGACATAACTGGGTTTAAAAAGCTGAAAAAAATATTTTGAGGCACTCTTCACACTACCTCTGTAGTCAGAGCTTGCCTTTTTCCCTGTTCTGCCTTAAACTGACCTTGCTGCTTGTTTTAGCTCTTATCTTGGCCCCTCATTCATGTTTTCACAGCTGCCTGACACTGTCCATTGGGGAACCCAGGCAGGTTGTGAATAACCTTTCCAGCCCATCGCCGTTTCATGGCACACTTGTACCAGAGCAGCTGAGATTGCTGGGCACAAGGACTGGCTCTCAAAGAAGTGCTTGAGTCCAAAGTGAGGTTTTGTAAAAACTGATTTGATGCCTTTACTCCCGTGTTAGTTATGAATCCAGAAGAATTGATGTGTGTCTGGTTTCTGCAGCTTTGAGCACTCGGTGGGCAGCCAGATGTTCGTGGGGAGCTCTTAGAGCACCCACGCAAGGAGCCTGAATGGTTTTAATGCTGAAAGATGGTATTTCCTAAAGCTCCTGAAGCGTGTATCCTGCTGGTGACCACCTGCAGATCCCGCTGAAGAGCAGAACTGCTGAGGTTACACGAGTCTCAGTTTGGGCAAACGTGGGTGCCCTGGCTGGCGAAGCACAGATCTGCTGATCAGGCTGCGTGTGCAGTGGTGGCTGTTGATAGTTTCTGGGCATCTTATTTTCAGCATAAATTAGCACTTTTCTTGTAGGACTTGCTCGCACACAACATGATGTTTTGCCAGCAATTTAAAAAGAAAAATAGCGTATATATACATACTGTAGAAACTGATGTTTGATGGAGGGAGGGAGAAATAAAGTAAGGGCGGGGGAAAGCACTGGAAGAACAAGACTTGAATTACATTTCCAGATGATTCTGCCCTGCATTTATCTTGTTCTTCAGATGAGTGGGTGACAGGTTGCCTGTCGCAGCACACACGTATGAACCCTGTTCAGCCTTTTCAGTTCTTTTCTGGGGAGAAGATTTTCTTCCTAGTTTTTATATGTGGCTTTCATGCACAGTGTCACCTGCCCTGTGGGGGCTGTGGATAAGGAAAGTGTCTGCGAGGCAACGAATGGAAATGTGGACCAGTCATGTGCAGAGCATCCCCGGTACAGGTAATACCTGTCAGCACAGGTGTTTTGAGAAGACATCCCTGTAAGGACACCCATGGAGGGGACAGTGACCAACCATCGTACCCATGAGTACTTTGACAAAGGATTGCCTGTTTCAGAGGTCGCGGTATAGCTGGCATAGCAAGATGTTGCTGCAGTCACTTTTGTAACGCCACGTCACCATTAATTCTTATGTTACTTTGTTTTCCAGCTTATTTTTTTTTAAGCATTTTACACTAAAAGAACTTCTAATTCCTAGTTAAAATACACTAAAGTACCTCAAAAATGTTTTATCATCATTTGCACTGGGGTACATTGAACTGGGTATTTTGCATCCAAGGTGGGCAGGCTCTTCCCCATGAACACATCATTCCGGAGTCTGAGAAGAAGACGAGAGGCAGACGTGCTGCTGGAGCGTTGGCAGGAGCGTAAGGTGCTGCCGAGGAAAAGACCAAAGCCTGAACATGTTCAATCTGTTTAACTAATAATCGAGACGTTTGCTGTGTTTGTATCAAGGGTACAGGCATGTGATTGCAACTCCAGTGAGTTGTGTTGGCTTCACCAACGTCTTCTTGTCAGCTGAGCCGTGGGGTAACGCTCTTCATCATCTCCCATCACAAGACAGACGTGAGTTGAAGGGAGGATGATTTGATATTCCAGTTAAATCAGTCTAACAGGTGGCTGCTGCCAGAGGGGCAATCTCCTTCACACTGCTCCCTACCTGTGATGAGCTGCTTCAGGGTACTAAACCACAAGAATTGTAGAATAGAAACTTGTTTATTGATCAGTTAGGGGTTTAATGGTTCTTTTGGTTCACAGTTGGCTCGAATGAGCAGCAGTTCCAGGACAAGGGAAGAGGCATCAGGTGTGTGAGAGAGGACACAAAGGGCAGTCGGAACTGCCGCCAAAATTCCCCATCGTTCCATCTTCATGCGATTTTCATGGGAAGGAAAAGCTTTATTTAATAATACAAGACTTTAAAAGTGCACTTTATCACCCTTCCTTTAACTAGCTGTAATTGCTCCGTTTTGTTTTAATCCCCATCTTGTGTTTTTGGTCATGTCGGTGTTCTGAAGGTTTCAGTGCAGTTTTAATGGGAAGGTAATTGTTATTGCTTAGTAAAATTCTGGAAATAAAACTATTAGAACTGGAGACTCAATAAAAGGAGCATAAACAGTCATTTTTATAATAAAGCTTTATGTCCTGACGGAAACCTTTGTTGCTTGATTAAAACATTCATTAAGCTTATGTCTTTCTTGATAGATATGAATGCACATTAAAAAATGATTGGAAAGTTTCCTCTTATTTCTCCTTCTGTGCCATGAAGTATGGCCTTTGTTCAGGAAATGGGGCAGGGAAAGAGTATTTGTGTGTTCTAAGGCAAGGGATCTCTACTGTATTCAGTATTTGAGTTTCCTTCAATTGCCCCTTGCTGCTGTGCTTCCAGTCCCTGTGGTAATTTCTTCCATCTGTGATCTGGGGGCTGACCCAAAACCCCAAATCTATGGGAAAATCTTCCCTTCCCTTTCCTCGAGCCTACATATATATTTGTTTAAATGTCACTTGGCTGAGAGATCAGGAGCTGAATCACTTGTACCAGTATCAGCAGAGGGTTTGCTGAATTCACCGAGTTTCACCAGGCTGAAGGAAAACGTGGGGTAGGAAAATACAAGGAAAAAGTTCAATTTAAACCCTGAGTGCCTGACTCAATCAACAGCTCTGCTCTCAGTTATCAGTGCTGCTGTGACTTCTGGTTTGCATTTCTGTGCTTGGGTTAAGGACCAAGTTGGGCAACTTAGGGAAGTATCCTTATTTCCATCCGTGTGAACTAGCAGAAGGAAGGTTTTTTCCACGCTGTTTTGTAGCTGTGTCAAACGCAGCTGTGCTTATTTACATGAGGTCCATTTGGTGGATTTTAAAAACATGAACATATACTGCTAATCTCCTAGTTTGGTGGCCTAGTTTGGACTTCTTGTCTGTAAGAGGCCAGAGTATCTCTGCATTACTTAAGCTCAAATGTGTAAACTGTGATACAGTCTTTTGTGCAACCGTAATTGCTGCTGTCTTGTCTTGTTTAAATGAAATCCAGAACCTGAGGCAGCAGATCAGCAGCTTGAGGAATGTGCAGGTGAGTTGTGTAACTGGGGATTGTCCTGGTGTGATTCTGGTAATTCCACAACCATGGTATCTCCATTTGCATCACTGGTTACTTGTCTAAACTGAGCATAGGTGACCATTTTGTCTGGACAGGCTCTAGTATGCGCTGACTAACTCAGCCCCGGTATTCTCCATCTTTTGCCTTGGAGTCTGGATGTGTAGTTGTCAATGTGAAATTTCATCTAGAGTCAGAGCTCTTGTTGACCATCTTTTCTTAACCCTTGACTGTGTGACGGTATTTCTCATCCAGCATATTGGCAAACTTTTGGAAAAACATGTAGAGAATCTTTACTTTCCTTCTTGAAAAGAGTAAGAGTTTCAAGGTTGTTCTTAACCCAGGCAAGGCAGGTTTTGAGAGTCCTGTCACTGTATGATGTCTCCTGACATCCAGGTCTGTCATACCGTATTAACAATATTTTTATTGTAGGTTTTAAAATATTACTAGACATTTGTGCTGCTTCTCTTAATCTACTTCATTTCTGTCACAAGTTTCTGCCTAGCTGTCCTTCAAATCTGGGTGCCACATAGCCTCGCTTTTGTTATCCTGCTGGGAGTATTGATTTTGCTAATGGTGCAGATGCGAAACGTCATAAAAGTGTTGAAGCATCGTGGTCACAAATAAGGACTGAGGACATAATAGAGTCCCAAAGCTGAGATGACGCTGGCAGCTTACAAATTCAGACAACAGCCTAATAATGGTCAATTATAACAGCAAAACTGGGGACAGCTGGGATGTAAGCTTTACAGAGCCTTGGGGTCATCTCTGCTCCAAAGCTGTGCCAACCCACTTGTGGCTTTTTGCACCCCCACCCCAGCTATGTTGAAAGCAGTTATTTAGCTCCACTTTCAGATACTCGGGATTAACCCAGCCATGCTTTTTACTTCTCTACTGAAGGGTTAGAATGTTTGTCTTCTGAAATAATAGAATTTTTAAAAAGGTCAGCCTTGAAGCACCATTGCACAGGTGGCTTTGTGGGGCTGTTGTTGCGGTGATGCGCTTGCGCCGGCAGAACCCGGTGACGGCACCGCCGTGCTCTTGCCTTGGTGACTTCCCTCTGAGAGCTGACAAAAGCTTCTCATGAGTGCTGGAGACTTGATTAAAGAAGAGAACAGTGGAACAGCTGTGCAGCTGCCCTGTAGACTGCAAAACCTGATGCTCTTTGACCTACAAAGCTCATAGCCAGACAGCTGGGCAACAGCTGGATTGTCACATCTAGCTACTGCATGGCCGGTGTCTTCTCCACCTGAAGTTCATACCAGGATGCTGTCACTGCTTTGGAATCTATGCTTACAGAGTCACCAATATAAATAATTTATAGTAGATACTTGGTTGGATATCTAGCTTGTAGGCGTGTTGTGGAGGTTGCTGCTTCTTTCCAGCTAAATAAACCATCTACAAGAATCTGGCTGGTTTCCGTATGAGGTTTTAGTGATACAATCTAAAAATAAGGACGCAGAATTTTTTCCAAGCTGAAAGTCATAATTTCTAAGGGTGTTTTGAAACCGATTCCATTAATTCTGGGTTAATTGGTAAAAACAACAAAATGGTGAGCCAAAGCCTGAGAGAACTTGTGTTGGTGACCTGCAGCAGTTTTCTCCTCCTGCTTCCCCTACCCACACATAAATGCTGCGTGTCCAGGCAATACCAACCTCATTTGCTACCTGAGTGGTCATTTTTTATTACTAGATTTAGGGAAATAATTTAATAACTGAATCTAATTTGGGCTAAGGCATTCATTAAGTGGAGCGCTGAGCAGCTCATCTGTGATGGTTTAGAAAAGTAGATATGGCATGCTATGAATTTCCTTAGTGTTTTTTAATATTAGCTAGTGCATGAAGCTGCTTTCTTGCTGATTTTATAGTGTTTTAATTCAAGGCCCACTTTTGGGTTGATGGAATAAATTCCAAGAGAGATGCACACCATTACACATGTATGTACAAACTGCAACTGAGAAGTTAATGTGGAATAACATGAATGCAAAATGGTCCTTACTTGCAAGTAGAGTTGACTTCCTTCCTCTTCCCATAGCAAGAATATGTCCTAGGAAGAAACTTCTATATCTGTACTTTAAGCTCCTAAAAGTTTTCTCATACAGAACTTTATTTGCCACAAGATTAGACATGAAAATGCCTGGTGAGTAATTGATTTATTGGAAGCTCTGTCAGTACTTGGGCCAATTTGCAGCTGACCCAAGCGTAGTTGCCTTGTGGAAGAACATTTTATTTGGAAAAATACCTCAAGAAACATGATAAACAGGAGAATGCTGCGTTAGAGGTGTAAAGGTAATCTTTGTCCTTGCATTTATGAACTACACAGTTTGATACAAGCAGTTATTGTCTTCATAGACCTGGGAACAGAAGAACTATCTTATAAATCTTGTTAGTTTTTCAGAGCCCTATTCTGTTGTTACAGACATTATTGAGCTTTTAGTCAGCAAGAGGGCATGGAAAATGTTAAAAATGTAGTGTATTCAAGATGGTGCTGATGTTAAACTTGTGATCACCTGTCATAGTATGACTTGATACGTTTCATGCCAATGTTGAGTTTGACACATTTGTTTTTTGTTTTTGTTTTACTGAATAGATGGCAGAGCCCTACTAATAAATAAAATTACCTCCTTTCTAGCCGAAGCGTTGAAATGACCTTACTCAGATAAAACTGTTTCGTGGCAAACAGGTGGTGATTCAGAGAACTACACCTGTGCCGATCTCATAACAGAGCTAATTAATCTTTTGAAATTAAATGCGCCTTAGAGTTCAGCGTCATAAAGACTGAAGGTTTTTTTGTTTGTTTGATGGTTACTTTTAGAGGGCACTGTTCTAATGACAGCAACTTTTACTGTCTGCTTGCATGGAAGTGAGTAAGCAGAGCGGCCTGGGATACCGATCATATATACTGCAGTTGCAGAAAATGAGAAATTAAATGAACAGTTGACAGATGCCCTGAGAAATAATTGCTTGGGAGAGCCCAGGAATGTAGTTTACATGTTAATTTTTCAGCTTCAGGTTCTATTTTAGGTGTGCCAACATCCGAACTCTCTGCAAACTACCAAGTGTGGCGAGAGGGGAGCACATCCAGATTGCTGCTGGTTCACCACTTGGCTTTGCAAGGAAAAGCAAGAACCTTTCAGGCTCACTGTGTTGGTTTTGGGGGTTGTTTTTGTTGTTGCTTTTTTCCACAGCAGGCAATTGCATGGGAGGGTGAGGTCGGGAAGCTGCAATATTGATCAGACCATCTTCTTGGCAACCTTGTTCATGGCAACTTCGTGGGGCTTGGGGTAAATGGAGCATTAGCACTATAGAAAATGAACAAAAGGAAGGTTACCGCCGACCCTTCTTGGCAGCAAGAGCTGGATGCCTTTTAAAAACAGCTTCTGTTGTCATGGAGCTCCTGAATCCAAGGCCGGTTTCTGGCACCGTGATTTTTCTCATGGCAAAAGAACGTTGTCCTGCCCTAGCCTTGGGGGGAATAAATAACTAAAGGCAATAGCCTTGGCAGCACTTCTCTCTTACTGCAGCTAAATGACTGAACTGCAATGGGAACAGGACCACGGGGAAACCTTTTCTTCACAGAGAATCCTGATTTATTTTTATTTATTTATATTTTTTTAAGCTGGCGTCTACCGTGGTCTGCAAAATATCTTTTGTAAGAAGGCGTTTGACATTTGGAGGAGGATTTTGCATAGTTTATATAGAACTTGCTTTCCTCTGAGTCAGCGATGTTTTGAGGTTGAAACAGAGACCTGCATTCGTAATTTCAAGGTTTTCACAATGTCTTCCAGTAGTCGTTTGTTTGTGTTTTAAAGCCCCTTCTCCTCTTCTAAACTTCAGAAGTAGTCAGACAGTTTAACACACTTATCCTTTCCTGAACTGGTCAATAATGTATAAAACAAGATATTTATTAATCTATTTGGCATTATGTCTGTTTAACACTACATTGTTTTGCTGAGCTTTTTGCTATCTTAAAAGGTGATATTTTGATTGTGTAGAAATATTCATGCTTGACTTCATGGACAAAATGTATACTCCACTTCCTCATGAGTGGGTTTTTTGGTTTGTGTGTTTTGGGGTTTTTATTTGTTTGTCATTGTTGTTTTGTTGTTGTTTTTGTCTGTTGGGGGGGAATGTTCCTTAGATAGTTCTAGTGACTGAAGTTTAAAAACTGGCTTGGTTTTACTTTTGCTTTGTGAACTTACTGAAACCTAGAAACAAGGGATAATAGAAGTGGCTCAGTGTTTCTGAAGCAGCAAAGCATTGAGGCTCTGTGCTTTTATTTCTACATGATTTATTTTTGAAGGCAGGGAAGGATGACTACCCCATGTCAGAAAGCATCCATGGGTAAGCTCTTCTGCTAGAGACGTCTCAACTCTTTGGGCTGAAGAATTTGCCCTTTGGATCCTTCCTTAAGAGTCAGCTCAGTTTTGATACGCCCCGATTACTATTATTTGAAAAGTTTCAGGCAGCTAAGTGAATAAAATCTCTGTGTGTTAAGTATCTTGCGGTAACTTCAGTTGCTTCACCTGCCTGTTTGTGTTTTGCGTTTAGCGGCTGTTGGGTCAAGAATTATGGCTCTGGCAGGCAAGTTCCAATAGGTCTTGCTGGTAGAGCCCCGGGGTAGGATGTTGCAACTTCTGTGACTCTGCTGTTAGAAATTCCCATCCCCAAAGCAGAGTTATTTTCCATCCTTCTGGTGTTTTAGGCTGATTGAGGCACTAAGCTGAGCCTGAGCGACTGAGGCTCTGCAAAGTCTGCATCTAAGGACACCTGGGGGCTGCCAAGAGGAGTCACAGCCCCATCATTTTGGGGGTGGTTTGCACAAGGGATGGAGCCCCCAGCCTTGGGTGTAATGTGAATCTGCAAGTATAATTGTTGGACAATAAAGGGACCTTGGGAGTCAAAACTTGGAGTTTGGAACAGATATATTTAATATAGTGTCTGTAGATTCATGATGTTTAAAATCAATGCCACAAACATAAAAATCAGGAAATTCTAAATATTTAAAGTTTACATTTAATATATGTTAGTGCTACTTTGAGGGTTGGTTTTACCTAGAAATTAATGCTAAAAGAAAAAGGAGTTTTTTTGTTATGAGAGGTTCTCCTGCCTCTCTACTCTGCCCTGGTGAGACCACATCTGGAATATTGTGTCCAGTTGTGGCCCCTCAGTTCCAGCAGGACAGGGAACTGCTGGAGAGAGTCCAGCGCAGGGCAACAGCGATGATTAAGGGAGTGGAGCATCTCCCGTGTGAGGAAAGGCTGAGGGAGCTGGGGCTCTGGAGCTTGGAGAAGAGGAGACTGAGGGGTGACCTCATTAATGTTTACAGATATATAAAAGGTGAGTGTCATGAGGATGGAGCCAGGCTCTTCTCAGTGACAACCAATGGTAGGACAAGGGGTAACAGGTTCAAACTGGAACACAAAAGGTTCCACTTAAATTTGAGAAGAAACTTCTTCTCAGTGAGGGTGACAGACACTGGACCAGGCTGCCCAGGGAGGTTGTGGAGTCTCCTACTCTGCAGACATTCAAACCCGCCTGGACACCTTCCTGTGTAACCTCATCTGGGTGTTCCTGCTCCATGGGGGGGATTGGACTGGATGAGCTTTTGAGGTCCCTTCCAACCCCTGACATTCTGTGATTCTGTGACAATCCACAGTGTTTATCTGCTGGTGAGTGAAACTTTCCTGCGAACGCTCATCATCTCAATTCAGTAATGTGTATTTCAAAATCTATTTCCTGACCTTATTAAGACCGTAATAAAACTTTAATTTTTTTCCTCTTTGTAATAACACTGACCTTTTTTAGTTTGCATAACTGCGCGAGAATTCGGGAACTGTAGCTGATAGATATGAAGAGTCTGCCTTGTTTCAGCATTAGGAGCTTTTGCGCCAGGTGTTTGACAGTGCTAACATTTGTAATTATAGTGTGAATTCTTCTATTTTTACTGGTTAAACACATTTTTAAAAAATTATTAGAAAATTTACTTTGTCTTTGAGGTGCTGCACTATATTCCTTATAATATCAAACTGACTGAATTGCTGCTTTAATTGCAGAATTTGAGTTGAATCAGAATTGTACTTAGTGCTTCCAAAGTTAAAATAGTCCCAGAGCAGTGGGGAAAACTGTGAATCTGCCATCATTTAGGACTCTTCCTTTAAACTTTGCTTATGAGAGGGATATTTTATTTTCCAGGAAGGAAGCAGGTGGTTTCCACACAGTTTCCCATTCACTCGCTGGGCAGATTTTAGTTTGCTGGGGTGCCACGTTTGTTATTTGGAGGATTACAATGATAAGAAGGTGGGAATGGTGGCTGGAGACACTGAGTCCTCTTGGAAGGTCAAATGAAGCCTTCACTTAAAAGCTTGGCACATTCTTTGTAAATACAATTGTTTACTACGCTGGGATTAATACTTTACATGGCCAGTTTTGTTCTTCAAGAACAAGACCAGTGCTTGTGGTAGGTTCCAAACCTGTATCCCAGTCCCAGCACAGAATATGCTGCAATGGTGGGAGCTCTGGGATTTTTCTAGGATGGTGACTTTGTGATGTGAGATGTCTTTTTTAAAAGATCCTGTAGGTGTGGGTTTTTCCCTCTCTGTCCCAGTGAAATTCATTTTACAGCCAAATATGTGTTCCCTTTGGACTTGATTACTCTTCTTTCTCTGTATGGCAAAGAAGGTGGATTTACTCTGAAGAAATATTTGCATGGCAGCCACTTAGAGAATTGTTCATATGTTCTTCTGCTACAGCTTCTTTTTTTCTATTTTGTTTTATAGACACAGATGAGGACACAGTGAAAAGGTGTTTTGCCACGTTTGAAGAGAAGTTCTTCCAAACCTGTGAGAAAGAACTTGCCAAAATCAACATTTTCTATTCAGGTAAGGTACTTATTTGTGTATATTTGTGGAAAATACAGCAACACAGGAAGAGTCTGAAGCTCCCGTACTTTCAGAATAACCACAGTGGTCATGCAGGTCTACCATCAGGTATTTATAGGGCAAAATGATGGGAAACTGCTCTGGTTTGAAGATGCTCTTAAACTTAAGTGGCAGCTTAAGGGCACAGTTTGTAACCTTACCCATGTCTCCTATGTGTGTTTTAGGCGTGTTAGGCTCCCTAGCTGGTGTTTCCTGAATTTTTGCAGGAATAGTGATTATGGACTTGCCTGTGTGTGGTATCTTGACCGTCCTGATGTGTTTGACAAGTTTTTAAGCACTTAAGTCTTACTCAATCCCTTGCAACTTTTTGGAGTAAATCAGCCAGCAGCATTTTGTCATTGGCTGTGTAATAAATTGGCTAAAAATGTAATGGTGGTAAGAGGAGGGATTCCCAGGGATCGTATTTCAAAGTGCTGTTGTTTGTTTGTTTTCCCTGAGAAAGTTTACTTTCCTACCCTGTGCTTTGGAAATAAAGATTAGAATGGGAAAATCAGAAACTGACCCTGCTGCAAAAGGCTTAGTTATAGTGTGCTCCCGTTCTACCCACCATTGTACTTCAACTGCTTTTCAGCCTCTTTTAGTAAGGTTTAAAACGGGTTTTCAACTAGCAAAGCGTTTAAATATGAATATAATGGTGTATTGACTTCTGCTATACTTTCTCTTAACGTGGTGATTTATTACCTTAGTGTTATAGCAGTTTTTTGCAGCACAATGTGGTAGCCTGTTGTATTTCTGATTTTAATCTGGCTACAAAGTAGAATTGTGCAAAATATTGTAATAACCATCAGGTGATGACCTTACTGCCAGCAGAACCTGGATGGTCAACATGAGAGTGGCTGAAAGCTTCATAGATGCAATAGCTGCCCTGCAGCTCGGCTCTGCTCAGCTCCCATCCAGGGAACTAAAGCTCTCCGTGCCGGCTGTGCCGCTGCCCTGGCTCCCTGCATCAGGCTGGCTGTTAGGGCAAGGAGCAGTCTGTAGGTAGAAGCGATATGTTTTATTAGGTTAGCTGGCTTTTGCACTTTATAGGCATTTTTCTACATGCAATTCATATGTACCTATCTCAGAACAATTGTTCTCAGTTTTGTTTCCCTGTGAGATCTTCTGTTGCTGTCCCAGATCCGAGGTAAGGCTTTTATGCTCGGAAACTTGTCTTGCTTTTCTAGTTACATCAGCTGATCTGATAAGAGGTCTCTGTGCTATGAGCTAGACCCTGTGGAGGAAGTTCTGTCAATGCACATGCAGATTATAATTTTCCCTAATGAGGACCTGCTAGCACATATGCACCCCTTCCAGCATTGTTTAAAATGGCATTAATAATACAGGATAGGGGTTTTTTCAGCTTGCTGTCATTTCAAAAAGTTATGAGAGAGAACACATGTAATTTGAAAATCTCTTGTGATAAGATTAAAATAACTCTTCTGCAGAAGAGCAATGTGATGTTAATAGTATGGAAACCCTTTTATTGGGGTTATTAACATCAAGCTACATGAAGAAATGTTCCATCAGTGGATCCTCTTGTTGATCATGTCAGAAATTTGTCACTTCAGGCCTTATTGTAACTCCAGGCATGTGTTGGCTTGGGTTATGACCTGGTACATCCTATTCATTATAGGCTAATTATATGGCTTATTACACGCCTGTCTTTACGACAATAAATGCCGCCTGTTTGTAAGAAAGCAAAGCTTTCTGTTGATCTACGCTTCATTTCCTCATCGTCTTTCCCTGTGCCGAGGGATCCCGGGGGAGCATCGCCAGGGATTCCGCAGCACAGAGCGCTGGGGTCTGCGCTGCCTTTGCCTTTCTCTGCGTGCTCAGATCGTCAGCTCTCATCAAACAGCCTTAATTCCCCAGACCATCGTCCCAGCTTTGTAGGAGGGAAAACTACCATTAACCGAGTCTGATTTGATAAACAGTTTGTGATTATTTGGACTACGCTCAAGGAAATGTGTGCTCAATTGAAAGAAAAAGAGAAGAGCAGTAAAATTTTCACGTAGTTCCAGTAGACTAATGCTTGCTCAATGCTAACATTTTATTTATGGCCAGTTTTGGTTTGTGTTTAGGATTTCCTAGAGAGGAGGTTTGTTATAAATTAGCATCATCAGGTTCTGCTGGGGCTACTGTTTAGCTAGTAATATTTTTGTGGTTAATTTAGGAGAGGACTTTATTATTTGCAGGGAGCCGTGGCTTGAACTTGGTAAGCAAAATATGGAACATAGTATATAGGAAAAGGAATGGGCGCTAAAAGAGCCTGCCTGAAATATGCAGAGCCCCCAACCAGGTGTCTGGGAGCAGGCGGGGGCTGTTCCATTACCTCCTGTCTGGTGAAACAGGTTTTGATCACAACCGTGATTTGGGGGGAAATTTTATTAGCTCCTTGGCATGAGGGGGGTTTTTCTTGATCCTTACGTGTATATTTTTCTCTAAACTTGGAAAACTGAGTCAAAACCAAGTTGGAATTGCATAGTTGAGGTGATAACTTTAGATGGTGTTTCTTTTTAGTCAGGAGCTGGAATAGTTTGGGGGCAAAGCTTCTTCTTTATCACAAGCACTTTTGTTGGAGTTTGTTGGTTTGGGATTTCTCCTTAGTCTTTGCTGTGAGATTATACCTGAGCTGAGGGCTCGGTGAGCATCAGGTCACACAAAATGCTGCAATACAAGAGTGGTTCCACTTTCGAAGTTTATGCTGCTTTTTTCTAACTCTCTTGAGTGCCTTATGTTTTAGGTTTTTTCCCCTCAATATTTTGGAGTACGTTGCAAACCAAGAAATTGATTTCTATGCTCCTTTACCAATTTCCTGGGAAGTTTTAAGAACAGCAGTACAAATTTTGTTTTATTGTACTTCTGCAATGAATCTGAGTGATAAAAATCATACATTAGCGAGATGAAATAATCTGTGGACTGGATGACCAGAGTCAGTGCAAGAGAGGGCAGGAGGGAGAAGGTGGCAGAGCTGCCGTTCATCAGGAGCTGCAGTTTGTTATAGGACCAGGTCAGTTTTATTTAAAGCCACGTACTCCCCTATGGATGGACCGGGCTGTATAGAAGACAGCACATGAGTCTTTTCAGCAGCACATAATTAAAAATAATATTTGTATTTGGAGATGATGCTTTTTTGTGGATGTTGGTTTGCAAACAGGTAGGGAAATTGCAACAGCAGTTTTGTAACTATTTCAAAGTATTATCTTTAAATACTGTGTTATTAGGCTGATGGATTTTAAGACTTTTCTGGACATAGGGAAAATGGAACAGTGCTTTCAATAGGA
Organism: Nesoenas mayeri; assembly: GCF_963082525.1. Lineage (NCBI taxonomy): Eukaryota > Metazoa > Chordata > Aves > Columbiformes > Columbidae > Nesoenas > Nesoenas mayeri. The sequence goes on along the minus strand of NC_137554.1, from coordinate 28,493,311 downwards.
AGATGCAAATGTACACTCTTCCATATTTAATAATTTGATCTGAAAGAAATGTCAGTGTGTCACCAGATGGTTTAATACAACGTTTTGAATCTAGAGGGTGAACTTGTGAGTTTTATTTATATGAAAGCTTTTGATTCTAACAGCCACTCTAACAGATATCTGTTACTTCTTCCCGCAAGGGTTCCCAAAGTGGGGAGCGATGATTGGTTTTGCAGTCTGACTTTATGTGTGTTAAATATTATGTGGTTGCAGGCTGTGGGCAGAGGCTTCTCACTGTGGGCTTCATTGCCTCCGTTCCATGGAGTCCTTGCAGCTGTAGAAGTTCTCAGAGAGGGGTTGTCCATTCCTCTTAATTGAATAAAGTTCATAATCAAGAAAGCTATAGAGAGTTTCAGGCTCTTCCATACATGTTTTTTTTCCTGTATTGATCCCCAGTTTCTGTTTGGAATTCCCTTCTGGAAAACATCTGACGCAGAGCGCTGTAAAATTATTTATAGAGTTTCGCTCTTAAAATGAACCAGAATTGAATGAAACTGAGGAAAAAGGTCGGAACTGCACCCGTAAGAGTAAATCTTACTTCTGGGGAGGGACGAGGGAGCGATCGAGAATTACCATTGAGTTGTTGTGCAATATACTAATGAAGAGAATTAAATGAACAGCCGGGAGGATGCGTTGGGTGGTGGAGGGACCCTGTGGTGTGCGGTGCGGTGCGTTGTGTCCTCCAGCTGCCAGCCCTGTGCTCCACCACCATCAGCCTGCTCGGAGTCTTCCTCCCCAGAGCCCGTGCCCTGCGATGCTGCTCATGGGCACAGGTGCCAAAGCTCTGACTGAAGCCATAGGGGGAGGAAAAAAATCCTGGAAGGAACTAGTTGTACAGAACAAAAAGATAAGGCTGTCAGTTGTGCTGTTTTCAGCGTAAAAAGATTTTATTTAGCCAAAAAAGATTGTTTTCTGAAAGTACACAAAGCAGCGTGTTTAAAGGAACGCCTTTCTCGTGCTTGAGATGTGAAGAAGAGAGACTGACTTGTTCTGAAAACACATCAAAATGATATTTAAATTCAGGTTGACTGTCCCTTTAATCAGTAAGTAATGAGGCAGTGCTTCCAACCTGCGGGAGCCTAAACTGAGGAAAAGAGGGATAAATTATTACAGCGGATCATGTACAGCAGCTACTAGTGTTGTAACTCCTGATCAAAGCAGGAGCTGTGTTTGTCTGTCACCGGAGCTTGGCAGAGGGCTTGCGTTGCTCTCTGAGCTCCAAAATTCAGTGTCACATCTGAAGTATGTTGTTTGTTGGTTTTTTTACTTTGATTTCCTTACTGTCACATAAAAAGATAGTAAACACACGGTAGTGCGTGCGCAGATATGAAAAGTACTTTGCTTACTAACTGTCGACTTTCAGAATTATTATTTTTTAATGCTTTTTTGCTTGATTTGAGGAAGGTGAGCAGCTCTCCTTTGCTCACAGAGCAGACGTGCGGTCACTGCGTTGGTATTTGGATGAGACCCTATCTACCCGGCCGTCTCCAGCCCGTGGGGGGAGGCTGGACCCCGCATCCCCCCGAGGTGCAGGGTGTCAGCTGCACAGCTTGGGCTGCTTCCATCCCTAATGGGTATTTATGGAACGAGCATCCCCTAGAAATGAGATCTGGGGTGGAAGTCGAGAGGTCCGAGTCTGCTTTTAATGCCACCTGTCCCCTGAAGGGACAGCCCCTTGATTTTGATGTTGGTGAGGCCACACCTGGAGTATTGTGTTCAGTTCTGGGCCCCTCCGTTCAGGAGAGATAATGAAGTGCTGGAGCAGGTCCAGAGAAGAGCAACAAGACTGGTGAAGGGACTTGAACACAAGCCCTATGGGGAGAGGCTGAGGGAGCTGGGCTTGTTTAGTCTGGAGAAGAGGAGGCTTAGAGGTGAGCTCAGCACTCTCTAGAACTACCTGAAGGGAAGTTCTAGCCAGGTGGGGATTGGTCTCTTCTCCCAGGCAGTCAGCAATAGGACAAGGGGGCACGGGCTTAAACTCTGCCAGGGGAAATTTAGGCTGGATATTAGAAAGCAATTCTTTGCAGAGAGAGTGGTCAGGCATTGGAATGGCTGCCCAGGGAGGTGCTGGACTCACCGACCCTGGAGGTTTTTAAACTGAGATTGAACATTGCACTTAGTGCCATGATCTAGTAAATGGACTGGAGTTGGACCAAGGGTTGGACTTGATGATCTCTGAGGTCTTTTCCAACCCCGTCGATTCTGTGATTCTGTGATATTAGTTTATTTATTTATTTATTTATTTATTTATTTATGTATTACTATGTTAACATAATGTATGACATGACAGCATTTTGACTATATTAATTAACATAATGTCTGACATGACAGCTCTGTTTTGGAGAGCGCAGGGACAAGAAAAGACCAGGCGTCCTGAATGGTTATAATTGATTTACTTTTCATTTTTTGTACATTTCCTGTAGGGTTTAGGGATTACAGCAAAATCACCATTTGTCCTATTTGATTAACAATTCCGTGAATAGCCATTTTTTTCATCAGTTCTTTTCATATCGCTTTTAATTACTGACACATTTACGCATGACCAGAAGCTGTCTAATTCAATGTCAACATACTGAAAGGTGCTTCAAGAAGATTTCATGAATACTTTGTTTGCTTCTGACCAATGACAATTTACCATTTTTCCTGTTCCGGATGTGAACTCAAAAGATGAAACAGAACCCGAAACTATTGCATTTCCCCTCTTGTCAGCCTGAAACTCTGTAGGACAGTAACTTCCACTCACTTTTATGCAAATGTATTATATGTATTATACATAGAAGTGCATTAAAACACCTAATGAGAAGGAGCTTCGTAAAAGAGAAATACACAGAGCTGTTGAATTTAACCCTTAGTGGAGGAAGGCCATGCGGTAGGTTATTAAATGCTTTTTATCTGATATTTGAGGCAGAGGTGTAGCGCTTTTTGCGGGTTCAGCAGGCAAGTTGCTCCCTGTTCGTCTGACTTCTCCCTTTCCTCGCTCACAGAAAAACTCGCCGAAGCCCAGCGCAGGTTTACGACTCTTCGGACGGAGTTACAATCGACTTTGGACGCCCAGAAAGAAGCCAGCGGGGCTTCCACGCTGCCGCGGCGCAGAAAGCCCGTCTTCCACCTGTCCCACGAGGAGCGTGTCCAGCACAGGAACATCAAGGACCTGAAATTGGCCTTCAGCGAGCTCTACCTCAGCCTCATCCTCCTGCAGAACTACCAGGTACCACGAGGAGGTGGTTTTACAAAGCCCTGCGTGCAAGTGTCTCTGTGTATCCTCAAAACGCCTCGTTCAAGCCCATCCTTTATTTATTCATTTTTTATTTTGGGGTTCCTGAATGTTTTTAAAGGAAAGGCAGATGCCTAGCAGCGTGTGTCTTGTTGGTTTTTGAGCTAGAAATGCAGAAGGACCTTCTTTATTTTTCCTTTTCCCCAGCATCCTTGTCCCAGGCATGGCCAGGCCACAAAGTCACTTTGGGGCCTCTTTCTTCTGCAGGGTGTTGTCCTGTGCACGGCAACTTGGGGAAGAAGCTCTTTTTATCTAATATTTGTAATGAAACTTGGAATGCTAATGTTTTGTTTCCTCTTGGTGTTACCATGGTAGTGACTGTGACCTTGTTAAATGTGAATTTCATCTTAAAACATCCATTTAAAAAAAAAAAATGTTTTTAATTCTGTAGGATACACACTCGTTTGCCTCGAAGCACAAAAAACCCAGATCTTTAGTCGTACTTGGATTTCTAGCATGAAAGGGCATGGTAAATATTGCAGATGGTGATTTTTGTTCCAAAAATCTTGAAGCAAAGATCTGTAATTGTTAAAATATTTTTTTTCTGGGCTAGCTTTTTTGGAGTTAAATACTCCGAAATGCTTTCGAATGCTTTATTTTGCAAGATTTTTAGCTTGTTAAATAAGAATGTTTGAAGTTAAATTCACTGCATGTATATTTAGATCTTTACCAGCACTGTACTGGAGAATTTTACTAAACAAAATTCACCATAAGAATTATTTTAGTACCAGTCTGCGGTATGGACAAAACTTAATTCTTCCAAAGTTCTTAATGCTTGTACCTCTCCTAAAACGATGTTATGCCTTTGAGCACATGCACATACATTGCCGACACTCACTCTAGATGCCTCAACTGGAATTTTTTTAATACTGAGTTTCCAGGTCGGAAAATCTGGGTCCATCTTGTGTCAGAACAAGCATCATGCTGCCCCCAAGGGAAGCTCTTGGGGATGTGTTCAATCACTTCTTACAAACATTTTGACTACTTATTGCCGTTGATCGAACAGACACCTCTCTGTGAGTGCTGAACACAGGTTTTGTAGTTGCAGAAACTATTTATGGGTATCTCCATAAAGCCCTTTAACTACTAGGGAGAGTTCAAAATCCTGGGAAAGGTCGAGTATCCTTCACTTTTCAGGTATGGAGCAAAGCAGGATTACCTGCTGTGATTTCTTCAGACTTTTAAGAAAAGAAAGCTTTTACTCTCGGTTACAAATATCACTTCTGAGGCTTGATGAAGAACTTAAATAGGGGATGACACAGATAATTCCTTTGGAAAAATCTTTTCCTACTCTGTATCAGTGAAGAAAGGCATCTTGCACGCTTATGCTTCTGCTTTTTGCTACCACAACTCCAGGCCTGTTGTATGTATATGAAATATTGATGTAAAGCCCATCTGGATTTGATAGTTTTCACAGTTTCCAAAAGGAGCAGATCTTCTTTCTACAACCTAACTTCAAAGAGAGAATGAGAAAAACTAGTTCAAATTGGTTTTGAGGTTTAGGACAAGGAACACAAGTACTAAACCAAACATAAACCCAGAGTACTACTCTCAATCACTTCTGAGCTTAGAATGTAAGAACTAGGAGTATTCAAGACCTTGCAGTTTCAGAGAGAGAAAATAGTAACGTGGTGGGAAGATAACACAGCTGAGGCCTTCGTGTAGGACATAAAGGGAAATTTCCAGCAAATTCCTCAGTCACGTAGGACTGAAGGAAGAGCACAAGTTGCGTGTGTTTGTTCCTGAGGTTCACAAACCAAACATCAGGTGAAACTATAACTTACGCTGCAGGGCAGCTGTTACTTGCCAATGATTAAGGTTCCAATAAAATTAACTTATTGTTGACAGTAACATATGATTCTACAGTATATATGTATAGAAATAAATCTATTCATTTCAAATGTGTTTTACAACAAACACATCTTGAGAAATTAAGTATATAGATATATACTATATATAATATCGGACACCGGTGGGGCAAATAATGGAGGCTGAATCAGTCTTATTAAACTGCTATGCATTTGCCTTGCTGGTGCATTTCCTAATAGGCTTGTAATGAGCAAAGATTTTGAGTCCACTGTTTGATTCAACGTGATCTTGCATAATATTATTGCATAAGTTACACTGATGGGTTTTTTGGTTTGATTTGGAGCTTTTTTGTGTGTGTGTTTTTTGTTTTGTTTTGTTTTTCCCTTTAATGACAAAATATACCATTATTTGATTCACTTCAATGGATTCGATTAGTATCCAGCAGAAATGGAAGTCAGGTGCAGAGAAAGCCCCTTGCTCAATAAAAGCATCATGAACAGTGAGAACAACAAAACACCTGACAAAAGGGTGTTTGCCGGTTCTGTTTCACAGTTCATGGCTGCGTGTTCCTCATCAGAAGCATCACTGTGACCAGCGGTGTTTTTATCAAGCATTTTGGAGTTGCAGAATTTTTGCAGCGGGAGGATGAGACGCTCCTGGGGAGGTTCTGGGGTGTCTGATGGGACCATGACCGCCCTGCCGCGGCACACCAGAGCCCAGCTGTGATTGCACGGATAAAGTGATGTTAGTTCAGGCTGCAGAAAAATCTCTGACCAAAGCCATCGTTTTGTCGCATCTTTTACAAATGTATGGAATAGCGGTCTTCTCTCCCTGGGGGTGGAAGGCTGGCTTTTCTAATAGAAAGTAATTAAAGTCTCTTGTCTGCAATAATGCAGATCGTTAATGCGTTGGCTTCCTGCTCCTGTCTCCCTAGCCTCATTTCCCCACCTATACGGTTGGGTTCTGGTATTAAATCACTCTAAGCATAATTAGATTGAGAATAATTTCAGTGAGTAGTCGGCGCCTCTCCCCAGGGCACTGGATTTTGCTGTTTCCTCTTGTTTTTCTTTCCAGGTTACTTTCTAAGCTTTTTTAGAAGTGAATCTTGTTGTGGTCTGTCTGCATTCCTGCTATTGCTCAAATGAAATGTTGATTCTTTCGAGTGGTGTTTTCTGTATGATTAAATGTAGGATTTGAAACGCATGTTGTCGCAGCAATTGTATGCAGCGTTGAGAATCTTTGCCTTTCTTTAGTCACTGTCCATTAGAGGAGTGTTGGGTCAGGGCTCATATGCGACTTGGAAACCAACCTTTAATTCTTGCTTTAGTGCAGCATCGTGTGCTTATATCAACAGACTAGAGAGTCACTTCTCCCACACCTGCAAACCTAAACTAGTTTGCAGTCATTGTGCAGTGCACTCTGTGGAAAAGGATGCTGTTGTGGGGACGCACTTGTCTGGGTTTAATCTGCAGCTTTTGAAACTTCCACAAGATTTCTGTTGTACAAGGATTTCCCTTCTATAATACCTCTTGTCTGGAGATGTTGATTTGAAACCAGCATAAAGTTTAAAGAAACCAGAAGTCAGTAGCCTGGCCTTTTTAGAAGGGAAAACACCTTGAAGGGTTCGTAATGACTGCGGGAGTTCTTCCTGCAGCTTTCTGTTGTTGTTAAGAGCTCGTTACAGCTACTTCTAATCCAGAGACTAATTGCTGAGTTGCAGTACCTGGGATGTATGCAGTAAGGCGTACCCTGGCAGAGGGAGCGTGTCTTGAAATAACCTATATCATACAAGTTTTGAGTATGTCCACAGGTTATTTGTCTTCAGTAAGTTTTTCATCAGGCATGTTGTCGCTTCCTGCATTAAGGAGGAAAGTGGCAGTGATTTGGCTTTTCGGGGAATATGAGGTTTAGGTAGTTCCCTGCAAACAGGTTACCTCTTTTTATGCCCTCAAGCCCCACATATTTTCTGTTATTTGCAAGAGATATGTATTGCTTCTAATAAACTAATAACTCAAAAACTTCCTGACAATAGATACAATTATTTTGATTCTTCTTAGTAACTATTCCAGAGTTATTTTGCTAGCACTTGGGAATATAACCATTTAACTTTCTTGGGACCTGAGGTTAAAAGCCAATAACTGTTTTCCTTTGTCTGCAGAACCTGAACTTCACCGGCTTCCGCAAGATCCTGAAGAAGCATGACAAGAACCTGGAGACGACACGGGGGGCAGAATGGCGGGTGGCCGAGGTGGAGGTGGCGCCTTTCTACACCTGCAAGAAGATCAACCAGCTTATCTCCGAAACTGAGGTAACGACGCCAGTCTGGGCACTGCCCCTCATTCAACTAGAAAATAACATTTCCTTGTTCACTGCTGATTCCTATAATGTTTTGCCCCCTCTGTACCTTGTGTTCACCACCAAGACAACTACTAATTGATTTTGAAATGCCACTAATTTCTGGCAGCACTTACATAAGTTTGGGCATGTTCTTCTCAGCTGGGAACTTTTCATTCTGAAAAGCTCATGCAGGATTAGCTTGTATTGTGTAATATTAAACATGATGCAGCGCAGTGAGCTTTTCATGTCTCTGTTACCACACGTTAGAAGAGTATTGGGCCAGGGCTCAAATGTAACTTGGAAATCAACCGCTGTTTTTTTTTATTTTAATGCAGTACCTTGTGCTTATCATTAGAATGAACTTCTGCAATATGTATCTTTATCTCCTTAGGAAGTGGTGACCAACGAGTTAGAAGATGGAGACAGACAGAAAGCTATGAAACGTTTGCGTGTTCCACCCTTAGGAGCAGCTCAGGTGAGGGATGGGGTTATATAGTGAAGCAGCTTCTCCAGCTTGTCAAGTTGCCAAATTAGATTCAACATTTGAACAAAGTAGTGAAAATAATTGATGCAAGCGTGCTCCACAAATTGTGCGGGGAGCACGGTCACATAATCTGCTTTAGTTCCGGAAGATTTGGAAATAGCTTACTTACTATTCCTAATGCATGCAGACAAGGTAATGAAAGCATGAGATAAATAGTAAAAGGAAATTTGTGCTAATAATGGCATATGCTTAGTGTTTGCGTGCTCTGGAATATTTTTCAAGGGGTGTTGAGGTGGCCAAGCTCTGTTTCAACACAGCAACAAGCAAGAATATTATGCAGCATTTTCAGTTTTAAAAAAAACCTCGCTTCAAGAGCAAAAGTGTGATCAGCGATCAGGGCACTGTATCCCCGATTTTAAATTTACTCTGCAAATTAATCTAACTTTGCTGATAAGCTATTTACTCTCCCTGAATTCCACTATTGCTTTGTTCACAGCCTGTCCCAGCCTGGACAACATTCAGGGTTGGATTGTTCTGTGGGTTGTTCATTGCACTCAACGTCACTGTCATACTTTCAGGTGGGTATCCTCGGGGGGACCGGCTGGCTGCTGTACTGTGGTTTGGGGGTGTTCTCATCACTTAGCAAGGGCCTGGGTCTGAACTGGGTTGGTCAGGACGTTTGAGGTTAAATCAGCCTGAGACAGATCACACTTGTGAATTATTAGTTCTGCTCAGTAATAGGTTGTGTTTTTTCTTGTGTTATATACGTGAATTTTGGACTTCGAACATATTATGGTTGGTTCTTCTGGTTTCTTTCTTATTCTTGGAGGGATATCCTGGAGGTGCAACATGCATGTGTAAAGGCAGATTTCTGTTATCCTTCTGTGAACACACAGCTCTCACCCACCTTGAGAGAGGGGCTCATAGAACTTAAGTTTTGCATGGTACTGACTCTCAGGCACAGAGCCATGCAAGCATTATGCCACTCAACACATTTTCCTGTAGAAATGTCCAGGATTTCAGTGCCTGCTGCCTATTCATGGAATGAATAGAATTTTTCTTGTTGGCAGGTTTTGGCAAGGTTGTTTAAAAGCTACAATAAATTGTTGCGTATCTCAGGCCTTGGTTTTATTCTGCTTTGCACGTTCTGAGTTAGACTCTGATTAGAGTAAAAGCCATGTCAGTCCTGTAGATCCAGATACGGCACTTAATCACAAGCGGCTTTACTAATTGTGTGTGTGATTTCAGTAGCGTTAAAACTTGCTTAAGCAGTACAAAGGAAAAAGCTTAATAAGTCAACATACGAGCTCTTGCGTTAGGGGAAGCCCATGTCTGTGTTTTTGACTTAAGAGAATTTTTAATCAGATGTTTCTGTAATTGGATCCAGCCATCTCTTGGGATAAGGTTTCTCTGTTTGAGAAGCTGTTTGCAGCGCTTTCCTTTTGGTCTTGCTGTGGTAGAGGCAGAAAGTTGACCCATCTGTGTGAAGGGTCCGTTTAATGTGTATAAGCTGTTCTTTATTCATCGTAGCTTCTTTTTTTCTGTAACGTACATGTTTGATCTTTGTGTGAGATGCAAATACGATTAAAGCCAGTTGTATTTGCTTTGTCTATCAGTATTAAGAATGAAGAAGTGACACAGTTGTGAGAATGAATTCATAAAAATTATTATATCTCTAAAGCAGATGTTACTAACCTAGTGTGAATAATAGGTATGTGTGCATCAGTAGACATGACCTGATATCTATATGTTACTTCAGATACTGGGCAAAAACTATATTCTAACTGCAAAGTGTTTGTTTTTAATTGGATATTACTTTGCTAACCTCTATGCTACTTTTGCCAAATCATTTTTATTATTGACTGAGGTAGGATTTTAGTGTTGTATGTGTAGAGTGTGTGAAACAGCATTAGAACATGATTTCTAGTAGTAAACCTCTTCTATAGTGCATAATTTTAAAAGTAGAACAGCAACATTTTATAATTTGGGGTCTATTAAAGGTTTCAAATGCTATGGGTGGGTCCCAGGAGGGTGTCACCCTAAAGAGGACAAATTTTGAGGCTGTGGCAGCTTTTGTAGGTGCCAAACTTGTAGTGTTGGATTTAAGTGGAATGAGTATGTGAATGGAAAATCTCTTTGCCTTAGGGCTGTAGTACAGAGCTGGGTCACGCCAGCTTGAGACCTCGGACGCCTTTGGTGGCCACTTCCCTGAGGACCTTGAGGGTCTCTGGTCAAACTGCTTGGCTGTAGTGAAGGAAACAGTTCAGTTAGGAACCAGTGAAAGGGAATTGAATCTGGCTTTTACACTGCAAAGCTAAACTAAATAGGGTCTTGGTATCAGAGGAGAGAATACACAGAATTAGTCTTAGCTTCTGCGTGTTAGCATCTCAGCACTGTGCTCTATCTGCTTTTTCTCCAGAACTGACTACTGTTCCACATTGCAATGACAGTCCTCGAACACACTGAGTCCAGAAATAAGATTAGCGGGCATTAGCTATGACAGTCACATGCTATATTGTCATATCGAACTGTGTCCATCTCAGGATAAACCTTTGTCTGGGTGTTCTGTCTCGACCAGCACATGGCACATCTGTACTGGTTCTCCCTGTTCATTTCTTATTCAATATTTTTGGGGCTACTCTGTCCTGTTTGGAAGCACCTCCCTTGGTTTTGTCTGCAGGCATTTCAGATTAAAATTTGAAATTCATGCTTTTGCTGTTCCATATTTAGGACTCATTTCTTTCACCTTCTTCATGGTGTCTGTCATTTCCATCCAAAATTTGATTCTGTTTTGCCTAAATCCAATATCCTCTTTAAGTTTTAAATTCAAAGCAACAGTTTTGGAGTAATTGGCCCTTGTGCAATTTTCCTCCATAATTTCATGTGGTATAAAATACAGACACTTCTTCCAAATATGCTTTCTCGGAGGAAAAGTTTGAAAAACTTGGGGCTGTAATTTAGACAGGAGGGTTTGTGAGAATAAATCCTCAGCATCGATTCTTTAAAACTGCATGTTCTTTTTTTCCCATCTTAAAAAGCATGTAAGAAACACTCTGTGAAACTGAAAGTGAGGATTCAAACAACTGAATTTTATTTGTGCTTTTCTCATATTGGGCAATTGGGGGATAGTTATTTTGCAAAGGGTCTTGTGCTAGAGAAAACTGATGCTGTATAAGGCGTTGTTTGAAATAAAGCAAATTTATTTCCAGAACCTTGAAGACCGAACAAAAGAAGCAACAGGCTTTCCAGTATTGCTGCCTTATGTTGGCTTTTCTGTTTGGGTGCGGCTGGAAATTACATTGTTAGTTATGAATATGCATTACATTACGGCTGCATTGAGTTCAGTGATTAGGCACAGTTTAGCATTGTTTTAAATGCTGTAAATGGTGCCTCTTGGTTTTGTGTGGAGCTGAAGTGTTCGTGTATCTGTCTGTTGGGATTTCGTCTCCATTAAACCCGAATGTTTGAGCGTATATAGTCACTATTTGTGTTGGTGCTGTCCCTCGTGCCTGTAGCGTGAGACAGGGGACTTAAGATGCTGCTAATGACCCGACTACGCCAACCGGAGAGTGAATTTTCCCCAGAATACTCCTAAATCCACTGACAGGTTAGACAAAACATCCTCCACATGCTGCAGTATGTGGGTGTGTACGAGTGTACCCCGTTTTCCTGGGGTGCAGCCAAGAGTCTGAGAGCCACCATAAAGCAGCTTTGTGACACAATTTGGACCATCACTAAGGTCGATTGATTGGTTTTTTTTTGTCTTTGCCAGGTGTGGCTTTTATAGATGGACCAAATGTGTGGCCACTGGTGAGAATCTATCGAGGTGGCTTTCTCCTGATAGAATTCCTCTTTCTCCTGGGTATCAACACGTACGGCTGGAGACAGGCTGGAGTGAATCACGTCCTCATCTTCGAACTCAATCCCCGCAGCAACTTGTCCCATCAACATCTCTTTGAGGTAAACAGAATAGATTGGAGGAGTGGTGGAGCCGTGTGGTGTATCGGGAGGATAAATCCTGCACCATTTCCTGGCAAGGAATTCTAACACAATTAGGAGAGGAAGTCGCTCAAGTCTGATTAGATTACAGGATTGAGCACTGCTCTCCCTTTCCTTATAATGAGAATTCATTGTAGGTTTCAGAGCTATATTTTCATAAAGTATCTATGTGGTTTTCTTTCTTTCTGTAGATTGCTGGTTTCCTGGGGGTTTTGTGGTGCCTGAGCCTGCTGGCATGTATATATGGTAAATTCATCTACATCCCTATGCAGGTGAACCCACTCATCTTGTACGGCTTCATGTTGCTTTTTCTCATCAACCCTACCAAAACCTTTTATTACAAGTCCCGGTTTTGGCTGCTCAAACTCTTGGTAAGTCTCAAACCTGATTTAAATAGATAAATAAAGTTTTAAAAAATGCTGTAGCTGAGCAGCAGCAGTTAAGTATATAAAAGCAGCACTAATCTTGAGGGAAAAGGGGTGCTTATGTCACTGTGTATCACAGAGCTTGTCTGTACCAGCCTATCGTTATCTTCTCATTGCAGGTAGCTACTTTTTAATCTTCCTATAGGCAGCTGTATACATACATACTATTGTACATACAGAAACACTGGGATATCTTTGCTTGTTTGTTCCTGAATGTAGTGAAACAGTTTGATGGGGTTACAGGGCTCTAAGACAAGGCTGCGTGCATGCTGCTCAGCCCAAACTGGGCGAGTGCCAGCACTGGGAGGGCTCATGATGGAGAGGGAACCTTTGCAAAGGTTACTGCTTATAAAATTATGTTCATGGGTGGTTTTTTTTTCAGCAAATCTGTTTGTGATTTTAAGGAATTTATTTTAGAGCCAACTTCTACTTTCCTTGTAAGATAGATTTGGTAAATTGGATGTAAATTTTCATGCTACTTCAGTGTTCCAGTTATAGGTGGGAGCTCCAAAAGAACAGTTTTTAAACTTGTTGGATGGTTCATCAGTTTCTTCCCCAATGGCTGTTTCACATATTCATCCCCACCCTGTATGCACTTTTAAATTGACTTTAATCAAGTGGGTTCCCTCGATACCTTATTCTTGCTGGAACTGCTCCGAGAGCATCAGGCAGAAGAGGGTTTGGCCGACTGATGTTTTTTGCAGAACCATTTTAATGCCATTTAAAACATTTAACTTTATTTGGAACATGACAAAGATGAAACGTAGAATCGTGCTTCAGGCATATGTGTGCAGGTATACACACAGCTAGTTAACCTCGGTATTTTATGTGCTCGCTTACTACTATTTCAGTTCCTTCCTATTTTTGCCTTACAGCCTTCAGCCATCTCTCACAGAGGTACCTTTAGTCCCAAGCCTCATTAGTCTTACCGCTGTCCCTTGGTGCAGGGGGAAGCTCTGGAAGTGCTCTAACCACATGAGCAATATATGTTCTAATTTATCTTAATGTCTTAACAGGGTAAGATTCTCAATCTTCACAGAGCTCTTAGTTTCCAGGACCTGCTCTATCCCAGCTCTCTCTAGACAGTGCTGCAGTCTCTGGTACAGATACACATTTGAGCATGCACAGGCCAATTCATCCCTAGGCTTCCTGGGGAAAAAAGCTTCATCAAATGCAAGATCACCTTAATGGTGGAAAATGACACAGTACCTCTGGCTGTGTGTTATGTGGAAGGAGGAAGGTGAATAAATAGGCCAGACAAACCACATAAAGAGTAGCTGTTAGGCTATTCTAATTTCTGTTGTATGTAATTGGCCAGCTGGGTGTATTTTATTTCTCCTTGCAGTTGCCAGCAACTGTCTGGGTGAAAGGAGGTTTAAATAGCACGATTTTTAGAACCGTTCTGTTCACACAAATTTTGCTTTGGTGAGTGTTTTTCTTCACATGCTTGATGGATTTCATTTCCAGCCTCAATTGATGTCTGACGTATCAGGTGTAGTACAGCATCACTGGCAGCTTCAATTTTTCTAAAACCAAATCGGGATCATACTTTAGCATGTTGTAGCATTTTGCGATGGATCTGGGAGGCTTACTGCATCCACCCCTGACCATCAACAACCGCTTGTTGATACTCATGAGTGGGATCTGCTTTGCTCGCACCTGAGGAACTGCAGGTTGGACCTGAATTGATCTTCCTCGGAGTGAAAGAAGTTATTTATCCTGTAGTAAGTTTAATTCCCATGCCAAGCTCTTCTTTCTCGCCCATGTGCTTAGGGGAGCATTCTCTGCCCCTTTGCAGCCGGATGAGAAGCCCGCGAGCGTGCTCATGTGGGCTGAGGAGAGCGGTTCACCGGGAGGAATCGGATCCGGCGCAGGGGATGGCGCGGTGTCTGCGAGCCCACGCTCTCCGCCAGACAACTGCAGGGAGCCTGGCTGGGAGAGGTGAAAATCTAGCAAGTCTTTAGCTCCAGCTCAAATATCTCCAGTCTCAGCGCTTATTGAAACTGCAGAGGTCAGCACCAGGAAGTCTTGTGCTTGGATTGTGCCACCGTTGATATATGATTGCAACCGATGACTTGAAACTGAGAGTCAGCTCCAGCTTTTGGTATTTTATGACTTTATTCTTGCAATCCATCTTCACTGGAGGATGTTACAGACATTTCTGAATTGGGAATTGCAGACTTGCCACTGGTACCTGCCCACAGGCAGTGCCTTCTGCTGCCAGCACCCTTTTGTAGTTTAGAGGGTTCAAACAGCCGCTCAGCTCCTTGAGAAGAGTTGACTGAGACACCCGTTCCCCCACAAGGTTGCGTACAGATCTACTGATTCCTCCTCTGCTGTAACCTTTAGGTGGAAAGCTTCTACTCTCTTAAAAATTCTATGCTCTCATTTGGCAGTGCTGAAGTGTCTCTCCCTAGGTTAAATAACAGCATGGATTTTATTTCATTTTATTTTTTTTCCAAGGATATGTATCTGTAAAGCTGTTTTTACATTTCATTTGTTTTTGTTTATGGAAAAAAAAATAGTCTATGGTGAAACCGGTAGAGATGGCATCTGGGAGTGCTGGTAAAACAGAGGAAGGACCTTTTGCAAAGAAAGGCTGGTGTGGCTTCTCTGACCTCTGCAGCAGCTGTTGTGCAGCTGGACAGCTGTGAGGACAGACTTCCCTGGCGCCTGGCACTCTTTCAGCATTTGTAATAGGTGCTGTCCTACGTGAGCACAGTGCTTTCTGGGTCAAGATCCATGTCTGCTTTATGCCGCTAAGTCTTAATCCCCTATTTGGCTTTGAAATTTAGGACCAGAGCCTTAAATAAGCATTACAGGCTGATGGGAACCTGTCAGTCCTTTCCCAGGTTTCTGTAACCATGCACCCTTTAGGTTAATAAGGAGAGCAATATAAAAGATCAGTGTTAGCTGGTGCTTTCATTAATTTAAAGGTTCATAAATCTCTGAAGTACCGGATGGTGCTAGTGCCGTCTCGTTGAGAAATTGGCCGTTAGTAACTATAACTAACCGGGTAGAGAGAGTTGTAATCAAAGGTAATGGGCCATGAAAACTGTCTGATTTGAAAGCAGCAAAACTGCTGTTCAGGCTTAGAGAGAAAGTGGACTGGGATTGAGGGGGAATCTAATTGACAGTCAAGAGGATTTCCTCCGCCCTTTCTTTAACTCTTTTTCTGCTAGAGACTTTGGCAGATCTAGCAGTAACAGTCATTCTTGCAACTTCTAACATCAAAGAACAACTAAAGTGTTAAGTAAACTGAGCCATGGTCAGGCTAATGGCCATGCTGAGGGCATGTAATCTCAGTGATATTAAGTGTGAGGGTGAAGGTAAGTGAGGAAGATGTCAACAGACATGACATAAATGGTTGAAAGAAAGCACTGGGCAAAATAAGGAGCCATGGGAGAAGCAGAGCTGTGCAGAGCTCCTCCATGGAGACTGGGCATTTCTGGGAAAGAGCTTGGTTGGAGGAGACTGGGCTCTTCTGCCAGTAAAAAACCATCAAGGTGGGAGAGGACATGGGTAGTTGCATGCAGAAGGGAAAAAGCAGGAATGTTATTTGTAATAAAAGTGAGGAGATGGTTATCTTCTTTTATCATCAGGAGCGAAAGGTCACCAATAAATCTTGAAGCATTTCTTCCATATTTGTTCAATGCTGTGATGCGCTGCCACTGCATTTAGATGTCTTTGACACTCTGTCATGAATTATTCCTTTCTCTCTTTTTTTTCCCTGGCAGTTTCGAGTGTTCACTGCTCCCTTCCACAAGGTAGGCTTCGCAGATTTCTGGCTGGCTGATCAGCTCAACAGCCTGGTCGTGATACTCATGGATCTGGAATACATGATCTGCTTCTACAGCTTTGAGGTTCAGTGGGAGGACAATGCTGGACTTCTGGCAAATACAGGTAGCGTAAAGCTGACGGCCCATGCGAACGTGGGCAAAATGATCTGAAAAACACTGAGCAAGACAGTTCCGTAATCATCATCTGTCTGTTTTGAAGAGGGTTATCAGGGACGTAGGAAACTAAAATAATTGGCGTTCCTTGTAAACACAGCATTACAGAGATTCTCCCTTTTCTTACTTCCATCCAGAGAAATGGAATTTCACATCAGTGTTCATTTCCTAATCCAGCCATTTGGCCTGATTTATATGTTCATCAAGGAATTTATACGTGACACTTCTTGATTGGAGAGAGAAATCCATTTTCCTGGCATTGTTTTATTTCATAGTGGTTTAACCATGTATTTGATTTTAGCATGTTCTGTTGCTCAGCATGAAAATGAATCGCATGAGCTTGTTAACCACGATTTTCTGTGCTGTAGCCTGAATCTTACAGGCTTCATCACAGTGCCCTGGAGCAAGAGAGGGTTTAGGAACTTCCTCAGAGCTCGTTAATGCCACCCCTTATTCAATTAGAGTTGACGCTGTGACGCCGGGCTGTGCGTGCTCTGCCTCTCTTCTTCCCAGCCAGAAAAGCCGCATGGTTGGCATATGAATTTTCGACTTTGGCCTTCCCAGAGGCAAACTCGTACCTGTCTCCCCCAGGATCGGGCTTTTGTCTTTCCATTTTAAGCGGTGGCTGCTGACAAATCGTGTTGGCTGATGGTTTTGACACCTGCTGAAAGAATTTGCAGTATGCTTCAATAAGCATCAGTGTTCACTTCGTTCTTCCAATCCGTCTGATCTTTCTCTTTCAGATGGTGTTGCAAGTAACTAGATATTTATTTATTTCAAATAATAATAAAAATAAGATAAAGCAACTGAGCAGATAACAACTTGTGCTCTTCCAGTCCAGTGTAATGATAACACAGTGCTTTGGGATAAATATCAACTAATAAGATGTCGCCATTAGTCTGAATAAGAAACAAATGTTTGTTAATGAGATGTTTGGTTTAGATGCGCTGAGCAAGACAATGTAAGAATACGGCCTGCTTGGGGCTTCCAGGCAAAGCTGGGGTTTTCCTGGTGTTTTTCTCAATAAAAAGAAGGGTTTCAGACAACGGTGTCATGTTGGTGTCGTTGCCTCTCGCCCCAGTTGTTGAAGCCATGAGTTGCTGTCGTGTCAAGTGATATTATGCTTACAGAAAGGAACATGACAGGAGTTTGCAAACTTACTGACTCTGTGTCCCTGAAACTTTCTTCTTGCAGATAATCAGATTTGTTACAGCTACTCCTACGGAGTGAGAGCCGTGGTCCAGTGCATCCCTGCTTGGTTGCGATTCATCCAGTGCCTGCGCCGTTACCGTGATAACAAACGGGCCTTTCATCTGGTTAACGCTGGAAAATATTCCACCACCTTCTTCGTGGTGACATTTGCAGCCCTCTACAGCACTCATAAAGGTATTGGTTATTTTGGAAAATCCTTTGCAAGTTGTGAGATTTGATTTTTACATGGGAGAAGCTTGGGATGTGGCCTCCCATTGAAGCATGAACTTTTGTCTTTTGGCATCTGTGAAACATCTCAGTGGAAAGGCAAAGGCCTGCCTAGCTTGCAAAGAGTATGTTAAGATCTCCCTTTAGGTTTTTTCACATACCTGGTCTGCTTAGAATGATGTTTCTGGAGCACAATAGAGTATTTTCAGGTTTCTCTCTCTAAAGGAGAAAACTGAAATACCTGTCCATTTTTTCTGTGAAGGGAGGTAGAATGGGAGATGTATAAGGTGGGGGATAACCTAGGAAATACTTCTCCCTTGGCACTTGTGAACTGCTAACCTGGATCATCTGAATAAAGTCACTCCATCATTCCTGAACACAGGGAGATGCGCACAGTGCTGGGAAAATGCCCTCCCTGGATTTTCCTGTGTGTCTCTATCCATGTATTTTCTACGGCTGATAGGAAGTTGTTTCCAATCCATTTAACTGCAGATTGAGCTCTGATCCCTCAAGTTCCCCATCTCCCTGGAAACGACAATTACTCGATTCTGCTCTTGTTCTGAAGGGAAAAAGCTTTTAGTTTCTGCACTTCAGGCAGCCGCCCTGCCTTTCATTGTTCTTAAGTCCTGAAAGCGGCGTTCTTTCATTTGAAAACATGTGCCTCCTATTTCTCCAGGAATTAGTGACTGCACACACTCCCGAGCAATTATTTATCCTGAAATATTATTGTGGTGGAACAGGGAGAAGTGTTCAAGGCATACTTCTGGTTTTTTTAGAGGGCTGGCAGAGTTATTAGAAACCTTCTAGCGGCCAAGAAATTGCTGTTTTGACATAGCTGGGCCTGAAGTCACACCAATAATGTTGGTCAAGACTTGAGTTTTAGCGGCAGAGACGTGCACTGATGTGGGCTGGCTGAAGGCTGGAAGTTGGATGCTCCGTATCCAGAGGGACGGCGGATGCAGCGCCTGACCCCTCTGAGCATCTCCTCCCGCTGCCGTGTCCCCCCAAGCTTGTTCCCATTTTAACTAATTTGCTTGGTGACATCCTGCAGCTCTTCATTTCCAGCCCTGCGGTCCCATTAGTCACCACCGCCAAACCCTGAGATGAGATACGTACGGATTGCCTGGCTGTAGTCACTGCTTATATGCTTTTATTATAGCAAATATAATCATGTATATAATTAATACATACTTTGCCTGTTCTGGGGAGGCTGAGTAATGCTTCTCCTTCCTGCGGGAAGGTTGGGATAAGTTTGGAACCTAGAGGAAAGCTAGCATCTGTCAAAATGTCCCGTCGAAGAATTTGACCCGTTCCTACTCCCCTCGGAGCCTGTATCTGTGCCCTGTTGTCATTGCTGCCAAATATCACTGGCGGGCAGAGAGTGGGTTGCAATGAGGTGTTTATAACTCAGGTAAATTGTTCCAATTGCTGAGAGATGTTCCTGACTCCCAGCTGTTGTCCGTTCAGTTTTATTATCGGGAATCAATAGCAGAGAGTTGTTGGTGTCATACAAAAAAAAATTTGGAAGCTTCAGGGCCTTTGGAAATTGTGTTAGCACTGATTTTGTAAGTGTCTGGGCTTGTAGTGATTTTTCAGAGGGCTGCCTAAAGACCTTGCTGTGTCTCGTCAGCCCTGTAGGCCTGTTCCCATCCTGCCATAACTGTACCTGTTAAAGCTCCGATTTTATCTGTGTGCTTTACATAGATTCCCAGTTCTTTTTGAACTTGGAATCAGATGGTCTTTTGTCAAGTTGTTATGATGTTACTGTTGAAAATAGATGCACAGCTCGCCCACACTTTCTCCGTGTCTGCCTGAGGATCACGAACACCCATCTCTTACCTACAAAACATCTGTTGGGGGATAGCTGCTTGCTTTTAAGAAAGCAGACAGTGCCCAAAATAAGTGTCAAATTGGTAAAGCTCATTGCTCCTTAGACTTGCTCTAAATTGCAGTAAGTGATGAGCCTGTTAATTGCTGTGGTAACAAGAGTTTTATTTAAATAGTCTTTCAAACCCGTGTTTGCAAGCCTATGACCTGTGGAATAACAGCTTTTGGCTACCAGGACGAGAGTAACTGGTGGCCTTTTTTGGGAAGGTCAGCTAATGCACACCAGCGCCTGTTCTCCAACTGGGAGCCCTGGGGACATCGCAGCCCTCCAGAAAGCCTGGTGTTCCTCCCATGATTTGAACACGGAATCATTTGTAGCTGCTCTGTAGGCTTTTAGCTCGTGTCTGCCGGCTGGGGAAGATGGACTGTGTGGCTGGGGGTGTTTGCTGGTGTTGTAAATCAGCTAATTCACATAGAGTGCACTTATGACATTGTTGTGCTGTGGTTTTGTATGCTTGTTGGAAAACAACTCAAACTGAAGAAATGTTTAAATGCTACCGTATTATGTTTAAGTGATGTGTGCTGCTTCTAGTCATACTTGATAGTCCTTTCTCCAAACCTGCTGTAGTGAAGGATCTTCCCAGTTATACACTGTATTCTGGACTCTTGACTAGTATCTCAGTTTCCCTAAAATACCACTGTTTAATAATTCATATTGCTTGGGCAGTGCGTAATTCCGATTCTTCCTTTCCTTAGAGAAGCTGTTGCTTTATTTTTCTTCCTTTTGATTTAGATGCAGAATGCAATTTTCTCTGCTAAGTGCAGTTGGGATGTCGGACTGGTAGTATCTATTAGATTTTCTCTCCCAAACAGTCAATCCTGTTGTCCTGGGACTAGACCAGTTTTACAGAGTTAACACCGAGCTATCAGCTCCTGAATTAGTGAAGCTGAAGTGAGAGTAGCTACCCCTTAAGATGATTTGGGAGCGGGCAGCGGTGGTGTGGACGAGCACTGATGCAAGCTGCCTGCTCAGCAGCAGCCCCAGGGCAACTGTTGCTGAGCTCCCAAAGGAAGAATTCTCATTATTTTGGGGGTTTTTTTATATCACTCAAAGGAATGGGAAGCAAAGGCCGCGTTCTGTAAATATACTCCTGTGGGGTATGTTTGCACAGGCAAATGAGGCAGATCTGTAACTCTAAGCTACCTGGCAACTGGAGTGTGTGTCGCCGGCTCCTGCCTGCTCCCAGCATGGCTGAGCAGGTACCTGCCCTTGCTTTAACTTTCCTGCCCTTGCTTTAACTTTCCTGCCCTTGCTTTAACTTCCGCGGCAGTGCCGAGCAGCCTTCCCCTAGTGCCAGCCAACTGAATACTATATATGTATATATAATATATATTATTTAATCCCTATGGAAAACTACACGGTGCTGGGGAAACAAATTATTAAGCTCATGTCTACTGCAGAATATTTACCCGAAGTGCAGTGTTGTTTTGATGCACATCTGCTTTTTGATGTGTTTTTGCTCTGCCAAAAGCAGATGTGCTTTCCTTAACAAATGCACCGGTGTAGCTGCTTCCACTTCAGTCCAGCTTGTAGTTGTGTTCCACAGGGATCCCCTCACATATAAAGTGCATTTACATTTAATCGAGTGTGCTGACATACCTAGTATAGCCAGCCCTGATTTAATTCCTCACTCAGACGTGGTTTGGTCTTTATAAGATAGGATTGTTATATTAAGGTATTTGTCTTGTATGAGGAACAGTGCAACTAGAGTTGCCTTGTACTGTTCTGAGTGCTGGTCACTTCTTAAGCTTTATGCATGATTTATGCTCCAACTTTGTTCTTTGTAAAATGAGATGTTTCTTCATTTTGCTACTGTCTGTCAATTTTCTCTTACCTTGGTGCCTTTTGCTCCCACGGCATCACTGGAAGTTTCCCAGGGAATATAGGTTTGGCATCGGTGCATGAAGAACTGAGCTTCTCCAATGCTTTGTACTCTTACATCATTTTGCTTTGTGGGATTTGCTGTTTCAGCGTGAGCATTTGTGTGTTTACCTTGTTTTTTTCAGGAAAAAGTGTTAACTGCACTTAATAATGGATTAAAATTGGCTGTGTGGGATTTTATCCTTTAACTGAAAGACAGTTTCTGCAAGTTTTCATTGTCTCTCTGATTTACACACCTTATTCAATGAAACCGTTGTGGTCTGGGGACTATCCAGCTGTTTATTAACCTCTGAATTATTCCAAAATTAATCCACATGGCCTGGAAACTTGGGTAAACATCTCTTCTTTCACACTGCTCCCACGCACCTTCCAGGTACTCCAAATAAGAGTGCTGAGCGCTGGCTGTCAGTGGTTTGGAAGTGCCGTGGAGAGCCTTAGGTGGGTCTGAGATAATGTCACTGCCATGTACTTCCTCATTAAACAGCCCAGGAAACTGACAGTAATTAAAAATACAGGAATTATCTAAATAGGGCTGTCTCTAAAGAGTAGCACTTCTGTCCATGTTCTCACCATAAATTCAGAAACAGGCTTCTCCTGATGAAGTGATGTGGAATTTGCGATTTGTTTAAAGCCTGGGAAAGGTGTGAAACTCCTTGGTTTGCCAAGGAATAGAGACATGAAGTGTCGAGGCAGGAGTCATTCTTTGATTAATGGGCTTGTTCAGGAAGCTGTTGGACCATCCCTTACTAATAGAGAAGTTTGAGCAGGTCTGACCAGATGAAGATGAGTGGGAAATGTGCTGCTTTTTGAAAACAGAGTGGAAAATTCCCAGGTCTTGTAGCTGGGGCCCACTCCTCATTAATCACGATGGCTTCAGCTGCTACCAGCGGTGACACTGGCTGGTGTAGCCACTTCATGCTGGAATGGATCGCTGGTTCTCTCTCTCTGTGTCCCACCACAGCTGCCCTGGGAGGAGTAGGACTTGCAGGTGGAGGATGATGATGGAGGGGAGGATGATGATAACATCAAATTGCACTGGGAGCTATGGGGGGATACCTGGCTGCACCTCAGCTCTGTATTTAGTGGGTTGTGTCACCTCCTCCTGGTTACTGCCGTGTTAGAAGCTGCAGGGTGCAACCCCTGTGGGGTGAGTTTACTGGTAGGTAGAACAGTAATTAACTGTGATCCTGAATGGTTGCAGCAGGAGGGGAGGGCAAGGTGAGGTGAGAACCGGGACTAAAATGACTTTCACAGAGATCAGGCATTGGTGCAGCAGCTTATAATACCTCAGTTGAGAAACGTCATTTCTAGGGAGTGGGGTAAAGCAAAATAAATGGACGTATAGAATTCAAGTACAAATCTCATGAATGACTGAAACAAGCAGCTATTGTGAGATCCTGTTCCCTAGTGTTTGTGTTGATACGAGATCTCCTGTGTCTCCCCCTCTTTCTCAGCACTGCGGCAAGCCAGATCATTTGATTTAGATGTCACAAGAGCCCTGTAGAGCGTTTGGATTGACCTCTTGAAGTAAAACAAACTTTGTAATGGGATTAACTGGCTTCTTTCCTGGCTGCTTTCTTAATACTTGCAGTTTTTTTGCGGCTTGCCTCAGCACAGCATCCTGGCAGCTCCATCAGGAAGATTACTTGGAGCCGAAACGTGCAACGTCTGTCACATTGCTGTGAGCTAGGATGAATTTTTGTCTGAAACCCTGTCAACCCGTGCCCAGGAGACCTTCAGTAATGAGTTGTATTCATTAGCCAGTCTTTCTGATCCTTCCCATCAGAGCAGCGACAGTGTCATTAGTGAAGAATTGGAGGCATTGCCATGGGCAAACATCTCCATCCCAGCCTTTGACCTCCTCCCAGCTTTGTCGTGGGTCTCGGCAGCACCGTGGGCGAGCCCGGCTCCTTCACGCCGGCTCGTCAGCTGCTCTATTGCTTAGGCACAAGTCCCGGTGATGGTTCTTTGGGGTTGAGCTGGGGAAGGGTGAGGAGCACCCCAGCAGGACCACCCTGGTCGGGTAAGTGAGCGGGACATGAGACGGGAGCCTGGGAGGGGATTTTGGGAATTGCCACTGCACCCTGAGTGTCAGCACAAATGAGGCATGTAAATCCCAGAGGGAAATCTTCCTGGGCTTTGTAGGTCTGCAAATGTCAAGCAGGACGTTCCTGGTGCCAGCAGCCTCAGCACCTGGTGCTGGGTGATTCGTGCTGTCGCTTCTTCAGCTTGCAGCTGGGAGAGAGATGGATTTTAATAGCTGGGATTTGGAAAGCGGACTAATAGTAACCGTTTGTGTGGCTTAATACACTGCAGTGTTAAAGGTGGCTGGAGAAGTGGGAACACTAATGAATAGGGTGTGAGTAAAAAGGATGGCCTGGTGACACCTCGTTTCATGGGCAGTCAGGAGGGGAAAACCTGACCTTTTTTTAATGGAACAATTTAAGAAAAGCAACTGACAGCATCAAGTGATTTTTCCTTTCAAATGTATGCAGGTCTGGAACTCTCTGCTGCAGAAATCTGAGAGATGCAATCATCCAACAATATTTTTTTTAATTTTGATTTTTGTGGTTGCTATTATATCTTGAAGGAATCTGCTTTTGGATCTCAAAGCTGTATAGAGGTAGCAGATGACATTGGGTCCCAATCCCTAAATTATCCAGCGAAGGCCCCTATTGCCACGTTATTGATTTCTGATTGTGAACCCAGATGTTCTTGTTAGTGAGACTGCTGGCAAACGGTTAGATTGGAAACCCCGTCCTCCTCAAAGTAGCAGTTACACTTCTCAAATGCTGGAGAAGCCACCAGAAGAAGACTCAGATCAAATCTCAGCCATGGCTGATGTGCTTTTTCCTGTTTGCAATTAAATCACGTTCTTCTGTTTGAGAGATATAAGCAATGAGATTGCTGCTGTGTCTTGAAATTAGACACAGTCATATCGTCCTACAAACTCTATGCAAACCTGCAGAGTGTTTTTAGTCAAAACACAATTTGGGGATTTCCCTACTCCACAAATGTAGAATCTAACTAGAAGAAGAAATGAGATGTTGCCCCTTGACAGTTCTTTGCTGCGCTGTATCTTGCTGCTTTGCTTTAAATCGTGCCCGGAGGCTATGGCGGAAGTTTGCAGAGTCTAACGAGAAGGTTGTTCATGCAAAATGGTTGGTATTTGACTAAGCCCATTGGTGCACGATGGCGATTTCTCCTTGTGCTCCTCCAGGTTATTTGCCTTTTCCCTACGTTAAGTCCACCGTGTGCCACGGCTCTGCCATGGATCAGTGTTAAGTAGCAGTACGTGCTGGCTGGGCAGAAAGGCACTGCTGCTGCTGCTCCTTTGTTAAGCCATGTAATTACTGAGGGATCGGTGGTGCTGCACTTCAGGCAGTAAGGTGTTAGACAGATGCTTTGGGATGTCATTGCGGTGGCAGTTCTTGTGGAGATAAGTCACTTCTGGCTGTCACCCCCCTCCCGTTGTGTGCCGGGATGGAGTTAATGGGCACATGTCATCCCCAGGCAGAAAGTGTGTGCCCTGTGCTCTAGTGTCTGTGCTTGGTTAGCACACTGTAAATATCTATATTTTTGCCTTGATTCTGCTTGCATCTGTGATTGAAAGGCTGGTCACCAAAGGAGACTGAATTTGGCATGCCTTGGCCAGGAGGTTTTTAATTGGCGCTGGAGGCAGAACTGCCCCGGTGGGGTCAGTTTCGCCTGATGTCGCAGGGTTTACTTGCCCGTGTTTCCTGATAACCTCACGCTTCTCCCAGCTTTTATCATGGCTTTTATCATGGATCTCACCATCAGCAGAAAGCCCAGCCAGCTGTGGCGGCTGACACACCAGGAGTGCTTATCGAGGGCCATTGTGCTCTTATCCGGAGCTTCAATATTACATGGCATTGATTTTTGCTGTGTTGAATACTATATAGTGTTTACATTCCCCAGAATAATTCAGCAGGGTAAACAGATAGTATTCTTTGGAAGTAAAGTCAATATTAACAGCGTTCGGGATAGTATTTGCTGTCTAGCTTTGATGGAAAGCAACCTTTCTCTTGCCTGTGTTTAGAAGGGGCTGTAATTTCTGCAGAGCATTATTCTCTCAGAATGCTGGTCAGATATTTTGTCCCCTGGGGCTGCGTTTGGGATCCAAGATATTGTCTATCAGCAATTTTTGCAGGCAGTAAATTCTGCTGCTGCAAGTGCCTTTGGCTGTTTTCTAGGACTGTGGCCATTCACAGCTTCAGCTCGAAGGTAGGAACCATCCATTATTTATCTAGTTGACCTTCTGGAGCAATTTGTTAGGTGTGTTTGTGTAGAGCATCTACTGGAATTGACTTTTATAGGGTAAACTTGAGGATGCTAATGGATATTCAGTGGTGAAAGTTGCAAACAGCCCCCATGGTAAAACTGCTTCCCATTGACGTTGCAGCAAATGAAGATGTTGGGGCACTGCGGACTCGAAGAGCCTCTGAGGTAGCTGAACACCTTCACGTTGCAGACACACTCACATGAACATATATTAAAATCTGCCCATTGACAGGGAGGATAAAGCTGCACCTGCAACTTTACACACCGAGTTTTGTGCTTCTGTATGTGCTGTTTTGAGTAACGGTTGCTTAGGAAGTTGCTATGTGGTGGTGGTGCCCTTTAGAGCGTGGAATAGAAGGGTCCTTCACCCACCTCGTGCTGCAGTCCACAGAACATTGAAAACTTGGTCTTTTTTTTCTCTAAGAGAGGCTGAGATCTCCCAGGTGTCCGGGCTGCTACGTTCATCCTGACACTATGACTCTCTAATGGTTTTTGGTGCTTTCTAGCACATCATTAAACAAAGAAAAAACACCAGGATGAAACAGTTCCTGCTCAAATAGACCCTGACATCATCATACATATGCACAGCTCCTGAAAAACTGGCAGCCCTCTGGGCAGAATATGAATGCCTTGATTTTCTAGCCCCCTGAGCAGCGATGAAGAGGGGCCACTAGGACCAGCCAGTGGAGATTGAGATATAATTGCTTGCCTAGAGCAGAAACATATTTCTGTACACCAGCAGAATACCAATGAGGACAGAAGGAAGGAAGGTATCAAACAGAATCACAGGCAGAAGGAAAAGGAGGATAAGTGGTTAAAGGAAGGGATTCAAAGGCCAAGACAATAGGCTAGTTCTGGTTAGAGCATTTTATCGAGGAGAAGTTGGGGGGTTTTTAATGGATTTTTTCAGGAGCTGAATGCATTACAGAGCCGGTCGGTGAGAAAGAGAGCAGGAGCAAGGGGCAAGCAGCGTGACCCCAGGTGCCTCTGAAAGGACTGCTGCAGAAATAGGGGCAGGGAAAGGGACCTGACACCACGAGAGTAACCTAACTAGAGCAAGCATAGCCTTTGGAGGTTGATGGGGTTAATGCCACCAGATTTCTTACTTGGGCCTTTTTCTTCCCAGGGTTCATTCTTTCTGTAATTGCACACAGCATCCTTCAAGGCAATTTAGGTTTAAGCAGCACGAACCTTTGAAATCTCCTTCCTATGTAATTGCCAACCTAGGATGTAGTTTTGTTAGTCGTTTACAAATGCTCTTCAGCCCTGCAGCTGCAGGACGTGGCTCACGCCGGGATGTGGCTGAAGGCACAGAGCTGCCTTCTCTGCGTCTGCTCCATGGAGATGTGAAGTAAGAATCTGTGAATTCTTGTGTTCTGTCCTGAAGTGGGGGGATGGAAGGCATAATGACCTAACCTTCAGACCTAAGCTTGATAGGAACACACAGCTTCACAGGGTAGTTTGGAGCATTTTAGATGCTTTGAAAGCACTTAACTACCTCTCTGAATTATTGTTTAGGGTCTGGTAGTGGAAACTAAAAATGGAGATCTAATGAACTAAAAATAATGTTGGACAGAATAGGCTTAGTATGTCTGAGTCACTGAATGTCAGCATCTGCCCTTTCTTCCTGAAATAATGTTGTGGAGGCTTTGGAGGAGCTGGTGGGGGTGAGGAATTAAATCTTGCGGTAGAGCCCTAATTGCTGAGCTCCAAAAACCTCACCTGTGTCCTGTTTGGTGGGCAGCTGTGCTTAAAAAATGAATAGGAGAGGCGGTTTCAAAGCAGCAGGGTTGATGTGCCGGGACACCGAGCCTGCAGGGTCTGTGCCGGCTGACGTCACGGCTCTGCGGCGGCGGATGACGCGATGCAGGACCTGTCCCCGGGTAAAGCCGAGCCTACGGAGGACGCCAGTTTGCTGCTCAAAGGCTTCCAGCCTTGCGCAGAAAGCAGGGAAGCGAGTCCAGCCTGTGAGCTGCCGCAAACCCCGCGTCCTTCCCCTCCGCCGATGTGAAGCGTCGCCGCAGATGGGCTTTGCTGCATAAGTGGCTTTAATAGATTTGCTTTTAGAGGGGAGTGTTTTGAACGGAGAATGAGCGCATGTGTTTGACCTATATCCTACGCATCATGTCCAGGAAGCCTGAAGGGTGTAATGGGAGGAATGTATTCTTACACGATGCCTCTCATTTTCAACTCCATTAATTATTATCGGATTGCTGCCTTTATGTTGTAACTGTTAGAAATGAGAAGGAGAGAGAAAATTGCCCTGTCGCTCCCTCTGTGATCAGCTTCGGGGGTTCTGTTGTTTTAAAGCCACGTATATGGAAAACAGCACTGTCATTTAGCGTGGCAGCATCGGATTTGGACTGGAAACATTATGGGTTTTTTGTACTGGAAGTGTTATTGGCTTTGTTAGAAAGAATCGGTGAGTGAGCAATTACAGTGGCTGCACAGAAAGGAGGCAAGACTCCCAACACCAGCGAGATGCAAAGCAACTCAGCTTGGCAAAGCGTTACAATATATTGTATTTTTATGAACTTTATGACCCAGATTTGCTAATTAAAAGCAAACAGAATGACCAGATCCATTTGTTTTTACCCAGCTGACTGATGTAAGGAAATTTAGCTGAATTGAGAGAGCAGCGTAACCTTTTTGAGGGGGGACAGGAAACAGCTTAGTTGCAAAAACGAATCCACAGGAGAGCAGACTTTGGGTCCACAGTCCTGTGTTTCATAAAGAGAAGCTCTGCCTGGGCATTTAAATACTGAGTCTTCTTTGGCATTTATACGTACATGTTAACATTTTGCCTTCTTTTTGCTTAATTTGCCACCACAACCTCTGAAATGGCCACTGGAAATTCCCGTGCTGCCCATCCCCTTTCAGGCTTTTAGCACGTTAATCCACAGTTGCTTATATTCAGGCAAACTAAAATATTCTCTGACAAAACCCTCCCAACCAAGCACTGCCCGATTGTGTTTTCTTTTGTACAAGCCGGTGTCCCTTGTGAAATAATGGCCCTCAGCTTCCACCTGCCGTTCAGACTTAGAATGACAGGTCTACCACAAGTTTCAAGAAAAAATTAGCACAAATTATAGTCCCAAGTGCAAAACATTACATGAAATTAAAGCAGAATTAATATACAGCTGGTCCTGATAAGGCTTTTGGTTTGTTTCAGATTAACTAGACAGATTTTCCCAGAATTTGAATAAAAGGGGTGTTATTTCCACTGATCAAATCATCTGAATTGTAGCTATTTTAGGAAGCAATCTGCTTTAAGTTGTACAGAAGTATGTTGTTCTTCTCTTTTCCAGCTAAAAACCACAGTGACACCCAAGTGTTCTTCTACCTGTGGATTATCTTCTATTTCATCAGCTCATGCTATACCCTAATTTGGGACCTGAAGATGGACTGGGGTCTCTTCGACAAAAATGCTGGTGAAAATACCTTTCTTCGAGAAGGAATTGTCTACCCACAGAAAGTGCGTATACATTAGAGAAGGCTTTTACTATTTTAATGAAATGTGTGGAGCATGTTGCAGGTGACTGCTGGTGCTTCCTGAGTGCTGTGGGCTGGGATTTTCTTGTTGTATAGTTCATTTTGCTAGCTGTATGGTTCAATTTTTTGACACTGAGGGTGGTGAAACACTGTCCCAGGTTGTCCAGAGAGGTGGTGGATGCCCCATCCCTGGGGACATCCCAGGCCAGGCTGGACGGGGCTCTGAGCAACCTGAGCTGGTGAAGATGTCCCTGCTCATGGCAGGGGTGGTACTGGATGAGCTTTGAATGACCCTTCCAACCCAGATTATTCTGTGATTCTGTTATTTATTTGAAAGAAATCATGTCATGTTTTTCACTTCTCTGGTGGTTGAACAGCAAATTCTATATCTTCCTGAAGGCCTGAAGAGGTCTGTCTTCTGTGCAGCACATGTACGATGACCTGTCCTGATTGCCTCTCTTATTCTTCAGGCATACTACTATTGTGCCATTGTAGAAGATGTCATCCTGCGTTTTGCGTGGACCATCCAGATCTCCCTCACATCCATGCAAATCTTTCCGTACGCTGGGGACATCATTTCGACTGTATTTGCCCCGCTTGAAGTATTCCGGTAAGGCTGCTGGATCTAACAGTTTGTTTCACTTTTATGTTTTTATTACTTGTTTTAACATCAGCACGATGGGAAATGACTTGCTCCTTGGACATGGAAGATACTAGTCCTTGAAAATGGAAGACTAGGTCTGACAGGAACATTTAATCCAAGCAGGGTGCTGAGTGAAGAAAGCTGTGGAGGGCTCCGCAGCAATGTGGGGCTGTGTTTGCAGTTTCCTCTGATCGTAGACCTAATCTATAGGGTTTTGTTATTACTAAATTTCTCCTTAAAATTACCTTGTTGCAATTTCCAGATGAAACTTCCCTTGATTCTCAGATTTACAGTTATTCTCGAATCTCTGCTGCTTTTCCAAACATTAATTTGGGTTCTACGTCATCGGTTTGGATCCTGTAAGGCTGTAAGCCTCTTTATATACTTGTACTCTAGTTAGAGACCGATCCCCACAGCTTTCTGAAATGAGTAAAAGCGCTTGAAGCTGAACCTCCCCCAGGTACATGGTGGAGGTTGCATTTTGCTTGTCATGCCTTCTGCCTGCATGCTGTCCAGACGAGGGCCGTCATCATTAGGACAAGGAATGAGCCTGACAGATCTGTTTTTCTCCAGAGGGCTGGGAAGATGTTGCAGCAGATGCTGCTGTTAGTCATTTGCTGTTTCTTCATAGTCCCAGGGCGTTCCCAGAGGCACTTAGATCACTGAGAACAGTCCGTGGTATCTAGGCGCAGGTATCAGTGCTTCACCCAACACAGGCGGTGCCCATAAAAGTGGAACCAAATTGGTAATTTTCACTTTTTTCCTCCACCCAGGCGATTTGTGTGGAACTTCTTCCGCCTGGAAAACGAGCACCTGAACAACTGTGGTGAGTTCCGTGCCGTGAGGGACATCTCCGTGGCACCGCTCAACGCCGATGACCTGACGCTCTTGGATCAGATGATGGACCAGGAGGATGGTGTACGAAACCGCCGCAAGAACAAGCAGTGGAAGCGCAGCCAGAGCGTGTCCTTGCGCAGACCTCGCCTTGCTTCACAGTATGTTTTGCCTCTCCTCTAGCACAACAAACCAAATCACGTGTTGGAACTGTTGTTAACGCATGGTGGCCTTTTATGGACTGGGTAATCATGCAAAGATCACAGTCTAATAGTTACTCAAAGGGAGGACAGGTCCAATTAGTAAGTGACTATTTCTCTGATGGAGGGTTGATCCATCCTTTGCATCATCTTGGGGCTCTGGTAAACCACTGGAAAAGAGAGTTCCCTTTACAAAACTCCCCTTCTGCAAGAAGTAGCCTGTAGCCATTGCCAGAGGTTGTAAATCCAAACCTGGAAGAGAGGTTCTCTTGAACTGGCCATTTCCAGGTCTGAAACCACCCCAACGTTTCAGTTATGTTTTGGTTGATGTTTCCTGTGTGACATCTCAGACTCCTTCCTCTCCTAAATGGCCATGCCATTTTTCTCCCCACCCCACCTCCTTACAGCCTAGACATTTCCCCACCTTTGGCCAAGAGGCAAGCTTGGGCTCCCTGGGGTGCTGAAGCACAGCATGTCAGCGGTGTTGTGCAATTCCTGCAGCACATTTCCCTCTTCCATCACTAGATGGGAGGACGGGGAGCCGGTGTCTGTCACACAAAGGGTGTGCTCTGGCCTGAGCCGCAGCACTTGGGCCATGTTTGTCTCGTATCGGTGTTGGCTCAGAGTACACAGATATGACTGATACCAACAGTCTTCATGTGGCTGCTAGACACTGAAAAACTTGATGCAGAGGGGATGTGGGCCAAAGCCTGTTTGAATTCCCTACCACCATGTCTGTTTACCCTTTGGACATAGAATCATTTTGTTTGGAAAAGACCTTTAAGATCATCAGGTCCAACCATTAACCTAACGCTGCCAAGTTCACCACTAAATTATGTCCCTGAGAACCTCATCTACACATCTTTTGAACCCCTCCAGGGATGGTGACTCCACCACTTCCCTGGCAGCCTGTTCCAGTGCCCGACAACCCTTTCCATGAAGAAATTTTTCCTGATATTCAATCTAAACCTCCCGTGATGTAACTTGGGGCCATTTCCTCTCATCCTATCATTTGTTACTTGGGAGAAGAGACCAACACCATCCATGTTCCAACCTCCTTTCAGGCAGTTGTAGAGAGTGAGAAGCGAACTGGGACGTGTCCAGCATCTTCCAAAAGAAGCTGCTGTAGCTCTGAGCAGCTGGGGCAGGTGGAGCAGGCGCAGTGTGGCATGGGCAGAGCCACGGGAGGAGGATGCTCAGGTACAGCTGGGACGTATTTATACCGCTCTGCTATTCCCAGTGAGAGTGGGAGAGTGCCAAACAATTCCAGCAGAGGGAAAAAATTCGTCTCTGTGGAAGAAACATTTCCAAGCACACTGCAGTGTTATTGTCTGCATGTAGCAATGGAAATTTCTTCTCCCCAGTGAGCGTTTCCTGTGTGTTTTCTTTTTCGCAGGTCCAAGGCTTCTGACACCAAGGTATTGATAGACGACCTAGCGAATGAAGCGAACACATGAGATGGCCGTGGTCTCCGATGCCGCCTCCTTTGTTTTCTCGTTCTGTTCCCCTCTTCCCCAAGTAACCCGATCTCTGGTACAGTTCCAGCTGAAAACAGGAGAAAACACTGAACACATTTTCCGAGCTCTTCCAGACCAGATCCTATGGACTCCAACAAGCTCACTGTGTTTCGTTTCTTTTCTTCTGGGTTAATTTTAATGTTCTATTTAAAAAAAAAAAAAAAAGAAAGAAAAAAAAAAGAAATAAAATATTTTACTTTGTTTTGCCAATAAAGAGGACAGTTCAGGAAAGAAGGATTGTTTACAGTCTCAACAAGGACATACAAACCTATCTGGATAACGAAGCATCGTAGGGACTCCCTCATGGGACAGTGCCGAGAGCACCTTCGGTTTCTGCTTGGCCCGGTTTTGACTGGTTGAAACCGGACTTAAGTTTTTAAACCTGATGTTTTTGGTTTTGTTTTGGGTTTTTTTTTCTTCATATCCAGCGCTGAGGCACTGGCTGCACTTGCAGGGAAAGTGCACTTAGAGCAGTATCTTCATTCATGAAGCTACTTTTTAATTTGATGTAACTTTTCTTATAATTTTTTGAAAAATATGATGTATCTGTTGCATATAGTTTTCACATTATTTATGAAACTTAACAACCATATGAGAGTGATTTTGAGTCCTGTGCAATCACGGTTGTAAACGGTAAAACAAAGCCAGGAATGTACATCTGGATCTCCAGGGTTGTGGGGTGATGCCCTGCAAATACCCCTCGCGTGAGACTTCTTGCACCTCTGTTTACCTTTTCTCTCTTTCTTTCTTTTCTGTTTTTATTTTAAACCAAAGTTTCTCTTTCGGTTCGGTGCCAACTTTCCGTGCAGATGATCCTAAAGGCCCTTTTGAAAGGAGAACTTGGGTCCTACCAACAGTGCAAAAACCAGGCGAACTAAGGCTTCAGAACTGCGTTCTCCGGATCAAAACCCAACATTTTTCAAAGCCTTAATAGATGGCGTGAGGGCACCCCTGTAGCGAGCAGGGACGTTTCCTGGTGTTCTCCTGCAGAAGTGGAGCGGGACGGGGCGAGGAGGTGATGGATTCCACGAGCAGTTGCGCAGGGATGGGATTTTGGGAGCGGTTGTGCGTTGGAGAGCTGTTGGGGAGCACGGAAAAGATGGTGTTGTGCCTACAAGAAGCCGGGAGGAGACCTGTTTTTGAATTTCACCTTCGGTGAAATTCAAAAACAGGTCTCCTCCCGGCTTCTTGTTTGGCAAAAAACCTCTGTCGGGCGCAATCCCGGCACCCTAGTTTGCATGATGGAATTGCAGGAATCCCTGCTCAGCTGCTGTCAGGTGGTTATTATTGTTTTAATTAGCTAATAGCATGGTTTCTTACACAACCGGTACGTTGCATTTTTCTCAGTTTGCCTGCTGTGCCTCTTGCCCAGAGGAGCTGAAGAAGGAAACCTAGTTCTCTACGTTTCATTTGGATTTGATTAGGCGGCGGCGGACCCGTGCCAGGCTGAGGGCAGCGCTGCAAACCTGTAACCACCTGCATTTCTGTGACGTGCTCTTGGCTTATAAAGGGACCTGCAGGGAGATGCCTCCGCGTGTGGGTGGTGGAGGAGCTGGTGTATGATGTGGTGCTTCTCGCAGCTCCTGTGTCCATCTGCTCCGGCGGGGAGGGCTCTGGACTAGCAGGGGTTGTGGTGCGTCACCCCTTTGGAGCCTGTTTTCCCATCTTTAACCCCTTTAGGTCTTTCGTTCTTGCTTAAACAGAAGGTTCCCCCGTTCATATGGAAGCGGAGCCTGAGATATAAAGCCCATTAAAATATTTCCGTTTCCGAACTTGCGTTGCAGCGCTTGTTGACATTTCCAGACCTCGCGTAGGTGTTTCCAGCAAGAGCGGTGGGAGAGGAGAGAAGCCAGACCTTCAGGAGGGCAATCCAAAATAAACCAGTGCTGTTCCTTGAACAGGTGGTTCTTTACAAAAAGAAGCAGAGTTTACTGGTAATTCATCCTTTTAGAGGGAAGGGAAAAATACAGAGAGACACTTGGAAGTGATGGGGAGAGCAGGGCATGGTTTGGGTGGGCTGTGTCCCACCTGCGCCATCCAACCGTCTGCTTCCCAACCTGGTGGGGAGGGTCAAGTCGCAAGTAATTAAATGCCTATTCTGTAGTTTATCAAAGCCCATGGGGAAACAAGAATTCAGTCTGTCCGTCTGCTCTGCTCCTTGCTCTGCTTTTTCCCTTCCCTTTTTCTGTCTTTGCTGGCAGGAGAAATAAGAACAAGGGTGGTGACATGCTACAGCTAGCAAATGTTATCTCCTAAAATAAAACATCATCCCTTTTGGCAGTGAAGATGCTCTCTAGGAGGAAAGGAGCCTGAATTCCTGGAGCCTTTTGGAGGCTCCCAGCTCCCCAGTCCTGTGTCTGCATGTTCCCTCCCTCCCTCCCTGAGATTTCTGAGAAATCAGACGTGCAGATTCCTCCTGAGAGCGAGCACTAAAGCCGGGATGGCTCCGCATCTCCGAGAACATCTGGCCAATAAAGGGGAGACCTAACAAAGCCGAGCAGATGGTGAGAGAAAATGATGAGAGAAAATGACCCCATCCCTCCTTACGAGTGGCCTGGGGTGGCTTCCTTCTGTGAGCAGGTTTTGCTAAGGGGTGTTTGGAAACACTCCTGGAGGGAGGAGAGCAAAGTTAAAAAGAGCTTTTATTTGTTTTTAATCCAGCATTTTAGTTGCTGGGATGTAGCTGGATGGAAAGTGGAAGCTCGGGCAGGTCTGTGCTCTGCCCGCTGTGAAGCTTTCGGGTGCTGAGCTCTCCCCTCTTCTTGCGAGTCAGTGCAGAGGCTGTGGCTGCGTTTGGCTCAGGACGGCATGGAAGCCGCTTTTGGCTGGCAGGAACCCTTGCAGATGGAGATGCAGAGGAGATGCCACAGTGTGGCCGGTGACTTCTGGAGATTCCCTTTGAACTTGCTTCATGCTGATGTCCCTGCTGCTTTCCATCCTTCCTGCTCTTCCACGTTTTTTTCGGGTTGCAGGGGGCCTGGATTTGCAGCATCCAGGGTTTATTTGCTAGTTGGCGTTCGCTGGGTGGCTTTGGGACCTTGTCACCAGCAATGCCGGGTCCCCCAGCCTGGGGAGGGCTGTGCTGTGTACTGGAGGTGCCCACTCTGTTCCTCCTCCTTCAGTCGGTGTCTTTGCCGTCTGTCCTAAGCTGATGGTCTGCAGGGCAAGAGGGAATGGCCAACAGCAGCCTTCAGTGTGAAGATCTTTGATGGGGAGGAAGAGAGCATTTTGTGGAGTGCGATCCGGGTTGGGGAGATGACAATCCCTGGGGGTTTTACTGCAGATCTCCGAGGAGCCAGGGACATGACACAAAGCCTTCGAGCTTTGCCTGCGGTTTGAACAGCCGAGTGATTTTGGCCTTACCCTGCGGGGATGCTGCCGCATGCTGCTTGCCTGACTCTGGCATGCACCCCAGGTTTTTGGGGGGTTTGTGGACCTGACGTCAGGCCTTCGCGCTGGGATGTGCCCCGGGACTGGGACACAACCCAAGTCCCCCTGGGAACACAAAAGCCACTTTGGTCACACGCTGCATCCTGGCCCTGTGTCCTCCCTCCTCTTCTCCACTGTTCTGCTTTGCACTCGCAGTGGGGAAGATGATCTTCTGCCTTAATTTTTTTTTTAATTTACATTTTTATTTCAGAAGGTGATTGGATGGCTTTGTCTCCTTGGGAAATAGGAGCCAGGGCTCCTGAGGGGAATACTGGAAAATCCCTGTGGTAACTATAGCAGTCACGGTTGGGCTCGGTGGCTGTCACCTCATCAAACCTTGCCTCCCTTCTGTGATGCTGTCCCGTGGGATGAGCTGTCAACCCGCCAGCGCCGTGGGGTTACACTGGGGTGTCCGCATCCCTCGGAGGCTTCGGTCTCTGCTGCAGCAGCCTGGCTGCAAGAGAAATGTGGAGTTTGCAGGGGGAGGAGAGGAGAGGAGAGGACTGGTGATATTTGGTGTACCCAGATGCTGATGCCCCGGCCCTGGCCCCAGCACAGCCTTGGAGCGATGAGCGAGAAGCACCGACCCCGCTTGGGACGATGCCCCATGGCCTGACAGTCCCTCAAGCTCTAGAAACCAAAATTGCAAGCTCTTTGCTCCAGAGGAGAAAATTGGGCAGCCTGGTAGAACTTGTGATGACCTCCCCATCCCGTAGGTCCTGGCAAAGGATCGGCGACTGGAAGGGACCTGGGGTAGAAATGCCAAAGTTCCCCCCTGGTCCTGCTGCCGCCTTCCTCTCCCCTCCCTGCTGTGTTGGTCTAAATGATCTTTCTATGAAGCCCTGTAGATGTCAAAAGTAATTATGGAGTGTGATTAGTCCTCTGTGGGTGCTTTCTTTCTTTCTTTCCTCCTTCTTTCTCTTTTGCTATCCCCTTCTCCACTCTTCTTTTTTGGCTAAGTGGAAAAGGTGAGGACAAAGAATTGCCGCTTGCTTGGACTCATGATGTATCTGTGACTGCGCTATTAGCTGTCTCCTCTTTCCTCCCCAAATGGATATAATTTTGAAGTGTGGAATACCCTTCTTGATAAGTAGGTTTTAAAAAAAATAATGCACAATGTGATACTGTTTCATAGTTTCTAGGTGGTTGTATAAAGCAAAGTTACTGTGATTGTGTTTTTCAAAGGAAAAAGTGATTGGTTACGAAATCTGTCCTTTTTTTCATTATTACAAGCTCTTTGTTTTCCAATGATCTGATGGCTCTTTTGTCCCCGGTCTGTGTGTCTTTCTTCCCACATCCCACCTCTGGTGCTGCATCCATCCAGGAAGGATTTGCTTCCACTGGTCCGTCCGGATGCTGCTCCTGCGCCCTCGGGAGCTGTGCGCTGTCACCGGTGGCCGGAGGTGGGGGACACCTGTGTCCTGGGAAGAGGTGGAGGTGTTTGGAGGAAGGACGTGGGCAGGAGGGTTTCCCAACCTGCCTGGGGTTCACAGGAAGGCGTTGAGGGCTCAAACCCAACGCACAGCAAGTGATGCTGGAGGAACCCTCCTGCACAGACTGTGCTGGACCACCAAAAGGCTCTTGGTCCTTCTTTGGGAGCCTTTGGTCGCCTCTCTCCACCTTGTCTCTGGTTCAGGGTGTCATCTTGCCTGCACAGGGGGTGACCTGAGGCTGAGCAGCCCCAACCCTGACTTGTCTGGGGTCTGTGCTTTCATTTTACTCTCTTAAATCTCTTAATCATCATCTCTTGCAATCAATCTTCCTCCAGAAGAGAGAGCCCGGTGCCTTGAAATCACTCTAAGCCTGGTGCTGCTCACACCAGCTGCATCCCAGAGGTTTAATCCTGCCCGCGGCTCCCTGCCTGGTGGCAGAAGCCCGCCTGCCCTGACTTTGGCACCTCAGCGGGCAGTTTGTCCCCAGCGTCATGGGGACAACACCTCCCAGGCGAATTTCACCTCCCCAGCCCCGGCAGAGGAGCCGGGATCCCTCTCCAGGACGACATGGAGGTAAGGATGGGTCCCAGCGTCTTCCAGCCAAACCTTCCTGGGAGCAGCCAGGGGACAATGTGGGGCCACTGGGGTGGTAGGGGACATTTTAAGAAGACAAAACTGATTTCTTGCTGCTCGTGCTGGCAGGGGTCAGTGTGGCCGGAGCCCGGGAGGATTAAAACAATTTCATAATCCTGGTGATTTCCTTTTGATCGGGATTATGAAACCAATCACAAAAATCAAAAGCCGCGGCTTAAAGCAGCAGCCGGCGTGGGGCCGGGACGCCCATGGCCCCCGCAGCTCCCGTCCTGCCCCCCGGGGACGGCGGCCCCCGTGGCTCCAGGTAAGTGCTGCCCACCCAGGACCCCGCTCCGGCCTTATGAGTTTAGTGGGGTCTCGAGGGGGAGGAGGACAGGGGAGGGGGTTTCCATGCGGGTGGCTCTGTGGGGTGCGTGTTGCACGCTGGTTTTGGGGATGATAATGATGATGATGGATACACCAAGCTCAGCTCCCACCACCCTCCCCCTGAAGATGCTCGGTCTGGAGCCCTTGGCCTTGCCTTGACAGGGGGTCCGGGCAGGATTTGGCCTCTGAAAAACAGCAACATTTTGCACGTCTGCAAACACGTGATGCTCGCAGGAGGGTGCCCAAAGCTGGGAGGCTTTGCTGCCGGTCTGACGGCTGTTAGAGAAAACACCCTGACCACGGCAGGACCACCTTCCTCACCCTTTTTGCCCTCCTGGAGCCCCA
Source organism: Nesoenas mayeri (assembly GCF_963082525.1). Lineage (NCBI taxonomy): Eukaryota > Metazoa > Chordata > Aves > Columbiformes > Columbidae > Nesoenas > Nesoenas mayeri. The sequence continues at coordinate 28,454,648 of NC_137554.1, read as the reverse complement.
GCCCCTGGTGCAGCACAGACCTCCCAGCGGTGCCCCCCCGCAGGCCTGGGGAGGGACGCTGCCCTCACCCGCTCGCTCCCAAACCCACAGCCCAGACAAAGGACATTCCAGAGAGCCGGCCAAGGCAGCCGGGCGTCCCTGTGTCCCCGCGCGGGGTGCTGCGTTCCGCCCTCTGCCATGGTGACATCGCCCTTTGGGGCCACCCTCGGCCATGAGGGGGCAGGCGGTTCGGCGTCGGGGCTGGGGCAGGATTTGGCTGGGTGCCCCAGCGTGGGGTGCGTGCGGAGGAGGAGGAGGAGGAGGAGGAAGAGGAGGCCTGGGCGGGAGGCAGGGCTGCCGCGGCCCCATGGCCCAGCCAAGCGGCTGAGCTCAGGCTGGGCTGGAGGGGCTGGGATTTGCTGGTTCGTCTTTTTTTTTTTCAATTTTTTTTTTTTGCCTTCCCTGCTTCCTTCCCTTCTTCCGCCTTCTTCTCCCTCTTCCCAGCCCTCTCCCGATGCTGCTCCAGGGGTAAGGACACCCTCGCCTCCCACTCGTGCCCCGTCCTGCCACTGCTCTGCCCCGGGGCAGCGAGGGGCTGTGGTGACCAGGGGGGTATGGGGGTACCCCGGGGATGCTCCCGCAGCCCCAACCATGGCGGAGGCTCCTCAGGGGGTGCCAGCAGGGACAGGGGATGCTCCCGGGGGGGTGCAGGGGGGCAGCGGCACCCAGCTGACACCTGGACCATAATGCTGGTACAGTACGGGTGACACGTGTGACACTGGAGGCCGAGGCGGAGCGGGGACTGGTGACTGTCTGGAAGCACCTTTGGTGAGTTGTATCCGTGTGGGATGATGGCTCTTGGGGTTCTGAGGCCCTGATTTGGCTCTGAGAGTGACAGTTCCCTGAAGGGCACCTTTGCTGGGTGCCCCAGGGCACCTGAATTGGCACAGGCAGGCACCCACGCTCCTGCTCAGCCCCGGCCACCTGCTCTGGGGAACCACTGCTGGCCTGTGTCCCCTGCCCCAGAGCAATGCTGCTATGGTGTCAGTGCTGTAGGTGACCTTGTGCTGTGCCACGTCCCTGTCCCCTTCCCCACGGGCTGTGCACTGCAGTGCCACCACATACCTTGTCCCCTGGGCATGGGCATCAATGACTGTGCTCCCTGCAGAGCCTCGGGGCGGGCAGGAGAGATGCTGGTTTTGCAGGAGGCGCCAAGGTGGGTCCTGAGGAGGAGGAGGCTGAAGGCAGCATGGGGGGGTCACCCATGCTGGTTTTCTCCCCACAGGGCACATGGAGGGGGGCTCATCAACTGAGACGCGGCGGGTGCTGCGGCCCCCTAAGCAGCATGGCCAAGCCCCCGTCCCCCCGGAGCACCCCGAGGCCACCCACGGCCCCCATGCTGTGCTGGAGAGCAAGGTGAAGGCGCTGAAGGAGAAGCGTGGGGCCGGCCGGCTGGGGACCCCCACAGCTGCCCCCGAACGCCCCTCGCCCAAGAAGTCGCGGCCCCGGCGGGGGAAGCCGGGGGGGGATGTGGATGCAGCGGAACCGCGGGCTCAGCTCCGCACGTACCTGACGGACGGGATGCTGGACGGCGGGGAACCCGCGGCCCCTCCAGCCCCCTGCACTGGCACCCCGGGGCTCTGGCGGGTGCCCACACCCAAGGGTGATGTGCCAGAAGGCACTGAGCTACCCCATGACAAGAGCGGTGGGACCCAGCGCTCTGCCTCCCCCCATGAGGCACCTCCCTTGGAAGAAGAGGCACGGACCCCATTGCGGGACAAGAGGGGTCCCTCTGGGTCCCCCCCTGCAGCAGAAGGCTGGGAGAGTCTCTCACTGGCCGAGCGGGTGGAGAGGAACCGGCGGCTGCTGCAGGAGGTGCTGGGCATCACCACCTCTGGTGCGTATTTTGGGCAGGTGGTGGCTGTTTCAGTAGATCCAGGGGGAGCAGGATGGAAAAGCTTTAGGGTGAAGGGGGGTCCTTGGTGCTGTCCTTCAGCGCCCCCCATGCTGCAGGCACAGCTCTGCACTGGTTCACACCTCAGGGTTGCCCTGTCCCCCCATAGATGCTGCACCCCTTTCCCCAGCAGCTGTTGGAGATGCTTGTGAACAAAACGAGGTGCTGCTTGACTGGGACACTTCACAGTCCCAGCTGCCGGTCCCCTCATCCTGGTGAGGAATTTCGCTGCTAAAAGCAGCAAACCGACTTACTGGGGCATTTGCAGTCCATGGGCATCATCTTCCCTTTGCAAGTTGCCACCAGAAAAGGGAATTAATTTCTTCTTCAAAAGCATTTGCCCTGATGACCCCGTGGTCCCCATCCTTGTGAGTGCACCCCGCACCAGGTGGTGTCACCCTACATCCCGCTCCTCTGGGGTCTCTCCCAGAGCTGGGATAGCACCAAAATGGGTGTTAGGACAGGCTGAGCCATGGGGCTGGGGCTTGGGGGGTTCAACTGGGGCAGACTGTGGTCTGGCCAGGCTGATGCTTCTCTCCATCTCGCATTTCAGAGGTGCCGGTGAGTGACGGGGACTGGGACTCGGGGGTCTCGCTGCAGGACGCTGAGGGCTCCAGGTAGGTGGGTCCTAGTGTGGAGGTAGTGGGGGGGACATTTCCCTCTTTTCCCCTCCCTGGGCTTATATTTTAAATGTACCCCACAGATTATCACAGGGGCTTGGCCGGGCTGTGGGGCAGCCCCCCAGCGCTGCAGCCAGCAGAGGGAAGAGTAGATGGGCTCCAGCGATGCTTTGGTTTGAGATGGGTGGGAGGGTTGAGTCAAGCTGGGTTGTCCACATGGTGCCTGGGCATGGGGGTCCCTGCTGGGACCCCACATGTGAAGGGAGCTGGGGAAGAGGATGGCACAGAAACTTGCCCCAGGTGCTTAAGAGGATCCAGGTGGCAGGTGTGTGTAATCTTGTTGGCCTAATGATAAAACTTAGAGGTATGAGCTAAAAATATGGAGGTGGGCTGGGGAGCAGAGCCGGGGACTGTGTGGGGGATACAAGCGAGCAGGGAAGACCTCCCCTCCCCCATATTGTGGTTACTGGTTGTGCTGTGGATGCTGGGGCTTATCAGTGAGAGGCTGAGCCGGAGATGCTGCACTCCCAGGAGCAGGGGCAGCTGAACCCTGGGGGCAGAGGGGGACTGGCCCCCATGGTGCACAGGGGGCTTGCTGGGGGTCGGTGTGTGCCCACCCTCCTGCTGCGAAGCGGTTAAGGCCATGGTCCCTGAAGTGACTGCCTGAGCTGATTATTTTAATCAGGGGGATTAGGGCCATGGCGGCTGGGGAAGGCAGCGCCAGAGTGGGGCTGTGCCCTACCACGGTCCATGGGTCCCCCCACTCTGCAGCTGCTGGGACTGGGGTGCAGGTGAGGACCCCCTGCAAGGAAGAGAAGGCAGCCAGGTTTGAGTTGAGGGGTCATCCCAAACCTACCTGCGTTTGCATGACTGCGGGTTTACACCGGCAGAGATCACAGGCAGTGCCTGCCTCAGTTTCCCCATCCACCTCTGGGATGCCTGTGGTGCAAAGCGCTGCCTCGGCTGCCCCGGTGCCCGAGCTGTGCAGTGATTGAGGCTGGGCCCTGCTTTCTCTGGGCAGACCGGCCTCGTCGTCACCGTTAAACCACGTCTAATCCCTGTTATTTTTTCCTAATCCCCCTCCCCGCTGCGGGGCCGCAGGGCCTGTGTCCTCGGGCAGGAGCTGGAGCTGAGCCCGCGGCACGAGCAGGCCAAGCAGCTGCTGCAGCGCGCCCGCATGAAGGCTCGGACGAACCCCCTGCGCGCCAGCCACGACATCCTCCTCCTCCCCAGCGCCGCTGCCCCCCCGAGCAGGTCAGTGCAGCCCCGCGGGCCGCGTCCTGCCACCCGCCCCACCGCCACGGGGCTCTAGGGGCTGCGTGTGGATTTGGCGTGTGTGCAGAGCGTGCAGGTGTGTGTGCAGAGCGTGCACACGCGTGTAGAGCACGCGTACGTGTGTGCAGAGTGTGCATGGGTGTGCCAAGCGTGCAGGTGTGTGTGCAGAGTGTGCACAGGCTTGTAGAGCAAGCGTACGTGTGTGCAAAGCGTGCACACGTGTGTAGAGCAAGCGTACATGTGTGCAGAGCACGAATGCGTGTGCAAAGTGTGCAGATGTGTGTGCAGAGCATGTAGGTGTGTAGGTGTGTGTGCAGAGCGTGCACACGTGTGTAGAGCATGTGTACATGTGTGCAGATGTGTTTGCAGAGCATGCAGGTGTGTGTGCAGAGCGTGCACACGCGTGTAGAGCACGCGTACGTGTGTGCAGAGTGTGCATGGGTGTGCAAAGCGTGCAGGTGTGTGTGCAGAGTGTGCACAGGCTTGTAGAGCAAGCGTATATGTGTGCAAAGCATGCACACGTGTGTAGAGCAAGCGTACATGTGTGCAGAGTGTGAATGTGTGTGCAAAGTGTGCAGATGTGTGTGCAGAGCATGTAGGTGTGTGTGCAGAGCGTGCACACGTGTGTAGAGCACGAGTACATGTGTGCAGATGTGTTTGCAGAGCATGCAGGTGTGTGTGCAGAGCGTGCACACGTGTGTAGAGCACACGTACATGTGTACAGAGTGTGCATGTGTGTGCAAAGCGTGCAGGTGTGTGTGCAGAGTATGCACACATGTGTAGAGCACGTGTACATGTGTGCAGAGTGCAAATGTGTGTGCAAAGCATGCAGGTGTGTGTGCAGAGTGTGCACAGGCTTGTAGAGCACATGTACATGTGTGCAAAGTGTGAATGTGTGTGCAAAGCGTGCAGGTGTGTGTGCAGAGTGTGCACACACGTGCAGAGCACATGTACATGTGTGCAGAGTGTGAATGTGTGTGCAAAGTGTGCATGTGTGTGCAGAGTGTGCACATGTACATCTGTGCAGAGTGTGCATGTGTGTGCAAATCGTGCAGGTGTGTGTGCAGAGCGTGCACACACGTGCAGAGCACATGTACATGTGTGCAGAGTGTGCATGTGTGTGCAGAGCCCCAGGGTCTGGCGCTCGTACCCTGCGTGAGCAGCCCCTCTGTGCAGGCACATGTCAAGTCTTTCCACTACAACATTTTTGGGGGTGTTTAATTGTGTTTTATCGCAATGTCACAAGTGATGCACACTATAGGAGGGAAGAAGGATGACCTAGGCAGAAAGTTTTGTGCTTGTTTTTTTGGGGAGGGGGTTCCTTTGTTTCGTGGTGTGTTTTTGTTTTGTTTTTTAAATGGCAAAAATAGCAGGGCACAAAAGCAAGCAGAGAGGAAGAAATGGACAAGTTGGTTCAGAAGCACTGCTTTTATTTCCTGAATAACAGAAGAAGGACATATAGTGGTAGGACAAGGGGTGATGGCTTTAAACTAAAAGAGGGGGGATTTAGATTAGATATGAGGAAGAAATTCTTCCCCATGAGGGTGGTGAGACACTGAACAGGCTGCCCAGAGCAGCTGTGGGTGCCCCATCCCTGGGAATGTTCAAGGACAAGTTAGACAGGGCTGTGAGCAACCTGGTCTAGTGGGAGGTGACCCTGCCCGTGGCGGGGGGGTGGAACTACATGATCTTTAAGGTCCTTTCCAACACAAACCATTCTGTGAATTCTGTGCTAATGTCAGGCTGTGGCAGCAGGACATTGCCACAGCTTCAGGGGGCTGGTGGGGACTGAGTCTGGACACCACGGTGCGGCATTGGGTGGACTTTCCTCCTGCTCCATCTCCTGCTTTTCCTGAGGGAGCTGGGCAGCCCTTGCAGCTCACGTGTGTCCGTCTGTCTGTCCTCACGTCAGGGAGCCCAGCGGGAGGCCGAGCGTCGCCCCCCGGGACGGCGGGAGCCTGAGCGACTCGTCGAGTGGGGAGTCGAGCTGCGGGCGGCCGCGGCGGCCCCGGGGTCCCTCCCCGTCCCGCGTCCGCTTTGAGGACGAGTCGGCCCGCGACGCCGAGGTGCGGTACCTGGAGCGGCTGCAGCTGCGGCACCGGCGGGCGCTGGGCTCGGGGCTCTCCTCCACGGAACCGGTTGCCAGTGGGCAAGTGAAGGACGGGGCCGGCCAGCACAAAGCCCCAAGCGGTGACTTGGTGGCCGGGGGCAAGTGCAGTGCCTGTGGCTCCCTCCTTGGTGCCACCGCTGGACGGGGTGTGGAGACATCGGCAGCCACCGATGTGGTTGAAAGCAGCCCTGCAGCACAAGGGAGCATCCCAGGGGACAGTGGTGAGCTGAGCGCTGCCCATCCGGAGCCCAAAACCAGGGCTCTGGGGCCACGGGGGTCCCCGCTGTGGATCCTGCCCTCCCGACAGCGCATCCACACTGAGAAGATCAAGGAGACGTACATCGGGGACGTCACCTACATTGATGAGGTGGACTCTGCCCTGGAGAGCACCGACACCTCCGACGGCTGCCGGACAGACAGCGAGGAGGCAGGACCCCGCAGCACCCACCTGCGGGGGCACCGGGACCCCCGGGCTCGCGGGCACAGGGCCCCCCGTGCCGCCCCACAGGCAGAGGCGAGAGCTGGGAAGGGGACATGTGTGGCTGATGGTGGCCCTCACGCAGGGGTTGGAGGCTCAAATGGCACCACAAGCCAGCCAGTGGCTGTTTGTCCTCCACCACTGGGGAGAGCCAGCAGTCGGGAGGATGGAGATCCCCACCAGCATCCGAGGGGTGGCGAGGGGCTGGGAAACACCACTCATCCCCCACAGCTGCCCAGCAAGCCCCCAAACTCCTCCTCACAGCCGGGGGCTGGCACCCCCATGCCAGGCACCCACCTCCCCGCTCCCCCCACTACCAAAAAGGCCTGCGCCCAGGTGCCTTGCAGGAAAGCCCTCTTCTCTGGCAGCAGCCGCCGGGCATCAAGCCAAGGAGCTCGGAGCCCGGAGCCTGATGGTGGGAGTGCTGGGCCCCCCCAGCCCAGGGGCACGACGGGGCCAGGGGAGCGGAGGGGACCCTGCAGCCCCAGGTGGCTCCCAGGGAGCCCACTCCGTGCCTTGTCCACCAACAACTGCAACAACACCCATGGGCAGGACCCCCCAGGGACGGGCAGAGGTAAGAGACCCACGCATGGGGGTGCTGGGGGGGGTGGTCTCCAATGAGGCGGGGATGTGATTGTCTCTTTGCGGTTACAGGGGCACCGTCACAGCCTGTCGCTGGCCCTGTTATCCTCGCACCCCAGGAGGCTGCTCATCCCCCTGGGGAAGCTGCTGGGACACCCCGAGCGCAGCAGCAGCAGCAGCGGCCCCCGGCTGGGAGCACAGATTCTGGGTGAGTGTGAGCGAGGGGCTGCTGGTACCCTGCACCCTTTGGTGGGTGCTGCATCCTCCGCATCCCTCCTCAGTACAGCGGGCTGCTACTGGGCTGAGCCCCCCAGGGCTTCCCAGTAGGAATCTGCCTTTCGGCACCAAAAACCACCCGGAAAATGCAATATAGAAGTAGTGAATTGGCACATATGTTCAAAGGGAGCTGCATTTCCTCCCACATCTGGTTCTGCCAGCATTGTTCCAACAAATGTGGCCGTGGAGGTGTTTAGCGTGGTGCCAGGTTCTTCCCTTTTGGGGAAAATCAGCTGCTAAATGCTGCCAGCCCTGAGGCTGCCTTGGGGCTCGTCAAACACAATGCTGCTGGACCTGCGCCCAGGCGCAGCAAGTCCCAGCCTGGCAGGAGAGTTTGGAGGCAGCACTGGGGCTTTCAAGCCCCTAAGCAGGATGTAGTCCCTTCAGTCAGAAAGTGATGGAGGTCTGAAAGCTTGTTAAGCCCCTGAAATTATGGGGAAAAAATGGGTAGGGAGCTCTTCAGGTCACTTTGGCGGTCAAGCCACCCCTTTTGTGTGCTGGGTTACTGCTGCAGGGAGGTGGCTGCACCCCATTGCACCCCGCACTGCGATCTCACCCAGCTGCAAAGGTGGTTGGTGACCGTGACTGTGGTGGACAACCACGGCTGATGGTCACCATCTCTCCCTCTCCATCCAGGGAGCTGGGGCGGCCCGCGAGCCGCAAGGGCAGCAGCGCGTCGGCGTCGGGGCTGAAGAAGCTCCTGAGCAGCCTTAGCCAGAGCACCAAGCAGCGCCTGGGCCGCTTCCGCTGCTACAGCATGGAGCAGCTCCCGGCCCCCCCCGGTGCCGCCCCTCCGGACGGCCCCGGCCTGAAGAAGTCGCCGTCTCTGCAGTCCCTGACGCTGGTGAGCCAAAATGTACCCCCCATGGGGAGTGTCAGTGTGGGGATGGGGGCAATCCTGCGAGAAGAGGGGTGCTGGGGGGTGAAGTGTTTCTGAGCATCGCTCTGTGGCCCCAGGAGATCCCACGGGGGTGTGGGGGCATGTGCCAACCCAAACCTGCTGGGTTTGAACAGCCCAGAGCCAAACGGGGAGTGGGAGGGTGAAGGAGGGGTGGCTGAAAGAACACATTTGGGGTAATTCGGTTCTGAGTTGTGGCTCCTGTGTCCTGGCCTGCTGAGCTGCAAGGTGCCTCCTCAACAAGCGCTGCTCTTTGCACAGGTGTCCTGGCCCGGAGTGGGGGACACCAGCTCATCCCCCTCAGCGGTGTTTTGGGGAGGGCTCCGGTGGGGGGACAAGGGGGGCAGGGAGATGAGGGGTGTGGGGTGCCCCCATTCCCTGGGCATGTTGGTGGGTGAAGGGCTGCACTGCCATAAACTGTTCACCATCACCCCCATCTCAGCCAGGTGCTTTTCCATAGGTGTCACCCTTCTGCCAGCCCCAAAAAGCCACCTCCACCCAGAGCCTGCACCCTGCCCTGGGCAAGGGACCCCGCGCCAGCGCCTACCTCCTGCCCCAGCCTGCGCCCGACAGGTAGGACAGGGCCTGGCATGTCCCCCCTGGTGCCCAGGAAGGCTGTTTTGGGATGTTGGGCACCCAGAAGCTTCATGGGATCCCCGCTCAGCCCATCTCCCTTCTCCTCTCAGGATGGGGGGCTCGGGGCCACGGCGCTCGCTGAGTGTGGAGGACATCGGGGCGCCGGGGCGGCTGCGGGCGGTGGGGCGCGTGGTGGAGGTCTTTCCCGACGGCACCAGCCAGCTGGAGCTGCAGCGACCCCCCCATGGCGCCTTTGGGTTCCGTGTCACCTCTGGGCATGGACGGCCTGACACAGGTATGCTGGGGTTGTCCCGATGTGTCACACTAACCTTAGGGGAGGCACAGCCCCTCTGTGGTGGCTCTTGTCTCTCCCCAGGAGCTTGGGGGTGAGGGGGGGATTGCCCCAAAGGGATGATGGTGGATGTGGGAGGGACACTGTCACGTGTGGCTTTGGCCACACACAGTCCCTTGTGTCCACTAGCCCTTGGCTTGGGACACGCACCCACATCTCAAAGGCCATGTATGGTGAATTTGTTGCTCTGCACAGGTGTGCAGCCCGGGGCGGCGGGGGGCACAACCCAAGCTATGGGGTGCAGAGTTGGGGGCGTGTCACCCATCCTTGTCCCTCTCTGTAGGTGTCTACGTGCAGGAGATGGCAGACGCCGGCACAGCCAAGCTGTACGCGGGGCTCCTGGGCGTGGGGGACGAGATCCTGCAGGTCAACGGGGTGGCCGTCTCGGGGCTGGGGTTGGCCCGAATCCGCGACCTGCTGCTCCAGGCTGACACCCTGTCCCTCCGCGTGCTCCGGCACCGCCCACCACCCCGGTAGTCCCGGCATGGATCCCAGGAACCCTGAAGGGAGGACGATGATGTCCCGCCAGCATCCCGAGATGCTGCAGGATGGTGCCGCATGGACCCCATGGTACCAGGACTTGCCTGCTCTGGTGCAATACGTGGCTCCTTGCTGTGGTGGGGACAAAGTGGGACCAAGGACCCCCCCCCTCTCAGTGTCCAGCATCTCCAGAAGTTGCCCGAGGTGTCCCCAGGACAGGGGACAGCTCAGCCCTGCCATCGAGCCTGGGCGGTTCTGTCCTGCTGGGCTGCAGAGGCCAGTGTGGGGACAACCCTGTCCCTGCATCCCCCAGGGGACACGAGGCTCCTTGCCAATGCTGGAAACCTGCGCTGGTGCGTTTCTTTTAAATTATTTCAAACTGCAAAAAACCAAATATATATATATATACATATGTAATCACAAAATGCAGTGCCCTTGGCCTGTGGGTGGCACGGAGTGGCTGGGTGGTGACACTTGGCCAGGGGGATAGAACGTGCCCAGCCCCAGGGTCAGGGGGCAGCTGGTGTGTGCAGGAGCCGGGGGTGGCTCTGGGTGCTGGGGTGGGTGTGGGTACCTTCAGGTTGGGCTGAGCCCCACCTGGGCCGGTGTAAACATGGTGGATGGCTTGTCTGTGGCACTGAAGGCATGTGGTGGCAGGGGGTGGCATGGCACATGGTCCCTGGACAGCCTGAGCTGGGATGCTGAGGGCAGGAGGAGCTCTTTGGGGCCTGAAGACCTGTTTGGTCTGTGGGGTGGAGAAACAGGGACAGGACAGGGGGACATCCCCAGGGGTCCCCAGAGACCGATTATGCCTTAAAAGCCAGGAGGGCAATGCCCCGCAGATGCTGGCAGGAGCTTTTCTCAGGAGGCCCCCTGCTTGTCCCCGAGCATGGGTCACTGCAAGAACAGCAGCCGGTGGTCTCTGCCGCACAACACCAGGCAGCAGCAACACATTTATTTAGTGTTAAATGAGGGGCACCACCAACAACAGAAAAAGCAAATGTAGAAGGGAAAAGGGACCAAAGATGGTCCGGTGGCTTGCGGTGATGCCAGCAGCTGGGCCACCATCCCAATGAAGGAGCAGTCCTGCACAGAGCTATTGCCCGAGGATGCACAACCATGCCGAAAATAACGCGGGGATTGGAGGTGTCCAAATACCGGCCAACAATGAGCCCTGGTTGGACTCAGACTCCTGGGAACCTGCTCTTGGAGAGGTATGAAGCCCAAGGAGCCGCACAGATGCTGCCACAGCCTTGGAAAGGACACGCCACGTATTTCTTGCAGCATGACCAAAAGAAAGGAGGTGCTCTGCAAGGAGAAAGAGCAACTGCCGGAATAATTAGTGCGGGTTGGGGATGCAGCAGGGGGTTGGTCTTGCTCCCCATCCGGCTGCAGAAGGCACGGTGCGGCACCGGTGGGTCATGCAGCTGCTTCAAGGGAACCGCAAACCCGGCGGGGAGGAGTGTTCAATCTGGGCTGAGCATCCCGGAGGTGAAGCTGTCGGGGGGTGGGCTTCTTGCTCCGGGACGATTATTTTTTTGGGGGGGAGCGAAATTGCAATTTCAGCAGAAGTCCTAGCATCAGCACCAATTAATTTCCTCCCCCAGCCCCATCTGAGACCCAGATGGGAAGGCAAAAGCCAGCCTGTCCTGAGTCTTGTGGTGTTTGCAACTTTAAATATGGGAGCAGATTTTGGTAAGAAACCGTGTTTTTCTTTTTTCCTTTCCTGAAGGGTCACCCCAATATTCCTGCAACCATTTTTTGCAACACAAAACCCCCATCCACATTTCTCCCCAAGGTGAACATCTTCTCACCACATTTTGGTATTGACTACCTGGCTAATTCCAAATTTGCTGTATGTGGGGAGACACCTTAGGCTTTGCAACACTGCTGAGACAATTCGAGCGATGAACAACTCAAAGGTAACAAAAGGACTGGAAAATAACACAGAAACAAGACCTAGCTTTGAATCTCCAGCCTTTTGGTTGCTTACAATGGAAGTATCAAAAAAAATAGCAGTTGGGAAAAATTAAGACATCCTATTTACAAGTTCATATGCACTTATAATACATAATTGAGCCCCATTCCTCTGCTAATGTGTGTTGTGCACCCAGAGAGAGAATGTGCCTTGAATGGTCATCAAAAAAATCTTTAAAGTTTTTTTTTCCTTAAAAAAAATAAGTTATTTTAGACCTGACAAATCACTTGCCAAGGGGAAGCAGCTGTTAAACAGAAGCAGTTTCTCAGTTATACAAGGGCAAAGGAAGCATCAAGTCAATGAGCTTGAAAGGCTTGTATAACGAAGGAGGCGATTTTAAAAGCTTTAAATAACTCACCGCTCCTCCTGGTGATGCTTTTGGCTGGTTAAGCACCCACAGGCTGACGATGTGGTTTGTAATGCTCAGGGAATTCATTAATCCCTCCCGCACCCCCAGTCCTGTCCTCCCCAGGGCTCGCTGCTGGGTGTCCACAGGCAGCTCAGGGTCGCTGCCACCAGCTCCTACCTGCACCGGGGGGGTCAAGTTCCCCTCCAGCTGCCTCGCTCCAGACCTGGAGCCCAGGTCCAGATGGCACGGCGCCGGGGAAGGATGCAGCTCCAGTCCGCTACCTCCTCTCCCTGGGGCCAGGTGAGATGCCGGTGGAACCGAGCCGTGGTCCTCAGAGGAGAACAGTGAGAGCTGGGTGCGGGTTTTCTCGCTGGGGAGCTCTGTAGGCGGACGGAAACGGTGAGAGTTTCACTTCCCCGTGCTACAGGGGGGCGAGGGGGCGGGGAGGGGGTGTCCGAGGAAGTTCAGTCCGTCACAGGACAAAAAACAGGATGAGCACCACCAGCAAGATGACAAAGAGGATGATAATTGCACACCACTGCCGTCGATCTGGAAGAAAAAAAGGGAGCATGAGCCTTCCTGCTTTAACTCGGAAGGAAAATCTGGGGAGAGCTTTTCTTGGCTGTGCTGCCAGGAGCCCAATTTAAGCTCAAAGCAGCCATAAAAAGCCAAAGTGGCAGCTCCTTTGGCAGCACACTCCACAGGGCCACAGTTTTTCTCCTCTAGGATACATGCATTTCTGGGGACAGCTGTGGGAATTTTGAGGCTTTTCCCCAACCAAGTTCAAATGCAACTGTAAGGAACAAGCAGAGCTGCTGTGCTGCTGATTTGTAGGTGACCTGTTTGCCTGAGGAGCAAGAAGGGGTCTGGGAGAGCAGAAACGCTCTTTCACAGCTCTCAGAAGCACACAGCAATGATCAAAGTGCTTTTTTACCCAGAGGAAAGGAGAGATACACAAGGTTAGCCAGTGGTCGCGCTGTCACTGGCAGCCCCAAATGGTCTCTCTAGGGTTGTATTTCCACAATCCCATCAATACCCCAACCAGCCCGATCTTGCAGAGCAGAAACACTTCTCCTCCTGCCTCACTGCTGTCTCCACAAGCTGCCCAAGCACCCACGAGAGAGGGGTAAGGGAAGAGGTGACTGTCAGGCACACTGCCAGCGCTCAGTGAGGCAGCGGGGACTTCCCAGCAAGCACACCGGGCTTCCCGCTTGCTCCAGCCCACTGGCTCCGGGCACAGCCTTATAAGGACTTTTCTCCTGGTTTCGGCACAGAAATCGCCTCTTTCCTCTGCCAGCTGAGAGATATATCTGACCGACAAGAAGCCTGCAGGCCAGCAGGCACCAGCAGCCCGAGGGCAGGTGGGATTTGGGACGGGGCTTGCCATTTGGTGCAGGGTGGTGAGTATTTTATGACACCTTGAAAGCTTTTGTTCCTCAGGCAGCCCAGGAAACCACAGCAGAGGAGGAGGGTGCAGAGCTTCCCCTTCTATCATATAGAAGGGGATTTTCCCACCGCGGCAGTAGCAGCATAAATAGAAAGGCATCCGTAAATAAAACAAAGGCAGAGGCCAAGCTGCAGAGCAGTGTCTGGGCAGGAGCAGCTGCAGGGCTTGGAACCTTTTTTCCACCCTTTTTCAAGTGCCAAAAGCTGTTGCCTCCCCCCTGCTCGGGTCTGGGTTGGCTGTGGGTGGGTGGGAGCACATAATGTCCCAGCCCGAAGATCTGTGGGCTTTGTCTCTCTCTTTCCAGGACCGGATCCCACTTCCCAGGACTTACCACTCGTCATGTGAGACACTTTGGCGAGCTTCTTCATGACGTTATCAAGCCGTGACTGGGTGCTGTCTAACTCGTGGGAGAAGTCGTCCAGCATCCTGGGGACAGAGAAGCACAGCACCCGTCAGCAAGTGGCACGTCCCTTTGGGATTTCTCAGCGCACTCTCACACACTGATCAAAGCACTGATGTGATTAGTGCGGAGAAAATGAGCGCAGCCCAGTCTCCTAAAAGTACCCAAGGGGGAAAAAAAACCTTTTGAAGCTGCAGGTCTGCTTTGGTGGGAAGTAATTTGGGACTCCTGTCAAACTGGTCTCTGAACTGAACGCTACACACCCCTGTGAGGTGAGGAGCAGGAGTTTTCCTCCTTTTAAGAGCAAAGTCTCATTTATAATCTGTGATTAGCAGAGACTGGTTAGATAGACCTAAGTGCCAGCTTGGATTTTAAATCTCTTTTCTTGTTCAGGGCTTGCAGGTGAAGTTACAGTATTGTTCCAGTCATATTATCAAGCAGGAATGAGATCTGCAATTGCTTTAAGGTGCTTTTTAAACTCTGCATGGAAGTTACCCCTCTGCTTCCTCCACACCCTGACTGTGGTGAATCTGAAAGCCTTCCTGAGGCCATGTTTATCAATGCCAAGAACCCATCTGAAGAGAAACAAGCACATCCAGAATCGAAGTACCAATCCAATCACCTCCAGCCAGCGGGACTTTAAAGCTTAACACATTTAAAGGGACAGCTTCCCTCATTTGGAGTTCATGGGCATTTGTTAAACCTGCATTCAGTGGGGAGTTGTAAAAAAACCTAATTGCAGGAGTTATTTGCTACTGTCTAGCACGCACTGATGGCTTATGTGGTATCTGGTAACAGTCACACCACACTGAGCTGCTTCTGTCAGAGCAGAAGACTCTCACGCTGCAAGACTTCACTTCGTACAGGAGATTGGTTTAAAGTTTTTCCTCTCCATCAGAGGAGACATCTCTTCACAAGGGACATGGCCCTCTGGGCTCCTGTCAGCCAAGGGGAGTTTTTAGGCATGAACCCTTCAAGTCTCTCTGGAAACGGTAGCTGTTAATCTGTATAACTGGAAACTTTATGCACTTGTTTGCAAAGGACATGCACTGGGGAAGAAATCTAATTTATATGTAAATGGTGGATGCAAATGGCTTTGTGAGCTACCCTTTAACCCTTTGCGTGGGTGAGGGTTATTTTTAGCTTTAACTACCAATAGCAGCTCTGTGCTGAGGGTTTCAGAGTGGCAAGGCAGAGCTGAGAGCTCCCGAGACAAGCAGTTAGCCAGGCACAGCACAAAACTCGGTGGAAGGCTACCAGTATTCCCATTAAACAGCACCTCAACCTCATCTGTTCGGTACTGCTGGAAGCCAAGGAGCTAAGTGTGTACCTCAGGGGGAGCATGTAAAAAGAAGAGAGAAGGAAAGGTGAAGTGGCAGCTAAGTCCGCCCTAGGCACAGGCTTTCAAACGAACGAGACTGTGGTTGGATCTAAGAAATGCTTTCCACTGCCTAAAATTAAAGGCCAGCTAGGAGAGCCTGCATGACTGGTAAATTCAAGGCTCTACCAGGAGCAGAGATATGTGTGCAAGGAGTCCCAGCTGTGTTTCAGCCAGGCCCATACCGGGTTTTCTGCGTCTGACACTTACACTGCTTGCTCCTCCAGCTCCCCGCCGATGCGCTGGGACATGTTCTTCAACACCCCGATGCTGCCAGAGACCAGCTCCAACTGCTCATCCTGCTGCTCCACAATCAACTGAGGCCAAAAAGAAGGGAAACAGGTAATGACAGGTCTGTCACCTCCTGCAGCGGGGTCAGAGCTAATCCACCAGAAATGAGGACCACGTTGCAAAGAAATGCTGGAGAAGTGACAGCCGCAGGAAAGCCTCCTTGTCATGGCATCCCTGCGGCACAGCCAGCTGCAGTCTCCTGACATTCCTGCAAATGCACCCGCAGCTCAGCCATGTCCCCCTCCCTTCCCTGCTGCACCCACAGCTAAAGTGACTCTTGAAAGCCACAGGTACTGGCCACCAAAACCACGCAGCAGGTAGGGCAGTGGGCCCCAGGGAGCCATGCTGATGCTGTGCCTGAGAAATGCAACCTGGAACACACTGCAGCTAACAAGGGGTTAATGCCAGTAAAAGGCTGTGGCAGCTTCTACAGCTAAAAATAGCAAGCCTGGCTCAGAATGTGCAAAAGGAATAGGTCTGCTGATGTTTTAAGTCATTTTCAGGGCACAGTCACACTAAGGATTAGATTTACCCTAGTTACCTACTTCTGAATCTATTTATCTTCCTAGAGTCAGTAGGTAAAACTCACACGAAAGACCGGGTCGTGTCACGGATCAGGAGCTTTAGCCACCTCTAAGACGCCGCCTATTTAAAGGCTGGTGTTTGGGTGGGCTGCAGCACGGTGGTCTGCACGCTGCCTGGGCACAGCTCCAGGCAAACCCCCCTGGCAGTGGGGAAAGCACCTCGCTGGGGTTCTCACAAACCCCTCGCACAGGCTTTCTCACGAATCTCGTGTTGACAAAGGCAGGAAAAGGAAGCAGGCACGTGCTCCTGCTCCCAGCCTGTTCTGATGAAGATGCACACAAACAACAGCAAACATCAGCTCTTTTCTTTTTAAACCAGGGGAAGTTGCATAAAAGAAACAGGGTCTTTTCTGCTTGCAATGTTTCTACTCTTTCAAGGATTTCAGCAATCCTTGTAGTATTAAAGCTTAGCGTGCTGCATCTTCCAGATCATCTTGTTTGTCTTCTGTACAGAAGACTTCAGGGTTAAAAATCTCTGCATCAAGATGTATCCAAAGCTGTGCTGTATGAAGAACACACACACAGGTATACCTGCAAGCAAAGAGGAGGGCTTGCAGGCTTCTGGATTCAAACCAACCAAGGAATGGATTTTTTTTTTGGCTCTTACAGCCCTTACCTCATTCCCCCATCCCTTTTGGCAAGTAAAACTATTTAGTCAGTGTGGTGCCAGCTCCCTTACCTGTTGTTGAGCTTGCTGCTCCTCGATGAAGTGTGAATTCGCTAATTGGAACTCCCGGTCCAGACGGCTGTATTTGTCAGGTCCAGAGCTCCAACTCTGACTCCCGCTTTCTCCCAGGAGTGCCTAAGAAGATGCAGAGAGCCTTTAGCAACACCCTCATGTCTGCTGACAGTCTATCTGCAGGGTGTAGCGAGGAGGGAGACGAGGTGATACTCCTGCACGCAGGCACACAGCATCCTTTTCCTGCTGCTCTGTTGCTGTCACAAACTAAAACAACGCAATGCCAGAATGCAAGCCTGGGGAAGTCTCTGCAGCCTAATATTGCAGATACACGCCTGGAGTACAACAACAGACGGTGGAAGCGGGAGGTCTGCACGGCACAGAGGTCTGCTGAGGGGCAGCACTGCGTGCTGGGGCATGTAAGCTAGAAAGTATCTGGATATATTATGTTACCAGATGTATAGCTTGAGCGGAACACCAAGCTACTACCAACAGGGGCTTAACAGGGTCAGGGTAAAGAACTTAACCAGTTGAGCTGACAATAAAATAGTGCAATATATAACCACAGTGGTGTTGTATGCTCATGTGCTTTGATTCAGGCTACCTGTTCCTCTGGCATGATGTTCAGCTGCCAGCGTACAAGATTACCCTCACTACCCGCTCTACAACCCGAATGGAGAAGCTTGTGCAAAGCCAGCAGAGACACAGCTTTCCAGCTGAGTAAGTCTGGTGCCTGGAAGGGAAATAACAGGAGCAACAGATGCTGGGGAACTGAAGCTGGCCTGCAAGTGACAAGCTGTGCCATGAACAGGTTAGGGAGCTCTGTCCAGCAGCGCGGAGGCAAAGCTGAATGCAGTTTTGCTGCAGTTTTAACGGAAAGGCCTCTGTTTGCCAGCTTTTGCCTGTGAGGGTCAGGGTGGGCACCAGCCAGCCTCCCAGACACAGAGGCACGCTGGAAAAGCTGCTGCAGCCCAGCACAGGCTTTGTGGTCTAGAGGGAAGGCGAAGGGTTGCGGAAGGGAGAGGAAGACGGTGAGGGGAAGTCAGTTTTTCCTGGCCAGATGTTGCCACGCGAGCTGGGCCATCTGGTCTCCTGCAGCTAGCAGGAACTTCACGCAAAGGAAAGCAGCAAAACACAGAGACAGCTACAGACTTATTCGACCAAGGGTGCAAAGAACTTTGCTTCAAATGTTTACTAATCGTGTTAATTAACCCTGTAACAAGCTCCACAATCAGCTCTGTGCTTCTCAGTAGCTGCTTGTAGTTTGTAATTTTTGCTCCAAGTGGCTAGACTGATGCAGTCAGTAAGCTCCTTGTACGAAGCGTGCATCAACTTTTACTGAGGCAGCTCTGAGATCTCCTTACAGCCTCCCCGTCAGTCAGGGAGGAGCACAAGCCGCATCTATTTCTATTCCTCAGATTACAAGTGCAGACAACCTGAGACTCCTTGAGCTTCTTCCATCTTCTTACATGGCTAACTATTACGAGAGGCAGCTGTGTGAAAGGATATTGCAGCATCTTGGCTCCTAAATACAGCAGAGTGCAGGATTACATTCACTGACATAGATTCTGAGCCTGTTTTCCCTGAGGAGGAGGGAGATTCCCCCTTCCACGGGGTGATGCAACACTGACAGTTGTACACAAGCAGATCTGAAGAGGGAGACAGATGGTGAGTGCTGACTTACTGCCTTAAGAAACAGGCTTGGAAGAGGGTGGCAGCAACGTGCCTGCAAGAACCAGCACTCTCAGGCCAGGAAAACAGACACAGTTCAAACATGCAGCTTTGCTGCAGCATGCAAGCCCCTTCCCAGAACAAAGGTTTAAGGGGATGGGATATATATAGTAATTACAGCTCTTATGCAGTTTTCATCAGCACTGTACACTCTACCTTATGATGTGAGGCCTCGGAGTGAGTGAAATTGGAAGTTTCACCTAACACCTACCTTAAAAGAACAGCCGCTAGAGCTAATAAAACCTCCTCCCTCCTCACAGTACCAAACAGCCACTGCATTCACTTAACTTGCCTGTTTCTGGTTCTCACCTGCCTGTTTTTTCTTTCAGCCAGCGCTTGCACAGAGGAGTTTGACATCTGATCCTTCATGTCCTGTGTGTTCAATGAAAGAAGAAGCACATGAGCATTGGATTTGAGGTGACAGACAGTCTCAAGGTGCTACAGGGCTGTCTATACGAAGCAAGACTTCCTCAGGGGGAGTGAGGGAAAGGAGATTTTCTGTGAAAACATATGGTTTTGAAGACTCTGGAAGGATACTGTAGAAAGCTTCAGCACAGATCATTGTTTCACTAATACTAGAATCAATGACAATGGGATATTTTAAAAACATTCCTTATTTACTACTCATTTGGCTCCACTACAAACTGATGTTCCCATTGATAGACTGTAAGGAAGAGTCGTGTTCTTCAAGGTCTTGAAAGCCTGTAACCACATTATTCCCAGTTACATCTGGTTTTGTATCTCAGAGGACGAGACAGATGTCCTGTCCCGTGGCCATACTCCCCGACTGTGCCTACATTTACTCTTTTATCAATTAAGTTTTGCCGTTGAGTTCCTGTAGAAGGTCGCTAGCCACAGAAAGCTCCTCATCACAACAGTCTAGTTTTTATAGTGTAGATTAGCAAGTATTAAATATAATCTAGCAGGGCTTGGCCCAGCAGCACAGTTCTGATGTCACCAGAACATTTAGGTACATTTTACTGTTTACAGATGCGTAATACGTCACCAAAGAACACCAGATCCCACTCAGTTACTTCTCACTGGCTAATGCACATGCTGCCGTGCATCACAAATGCCCCCACGGAAACTGGAGGTCAGCTGCATAATGCCACTAACAAATTTCACTTAACAGTAAGAGATGCTGCTCCAAAACCCATTAGCCAGCAGTTTTCAGCCAGGAAAAGACCACAGAGCAGGCTTGCCTGATCCTGCTTGTTTGAGGAGAGACTCCACTGAGAGCAAGGCAGTGAGCACACTGCGGCTACCCGGGGCAAGCACAGTTTTGGGATCACTTCCCAGACAGCAAGACTTAGGAGCTGCATCCAGACCACAGGACTGCAGGTCGAGTAACAAGCCACAGCAATTGTGAAGTAGGCATGTCAGTCATGAGGGGCAGCAGAAACTAAGCTATGCTCATTGTAGCTATTAACAGGGAGAAAACTTCCTAACTAGCAGCTTGTTACCAAGCAGTGAAGCTTTTGGGAAGATGTTCCTTCTCTATTTATTACCCCCAAGTTGTTATAATGCTCCTTTTGCTTCTGAAGTGTGAGCTTAAACTAAAAACAAAAAAGCTTCCCCGAGTTAAAAATATATCTTGGACTGTTTTGTAGCGGTAGGAAGTTGAAGTCACCACGTCAATACCGTGACGCTTTAACCATCTGTCATCGTTCAAAGTGGACTCTCTGTTTTTGAAAACTAGCGCTACGAAAACACAGGACAGTTGCGATTTCCCTCAGCTCTGAGGGGAGGTTCCAGCCTCCCCTGCATCGCAGCGGGGTCTTTACTCTTCCTTCCCAGTTTCTACAGGTTCCCTGGCTCACTGTTGCAAGAGAGGTGTGATGACTTAGAGGGGCAGCAGCAGAGGTCTGCACCTCCAAACCCATTCGGGCAGGTTTATTCTACACTCTCTGCTTCATCACGGAAATGACCACAAGCTTTCTGCTTTTTAACCACATAATCACCCCCCTGCCTTCCCCACGCTCCCACCCGAGCCCACGTTCCTTACCCTGACCACCTGCCGTGTGCTCGTGATGAAGGATTTCCTGATGCCCAGCTCCGTCGCATCCAGGTTGAATTTCCGCGGGTTTGCCTCCACAATGCGTGGGCAGTGAGTCAAGGAGTCTCCATAGTGGCATGGGGTACACACACATACACAAACCCCGAGTGCAGAGGGGGTCTACCAAATGGTCACTGCGATGTGCCTTCTCCCAGAATTTGAATAGCAAAGTACAAAACACTGGAGGAAAAAGCAGGTACAGCAGGAACATACTGTGCAGTACAGGCACCAGTGTGAGGCTTCTCTCTTGCAGTTTTTTTGTTTTTCCGATGCCGTGCAGCACTTTCAGGAGAGCTCAGATGAACACAAGGGAAAAGGGGTATTTCTGGAAGGCTGCCTGGAGAATTACTGACTACACAGAAATCCAAATTCATACAACACAATAGGCTTTCTAGAACAAAGCATCTTAGAATACACCTTGTCAAAAAGGAAAAGAAAAAGGCAAGAGGAAAATCCTTTGGCTTAACACATTTGGCTTCATTTTGCATTTGCAGCTTGAGAAAAAAACGAGGTCAATGCAAAATTAAATCCCAAACAGTCCTAATTTCTGCAAAAAATAACTACTGGCAAGCACTGGTACTCGGCTTACTTAGTACAACTTGGGAACTGCATGCTCCAACCTCCAAAGGACCACAGAAAGGATATTAATAGTTTCATCCAAGTCTTCCAGGTCCCACTCGATGCTCCGCAGGTTATTCCTGAGCTCATTAGTGGTCCAGTCGATTTCTTCTCTTGTGGCGATTGAGGGATCTTGCAGGAGCTCCGTCCACCTCTGGAAGAGCCCCTGGGCGGTGTTCACAGCTTTCTGCACCTCCCTGCAGCCGGGGAGATGGAAGAGAAGCAAAGGGATTATCAGAAGTAGCCACGACGGGACAGCCCCGCGTCCAGCTGAGCAGGGAAGCATAGTTTTCTCCCAAATATCTTTCCTTTCAAACAAATTCCCGTTTAGTTTGTAAAACAAGGATCTGCCCTACCTGCTGGACAATCCCGTCTGTTGTTGCAGCACAAATTGCTGAGCAGCAACAACTTATAGGTTAGCTATGACTGAAGGGACCTGCTTCTTTAGGGGAGGTTTGTGTCGAGTGTCACACAGGCAAGCCAGGGCAGAGTATCTGAACAAGGCAGCTCTTTGGCAATTAATGTTTTGCATTCCTCTCAACAGCTTTCCTCTGAAGACTCTCGACTACCTATGTAAGATGCCTCAAGGGCACACAGAATTACAGGAACTGTCCCCACAACACAGCCAGGCAGACTGTTGAGTGCAGTGCTGTTTATTTTAATTCAGTGTTTAAAAAACACACTGTTCTACTACGCTGGCTTACGAACAGAAATCTTTCCTGCTGCTCTAAGCTTTTTTGGAGATGAGTGCATTCACAACACGGGAAGGCAGGGTTTGCTGACAGCACTGAACGCTGCTTGAATGGTTTGGGGTGAGTGGGTCTGTAAGTTTGGGTCACGGTCCATCAGCATGGTTATTTATCTGTATTAACCAACAATCATGAGCTGTGAACTGCTCATGGGGAGCTGAGATGATGGATGAAGAAAAGACCAGGCTTTGCTGGTGTGAAAGGGGCCACCACGAGCCCAAGAGCTTGCACACAGCATCCACATAAAGACAAAGGTGTGAAGAAACGGGTTATCAGCGGGGGAAGCCCAGGATGGATGAACTGAGCCTGCACCTCTCTTTACATTACACCACAGCTTGAAGTGCTGCCCGATGCCTGTCCCTCCTCACACACCCACAGCTCTGAGTGTGTCACATCTAGTGCCCTAAAGTCAGCAGCCTGCACTGAGGATCAGGCAGGTTTTGTTCCCTCTACTACTTGCTAGCAGAAGTTTTGTTTTGTTTTTCCAAGCAGGAATTTAAAGTAGAGCTGGATGTCCTCTGAAGGGAGGAGTTATGAACTCCAGGAAAGCAAACCAAACACAATGCTGCTGGCTCCACCACCACCAGCCCTTTCCACCCCAATGCGCTGGGGTAATAATTAACACCGGGAGCGGCAGCACATCCCCTCTCCCCTCCCAGCCTTTCCCTGCATGGCGCGGGAACTGCACTGATAACTTTGACAGGACGTTTGCTCCCCACCCGCAGCGACTGGTGTTTTTTCCCCCCTTAGCAGCAGTTCAACCTGGCAGGGTGATTCGCTTTCCCTGGCAGTGACAGCACCCCTTTTCCCCCAGCATCCCCCTCCCCTCAGCATCCCCTCCCACACGTTTCCCCCACCGCTCCCCTACGCTCCGCAGCAGAAGCTGAAGCTGACCCCAGGGTGGTTTTTAGAGCCTTAAGGCGCTTTCACTGCATTAATGACAGTTTTTTCCTTTCCTCCTGCCTCCACCACCTCTGGTCCGCGTTTGCCTTTGTTCAGGCTCTCCGCTCACTCCTCCCATGGCCGCCGGCCACGCCGCAGTTTCTCCCCCAGCCCGGTCCCCGCTCCCCTCCATCCTCCCGGACACCACGGCCGGGGCCTCTCGGGGCCGCCACCCCCGCCGGGTGACACTTCCCCGGCCACTGCCACATCGCCCGGCGGCGGGGACATGCGGCCAAGTTGTCCCCAAGCTGTCCCAGGAGCCAGGGCGGTGCTGCGGGGCGTTCTCCGGCCTGAGGGAACCCCAGCTCTGCAGGGGCACCCCCGGGTACCGGAGCGCTCCGTGCACGGAGGCCCGGCCCGGCCCGACACCGCCCGGGCCTCCCCGCCGGGCCCCGGGCAGACCCAGACCCCGCAGCCGCACAACGGGGGGACGGGGCCGCCATTTTCTCTCACCCCAGTCACCTCAGAGACCCCCGATCGCCGCGCACCCCCCACGCCCACGGGCCTCCCTCGCTGCGGGGCGGCCGTGCCCAGGCTTCCCCCGCCCGTGGACACGCCCAGCCCTCTCCCCAGCCCCCCGCGGGCCGCGGTGTCCCCCCGCGGGCGGGCGCTCACCCCTTCACCACGAAGAAGGGGTCCTCCATCGACATGGCGCTGCCGCCCGCGCCCCGGCCGCCGCGCCCCCAGCGCCGCCGCGGCCACGCCCCCTCCACCACGCCACGCCCCCCGGTGCCGTCACGCGCCGCGCGCCTGCGCAAACGCCGCCGGCGTTGGGCTGGCGTGACGTCGGTTGCGCCGCCAAGGCGGCTGCCGGAGGGAGGAGGCGGCGCCTCGGCGGGACCGCCGGTACTCAGGGACTGCCGAGGGGGGCGGCGGCGGGTGCCCCCAGCCTGCTGCCGGCCGGAATGACCCTCCAGGAGGGGTGTGCGGCAGGCGCATGGGGTCGTCCCGGCTCTTTGTGAGGGTTTTGCTAGGCCCTGGGAGCCTGCGGCCCACTAGGCCCCGGGCGGCCTCTCAGTGCTCTGAGGCAAAATGTTCCTCCTCTGTGTCTCCTGCGTGTCGGCCTCTTGTACTGGGTAGCAAGTCATGGTCCCAGGCAGGGTGTTGGGTGTGAGTGGCCTGGCCAGGCTGCGTTCCTGCCCACTGGGGGAGGAAGAAGGGGAGAGCGGCTCCCTTTCGCCCTTCCTGCCCTGCAGTGAACAGGCACCGCTTCCTTCCTCCTCCCACCTCCAGGCGAGAACAGGCCTTTGCCTCCTGGCTGTTGTCCACCTCATGGTGACGATCTCCTGTTCCCTTACTCTCTCCTCTCTTAAATCTCTGGGCTTCTTAACAGGCTCAACTTTGAGCATAGATAGCCCTGAGCTTAGAAAAGCTGGCAGGAGAAGAAGGGTGCCCATGCAGTGCTGGGGGATGTCCCTGTGTTAGTCCTGTGGGGCAGACAGGCGTGATGGTCAAGCTTGCAGAGGCTCAATCAGGAGTAATCCCCCAAATCTTTGCTCTCATGACAAACGTTTTCTGTGCTTTTGGAACATGGCTGCAGTCCAGCGTCCCAGGCAAAGGCAGTGCTCGTTCACTGAGGGAACAGCCACAAAACCCATTTGCAGAGGTGCTTCCTCAGCATGTGAACTGGATACCTGGATTTTGCAATCGCAGCAGGTTTGCTCACAAGTGCAGGGTGGGAAGGCTGTGGCACATGTAAAACCAGTTTCTGCAGTTTGTGGGGTGAGAGCCGACTCCTGCTCCGGCCAGCCCCACGCCTGGGAAACCCCAGCTTGCCAGGTGTGGTGCAACAGGCAACAGCTTTGGGGTCTGTGTTTGCTGGCCCTTCCTTGCCGCACCTTCAATGGCTTGTTTCCCACATCAGCGGGTTTTGGGGAGGGCGGTCCCTGTGGTGAGCACAGGGGGTTCCCTCCTGGAAAAAAATGGTGCCAAGGGGTCACTGGGCCAGTTTGTCCCAGTCCCCCCAAAGACCTTGTACCCCCTAGAATCCTCCTGTGACTTCCACTCGTGCTTCACGCTCTTCAGAGCTCCTGCCTTCCCCATTGCTGCCGTTCACCACACTGTGTCACAGCCCTCACCTCCTCTAGCAGCTTTGGGCTTCTTGCTAGATAGAGAAAGAAGACCAATGTGTTTCCAGGCAGGGGAAGGAGAGCTTGGTTTGGGCTGGAGCTGCTCGGCAGTTCTGGTTTCTTCCTGCCAAGACTGTCACAGCAGAGGCCTGGTATTCACCGAGTACCCATGCTGGCTCTCCTTTGGGTGCTGCTGCACTCTGCAAGGACAGCGTTTCCCAATGTGCTGTGCCTTAACAATTAGTGTATCACAAACAAGCTTGGAGCATGGTACATGACACTATAACGTGCCTCTTCAAATGCATACTCACAGTGGGGACACCCCTCTGAAGCCCCTCGCTGAATGTCGTAGCCTTGTTGCTCAGTGTTTGGAGCCTCCAAGGGATTTGTTTGTAGTAGTTAGGGTGTTTGAAAACGTGGTGTATTCTGAGCAGTGAAGATTGTCTGGGTTAGGTTTGTTCGAACACTCATGACAGTTAGACTTGCTCTCGCCAAGCATCCAATGGAACCTTCGCTGCACTGGGAATGAAAAGGGAAAAGCTCCTGTAGCCTCTTGGGAGTTACTGGCTAGGAATTTCAGAAACTCTATAATAAATTACATCAACACTTTATTCACTTAATTGAAAATGTTTCTTTTGCACATTTGCAAAAAAGTGTAAAGCTTCACAGAGCTGTTGAGGGCTGAAAATAAGGAGGTGCTGGCAAAATGTAGGGGAGTTGCAGACCTTCCAGGAATAAAAAAGGCAGCCTTTTCTTTGATGCTGAAAATTCATTTATGCCATGTAGTAAACAATTTAGATTTTCACGTGAAAGCCACTCCAACTGCACTGCTATGTATTTTTCAGAATGGGGGTGTTTTTGCTGTTTCTTGTCGTGAGCTCTGAGTTTTCCATTTGGAAGCAGCAAGGAGTGTCTCGGTAGCTTTTCGGTGTGCTCGTCTAACCAATTCCTTCCTAGGAGAGCAGTGCTCAGCGCATGTCACACAGCTGCAGAACTGGTCAGGAAAGATCTGATTAAACACTTCTGCATGAAAAAGTGCCAGCTCGTCAAAATCCCAATTGTCTGCAGGAAAGAACTGGGCTCACTGAAACATTTTTGGGAAAATTTTTGTGACATGTGTGTACACGCACAGGGGTGTGTGTGTGATCCCATACTAGCCTGGTGCGAAGAATATGCATTTGATGGGGAAGAGATGGCTTTTCCTCTCGGGGGGAAAAGCTGGATTGGTTTGAACTTGAATTTGTAGGAGCATAGGGGACTTTTTTTTTCCCCGCAGACAAGGCTTTACAGTTAAAGGAAGAAGCGATAAAGCAAATGGTTTTCAGATGCTTTGGGGTTTTTCTATCTCATTTGCATTTTTAGTGAAAGTTGTTGAAGCTTTTCGATGGTGGTTGTGAGAGAAGAATTAAGGCAGTAACAATTTGATACAAAACACTAGGCTGTAGCTAAATATACAGTGTTGTGGTGGGCAGCGAGGGCTTACATCAAATCTCAAAGGTTTCCATCAAATCCTACCCACTTGTGGCCCCTCTGTGTTTGTAACTGGATTTCCTCACCCTCATTTTTACAAATCTGTGGTGACTTCCCTGTGAAGCACAAAGAGAACAGACAACATGAGGCCTCAACTGTGCGATGGAGTGGTCCCCTGAATTTGGTGACACTGAGGTGTTAAAATAAGAAGATGCCAAGAGGCGACTGGTCCTTGCCCAGAAGACTTGGATGCTTCTGGTCTGGAGACAGACCAGCATGCTCCCATGCTGGAGACAACAGAGCGGGTTTCCTTGGGCTTGCAGTTGTCTGGGAAGGAGTGAAACCTGACTGAAATTCTTCTTGTGGTTGTGGCTGTCCTCCTGTTGCTGTTTCTTGTGTGCTCTCATTGTCTAATGAGAGCTGGTTTCATGCTGTTGCCGTACCCTTGGGTGAGTTCGTAACAGTGCAAGGCTTGTGTGCAGCAGAGACAGCAATCCCAGACTGGGCAACCAGACAAAAATGGTAAAAATGCAATCAAGTATGGGATAAATTAGCAAATGCTAGGCGATAATTCACGGAGGGATGCGAGATGACTATTCAGAATAAGGGTTGTTTTGGAGAAAGTTAATTTTCCTTTTTGTAGTGCATGAGTAATCGTTTATTTAATGAGGATGAAAATGGGAAATGAAATTGGGCAAAGGTGGCATTACTTTCTGCAGGGTGAACCTCTGGGACTGCCTGCCACAAGATGCCAGGGATACTCAGAGCTTACCTGGACCCCCAGAGAGGTTAAATTATGTGAGTAGTGAGGTGCTGGACTACCGAAGTCCTCTTTACTTTTTTAAGTGGGTGAAATTAGAAGGGGCTTTTCCCCAGCAGCCCTTCCCCACAACCTTCCTCGTTATCCCTGTGTCCATGGACGACCTTTCCAGGGCTCTGGGCTGCACCACGTAGTCAGCTCCGCAAACCAGGTGAAGGATGGCCTGAGGAAGGTTCCTAGAAGAGGGAAGAAGGAGTAGGAGCAGTTAACACCTGCCGAGAGGCACAGATGTTTTCTTTTGCAGTTTCCCTTGCTGGTGGGAGGACGGACTCGGGACAGGGAAGATCTACTCTACCTGTGCTGTTCTCATCGGTGGTTGCTTCTCTGAGGACTTGGAAGGTTCCCTCCTGGCATGCCTTTGGACTTTTGATAAGCGCTACGTGTGGTGTGCTGTGCTGGCAAGTGACAAGACCATGGTCTCCCCTTTTGTTAGCAGGGAGCAGAGCAGGCAGGCTCTCCACAGGTAACAGCCCTGTGAATCAGGAGCATCATTGTACCACCTCCCCATCATGCTTAAGTGGGAAGCAGTTGCACAGAGGATGCATCCTGCGCTCTGGGATGTGCAGAGGGCTGCAGTCATCATGCCTGCCAGCTAAAAGGAAGGTGACATTGAGATACAGAGAGAGAAAAAAAAAAATTAGGCTGAGGGTCCTTTGGGCAGGCGATCTGCCCCATGGTTTGCTGAACTGTGATTTCACATGGCTCCGTGCGGAGTTCACATGATTAATTTGAGATGTTTAACCCTGTGCTGGGCCGCAGGTGAAGGCCACCGACGCTGTCTTCTTCTGTAGCAAAGAGTGTGCTGGGGAGCAAATCACTGGGCTCTGCTGGGCTGTATCCCAGGGCTGTCCTGCTGCTTTTCTCCCTGGGCACAAGTCAGCCCGCATCTTTGAAAACGGCACAGGACCTGTTGTAGGCATATCAGACAGAGAAAAAAAGTACAGGAAGGTGGACTACAATAGAAGGGTTGTCTGATAGGAAACCTCAGACAAATAAGTGCTCTTTTTTTCCCCAGGAAACGCAAACCAGTTCCATAAAACACTGAAAGATATGGGGCCACATTTTTCCAAGGGAAATGGCTGCCTGAAGAAGCTGATAGCTGGGAGTAGGATTTTTTTTTTCCCCCTTTTGTGTATGGAGAGACTATTGGAGGAGTAGCAGGATTTTTGCCAGGCAAGGGTTCAGGGCCATGGGTCTCCAGGACAGAGGAGGGAAATCCCAAGCTGGTGGCTCAGAGTAAGAGAAAGGAAATTTAAAATGATTTGTGCAGGGGCAAAAGGAGGAATCCCAGGTCACTGGTGGAAAAGAGAAAAAAAAAGAGACATGTAGGAGAGAGTCGTGGCTGCCTGGGGTATCTGCACTATCATCTCTGCCGACAAGAATGGGTTTTTTAACCCTGGAAAACCCCTGTGCTTTCGAGTAGGTGGCTGTACTGGAGGCTCACATGCTGTTGTGGTTTGCAGGGCGGGTATTTAGGAGCTCTCAGAAGCTGAGGGAGCTGCTTCCTCTCCTTTGGGTTTAGGTTTGTATTGATTTGTTTGTATTTGTTTCACTTGCAAGTTGTGTTTGTTTTTCATTCGGCAGGGATTAGTGGTTAGTGCTCTCGGCTGTCTTTTGGGATGTTTTCCAGCTCTTCTGACCTTATCTCCAAGCACAGATAAACCAGAGCAGTTGGGAACTCTGGGGAATTAGTTACTGATATCCGATTGCAGCAGGTCCAGACTGCATCCCTGTGAATCATCGATTTTTCTGAAGGAAAAAAAAAACAACAACCCCAAACAAACCGCCTCCTGCTCCTGAGCCCTGCAGGGGTCCCTCACAATTCAGATGCTTGTTCTTCCCATCTAGAAATGAACTTGAGCTGCAGATGGATCCATGTTCATGTTTGGAAATGTTCCTCTGTGTCCTGTTTAGCTTCCATCAGCAACTCCCCAGGGGATGCACCTGGATCTCTCCGGGGCTTTAGCTGTCCCCAAGCTCTGGTTTTGCTGCCGGCAGCTGGTGGCGCAAAGGCTTTTGCCCCAGCTCCACTGGTGGTGAGGGAGGTGTGGCTGTTTTAATGGAATCATAGAATAGTTTGGGTTGGAAGGGAACTTTAAAGGCCATCTAGTCCAACCCTTCATCATTTTTTTGTTCGCATCTTCTTCCCGGGCAGGGTCTAACTCATGAATCCTGGTCTGAATTGAAGAGTAAGGGGACAGTGTGCTGCAGTGGTGCTAGGACAGCCAAAAAAAGCGATGGACGGCTTCATCCTGTGCTTGAGTGGACCTTAATTTCACCATCTGTCCTACCCAGAGGGTTTTCCATCTCTTTGCTGCAGCTGGCTTCCCCCTGGGGCCTGGGACGCACATTTGGTGACAGTGAGGGGCTGGCGGGGGGGTGGGGATGGGGACAGGCGCCACTGTGGAAACAGGATCTTGCTAACCACATCCTCAGCACCGTGGGCTGCGGCTGGGGGGACGGGAGGACCCCAGACGGGGTTTTGCTGCCGTAGGTAGCAAAGATGCAACAGCACGAATCCCTGATGAGCTCTCCGGCGCCGACCTCCTCTGCTTGCAGTTGAAGGCGGATTTCAACGCCTCCAAAAAACCCGGTGGTGTGCGCAGCCCTTTGCAATTATGATTTTGTACCACAAGCTGTTTCCTGCCCCGAGCTGCTTTTATCTCGCATTGTTTTCCTTTCCAGGTGGGGCCGCGGGCTCCCCGCTGCTCGGCCTCCGGGGCTGCCTCCTCTGCCGGCTTACCGGCCGGGCTGCCGGCTGCAGCTTGCTGGCGTAGAGGCCACCTTTGTCTGCCAGCCCGTCCTCCCTCCTCCTCCTCCTGCCAGAGCTATTTCGGGAAACGGCAGCTGAGCCGGAGGATTGTTAATTGTTCGTCAAACCCCTTCCAACCCTGTTAGATCACATGCAGAGATTAGAGCACCCTGTCACACACCCTTTCCTCCGTCTCCCATATCCCCCTGTGACCTCCTAGAGATGGGGGGCAATGTTCTTTCTGTGAGCAGACAGACAGACAGATGGACGTGAGGCGTGTCCAAGTGTCTGGGATGCCGGCCCCACTGAGGAGCTGTGTGTATCCCGGAGATGCTGAGCTGTGGGTGTCCTGGAGATGCTCTGCTCAGAGGGGATCCCCAGCAGGGTCGTCCAGCAGCAGGAATGGGCTCTGGGTGCAGGCAGGAGCCCAGGGCAGGCAGGCAGACAAAGCCACCCCAGGCGCTGACCTCAGAAGCTGCCATGTGACTATGTGACTTTGCCTCCAACTTACTAAAGCATGACATCAGCCTGGGAGGGAGAGGCAGGGCTGCCACCAAAATACTGCCTGGCTTAAACGGGCTGCCTGTGTGCTGCTAGATGGGCTCTGCTTGCACTGTTGTCGGTCTCCTCCTGCCTTCATTTTGCACAGGTGCCCCCCACCCCAGGAGAGCAACCCCTTCCCATCTCTTTGCAAAGGGCATGACATGCAGGCAGGGTAGTGTCAGGGCAGGGCTTTGGTGCCCTGGGATTAACATGCACCCACGGTTGTGCCTGACACCAGGTGCAGTGTTGGTGGGTGAAACTGGTGCTACTGGGCAGGAGCTCTGATGGCGTGCATCTCTGCTCCTTGCTGCTGGCTCCCAAAGTCCCCTCTCTGAGCGCTAATAGGGATGAGAGACCGCTCTGTACCTGTCACCATCATCCTTATCCTTGGCCAGGGCAGCTGAGAGGCTGCTGATCCACCTGTTCCTAGACAGGGTAGGTAGCCAAAACCTGGTGACCAGAGAGAAATGGTGGTGCACACCATGGGGGTGAGGTGGTGAGCAGCAGAACAGGTCGGTCTGCTCGTATCCAGACATCTTTCCTCAGCAGAGCTCTTACGCCGTGTCTCCTCCACCTGTGTTCCCCTTTTTCAGCCGGTAGGGTGGCTTTGCACCGCTGCTCTTCATCCAAGTTGGGAGTGTACGCAGCTGAGATTTATCAAACCTGGCTTTATCCTTCTAACCAGGGTCATCTCTGCTGAGGATGAAGGTGCCTGGATCCTGCAAACCAGTCCCAGAGCAACATGCCTGGTGACGGACAAGCCATTTTGTGGTGGCACAACCGAAAGCCGTGCCATGGAGGGGACACCAGTGACGGGCAGACGTGCCGGCTGCGGGCGAGGAGGCATGACTGCAGTCCCAAACATCCCAGCCCAGACCTGCCCTGGCTGGTTAGACTGACCTGAGGGCTTAGGCCAGGGTGTTACCTGCTCTCTGAGGCACAAGGAGCAGGTTTGGCGAGTCTGGAAACCCTTGGTTCCCACCATTGGGGCTCGCGTCCCTCTGGCCTCCCATGCCGGGCGTGGGGGTGACAGCCCCATGCTCTGCAGCCGGGAGAGGCTCAGCCAGGTGTGGGCAAAGGTAAAGCTGGGACCGGCTGCTTTGGCTGGTGTTTTGACTGAGGTTGAGCGTGCTCCAGTCTCATTGTTCAAGATGGAGCGTGACAGGTTTGTGCAAGAGGAGGTGGACATTTTGAGATGTCACCCACCAGCTTGACATGCTGTTGTGTTCAATATCCAGAAAGTGGCATTTGAGGTTTTCCAGCTATGCTCAAGCAGGAGAAGAACATGAGTTTGGTCCGTGTGTGGGGGTTTTGGGAGGAAAGCTCCTGCTGTGTCAACTAGATGTGGCTGAATCTTCACCTGTTTTTTGTTACTGCTGGGACCAGCCACCCCCTTGTTCTTCCAGTGAGCCAGGACATGGTGGCAGATCATGCCAATAAAACATCACAGCAGGCCATGGCTTTCCCTTTTGGGGGGTCTGCAGATGAATCCCTTGGAAAATAAAAGAGATAGAAGCAGGTTGCTGTGTGTCAGCTGGAATGGAAACCGATACTCCAGGGCAGCACATTGAACTTCCTTAATTTTGGGCCCTTTCACTTCTCGCCTTTTTGCAGGTGGTGATTGGTCCTGGGTGGGAGAAGGAGGGTCCCTTCTCCAGGCCCAAAAACATCCCCCAGCTTGCCCAGTGCAAGAGCCGTGTGGAGCTTTCTCACACGCTTCCCCGGTGCCCAGAGCTGCGTCTGCGGGTGGTGGGTTGTCCCCTGTGGTCCCCAGCCACCAGGCTGGCCCCGCCACCAGTTTTCATAGCTCCAGCAGAGCAAGGTTTCAGTTCCCAAACAAAGTCCTCCAGGCTGCCATGGCCCTCATCACCCCCGGAGATGCTGATGGCCTGTTGTCCTCCCCCATCCACCCTTACAGCCCTCCCAATCCCCTTTGTGGATGTTCCTCATTTACCCTGGGCTTTCTGCAGCCTTCACCACCAGCGCCCGGGAGCGGATCTCAGCCTGGCAGCTGGGCAGGGATGCCTTTCTGCTCAACGTCACGGCAGATTTTCCTTGAAGTACTCAAAGGTACACTACCCCGTGCAGCCAACACCAACACCAGTTGCTTCTCTAACGCGACATGTCAGAGACGGGTGCTGAAATTGGGGGAAACGTTTTTAAAATGCAGAAAACAAGGGTTACTTTTCATTTGTGGTGGTTGTGGTGTGTTTGTTTGGGTTTTTTTTTCCCCTCAGAAATGTTTTAGTTGTTTTGGCCAAAATTCCTGCTGCTGCCTGTTATCAGATCAGGCAAATTTGGAGTGCGGTGGAGCCGGGGTGCTGCAGAACTGGGGTGCTGCTGCAGCGCTGCCGGCAGGAGGGCCCCACCAGCAGCCGTGCGCTGGCGTTGCCGCTTTAAGAGCCCTCTCCGCGGGGCGAGTGTTCGAACCCGCTCCCCTGCCTCGCCATTGGCCGGCGCGGGCGCGCGGAGGCCAGCCGGCGGTTGGAGCGGCCGGCGGGGCGCCCTGATTGGCCGGGGCGGGGGCGGTATAAAGGGTGGCCGGGCGCGTGGGCTCGCCTCAGTCGGCGGCGCGAAGGAGCAGCGCGCGGAGCAGCGTTGCGGGCGGAGGCGGCAGGCGCGGCGCGGCTTCCCCTCGGTCCCGATCCCCACGGCCCGGCGCCCACCCCCGCCTCGTCCCCCATGGAGTTCAAGCTGGAGGCGCACCGCATCGTCAGCATCTCGCTGGGCAAGATCTACAGCGCCCGGGGCCAGCGCGGCGGCCTCAAACTGCACAAGAACCTTCTGGTGTCGCTGGTGTTGCGCAGCGCCCGGCAAGTCTACCTGAGCGAGCCGGGCTGCCCGCCTGAGCCTCCCCCCGCCGCCTGCGGGCCCCCCGAGGAGCAGCCGCCGCCCTGCACCACCGCTTGGGCGGCCGGAGAGCCGCCGCCGCCGCCTCCGCAGGACGAGGCGGCCAGGGCCGGCCCGCGGCTGCCGGGTGCGGACTGCGAAGGCCCCCGGCCGCGGCGCTGTTGCTGCGGCTGCAGCTGCTGCTGCTGCGCGGCGGGCGGCGAAGCGACCCGCGGGGACTGCGCCACTGCCACCGCTGTGACCTCGCTGCCACACTGCCCTCGGAAGCGGAGCGCCGGTGAGCGGGGCCAGGCGGGCTCCCCGGTGAAGAAGCCACGCCGCGAGGTGGAGGAGTCGCCGTCGCCGGGCGAGCAAGAGGACATGGAGACGGGCAACGTGGCCAGCCTCATCAGCATCTTCGGCTCCAGCTTCTCGGGACTGCTCAGCAAGGAGCCCAAGGGCCGGCGGCGGGCGCCTCTTGAAGGCGGCGAGGCGACGACGACACCCGCCGAGGCGGCGGCCGAGCCGGGACAGATTTGCTGTGACGAGCCGGTGCTGCGGACCCTCAACCCCTGGAGCACGGCCATCGTGGCCTTCTGATGCGCGGCTCGCAGAGACTCGTCCCCGCTCCGCCGCGGGGAGGGGGGGGCCTGGCGGACAGACGGGCAGCCGGACCCAGAGGTGACACCTCCGCGCTCCTCCCACACCCCGGCCCGCCGGAGGAGGGCGGGCAGCGCCGCGGGGCTCCGGCGGGTCCCGGTGCCGTGCCGCTGCCCCGCCGCACGGGAAGAGCACCGGCAGCACTTCCCTTCCCCGCCCGCCGCCGGCACCACGGGCCCCGTCTGCCGGCACCCGCCCTGGGAGCGCCCCCGGCCCTGCCCTCCCGGAATTCCCCTTGCCGGCAGGGCCGCCGCCCGCCCCGGCGCCCGGGGGGAGACTCCTCGGCTGGTGCCGGCAGCGGGGGCACTCCCACCGGGTAATATTTTAAGCTTGGAAAGTATTAAGTTTATTAAATAAAGTCTCTATTTTGGAAAGGTTTAGGTCAGAAATATTACATGGTGCTTTTAAAAAGTGTTTATTGAGAGAAACGAAGTTTACAGATGCTCTGACGGAAAGTCCTTGAGCCTGTTCGTTAGGCTTGGTAACTCCCGGTCTTTGTTGTATAAAGGCTTGGGGCTCCCGTAGGGATTTTTGTACAGTGTTCTCCTTCAGTGATGTATCTTGTTTTGTATAAAATGTAATTCTACGTGTACAACACGTATTAAATATTTTCAACTGTATAAGTCTAGTCCCTGTTTGTGCCCCCGCTTGGCTCGGGGTGGGAGGAGGAGGAGGGCCGGGGAGCAGGGCAGGCAGCAGCCAGGGTGTGGTTGCTGCATGTCTGTGGCTGGATCCACCCTGCCTCGCCGGAGGCTCGGGGTGGGTCGGAGTCCAGCTCCTCTGGGAGCTGGGAAGAAGGGGAACTTGTGTCAGGGCAACTGGAGCCCTTCCCAGGAACTGCTGCTTACAGCCTCTTCCCAGGGCTAGAGCTGCTGTGGCGTTTGAGGTCTTGCTCAGATAGTCCCTCCCGTGCAGAGTCACTCTGGGGGAGGAAAGTGATTGCTAAATCCCAGAAGAGCAGCTGCGCAGTCTTGGCCTTGTGGCACAACCAGACGAGGGTTGGCCTCTGGCTCCTTGCTCAAAGCTTTGGGCTGGGGGCTGCCAGTGGATCCTGCCTGGGTGGAGGTTGTGCTCACAGCCAGCTGCTGCTCTGCCAGAGGGATTTCTCAGTGCCTTCTGTTTGCTGTTACTTGCAGAATAGTTACAATGATGACTATCACAGCACTTTTTTTTTTTTTTTTTTTTTCATTATCAGTGTAACTGGGTTAAAGTTCCTGCTCTAAGGAGTGAGGAGGAAAGTTTGGCCTCAGCTTCACAGTGACTGTGGAGAGCCCCAAGGTGTTGTAATTAGACTGAATTGTGGGGGAAACTTTTTTTTCCCCTCTGCTTCTTGCTGGAAGAATCACTAAAGGCTTCTCTGCTCCTAATTAATGAACTTTTCAACTGTGGTTTGCATCTCTTGTGAATCAAGGAAGATGTTTGTGTGCTGGGATATCTGGCCAAACCTTGGGGGTCCGGCTAAGGTGGGAGGGCTGGGGGGTGGTGTGGGAGACGAGTGATGGCCAACGTGAAGCTTTCTGCTCTTTGCTTTCCGTGGTGTGGCTGGAATAGGCCCCACATTGGGAGGCAGTGCTGTCCCTTACTGGGAGCACTGGGCTGGGGTTTACACTTGGTTTCTGTGAGAGATGGCTGGTCTGAGACAGCTTAGAGGCAGCTGTACAAGTTTGTAGCTCCCTGTTCTTCCATAAAAATGAAAGTCCTACCATCTCAATTTTCTTGATAATTGCACTTAATGGTGACATACAATTTTAGTCTGGTAGACAATACCAAGGAAGTTGCATGTGATGAGACATTTCTTTCCACTTGATGACCTTTGGGAGGTGACAGTCCCTGCTTCACTTGTACAAGTGCTTTCCAGGAGAACCTACAGTCCAAGGGTTGGGCTGTCAGATGGGAGGTGAGGTCACCTTGGGACCTCTCCAGGAAGAGGAGAACAGAGGGAGGAGGAAGGTGGCTACAGAGGACTGTCCCCAGCTCTCCTCCTGCTCCCTTGCAGAAGAAGGTCCTGCTCTGAAGACATGAGCTGCTGATGTGGGTCTGAAGCTGGGCTGGGGGATGGAAATGACCTCCTGCTCCTGTACAAGCACGGCTTTCTTCTCAAGGTGAGGCACCACTGCAGTCCTGCTCCAAGTTCACAAACAGCATCTCTGTGGAAGCAGATGGTTTTGCCCAGGGCTTGCTGTCAGCTCCCAAGCACTGAAATGTGATGGAGGCACTCCTGGGGAGTTGAGGGGGAGCAGCTTGCTCTATCTAATGATTTTCTGGGCGTCCAACTGCTGGAAGAACATCTGGTCCAGTGGGTTTGTGTGGCTGTGGTGTTCTTGTGCACACAAGACCCAACCTCCCTTTGGCACAGATACCCAGCAGCACTCATATCTATTTTATTGTCCAGAGAGGAGTTGTGCAATGCCTTAATTGCTGTTGGCTTCTGAAAATACAACAAAGACAGCTCAGACGTGCCAGCGCAGCTCCCTCTGGCTGGCATGACCTTTCCGTGGAGCTGAGGCAGAGCAAGTTCTGTCTTACTGGCTGGTAACCACAGTGCCGTGTTCCCAAAAAACTCAGTCCATATCCCTTGGCTGCCGGAGCCGTCTCTGCTGTGCCAGTATGGTTCCTGTAGCTGTGTTTTTGTAATGTGTGGGGTTTGCCCCCCAGGATGCACATGTCCCCAGGGAGTCAAAGTGGCTGCTGCTGAGGGGGCTGGGAAAAATAACTGAGATGAGGGAGCTGCCAGTGAGCTTTGGCTCGATATAGAGGGGTCTGCACCGCTGCTGGGAAATGAGTCTCAAAAAACACCAGTAATAATGATGCTGATACTTTTGGAATCAACTTTTCTTGTTTATTTCCTTCCCTTAAAAAAAAATTTAAAAAAATTTTTAAAAAAATTCCTATAATCACTTTTACCTAAACAGGGTCTGTTTTCCTTAATTAATCTGTTCCATCCTGCTGCTTCAACCCCTGGACTTTTCCTTCTGCTCGCAGTGCTGCCTTTCAATTGCCGCAGAGTTGAGGGTGACGGGGTGGGACAGCAGAGCAAGGAAGGGGGAACGAGCTGGAGGAGCATCCGACGACCCAAACCTGCTTCCCAGGCTGATGCCGATGCAGGGGAAAAATACATAAATAAGCCAGATAAAAATAAAAGCTTCCATCGCTTGGAAGAGAGGATGACTCCTATGGAAACTACCTCATGGGGTCGAGGAGGATATGACTTCATAGCAAAATGGCAGGATCCTCACCTTCCTATAATAGCAATGAGCTGTCGGAAGTGTTTGCCTGGGCTGCTGCGATCCCCGCAGATCAGATTAGGTCCCCTGAGAGAGGAGAGGTGCTGGGAAAATCCCTCGGCACAGCCAGAGGGTGGGATAGATGCTGGAAGCGTGGCTACCCAGGTGATGTTTGGGCAGGGTGGCGAACGGCAGGCTTTTACTTTTCCCCTGCTCTAATCAGCCAGGAGTGATTGCTGTTTGTATATGAGCCGTGGCTCGCATCGGGGATACCTTCTGGAGAGTGGGAATGATTTAAAACTGGCTCTTGCCAATAAAGGAGTGTTAATGGTGTGAATCATCTCAGCCTTTAAAGGGATGGACGGACGTCTGGCCCGGGACAGGCGCCAGGCAGGGGCTGGAGGAAGCCGCAGGGCTGGGAGCCGAGGGGCCAGGGCTCACAGGAGGCTCCGGATTTCTCTCCCGACGCTCTTGTTCCCTCCTGGCCTGATGCGACCTGGCGTTACCCCCACCCGTCCCTCCTCTCCTGGGGCAGGGGAGGAAGGCTCTGCACACTCATCGCTGCAGAATCCTGTGTCAGCGCTCAGGAATCCGGCGAGCTGCGGGGAGGGAGGGAGGCCAGCGCCGCGGGGCTGCGCGCCTGCGGGGGCCTCTCCTCGCCTGGGGAGCTGGGGGAGGCACGGGAGCGGCCCTGGGGTGGGGAGAGCATGATTTGCGCAGTGCTAAACCCCAGAGCAAAGGGTTTTGGGTGAGAGGGAGGGCTGCAGAAGTCCTGCGGCGCAGTACTTCTTGCTTAAATGATGGCTCCGAAGGCTGATGAGAGAGAGGCACGTCTGGATCCTCGCGCCGCTGTGGGGCTCGCATCTGTCTCCAATGTACTGTGCTTGCCGGCGATGCTCTGCCAATACATATTTAGGGTGGGTGGAGGGAGCCCCCCCAAAGGTCCCCAGCGGGCCGGGCAAGGCGAGGGCTGTGTGGGGTGTTTGCAGAGGAGCGCGGGCTCGTCCTTGCTGCTCCCCCCGGGCAGGGACAGGCTCGGTGTTTGCCTGGGCAGGGTGCTCCCGGCCCGGGGGGGTTGCGCAGCGGGAGGGGGAGGGCGGTGAAGTTTGCTGGCAGGGCTGAGCCCGCTGGCGAGGCTCACAGAAAACCCCAGGGCTTCTTCCAAGGAGCGTCCAAGCGCCTTTGCAAGGCAGAGAGGGGGGGTGGCTGATGGGGGTAGAAAGCGCTTGGAAGATGCCCTGAGCTGCCTTGGCACGGAGGGATCCCAAGAGAGGAGAGCTTTTCCAGGCCAGCACAGGTCCTGGAGGCAGGGTCAGCGCCAGGCGAGCGCCGAGACGCGGTAACAAACACAAACAACTCCGTTCTCCTGGTCTTCTGGTTATGATTTCTGCTCCCGATGTGCAAACCCTGCAGGGCCCCCCCCTCCCCTCCTTCTCCCCAGCTGGACGAGGGCTGGCCTGGCCGCCGTAATGAAATGCAGAACTGCTTGGGAGAGCAGGCAGGGGGGAAGGCTCTGTTTGAGGTTTTGTGCCTCTGGTTGCCTCTGGCCCTCTCTCCCAGCGGGGTGATTTATTGGTGATGGAGCCTGGGGAGAGGGGGAGGGAAGGGCTTGGAGCGCAGATGAATAGTCAGTTGTCATGTATTTCCCAAGCACTCATGCGAGGTAGAGGGGAAAACAAGAGAAGAGGAAGGCACATTGCCTGGGCAGGGGCTGTAGAGCATCGTTTACTAGAGCTGAGCTCTCCTGAGCTTGTCCTGTTTGCTCTGAGCTTTGCACACCAAAGGACTTTGTGGTGGATGCGTTCTCCCTCCATCCCAATTTCCCCACCAGCTGCATGGCTGGAGGCACTGGCAGGCTGCGACCTGCCTGGCTGCAGATGCATTTGCTGCCTGCAGCTACCCCAGCTCAGCCCAGCCTTTCCTTTAAGCCAGGCTTTAGGCTCCGCTGTGTTGCTGTGGCACCTCCGGCAGCGAGCTCTCCTTCCAGTGCGGGATGCTCCAGTGTGCCACCGCGTTGCAGAGTGACATCCTGCTCAGGAGAAGCAGGCTGGGCTGCCTGTTTTTCACGCTCACTGCTCTGGTTGGGAACATGTGTGGTTTCATAGGGGGAAGGTCTCCTCCTCCTCCTCGCCTCTGCTGACAGCGTCTGACCTCAGCTGTCGTCCCTGGTGGTGCAGGGGATTAATCTGAGCCTCGGGACAGGTTGAGGCATGTCCAAGGCGGAGGAGAGCTTCATGCGTACAGACACAGAGGAAGGAACAATAACAGTTCCCAGGGAAATATTTTCCTGCTGCTTTTCCTGGCAGCGAGCAGAGCGGGAGAAAAAGACCTCGCTATAAATTGCTTGCAGGAGAAGCATCAGCCGAGGCGTCGCCTCTGACACCCACTGCCCGCCAAGCTCCAGGGTGCACGGAGCCAGCTCAGAGCGTTTAAAAAGCAAAGGGAACCTCCCCACCCCAGAGCCGCAAGGCGAGGTCTGCCGCTGGACTCTGCCCTTTGCCTGCTCCGGCCTCAGCTGCCCTCCTCCTCCTCCTCCTGCTGCTGTTTGCTTTGGCAAACCCTGTGCTCTGTCTGTGGCCCTGGGTCAAGCAAAGCAGGGAAAGGAGAAGAGGGAGGGAAATGGAGAAGTCAATGGGTGGATGAGACACGCTGGCCCTGCTGAGAAGGGCAGGAAGGACGTGGCTGGCTCGGAAATCTGGGAAAGGCAGGAAAGGGGAGCGAAAGCAGGAAGGAGGGAGCATGTCCGGAGTGGGATGCAGAGGTGGGAGCCCCAATACTAAACCAGGTTTGGTCTGTGGGAGTCCCAAGGGTACCCTGTTCTCCCCCCTGAGTAAACAGAGGGATGCAGGCACCATGGCACAGGCAGCAGTGACATCCCCCACACATCCCTCATGGATTAGGGGATCCCAGCCAGAGCGTGGCCGGAGCATCACTAGAAAAGAGGGGGATGAAGCGGCTATTTCACCAGCAGGAGGCAAAGAAATCTCTGCTGGCCACGTCCCCCTCAGCTCCCCAGGTTTATTCCTGCAAACCTGCTCACCGAGCAGCTCAGGTGCGCTCACCATCCCAGCTCCCTCCATCCCATGGTGTGCCGGGGGTGGTGGGACCATGGGGCGATGAAAGCGCCGAGTCAGAAGCTGGGGTGGGAGGCAGGTTTGCCCCTGTGGCGCAGTGCTGGGGGCACCGAGCATCCCTGCCTCGCACGGCCGGGCAGAGGGGAACCATGGCAGCAGCACAGTGTTATGTCTCCATGGCAATGCGCTGGTAATATTAAGACAAGAGGGATTTATGTATTGTTTTCACCTAGTACCAGCCCAGGGCAGCACTTTACAGGAGCCAGAGCGCAACATCAACAAGCAGCAATAGTCCTGTGGAGATGGGGGGACGTGCGAGGGGCAATGGGTCACCCTCACCTCTCTGGAACAAGTGTGAAACAACGGGACCCCAATCTCACCCCTGCCCCAGGCCTGAACATATTGGCAGCCCCCAGGGCAAGGGTGCAGGCTGGACAGGGGGTGGCCAAACTCATGTTTGCAGCCCCGCTTGCTCTGGGGGGAATATTTGAGTCTGTGGTCCCTTGGCACAGTGGAGAGGCTGGGAGAAGCAACATATGGAGGAAGGCACAGCTCCCGTGGGAAGGCGGGACAGATGGAAAGACGGACAGGGGAAGGAGCTGGGTCTTTTTTTTTTTCTCTCCCCACCTTGTCCTTACTGAGGTTCCCCAGGGAGAATTGATGAATTTTGTGCTAAAAAGCCAATTTGTACGCAAATGGCTGGGGCTGCACACACCTCCTGCTCGACCTTGTCCCGGGCAGTGCCCCATGTGTGCTGGGCTCGCCGAAATTCCCTCCCTGGAAAGGGCAATGGAGCGAGTGTTTGCCGTCAGCTCAGGAGAGTGTGACGTGATGTCCCTGGTCGGTGGCCAGGCAGGGAGGGACTGGCCGCCCTGGGTTAGAGTGGTGGCACGGGGCTGATTGGTGCTGGGAGAGCACCAGGAGACATTTTACAGGGGGTGTGTGTGGGGGTTCATATCTAAGCAGGAGGGAGGGCTGTTAAAAATAAACAAGTTGACAAGTGGCAGGAGGAAGGAGCCACCTCTTGTGTCCCCATGTCCCTCCCTGGGGACAAGAGGTGTCGCCCGATGAGCCTAGCACCGAGCCAGGCTCTGATCCCAGCCCTGCCGTGGTGGCATGGTCGGTTCTGTCCCAGGTCACCTCAGCTCCTTGCACCCCTGATCACAGCCTGCTCCTTCCCTCCCAGCTCACAGTGGAAGCCCTGGTGACCCTGGCCATGGATGTGCACTGGAAAAGTGTCACCTTCACAGGCTGGCAAAAAAAAAGAAGGAGAAAAACTATCACTGTTTTCAAGGCGCCTCCTGGCTTTTCCTGGCACAGACGGGTGCTTGGAGAGCACTGGTGATGCTGTTCTCTGCCCGTGGCAGTGTGACCCCCCAACCTAAGGAGCTGCCCTACCCCAAACCCTGCTGCTTTGGGGATGTGGTCGATGTTCAGGGATCTGTTCCTGAGAGGTCTCCAGCTAAGGTGGTTCTACCTAAAACCAGCAGCATCAATGCAGCTGCTCAGATCAGGGGGTTTTGTGTCTGTAAGGGCTGATGAGAACACATGCTCAGGTCTGGCCAGGTAAGGTACAACATGCTGCTATCGTTTACCAGGGCTGGTGGCCTCCAGCTTGTCCCCACAAGTTCCTACATCATGATTCATGTCTCCTCCTAAAGACCAGCATGAGTGTGCATGGAAATCAGGGTGAATTCCTTTGGTTGTGCCAGGAGCGGGAGATTCATCTTCCTCTCTCCTCCTCCTGCTCCTCTGCCCTGCGAGTTCCCACGGTGGCAGCCCAAGAGGCACTTATCTCCGGGGATGGGTGCGTGGGAACAAGGGCACTGCCCCGTCCGTCATCAGATATGCTTCAAAGCTCTTGATCTGGTGGGAGGAATTGCGGGTGACAGCCTGGTGCCTCCTGAAGTGTGGTGGCCAGCTCATTTTGTAAGTGGATTCGTTAATGCTGAAGGGTATGTCTGTGCTTTGGGGGCAGGTTCGGTCCCCTAGGAAAGTTGGGCTCAGCCCCTCCAGCCATGGGCAGCGTGGGATGCAGCTCACCCAGGAAAGAGAGGTTTCAGGAAGAAACAAAAAAAAAGATTACTATTTCCAGTGCTGTCACAAGCACACAGATATCATCAGAGCCTTTGGGTGTCATCCTTGGTGACTGTCCCTCTGCTGCCTGCCAAGCCCTCGCTGAGAAGATGTGGGGAAAAGACACCACCTAACTGGAAGCAGGCTGTAAATAAGCTTCGCTTGTTCCCTTTCCTTGTACAGCAAAGCCCTCTCGTGGAGGCCGGCAGCAGCTTGCCAGGGAAAGCTGGCTGCTGTGACATGCTGCTGCTTCCCAGGGACACCCAGTCCAGTCGTCTCCTGGGGACACCGTCCCCTGGGGTGCCATGGGCAGTTATCACCAGGACTGTGCCATGGCCACAGCCTGAGAGCACAAGGGACAGACTCAAATGTGCTGTTGCACCCCTGAACTGCCCGTCAGCTTTATACGTCTGTGTTTCAGCTTGTGGGGAGTCTCAGTTTTTTTCCAGGGAGATGCTGAACCTGCTCTCTTGGCTCTCTTAGGAGATGCTCAGCACCTTGTGGGCTGACCGTGTCCATCAATGTGTGCCTTAGAAAATGGGAATTGTTGTGACTTTGGCTTTTAAGGACACTCCAAGACCCACCCGCGAGTCTGTAGCATCTGTCACTGGGGTCTGTGGCACCGGGTGGG
Organism: Nesoenas mayeri; assembly: GCF_963082525.1. Classification (NCBI taxonomy): domain Eukaryota; kingdom Metazoa; phylum Chordata; class Aves; order Columbiformes; family Columbidae; genus Nesoenas; species Nesoenas mayeri. The sequence continues at coordinate 28,411,718 of NC_137554.1, read as the reverse complement.
ACAATGTGAGCTTGCTCTGGGGCTGGTGCTACCTGGTTCTGCTCCAGCCCCCCTGTGCATTGCCGTGTCCTTGGCATGGATAAGTCCCTGGGGCTGACAGTGGATGGTGTCAACCTACGTTCCTTCTGGAGGTGTGAGGCTCTGTGAGAGAGCTGCCACAGCAGCGGGTGGCTCTGCATTACCCTGCCTGCCCTGGCAGAGCCCTTGTCCTGTCCCCTAAGCCATCGCTATCCCAAGGTGACACCTGAACCTTAATTTACTGCAGCGTATCTTGGTTCACCTGGGAGCATCACGGTTAACAGTGCCATGTGTCCCCTGGGCTGCCCATGCCAGGGGTGAGCAATGTCCCATTGCTCGGGAACTCTGCTCCTGCGCTCAGCCCAGGTCACCCGCCTGCAGGGAAACCATCTCCCTCAATTCATCCTGGAGACATCCCAGGCCAGGCTGCACGGGGTCTGAGCAACCTGATTTGGGTGAAGATGTCCCTGCCAGTGGCAATGGGTTGTACTGGATAAACTTTAAAGGTCCCTTCCAACCCAAATCATCCTATGATTCTATACAGCCTTTTTGTCTCTTTAAATCCTTTAGAGATGAACCATTGCTTCAACTGCAGAGCTGGCTAGATGATGGCAATAGTCCTAAGTGTCCTCACCTGGGTTTTCCACCCACACCCTATATTTAAGCTCAACTCAGGGCTCTCAGTTCCCAGCTGGAGTGCCTGTGGGGTGCTGGGCTGTCCTGCTCATCTCATTTTGGGGTTCTCTCTTGGCCCTGCCTGATGCTCGAAGACAGGGAGCGTGGTCAGATTGAAACAGCATCTCCTGCCCTGCTTACAGCTGAGGATGTGGAATTCAGGTGTTTGATTCTGCAAAGTGCAGGGTGTGGGGCTGGTGGGTTCTGTGCTGAGTTCGGGGGTGTTTCCCACATGCCATGCTGTTGAAGTTGGGGTCCTGTGACTGCTGTAGCGTGTGGTGCTGATTGTAGAGCAGGGTCCTTTGCCTGGCTGTATACAGCATTTAAGTGTCTGGAGCAGTAAACAAGTAGCTCTAAAGGATTTTTTGCATTTTATTTGGAGGCACCACTTAATGGTCACCTTGCATATATCACCCCTTTGTAACCCCTGCACCAAGTCCTGATTTAATTCCAGTGCAAGTAATTGCCTCCTGCTGCCATCAAATGCCTCCTCTTTCCTCTCCTGTACTCCCTGTGAGGGGCGTATTTTCCAACCAGAACCCCCTTTGTTTGTGACCTCCCACCCCAGTCTTGGCTCTTTTATGGTGGTGACCGAGGGGTGCCCTTTTTCTTGGGGGGCACCGATATCTTGTGTCTATGAAAACCCATTGAATCCCCAGGAACTGTGTTTTTTTCTTTGCACTGCCCAAGCGCTTGATTCCCTTTGTCCTGACTGACTTTAATTCCCCTCACTGGGTATGTTTAAGTAATTTTCTTGTACTTCTAGTTACACAAAAATTGTTATGCCAGTTGCATTTAAGTGGTACAGTCGCCACCTCCTCGCCTGGGGGCTGATGGCAGGCTGTGTAAATATTTGGTGTTTTTGCTCAACTGACAGCAGCCTTTTGGTTTCTGCAGCCCACCTTGGCTGCTGGTGCGCTGCATGCTGTGGCCTTGAGCACGGTGCCAGCAGGGGCTTGTTCCTTGGTCTCCACGGGTGGCTCTGGGGGCTGACTTACACCCCATCATAAATATCACTGGTGAAGATGGGGTGCGTTTGTGTGTGAGAGAAGCGAAGTGATGCATGGTCTGGCTGCAACAGTGACCAAGAGCAGGTGATTTTTGCCAGGTGGGTAGGACTTTGGGGGACCGGCGAGGCTGGTTTCTGGTGGGCTGTGGAGGGGAAGCAGGGTTGTCTGTGAGCTCTGTCTCCAGTGGAGCATCCCCTTTACCCACCACAGGTGTTTTTGCTCAGAGCTGGGGGTCCTGCAGCCCCTGGGTGCCATGTGCCTGGCCATGTCCCCTCATCCTGTGAACGTGCGATGTGTTTCCTCCGTGGCCAAGCCGGCAGATGGGGCTCCTGCCCAGGGTGAGCTGCTCTGGAGGAGGAGGCTGGAGAGCTAGGCATCCCTGGGCAGGCAGCGCTGGCCGTGACCCAGGGACGCTTCCTGGCCCCCTGTCCCTCATAAAAGGAATTTTTTGATCTGTTGCAAAGGCTTTTTTGTTGTTGTTGTTTTGTTTTTTTTTTTTTCTTCTTCCTCTTAATTATGTCACAACAGCTGAACTCATCATTTCCTCGAGGGTTTTCTCGCGGTGCTGAGCCTTGTCACACACATGGTCACTTGGGATGAAGGAGTCCCAACCTCTGCTCAACTTCACCTCCCATGACCCAAACCCCACTGCTGAGCTGCTCCTGGCCATGCAGGGGGAGGATCTGGGGTGAGGGGATGTTTGGGAGACCATTTTCCCCTTGGAGAGGGGATCCTCATGGTGGGGTTGCACCAGGTATGCAGTGAGTTGCAAGGTCTCAGTGCCATGGGGTTGGTGTCTCCAACCTTGGAAGTGTCATTAGAGGCTGAGCTCTAGGTGGGACGAGGTCAGAGGACAGGCACATGGCCCCATTATCTCCTGGGCAGGCTCTGCCAGCACTGGAGCATGGGTTTGCTGTCTGTTTGGCATCTTCTCCTCAACCTTTTTTTACACTCAGAGTGGCCTCCAGCCAGGCACTTGTGATGGTCTTGAGGTCAGGAGGATCCTGTGGCTGGAGGCTCACACCCCACAGTGTCCACCCTGTGCCTGAGCACCCTTGTGCTGCTCTCCCTGCTGTGGCCATCTGGGATGTCCTACCAGCAGCCACCACCCAGTACCCAAAGCCGTCTCCTGGCACCGTGCTCTCAGACCTTTCCCTTTGCAATCCAGGACTCCAGTTGTTCCAGGGTCTCCCTGCTCCTCTCTCTGCCAGACCCTGTCACCCTCCCACCCCTTGGCACCTGTCCCTCTGCGAGCACCCAGACACAGCATTTATTTTAATTGTTCAGCAACATCTCCTCCTCTGAGTGATAAATTACCCTCTGCCATCTCCAAAGTAATAAAATAAAAACCTCACGGGCATGGAATGAGTTGACTGAAATTAATGATTTTCTTGTTGTCTTGCTCGAGCTGTAAAACAGCCTCTTCCAGCCACTGTCATTCCTGGCTCCTCAGTGTTCTTGTCCTGCTCTGCAGCTCCCTGGGGAGGTTTCTGTTTGCCAGGGACTTGGTGTCTTGAGGAACAGCTGGTTGCATCTGTGTCAGGGGCACCTGGGGCCACCAGACAGCTGGGAGATGGTCATTAGTGTCATTAGCTGCTCTGCTGTCTAGAAGAAGAAAATCACTTGTGGTCCAGAGAGGGTGTGTGGGAATTACTTGGTTTTGGGCTCTGTGGGATCTGTGGTACTTCAGCTGGAAGCAGCAGGGGCCAGGTAGACAATCAGGGGGACTCCTTGTGGCAGGGTGGTGTGAATACTTTAAAAAAAACCCTTATAAGCTCGAGGTGTGGTCAAAAAGACCACAGAGGGCTATTCAATAGAAACACTCGCCCTGCTGAACCTGGGAGAGCATTTTGGGGCAGCACTTCTGTGTGCTTATCCCATTCTCATCCACTTCTCCAAGCCTGCCGGCTGTGGCAGGAGGTGGGGTGATGAGTTAGGCTTGGTCTTAGGCACAGTCCAGCTGCCCTTCTGGGTCTGAGGATGTTGGGTCCACTATTCTGGTCACACTGCTAGCATTGATTTGGGGCTTGACAGGGGCTTGTCTTTGTGCTCTGAGAGCTGGGAGGTCATCAGAGGTGAGGGCATTGCCCCACATTGGGCTGAGGAGGCTGGGGACTATCTTGCTGATTCTGCAAATAAGAAGCAACTCATCATTTTCATTAGCTAAGTGCAGATTAAAGGCTCCTGGTGATGACATTAGGATGTGATTAGGTGTATTAGAGGAGGTTTATGCCGTTCTGAAGCATATAGAGGATGGGATGCAGAGCAAGGTGGGCTCTCAGTGACTCACTAGCCCATCCCCACTATGTGCCACATCTTGGTGCCAGGCCGTGGGAGAGCCAAATCCTTCTCTCGACTAGTTTTGCAGACAGAAGGCTATTTTTCTTGCTGAGGGTTTCTCCTGGCTGGCAGTGGTTGCAGTGAATTTGAGCAGTCATTTTTCACATCTGCTGGGGATGACAGACGCTGCCTTGCATGGCAAACTTGGGGACTCCCTCCAAAAAATATCTGGGCAGGTCTGCCTTCCTCCTCCACTGGGTCTGAGCTGGGACAGGCTGCTCGTGGAGATCCTCAGGACTGCGGAGCACTGGCAGCTTTGTGATTTGATTGAAGATTCCCCTTAGAAATAATGGGTGGCTGAGAGGGGCTGAGCAGCTCTGCCCAACATGGGTCTGAGGGAAGGAATCCTGTGCAATATGTCTTCCTGCTCTCAAGATACTGTTATTTGCTCTCCATGGTGGGTACAGAAGCCAGCAGCAGGAGGTTTTAGCCTGGAAAGGCAACCCCCCTCTCCCTTATCCCAGCCCTGCAAATAAAAGCTTGATGTAGCAATTTTCCTCTCTCTGTCTGCACTCCCCAGCTGTGATCAGAAAACAGCTGGAGCAGGAACCAAATTGCTCCATGGAGGCAATTTTAGGTACTTTTTTTTCCTGATTTTTTTTTTTGGCATGTGGATATTCAGAGATTCTGTCCAAGTACTTGCTGGGGCTGCATCCCAGCCCCACCAGTTCTCTGGAGAGCAGCCCTGTGCTGGGCGCGATGTCTCAGGGTGAGGGAAGTCACACACCCACGCACTGGGAACACTGGTGTTGGACTGAGAACACTGGTGTTGAGCTGGGAATGCAATGCACTGAGAGTAGGCTGCTTACCTGGGAGGTTTTGGCCATTTTAGGCTGCAGACCTCCTGTCCACAGGTATGATAAGGTCCACTTGCACTGCAAGGTAGTGGAAGTGGCCTGAAAATAAACGTAGGTATAAAGAAAGGTGGAAATAAAGAGCAGGACTGCAGAGTGGCCCATGTGCTGGAGGTGGACATCATGACCTTCCGTGGGTGGGAGGGACCCTGCTCTGAAGTTTGTCCCTGTGTGACTCCTGGGCCCACAGCCCAGCTCTTGGGGTGACTTGTGGCCCCAGGTATGGCTATTGGAACACAAAAGAGTTGCTACTTCTCCTTGGTTCCCCTCTGTTTTGACAATAGCACCCAAGACCTGAGCCCCTGGGCAGCAGCTCCCTGGTGGACACCCCTGTGGAAAGCCAGCAGAGCAGACCACCCTGAGGGATGTCTCTTCCAACCTCGGACAGCATGGATGCTCTTCACTCTACATGTGGCTGTTGCTTTGTTTGCAGCTCCATTGCGTCTCTGCTCTCAATTAGCTGTGCGCTGATGAATCCCACAGGTTAATTGCATATTGTATCTAAAAAACAAAAGAGAAGATCTGTCTATTGTTCCAAACTCATTGTGCTTTGGTATGAATTCAGGGCTGTTGTTTTCATCGGCTTTTGTTACAGCGGAGACAGCAGAACCACTCTGAGCTCCCTACCTCTCATCCCGCTATTGCTGGCTTCCATCTCCCTGCTCTTCTGTCTCACCATGGCTGGGAGCTCTGTGGTCACCTGTTGGTCTGATGCCATGGTCCTCTCCTTGCATGTCCCCCATGGAGCTGGGACAAGCGGTGTGCCAATCCTACCTAAAGCTGGGGCTTCCCCCAGCACCAGTTGGGCCATGCTGGAGCTGATCTCACCACAGCATCTCTGGGCTCTTAATGCCACCAGATGCTTGGGCTGGTCCCCAGTTCTGAATTTTGGGTGTGCTGAGTATCTGTCACTTATTTCTCTTTTGTACTGGAGGTCCTCATTGGTTTCTGATGGATGAATTCACTTTATGGCTTAGGAGGCTGCTGATTTGGTTTTCTTAACCTCTTGTTGAAGGAGTTTTGGGCTGAAGCATTTGACAAATTAAGATAAACTGCAATATTCTGTTTTTCTTGGGATTCTTGCTGTAAACTATCTGCAGCTTGAAGAAACAGTTCCAATGGAGAAGGCTTTCTGGTATATGTCTGTTGTGGGTTCTCCTAAGGGCTTGTAAAATCCTGCTTTCATGATTAAATTTGCTTTTGTTGCTGTAACGAAACTGTTCTACAGTTATTTGCATGCCTCTTAAAGGGGGAGGTGACACCTGCTATGACATGATCTTCTAATGCCGTGGTGTGAACTCCCTTTGTAACTGAGAAACTGGACTTTTTGGGGGACATAGCTGTCTATGGAGCAGGGCAGAAATTATTTTGGTTGGTGCCTGCGGCACGGGAAGGCTGCAGACTGCCTCATGATGGGTATGGGAGGAGCTAGGGGGAGCATATATTTAGGGGAGGTGAATGAAAATTCAGGTTGCATCCATTTTGCTGCCTTTGAGCTGACAAAACAGTTTTTCTCCGTTAGAAAATCTCAGCACTTCAGCACTCGGCTGTCTCAGATGGCAGATGAAAGGTGATTATTCAGTATGGAAACCCTGAGTTGCACTTTGGAGTGCTCCTAGCATTGGAATCCTTGTGTTCCCAGATGCATCGAAGTGATCTGAAATGCTGGACTTCAGCAAACTGCAGCTCAGAGCTGTATCTCCCTCAGCAGCACTGTTGATGGGAGGGAGGTTGTCTGGTGGCTCGTCCCTGGGTGATGCTGGGGCAGAGAAATGCAGCTTCATTTGCCATCACAAACCTTCACTTCCCTCCTAGGCTTGCACTAAAGACCCCCAGACAGATCAGAAATGTGGCCCTGGGGGTACCTGAGGCAGTATCTGCTGTTGAGATGAGAAGGGGTTTGTCTTTCCTGGGCTCCTACAACCTTGGAGGGGTCTTGGTCCCCAAAAGGACTTTGTAACCTTAATGCTCCATTTGCAAACAGAGCTTAGAGCTTTTGCAAGCTCTGCCTTGCTCTGTGCTCTTTCCATTTGCAGGGGAGCGAGGAGGGACAGCCCGGGAGTCCCAAAAGAGCTGATGCCAAAGCCTTCCCCCACTGTGCTGCATCCCCAGTCTGTGGGCAGAGGCTTTTAATGGAATTTCGGATGGTGATGGCTGCATCCATCTGCCTTTCAGCGGTAGCACAATGTCCTTTCACTGTCTGTGCTTGCCAGGCTTTCTGCTGCTTTGGGGTGTCCCTCTTGGCTCGTTGTTCTGGCAGCATCTCCTCACAGGGAGTAATTAGCTCTATGCTGGAACAGTCAATATTGTAGCTGCAGTAAATGGAGGGGAGCATGATGCTGCCATGTGCCATTGTGGGGGGATGAGACCCCTCCAGGGGAACTGGCCAGGCTACTCCTCTCTGCTGGTCATAATTACAGGCTGGCTTGGCAGGAGATCCTGTGGGAAGGATCACTCCCAGGGAGGAGGAAATAGCAGGAGAGTCATGGCTTTCCCTGCAAATGAGGCACCTCAGGGCTCGGAAGAAGCTATTCTTCACTGTGGTGATGCCCTGGTCCCAGCCTAGGGGTGAGCTGGGGTTGGGAAATCACCTTTCGGGCTTGGAAGATATTTTTCCCAAAGCAATGGGCTGTCTGGTGGCCCTAAGGGCTTGTGGCAGCCTCATCCAGGGAGGGCTGTGATATGCTAAAATGACTCACCCTCCAGGAACATATGGGACTGAAAGGCTGTGTTTAGAGCCATAGGGGCTGTAAGAGATGAGCAGGAGAGGTCTGGCTTGGGGCTATAGCTGCCTTGTGGAAACTAAGTGGGCTCTGGACCCTGCTAAAGCCACCCAAGGGGTTTGTTTCTCCATCACATGGTCTCGGGAACATCGGCACAGCACTGTTGCTGTCAGTTGAAAATACGGAGAGAAAAAGTACCCCCCTTGGTGTTCATTGCAGAGCGGGGAAGAAAAAGGAAATGAATGTTCTCCTTGGGCTTTTTCTGAGGGGATAAGAGAAATAACAGGAGCAGGAAAAGCCAGGAGAGGAAGTGATTCATATGTTTAATTCACCCTCCAGTTCCTATTATCACTTTTTATTTGTGCTACACGGCGGTGTTCGGAGACCCCAGCTGAGATCAGTGCCCCACATCTGCAGCTGCTGCTTTGCCTGCAGTGAGGAGGATGATGAGCATCCTTCATCTGCAGGGAAACCAGGCCATGGGGTGGGGAAATGGCTCTGCTGGCTGAGTAGGAGCTGTGCTGAGCTTTCCTCCTTATTTCTTTAAAGAAATGAGCAGTGGAGAGGGAAAGTGATTCCCTGGGGGGACATGCTTTGCTATAAATTGCTCTCCATCCCTGGATGCTTCTGTTACATTTGGGGCCATCCTTGGCTTTTTCCATCACATCTATTGGGCTCATGACAAACATCTCGGTCTTCTGCTGGCCTAAATCTCAAAGGTTTGTGTTTGGGAGCTCTAGTAGTTGTATCTCAGGTCTCGCCAGGTTGAGTGGCTGGGAAGTTGCCTGGCAGCAGGAGGGCAGCTGCACCCCAGGTATGTGAGCGCAGGCTTCAGAGCAAGAGAAGTACATGATGTGCTCTTCATAACTGGTATCAGGCACTGGGGGAAAGGGATGGAGCTCAAAAAAAAACCCCACGAGGCAATGCCTTGTGGGGCAAACATTTGTTTAACCCTCTGCTGCTGGCGCTGAAGTAGTTTGCCACTGAACAGAGATGGCAAGAAATGAAGGGCATTTGTATCCTACAGACAGCAAGGTAGGTCCTTCTGTGGCAGCAGGCTGGAGATGGGTTTTGCTGGGGTTTGGGGACAGAAACCCCTCAAGTGGGGCTGAAGCCCTGGGGATGTCCTTACCAGGGGTGGCTCTAACACCTTGGAGCTGGTGAGGCTCAGCAATTTCACAGTAGGTGGTTGCTTGCTTACAATGAAATGGAAAGTTTGAGCAGTCTTGTGCAAAACAAGTCTAGTATAGTGTATTCATCAAGATAGTGCAAGAAGGGATTTTTTTATTATGTAGCAAACAGTATTTCCTTTAAAGGAGCCTGTATCTGCCTCCTAGACACCCTTTTGTGCTTAGCCTGGGTTGCTGCATGTTCCTCTGCAAGGCTGGTGCTTTGCAAACAAAATCCCCAAGGGCTGCAGTGCAGGCAGGTAATGCACAGTCACCTGGAAGAGCAAAACTTGTTACAGGCTCTAACATGTTCCTGGGGCAGGTAGGAGAAGCGCGGGAACTTACAAGGTAGCAGTTTTGCCTGTTATATAGCATGAGTGATGGTACTGAGGCTGCTAGTGGCAATGAGCCATGCGGTCCCCAAGGGCAGGGCTCATTGCTGAGCCCTGCATCCAGCACATCCTTCCACTCTGGAGAACAGCTGGGAAGAAGAAGCTGGTCTAGGCTCTTACAGCTCAGGGGGAGGCAAACACAACCCAGTTTGAAGGGACGCCACCTCCATGTGAGCACAGCGAAACCTTTAATGGGATCCAGTGAGCCATGATATCAATTCTTGTTTGCTAAGCAGACATGCTGTTCTGCTTAGCATCAGCATCGTATGGCCTATCCTAAATAAGGATTTATTTTGCAATTATCTGGGTTGGGATTAAGTGGATGATCTTTCCGAATACAGGGAGCGATGGGCTCACTGAACGGCTGTCGCTGGTGCCAGCCTGCGCTGCTCGGGTACCGGCAGCCCCGTGTTCGGAGGTGCCTGGTCTCGCCAGGGTGTTTAAGCAGTTTCCCAGCAACAGTTTCCTCAGCTCCTTGCTGCCTTCAGCTGCAACTGCCCAAATGTGAGCTGCAAGGGAACGTGTGTGGGGAGAAACAGGCAGCGGAGCAAACTGGCTCAATCTTCTGAAATCCTGGGATTAAAAGCTGAAGCTTCTCACTGCGTTCCTCCAAGCAAAGCCATCAGCTCTTCCCTTTTTATTATTTTCTTTTTTGTGTGTGTGACAGCTGAGTCTGATGTGTGTTTTCTACTGTTTCTTTGGCTCTCAGCTTTTCCTTCTCCATACCCTCTTTACCCATGGGAGTGCTGTTTCCATATGAAGTGGTGCAGGCAGTCTTGGGTATCTCCTCTATGGGGGGACCCCAGGGAAATATGGAGCAGCTTTCTGCTGGGGTGAGTCCAGCCTGGGTGACGTGGGGAAGGCAGGAAAGGGAGGTGAGTGCAGAGGGACCCATCTGGGCTGAGCTCTTGAGAGCAAGTTAATTTTCCCCTTGTTCCATTGCTCAATCCAGGTCTGTATGTCTACATTTTAAAAACAATACAGTAACTCCTAGTGCCCATCAGCTGGGTAACAGCCTGTGCTCAAAGCTGATACCTGTAGGCACCCATCATTTCTGTATCTCCCTCACCCTCTTAAAATCTTAATACATGTAGTTTTGGGACTGCAGATGCCCCCTAAGCACAATAATCTTTAAATGTGGACTTCGTCACACCAGCCTTGTCCTAGAGTAGCATGTATATGTTAGTTCTGCCTGGGTGGTGTTCAGTGCCCATGAACAAACTTGGCTATTGCCCATCTGCCTGTCCATGGCTGGAAGCAGCATGCTCTTGCACTTTTCCATATCATTTAGCCAGGTGAAAGCAGATAATGTATCAGTTACCTTGTGCCCTGCTGATACCCTGGCTGGGGCAGCAGGCTTTCCACCCCTCCTAGGAAGTCCCAGTTGGCCCTGGGCTGCCCTGATAGCACAGCCCGGTATCCTGCTGGCCACTGGAAAATGCTTGGGACCTGGCCTGGCATACTGGCTGCTAGCTGGGGAAAACTATGGTGCCTATGTGCCATTGCAGCTGCAGGCTAATGCTTTTTCCCAGGGGTTACCAGCTTCCTCTGGATTTAGCAGAATGGTCTGGATATAAAGTTCCCCAAAGTCCCCTCATTTCTACTGACAGGCATACTGGGAGAGCTGTATTAAACCTGATAAGAGCTGGCTTGGAGATCCCAGCTTTCATAAATACAGCTGCTTCTGTAATGCTTTAACATTACAGATTACGATGCTGCTCCAGCAAGCAGAAGGATGAGAGGGATGTATAATAGCTGTGGTTTGGGATATGTGCCGGTTTAATGTGAGCAGCCTGGGGATTAGATGGGAGCACTGGGAATGACGGCTATGGCTGTGCATCTCCTTGCCCATCGCTCCCCTCCTGCTCCTGTCTGGATGACCAAACCCACCCCCTGCTCCAGCACCCTGCTTAGCACAGAGGTGGCACACAGGATTTGCATTCATGGAGACTGCATATGATTTGCCTAAAGTTGAGGTCTTTGGGGCTAAAATACTAATTTCCTTCTAACAGGAGTAGGGATATAGCAGAGACTTTGTAAGATACCTTTCTAAGAGGTAATATGGAAACGTACATCCCCAGAAGCCTTGACTGTCCCACCAGGAGTGCGATGCAGAGAGAAAAGGTCTGTTCGGTGTAGAGAAGAGACCTGCTCAGTTACTGAGATTAGAGATGAGCTGCATCAGGAGGAGAGATATGCCAAAAAAACCTAGTCAGTGTTATATGCTCTTTCCCCGTTGCTTGTATGTGTCTCTGGGTGCCTCCTGCAGCGATATGTCCTTCCTGCCTGCTGGCAGGAGGATCTTGTTTGGCTCTGTTTAGATGTTATTTCACTAATATTGTTGTTTGTTGAGTGTTGGAGCTGTGCCTCACAGCCTGAGCAACCCTGGGGAGTGCTGGCTGCCAGCATGGGCAAGATCAGCCCCCGGGACATCCCCAATGAGTAGGCTGGGCACATTAAGTGCTTGGCTGGGTGTATTTGGGACAGGGGTATCGTGTGGCTTTTGAGTTTCATGTAGTTCCCTGGTCTGGAAGTTGGGGTGAAGATCAGCCTGTGCCTGACTGCTGCTTCTGCACAGGCTAGGGACAGAAGAAAAATGGGAGGGATAAAGGCAGATTGGACAACTTGCAGCATCCTCCATCCTGCTCTTTCTATGGGCTGGATGTTACCATGAGCCCCAGAAGATCCTGTTCATCCTCTGCTACCCTACAAACTTAGATCAGAGAAGGCAGAACTGTTAAACATTGACCTTTTTTTCTTTTTTTTGAGCTAAACCCAGGTTTAATTCGTAGCAGATTATGCCAAACTTGCTGCTTACTGCAACTGAAGAAGATACTGAATCCCCCTTCATCTGCTGTTTTATGAGTACGAGTACATACAATGTTGAGTCAAGAATTTCAGCAGGACTGGCTGAGGGCTTCTGGTAGTGGTGGCTGACACTATGCCAGTTTTGGGGACGGTGAGGATTGCAATGCTTGCCTTGTGCACCAGGTGACTGGAGCATGTCAGCCTATCAACATCTGAACTTGGTTGAAGAAACATTGAATGGCTGAGCCTTGTCTTGCCCATGGACTTGAAGGTGTCAGTCAACAGGTGGTCAGAGAAAATGAGCCATAACGAGCTAACTTGGTGTTGCTCATTACATTACAAAGATAATACTTGAAAGTAATGATTTACGAGTTATGCTTGGCTTGAATAGGAATTATATTAGCAGACCTCGAAGTGGTTAACCAGTCCAGATGCTGAAGTTGAGAGCAATGCCACTGGACTGCCCACCCTGGGGATTCTGTCTTCTCTCCAAACCCACTGGATCCAGCTGCAGCTTTTGGATACAGAGCAGGGATGGGTCTGGGGAGTTACCTTGCTGTAGGTACGAGCTGTGGGAGTAGGTGAAGAGGTAACTGGGCAGCATCTTTGGTCTAGTGCAGCACTGACACCCCAGAACACTTGTTTGGGTCGTTTTTCCTGCCATATGTGGACACCAAAGGGCTTTGCAGAACAACCGGCTATTGCAGGGAGCTAATTGATTTTTCCATCGGATCCTCGGGTCTTTTTTTGTGAGTGAAATGACTAAAACGCAGCCACAGGCTTCCCAGTAAACAATGAGCAGTTGGTTTCGCATGGCTCCCTGTCAAAAATCCCAAACTGGAAAGGCAGGAAAACAAACAATCAGATCAGAAAGAAATGGGTTTTTGGCACAGATTCCCTCCGTGTTGACTGGGCTGTGAGACAGACCCTGACAAATAGCTCAGACTTTAGTCAAATACCTCAGATGTGGGTAAAGTGGGGGGTGAAATGGATAAAATGTTCATGTGCTTAAATCCAGGCGCCCGCAGTTGGAGAAGAGCAAACCAAGGGTTGGGGTCTCTGTGTGCTTTCCAGATGGCAGATATATTTTAAACTCAAGAGGCGTAGTTATACCCTGGGTACTGAAGCAGAACAAGTGCCAGGAACATGTTTCAGTTAAAAGACAGGAGTTTGGAAATTGAGAGTGGCACTTGGTCTGTAACCAGAATATAAACTTGGGGTCTGAGGTGGAGCAGCAGCAGGGCAAAGGCATCTCCTCTGCGGGCTCAGCTTTCCCAGTGACAGGTTGGGACCACTGCCTTTCTGCTCATTAACCTAATTGACAAAAATTGTCCACAGCATCTGGTGGGGGGGGGAATTTCCTGCTATTTTTTCTTGCAGTTTGCAATAGCTGATGGGTGAATGAGTTGTGTATTGTTTTTGAGTATCCTATTCAGAGCGCAGCTTCCTTGCGATTCAGCTGCCCAGAAGTGTGGTCCCAAAAATGAAGAGGTCCGTGCTTTCGCCTGCCTCCCACTGCACTCTGTTATTTATCTTTTTGAAATTTCTGTTACTGAAAAGCATTTTCCAGGGAGGATTGTTTCGTTTTGGAGAAGTTCCTGCTTTGGGCAAGTTTAGTCTCACTTTACATAAACACGCTAAGACTTAATCCATTTCTTCCTCTTTCAGGTCTTGTTACAGTGCTCATATTGTTGAGAGAGTGTAAATATCATTAAAGATGTTTCAAGTTTTATGGGCTTTCCTGTTAAGCAGAACTGTGTATTTTGGCATATGCAGGCGCTGGGGAGCAAACCTTAATGAAGGCATCAGGGATAGCATTTGGCATTTACTAGAAGGTGCATTTATTTTACTTTGTTTTTTTTCCCCTCTCTGAGGCAGTTTCACAGGTTTCTGTGAGTTTACCAACCATAGAAGTCATGCAGCGACCCTCACCCAACTCCTCTTCCCTATGGCAATTGCAACGTCCTCTCTCCAGGAGAGCAGAACTTGCTCACCATGGAGGTCTGGTGGGTCTCTCCAGTTCTCAGTACTTGATGGGACCAGCAGACAGCTGCCCTTGTTTAAAATACACGTGTGTATTTAGCAAAGTCTCCATCCCAGCAGAGGACAGCCACTGGAAGGGCTAAATACACACTGCTCCTTTGTTTTTAAAGATGCCTTCAGCTGACCTGTGCTTCGTGTCCTCTTGTCTCTTTAGCTGTGTTTAAAATACATGTGTGCATATTTGGTAGAAAAATACGCAGGTCAACTTGAAAGCGATGAGCATGAAACTCAATAAATGAGATGTGTGTCTAGGAAAACAAGGAACTGGACTTTTGGACCCAAATTAGACGAGTCAGCTCTACAGGTAGGGATGGCCCAGGAGAGTGCAGGGTGGTACCACACCATTAATTTCCCCTGGGATGCAGGGGGTGGGTGATGTCCTCCTGTCAGGAGATCTGCCAGCTGCAGCTTCCATGGGAGGGGAGCTGGTATCTGCATGGTGGTTCCTGATGTGCTGTGGGTCCTAAGCACAGGACAGACAGATAAATGTGGGACAGAAGCTGGGCTCTCTCTTGCAGGCACCGTGGGCGTTGCAGTAGGTGGAGGAAGAAATCCTGGGTGGTCTGTAGCACCCCCCAAAAAGCCGCTGGTCCCCTCATGCTTGATAGGAATCAGTGTAAATCTACCTTGAACCAGCCACTGAGTACTTGTAAAAAAAAAAGGGGGGGGGGGGAAGGAGCATATCTTGCAAGGGGCTTCAAACCCTTCCCCTATCTTAGAATGGGAGCTGCCTTACTCAGCCCATTCCTCGTTGGGGTTTGTCTGATCTGCTCTCAAATCCTAGCAGCTCCCCAGATGTCTATCCTGAAGCTTAAATAATCTTTGGTACCAAGTTTTCTTTTCTTTTTCTTGATGTCTACTTTATAATTTACAGCCCATTTCTTCTTGTCCTGTTCCCTGTGGGTTTGCAGCACAATTTATTTCCCACAACCTTTTACATAATTGAAGACTCTCATGTCTCTTCTGCCTTCTGATTTCCAGTCTAGACAAACCTAGTTCTTTTGGGCTTTTTTTGTTGTTGTTGTTTTTCAACAGGTTGTGTTTTGCTGCCCTTTGTGCTCTCTCTTTGCTGCCCTCTGAACTGTCTCCAATTAGTTCACATCTGAAGTGGTTTTGGTTGTACCTGTGGGGAAGAGGAGGAGAAAAACTAGTTAGGCTTTTGTTCTGTGGGGAAGGAAAGCAATATTAAATAGCCAGAGGTCCTCAGGGTTACTCTACACAGTGCTGCTATATGGGAATAAGAAGGTAGGATGAGAACAGTGAAAATAGATCAAGTCTGGGTAATGTCTGCAAGTAAAATGGTGCTGGGTTTGGGTGATGGGCTTGGGTGTCTCTGAGTGCTGCCATGAAGCTCAGGATTGGGCAAAGTTGGATGTTCTGGGGTATAAAAGATGCTAATTTCTGCTTAGCTGGACTCTGCAACTCTTTTTTTGGTTCTTTCCAGCCAGCACCTGGGGCTGGAATCCTGCACCCTGCGTGCTTGCCTTGCCTTTGCACAACCGAGGGAAGCTCCTGTGAGCCACCAAAGCTCATGGGGAGACCCACCTGTGGGTGGATGCTGCTGCCTCTGCCGCTCGCTCCCCCCGGATGACAGCAGCTCGGTGCTGGGATGTCAGCACTGCTCCTGACGCCGTCGCTTCATATTTCATTCCTGTCTAGCTGGGTGGTGGGAGGAGACGCTCCGCTTTGTCTCGGTGCCGATCAGGGTTTGTCTTTTCTTTCGGGATGGGGAAGCTGATCTGCGTTTGTGTCTAAGCATCTGTGGGGCTGGCAGAATTATGCACGAAATGAGTTCTCAGGGAGAGCCTTGCTTCTCCTCCCTCTCGCTGCACTAACTGGGAGCTGCCGTGCCTTGGCGCTTACCAGGGAATGCAGAAGGGCTGTGCGGAGCTGTGGGAATGGGGAGATGATGGAGATGGGCGATGAATGAACCCTCAGAGTTCAATTACCCCCAGCTCCCACCACGAGCAGGTAACCATGGAGACATCTGAATCCAAGGCATCACCAGTCCCCGAGTAACTGTGTGTGTGTATATATGTATGTATATATATATATATATATAATTTAAATAAAAGCCCTGGGCTTGTCACTGAGAAAGCTGTCTCGGTGTGTTCGTGCTAGCTGCTGTGCTGGGGTCATCTGAGTTGCAGGGAGGCTGTGCAGGGCAGGATTTGGGGGCATGGTGCATGCAGGGCTGTGTGTCAGATGGTGTTAAAACTGCTTCTTGCGGGGGGCAGAAAGGTATAGTGTTAAAGGGAGCATTTGCATCCCTACCAGTGCCAGCTTGTAGCAATAATATAGGAGACATGGTGAAGAATGGGGTTTCTGATGTGTGTGGGCGCTCTGGCAGCGTCTTTTCCCTTCCGTACATGCCAGAATGGCCTTGGTTGGGCTGGATTTGGTATTTTGGTGTGCAACGTCCTGGCAGTTAGTTGAGGGATTTCTATGCGTCCCAAAGAACATGAGTACTTGCAGGTTGCAGTTGCAATACTTGTTGCAGTATTTGCACACTCCCTGTGCCTCTTCCCAGAGGTGCTGTGGCAGGAGCACACTCAGAGTGTGTGAATGAACTTGAGTGCTGAAAGAGATGTTTAAATGAAGCACTTGTCTCCAGAATTTTCTTCCTTTAGCTTCATTCAGACTTAGGGATGAAGGTTTTAAAGAGACAGCACCCAGGCTGGGTGGCATAAGTGGAGGAGGTGGCTGGGAGCCTGGTTCTGCTGCTTCCCCAGCCCTGGAGATGCCAGTAAAGCATCACAGAGCAGTGTAGTGTCTTTGCCAAGCAAAAGTAACACAACCTTCTCCCAAAGAGTCTGCTGTCCTGGCTCTCCAGGGTGATGTGTACCCACAGTGTTATTTGTAGCTGCCCCACAGGGCTGAGTATGTGCTGAGGCAGGGGCTGTGTGCCATGGGGCAGCATGTGCTGGGACTCGGGGCAAACATTAGGACAGGGACAGATTTGGGACAGCGTTAGCAACCCTGCTGGCGCCCAGTCCTGGAAGCTTCTGAAGTTCAGGATGCTTCTGGGTACTGCCAAGTGGCACAGATTTGCTGGGATCCTTTCCAGTGTGGTGGAAGGAAAGGGAAGACCTGGAGGGGCACTGGGATGTCAGGGCATCTTGCCCACCCAAACAACCCCCTGCTTGAGGCTGCGGTGGGCTGTGTCTCAGAAAAGCCAGATTTTGGGGACTTTTGTGCAAACCAGCTTGGCTTGTACTGAGCTGTGTCATGCTAAGGTAGAATATAAAAATAGCTGTGTGCTGCTGTAGTCCAGCAGCCCCTTGGCAGCATTGCTGGGCAGCTGTGGCAGTGCTGTGGGTCTCCTTGACCGAAATACAGAGAGCCTGTGTCACCTCCAGCTCTTCTACCCTGCACCGTCAGGTCCAATTGTCCATGGGTGCTGTCCAGGAAGGCAAAATGGAGCCCAGGTAGGAGAAGTGGGGATGCACTTCTGCAAACGTGATTTAAGAAGAGGCCTTGGATGCTGTGGGGTAAATCTCTGGCTGATATGGAGGATCGTGTCCCTCCATGTCTCTCCTCCCCACAGCTCCCCATGCTTTGGGTGCTGGTAAGGGGAGATCTTGTACTGGAGAAGGGTAGGGAGCACAGAGTTATATTTTTGTGTGGATATGTGGTGGTTGGAAGTCTTGTGCTTGCTTTCGTTTGGGAAGAGCTGTGGAGCTGTGGCCCAGGAGCAAGGTGTGTGCAGAAAGGGGGAGACCTGGGCTGCTAAACAGGGCTTGGGGAACACCAACACTGGCTAGCAGGGCAATGTGGGGGTCCTTCTCCAGCAGTCCCCAGCGTGGGACCAAGATAGTCAAATCAAACGAAGGAGCTGGGGTGTAGGTTTCTGGGTGCTGCTGCTGGGCAGGTGGCTGATCCCGGGGTGGGCAGAAACGTGGCTGTTTGCTCGGTTGTGCAACCTATTCTTATTGCCAGCGGTGTATGCGTGTGCAAGCGGGGAGGGTGTATGTGTGTGCAAGGGGGGTTGCCTGGACGGTTCCTGCTCTGTTTTGGCGGAGCTCGGCTCTTTCCCTCCTTTGTTATCCCCCGTCTGCCCCCTCTGGTATATGTGCGAGTTCCCTTTTCTCCGATTGTCAGAAATTTCTTTTCCACTGTGTAGGCAGGAGACAGATTTTAACTGTCTCTATTTTCTCCTTTTTTTTTTGTATTTCGTTTTATCCCCCCTCCCCCTTTCCTCTCGCGTTCCTCCCTTCCCTGCTCCTCCTGTCTCTCCCTTCCTCCCTCCTTCCCCTCCCTCCCCCCGGCTCTTTTTCTCCCTTTCTATTCGAAATAATGTCTGTGGAATAATATCCCGACCTCGCCCAGCTCTCCTGCCGGAGCCATGCCTTTATTGCCAGGTAAGCGGTGGCCGGCGGCGGTGGTGGCCCTGGGGACCTGCCACCCCTTCTCCCAAAGTAGACAAACCCTGTCGCCGTGGGGACATCGTGTGTGTGTTTCCGCGCCCCCCCCTACTCGCTGCTACCTGTTGGAGACGGCAGTCCCCGCCAGTTGGGGCTGTCTCCATCCTCCTCCTCCTCTCTTTGAGCCATTCGGTCTCCTCTCCCTTCTCCGACGGCTTTTGTCTCCTCCTGCCCGCCGGGGATGCGCCGAGCCCCGGGCGCACGTTGCGCCCTCGCTTCGGGGAAGGAAAACAGGGGAAGGAGCCGGTGGCAAGCGGCGGAGAGAGGTGGGCTGGGGGTGCCGGGGAGCTCCCCTCCTTCTACGGGAGGATGGGGCTGCGCTTTGGGAGGGGACCCCAAGTTTGAAGCGCGACTCCCCGTTTCGCTCCTTCCCGAGGGTTTCTCGGCGCTGGGGCTCGGCCGTGGCGGGGAAAGCAGCTCTGCCCTGACAAAGTTTTTATTAAGGTAGCCTAGGAGCCGTGGGAGTACCGGCGCTTCGCTTAAGGTGGTTCTCCGGCCGGGGGCAGGGGGGCCGGGGGCAGCCGGTGGGACCCCGGGCGGTGCGGCCGGGCTGCGACTCCGGGGCCGGGCTCAGCTGGTGGGGCTGGGGGTCCCGCTGCCCTCAGGGAAAGTGAAGAGGGACAGTCTGTGTCGGGGGGCTGCCCTGCATGAGGTGGGGTGAACAAAAGGTGGGTTGAGGGTGTAAGCCCACATTTCTCGCCCTGCTTTGGGCATCCGAGAGTTCTGAGTGCCCTGGAGAGCCCTTGCTGGGGTGCAGGTGGTGGGCTGGTGCAGCTCCAGTCCCCCTCTGCCAGCCCACAGCCTCCCAAATTTGCAGGGTCTTCTCGGGAGTGTGCAGACAGTGTGAGTGCCCCTAGCAGCCTCCTCTGCCAGCCCCGGGCACCCCATGTTTTGTGTTGTCTCCACTTTCTGTGGGTCTGGGTGCTGCTCCTAAGTTTGGTCACTGCCTGGGTGTTGGTGATGGCAGTGATGAATGAGTGGTCTCCAAAATCGGGGTTTGTTTGCCTTATTCCTGCAGCTCTCCCAGCTGCTCTTGCGTTGCACAGTGTGTGTTTCGGTGCTTGGGCTCCTGCTGTCTCTCTGCACGGCTGGAGGGATTCCAGGGGTAACTCTGCCCTATAATCCTGAACACACAAGTACTACTTGTAACCTGGACCACCCTGCTTTCCCCCATGGGCTGTATCCCCTTGAGTGGGTGATCTTATCCTGCTTTCAATGCTGATGCCAGGCCAGGCTGGATCCGCGCTGCAGATGGAGAGGTCTGGACTCAGGATGCCGTGGGATGTGGTGACACTCTCGGCTGGTCCGGATCCACGGCCAGGGCTGTTCGGCAGATGAGGCATAGCGTTACGGAAGGTGCTGTCAGAGAGATGAGACACATGTTTGCAGCCTTGGCTGCTGGTGCTGGCATCTTTGGCAAGGCTGGGGCATCATTGTCACCTGTTGAATAACTGGAAACCGAGTGCCATCCGAGTGGGAGTGTCTTTTGGGGGGCTTGGGGGTTCCCTTCAGCTCCCTCTCCCCAAAATATTGTGCAGTGTTGCTGGCACATGGCAACAGTGGGATGCCAGGGAATTGAGGTATGGGGGTCTCTCTGCAGTGTGGCTCTCCAGTGGCACAGGCAGGCATGGCAGAGCCACAGGACAGGTGTGTCAGGAGGGCTGCGCTCTCCTGGATGTGCATCTACAGGTTTGGGAGGTGGAGGAGATGGTTATGGCAACAGGCTGTCCCATGGCGTCAAGATCCCTTTTGGTCTCTGCTTCTGCCTGGCTGAGTTTCCTCACTCTTCGGCAGTCTTGGAGTGCCTGCAAAATGTACACTGTAGTTTGGGATGTATTTGCATCTCTTGAAACCCTGGGAGTTTCCTCTTCCTCTGTCATCACATGGGGCAGTCTAAATCTTTCCCCAGTGAAAGGCTGAGTGAGAGCATGGCCCATCCCTGTTGCACCTGGGCACCTATTTTGGGCAGGCTGATACTGAGGTGCAGAGTCTCCCTTGGGTTTCCCTATGCTGCTGAGGGCACTGGTGATCTGAGCATGTTGGGGGGAATCTCCTAGCTGGTGGGGACTGTGACTCCCTGTGAACAGGACTGTCCCTGTGGCCGTGTGAGGCTGCAGCCCCCTGCGCCCCATCCCTGGTGTGGTTGAGTCAATGCACCCACCCACTGCGTGAGTCACAGGCTTTTCATACACTGGTGTGAATCACTCACAGCCACACTGATGACTTTAGTGACAGCTGAAAAGAAAACGATCCCCTCATCTCTACCCCATCACTGCTACTGCTACCACTGGGCTCCTTCCTCACAGTGACCCAAAAGAACTTGACATTTGCACCCTGGTGATGGAAGTTGGAGTTTCTGCTAACTTTCTGCATCCTGTGGTTGGGCTGATCCATGGATGCCACTGAGGATGCTCATGACTGAAACGAATGGGTGGACACCGAGGTGACACTGCCTTGGTGCTAAGGTAGCTCCACTTGCTAGATTGGGGTGAGTCTGGCCGTGTGCTGAGCCATGCCTCTGCTCTTCCCTGCACTTTGGGCCAGTTTTCCCCAAGGCTGTTCTGCTTTCTACCTCTATCTCTCTGGGGACCACATATGGAGATCTGGAGGGCCACCCAGGTGATCTGCTCTTCCCTCTCCCCCAGCCCGCTGGGGTGCAGCAGGACCGTCTGGACCCCAGTGTGAGCAGCTGGTGATGAGCAAGAGTTGTCAGGAAAAAAGCCAGATCCCTCCTATGGCTTCGGCTGCTCCTCTCCCCAGTGCTGCTGGCTGGCAGATGGTCACGGCCAGCAGCTCGGCTGGTGGCTGGGATGCTCTTTGCTCCCCAGCCAGGGGCTGGGGCTGTGTCTCTGCTGGCCCCCCTGGGGCCGGAGGTGACTGTTTTAACACAGGGAAGATGCTTGTTAATTAATCTCCCCAGGGTTTGCTGCCTGTCACCTTCCTGGCTCTGCTGGAGGGAGCCCTAAGTGGGGGTTTAGAGTAGGCTGCGGGTGTACTGCCTTCTCCCGTCTGCTTGGGCAGGGGATCGAGGCAATCCTGCATCCCTCACCACCAGATACAGGCTCACTAGGAATTAGTGGAGCATCCCTGTGTCCCCATTCAAGCAGTGCAATTGTGGAGGGGGGATATTAAATAAATCTGGTGCATGGCACCTCTGCAGAGCTCCAGGGGAAGGCACAGGCGAGAAGCGGATCAGACAGGCTTCCCGGGTGTCTTCCGGGTTCCAACCCACCCCTTGGCCATCTCCCGCATCCCTTCTCTACTGCTTTGATTTATCACTGCCTGTTGCTTTTGCAAAAGCTCTTCCTGCCCTTCCCTCCTGGTGCCGGTTCCCCACCAGCACGTCCCCTCCTTCCTTCCTGCTCCCCGCGGCTGAAATGAAGTGCTGGAGTATTTCAGGGATGTCAAAACATACCATTAGTCACAGCCGTGAGGCCTCGCACCCGGGGAGAGGCTGCCGAGCTCTCTGTCAGGCTGAGAAATGAGCAGGGCCAGTGGGAGCCGGAGGTGAAGGCTCGGGCTGGGGTTTTTCCCTTTCCAATATCTCTGGCATCATCCTGACTTTACTCTGAGCAGTGGGTTGGATCAGAGGTTCCCTGACATCAGTTATTCCATAATTCACCTGTGATGTTGAGAAGTGGTATCTGCAAAATTAGGGGCTAGGTACCCCTTTGCTTTGCTGGGAGTTTCTTCCCAAAAATACCATGCCAAGGCGACCCTCCAGCTATGCCCAGCTCCTGAGTCAGTTATCAGCTCAGAAGTGATGTTTTCTTCCTCTTCAGCAGGGGGAGGTGGTATCTTTAGAGCTTTCCATGCTGGGTTACATGATGTCTGTCTCCAAGGCCACCTCTTGTGTATTTAAATAAAATATTGGCTTTCCCAGGCAGCTGTTTAAATGAGGTGGCATGGGCACCAAAACCACCTCTCCCTTTGTGGGCACAGAGCCCTGCTTGCCATCCACAAGCATCCATACATCTCTGCCTGGCTTGAGTTCCTTGTTGTTCTGTTTCTTTGGTACCAAAATACTCTATTTCCTTTCATTGAACAAGCAGGGAATGAGGGATCCTGTTAAAAACACGCCAGGCTCCTGGTGTAAAGCACCTGTTGGATGGCACGGGCAAGATGGTAGAGATGCCTGAGCCTGATTTTGGCTTCCTCTGGTGCTTCTCCCCTGACTTAGTCGAGTGGCAGAAAGCTCAAACTTGCCGAGCTCCCTGTGGAAAAAGGGTTGAGCTTCATCTTTCCCTGTGATTATCCAAGAGCTCCTGCCTAAAAATAAGCACCAAACCAGTCAGAAAAGGTGCCTTAAAGCACAGAGGTGTAGCCAGGCTTGTGTGATGATGAGCCTTGCCCCTGCGAGCTGATCCCTGGAGAGGGCCAATTAAGCTGTGGCTAATATTTTTTTATGAAGGTTTCTGGTTCAGCGAAGCATTTGCATTTCCCCTGCCTTGTTTTTCCAAGCTGCAGGCGGAAGGTGGGCTTTAACCCCTTGTTGCCCTGGGTGCGGTGAGGGGTCCATCTGCTTTGTGCCGTCCAACTGGGACCAGTGTGAGTGCTTTTAGGAAACCGGGCCATGCTCTGCAGCTTGTTTGATGTTGACCTGTCCTTGAGGGTGACTTTTGGGGATGGGTGCTGGATGGTGAAGGGATCTGTGCAGCCTGGCAGAGCCCTGGGGAGCAAAATTCTTCCTACAGGCAGAACAAGCCCACTCCCCAAAACCAGGGCAGGGTGCAGGCAGCTGCCTGCACTGCTCTGCCTGCTGTGGGGTGCGAGTCTTGCTGGGTTTGCGGTGGTGGGAGCACACAAACGCAGCTCCGGAGAGGAACCCCGGCTCTGTTCTGCGCTCCAGACTTGCATCCAAGCCTTGTGGTGGGGGGGAGGGAAAAGCAAACCTCTACCCCCCAGCCTGATGGCATCTGCTATGCAAAGCTGGTGTGTGTTTGCTGAGGCTTCCTGAGCAGGGCTGGGAAATAAGACCCAGCTTAAAATTAATTAAGCCGGGTCCTGCAAGGAAAGGAGGACCTTTCTTGCACGTTTTGTGCCCTGTACGAGCCCCACGGTGGGCCAGGGTGGCACCTTCTGCATTGGCTGCATAGTGAGTTTTAATTGAAATCTTGCGTGCTGACTGTGCCTGAGAAAATCAGGCTATAACTAATGGGAGTCGCTCAAGACGGTGGCTAATTACCATGATTAACTGAGCAACAGTTTGGGTGACTCTTCCTCCTGCTCCATGCTCTGTCAATCATCCCAGCCTCCAGGGACTGGCTGCAGCCCCCATGGGGGTAGGATGGTACTCCACTTATACAGAGGGGTGGGGAGAGGGGTGGGAGATGCTGTGCAGCCCCCTGGCAGTGGGCTGGTCTGTCTGGTCATCACAACTGCTCTGCTCTCCAGATAAATAGGGTTTTTGCGCTCTGAAGGCAGCTGGTGAGGGGGCATTGGTGCTGTGGGCATGGCTGGAGCTGAGACACCTCCTGGGAGGTGATATGGGGTGAGAAACTCTGACTTAAAAGCTTGGGATGGGGCATGAGGGACATACTGGGAAACAGGGTCCATCTGTCAAGTTTTCCCCATCCATTCCTCCTCTGTGTGATTTTTTTTCCCCACCCTTAGTTGGGTCCCCTTTTAATTTCTGCCACATCAGACAATGACTTTAGCAGTTTGATCAGCAGCTTTACTAAGAAACCTTATAAAAACCTGTTTACAAAACACAGCTCCGCTGATGCTAAGTGAGTCTGGTTCTGTGGGCTGCCGCTCCCCGACTCCGCTCAAAATGTGTCACTTGCACCGATGGTTATTTTTAGAGAGACGAGGTTTGCAAAATGCAAAGGCTGGGCAGGTTTTTCCAGGGTGCCAGATTCCTGGGAGGAGGAAGGGGGGTTTGGGGTGATCTTTTGCTCTGTGCTGGTGTGTGGTGGCCGCTGCTTTCAGTGGCATCATCCCTCAAGGTGATGTTCATGTGGCTTTTCTTGTTTACACAGGGATTTATAAACCCTTTACATGCCTTTTTTTTTTTTCCTTTCTCCTGGTCCTCCTTGCTTTGTCTTCAGCGATATTCCTGTATCCTGATTCCATCTTCAGTGGCTGGTGCTTCTCTGGAGGTCTCTGGTCTCTCTGTGTGTCCCTGCCTGTCCTGCCTGCTCCTCTCCTTGCCTACAGCTCCTCTGTCACGAGGATGTGAAGGATGCGCTTGAACTCCTCCTTCTCATGTGTTGGGGCAATGCTGGGCAAGGAAAGGAGGAAAACAGCTCCTTGCAGTGCAGCTTGGTGGCTTGGGGAGTCAATGGGCATCCTGGACGTTGGACCAGTACATTGTGACAGGGTCTGGTGGCCACTCATGGAGGTTTCCCTGGTCTCGAAGACAACAGTTTGGCTGGTGTTGAGATGCTTCCATGGCATGAAGCTGGTTTTCCCCAAGCAAAACCAAGTGAGAGAGAGGTGAGGAGAGGGTAGAAGCTTTAAAACCACTCAAATTCAATGTTGTATGTTGGAATGAAGATTTGAAGGCTTTAGGCTCAAAAGCCATTTTTTAAATCTGGTAGTGTTTTTCTTCTGATGGATGTGATATAAAAAGCAAAATTGAAATGAAGCGTGTCTGCTGTGTTGGAGTAGACAGTTTCCACCAGCTACAAATGACTTCCCCCTCCTCCCCGGCTTCTCCTGGCACTCTTTTCTACCAGCAACTTCCAGAGCTGACACCTTCTTTGCTCAGCAGGTCTCTCCTGCCCCTGCATGCTCCCTCTGTGCACCCTGGGCTGGCAGCACTCTTATGTGTTATTAAAAGTCTGGGAGGGACAATTTCTCTCTCTCCTGAAGGATTTTACTGTTATCCCAGTGAGTAGTAGCCTCAGTCCTTGCTCCTGTGTAGGACCTTTGGAGACATGTTGCTTTTCTTCCAGCAGAGCTGGGCACGGCGCTGGGCAGCGGGGATGCTGTGGCTGGCTCTGCTCTGCCTCTTTATTTTCCAGTGCCTGTTTCCAGCCAAGTGCCAAAACTTACTCAGCTGTTCGCATGTCTCACTCGACTCACTTGTGACTGTCGTGACTTTTGTTTTAGTCACTTTATCTGTTTTTGCTCATGCAGAAAGCTGTTAGTGTTGCTGGGAGGGTTTATTAGCCTCGAAGCTGTCACCTGTTTCCTACTTGTTATTCCAGGTAGTTAATTTTCTTTCTGCTTCTTGAGAGCAGGAGCTTGTTTTCCCTGTATTTCCCTCTGGAGGAAGGCCAAATTTCTATCCTCTGCCCTGGACAGGGCTGCTGGGGTGGTGGAGAGGGCTTTGATGTGCTCAAGGATGGGGCTGTGGCTCGGATCCACTGCTATCCATCCTTGGGATTTCTGGGTGACTCAAGCTTCCTCGGAGCGAAAGCTGCAATCTGAATTAATGTTTTAATTATCTCGGTCTCTTCCCCAAGGGCTGTTCTCTTTGTTTTTAATTTTGGAAAGCTCTCATATGCGATCTCTCTCTCTTCCTGCTCCCATCAGCTGTGCCATGCGGGAAGCCAGCCGAAGGCGTGGATGCTTTCCCTGGTGTGAAACATGGGTGGCTATCGGGAGCAGGCGGGCAGCTCAGGTATTGACCCCACTGGGGCTCCTGCCGCAAGCCCTGCGCCCCAAAACAGGCGAGTTTCTTGGCCCAGGCTTTTGGAAGAGGTGTTAGGTGATGAGATAGGGAGCTCCTGTGGATCAAACAGCTTCTCCTGGGGATGCAGGTGATGGAGGATACCGTGATGCTTTAACCCCAGCATCTTGAAGGTGTCACCAGCTGCTTTTGTGGACGTGGAACTTTGTATGTGCTGGACCTGTAACTGTGAGGGGTGGGGGTGTTCTGTGCCCCAGGGATGGCATCTGAGGTGCAGAGGATGGAGATGATTCCTGGGGCTGATGAACACCATCACTTCTGTGCTGAAGTGAGGTTAGTTCTCAGCAGCACTGTGTTCCTCCTGCCTGGGGAGGTGGCTCTGAGGCACTGCTGCTTGTTTCTCTGTCCCTGGAAATGGGAGAGAAAGCGAAGTGTGTGTGCACACATGTATGTGATGCTGTAGCCGTGTCCTCTTCAGAGGAGTATATCACCGGCAGTGCCAGTGCAGGAGACCTGGGGTGAGGCGATGAGAAGAAAAGCTGAAGCTGCTCTATTGGATCAAATATGTATTTTATTAATAAAAAGGCTTATGCTGTGATTGGAGTACCCTACAGCAGGAGCAGTGTTGTGTCAAAGTGAAGATTTAGATGCTTTAAAAAAAAAAAAAAAGCAAGTTGGACAGACATGAGAGAGCAACTTGTGTTTTAATCTTGCTCTGTTATTCATCAGCGCCCTTAATAATTCAGGGTTGCTTTTATGTTAGAGGAGATCAGACTTGGCAAATAAATGAAATGTGGCTCCTGGAGCTACAGAATAAGTACTGAGGCTTGACATTTCTGAATTTCAGGTGGTATTGGATTCTTGCTATTAGAAAGCACAAGTACCTTGTACCAGTAACCGATCACCCCGTCTCGGGCTCTTGTAGCACATCAATAATAATGTTACTTTATGGGACTGTGTTGAGACATGCTTATCCCTACCCAGGTGGAGCTGTTTTGCTGTGGTGCTCTAAATTGTACTGGAATCCTGGGGTGGGAAGGACCCTTGCACAAATGGAGGTCTCATCTGTATTTTTTTGTGCGTAGAATGAGGATTGAGGGAGATCTTTGAGTGCTGACCTTCCCAGCACCTGCCTCAGCATGGGGCTTCTCTGAGGTTGGACCAGGTGGATGTAGTCAACAGAAAGAGGTGATGCTGCCATGGCTCTTATTGTGCATCACCGGGAGGAGAAGACAAACCACCTCCCTCAGGCTGTGCACAGTTGCCAGCACAATATAAAAAAGTTGTCTGGAGGAGTGTTTAATGTGTTTCCAAAGGGCTGGGGGGAAGGGGGTATAGGTGACTTGAAAATTTGTCCTTGTGTGCTGGTTGCACTAAATGTCTTTGCTTGGATTTTAGCTCCTTTTCTTCTCCCCTTTTTTTTTTTTTGGGGGGGTCTCTCATTTTGTGGCTTTAGGGGTTGGATGCTGCAGGCTCTGGGCTGCTCTATCCTGCTGTTTCCTCCAGCCAAGGACATGCAGACATTGCATCAGGATATAGAAATATGTAAAAGTTTTAATTTATGTTCTAAAAAATGCGCTGAAAAACATTAGTGCTTCTTGTATTCATATCTTTAGGTCTGTTTCTGCTTTCTGAAACTTTAGGACCAAAGAGGGAGAGGAGAAAGGGCTAGAAGGGACTTGTGGTCTGGTCCTGTTTTGGCTATGGGGCGGTTTATTCTGGTGCCCTCTCAGTGATGCTTGGTGTGGTTGAGGATGCTTTTGCCCCCATTTCATCTTGATGCCAAACAACTGCTTTTCTTCCAATGTTTTCTCCAAACTCACGTTTTTTCATATTGTGGGATTTTTTTTTTCTGGAGTTTTTTCAGTAAATCAGCATCTTCCTTGGTGTTGTGTTTGTGTGTGTGTGGTGGGTTTTGTTGTTGTTGTTGCTTTGTTTTTGTTTTTCTTCCCCTGAGGCCTCAGTGGCTGGGGTTGCTTTGGGGATTGTCAGGCACTGCTGCTCATCTAGTGCTGAGAGGCAGGATTGCATTCCTGTATCAGGGTGTGTGGGGCCGGTCCAGCCTTTCCTCCTCTCTGAGCTCAGTTTTCCCTGATTTCTTGCCTCCAGGCCCCAGGGTTTTCAGAACAAACCAAAACATCATTAGACTTGCAGGATTCCTCAAGCACACAGCGGTGGGTTGGGATGGCAGCCTGTCCCTGGCGCCGGGGGGGGGTGCCTGGGGGCTGAGATTCGGTCGGAGCATCCCTGCGGGGATGCGCCCTGCACTGGGGCTGGACAAGCTTGGATGCTGCAGGTGGATGGTACCGCCACAACCCTCTCTCACACTGGTAGGGTGGGAGAAACACATGGAGAAACCCTGCAAGGAAGAGGAGCTTGCCCCAGCCACAAAGTGGGGGCTTGGGCACCCGCTTGTGCCTGCCTGTGCTGCTGGGGACCACCTCTCTCTCTGGTGCAGGACGGGTTGTTAGTCACATGCTGCTGGCGTTAGTCATGTTGGGAAGCACTTCAGGACCAAGGTGGTGATGCCCGCGTTAACTGGGAGAGTCATAGATAGAGCCTATTTTTAACAAGAATCACTTTGGATGCAGAGGGGATTAACTGGTCCCAGTGCAGCAGCTGGTCGCAGGATGCTGTGAGGGTGGGGAAAGGTGTGATGGGAGCTGCAGGAGATGTGGGTGATGCAGCCCCAGGTGGGCACCCATGGGCTTCCCCCTCCTGCACCCTGCGGTTATGCCACTGCGGTGGGGGGCTCGCTGCCCAAGGCTTTTCTGGATGGAAAGCATAAGGCTGGGTTGGAGCTGGCCCTGGGGATGCTGAGGAGCATCAGGAGCTCCATGTAGGCTTGGCTGGTGCCAAGCCCCTGTCCCTTGTCCCCTGCCATGCGCTGCTGTGACTGGGCACTTGGCACAGGAGCGAGTCTGAGCCCTGCGCATCACCATGGGGGATGCGGTGGTCCCCAGGGTGGAACACAACAACGAGGATGGGTGAAGTTGGGCCAGGCCATATCAGCACTTGTCTCTTCTGGCAGCCCTGAATAAGTCCCTTTAGGTGACAGCGTGGTGAATTCTCTCTCCGTTGGGCAGAGTGAGGCCAGCCTGTGGTCCCATGGCCCCGCCACAGGTTTTACCACTTAAATAACAAGCTGCTGAGTGGAGGCTGCACATGAAAGTAGCAGCGAGGGACCGCAGTTAATGTTGTGCTTTTGAAACGAAACATGACATTAATCTGTTAGGGAAGGTGTTTTTCTTTTCTGCTTCTTCCTTTTGACTTAATAATTTGGCATTCACAGCACAGGGAATTTCTGAGGGATGACATGAGGCTGTTTCTACTCTGGGCTGTGTGGTTTTCTTTTTTTTTTTCCTCACTACAATAGCATTAGAAATTTATCATCATTGCTCTGGTTTTGGGGCCATTTTTTTTTTTTTCCACTGGTATATGGAATTAGCAAATTTGGAATAAATGTGATCTGTTAGTTGTTTTAAGCAGACTGCATGTACACGGTGCCCCACATCTTGTGGCAAACTGGTACTTCTAGAAATGTTCAGTACTGGCCTCATGTTAAAGCTCCTTTGGGCTGCAGAGAGCACCTGAGCCTCTTTAGAGGATGCATTGCTTGGTGTGTAGCATCCTTAGGCAAAACCTTAAGGATTAGGCTGTGCAGTGGGGTCTGTGCCTGTAGCACTGCTTCCTGGGCTCCAGATGTGCCGGGCCACATCTGGACCAAGCAGTGCACCATAGCTATGCACTTAGTGCTGTGCTCTTCATGTGAACTGCTCACTTTGATTTTTTTTCAGATGGGATTGCAGAGTCTGCAGGCAAAAGGAGCTTGACCCAGAGGCATTGGCTCAGCTCCTGGCTGGAGACCAGAGCTGTCTGGAAAGAGCATAAAAACACTACAGACTATTCTTGCCTTTGAAGAAGTTTCTCTGCGGGGGTAACTTGGGTGCTGAGGCCGTGTTGCGTCTTGTGTCTAGAAGTTCCTTGGTGGCTCTGTGTGATCCGCAGCCAACCTGCCCTCCCCAGCACCGTGGGGGTGCTGACTGCTTGGGAGCTGCTTTGCAGATGACTTGACAATTGCTTTGTGCACTTGCTGTGTTAACAAGCTTCACCTGCTGGATTCCTGGGGCCAGGTTTCCAGTGCAAAATAAAAATGAGTGTGGCTGAAATGAGCCACAAGCATGAGTGAGGAGAGAAGTAGGTTGGGGAGGGGTGTGGGTGTTCCAGCAGCCTGACCTGTGGTCAGCATTGGGTGACACAGGGTGTCTCAGGAGGTGCAGGAAGGACAAATACTGGGAGCACTGCAGATGCATATTACCATTGAGTGGCTCATCTTTCATGGAGTGAGATGCTATCTGCATGTGCAAGGCCAGCAATGGTTGGGGAGATGTCCTGAGGGTGCGTGGGATGTACCTGGGAGGTGGCTGGTACTTGGGGTGTCTGCTCTGGTCTGTACTTGGCTGACAAAGGGAGGGATCCATGTGTAGGAGCAGCTTTGGCTTTGAAGGTGTTCAGTGCTTTGGCTCAAGGGTGGTTTTGGATGAGAGATGAGAGAGGTTTATGTTTTGGTGTCCAGCTTGTGCTTCCTCAAAGAGGGATTGTGTCCAAGACAGGGAAGGACTGGACAAAAAGCCTTCTTCCTCCCCAGTGGGATGCTAGAGTTGTTTCACTTGGTGGCTTTGGGCAAGAAAAAAGGACCAGGATAGACCAGTTGCCTTCACCTGTTTTCCTGGACCTCAGTCTAGGTTATAAGCTGAGTATCACTTACGGAGGGGGTGATGAGCTGAGCATCGCTTGCAGAGGGTGATGGTGCTGGGTGCTTGCAGGCTTTAAGCAGCTTCTGTTTTCAGCTGGGGACAGTAACAACTTGCTGGCCTCTTTGTAAGGGCTGTCCGGCCCATCACAGTCAGAAAAAAAGCGTGTAAAACCCAAGGAAACAGAAGTGTTCATTCCTGGGTGGTGGTTCTGTGCTAGTGTGTAGCATGATGGTGTTTTAATACAGCCCCAGACAGACCAACAGGTGCTGGAGGAAAGCTGGAGCCCTCACAAGCAGTTCTGCTGGCCGCTAACATACCAACAAGGTTTAAACCCCCCACATGACCTGGTTTAAACCCCAAATGTTGTATAGAAGTCGTATGTCAACTCCAGCCTGGGAAGGGTGGATGTGTTGACATAGTACCCTCCTGGGAGGGATGAAGTTTGGTTGCTGCCACTTGGACGGATGGAGGTGGGGAGCTGGAGATAGCAAAGGATAATTTCTTGGATCATCCCAGCTTGCCCGAACATCTTGCTGGTGCTCTGAACCCTGCCAGCAGACAGTGGATGGCTGGCATGGGAAAATCAATGGCATTAAACTATTTAGGAAGGAGCGAGTGGGCAAGAGAAGAGAGGGGGAGTGATGCTGCTAAAAATAGCATTGCCTGTTTCTGAGTCGCCAAGGCTGTGAAAGCGAATGGTCTGTGCTCTTGTCCAGAATGCGCATGCAGGAGGGGACGGTGGTGAGGGGGGGCAGTGCCGAATTGCGTGGCAGCGCCAAGGAGAAACCCCCGGGCGGCCGCAGGCTGAGCGACATACGCCGGCAGTCTCGCGCTGCCGGTCCTCAGCCATCCTCGAGATGTCTAAAAATTACAGATGGCAGTCTCCTAGTGTAAAAAAGAGCTGCGTGCCGCCCGCGGAAGAGCCTCGTCTGCCTTCCTGGAGCCGGAGAGGGATGGGTGGGGGGGGGCACTGATTAGCAGCCGCTTCCATGCCGTCGCAACGTAATTGCTGGTGTTTGCAAATACGGTAAAGTCCAAGCTCCAAGCACACGTGCTGCTGTAAAAGGGCCAATTTTGTGATAGTTATGAGCTAATTCAGCTGTCGGGCATCATTTCAGTAGAGAGATGAGGCTGATGAGTGAAGCTTGGGGCAGAGAAATGCTCCTTCCAGCTCTGTGCCTGGTCTGGCTGCTCAACCAGGACTGTGGAGGATGCTGGACTGGTGTGATCTTAAGAAATACAAGGAGTGGTGTGATAAATAGGATATACATTGCTCTTTCCCTGCCGGGTCTTCCCAGGCTCTTGCTACCGGCAGCGCAGAGCTTGGTGGTTGCATCTGGGTTGTTATTCCCAGCTGTGCCTGCCCTCCTCTCCTCCACAAATTAGTCTCATCCTTATTTTGAGCTCGTTTGCGCCGTGCATAAGTGTCCCACCAAGCGGTTATCTGTGCTTCAGAGGGATGAAATAGAAGCGATTAAATAATACCACAAATAAAGAGGAGAAGGGGGAGGCAGTCATGGTGTTAGCAGCTCGGTGCCAGAAATTGTAGCAAACTGACAAAAGAAGGGAAAGTGGAGCTGAATAAGCTCTGGTGGAAAGAAGAAACACTTTGAGGAGGAGAGGGAGCCTGACGACGATAAGGTGGTGGCTTTGATCCCAAAGGGAGGTGCTGGAATTGCTGGCACTAAGAGGGGCAGGCGGTGGGTGATAAAGCACTGTTGTTGCTGGGGTTTGGAGGGGGAATTGTCACAAGGGTTGGGGGCAAAGCTGAGTTGTTGGAGGGAGAGGAGCCCAGTGACAGCAGATGGGGTCCAGCTGGATGTATCCGAAAGAGCAGCACCTAAAAATGCTGTGTATTTTGCTTGCCTGGGTGGCTTCCAGGAGCTCTAACCTTTCCCTTGGCACCTTGGTGAAGTGGCTGGGCTCGTGCCAAGGCTGGCTTAGCCCACGGGGTCTGGGAGCACTGATGCCTTTAGGTGCCATGAGGAATCACCCAGGCTTTCCAGAGGGATTTGGTGGTGTCTCCTGAGGATGAGAGAGGCCCCTGGGAGTTCCGGGGGGTGTGTGTTGGGTGGGAGGTGAGGACTGGGTGTTTGAGCCAGGTCATTTGTCCCAGTGGTAAAAGCAGGATTGCTGAAATATTCTTTTTAGCTCCCCATAAATACTAGTTTTCCTCCATACTGTAGGAGATCAGGGAGAAACTGGGCTCTGAGGGTGCGTAGTAGCTGGGGGTGGCAGGGACAGGTGAGGATGAGGAGGGATGGGGCTGGCCCATGAGCAGCTGAGTGTCCCGGGACACACTCTCCTTACCCAGCAGGGAAGCTGGTTGCTTGCTGAAGGCTCCTCAAAGCCTGATTTGTGCATCTGTTGTGTTGACAGGCAAGAAATACCTTTTTGTTGTCTAATTATCCCAAAGCAGCTCAAGCCAGGGTATAAGGTAAGATGCAAATCTGCTTAGTTCTCTGCAGCGTGTGAGGTAAAGAGGGAAGGGTTGTAGAAAACCAGGGTGAAGGAGCAAAAGGAAAACCTGCCTTTCCTCCTTGGAGGTTGAACTGGGAAGGTCTCACTCTGTTCATGCGGTGATTTGGGACTCTGCCATGTCCTTGTGGTTGTGTCTGGAGCTGCTGGTGAGGACCTCGCAGCAGAGGATGCACAGCACACTTTCTTCCCCAACTCGTCAGCATGGCAGGACAGATGATCTTCCATCCTCTTCTTCACCGTTCATTTGTGCAAGAGACATTTTCTTTTTTCCTGAACAAACAATAAGACCTTTTCAGCAAGTCTTTGTACATAATGAGAACAAAAGTCAAAGAAGAATAAAGCCTGCCGTTGCTCACCTTTATAGCATCCTTTTGTTTTAACCTCTCAGGGGTGCTGTGACTCCTTGTGCCAGGAATCTGATGTTTGCATGATCGTATAATTACCTTCGCAGGTCTATTAAGTAATGACACACATTGTGGTTCGTGAGTCACCTCGGCAAAGGCACCATTGGAAACGAGAACTTTTTCCTCCCTGGCTTTGCCAGGTTAAACAGGAATTTTGTTGTTATTTTTTGCTGTGAAGTGTCCAGGCTGGAGGGAAGGAGGGCAGTCTCGAAGCGGTGGGGAAAAGCAAGGAGGGAGTGCAGACAGCTGGCCTGGGAGATGGCCACGGGATGCTGTCCTCCTGCTGTGCTGTAGTCCCAGCTGTCTGTGTGTCCTTCCTATCACATCCCAGCATCCTGGCTAAGCCAGATATTTTTGGAGAAGCTGTAAGCTGTAGTGTGAAACCAGAATCGGAGCAATTCCTGGGATGTACAAAGTGCCTTTCAGACCCACAACCAACCCGTGGAGCATCTCCCTGGTCTCATGGTCCATCTTGGAATCATGTGTGTTCAGCCTGCCTTGGCACGGGGGAACAAACTGTTCCCGGGGCAGTGCTCAGGAGGCCTGGATGCTTCATATCTCCCTGTTCTTTTCCTTCTGTATTTACTTGAAATCTTCTTTGCATCCGTCGTTTCCAGTTGGCCTGGGTTCCTGATCTCCTCCTCAAAAGCAATGGCCCATTCTCAGCACGTTCCCATGTGCTGCCTCATTTCGGGTGCCCCAGAGTGAGGACTGGGCTGCCTTCTGCCAGCAGTGTTTCCCAGAGACCTGTCTATTTATTTTTGTAAAGCCTTTCCTTTCTGTGTTGCACAGCAACTTCTAACACACCCTGGCTCCTGCTTGCGGCTCCTGCTCCTCCCTGTACCTTGGCGATTCTTGCAGCTGCTTTGGGGCTGAGCGTGGTGGGAGATGGATGCTGAACCATGATGTCACTTGGGGTCACTTGTCCCCTTTGAAAGGAGGTAACTCAGGCGGAGTTCCTGGGCTTGGCAGCATTGTGTACCATGTCCCTGGGTGCAGGAGCAGCTGAAGTGCAATGTGCAGAGCTAGCTCTGCTGCTGCCTGCTAATTAAAGCACAAATTCAGGCAGTCCTGAGGAATGGTGGTGCTCTGTCCATGACTACCTGCATGCATCAGCTCTTAGCCCACCAAATATCCAGGGAATGGAGTGCTGGGGCATGGAGATGCTGCTCTCTTTGTGCTCCTGGCTGGGTGAGGGGACAGATTTGAGGCCCGTGAGCTTGGGGTTTTTTCCATACATGCACTTTATGCTGGCATTGGCTGTCTGCCATGCGTTACAGGAACGACAGACAGCCCGAGAGGATCATTGCGCCTTTCCCAGGAAATCCTCCTCGAGGTGGGAGCTGGAGGGGCGACAGCCTGAGCTCTTCTGCAGGAGCAGTGTTATATTCCTGGAGGGTGGCCCGGTGATTACAGCTGGAAATTATCTTAAGAAGTTCTGTCTCTGCCCTTCTTTGGAAAGCAAACTCCGAAGGGCACGCTCTCTGGCTCTGTGTACGTATAGCTCTGAGCACTGCTGGTTTCTAGATGCTGCTGTTGCACAGATTGTGGTTTGCTTTCCTGTCCCTGATTATTTCTGTTGCCAGGCTCAGGTGGGTGCTGTTTGCAGAGCAGCGGGGCCCTGCCCGCCAGAGCAATACCTCTCCCTTTGGCCCTGCCGGTGGGAAGAGCTTGGACAGGGAAGGGAAATGCTGAGCTCTGCTGGGCATCGTCCCATGTTCCCCATCTCTGCCCGTAGCTGATGGCACATGCACTCTCAGGTCTGCCCCTGTGTGATTTCTCTGCATTCCAGGGGAAGAACTGGGATGCTGGTGTGGGGCTGGTATTGGGGGTGGTGGGTTGCAGGTCTGATGAGGGGCCACCTTGCTGTGAGATGCAGAAACATCTGCCTGTCTGGCACTGAGGGGTGCAGGAAGAGGTGAAGAGATGAGGCTGTCTCAAAGGTGATGCTGGAAAAAAATTCGGGTATCACTGGGTTGTTTGTCAGGATGGGCATTCCCCAGGACACCTGGCTGTCCATGACTGGTGCTACCCCATCACTGAAATCCCTGTGTCAGGCCAGTCAGAGCCCCTGAAAGCATCATTATGGCTGGGGATCCTGCTCCACTGACAGACCTTGGCTCTCCCACTTCTCAGTGCTGGAGATGGAGGGCTGATTTCTTTGACGTACAATTTATATAAATAATAGTGGGGTTGCTTAATGGTTGCTTTTAAAGGAGAGATGAGATAATTTCATGTTTTGATATTCTTAAAGCCGATTCCCCTGGGAGCGGTGCTCTGCAGGAGGACTCTCGTATCTGGGACTGTGTTATCCCACCACTGGCATGGGCAGAGCCCTCAGATCCACCAGGGGCTCACAGCCTTTTGAGATGTCTTCTAGCTGGGACGGAGTCCGAGCAGCAGCCTGGCCTCATCCAGATTCGGTGCAGCTTTTCCTGGGAAGCAGAGTTGTGCTCTGCCTCTGGAGCATCATGACAGCATGAAAACCCCAACACAGCAGGAAAAAAAGCCATTTCCTAGGCAAAAGATTGTCTGATGTTGTAGCATCATCTGGCCTGAAGAAGCCCCTGGGTATTCAAAGCTGTGCTCTTTCCTCCATCTGACCTTTGCAGCCATGCCAGTGGTCTTTGTAGTGTCTTGGCATTGTGAAGGCCCCAAAAATAGTTTATTATATATGAATGGGTGATGAGAAACAAGTCAAGCAGCCCTGCTTTGATTGCATGGTGTCTCTCTGCCCCAAACATATTGGCATGTGCAGTGCTGCCTTCCCCTGACTCTCCTATACCAGTACATTTGTCCCAGGCCTTCTCACCTGTGCCTTTTGCTGAGCACAACAATAGGTCTGTGCAAGGAGCCTTTGCCTGTAGAAGTATCTTCTTTTTTTTTCTTTCCCACCCTGCTGAAGTCTCTCTGTGACTGGTGTAATATATACAAAGCTCTCCCATCCACAGGATGCAGCACAGGCTCCTGCTGGGTACCAGGGATGCTGGGAGCTGCTCTTCCCAACAGAGCTGCTGCAAACCTGCCCTTTGGGGTGGGGGCTATGGGAGGGGAGGGTTAATCCAACTAACTTTTCCCCAGTAATAAATAACTCGACTAGAATTAGCTCACCCTCGCCAGCTGGCTCCCGCAGCCGCCGTGCTGCACAGACACAGCCGATGCATTTGGTGCAAGACTGAGGAGCTGGAGGATTTTGGGGGGTCTGGAGCTGGCCCAAGTGGGGTTCACCCATCACTGCATCTGTGCTGCTGCAAGGGGAAGTGCATGTGGTGGGAGAAGAAAAGGGCATGAGGATGAATCAGTTGCTTTTGCAGCCCATCTGTTGCTGTTTGGAGGGGCCTCGTGCTGAATTTCTTCCTAGTGCTCTGACGTTTAGTGCTCAGCTTAGTCCTGCTGCTTGAGCTCTCCTTCTCTTCTTGAGCTGGGACTAATGATTAGTGGCTCTGGGTCATTACAGATGTCACTTGATTGTCCTGACAACCCAAGTGGCCTGGGAGAGGCAGGTTAGTGAGCTGGAGGAAAGGGGCCACAGGGGATGGATTTGGAGCATCCATGTGCCCCAGGAAGGATGAAGCAGGGCTGAGATGTCTGGGCACAAGTTCCCATGAAGACCAGCCAAGTTTGGGGAAGAGACATCCCCCCGTGTGAGCTGGTGAAGTGGAGAAACCCCACCTGGCTTGGGGTGTCCCCAGGATGCTGGACCCTTGTGCTGCCTGGGGAGGATCAGCCCCCATGGGCCAGCACAGCGTTAAAACTTTCTGTTTCAACTCTGGGAGTTTTGGTGAAGGTTATTCAGATAATGGAAACAAAAAGCTCACCCAGCGCCTTAAGTGCTGAGTATAGTTATTATGGTAATACATAGTTACTTGGCTAAAGGCTTGATCCCTGCCATTGTAACACAAACACATGCATGGAGAAAAACCCCTAAAAGGAATTTCCTCTCTTGTAGGTCAGCAGTGCTGTTGGAAACCTGCTTCTCACTGCAGCTCTTTATTAGCAGTTCATCAGCTGCTAGGAGGGAAAAATGAAGGAGGGTGTGAGAGCCCACTCTCTCCTGCCTGCAGAGACTGTGTGCCTTGGCTGTGGCATGTGGTTTGGGTTGAAATAATGGGATTGAGTCACCTGGCAGTGCGTTATCTTCCAATGATGCTGCAGAGGACCTGTGCTCTTCTTCCATCACTTGTCCCCTGGTGCTGAGGTCTGGAAAAGGTTGTTCTTGGTGTTTTGTTGGGCTTGATGGTGCCTTGGGTTGTGTCCCATCTCAGCCCATACTGGTGCACAGACCGAGAGGCAAGAGATGCTCCCTGCCCTGTCCCTGTTTGGTAATTCCAGTGCTGGAGGGGATGGATGGATGCTTGGGGCAATCTCTCTAATGAGATCCCCATTAGATGGGGTTTGCTCCAGCTGTGCATTGTCACAGTGGGGTGGTCTGTGTCCTTAGGTGTCCCCTGGGTTGTGCTGGCAGAATCGTGCTGCTCTCAGCCACCTTGCAGGAGAAAGAGTAAGTGCCTGTGCTTTCCCAGCTGCATATCCCCTCTCTGATTCAGTTTGGCTGCTCCCAGTGCCCTGTGGCCACGGTTTTATCAAGATGACTTCTCTGCTGCAGGAATGAACAGTAAATTTCCTGACTCTTATTACATTTAGACTGAACTTTGGGAGATAAGAGCCTCTAGAAACTTAATTTTCTGGGATTGAAAGCCTGCTATGTGTCACAACAGCTGCTGTTCCTTGGCTCTCCTGTACCAAATGCATCCAAATTCTCTGCTTCTGTGCAGCGATGTCCCCTGCTTTTGGGGCACTGGGACGATTGGGGGGCAGTGGGAGCTGCCTGGAGCTGTATGTGACATTGTGCTGTGACTCTGCCACATCCCGGCTGTGCAACTGGAGTTACAGACAGTGAGCACCAGCCCAGGTCACCTGGGGGAAACCACCGTGAGGGAGGTGAATAGGTGGATACACTGTTTTCTTTAAGTTTTATAAATTATTAATTGTTATTAACAGAGCTGCAGAGCCATCTTCTGCCCAGCTGTTGGCAGGGAGCTGTGCAGGCTAAACCAAGTTTATTCCCACGCAAAGGCTGATTTGCAGCTGCATGGGTTCGGAGGCAGAGTTCTGTGCCCAGGTTGTATGTTATTAAGCAAAGCCTATGTGGAGGTCGGGCTGCTGGTCCTGGCCCCAACCACCACCTGTTCCCAGCACAGCCTGAGCTGCGGGTTCAGAAGAAAATTCTCTTTTCAAAACAAGCCACGTTTTGGCTTCCCATAGATTTCCCTTTTTTTTTGCAGGAGGCAAATCTGGCATTTAAACAACAGAAGCAAAATTACGTCAGCAGAAGTGATTTTTTTCCTATTGATTCAGGTTTTGTATAAAACTTGGGTTTGTTTTTGATGTAAGGAGGGGACAAAGCCTAGAAAACAGGCAGATACCCCAATGTTGGATGCTCCATACGTGGCACGTGACATCCCGTGAGCATCCTTGTTAGCACGTAGCCTCATCAGCTTCTTCTTAACAAAATGTTCTGGCATCCTCCTTTTCTCTGCTTGTCACTTCTCCGGAGGGAACGTGGCTTGTTCTGCTGGCAGCATGAGCCCTGTTTGCTTAGGCGGAGCTAATTATTTCTATTTTATTTGCTTAAACTTTCTCAAGTGTTTTGTTTGAGGGCTCTGCTGGAGTTTTTTCACTTGTCTCCAAGCCTGGTTGTCACCAGTGTCCCTGGAGCAAGGCTGGTGGGAGATGCGTTGGTAGGCAGCAGGAGAAGGGTGTCCATGGGGATGATGGACATGCCTTCAGGATGCCCTCGTTTGCTCTTGGCTAATTGTCCCCAATACCGTAGCTGAAACATGGAGTGCTCATGCTGGGTGTGCAAGAAAGGCTGCTGTCCCCACTAGGGAAGAAACAGGGCTGCAGGATGGCTGTTTAAAAACAAGCAACTGACCCAACAACCGAACAAAAACCAACCAAACAAAACCCAAACCAAACAGCAAACAAAACCAAAACACCCCCTAAACCCCAAACAAAAAAAACCCCCAGCAACAACAACAAAAACCAAACCCAAACAAACAAAATAACCCAAACCAAGCAAACAAAAAGCCCCAAATGGGACAAACCTCCACAAACAAAATAAACCAAACAAATCCCAACAACCAAAAAACAAACCAAAAACCCCTCAACAAACAAAACCAAACCAAAATACAAACCAAATAGAAAACGCCAAAGCAAACAACCAAAAACCAAACAAACCTAAAAAAACCCCCACCAAACCAATCACAAACAAACAAAACCCCCAAACCAAACAAACAATAAAACCCCACCCAAACAAACCCAAACACTAAAAGCCAAACCAAATGGTAACAAAAACCCCCGCAAAAATAAGCAAAACCACCCCCCTCAAACAGAGCAAAAAAACCAACCCAACCAACAAGCAAAACCAAAAGAAAAAAACTCTGAAGTGTAACAAACAACAACAAAAAACCCCCAAATAAACCAAAACAAAACACACCCAGCCCAAAATACAAAAGAACATAAAAAGCACCCCAAACTCCCAAAGAAAACCTGGTGTGGCTGGATGTGAAGTTAAACTTTAGCAGAGAAGGGTTGAAAAGGAGCAAAACAATGTGAGGAGGAAACGCATTCTCTAGGAAAATGGGGAATTGTGAAGCACTGGATTGAAAAAGTCAGTAATTAATGCCTTTAAAAAAATAGGTTGTATGGGTAAGCAAAGTAGTGAAGTGGAGAATCTGTTTATAGCTTTCAGCAGGAGCAGCCAAACTCTTCTTATCTTTGTGCCAATTAATTTGCTGAGGTTCTTAATGACAGCTGCCTTCTTCTGCAGAGCTTGCCGGGGTGAGTATTCCTTGGGACAGGCAGGTTGAAATTTGGGGGTAACTTCAGATGGTTTGTATTTGCAGCGCAGCACCGGAGACCCAAAGGACATGGGATGTTCCCCAGCTGTGCCCTGCATCCTTGCTTTGTGGTGCAGGGAAATCAGGCTAATTTTGGCTAGCATGAGGGCCCGTGCTCTCTTTTATCCCCTTGGTTAATCTTGTTGGGTTTTTTATTCTAGATTTAATTCCTTTTTGCCCTTGGTGTGGTGATTTCCCAGCCTTCTTCCCAAGAGCCATTCTCACCTCCCTATTTGCTCTGGAGGACTTCAGAGTTCAGTGTTTTCCAAACAACACCCTGGGAAGGGGTTAAGATGACTGTGCTCAATTTGCTGCGTTTTTGCCTTATTTCAGGGGGTTCAAACCCTCCTTTCCCTTGCTGGGTTGTGTCCCCCTGTGCTAGGGATGTGTTTAGGAAGGGGGTGACAGCTCTGGTGTGAGGTAACTGCTGCCTTTCTCTTTTATCTCATCCCCTCTTTCACCTCCATTGTGGGCAAGCGTTGGGGGATGAATTTTGGGGACTTGCTGGAGCAAAGCCCTTCCCACAGCAATAATGTGCTGAATTGAGACTTTCACAGAATGTTAGGGATTGGAAAGGACCTCGAAATATTATCTTTTCCAACATGAGAATAAAGCGTTTTAACACGACAAAGCTTCAGGTGTATTCTCAGACAGAAGCATCATCAATTAAGGAGTGTTGCTGGTTAAGGTGTTCCTGACAGTGTTCCTGCACCTTTTGCAAAATGAAACAAACAAAAAACCCAAACCAAAACAACATCAAAAACCAAAACTCAACTAAAACCCAAATAAACAAACAACCCACAACAACCAAAACCAACCAACAGAGCAGAAAAAAACCTCCAAAAGCAGTACAGGGATGATTTGATCCAGGTCTCCTGTGTCTCCCTTTTTCCCATCTGTGAGATATGAGGGATCATCACTTGGGGATCCGGCTGCAGGGATCTGTGCTGCTCTGGGGACTCCAGGGAGGGTTGGCTGTGGGGTCAGAGAGCTGCAGGTTCAAGCTGCAGGGATGCTCAGTTTGGGAAGAAGGAGGAAAGCAGTAAGGCAAGAGGTACTACCTCTTCCCATAGGCTTGGGGTCAGTGTTCTGTACCCTGTGCCTGGTTTGAGGTGGTGTAACCCAACAAACGACTGGGCATTTTCAGTTGGCATAGGAGGAAGGGAGGGAATTGTGGGGCAAATGGAGCAAAGCCCTGAGCCTCCTCTCTCTCTTGTGCCCCTCTAGAGTGATGAGCTACCACAGCACCAAAGATGCTGGGATTCGGCACATGCTCCGTCAGTGTCCCAGCACCGGGCAGGGGGGCTGAGCTGGATCCTGCCTCCCCGCACTACGTCCTGGCCCTGCCCGAAGAGGAGACATGGCGCAAACACAGGCTTGGCTTGATGCAAACCACCCAGTCCTGCAACCTGCTGGAACCCGAGAGCCTGGCCGAAGCCCTGGTCTCCCGAGCCACCAGCTTCGATGCCCTCTACGAGCCACGCTCCCGGGACGCTGATACGGAAACAGGCAGCACCTTGGACCTGGGGATGGGCCAGTACGGCCCCATAAGCCCCGATGTGATCAAGCGCCGGCGGGGAGGGCTGATCGAGCAGAGGGACATCATCAAGGCGCACGAGGCGCATAAGATGCAGAGCACGCCGCAGGCACGGAGGAAGGAGTGGGAGTAAGTACCGGCCAGCCCCCCGCCCAGGTGGGCAGCCGGAGGAAAAGGGAGGGTTCCCCATCCTCTGTGGGGTTGGTGGGGGGTTTGGGGGTGTGTCACGCGGGCATCACCCCCATGGAGCAGCCAACAGCAGCTGTGTTCAATCTCCTGACACTCCCAAGCTGGGCTGCTTTTCCCTATTGCCTTTGTTTCTTAGGGAGGATTTTTAAAAGCAGAGAGCATCTTGAAACAGAGGAGCTGAGATTTATTTATGTATGTACATATTTATTTATTTTCACTCACCCTGCCTAACCTCTTCTGGGTCCTTTTTTCTCTATGAGCTCTTAAAACTGGTGGGATGTGTGGTCCTGCCTCCAGCAGCTGGGAACACATGCAGCATCCATCCTGCCCTGGGCTCAGCACATCCCGCAGGTCCCGGGCTGGTCTGAGCTGGCTGGACCAGGGTATTTTTCTGGTGGGACATGTCTGTGGGGCACATGCGAGAGATGGAGAGAGATACGAGTGTGTCATGTGCTGGAGGTGAATGTGTGTCAGTTCAAACTATCAGAGCCATTTGATGAGGGTGGTGCAAACGGGTCTCTGCAGATGTGGGGGTTCCCCAAATTGTGGAAGGGTTAGTGGGGTAGAAAGCCTGGTGAAAGCAAACTCAAAAGTCCTCAAGACCTTTTCCCCTTGGCTGTAGTAGGGCTTTTGGATATATTTGGGGTCATCGCTGCTTTCTACTGTGGTTTTAGCCCTGCTGCAAGGCATTTGTATTTAATTCTAAGCAGCCAAGTCCCCCTGAATCAGAGCAAGTTGGAGATGTTATGAGCCTGGGAGAATGGAACAGAAGTGCTCGACCGAGCTAGAGCTTACTTATTTTGCTTTTCATTTTCCTTTAATGTCTTTCTATAGTTTGTCTTGGTACTGCAAAAAAGCTCCAGGTCCTGGGTTATACTGCCTCACCCAGCATTCACTGCATAAACTGCATTTAAATTATAAGGTTTCCCCCCCTTGTGTCTACTCAGCAAAATTGTATGGAATAAGCTCCTGCAGAACATCCAGCTCTGATATCCCTGGTCTGGAGCAGCTGCCTGACTGGGGCGCTTTATTTGGGGAATAATCAATGA
The DNA here is from genome assembly GCF_963082525.1 of Nesoenas mayeri. Lineage (NCBI taxonomy): Eukaryota > Metazoa > Chordata > Aves > Columbiformes > Columbidae > Nesoenas > Nesoenas mayeri. The sequence continues at coordinate 28,368,364 of NC_137554.1, read as the reverse complement.
ATTATTACATGAAACACAGGGGCAGTGAAGGAGGTGGCAACCTCTCTATTAATTAGACGTTGCAGGTTGTTTTGGTGAGATTCGGGTCAGCATTCAGCTCGTTTGAAGCGGATAGGGCTTCTTTGGGATCCTTTGTGTGATAAAACTGCTTGTGATAACGCTGAGGCTGCTCCTGGCTGTTTTTTGGAGGGCAGCCCATCAGCGAGGCAGGCTCTCCCCGGTCCTTTCGGCTCTGTGCTCGTCCCTTTGTGCCCAGGGAACCTCCTGGCCAGTGACTTGGGAAGATTTGCACAGGGGAAATAAATTGACATATGGGCTCGGCATGTGCTCAGTGCCTTGTTATCTTTCGCGAACTCACCGGGGATGCCAGATGAATAAATCATGGCCGGGCAGGAAGCAGAGGGATGGCCTCGTTAATTGTGGGCTGGCGGAGCGAGTTCCTAGAACGGCTGCTCGCTAATTAACTGCCTGGATGAGTACAGCTCTATTTTGTGGCATAGAGATGAATCCAGAGCCATTCCCCGCTCGTACCATGTGGGATGTGCTCCTTTCACCGCCCTCAGCTTCTCCAGCGAGCAGTAACTCAAACACAAACCTAATATTTCTGGTTTTCAGTGCAATGGGAATACGCAGGTGGCTGCCATTTCAACCTCTCTCTGTTTAATCAAGCATTTCTCTGGGCTATTAGGGCCCAATCTTTGCACTTCCCAGCTCCTGGATGCTCGGTTTGGGTGTTTCAGCCCAATTTACACAGGTTTTGTGTGTATGCATGGGAAGTCAAGTCTAAGGCAGGTGTCTCTGAGATTTTGGGCTGGACTTTTTCCTCCTCCACTGGGCTCAACGCTCTCAGGGTCTGGCCATGGGGCTCCCTCCTTGTGGTTGCCCAAGCCCGCAGCACGGTAGCCACATCACAGGAGTTGGAGATGCTGGTGCTTTGCAGAAGCCCCTGGTGTTGGAGGGATGCCGGGCTCTGGCATTGGTGACAGACCTTGTGTCTTGGTCTGAATCCGTACCTCTTCCAGAGTTAGGTGCCCTGATACCCCTTCAGTCTGCAAAAAACACATGCCAGGGGCTCTTGCTTTAATATCAAACTCATAAAACAGTTATATTTCCCCAAAAGCTTTGCCAAAGTCTGGGCTGGTGTGCAGAGCCGCTAACCCCAGTGCAGTAGATGTTCTCTGGATAGCACATGGGGGAGGAAAAAGTAAATTAATTTCCTTATCTATAATTTTATTAGTAATAAAGCAATTTCCCTGTGATTTAGTTTTCCGGAAGGGTCCGTCTGGCAGGCAGGCATGGGTTGACTCGCCCTTGGAGCCTGGAAGGTCTGGTGCTAACTCGGTGGGGTAGGTGTTCTCCCATGGCCCCACCGTGGTGGTGTGCATTAGATGGGACATGGGGGAGCAGGAAAAATGGCTTTTCTGCTCACCTTTAAGCTGTGGCAGACCCAGGGGGATGGCTGGCTTGCTCACAGGGTCAAGGCATGCCCAGAACAACTGCCTTTTCTTCGGTTTGTTTTCTTCTCCTTGTTGCTAAAACTTGAGGAGTTAGGGCAGGGTGGTTCAGAGAGGTCTGCATCTCCTTCACAAGGCATCTGGCGAGCCTTTGGTTAAAGCTAGATGTTGTGCAGCTGTTCTTGTGCTGGGTTGTGAGGGTCTGGAAGACTTTTTCTTACTCGCCAGTATCAGTAGGTCGGACACCTTCCAAGCTTCCGTCTGTTTTGAAATGTGCTTCCCTTTAAGATGGAATAAGAATAGGAGGGAGAAAATTCTCTTTTCACTATTTTTTATGGGGAAACTGAGGCAGGGAGCAGAAAACAATCTGCCACATGCTGCTCAAGCATGTGCAGGGCAGTGGCTCTGTGGGAGGCTTAACTTTATGGTGAAGGGTTCATGTACCAGCCCACCTTGTTTGTGTGTAGGGGACTTAAGCCCAAGGTACCCACTAAAACCTTTTTTCCAGTGTTCCAGCCTCAGGCCCTACCCTCCTTGCCATGGTTCACGCGTTAGGGTCCGGGATGGAGATATCTGCTGTGCTTTGTTAAGGCTTGGCTTGCTGCAGCATGGAGTGGGCATGGTTAAATCACTGATGTCTTTGCTGTGTATGTGTGGCAGCATTGTTTGGACTATGTCTGTCTGAGAGGGAGCTCAAAAGAAAAGCTTGTTGTTGAAAACAAGCAAACAGGGGAAACCTCCTGTGGCTTCTCCAGGCTGAGCAACCGCCTCCTTAGCTGGTGGTAAGGACAGGCGGAGCCACCTGGGGAACATCTCAGAAAAGCCTCAAGCTGAGTTTGCAGCAGACAGGACTCAAACCTGCCTTGCATGGCTTCAAACCACGTGTACACAGTTATTTGTTGAGTGTAGCTTGTGTAATTTGGGGAATGCAAGCTGTACCCTCATTTTGGAATGATACCTACAGTGAGGATGTATGGAAAAGCTCAATTCCCAGATGCTGGGCAGGAGGAGCAGGAGCAGAGGAGACTGGAGGGAAAGCAGCTGTGTCTTGGTACAGTTTGGATGTGATGGCATGGAGGTGGGGTGCTGTAATTCAGCGTACCTGGGTGATGGGTGGCAGGTTTTGGTGTCTGGGATGCGATGCACTCTGCCCATGGTACAGGACAGTGCTCCTGAAGGACTGGGTCACTAAAAGCCATTTCCTGTCTGGTATAATCTTAGAGTTGATGGTTTTGATGCTAGGAGCTCGCTAGGTCTCCCTTGCTGCGGTGTGATCCACAGTGAGATCCCAGTAACCTGTCTGGGAGCCTGTGGTCCATGGAGCAGCAGCTCAGGAGAGCTTTCTGCAGCTCGCCTGGATCCATACCTGCAACACAAACTGTCTGGAGCAGAACGTTTCTTCAGCTCTGCCTCTGAGCGGTTTTATTGGAAGAAGTTAAGGGAACATAAGAAACTGTGAAAACACGCAGGGTGTTGCTAACAGATCTCAGGGGCTCTTTACGACTTGGCAGTCTCTGTCTGGTTATGTGCACACTCTGTATCCCAGATTGCAAGTGAAGCTGACTACTTTATTTTTTTTATTTTTAAAGCTTTTTTATCTTTTTTTTTTTTCCCTTGGTGCTGAATGAGACAAAGGGCCCCCTTGGTATGTGCTGGGCTGCCAGCTCCATGGCTGCTTCCCAGCATATTCCTGCATGCATCGCACCATCTGGGTTTAATTCACTGCAGTGGTGGAGAGGACAGGGGCACACACGGGACAGCACTGTCGCTTGCTCCTCATGCCAGTAAAATATCCTTGTGCTTGGGGAAAAACACAGGTTGGGGCTGATTTGGTATCAGTGTGGCCCTGGCTGGACCAGTGCCCATCACCCTGACTCTCCTTGGATCTGCAGAGTGTCTCCAGGTTGCCATCGCTAACATTGGTATCTCTGTGGCACAGTTTTGGGAGAGGTGTTGGGTGTGGTGGGTGTTCCTGCCACCAGGCTTGGGTACCTGGGAGCATCCTTCATGGAGGTGTGTGCATGTCTCCTATGCAAGTCCTCTGTAACTTAGGGCAAAGCAATTAACCTCTCCGAGAGCCTAGCAAGTGTCTCTCAGTTAAGATGAGAGACTGCGTCTGTTTTGCCCTGCAATAGGTGGTGGAAAGGGCTGTGGATGCACTAAGCCTGTGGGCAGTGAAATATGGCTTTTATTGTGGTAACTTGGCCTCGAGCAGCAGAGGAGCATCTCTCATGGATGTATCCACCCCAGACCTCCCTGTGCTCACCTCCCTTCATTGCAGACCAAGGTTTTGATGCATAGGGAAGAGATTGTTTTCTGACCTGGAATGAACTCGAGTTCTGCTGAATGTCCTAGCAACAGCATGGAAATAGCAGCATCTTTCCCCGAACTGCTTCAAAGTCTGGGTTTCTGGCACACCCTGGAGGAAGAAGAATTCCCTTTCTGAGTTAATTCAAGTGACTTTGCAAAGGGCTGCCAGGATAGTGGGCAATTATTGTTGGTCCCAGCTTTCCTGCACAGCTGAGGCCACTTTTCCAGGGAGTTGGGCTCTTTGGGAGCTGGTTGCTGAACGAGGAGGATGAGGCAGTTCCTGGTTGATGCATTAGTTTGGGAGCTGCTGCCTCGTGTTTTGCCACCGCATCCTGGCAGGTCTCATTCCTGCTTCCCTCGCTGGAGTCTCAGCTGCAGCTGGGGGTGTTGGAAAACTTTGTTAGCACACCTTGGGGCTGTGTTGAAGCCGTGGTTGTGTTCCCTAGAAACTAGCCTTCTGAGAGAGCTTCCTCCTTGTCCTGGAGCTGGCCAGGGCTCAGAAATAAAGAATTGCTGGGAGGTGGTGAGGTGGGAAGGGATGTCTGGAGATCACCTGGTCCATCACTCTGCTCACACAGGGTCATCTAGAGCAGGCTGACCAGGATGATATCCAGGCAGGTTTTGAATATGTCTGAGGGTAGAGACTCCACAACCTCTCTGGGCAGCCTGTCCCAAATACTCAGTCCCTCTCACAGTCAAAATGCATATAAATAGAGTTTCTTTTGTGGCAGTTTGTATCCATTTGCGTCTTGTCCTGTCTGTGGGTGCTACAGAGAAGAACCTGGCTCTGCCTTTACTCCCCATCATCAGGTATTTGTATGCATTGATAAGATCTCTCCTGAGTCTTTTCCAACCAGGCTGAGCATCCTCAGCTCTCCCATCATTTCTTTGCAGGGCAGATGGTCCAGTCCTTTGGTCACTTTTGCTGGAGTTGTTCCAGCAAGTCCATGTCTCCCATGTCCTGGGGAGCCCAGCACTCTGGATGTGTCTCACTGGGGCTGAGCAGAAGGGAAGGCTCATCTCCTCAACCTGATGGGAATTCTTTGCCCATTGCAGCCCAGGAGGCTGTTGGCTGCTTTGCTGCAAGAGCATGCTGCTGGCTCACAGTCAGCTTGGTGTCCACCAGGTCCCTCAGGGCTTTCTCCACCAAGCTGTTTCCCAGCCAGCATAGAATCACAGAGTGGTTTGGGTTGGAAGGGACCTTCAAAGCTCCCCCAGTGCCACCCCTGCCATGAGCAGGGACATCTTCACCAGTTCAGATTGCTCAGAGCCCCATCCAGCCTGGCCTGGGATGTCTCCAGGGATCCATCCACCACCTCTCTGGGCAACCTGGGCCAGTGTTTCACCAGTGTAAAAAAAATTCTGTGTTGTTCCTCCTAAGTGCAAGACTTGGCATTTCCCTCTGCTGAACTGCTGTTCCTCTGCCTGTTTTTCCAGGCTGTCAAAGTCCCTCTGGATGGCAGCACAACCCTCTGCTTTATCAGTCCTGGTTTTAAACTATCTCCCTGCATTGAGCTCTGCAGGCGTGATTCAGTGCAGCACTCAGGCACTGCAGCTGCTGCCGATTGAGACCCTCATCCTGTCCCTCTCCTGGAACAATCCAGCTTGTTGCCCCCTCCCAGGATCCCCCCCACCCAATGTAGTTCTGATGGGGGGCTGTCTGCAGGCCAGGAGACCTTTGTGGGATACACACTTTCCAGCATCTCAAGTGTACATGGTTGATATTATTTTCTATTCACAGTTTCTAAGTCGTATTGCGCACCGCATCGTATTATTTAAGAGATGACAGGGTAATAAGATAATTCAGGGTGGAAGGGACCTCGGGGGGTATCTAGTCTAATCAGACTATAACTTATTTTTCATTTAAATCAACGTTTTATGTTTTAAAACATAGATGATTTCTTGTTTTGCACTCCTAAAATGGCATTTTCTTAATTTCAGACTGCATAGTTTTCAAACTTGAGAAATGTTTTTGGCAGTTTGGTGAAAACCCAGCTGTGAGGATTAGTGCATGACCTGTCCCCAGAGAGGCGTGCTCTTTGCAGACTTATCTGTGCCATGGAAATGGCACTCCCACCTAACTGTGCATGAAGGAATGCCATTGATGGGGAAGGTTCTAGTCCATGTATGTGTGGGGCACGATCTAATTCAGCTGCCTCTGAAGGGTTACGGCCTTTTCTTCTGCACTGGCCGGTGGGTTCTCTCTAGGTCAGAAGGTGTTCGCTGCAATTGTGCATGACAAACATTAATCCCTGGCTTGAACCACTCACACTATGAGAGCACTGAAAAAATCGATGTGAAAAGTTAAAGAGGTCCCTGAAGTTGTATTAAAGTTGCTTTCAAATGTGGCTCTTGATTTCCCAGGGTAGCCATCAAGAGATATTTCTTAGAAAAGCAGAGAAAGGTGTTTCTTGTCTCCACTTACCTGTTGCATGCTCGATGGGAAAGGCCTCCGTGATCCTTCAGTGCAGGGTTACAAGTGCGTGGGTCACCCAAAACACATTAATGTTCTGTTGGATGGCTGGTATTGGGCTGGTGCTATGCACACCAGCAAGGCTCTCACTCTTTAACTGGGAAAGACATGCTGGCAAGTATCCCCAGCCATGGGGGACCATGGTGGCACATTGTCCTTCCCAAAACACATCTGAAATAGCCAGTGTTGTGGCTCATCTTCCCTCAATGATGCTGACAAGCTGCATTGCTTGGTGGGAAGCTGCTTTCCTGCAAGCTTGGAGCACACCACCGTGGTGGATGATGCTGTAACAAAATGCACGTCGTCTTCGTGAGCTCTGATACAAACCACAAGTCCTTTTTCTTTTTTTTTTGTCCTCAGAGGAGCTTCCCAGGGGTCATTTTCCTCCCGTTGCAGCTCACGAGATGGTAAAACAGCAGCTAACATGCTGTAACTGTCCCCTCTGTGTATTTGCTTGGGTGGAAATAAGCCTAAACAATTCTTCAATGAACTTTTTTCCATTGAGGAATCATGCTCAGCCTTGCTTTCCTAGGGATGGGCGAGGGTGTTTGCCGTTGCAGAGGCTGTCGAGCTGATGCCTGCCTGTCACCCCGACAAGGGTGACGGTTGTTTCACACCTCCCAGCGCTGAGTAGCTTTTGGAGAGAGGGTTTTGCTCTTTGGCCTTTTCTCTTTCACAGGTTTAGGAGATGGAAGTGGCATCCCCTTCCTGGCTGCAGGCCAAGGATGAGGCTTCTCTGGCTGTCTTGAGTATCAGCTGCTCTGTGTAAGTTCAGACTTGCAGGAAATTTTTTTTCCAACACCTCCATCTCCTGCTGGCTCTTGTCCTGACAATGTAATTTTATTGAAGGCACCCTGTTTGCTGGCAGGTTGTTTCTGGGAAAGCTGAGCCTGTGAATTTGGCTTTATGAGACTGGAGGTGGTGAGTTTCTGGTTGAGATTTCTTTTTATCACTAGGGATGTTTGCAGCCCAAAGGCAGGAGGCTCCTCTGTCACCCTGCTTGCCAGTACTGTGTTTGCTGTGTTTGTTTGACTTGAGCTTTGCAGGGCAGGCAGAGGAAGCAGAGGATGGTCCTCGGGCATGGACTTGCCTTGTATGGGGGAGAAGAGAAGATCTAAGGAAGTGAAAATCTCCCGCTGACTTTGTCAGAAGCTAACGCTGCTGTGCCAGAGAGGTCATGAGGATGCTGATGGAGAAAGTGAGGGATTTCTTCTGCTTCAGGTAGCAGAGAGGTTAAAAAGATGCTTTTAAAAAATCTCTCCCCAACCTTTTGGCAGGCTAAAAATAAGCTTGTTCGTGTTGACTGTCGATGGCTGGCTCCTGGGATGTCTTTTTAGAGCTTGATCTCCGCATTCCCATGCACACATAAAGCTCTGGAGCTCGGTGTTTTGGCTGTGGCAGGATCTGTCCCATCAAGTTCTGTGCTTGTGGGGCTTTGGTGTCAAGAAGGGAAATATCCAGGTTCGTGTTCCTTCCTGTCTTCTTCTCCTCAGCCTTCTTTTATCCATGCTGCCCAGCCCTGGATCCTTTTGGCCACATAATTTTCAAGTATCCCTAATTTTTTCCCATTGGATCCCCTCAAGTCAGCCTCTCTAGAGGTGCAATGCCCCAAAGTGAACCCATCAGGGATGGAGGAGGATGGAGAGGTTGTATCTCACCTGCTGCCAGCTTGGCTAGTGCAGGGCTGGGATGCTCTGTGGCTTGGCCAAGGGGAGAGGTTGTGCAGAAGGATTTGGGGGTTGGAAGAGGGGAAGGAAATTCACTTTAATCTGATGGAAAAGCAGTAGCAGGCAGATAGCTGTTTTCTGGGAAGTGGCATTGCTGCATGTCTGCCCAGAGCAGCCGGGATGCGGCTGCAAATGCTAATTAGAGCCCGACTTGCGAGGCTAAATAAAGCAGTAAGGCACTCCAGGCAATTTATTAATGGGTGATTATTTCGGGCCTCTTCAGCGGAGCTGTGAAGCCTCCCAGCCTGGGATGCTTCCCTCCCGCATAGTATTGCCTTGGCCAGCACTGTGACAGAGCCACACTGTCCCTTGGCTGCGATGCTTTAGGGAGAATGGGGTCTCACCTGCCTCTGCCTGACCTGTCAGCAGACCCCTTGTGCTTGTTTGTTGTTGTATGCAGATGCAAAGGTGGCTCTTGGTTTTGGTTTGGGCTTTTTTGGAGAGTACAAAGCCCTGTGCAGCCCGTGGGGAGGTGGGTGAGTGCAGGTACTGAGCTGCATGGTGGCAGAGGGCGACCAAACACCAAAACCAATTCCTGTGAGTTTTGCAGGGCTGGATGCACAGCCCTGATGTGCCCCCATAAATGTACAGAGCCAGAGGTATCTTGGCTGTCATTTAAACCTCTTCCAACTCTTTCAGCCTGTGACCATTCGGTTGCTGAATCCCCCTTTGATTCAAGACACAGCATCCTTCTACTTCATCAGTAGCTCTGATGTATGAGCTGCTCTGGTTCCACAGAGATGTGGTGTGGGGGAACACCCAATTTCAAGGCTCTGTGGTGCATTTGGTCACTTTTAGTGGCCTCAGGAGGTATGTGAGGAGTTTAGCTTAGGCTGCTTGTGATCCCAGAGCACTTTGGGCACTGGTGAGCCCTGGAGCTTGGGCCATCTGACCTCATCCTGGTGTTGGGCTGCAGCTCGGGCATCTAGACACAAGATTACATTAATATACACAGCACCTGATCTGTTTTCTGACATCCCCCCTGACTTGCAGAGGCACCTTTAGCATGTCTCTCCTTTGCTCTCACACAACAGATCGGCCACTGGGAAGCATCTGCATGAATGCTGCATGAGGGGAGGAGGAAAAGGGAAGGATGCTCATGGGTTTTCCTCCAGGCTCTGCCTAGGGCTCCCTGATAAAACAAGGCTAATGCATGCAGTCAGCTCTGGCATCTCCCCCTAGAAAAGCTGGAGACTGCTGGACCCTGCTGGGGTGTGATGGGACATGATGGGTTTGGGAACCTTGAGCAGGACCTGCTGGGAACTACACCCGCGTTTGTGTGGCATTTTGCTTCAGGTTTGTGTTACCCTTTTACTTCGCAGCTGAGAGCTGGCAGACATTGTGAAAAATGGGGCCAGAGTTGCTCTGGGCTGGATTCTCTTACGCAAACACTTGCAGAGAGGTTAGGAAAAAAGGGATCTCTGGGGTGGGAATGCAAAGCATGCTGTGTCCTGTGTCTTGGAAAGGCTGGGTGAGAGCTGCTGTGGCACTGCTCCTTCTGCACCTCCATCACCTGCGCTCCTGCTTGTGACAGCTTGTTGGGGGGCAGATATAGCAACCAAAATCCCTGTTTCCAGAGGGTTATTCCTCTCCATCCCAGGAAAGAGAGGTTTGTAAGATTGTTATTCCCTTAAAGATGTCAAGGATGGATGCTGAACTCACAGGTCTTGGTAATTAAAACCAGCAGTGTTTGTGAATAGGGGTGTGCTTTATGGCAGTGTGCAGCAAATTACACTTTAAGCTTAAATCAGTTTCAAGTTTTTCTGCCACCTCTGCTGTGTGACACCTGATGTGGCTACTTCAGCCAAATGACCAAGAGGAGTGTGGTGAAGTAGTGGCAGTTGCTTGAATCTGGATGCATAGTTTATAGCTTGGTGTGAAATTTGCTAGCTTTTGCTAGTCTTCCAGCCTTCTGATTTCTCAGTGCATAAATTACAGTGCTGACCCTGAAGAATCAGTCCTCCAGGTCTGTTTTGGGGATGTCCCTGGGCATTTTTGCAAGAAGTTGATGCTTCTCTCTGCTCTTAGTGCTAAGGAAGGCACGTCCCGGTGAGGGACACAGCTTGCGGGGAGCACTGACTTGGGCAAGGCCGCTGCCAAAAAAAGTGAGCAGAATACAGAGGGAGGAACCACTTGCCCTGGCTTGGATGAGAGTTGCCCTTGCTGCAAGGTGGTGCAGCATCTCTGTGGTGTAGCCGAGGCCATTGTGCCTGGTTGGGGGCTTGGTTGTCAGGAGAGATGCCAATGGGGCTGTTATGGCCCTTAGCACAGCTGCTAACATCTGTGCAGATCAGCATCAGGCAGAGACTGGTGTGGTACCGTCCTCTGGAGGTGCCATCCTGGAGCTGCTTGGACCTTCTCTACCTGGATCCTGATGTCCATGGGTGAGCTGCTTTCCTCGCTGCCGAGGTGCTTGACTTGGCAGGGCTTCCTTGTTGCAAACGGGGAAAACATCTCTCCTTCATCCAGCAAGTAATGAATTTGTTCCTGGAAAAAACAAAAAAAACCCAGACTTCCATTCCTGCATGGTTATAAACATGCTTCTGAGTCACAGCTACCCAGTCCCAATTTGAAATTTGGCCAGAGCACTGTAGATGATTCTCTTTTGATCCTAGTTTTTTTTCCTCTCAGCATAGCTGAAGCCTTATTAAAAAAAAAAAAAAAAAATCAAATCAGGATGCCAAAAGACACTTTCTAAGATAAGTGCAGCCCATCGGAGCTCCTGGGAATATCAGGAGAACCTGTCGCCCCTCCAGACCCTTCCTGGACTGCGTTAGGGACCTGTCCCCTGCATGATGCTGTCCCTGAGATATGGAGCAGCCTCCGGCTTTCTGAGCAACCCCTGGCTGGGCAGAGGATGCTTTTAATGATTATGCCTGTAACCAGGTGGGAGATTTTGGGTTGCCTGGGCCGAGCTGGTGGCAGCTCCGGTGACAGCAGAACCATGTGAAGGGATGCGATAGCTGCATGGGGGGCTTTGCATCTGCTTCCCGGCCCCCTGAGGGAAGGGCAGGCAAAAACGGGGGGTTAGGCTCGGCTGCCCACGGCTGTCGGTGGAAGCAAAGCCAGAGACCGAGATGGAGGAGCTGTAGGGAGGGGACAGCCGCCGCTAGATGGCAATGGTGGAGCAGCGGCCGCACGGACCCACCAGTCGCCGTGGTGGAGGTGATGGGTGGGCTTGGTCCTGCCCTGGGGAGGGGTATTGCAGTGCATGCGGTGATGTCCTGCCATGCGGGGTTGTGGCATGGCTGGGAGAGGGGAGGAAAACAACAACAAAAAAAGGCAAAGAGGAGGCCTGGATGACAATATGGGTGTGAGGAGGGGAATTAGGCTGCCTTGGTAAAACCCAGTGTATCCCAAGCACCTTCTTGTCCTGGTACCTGCTGTTGCCCTGTCTTCTTGGATTTCCTTCATTCATACACACACACACACACACACACACACACACACACACACACACAAAAGAAAAAAGAAAACAACCCCGCATAGCTGGCTCTGAATCTCTGTGCCATTGTGCCATGTTGAATCATGCGGGCATCAGCCACGCTTCTCCCTGACTCACCGATCCCAGCGTGCTGGGGTGAGGGTCAAGACGAGAATGGCAATAAACATCCTGGGAAACCGAGCCTGCATCTCTTGGCATAGCCAGGGCCCTTTTTTATTATTATTTTTTTTTTTTTTCTGCGTGTGTGCTTTCAATCTTCTCCTAAAGAGCTGCTTTCTCATAAATATCCCATCCTTTAGCACTGTCTGAGCAGGAGAGAGGCTCCCAGCAGGGTCATCCTGCATGTTCTACTCTGCAGCAGCGAATATAGAGTCGAGAGCGACGCCCCAGGCCCACTGCCCTGGCAGAGGTGTCCAGCTAAGGTGTGCACCCCTGCTTCCAGGGGACAGGAGGAGCGCCACTGCCTTCCTCCTCCTTGTCCCCATGCACTGAGGCAGGTGTGATGCCTCAGAGCTGCTCAGGGGATGCACAGAGAGTGCTGGGTGCAGCCTTCCTCATCCTCTGGGTACCAGCTGGAACATTTAGGCTGTGTGCAGGCGTATCTCTGTGGGATGGAAGAGGGCTGGGGGTATCAGGGGAGAGCTGAGGCAGGAGCTCTGCAGGGCTAGGGTTCTGCTGCAGGTAATCAGCCCAGCCTTGGGCTTAATTAACAGCAGCTTAAAGGGTTGAAAGGTGGGAAGAGTGGCATCACCTCTGATGCCATGGTGGGTGTGAGGAGGCAAAGGGAATAAACCAGAAGTCATAACTGATTTGTTTTGGGCAGTGTCTTGCCTGGAGTGAATTGAAGAGGCTGTAATTAGTTGGTAGCCGGTGTGGCCTCCTCTCTGCCGTCGTTAGTGGAATAAAAGCCCAGGGTCACTCTGGCTCGCACCAGGTCTGGCTGGTGGCCTTGGAAGCGTTTTGGGAGGGATCTGCCCATTTCTACTCTGCTCCTTGCTGCAGTGTGGTGGTGTCAGAGCTAGGGGGACTTGCTGAAACCCCCCAGGTACACCCACCTCTGTTATAAGGTTAATCAGAGAGGCAAAGTCTATTAGGGATGCAGCAGATGGGCATCATGGTGAGCTCTCAGAGTCTGGCTGAGGTTGGGGGGGTGATTCCACAACCTTTTTTGCAAACACTCCTCTCTTATTTTGCTGCAGAGGGCCTGATCTTCCTTGCTGAGCTGGCCTGAGGGCTTCTGGCAATGCAGGTGTGAGAGCCTGAGCCAAAAAGCGAGCCCCATGGCACTTTGGTCATGGTCACTTTGGTAGTGCCTGCAGGGTGGAGAAGTCTGTGGTGAGATGCTGCCTGACTGCACTGAAGGAGCAGTCCTTGCCCAAATGCGTTAGTGATTTATGTGATTAAGAGCTTATATGTGTGATTAAGAGCTTGGTATTTTTTAGGGTTCTTTTTCTTTATTTTTTGGGCTCTTTCAAGTGTTCCTGGTTGCCCCACAGCAAATGTGGGGGACAGATGGTGTGTGCAGAGCAGGTTGTGGTGTTGGGGTGGACAAAGGAAGAGCATCATGAGGACACGAGGTGTCTTATGATTCTGACTGGAGCTGCGGGTGTTCTTTCCATGGGAAGGGCAGGTATTGAGTACCAAAGGCCCTGGGGAGCCCTTTGGGTGTGGAATTCTATGTGAACAGCTCACAGGGTGTGTGCTGAGCGGTGAGGCTGGTGCCCTGCCTGTTGGGTAGGGAGAATATTGGGGACATCCCTGGGGAGCCATGAGTCTCCTGTACATGCCAGAAGGGCAGGGTGTGTTCCCCAAAGGTAGATGGGCAGGCAGCCCCCACACCAGGGGACCCTGAGCATCCCTGGGTGACCTTGACACCTGCATTGCTGCAAAGGTGAGGGTACAGCACCTGTAATGTCCCCTGTCCTCTGCCCATGGTGGGCAGTGGGAGGGCTGGGAGAGCCAGGTCAGAGCCTGGAGTGGCACTGAGGACAGCCCCCTCCATGGGAGCTGCTGCAGGGACACATCCAGACTGGGCTGTTTACACCTCTCTGATGAGCTGCTACTTCTGGCCAACATCAAGTGTCAAAAAGCAAATACCGAGGTGGGGTGGGGGAGTACTAAGGAGGCTGATCTGTATGCGAGGGAGCAGCGGGGCTCTCCCGGGGGCAACTGCTGTTATCAGGGTGGCTCCGGGGCAGGGGGGAACCGGGAGCCCCGAAGTTTCCCAGAGAGGGGGGAATGGTGCGTGGGGCTGGAGAGATGCTCTGTGCATGCTGAGATGGGGTGAGCCTCTCACCTCCCCTGCAGGCAGAGGGGAGGCAAAGCCCCTGCTTTGTCCCCTCTTTTGTCCCCCAATTTAGCCACTCACCTAGGAGCACCCATGCTGCAGCCGGGGGTGGGTGCTTCTTGCAGGGTGGGGGCTCCCCCGTTGCCTTTGTTCCCTTCAGACCCTCCCCTCGCCTCTGACTTTCCTTTGCGGCAGCTCCCGTGCTTGCCAAAAGAATGCACTGGATGGAGTGAGGGAGCGAGCCGGGCGTGCGTGCGTGTGTGCGCGCTGGTGTGCGCCTGTCTTGCCTCTGACTTCATTAAAGCAAGCTGTCCCCGAGCTGCAGAGCCGCGGCAGCCTTTTAATTCCGTGGTCCGGCTCCTTGCAGGGAAAGCCGGCGTCGCCTTTGTGCTCTCCTGTACTGGCAGCCAAGGGCTGAGCATCCCTACCTGCCTGGGGGCTCTGCCCGTCATCCCTGCCTGCTGCCCCGGGGATGGGTGGCCGGGCTCCGGTAGGCTGCTGAAGATGGAGTCAGGAGGAGGGAGTTGGACACTTGGCTCCAACTAGGCTGGACCACGCTGCAACCTGTTCCCCGCCCCGGGCCTCCCCTCCGCTGCTGTGCTGGGTGCTGTACCAAATTACATCTTCTTTTGCGATGGGGCAGATGGAAGGATTTGGATCCTAGCCCTTTTCCTGCCTGATCTCTGCTGGCAGGTGGTCCCCGGGCTCACCTTGCTGGGAGTGGGGCTTAGAAGGGACTGGTTTGGGTTTGCAGGCAGAGCGGTGGGAAGGATGTGTCTGGATTTAACCCTTTGCTTTGTGGCAGAAGGTGCTGTGGCCTTTGCTGAGCGGGCAGGACCAGCTGGTTTTTTTTTGGGGGGTGGGGGGGAGGTTTTGGAGACAACTGGCTGCCCCCCATGCCGTGCTGCTGAGCCGGTGCCGCGTGTTGCTGCCTCTCCCTTCTCCACACGGGTCCCCGCTCCCTTGGAGAGATGGAGGAGAGACAGATCTGAGCATCATCCAGAGAGGAGGAGGGGGCTGTGGTTGGGACTGCGCCCCACAACCCCCCTCTCACTCTTCTCCCCGCTCTGCTGCCTTGGCGGTGTTCCTTTGGCTCACCTGTGTGTTTTCTTCCAGGATGGCTCGCTTTGGGGAGGCAGTGGCTGGCAGGCTGGGCTCCGGAGATGGGGGCTCTGACCAGAACCGGAGCCGGCAAGGACCTCCTGCTCCTGCAGGAGGGACCCCAGGACCCTTCAAGCAAACCAAAGCACAGAGAGCCCGGACTATGGCTCTGTACAACCCCATCCCCGTCCGGCAGAACTGCTTCACCGTCAACAGATCGCTCTTTCTCTTTGCGGAAGAGAACATAGTCAGGAAATACGCTAAGAAGCTCATCGACTGGCCATATCCTTTCTGCGCCCCTTGCAAGCCCCCCACTTACTCCCCGGATTTGCCTCGGTGGCCGCCCAGGACACGTGCGTGTGGCACTAGCTGGCAGGTAAGTGCCTGCCTTCTGCTCTCCTTCGGCGTGTGGAGAGGGGTGCCCCGTCCCCAGGGGATGCTCTCCTCACCCTGTTGCTGCTTCCTCCCCTCCTGTGTTCTGCTTGGTGCCTGGCAGGGAGCTGAGCCCTTTCTCCCCACAGGGAGACCCCTTGGCCCTTCCTCACGCTTGGGTTTGAAACCCCCCATGCTGGCAGGGAGGGGAGCTCTGATCCTGGTTTAAGCCCGTATGCCTTAGGGTGCTCTGTGTGCATGTGGCTTGGGGGGTTGTGGCCTTGCCTCTCTGCCTCAGTGTCTTGCTGGAGTTTTGTCACCCCACTGCACCTGGAGACACCCATCCTGTTGGAGACAGACCCCCAGGAGCCCACGAATCTCTGGTTCCTGCTGGGTGGTGGCTTTGTCCTCTCTTGCACCCGCCTGCGTGTGCCCCCTTTGCTGTTGATCACACCTGGCAGGGCATGGCCATCTTTGTCATGCAGCCCCCCTGCTTCCCCACGGTGGCTCTGGGAACCAGCTGTCCCCTCCCTGCGGCAGAGGGGATGATGCTGAAAATCTCCAGCTGTGCCCCCCGGCCCCTTGAGGGCTGGCGCAGGGGACCATGATTTATTCCAGGGACCCCCCCTCTAGGGCTGGGTGGAGGTTGCAGATTCCCCACTCCTTCCCTCACCCCTCTGTCCTTTCAGACACCCCCATGCGCTTCTCTCCCCTCCCGCCCTCCCTGCGGGTACCCCCGGGTACCCTGGCCAATGCCCAGCACCACAACGCAGCTCCCCATCCCCTTGGGCTCGGTGCCTCGCTGTCCCCCTGGGCTTTGCCCCCACCGAGGAGCTGAGCCTGCAAACTTCAGTGTGGCCATGCTTTGACTGTAGGACCCTCCCTGTGCCGTTTTCTGCAGTGGTGATTATATGCAGCTCTTGCCGCTGCTGCTTTTTTCTCTCCCTGCAACTTGTTGGTGAACTTGCTGGCTCCTCCGGTGAGCACAGGAGAGCTCGCCCCAGTGCCAAGCAGCCATACCTTGGTCTGGTGCAACAGGTATCTTGGGGGAAAATCCCTCCGGCCAGGTGCAGGGATGCAGGACAGGTCATCCACCCTGCTGAGCATCACCGGGGAAATAATCCCCTTGCAGCTCCAGCATGTCAGGTCAAGCCTCTGCCAGGCAGGGCCTGGGGAAACACAAAGCCCCCAGGGTTAGGGGGGTGACCTGGGGATGAAGGGGGAGCTTGTGGGGGGCTGAATTCCCCACAGCATCCCTAAATCTGCCCCTGCCGGTAGCGGTGGGCGGCTGCAGGAGCGTTGGTGCGGTAGCAAGGATGGAGATGCGGCAGCTCAGCTGTTAGCCCTGCAGGGCAGCGGCCAAACCGGCCTGCCTGCTTTTCCAGAATATGCCAAATTATTCACGTGCTTTTTCAGCGTGATGTGGGAGGGCCCTCGCCCCTTCAGCTTTAATTTAAAGCAAGAAGGAGCAGGGGTGCTGCCACTGGCCTGGTGCTCCCCGCGTGGGCCAGGGTCCCGTGCCGGTGTGATGTCTCATCTCCAGGCAGCCGCTGTCTCCTAGAGACTAGAGCTTCACCACTGCGTGGTAAAAACTCCCCAGCATTATTCTTTCCTGGAATTTGCAATGCATGAGGGAGATGGGCTCATTTTATTTTATTTTTTCCCAGAAGTAAGTGACATATCCCCATGTGAGCGCTGGGAACGGATGCGCTCCAGGCGCGGGAGCTGAGCATCCCTGGCCTTCCCCCGCCTGGCTGCCATCTCTTTCTAAGAAACTCACGCACCTTAGAGCTCCTCTGCACCACTTGAGCTCTTAAGGGCTTGTGGGAGGACAAAGCTTTTTGGTGATGAGTTTGAGGTTGGCCAGGAAAGTTGTTCCACAAGCAACTGATGCCTTTTGGTAGGACCAGGGAAAATGTGCGAGCATCTCAGGTGCCTGGACCAGAGCCCATGGCATCTCTGCTGGGCGAGGGCGGTTTGAGGAGGCGAGTATTGGATTTTGGCCACAGTCAATGAGAACTGCTGGCCTTGGGAGGGACATGGCCTGTTCTGGAGCGGGCATGGCACCCAGGAAAGCCAAGGGGGTTGAGGTGAAGGGCGAGGGGGAGTGGAGGCTCTTCTTCATCCAGCTCCAGTCGACTAGGTAATAGGGCTAAAAATAACTGGTGATTCAGGCCTGGATATCTGCTGGGTAACTGTATAATTATAACCAGCAGCCTCTGCAGTTTGGCTTCCCAGTGTAAACAGGGGATGATGCATGGAGGGGAAGGAGGAGAAATACGAGCAACTGAGATTGGGATGCAGCTCCGTGGGGAGACGAGGCTTTGCCGAGTTTCTCGCTGGAAAGCCCAGTGCGTTACCTCTGGTGGAGCTGCTCTTTTCACTGGCCCTGCTCAAAATGCGATGCTGTTTTGGCTGTAGGAACATCTACTCCTCCTCGTCCTGCCTGCTCTCCTGCTGACGGCCAGGCCTTTCGCCCTGATTTCATTTGTTTGGCTGCCTGGAAAGCTGCAATTCAGTTAGCACACGAAGATGGGCTGCAGCTCATCTCTATCTGCTCCGTTCTTTATCTGCGTAATCGCATTTGACCTGGATAAGATCCCTCTCCCACCCCAGCAAGGCCAGATGACATTGTGTGGCTCTGGCTCTGTCCCCAAGGACAGCCTGTAGCTGCAGACACACACCGGCCATTGTACCTGTCCCCTGGGTTTAGCAGGGGAGAATAATGTCCGTCGGTCCTCTGGGGACCTTGCTGTTCCCTTCAATGAGGACTTTCTCTTATCTCAGCCCCTTTGAGGAACAAATCTTCAGTTGGGTTGGCCAAGAGCATCTGAGGTGTCTGCAAAGCCCCAGTGCACGTCCCTGGTCCAACACACGTGGAGATTTTGCTCCATGGGATGCACACCCGCGTGTGTTCGAACCATTTTGCTCATGAGGACTGCCACTTTGAGCCAGGCATCTCTGCTGCTCTGTAGGCACTGCCCCGTGGGGTCCCTGGCGGCATTATGCCCCACCTGGGCAAGTATCTTCTGTACCTTTGGTTTTGCCCGGCTGAGATTTTGGCTGGTCTTGGTTCCATGTGGGAACAGCTACGCCATGTCATGCCACCCTTGGGCAGCTCCCTCCTCGCGCTACCCAAGAAAGAAAATCTCTTTTATGTTTCTTTATTGTTTTTATTTTTTTTTCCTCCAAGGCTGTTTTCTATGCTCTTCATTCATCAGATTTTAAAATGTATTTTTTGGGGAGGGGCGAGTAGGTGTAATGGCAGGTCCGTCTTTTTGACAGCCGGGGAGAGCGAGGCTGCCTGTCAGATGGTGAATTTAAACAGAGGCAGCTGTTGTCATGGTGACGCCAAGTTGCATCCTGTTGCTGTGGCAACCAAAGTTAAAAAACTGATGTTAAGGCAGGAGAATCACATGATATCTTTTTTTTTTTTTTTTTTTTTTTTTTTTTTTTTTTAAGGAAAAAAAAAAAAAGGAGAGGAGAGAGATTCGATTTCCAGTTTTTAAGCGCATGGTGAGGTGGGGGAGAAGGAGATACTTCTCCACGGAGCTGTTTGCACGTGGCAGCCAGGAACCCACATACCTACAGCAGAAGCTCTGCCCTGACTGGTTCCTGGTGGCACCACCTTTGGTTTAGCCCCTAACAGAGACTGGACCACCATATTTTGGGGTCACAAGCAGCACAGTCTGTGGTTGTGGGGTTTAGGCAGGCTGAGCACCTTGCCTGCATGCTCCCTGCATCATCAGTGACTTGTCCCTCTGGACATCACTTTCTGTCCACCCCAGCAAAGCACAGATGGGCTGGGAGTGCTGGGTGGCAGGGTGCAGGCATGGGGACAACCCCAAGGGCCACAGCTCTACAACTACTTGATGACACTGGATGGCCTTATCTGCTAGGGGAAGATCCTGCGCTTGGGGACAAGGTTCTGTAGGGCTGGGGAACCTCAGAGTTGATTTAGGACTGCTCATGGTCTTGGCTCTATTTGGCATTTTGAGTTTCTCTTGGGAAATAGCATTGGAGAGGAGGCACTTGCTTTCCTAGTGGAGTGTGGAGCTGAGAAGAAGGGTGTCAGGACATCCTTGGGGATGTTGAAGAGGTGGGTCTTTGCTCCTGTCGTGCCCTGGGTGGACATGGCATGGGAAGGTCTGTGTAGGGTCAGGCAGCTGTGGTGGGGTTGGGACCAGCGAGATGAAGTCCACAGATGTAGGAGCTGAAGCTCTCTCTTGTTGATACCTGGGGAGCAGGGAAAGCCCCTCAGTGCAGCAGGTCCTGGGGGAAGCCTGGGGAGTGGTAGGAAATGGAGACTTGAATTTCTAAGAGATGCTGGAGCTGGGCTGGGTGATGCAGGCAGGGCAAGGGGTTAAATCACTTCTGCCATTTTTGCTGGCCCTCTGCAGTAGGCTTCACCAAGAGCCCTTTCAGAGATGCCCACATGGCCTCACTCCTCTGGCTCTTCTGCTCCTTCCCCACCTGCGTGCCCAGGAGTGGGGCAAGGCGCGGTCACCAAAGTGGAGAGATGGAGGGGGCTTCTCTGCAGCTCCCAGCCCTTGCCCGCAACTGGGGAGGGATTTATCTCGCACCCAGCCTCCTTGGGAGGTTACATCAACATGCCATCAGCATCATAAATCCAACTTTGGTGTTTAGAGCTGGACGCACTCCCTGTGTTAGCAATATAGATGTTCTGGGTGGGCTGTTTTTGGCTCCTGGTTGGGGAGGGTGGTGAAGAGGAGGGTCACAGCTAGAAGCAGAAATCCACCAGTGGCTGGACATCTCCTTGGTGTGCTCCTTGCCAGCCTCCTGCCAGGCCCACCAAGGAGCTCCAGCTCCAAGCATGGGGTTAGCCTGCAGTGCCTGCTGCATGTGGGCTTGGGCATGGATCTGGGGAGGGGCCCACATGGTCTGGGGGCACCTTCCCCACCTCAAACGCACCAGGAGGGAAGCATGGAGCTGCAGGTATGGTTTGCACTGGGATCGGCCGAGTTGCTAAGGAAACAAGTCAACGGTGCATGGGAGAGAGCGTTGGGTAAAGGAGATAAATCAATAAGAAAAACCTATTTTTGTTGGCTCCCTAATGATCCTCCAGGAGAAGCCAGACGAAGGAGGAGGGGAAGGCTGAAGGGAGATGAGGTTTTATTACTGGACTTGGAGGGAGGCGAGTGCTGCTCTGCATTTTGGGTGGCTGGGAGGTTGTGTAATTAGACATCTAATGAGCAAAGGAAACAAAGGAATGATGGAGCATTGTCCAGTAGGCTCCAGCCCTGAGCTGGGAGGATGCTTGCTTGGCCGAAGTGAAGTATGAGGGTAAAATTTCTCCCCATTCAGCCAGATGTTCCTGCTGTCCCTTGGGGAGGCTTTTCTTACCTGTGGCCTCTTAAAACCTGGCACAGCTGAAGCTCCAGGGACTTGTTTCCATGGGGTTCATGCCTTATAGCTCTCGCCCAGCTCCAGAGGCCATAACCCAGGCTTGGGTCCTTGGAAAAATGGGTCAGTGGGGTCCGGAGAGTCATTTTTGGCAGCGACCTCGTGCTTAGGGCAGCGATTGCCCTGTTTTCGTAGAATTGATGTCTGCTGACCCACATGCCAGGCGCTCGCTGGAGGAGGAGTGGGGATGTGGCCCCGTGCTGGGGCTGTGACAGGTGTGCATTGTCCTTGCCCTGTTGAGCCGGATGTTAGAGCCAGCAGGGATATATAGGGGCGAGCTAAGCCGTGAGAGGTGGTCCTGAGCACCCAGCTGCTGTCGGGCAGGGGTCCCATGCTGCTGGCTTTGGAGAAGTTGGGTTTTACCCACTCTGGGTGTTTCCCCCCAAGGGACTCATGTCCTCCCTCAGGAGCGAGGAGGTGGTGGTAGATGCCCAGGATGCTCAGGAGGATTAACTGTGCAGGGATGGATAGACGGACTCGCTGCGCTGTTGCCACACTTCTCATCTAGGCAAATGTGCCTAGCGCCTGGGGAGCTGGCTGCGCTGCCCCACTAACACGCTGTTTTCTTTTCAGCCTGCGCTAATTGCTTGCAGACTTTCAGGAAAATGAAACAAAAAGACCCCAAATAGGCTGTCGGCTCAGAGCCAAGTGCCGCAGTCTCTGTATGAGCTGAAGTGTGTGGCCAGAGGTGGGGATCAAGGAACGTATGTGGCTTTTGCAGGAGGCATGTGATGAAAACCTCACTTGTGTGAAGCCTCAGAGGGAAACTTTTGGTGTCTGGCTTCTCCCGGAGCACAGGGAGCTGCTTACGATTCACACCGAGGTCCGAGCCCACAGCAGCGAGCTCTGCAGCCGTCTGTCTTTTGGTTTGCCTTTAACTTAGCAACCATTAATTTCCCTGAGTGGCCTTTTAAATACCTTGGCTGGATCTTTCCTGGCTCTTCTCCTTGCTGGGCTAAATACATCTAAGCTCCCACCGGCTCTCCAGGGACCCGCTCTGATGCCCGGCGCTGCTCCTATCTTGCCCAGGTGCCGCAGTGTGCATGGGGTTGCTGTTGCTGGGATCACTTAATGGTTTCCAGTTTGCCATGCTTATGGCCAGCACTGGGATGTTTTCTCTTGCCCATGGGCTCAGGGCCACTGATTTAAAGTATCTTGCTGTATTCGGTGCCTTTGTCAGCCAGAAGGCAAGATTACAAAAGAGGAAATCATCCCTTTTCCCAGGGGTGATGGTGTGGGCATTCCGTACCTTCTGGGCTGAGCGGTGTGAATGTGAAGACACTGGATCTGGAGAAGCCTGGTGAGGTGGGAAAGGGCTCAGCTGGCTCGGGATGGTGGGAGTGTGAATGATTTCTTTATGTGAAAATCCATCCCAGGTGGGATCACATCCCCTTTCCACAGACATGAGCCTTGGGAAGGTGACAGACCTCTCCTGAGGTGGCCACTGATGGCAGTGGTGACAGTAATGTAGCTGTTGGGTTTTTGGCACGGAGTGGAGAAGGGGTGTGCTGCCTGCTAATGAATCTCACCTAATTTTGTTGTTGAGGACAACAGGGCTTTTGTTGCAATGATGTGGTAAAGATGGATGGGAGGTCAGAAAGGTGTGGCCGTCCTGTCATTTGGAAGCGCTTTGTTTTTGAGGCTGGGTGGTGGGCCAGGCGGGGGGGAGATCTGCACCCCCTCCTCACTGCTGGCGGCCTCTGTGAATGAAAAGGCAGAAGGGAGCTGAGTTTGTGGAGCTTTTCTGGGTGTCAGCCTGCTCTTTCCTCCACCTCCCATCCCCACTCAGCTCCTCAGATACTCCATAGGGAGTTGCCACCCTTCCTGAACTGAAGCTCAGACCCAGATGCCATCAGTGTCTTGAGTTGCGAGTGCTCAGCCTGGTGCTCTGCAGCTCCCAGTGCAGCCTGGGCTCACCCTGCCACCTGTGGGGAGCTTGGCAAGGGACCCTCATTTCCCAGGGCATGTCTACTATGCCAGCATGGGGCAGGTTGGGACCCCATAGAATCATAGAATGGTTTGGGTTGGAAGGGACCCTCAAAGGTCATCTAGTCCAACTCCATGCCATGATGTCTCCCAGGACCTGCCAGGAATGCCCCATCCTCTTCGGGCCATGCAGATGGTTCCTCCCAGGTACCTGGGCTGCTGATAGCCTTTGACACCCCCTGCTTCAAGCCCCATCTCCCACTGCTTCATGATGGAAGAGAGAAGGCAAGCAGCAGGGCCACGGCATCGCAGTGACATGCAGTGCTGGGGAGAGCCTCTGATACTACCAGAGACCATCCCATCCCTTTTCCAAATGAAGCCCAGCCTGGCCAAAGCCCGGCTGTCCACCTTCATACTCATGTTCATCTCTGGGCTCCCACCACAAGCAACATCTCTTTCCCAAGAGAGTTCACAGCCCAGCAAAGACTGTTGGTTAATGTCCCATGAGCTTGGGAAGGAGGTGATGAGGCTCAGCAGGTCTTCAGTGAGGAAGGTCTTGTATGGGGCTCTCAGTTCTCTTGTTACCCCACTCATTTCCAAACAGCACCAAGGTGGACTTCACCCTTCTGAAGGTGAAAGCTGTGTGTGTGCATGTTCCTGTGGTTGTGAAGGCTAATGAGCAGGTGAAACAAGGGGCGGTCAGGGGTGGGCTGGAAGGCTGGGGACATCACCCACTTTTTCTCTGCTCCTTAACTCCCCTCCACTCCCTTCGAATACATGATCCTGGCGACCATCATTGCCAACTGCATCGTGCTGGCCCTCGAGCAGCACCTCCCCGAGGATGACAAGACGCCTATGTCACGGAGATTAGTAAGTACCCCACATCTCTCCTTCTGTACCCCATGTCAGGGGGTCTGGTGGTTCAGCAGGGGCACCAGCCAAAGGGAGCCACCCCATCCTACCAGTGAATTCCTGCTCGTTTTGGGGTGGTAGAGCAGGAGGTTTCCTCCAGGACCAGCTCCTCCAGCCTTCCTGTGGCTGCTGTCACATACTTTCTCCACAGGAAGGACTCAGGAAGGTTTCAGCCCCTTAAAAAGTGGGGTGCAGAATTGAGACAGTGCTACTTGAGTAGGTTATAGCCCCACTTTTTGTTCCCAAGGTTGATGCTGGCTGAGAAAGGGCTGGGAAAACTGCCGAAGGAGAGGATGGGGCTGGGGAAGGTGGGATGGGACATGAGTCAGGTCACTGTGAAATGGCTGCTGCTGCATTTGCCTCCTCTCACTGTGTCATTGTTTCCTCTCTGGCAGGAGAAGACAGAGCCCTACTTCATCGGGATTTTCTGCTTCGAGGCTGGGATTAAGATTGTGGCTCTGGGGTTTGTTTTCCACAAGGGCTCATACCTGCGCAATGGCTGGAACGTCATGGACTTCATCGTGGTCCTCAGCGGGTGAGTTGGGTGGCACAGGGCCGTTGGTGTGGTTGGGCAGTCGGGGGCTTGTCCCAGTGGGGACACAAGCTCCAGATGCGGGGCAGGGTACTGTTTTGATGTTGATGGTGGTGTTCATCACAATCTCTGTGCTGGAGGCTCCTGAGTTGGCTTTGCTGTGGGCAGTTGGTGGTGGAACATAACTCCCTATCAGGCGAGGAGGGCTGGCTCTGAAGGCATCACATCTAGCTTTCCTCAGCTGGTAACTTAGTGCCTGTCACCCACCTGGGTATGCGGTGAGGTGAAGATGAGGTAGGAGCATGGCGTGAGAAGCAATTGGACATGGTCTGGGAGAGGTTTTGGTCAAATGGTGCAAGAGGAGGGAGAAAAATCTCTTCTTGCATTCCCAAGCACTTTCCAGCCTTGGCCCGGTGCTGGGAGTTTGGGAATGAGGTCTGTCTGGTGCTGCATGCCCAGGTGACGCTCACTCAGCGTCCCAGCGTGCAGCAGTGATGCTGGGGGTGGTGGCACACGGAGCTTCACGGGTGCTGATTGTGTGACTGGTGGTGTCACCTGCCGGGGATGTGGCCCAGATTTGAGTCTTGCTTGTGGTGTGATGGGCTCTGCTGGTGACATAGAAATGAGCAGAGACATTTGGGCTTGTGTTAGCCAACACTGGCAATCAGCTTGAGCAGAAGGTCCCCAGGGTGAGCCCCCTGGACCCTTTGCTGTGTGGAGGGCAGGTGGGTGCCTGCAGCCATCAAGTGATCCTGAGGAAAGAGGGTGCCTGAATTGTGGCCATTTCTTTTTATGTGCCGATAGAAACCCCATGTTCAGAGGAGCTGGTTTGATGTGGACAAATAGATGGTACCTGTGGATCTCTGAGCGCTTTATGAGCTCTGGGTGTAGATCAGCTGCAAGGCTGGCCAGGGAAACCGAGGCACGTGAGCCAGGTGAGATACCTGGGGTCTCTACTGAATTGCTTGCTGTGGAGTCCTGTCTTTTGGCTTGCAGGGTGGCGGCATCATGTGGGACATGGCACACATTTGGGTGTTTGGAGGAGGAAGGGGAATGCTGAGGCTGGTGCTGTCAGGGATGTGCCTGTCTGTGGTGGAATGGTGTGGGTTGGGACCATGCTTGAGAGAAGGCTTGAGGAGAATGTGACCAGGAACGTTTTGATGGCCTCGCTGTGAGGTGGGACCCTGTGTGCCTGTTCTGACAGGGTGACTTGGGGTGCTGCTGGTGGGTGATGCTTCTCAGTGGGCAGCAAACAAGCTGCCCATGGATGGTGCAGCCATCGCAGGGGATGCTGCTGCCCCTTCTGCATCTCCAAAGGGATTCTTTGGGGAATACTCAGTGCTGTGGGGTGAGCGGCTGGGCAGAGCTCCTGGGCTGGGCAAAAGGTGGCCACATCCCTGCTCACATCTCTGGGGACAGCGTGGGACACGTGTCACCCCTGTTAGCAGTGAGGGCAGACGTCCCAGCCTCGCGGTGCTGGACAGAAGGTGGGCAGGTGGCTGGGAAATGCTCATCGGCCACCTCCTGGCCTGGGCATCCTCTGGGGCCAGGGCCAAGAGGAAGCACTGGGCTGGGAGCGGGGATTCGCCACGGACCCCTCCCTGCCCTCCGCAGCTCTGGGCGAGCTGAGTGTAACCGAGCCGGTGCTGAGTCAGCGTTCGGCAATTACTCACTCACAGAAGCCTCGCCAGCTCCGTTCAATGCCTCGCTGGGCCTCGTGCCAAGGAATCGATTGTCCGTGAAGGGCTGTTAGTGCTGTGCCGTCTGCCCTGCTGAGGGGTGCCCGGTTCCCCCTGACGCTGCCGGTGACGATGTGCAGCCCCCTGGGGTCTGCTTCGCCACTGTCACCCCCCTCGCATCCTGAGGTTTGCTCCAGCAGGATGAAACCCTCTCCAAGAACTGCCCGGCTACCTGCCGGTTTTGCCCCAGCAGGCCCAGCACCCAATGGTGTGGACTGTTGTGAATTCTGTTATATGATGGGTGAAGGAGAAAACCTGCAGATTTTCATCCTGGACCAGTTTTGGGGACGATTGGGTCACTGGGGGATGAGCTGGACCAAGTCATAGGCTCCTCTGTGCTGCTCAGCTCTTGCTTTTGCTGTGCAGTGCTGGCAAAGCCATGGTTGTGCCTCCCTTGCAAGAAACTCTTGCCTGTTTGATCTGCTGAATTATCGGCAAATTTCTTCAGCAAATAATCCTCGGCTGGCAAATGACTTGCAAACAGCTTGCGGGAGAGGGTTTGCACTTGGCGCTTCTCGCTGTGTAGGTTGTGTAAGGCGGGTGGTGAAGTCTGCACGGGGAACGTGTGCGGGGGACCAACGGGTTTGGGATTATCTTTGCAGACTAAAACTCTACTCTTGATTAATAAGTGAGTGTCTGGGCAGAGACTGTTGAGCTTGGGAGATTTAATGGTCATTGGCATCTTGTTGTGACTTAGCAAGAAGCAGTGGCTGTGGTGGAGGGGATGTTGCCAGCATCAGAGGTGTAGGGATGCGCTGACTGTTTGGGATGCTGACGTATCCCATGATGATGGACCAGAGAGGATATCCACGTGAGCAGAACCCACCCCAGGATCCATCCTAGAGGGACCCAGCATCACCTTCACTGCCCCTTGTCCCTCCAAGGGTGACACAGGGTATTACTCTTCCTTACTGGACTTATTTTTTGCCACATATCTGATAGGAGAGATGCTTAATGCACATGACATCGTGGTCCTGGACACCGTATTGGGGTTTCCATGAGCAATGGGATATCCTGAGCACGTTCTCCTTGGTGTAAATTAGCCTGACAAGGGGCTGCTGCTGTGAGCAGCCTCCTGGGACCCTGTGCAGGAATGGATGGCACTGACTTGAGTTCAACTGGTGTTTGCTTCTTGTGTCAATAAATCCAGGGTTTTTTTCATCTCGGTGGAAATCAACGCCCACCTAAAACTCCCTGATGCCAAAGCTTCCACTGGGGAACTAATAGTCACATTTGTAAAGCCGCTCTGTTTATAACCTGTGGTTTCCAAATCATCATTGCTGCCTGAAAAAAAACCAGCCTGTTCTCCCCCAGCTAAAAATATTTTTTCCTCCAAAAATGTGCATGAAATACCTTCACTCGTTCTGAGGCAGAGCCGGGGAGGGGAACGTCTGTGTTTCCCCTGGGATTTGGGGATGCTCGCCTTGCCCGTGCATGAGCCAGACCTGGCCAGGTGCTGAAGCTGGACTCGTGACCTGCTCAATGCAGCATGTCCTGGACGAAAAGAAGGGGAAAACTGCTCAGAAATGGTCAGAAAGGGCAGTGGGAGCTTGGTGACCTCTTAATCAGTGGTCCCAAGAGGTTGAAGAACCTGCAGCCACCAGCAACTGGAGCATCAGCTGTAACGCATAGAGACCAAGGACACCACAGCAGCCAACCTTATCCTATGCTATATTTGATGGTGCTTATGGAGAAAGAAGGGTTAAATTCCCTCTGCTAATATCCAGGTGGGTGTGTGCTTCAGGCACTCCAATGCCTGAGCATCATAGCACCTTGCTGACTTTTTTTTTCTAATGCAGTTGCAGCGGTAATACAATAACAGGTTACGTGAGAGGTGAAGGGGTGGGGGAACACTTCTAACAATGAGAAAAAAGCAAAATGGAACTCAAAACGCCCTTGTGAAGCAGCTGCTGTAAAACCTGGATAAATACACCAGGGTTGCTAAAAGGAAAAGCCGGTGTTGGGGTTTTTTGGGGGGTTTAGTAAAAATCACTACACCTGGATGCCTTTGATGAAGTGCTTGGGCACTGCGGTTTTCGCTTGGGGATTTTGTGGGGTGGAGTGTGGCCAAGGGAAGGCAGGAATGAACAATCACTGGCAGTGCTTGCCATTCCTGTAGCAAACCTGGAGCTTACCAGAGGGGTACCAGCCTGTGCTGGTGGAGGAAAGCCTGGCTCTGCAAGCCATGATGGAGCATGGGGACAAGGAGGGCAGGCTGGCTTGTTGCTCATTGTGGTGCTGCCTGGATTTTGGGATGACCATCCTGGAAAGCACTCTGTGCCCTTTTTGCAATTCACATGAGCTCCCCCATGGCAGAGACGAGGATGCTTTGCCCTCTGTAATTCAGTTCACCTCGTGCAACCCAAATTCTGCTTGTCTTAGGTGGTCATTTTGTTCTAAGAGGTCCAGAGATGGAGGCAGAGGGGTCCTTGAATGGGTGCTGACAGAAGCTCTGTGCAGGAGCATTAATATGCTGCATCCTCTCTTGATTTGGGGTGCCAGTCCCCAACAGTGTGCTTGGCACCCTGTGTGTGTGAGAGAGCACATATGTAGAATAATAGAATAGTTTGGTTTGGAAGCACCTTCAAAGCTCATCCAGTGCCACCCCTGCCATGAGCAGGGACATCTTTACTAGCTCAGGTGGCTCAGAGCTCCAGCCAGCATGGCCTGGGATATCTCAAGGGATAGGGCATCCACCACCTCTCTGGGCAACCTGGACCAAGGTCTCACCACCCTCATCATAAAAAATGTACACAACCCGATGTCTGCTCTATCTCCTACCCCCTTCCCAGCTCTTTCCTTCCAGGACAATTAGTAGAGTGTTCAGTCTTTCGTTTGGATGAATAATTAATTCACTAGCTTTGTGAATGATTCATGTGCCATATGCCATGGTGTTGGGACGTGCCTGACATCGGCACCTTGTACCAGGGTGGGTGACAAGGGAAAAGACTTTGCACTGCTGGGATGGGTGGTGGGGGAGGGATGTGGGGTAAAGCCTTGGCCAAGCTGCGATATCCCCACATGCCATTTCTTTGTGCTGCCACAGACCTTGCTCTGGGAGAGGAGTTGTGGGGTAAAAGCCTGGCTTTGGAGGAAGGGGAAAGGGCTATTTTCTACCACGTTCTCATGTGGGGAGATGGTATCACCCAGGCTTGGGTGTCAGTATCCCCAGGGTCTTGGACCTGTCCTTTGGCGTCAGTTCAGCCAACTCCTGCCATGCCATTTGGTGGTGTGTGCTGTATTTCTCTTTGGAGGAATGGCTCTCAAACCTCCTGGTGATGGCTTTAGGTTTCCACCACGTCCCGTTTGTGCAAACGCAGTTTCACTAGCATCTCTTCCCCCTGCCAAATCCCGCATCCACCGAGCAGCATTGCAGGGGCTGGAGGCAGGAGGGGCTTGCAGAGGGGATGCTCCATTGTGTGCCAAATCCTGGGGGCTTCTTCAGGAAGAGGTTGCCTTGGGGGATCACTTTGTCCCCCAGATCAAAGGCTGGTGAAGGCAGGTTTTCTGTTTGCAGGGAGTCGTTGGTGCCTGGGTTCAGGTCTTTCAAAGCTGCCAGGAAAGATGGGATCAGCAGCTTTGCAGCAGTGCAATCCACTTGTGTCACGGCCCCGAAACCTAGAAAAGAACAAGCAAAGATGAGGGAGGCTTTGAGGTTGCTCTCAACTGTGCCAAGGGCAGAACTTGGGCATGGTGTCCCTGTCCCCTGGCATCCCCAAAGCAGGACCACTGTCCTGTGCTGGGGCATCCTCAGGGTGGATAACCTGATCCCGCTGGCTCTGCCTTGAGCAGGGTTTGGACCCAAGAGCCTGAAGTCCATCCTGCTACTCATGATGCTGCCTGCAGAGAGGGCAGGGATTGATTCACCAGCAGAAAAGGGCAAGAATGGGGTAAATTCATCAGGTAACTCACTTTCTGTGAGCCGTTTGACCAGTGTATTAATTATGAAGTAGTCTCCCTCATAGACTCAGGTGGCAGTGCAGCCCTTCAGGGGCCTTTCCACTTAATTATAAATATTAATTCGTGTGTCAGCCAGCCAGCCAGCACCCTCCCTGCCCCAGATTTTGAGCTGAGATTAGTCTGTCTCAACTGGTACCCACCGCACCATGGAGCTGCCCTTTACTGGGACAGCTTGTCTGTCTCTGCAGTGATCCCTGACAGAAACTGTCACAGGATGCTCAGTTTGGGGTCGGAGGGGATGAATTGAGTGTTGATCTGGTCATTTGGGGGTTCAGCCTTTGCTTGGGGGACCTGATGCGAAGCCCTTTGCAGCATTCCCCAAGCTGTGTGTGGTGTCCTCAAGGGCCGAGGCTTCAGGGCTGCTGGTGGGATGGTGGGGACGGGAGCGGGTGTGATGCTCAGCCCCTAGCACAGGCAACAGCCGCACGGTGAGTGCTGTAGTGTGTGATAGTGCCCGAATTTGTTGCTGGTTCTATGCTAGTAAAAGGGCTTTGTGTGGGCAGAGCCATCCAGCATCGCTCATGGTTTATTCTGCTGAACTCCAAACAGCAGAGAGTCATTTAAAATGTGATTATTATTTTTTTTTGGCCCCCTGGGAGAAGAAATCCATAGGTGCAGGTCTTCAGCTGGAGGCGAGGGCGTGCGCTTTGCTCAGCTGCTGCGAGCTGGAGCGGTGCCGAGGGCTGAGCATCGCTCCGAGGGCTGAGCGCATCGCTCCGCCGGCAGCCCCAGAGCCTGCAGGTGCAGCGTGCCCGGCGGGAGCTCGCCCTTCGCTCCACAGCCTGTAAATAAAGAAAATAATATAATCATCTTGGTTGCAAACACAAAGCATCGGATTTTTTTTCCTCCCCAAAACTGTGTTTTTGTCTGACGGTGATTGCTCACTATTCAATTATACTTTGGGGATTAGCATATATTTCCCATCCTGCCTCCTCTCTCATTTGCATTCTTCCAATAGCTCCTCTCTGCTCTTTTCTCCACCTGAAGTCTCTTCCTCCTTTCCTCTGAAGAAGTAAAACTAACCCCTTTGCCTGGGTGACCTATAAAAACGCCTTCACTTTTTTTTTTTTCTTCTTCTTTTTTTTCTCCAGTACATATGATGAAAAGCATGAGATCATTGGGATTTTTATAGCCCAATCTGGCAGCTTTTTCAAATAACTTGGATGGTGAGATGTAATTTTAGTTTGGGTCCTTGCCTAAAAATAAGGAATAATTATTAGCACATCAGACGTGGATATTGTAAGTGTTCGAAAAGGGTTTAAATTGTTCTACAGATACCGGAGCTGCCGCCCTGTGTCAGCACAAAGGTCTGTCACAGCCCCAGTCTCATCTTTATGCTGTGCATCCCCAAGAGCTATAAGAAACCTTAGTGTGTGTCAATAAATAAATCCAAAATGGGTCGTGCTGGCTGATACAGGTGGCTCCCTGAGAGAAAGAGGGAAAAAAAAGGCATGTTCAGAGGGTTAATAAGCAATTAACAGGTGAGATGCTAATGTCCTGGCTCATGGCAGGGGGCTGGAGTAGATGACCTTTGAAGGTCCCTTCCAACCCAGCCTGTTCTGTGATTCTATGAAAGCAGGAGAGTGTGTTTTGAGCACTGTATTTATTATTAGTGGTAACATGGTGGTGGCTTCTGCGTGTATGAGCAAAGTCTGGCTATCGGGGATAGGTGATGTCTGTTATTTAGAGCCACCGAAGGGCTTGGGAAAGGCAGATGGAAGCCAGGTTCATGTGCCTGGAAGCTCGCTTGGCTTTTTCCAGCCACCTCCATGGGTCTAACAAAATATCCCACAGCTGCTCAGACCCTGCTTGGAGGCTCCAGGTGCATCTACCCTCACTGGGAGCCACAGCTGTGCCGGCAAAAGGATGCACAGGCACTTATTTCGTAGCAGGGGTGTCACGTTTTTGTCGTCAGTCGGTAGACAGGTCTGCAGCACAACCCACTTCACTCTGGTGATCTGTCCAAATGCCCCTTCTGAAAGAGCTCGTGATGTCCCTCATCCCCCAGTGAGGACAAGGAGCACGTCACCTTGCCACAGAGGAGTCCCATTCTTAGTAGCTAATTTAGAGCGCAGGGAAATTGTGCCCTGAAATCACCCGAACCTTGCCTGCAGGTTTGGCGTGACGGCTCCCGAGCCCTTAGAATGAATCTGGGTTGGCGGAGGACTTTTTGCAGCCAGGGCCCTCTGCTTCTGGTCCTGCCCTGGGGAGGAGATGTGTGGTGTGGTGGGGCTGGGGATGCTGATGGCTCTACCTCCATCACTCCACCTGGCTTGTAGGACCACGGCTCATGGTAGGAGAGAGCTGTTAAACCACTCTGCTGCCAGGAGCTTACCATCTGGGCTTTTCATGGTGCTCGACTTATGTGATTAAGCTCTGGGGCTGGAGCCCATGTCCAGCCCAGAACCATCCTTGGTCTCCTGGAGATGCTTCTCACTCTCTGCAACTGCCTGAAAGGAGGTTGGAGCATGGAGAGTGTTGGTCTCTTCTCCCAGGTATCAAGCGATACGATCAGAGAAAATGATCTTAAGTTGCGCCAGGGGAGGTTTAGATTGGATATTGGGAACACTTTATTCCCGGAAAGAGCTGTTGGGCTTTGGAACAGGCTGCCCAGAGCAGTGGTGGAGTCACCATCCCTGGAGGGGTTTAAAAGACGCATAGATGAGGTTCTCATGGACGTGGTTTAGTGCCAGTGTTGGGTTGTGGTTGGACTCGATCTTGAGGGTCTCTTCCATCCACGATGATTCTATGATTCTATGCTCAACCCCAGCTGGAGTCAGCAAACGCCTTTCCCCCATCGCTTTGGAAGGCTGGTTGGACATTAGGAGCAAAAGCTGAAGGAGGGTCTCAGTTTCTCCAATGCAGAATCTGGCATAGTGTGTCCTCTACGCTGGTGTTTTGGGGAGCACTGGGTTACCCTGTCTTTCTTGACAGCTTACACGAAAGAGATGAAAGCGCCCGTGCTCTTCTCTCTCCCACATGCTGCCGAGTAGCCGTGCTTTATCGTATGTATTGATTTTGATCTTACAACCAATTTAACAATGCAGTTCTTCTGTGAGTGCTCCTGACTTAATTAAGTCTCTTCTGTGCTTTCACATCAGCCCAGTGTGTGTACCTGGGACTGGTCACGGGCTGGGGCACAGGGACTGTGCCAAAAGGGAAAATGCCAGCTCCATATATATATCTATATCTTCATATATATCAGGGATAAGCAGCCTGATACTCGGGGAGATGTGGGTGATGCTGAGGCCAGGTTTTGCAGCTGAGCCCTTGCCCCGGGAGGAAGAAGAGGCTTGGAGAAGGAGTTGAAACAACCTGATTTGCTAATGTGAGAGCATTTCGGCTGCCGGGGTATCCTAGGAAACCCAGCCGCCTTTCTGGAGGGGCAGGTCGGTACCTGCTGTACCTCAGGGAGAAGGGGAGAGAAAGAGTGCTAATTGCTTAGCACGCCAGAGAGCTGCTCTGGCCTGTAATTAGATGAATTAGTGGAACAATGACCCAATTTCCTTTGTTTTTTTGGATAGCTGCAAACAACCTGGAGGTTGCTGCCTCCCTCTGTCCCGCTCTCCTCCCCATCCCCTCCTCTTCCATCCCCTGATCCTCCTTCTTGCCCAGCACCTGGTGACCGAGCCCAGGTGCCACGAGTTCTGGCACCATCGTCTGTGCTCCCACAGCTCTGCCAGCATCCCTGAGACGCGCTATTTCCACTGCTGGACTCGCTGTGCGCCAGCTCGCTTCTGCCCCAGTTTGTTTCCCAGAGATAGGATTGAAAAAATCTTTGCATTTTAAGAGAAAACCTCTGGAGTCCTTCCTTGTGCCTGCCAGTTGCCTTCCAAGGTCATAAAACTTTCATTACTATAGATTTTTGAATGCACGTGAGGTTCTCGCCTCCTTCTCGGCAATCCCAGAGGTGAGACTCTGAGGAAGCTCCATGTGTGGAAGAAGCCAGGGCAGCTGGTGGCTGGAGGTGCTGCCAGGGAAGCATGGGTGACCATCAGGGGAGTGACCCCTATCTCTGGGGGCGCCATCTCTGGTCCATGTGCCTTCTGCCTGGACAGGAATTTAAACCCACACAACTGTGATGAGCACTATGTCTGCAGCGCTGACTGTACATCATGGATGTCATCCTGGCCCACGGGGAACAGCGATGGGGTCTACCAGGGCTGGGTGGCTTTGACTGAGGACTCTGCCCGGGGTGACTCTCCTCTCTCCTTGTCTACCTACAGCATCCTCGCCACCGCTGGGACACACTTCAACACCCACGTGGACCTGCGGACGCTGCGGGCCGTGCGTGTGCTCAGACCTCTGAAGCTTGTCTCAGGCATTCCCAGTAAGTTGAATGCTCCTGGTTCTCCTCTCAGAGTGTCCACATCTATCCCTGATGTCCTTCAGAACGAGAAAGGTCCTCATGCCACCTCGGAGATGTAGGGTGCAATCAGGGAAGAGGAGGATGAACCTCCCCATGTAGTGGGGATCATACACACCACCTTTCCAGCCACCCATTGGGTAGCCTGCAGGGTGGAGGACTGTAGGATGTCAGCATTTGGTGTCCCCAAGTGGCATTTCCCCCCATCCATCCTGCTCTCTGCTGGCACAAAGCTGGGCTCAGCATCTCGCCAGGGCCTGCCAGCGGCTCCGCTTCCCTGGCCATAAGGCGGTAGGTGGATCCTTTAAGGACTGAGGTTTATTCAGGGGAGATTTCAGGTTTTTTTGCAAGATTTTGTCTGCTAGTACAAGGATAAATAAACAAACTAGGCTGCTGCTGGCATCAGTTCTCCTGTCCCTCTTGCCCTGGGCACCAGCTGGGTGATGTGCTGGATCTGTGCCTTGGGGACAGAGCTGCATGGGCTACCAAGCCCAGGTGGGACAGTGGTGGGCAGGACACCAGAGCGGGGACTTGATGAGTGTCTCACCACAAGGCAGAGACAGAAATAAACCCTACTGGAGTCTTGCCCTGCAGCCTGGCCCTCGCTGCTCCCCTGGGACCATGCTGTCCTCTGTGGTCCTCAGCTGGCCAAAGGGATGCTCCAGGCTGTGCTGGCCTCTTGTGTCTGTCTGGCTGTCCGTCCTCTCTGCTCCCTGTTCTCTTCAAGTCAGATGTGGGATGGATGTGCCCCAGGCAGGGGGTTTGCATCACCATGCGGAGCTGTGCTCTTTCTTTTTCCCTCCCAGGCCTGCAGATTGTGCTCAAATCCATCATGAAGGCCATGGTGCCTCTCCTCCAGATCGGCTTGCTCCTCTTTTTTGCTATCCTCATGTTTGCCATCATCGGCCTGGAGTTTTACAGCGGGAAACTGCATCGAGCCTGCTACACAAACAATTCAGGTAGGGAGAAGGGCTCTGCACCCACACCACATCCCACGGGTGGGAAACAGCCAGGGCAAGTGCATGTTGCTGTTGTGGGAAACCCTGGGCATAGAATCATAGAATAATTTTGGTTGAAAAAGACCTTCAAGACCACTGAGTCCAACCATTAACCCAACATTGGCACTAAACCATGTCTCTGAGAACCTCATCTATGAGTCTGTTCAACCCCTCCAGGGATGTTGACTCCACCACTTCTCTGGGCAGCCTGTTCCAATGCCCAACAACCATTTCTATGAAATAATTTTTCCAAATACCAATCTAAATCCCCCATGGCACAACTTGAGGCCGTTTCCTCTTGTCCTATCACTTGTTACTTGGGAGAAGAAACCAACACCCTCCATGCTACAACCTCCTTTCAGGTAGTTATAGAGAGCAAGAAGGTACCCACTCAGCCTCCTGTTCTCCAAGCTTGTATTTGATTCCCCTCACCTGTCCCCTGCCTCTCACTTACCTCTGCCTTCTTTCCATCTTTGCTGTGTGCTCACAGGTGAACTAGAGGAGCTGGACCCCCCCCATCCATGCGGGGTGCAGGGTTGTCCCCCAGGCTATGAGTGCCGGGAGTGGATTGGTCCCAACGACGGGATCACGCAGTTCGACAACATCCTCTTTGCTGTGCTGACCGTCTTCCAGTGCATCACCATGGAAGGGTGGACCACAGTCCTGTACAATGTGAGTAGTGCTGCTCAAAGGGCTCTTTGGGAGATGAGGTTGGGATTGAGGAGCTGGAAACAAGTATTTCTTGTGTCCTGGAAACCTGTGAGATGCTGAGTTTCCTTTGTGATGGAATTGTGGTCAGTCCATCCCATTTGAGCAGGAGATGAGGAATGAAGATGTGTGTGTGTTACATGTTTTGCTCTGTAAGAGCAGACGGGGTTTCTAGGCAATGTGCATCCACTGTCTCTGCGGAGCAGGCAATGGATGAGCCTGCATCCCTGCAACAGGCTTGGGGAGCCCCAGAGCTGGGCTCTGACCCCATCTCCAGGGCAGGGGCAGTGTTTCAGTGTCCAACAGGGAGCTGAGACCTTTGGTGTTTGTGCTGCAAATGTCTGTTGTTGCTGATGAAGCTGATTCCTG
The DNA here is from genome assembly GCF_963082525.1 of Nesoenas mayeri. Classification (NCBI taxonomy): domain Eukaryota; kingdom Metazoa; phylum Chordata; class Aves; order Columbiformes; family Columbidae; genus Nesoenas; species Nesoenas mayeri. Next base: position 28,332,261 of record NC_137554.1, on the reverse strand, counting down.
TGGTTTGCAGCTGCTTGAAGCTGCTGATGCTCGAGCCCTTGGGGTGCGCAAGCAGCGACTTGGGGGCAAAGCTGGAAGCAGGAAAAAAAGCTACAGGCAATCACAAAGTGCGATATCATTGTGGGTGATTGGCTGTATATGTACGTTTTAGTTTATGGGCTAGAAGCAACTGTGCCAGTTCTGTTCCCAGCCTAATTTCAGCATCAATTTTGGTGTCATTGCACCGGGAATGTTTTTATACCCTGGTTCCCATAACGCCTGGAGATTTGCAGAGTGGCATTGCTCTGCGGGAGGCAAATCAGATGCCTTGTGATGGGAAAACATGCTTCCATAGTTAGTTCATTGTGAGCTGAAAGGCTGATTTTTAACCTCAGGCAAAGGCACCGCGCTGCTAGCATTGAGGTCCTGCTCCTGCTCAGTCCATCCCAGGGTCCTTCTGGGGGTGCTGGGTGATGTGTGGTGAGCAGACGGACTGTGAAACCCAGGCTGGCACAGAAAGCGGGGAGTTCATGGCAAGGGGTTGACCTTGCTGTGAGGATTTGGTTTACTTCTTCCTAAAGGAGATGGCAGTGTCTGGATCTGGCTGCTTTGGTGGGGAAATCGGGCAGAATTGAGCCACCTGGGAGTTCAGACCCAAAAAAGACGATTTCTTGACTGCTTCTGGTGCATCAGTGAGATTAGAGCCTTGACTACAGCTGCTAAATCAGGGGCTCTCTGGGTCACTTGGGGAGCCACAGCCCCAGTATCTGAATTTTTTCCCAGCACCAGTCGCAATGCTGGGCAGACACACTCTGTCACCGTGTCCCCAGGGGCCAGGACCATATGGTGCCTCCCTTTCCCGCTCTTCTGCAGAGAACCACCTATTACTTGCCTATAATGGAAAGGATTAGGGACCTTCCTTGGCTTTTAATTGAATGAGAATTGGGACCTTGGTTTAGTAAAATGCTGCTGATTCACTTTGGGAGGCGGTGAGGGATGGACGCAGTTCCCAGCACTGTCTTACGGCACCTCCTGCCCTCCTCAGAGTCTCACAGGGTGCCTCGAGGTTACAAAGGCTATAGGTGCTTGGTCCTTTTGCTGCTTGAAGGCAGCAAAATGTTTGGGGTTTTTGTTTTTGTTGTTGGTTTTAGTAGAAAGAAAATAACAGTGAAGCATACGCATGAGGGATGCAGTCCCTGGGAGGATGCTGGAGGAGAGCTGGGCAAGGGTGGGAAGCCAATGGGATGCTCTGCTGTCACCTTTATCGCTCTGAGCAGCAAACCAGAGCAGGCTCCTGGTGCAAACCAGCATGGACCTTATGCCCCAGGCTTGGGGTAGACTCTCTGCTTTCCCATCAGAGTAAAGCAATGGGAGGCTGCGTCCTTGCAGGTTAATGCTATGGAGTAGAGGGACATCTCAGGAAAACCACTTTAGCAACCTCTCAAAGAAATTGCTTACTTTAATATTCCCCTGTGTAAATGTATGGTGACTTTTAAGATCCATTTTTCCACAATTTTACTGGGTCTAGAAGCGTGGCTTAAAGAATTCGTCAACAGCATCATGAAAAGTGAATTGGCCCTGTGATACTTTCCACATGTGTTATTTCATGGGTGTGCTTGGCATTCACCTTGTTTTCATCAACCTTGCCTGTGTGAAATGCTGTCTCAGTAGGCAGAAATCACAGTATGGGTTTAAAAAAAAAAGGGAAAAGTCTCAAATTGTGGGGTGTTATGGCTTTTCCAGCTCCCATCCCTGCGAGCCTGAAGGACTTTAATTTCTTTTAAAGGGAAGTTTTGGCTTTGTGGCTCCCCTGGCTACCTCTGTGGTCCAAAATAGGGACAAAGGGGTGTGTGTGTGTGTGTATATATATATACATTAATGTATTTTTTTTTCTTCTACTGGAGCAGATGCCCCTTCCCTGGGCTGGCTCAAGACCAAACCTGATTTCTATAGGGACCCAAGGATAAAACAAAGCTGACAAAGAGGTCACTGCCCTACTTCTCTGGTTCTGGAGGCATGGGGTGGGGGGTGGGTTGCAGTTTTGTCATTAAACAGTCCTGTTGGGCTGTGGGAAGGGGTGACAGGGCTCTGCGGGGAGAGGGGGCATCCCGATCCTGGTGTTGTGGCCCCAGTAAATTGCCCAGAGTCGTAGCAACCTGCAGATAGGTTTGCACTGCGCTGCAGTGACAACCAAGCTGCAGCTTGGGCATGCAAAGAGTTGACTTGACTTTGCACAGGACCACAGCTGTTGGCAAAGATAGGTGACATTTGCCTCCTGAGCACGTGCATTAAAGCAGCACTGGAACAGAATCATGGAATCACAGAATCATTTTGGTTGCAAGAGACGCTCAAGAGCATCAAATCCAACCGTTAGCCTAATGCTGGCACTAACCCATGTCCCTAAGAACCTCATCTCTGCATCTGTTCCACCCCTCCAGGGATGGTGACTCCACCACTGCCCTGGGCAGCCTTTTCCAATGCCTGACAGCACTTTCCGGGAAGAGATTTTTCCTGATATCTGATCTAAAATCGTATCCAGGCTGCTAATTAAAAATGCATGGCAAGGATTAACAGGAGCTAACTGGCCACAGTTATTTGCTATAAACCTGAAAACCCTCTTGTGGCACAAGGGATTGGGACTACAGGGAAGCAGGTGGGCAAAAAGCTACAGGGAGCCTTAGAAGATGGCTGAGCGTTGGGACCCTTCTGGGTGCTTTTGCAGTGGGAGAATATTTGCAGGAGGAAAGAGAATCAAATTCTTGGTCGCTTCCAAAATAGCTACCAAAATGCAGCGGTTGTGGGCAGATCTGTGTGCCGTAGCCTCAGGGTGTGCAGGTCTTGCAGCCTGCGCGAAGCTGAACAGCTGCTTGCAAACAGCCCGGCGGCTGCAAAGACGTTTTGGTGGGGTGCGAAGCGCGAGCGGTGCGTACGGAGCCCGGCAGCAGGGACTGTAAGAGCGGCTGTAAAACCTGAGCTGCCGCAAGGAGAAGCAGGTTTGCGGTGAGCGTGACTCAACCAGCACATGCTTCCCGCACGCCCGAGGTGCTGTGGCCAGGGGGATGCGAGAGGGGACACCCTGCAGGAGCACTGGAGCCTGGCAGTGCCCTGGTGTTTGTGATCTTCTCTAAACGTGGGGTGAGAAAGGGATGAAATGAATCTCGCAACATTTCACCAGCACGGGAATGGGTTTTCAAAAGTTGGTTTGGGCTGGTTTTGACCGTGAAGCACCAAACCTGAGATCTTCCTAAGCCTATTTTTTAAATGTGTTGAAACATCCATCCTTTTTGATATGTGGACTGTTCAGGCAGCCCTGATTTGGGGCACTGGGAAAGGGAGATGTGTTAAATCACTGTCTGTGCTGGATCGAAGATGGGTGCGAGGCTCAGCTGTCCTGCTGCCTGCCAGCTCCCCAGCTGCATTAGTTGAAAGGCTGTATAGGGGTTCAGAGGGGGAACCTGTTGCAGAGCAGTTATGGGGACAGACTTGTTAGAAGGGCCTGTTATCACAGTTCAAAGAGTGGTGGTTTAAAACTAAAAAGGAGAGATTCAGGTTAGACATGAGGAAGAAATTTGTTACGCAGAGGGTGTTGAAACACTGGCCCAGGTTGCCCAGAGAGGTGGTGGATGCCCCATCCCTGGAGACATCCCAGGCCAGGCTGGATGGGGCTCTGAGCAACCTGAGCTGGTGAAGATGTCCCATGGATTGGATGAGTTTTGGAGGTCCCTTCCAACCCAAACCATTCTGTGATTCAGTGATTCTATTTTTCTATGCATATGTACAAAGTCGTGCATGGCTTTTTGGTATAAACTCCTGGGGTGTCACGATTGTCCCTTGGGATGCTCAGCTGCTCTCACTGAAATACCTGTGATGGGAGCGGTGTGACTGGGACCTGAGCATTGCACAGGTATGGGTGTATTTCTCCTCTTGCTTTTTGGAGGTTGAGGACAGAGACTCAATGAAAGAAGGGTTTGCTCACACCCAGAGATGAGCTAGGAAAAACCTCCCAGAGCCTCAGTGCTTCCAGGAGCTGATGCAGCTCCTTTGGACATTGGTGCCTGTCCCCTGGGTCCCTGGTCCCCAGGCAAGGGCAGTAGCAGCACCATCCATGTGCTGAGCATCGTAGGGACTCTGCAGTGATGGCCAGTGATGCAAAGACCCCCAAAACCAGCAGCTGCCCTGACACCAGGGTGGTGGGCAGAGCACTGGAGCCGCTCAGTGCAGCAGTGGTACCTTGGCTGGATGCTGAGCCTGCCCTGCTGCTCCTTTGGGCACGGTGGAGGCTGAAACTGGGAGCACAATGGGTAACTGATTCCCAGCAAGGAGTGGTGCTGGCTGGAGATGATCTCTAGGGAGAGAGGCTGGAGAGTGGCGATGGGAGGGATGGCAAAAAAAGGGAAACGACTTTGCTTTTTTAGCCCTCTCCGCCCTGGGGCGATGCCAGACGCTCAAGCCAGAATGCTTGCGAAGGGAAAAGGGGTCCCATCTTGCGTGTTTTAAATTAAAACGCAACACACACACGCAGAACATCCTGTTAGGGAGGTATGAAAATTTAATCAACACCCAGTGCTTTTAGCAGCTTGGGAGCAAGTACAGATCTGAATGCTATTCCTGGTGGCTCCTGGCTTTGTGGGTGAAGTGGGGTGTGCTAGGGGAGGGACGGAGGCTGCCAAAAAATCCCCAGCACTTGTGGCATCACAGGACAGAGCCCCTTCGTGCTTCGTCCTCCAAAATGAAACGGAAGCGTTTAAAATACAATTAAGTCAGCGAGGACTTCAGAGAGGAGACTTCAGGTTCCACCCCAAAGGTTTGAAATCTTCCAAACTTTTAATGAAACAAGCTGTTTTTTCTTTTCCCCAAATGGCTCCTGTTGGTGCCCGAGCCGGCAGCTCGTGTGCTGCCAGCCGTGGGTGCTGGCACCCATCCCCGGGCACGTGTGTGGCAGCCAGCCCGCTTCACCCTCTTCTCCCTTGGGAAAAAATGGCTTTTTCTCCGCACTCAGCAAAGCCAGACCCTCACCAGCTTGCCAAATGTTCCTGCTATTTTTTTTTTTAATCCCTTTTCCCTCTCTGTGTATGTGTGTGCTGAAATGACACAGCAAGAAACAAACTGTGTCTGCTGGAGCCCCAGCTTTGCAGGCAATGTTCTGTCGAAAAATCTCCCTGCCCACACTCTCCTCCCTGCCTGCCTGCACGGGAAAGTCTCGCTCCTAAACTGTCTGCCGACAGGAATGGGGGTGCTGAGGGGCTGGTGGGGGCACCGATGCTCCAGCACCAATGTTCTGGCACTGCCCAACATCTCCGAGCTCAGGGAAAAGAGGTGACAGGGGGTCTTGGTCCTGCTTGGCCCCTGTTGCTCATCTTTGTTAAGCCTGCGGTCTCTAATTTCATATAGCAGATTTGGCTCTGGAAATTATGTCAGCAAGGCTTTGCAAAGCTGTTTCCACATCTTCGTGTTGGCATGTGTGCTGCTCAGCATCAGGGCTGGATTGGGGAGAGTTTTGGGGGGGTTCTTGACTGAGGTCTCACTGGTCTGTTGCTGAAGAGCATCACAGCCGGAGCTGGGGGTGTTCCCACATCTAGAAAATGTGTGATGAGGCTCAAGGTGCCTCCCTGGGCTTGCAGTATGCTTGGAACAAAGCAAGGATCCAGCCTGGCAATCGCTAAGTTGAAAAGACACCCCAAAACTGATCCCGTGGAAAGGAGGCAGTGCCCAGGCTCCAGGTCCAGCCGGAGAGGCAGAGCCTCTGGCACGTGTCTGAGCCCGATGATGGGAATCTGTACGAGGTGTGGGTTTGGGAGCAGAGGTGGGGACAGCTAGGGGATCATGGTGAGGGGTGGCTGGAGGGAGAGGAGGAGGTGAAGGCACACATGGGGTCAGGGGCTGTAGATCGATGCTGGGGCATTTGGGTGTGAATTCTTGGTGGAGCAGAGGAGAATAGAGCAATAATTGGTCCCTGTGCCCATATCAAATGCTTTGAAAACACATTTTTTTTTTTTTAGCAATGCATTTTTTGCATTTCATTTAGAAAACAGAAAAATGAAATATATTGTGTGGGTTTTTGGTTTTTTTTTTTTTTTTTCCCTGTTTTGCCACTTGTTCCGCTTCCCTGCACACACGCACAGACACAAGCATGCCTGTGCACCCCGAGGCAGCGAAAAGGCAGCGCCGCAGGCAGGGCATGGGGCAGGAGCCTCATCTGTGGCAGTATGCATCCCGCCATGGGCAGCCCCTGGCCCTGCCGAGGAAATGTTCCAATTTCCTCATTAACCTGATTTGGAAAAGCAAAGCATTTTCATTCAAATCTTGTCCAGCGTCGGGGTCACTGACGGATACCAGGCAGGGCTGGCAGGGAGTGAAGCATGGCCCTGCACGCAGGAGATCAAATTACTGCTATCAAAGGGAAAAAAAGAGATCTGTTACTGGGCTGGGGAGAGCAGCAGCGGGTGTCAGGGTCTTGAGGGAAATGGTTAGGCCAGGGAATCTGCTGTAAGGAGTGTTCTGTTGTTTATTTTATTTTATTAATTTATTTTATTTTTATTTCTATTGTTATTGTTTTTTATGTTGTTGTTATTTTATTTTACTTATTATTTATTATTTTATTATTTTTTATTCTATTTTTTACATTTTTGCTGGGATATGGAGATTTTGAGGCTGTTCCTGCTGGCCTGTATTTCTCAGCTGCATGCACCCACAGTTTGCAGGGGGGAGTGGGTTGGGGGCTACACACTGATGCTGGGAGGATGGCATCAGCCCTGCTGGGGACACAGTGGGTGTCACAACCAGGTAAAGACCATCGGGAGGATCCAGCTCTCCGTGGGGTGGGAGATCCCTGGCAGAGAACCATGATGGGACCACCCATGCCACTGGAGGTCCTGTGGATTTCCCTCCTCCTTCCCCGTAGCTCAGCTCTGCTGTATTCCCCAAGCACATCACCACCAGTTGCACACAGTAATTAATGTATATTACCCCAATCTAATAATGTATTGTTTTGGTCTGGATTCAAACAGAAGCCACAGAGGCTCTCTCCTCATGCAGATGGATTTTGAGAGGGGACTTGACCATGTATGGGCGGTTGATGTTGGTCAGGCTGGTCATGGAGGTCCCCAGGAGACATCTCCTGCTGGGAAGCGGCAAAAAGCTCCCCTTCTCTCCAGGGAAAGACTGAAGTGGGAGCCCAGCCCTGCTACCAGACACTGGAGAAACAGCCAGGGTGGATTGCTGTGTGAACGAAGTCCAGCAGCTCCCCTCATCCTGCTGCTGCCAGATGAGTTGGGTGCCAACAGCCCCAATCTCCAGTCTCCCTCCCCAAGCTGGTGGGCAATGTGTGGCCATTAAAGCACCCTGCACAGGCAGAACATGCTCTCTGTTTATTTTAGGAGTGAGAGGAGAGGTAGGAGAGACTGAATTTATGTTGTGTGTGTGTTTGTTTTTTTTCCTTTTCCCCCCTTCCCCTATAGCAAAGAACTCTCAAAGTTTCCCATGTGAGCGCAGCCCGAGGGAGGGTACGTGTGGGCTGCGAGCCTTGTGCTTTGCATTTGGCTTGGGTATATATTTAGATTTCTTTAGATTTCTGGCCCCCCGAGTGAGACCTGCTTTTGCAGCTCCCTGTGCCTTTTCCTGCCCTTTGGAAAAAAAATAAAAATAAAAAAAATAAAATATATATACAACACAAGAGCTGCCAAAAGAATAACGCCATGCTGGGGGTTGAGAAGCAGGAGCCAGTGGGGGCTCCTTTGCTGGGTGGGGACCTGCCGTGCTGGCTCTGTTACCCCACGAGGTTCCTGTTCCCACGCTTTGGTGGTGTCATTTATAGGCTTGGGGGCTTTGCTGGCAGCGGGGACAGGTTGTGTCCACAGCTGAGATGTGAGCCTAGTTGTTCAGCTCCTGCTGGGGAATGGTTGAGGGTCTCTACTGATGCACTGGCGTGAGAAACAGCCTTGGGTGTGGAGTCCTGTGGTGAAGTTGTGTCTCCTTAGTCTTCATCAACAAGCTCATGTTGATTGTGTTGGTGTCTTGGGTATAGCTGGACGCAGCAACAAACAGTTCTTGGTCTGATGGTTGTGGGAGACCTTAGGTGGTGGTGGTTTAGGCTGGTGGGGTGCATAATGCAGAGGTTGTTGTCTTAAATGGAAGTGAAGATGCAGCAAAGATCAACCATTGGGCAGCTCCTCCATTTGGTGAGTGATGGGACCTGGTCTCCAGCACAGGGATCCAGGGACAGGAGCCAGGAATTTCTTCATTAAAGGAGTTACAGCATTTGTGTAGTTTTGGGATTAAATTCCCTCTGTCTACCCTGACCTTTGCATACGATGACCTCCTGGTACCTTCAGCAAAGGGGAGAAAAATGGTGGGAAGGCACAGTGGACCAAGGTAATGAACCACTGCCTATAGAGGGATGTTAAGAACAAACGATGCCCCAAAGGGATGACAGAAGGAGCTGCTCTGTCAAAACAACTACCTCCTGGCTCTGAAGAAGCTGGTAGGTGCTACAGGAGCTGCCAAAAGTCACGCTGACACAGACCTTGTGAAGGATGCTCAAAGGGACAGCGAGCAGTTCCCCACCTCTGCAGATGGACACAAGGCATGGCGAAGCGACGGCTGGGGAGATTTGGGCATCAATGGATATTTCACCCCGGCTTTTGGTCAATGCAAAGACACAGGCAACTAACCGGGCTGGAGAGTGGAAATGAGGACACGGCAGAAGTGGAAGCCAAGCACTGAGACCATTGCACCCATCAGCTGGGAGCTTGGGATGGCTTCCCCTCCCCATGCTCAGAGGGAGCTGGCACATGAAATGGCAGGTCTGGTAACAAGTATTTTTAACAGCTCCATCAAGTTGGGGGAGGCACCATCTGACTGGAGAATAGCGAATGCGCTGCCTATATTTAAAAGCGGGGGGAGGAGGGGAAAAAAAAGTAAGGCAGGCAGGAATAGGACTGTAAGCCTGACCTCAATCGCATGCCATTTCGGAACAGATTTGGAAGGAAAAAGAGGAAAATGAATCATGGGTTTGCCAAAGGTAGGTCATGCCAGGCTAGCCTGGCATCAGAGACCTGGAAATGTGTAGAGCTGCTCTTTGTAGTAAAGCTTTTGCTGTGGGAAAGTGTTAATGAAGCAGAGAAAAGGGGAGAAGGAGAAGGTCTTGCTGGTTGGGAAGAAGCATTGAGGAAGGTGAGGGGATGAGCGAGTGAGTGCAGGTTGACCACAGGCCAGTGGTGCCTTGGAGAGGCAGGATGGCAAAGTTTAAGTAGCATCATGCAAGAACAGAATGGGACCCATCAGGATCACTCACTCATGTCTCCTGCATCCAGAAAAGATGAACTGAGCCTAGACTGGAGCAGGGAAGGGTCTACAAGATCAAATAGAGAGGAGGAGCCAGTCATGCAAGAGAGAGCTGGAGGAACCTTGCTTTAGCTGGCAAAGCAGAGGCTGGGGATGGCTCTGATAGCTATCCATAAATATATTGGGATGGGAAATGGCATTTCAGCCAAAGGCCAATGCTGGTAAAAGAACAGAGGGATGTATAAAATGACCACAGATAAATCTAGGCTGAAAATTAGAGCAACCATTAGAGAATGTACTCCAGTAGGAGTAGTGGGTTTTTAAGGTGGAGTTGACAAAAGTCTGGGGGAGATTGCGCTGCGAGACCCTGGCAGTCTGTGTTCTCTCTCAGCAAATATGGCCAGGTGTGGCTGTTCCTTTGTTTTCCTGGGCAAATATTCTTCAGCTTCGGGAGTAGAGCAATGGAAGTACATCCACCCATGTGTGTATGCATGCATGTGCATGCACAAATGCTGTTCTGTGTATTGATGTCCTGCTGTGCTGGATGCTTTGTGGTCATGCTCACTGCCATGAGCTAGAGAAGCAGCAGACAATGCAGAGCCTGTGGAATGCATTTTATCTTGGGGCTGATAACCCCACGGGAATTGCCCTCTGCTCCATCATCTCATCCCCATTTCTCCATCCATCTCCTGCTGAGCATTGCTGGAGAGGAGAAGGCCGAAGGAGGGGTGATGATGGCCCAGCCCTGGGGCAAGATGTCATCTTCACCTGGAGGAAAGGTGTTCATCTGTTTTATATCCCCTGTGCCAAGGACCCTGGGGAAAGCTTGTGCTTTTTGGGCAGGAGACAGTTTCAAAGGTGAGCAGTTGTGGCATAGGTGGCAAGTACTCAGTGGCATCTTGGGCTGAAGCCCAACCAAGCTTGAGCTGAGGGGCGCACGATGCTGTGAAAACTAATATTGTGTCAAATGGCACTGCTAGAGCAGAGCGTGGTGCCCTGGGTGTCTCTGGAGGGTGGTGATGAGTGTTGCCTCTGTGGGATTCCCACCTCCCTGTGCTCGCTTTTCCCGTGGCCCTGAGGGAAGCGGCTGGTGGTGGACTGGGGCTCTTGAAAGATGCAGGACCTTGAGAAGACATATATGGTTTCCTCAGTGCTGAAGGAGGAGGGTGGTGAGTCTTTCCAGATGCTTTCCCCAACCTCAAAGCCCCTGTTGTTGCTGTGTGCCCTGTGCTCCTCAGCACTGGAGTCTGCCCATGGCATCCCCCTCCTGATGCTGTGCTCAGTGCCTGCAAGGGGATGTGCTGGTGTCACCTTTTCTCCCTTGGGGCTCTGTGTCAGGGTGGTGGGGGTACCCAGCTGAGGTCCCCACTGGTGCTGTGGTCACTGGAGGAAGACTCCAGCGTGGTGGCTTTCTCTCCTTCTCAGAGATGCGCTTCTCCCCTTGCAGAGCCTTGTCAGCTCCTGCACTGACCGACTGGGAGACGTGGTGCCAATGACTCAGACGAAGATGAGGGCTTAATTAGCATGGGGAGGGGGGTGGGGGGAAGAGAGAGGAAAAGAGAAAAAGAGTCTTTCATTGCAACAAGATTGATACCACCTCCCCCAGACAGTCACGTTCTGCCGCATCACCCTCCAGCCCGGCGTCATGTGTGCCGTGCCTGACACCGGAGGACAAATGGGGCCTGGGAAGCGGCTGCAAGGTACAGAGGGGCACTATTTTATTAAAAGCCTCAGTGAATAAATGTCTGGAGGTATTGAGCATGGCTTGCCAGCAGCCTTTCTAGCCCTGTGGTAAGAGATCCCCTCTGCTCCTTGGAATTAGGGTAACGCACCTGGGGTAGGAGGGTGTCTGCAAGGGATTAGCGATGATGCCGTCAGCAAAATGCCCATTTGAAGACATGGCGCTTGTCTGCACTAGCCTCTTTCCCCCTGTTCATGGAAGGATAAGCATTAGCTGCCCCTTTAGCTGCCAGCTTCGCTGGCCCTGAGGCACCTTCTAAATCCTTCTCTCAATCTTCACTATGCTTGACAGGCACCGCTGCTGTGGGGATGCTCTGCCCTGTCTCGGTGGGATGTGCAGGGCAGCACCGAATCAAGCTGCTGGGTGAGGCACGCTCAGGGTGGTCCCCATGCTCTCAGCACCCCAATTTTGGGCTGCAGGGCCCTTCATCTCTGGTGATGCCACTGTCTTGCAGCCCCTGTGTCCCTGCAGGGATGGTAGGACGAGGCAGAGGAGAACGGTCTTGCCCCATGAGGGCTGGAAACTGTAGCTGGGGCAGGATGCTGAGCAGCTGGGACCCCCCATCTGAGCATGCCTGCCTGTACAGGCAGCTGCCCGGTGCTCCTCGGGACTTGGTGAGCATGGCCACGTTGCACTGAGGAGCCTGGAATGGGAATCCCCACCACACCTGAGCTAATGCACCCTCCCTCTGCCCTGGGTGCTGGTGTTGAACATAACATCATGCTGGTTTTTATTTTCTTTTCCCCTCCAGACCAATGATGCCTTAGGAGCCACCTGGAACTGGCTGTACTTCATCCCCCTCATCATCATTGGATCCTTCTTTGTCCTCAACCTTGTCCTGGGAGTGCTGTCGGGGTAAGCGAGATACCATCTTTCTCTCCAGGCCATGCCCATCCCATCTGTTTGAGCCCTGAGGTTGGCTACTGGTACCACTGTGCCTCCCCAGACCCCACTAGCATGTTCCCCCTGTTCCCTATATGCCTGCTTGCCCAAGGGACCATTCTCCCTGGGGAGCAAAGGGGTGGTTTTGAAGATACTTTCTCATTGCTTCACCTTGCTGAAGAACTTGTGGTTTTGGTCACCTGTGAGAAATGGTCAGTGTCGATCTTCTGGCTGCTTGGGACCTGCTGGAGGGGAGAGACATGGGGGAGCCTTATGGGAATTTGAGGCTGGGATGTGTTTGTGGTGGGGTGCACATCTGCTGGCTGATGGAGTGTGGTGGGCATATGTTGGGACAGATTTGGGGCACCTCCATGCTGTGCAGGCCGTGGCCATGAGAACACACGCGGCACCAGGGGTGCTTGCGCCTGGGTAAGGGAGGGGGTGCCTGGGTAAGAACAATGCAGCTCTCCCTGTTGTGCACTTCCCAGGGGAAAGGAGGTTTTAATCCAAGCCATTAAGCTGGGTTTGGAGAGAAAAGGCTTCTCGTCTCCATGACAATGAACCGCAGTTGCATCAGCACATCCTCAACCTCTGGCAGGAGCTGGTGCATGGGGAGAGCTTGCCTTCTGCACTGGGAGGGGGATTCGGGCTCCTCTGCCCTTGGTGCTGATGGCAGTGGGGACCCTGTGCCCAAGAGCAGGTCATTTATTTTCCTAATTGCCCACTGTGACAAAATAAAAACCACCACAGCACTGGTTTGGCCAGCTGGAAAGTCCCTAGATGCAGGGATCAATGTGGAGACTGACCCTGGTTATGTCTGTCACTGTCCTAATTGTCCCTGAGAGTTCAGGTGTGGTGGTAGCAGTTTCAGGGGTGCTTCGGGGTCTGTTGGTGGGTTCAATTTCCCCAGCTCTCAGCCTGGGGTCTGAGTGAAGTCCAGGGGCTTTGGGGACAGGCTGCAGGAAAGGCTTCACACTACCTTGCAGGCTGGCAGCTCTTATGGAGGACGAAGAAGACCAAGCAGAGTTGGGTGGCATTTGTATTTCTTATGCCACATCCAGCTTGGGGATTTGCACAAAGTCCAGCAGGGTCCCAGTGTGAAGCAGGAGCTTTCCTGCAAAAACTCAGTGAAGGAAAGTTAGGAAGCTTGGGGCTAAACAGCTAGAAAAGCCCCTTATCGCAGTGTTAGATCATAGAATGGTTTGGATTGGAAGGTACCTTCAAAGCTCATTCAGTCCAACCCCTGCCATGAGCAGGGACATCTTCACCCAGATCAGGTTGCTCAGAGCCCCGTCCAGCCTGGCCTGGGATGTCTCCAGGGATGGGGCATCCACCACCTCTCAAAACACCGTGGTGTGTTGCACAGACGTTCAGGCTTTTGGTGTCAGTGGGATGCTTTTAGGCTAGCATAGCTCCTGCAAGCCAGGCACTGGCAGGGGGACCACAAGGTGGCTGGTGGGATGCCCAGCTCATGCTCTGGTCCATGCTGGGTGTGTCTGCCTGTGCCGGGACTGCACGAGGCAGCTGTTCCAATGCCCAATGAATTAGATGCAGTTGTCTAGGCCTCTTCCCAGGCGCCGGCTGGCATTTCGCCTGTTTGTTTATCGCTAATAGGGTTTGTATTGGGGAAGGATGCAAGCGGGTGGGTGGCCTAATTGGCAATGGAGATGCTCTCGTGGCGTTGCCAGATACCTAGGGAAAAGTGCGACTGCTCAGCTCCCCGGAGGGCTGAGCGAGGTGAGTGGAGGTGGTGAGCTGGGCTCTGTCACCCCATGGCAAGGCCACCCCATGTGCCCTTGTAGCCGGCCATGGCCACAGACATTCCCTGCGGCTGGGTGGATGCTGTACATTAGCAGTGGTGAAGCATCTTCTTACCAAAGCTGCTGCCGGAGCCACCGAGGGGAGCGACACGAGATAGGAGAAGGTACTTCTGCAGGCAAACAATGTGCGTCCTTGAGGGCTTCGTTCCTCGCTTTGCTTACTTGATTTTTATTGTTCTTAACACTTCTTGCAATTCTCTTGTGCTGGAAGAGAGCGCTTGGCTTTTTCCATCCTCTGCCTCCCAGCGGGATGCTCAGCCAGGGTCAGGCTGGATCCTCCTGCACATCCTGGAGCCGGGAGGAAAAGGTCACTTGAGGGATGAGCTTCCATAGAAACACCTCCACATGAAGGAAACCTTTCTCCGGCATTACTGCACGGATTTGGGGCATGCAGGCAGCTGAAATCACAGTCACTGTTAACTCAGGGTGCAGCAGTCAGCACTGAGCCCTGGCAGCCCACTTGCAGAAACCTGGACACACGTTCTTGCAAACCGCACCATCTGCACCGGTGAATAACGAGGTCCACGTGGGATTTTCAGCCTTCTCGAAGTTCACGTTCATGAGCTGCTGCAGAGCTGCCGCTCTTGCCCTTGCTTTGTCTTGGCAGCGGTTTTCTTTGGGGAAAAAAAAATTAAACACCCAAGGCAGGTCCTGAATGTGAAGAGGCTGCAGGAGGACATTTGTATTATGTTTAACTTGCCACCATCAGAAGTTTGCCGGAGCCCAGATTTAGCAAATCTTCTGGTTGAGATGCGCATCTCTCCCAACAGTCAGTTCCCCAACTGTTAAGCTGAGGCATGACCTCCGTGATGTAAACAGCCTGGATCCATCTGCTCCTAAGCACAAAGTATGTGGGAGAGGAAAAAAAATGATTTCCATCATACTGAGGCTCCTCAATTTTTCTCTCTAAATACTAATATGCGCTGGAATTGCTTGCAACACTATTAAGAGGAGATGGCATTGCTCCAGGCAGGGGCTTGGAGAACCGGTTCTTCTGGGGCTTTGACATTTATTACCGTGTCTATTAACTTTCCCCCTCTATGGGTGCAATTACAGATCAATTAATTCTAACTGAGAGCAGGAAGGGGGAAAAAAAAAATTGGCCCTGTTCCTCTTTGAGAGCAGGTATCAAGCCCAAGGAGATGTGACTGCTCAGCTTTTAAAGCTACACAAGCTACCAAAATAATCCTGGCAGAAGAGAGTCAGTGGGAGCGAGCGAGGATGAAGCGTCAGCTGAAATGCCCCATTTTCTGCCACGTGGCAGCCAGTGGATTTGGGAGCTCTGCTGTGAGGTGGGTGGGAAGGGTGGACAGGACCTGCTCCTGCCCCATGGCTGATGGTCTGTTGCGGGCAATGCCCTGCGATCGCTCGGCTCCAAAGTGCAGAAGTTGCACGTGCCCCATGCTGGAGATTTGCAAAGTTCTGCTCTCCCTTCTTTGTGAAATGTGGTGGTTTCTTTCTTTTTTTTTTTTCCTCAGCTGTTTCTCATATAAAGAAAATTTGGATCTGTGTGTTCAGGCTGATCTCCAGAGCAGCAGAGACCCGGTGAGAGCCTTGCTGCCCGGTCCCCGCCACCTGTGGCGTGCCTGGCGCCACAGCAGCAGTATTGCCATCCCAGTAACCAGCACAGCACACCACTGGTCCTGTTCAAGCCACTGCAGAGGTTCCCTCTGCTTTGCCCCTCTTGCAAGAAGATGTCTTATGTCTAGTTTGTTGCTGGGAGCAAGCAGATGAAAGAGTGAAGATAAAAAATAAGCCACACTTGGAGGTGTAACGTTGAGGACTCACGTGGAGTTTCTCATACCAGACAGGCTGTGTTTTGACTTTTTTCCACCTCCCTTTCCCCAGCCCCTGCAGAGAAAATCTGGTTTGCAATCGCCCCCCTCCATTCATTGCAGCGTCTGTCCTCCTCTTGAGGGCTGGTAGACTCCTTTTCCCTATCCAGGCTTGTACTTCCAGCCCCTTTGCAGGGTGACAAAGCTGCTATAATCACCGATATTCATGGTCCTCAGCAATTACTGAGTGGTTGCAGAGTGGCTGGGAATGCTACCTGACCTGGGAAAGCTGGGTCCTCAGGTCTGCCAAGGAGGCCTCTGGAAGCTGATGGCAGAGCAAAGAGTTGAGCATGATGGCAAGAAAAATGAAATCCATCTGCCTTGTACCAAACAAGAGAGTAATTTAAATCCTCCTAATTGCTTCTACTCATCCTGGTGATGTTAAGTCTTTTCTCCATTTAAGTCTTTTCTGCCCCCCACCCCCAGCTCTTGCAGTAAGCCTTTGAAAGAAACGACTAATGTTATAATTAAAGGATCAATTTGGCAAGATTTCTTTGTCTTAAGATCTTCTTTCTTTCAGGTTGGGTTAGTTCTGTGTTCCCAGTCTCCGGAGAGTTTCTTCAGCTCCTTTAGGAGCCTTCTGTACCATCTCTGAAATCTTTTCACTTCACTTAATGTGAATTTTTTTCCCCATCCAATTTTGAGGCATAACAAATGATGAATAAAATTAAGTTTTATAGCAATTAATAATAAGGACGTTGAAGGAACAAGTTTACACTTTCAATGGAAGCAAGAGGGTTTTTTTGCAGGCTCTACACAAAACTTAGGCCTCATGCATTTGGCCTGGAGCAGGTGATGTGAAGCCAAAAACACAGGGAAGAGGATTAATATCTTGGAGTCTGGCGGTTTGTGGAGAGGAAGGTGGGAAGACACATCACCACAGTGCAGGGAGGCTTGTGGGGGGATCATGAGGGACAGCAAGATGCCAACAAACATGCCCAAGAAATATTACATGCTAAGCAGGAAAGCTTGGAAACATCTTTTTTCTTTTTCTTTAATGGTTGTAGCATCTCAGGGAGTGGCTGGGATGAGATGTAAGGTGTCTGAGCTGTTGTGTGTTTGGGATTCACTATCTGGAACTGCTTTTGAAGGGAGGTGTAACAGGGACCATCACCATCATGGAATGCACCTTGGTCAGGCCACATTTGGTGAGAAACAGCCCCACTTGTCACTTTATTCTGGGAAAGCTCTTGTATCATCAATGTATTTGAACGTGAGTGAAGCAAAAGGAGCCTTTGAGATCTTCATCTCTATTCAGCAGCCAGGTGGGCATCCATATTCAATGAGTGGCTCTGCTGTGCTCTGCTGTACCACCTTTCCGCCGAGGTCCTCCAAGCCCTTTGCAAACAAGCTGCCTGACAAGAGACGTGCGTGTCTGCTGTGCCGTGTCCCCCGGGGGTACAGGGAGTGACGACTCTTCTTAACAGCCTGTCCCTGACAGGATGAAAAAAAAAAAGGATCCACAACAAAGAGATGATTTGGTGACTTTCCCCTTTGATTTCTCTTTGCCAGCCTGTCTCAACTGCTTCAAATCTGCTCTTCTTTGTGCCTCCTTGCAAATCTGCTCTGTGGACTGCCTGATGTCTGCAGGCTGGGGGTGAAAAGGCTTGGTTGTGATCCTCTTGACAAAGCACTCAGCGGATAGCTCTTGCTCACATATTGCTTTTGGATTTGTTTGTTCCAGATTGTTGTAATTTCTGTCATCCTGGCTAATGACAGCAGTTGTGTGGCTGGGGCTGCAGCTCTGTGACTTGGCTTTGGAGGTGTCCAGATCCTCCATGGCCAACTCCATACTTGCAAGGGGGTGCTGGGCACCCGTGTTGGGTGAAGTAGAGAGGATGCCCTGAGTGAATCATGTAGCATTACCAGTTCCCTGTACATCGTAGGTGGCTGTTTGTTTGTTTTGCAGTGCTTGAGTGACATATCTAGCAGTTGCATTGTGGGTTTCACACTTGATGATTGGTTCTGAATTCATTGTGTTTGTGTGGTGAAGGCGTCGATTAGAGTGCTTTGCAGTTCATGGGAAGTTAATGCGATGAAACATTGAAAATTGGTGATTTTTTTTTTTTCCCCATGTTGTAACTCACCTGCAGCACTGGCAGTGCATCTTTTATCTGCAGATTGCTGGCACTTGCAAAGGGGCGACTGTGAAACCATTCTCTACTCACAGAGGATAAAAACTGGAGCATAGAAGGGAAGGGGAGGAGTGGCGTTTTCCCAGCACTGCAGGAGCCAGTGGGAGTGATTGCGAACAAAGCCCGGGGCTCTTGAAGCAGCGAAGCTGCGCTGCTCATACCAGCCCTGACTGATAAGAGCGAAATAAAATCCAGAGCTTCTATCTCTGCTTCTTGCTGCTAAGGCTACCAGACCCTCTGGAACTTCTCTGTAGCTTTTTTTTCAGCGTGGGCTGGCCATGCTATTGCTGCCTTTGGTGCACGGTTGCAAACAACCGGCTTATCTGAGCAATGGGGCCAGAGATGCAAACTCCAGCGTTGTTACCCTTAGAAAAATGTTGAAACTGAGAATTTACAACTGGAATGGCAGTAGCTCCCTTCTCCTGGTGGTATTTGTCCTCTTTGTCACTTATTTTTCTCTACTTCAAAACAACAAGCTCTCCAAACTGTTGACTGCTCTGAGCGCAATCCAAGTGTCATGGAAAACTTGTCTTTTCTTTTTAAAAGGTCACTGCAGGGTTGAGCTACACACAAAGCAAGCATCCATCTGTGCTTTTCTCACTTGGTCATAGAGTACTTCCTCTTGGAGACCACGCATGAAGGGTGTGGAGAGGGGCTGATCCCACCCTGAGATGCAGAGGCTGGACCAGACACCTGTGTCTCTGCTGGGATCCATTGGTGAGGGACAGGCTTTGCAGCAACATGCGGCTGATGCCCAGCCATGATTGAACCTGCGCTTGGGTGAATGAGATCCTCTTGACTGGAGATAACTATAGACGAGAAATAGGGATTCCTGGAGAGAAGAGAGGATGTATATAAAGACCTTGCCAGTCAATGGGCTGTGTTCCCCATCAGCAGATGCAAAGTCCGAGTTCTCTTGTGCTTCTCACTGCTTTGAGTCATTTCAGTGTCTCCAATTATTTGAATTCTTGAACTTCATCTTCAAAGCTGCCTAAAGCCTGGACCAGAGAGATCCCATAACACAGCTGGCCAATGTTGACCCTGTCCCTGCTGCTTTGGGCCCTACATGGAGCCACAATGGCCCACATCTCTTTGAGGGATCGGCTTATAAAAGGTGCTCTTTAGTGCTGGAACACTTGACTTTGCTTCTGGTGGCTCCTCGTCTGGAGCCTCTCTGGCCTCTCCCCACTCGTGGAGACAGTTTCCCATTTGGGCTGCCTTCTCCCTGTGCCTTCATGTTCTCATCACCTTTCCCTGCTGCCTCTATTTTTGTTCACCTCTTAGCGTGGGGTGTCAGTGCAAACGAGCATGATGAGATCTTTCTGAATTGTTCATGCTGCTTGATATCAGTCCTCTCTAATACAAGCCCCTTTCGGACCCGGTAGAAGTGACAAACATCAGCAAGTACCTATAATAAAATCTGATTTAAATCACAAGCTTTCTCCAAGTTAGAAGGTAACAATCAGCATCTAGCCCTTTTTAAATGGGACAGTGATGTAATGGGTAATCTCAGGGCTGGTATCTCCCAGCTCCTTCCCATTTTACCATTTGATGTCACCAACAGCTTGTCAGCTCTTCATTCCCCAACTCGTGTGTCTGCCGGCACTCTATAAATGTGCCTCTCTTTAGCTTCGTCAGCTGTATGCTCCGGTTCTTGCTGCAGCTTTCTCACAACGCGGCAAACACATAACTGTTGCCAAAGTATAGAGAGATGATCAAAAGCTAACGGTCACCACCGAAAGGGAATACAAGAAATAGGATGTTTCGCGTTTCCTTTTTAAAAATCTTTTCTTTTCACCAGTGAGTGCGTCATGGGAAGACTTTCTTGAGACAGTCCAGTTTTGTTAAGGAATCTTAGAATGGTTTGGGTTGCAAGAGACCTTCAAAGCTTATCCAGTACAACCCCCTGCCACAAGCAGGGACGTTGTCAACCAGATCAGGTTGCTCACAGCCCTGTCCAGCCTGGTCTTGAATATTCCTTAACTAATTCTGACAGTTTGAACTTAAATCAAGCAATTGCCTTTGCCCAAAAAACTTGTTGCCTCCCTCAAAGCAGACCTATGAAGCACATCTTCCCTCTGCAGAGGTTTTTGTACACGTTGGACACCTTTGCTGTCAGTTCAGTGCACTAATCCCAGTTCTGCTGTGCCTGCTTGCCACTGGCTGTTGAAGATGAAGCACCAGGTTACAGACTGCACAGTGAGTTCCGCACACACTTACTTTAGTTCCTTTACACCTCTTGGGTAAATACCATCTGAGCCCGCCCTGGTTTGCAGCTGTCTGATCTGTGTTTTCCAAACTGTCTGTTGGCAGTTCTGTCCCATAACCTTCTCTGACACCCTCCTGGAGTTGAAGGTGTTTTTTCCTCAAATTGTGGTGCTTAAACCTGAAGCAGAGCCATGTGCTAAGACCTCACAGGTGTTGAGGAGAGCAGCAGTATTACCTGATGTCTTGCAGATGGTGTTCCTTGTTATACATCCCATTATATATGGGTTGTTTTTTCACAGTGGCACGGTGCTGCTGCCTCATTCTCAGCATGTGATCTGCTTTTTCTCCTCTTTCCACTCCATCCTTTTCTGCTGCCTCGTGTTGTTTTAAGACCCATTTGGTAACTGGTTTGTTAGAGGTGTCTTCAATGGTGGCAAAAGGCAACGAATTAATGGGTTTGAAAATGTTTGGCTTGTTGTTTCAAAGCATGGAAGCCACAATATTGATGTGACCAGTGCTGTGTTCCTGCTCTGGTCGCAAGCTCCAAATAAGAAAAAAGTAGGTTGCAGGTTGTGTGGGTTTTTTTTCCTTAACTGTTTTTTCATTGTTGGTTGTCTTGTGATTTGATTTTTTTCAATCTGTTTTTGTTCTGTTTTTTAAAAATGGGGCCCATTTTCAGTCTGGATGCTTCCACATGAGTTCTTCTCCCATTAAAACCAGACCTGGGCTCTCCAGTTGAGCGGAGCACAGCGGTATAGTAAAAGCATCGCTGCCCGGGTGCGAGTGAGGGTATGGAGGCCCAGGGAGGAAGGTGACCAGGCACAGTGGTGTCTTCAAGGTCTCCTACCTGGAGCAGAGATGCTCTCGGGCCACATGAGGGGAATACCTGGGCTGTAGAGGACAATTATGAGGCAGAGGAGGAGCTTCAGCCACCCCAGCAGGCTGGGCAAGGCAAAATTGGGCCATTCCTGGAGATGTAACCCAAACACGTTGGGGAGCAGAGCCCTTCGATTGGCGCCCAGCTCTCTGGGCGATGAGATGCTGCCCTGCCTGTGACTTGGAGTCTTCCCAGGCAGCTGTCAGTCACTGCGGCTGGCCTTGTTCTTGCACACATACAGTATTATCTCTACCCGCTGCTGCAAATTGGCTCTGAGCAATCCTTGATCTGTCAGCATCGCCTACCCACTCTCAGATGTCACCAGCCCCCGCTGCTGCCCTGCTCGGTAACGTGTCTTTCTGAAATGTAATAATTCATTAAGTTGAGCTTAACTTTTTTTTTTCCTCTCCCCTCTCTGCCACCCTTTCTTCCTTCTAATGGACAGAAGCAATTAAGGTCCATTAGGGATCAAGCATGTGGGAAGAGTCTCCCTCAGAGACACTGTGGCGGCTGCATGGACCTTGTCCCTGGCACCAGCTTCTTGCAGATTAGTGCTCCGTGAGCAAATGGTTGGGTAGGAGCAAATGGTGCTCAGTGAGAGGGGCACTGGAAAAGATGCTTCCATTCCTTCCTCTGGTAAAAGGTGATTTGAAGCTCAACTAGTCCTTCTGGTTGGCTTTCATCATGGACACATGGTGATGGCTTCTCTTGCCATGCAGCAAAAGGAGATACCAGCCTCAGCAGAGGAGGAGCTGGAAGATGGAGGGATGAGCAAGCAGGAGGTGGCAGAGAGGGGCCAGATTCCCAGCTGGTGTAAAGCAGGGGAAGCTTTGCAGGTGTTTCTGGACACAGAATATATCTGTAGGGTCCAGCTGGCAAAAGTTCAGCCGAGGTGCTGGCTGGCAGGGAGTTATGGCCCATGGGGCAGATGTTCAGCACATGGGAAGACCAGCGGACCAAGCCAGAGGGAGAGAAGCAAACAGCATCTTCTTGTTTCTTGACATCTCAAATTTGCTAACAAACAAAGACTCGTGAGGGGTAATGACATAGCCAGAATCATCCTGCCTTTCCTCCAGTGAGGGGCAAGGAGAGTTTTTGCATGACATGCCCCAAACTGAGAGTGCATTTTGCCCTTGGCTGTGGGAGGTCCTTCCTTCTCCCCCACTTCCCTCCCTGTCTCCTCCCACCCTCCTTCCCTCCACTTAGGCTGCTTTTCTCTTCCTTGCCTTTTGTTCTCTCCCCCTTCCCAGCCCTAGGAGGAAAGTCTCATTTCAGTCTGAAAGCCAGCGATGGAGGGGGAGAGTCATTTGATGCTTAATGCCAGAGCGGCAGGAAACTTCACCTTCCTGGGGTCGAATTAAAAAACGCTTGAATTGTCTGGGGATCTTAAACAAGAGATGCAAGGAACATTCATGGCTTTTCACACAAACACACACACACATATGCGAAAGCCCACACAGCATTAAGGGTGTAATAGCTCAGCTGGGGTAATGCACTTGAACTCTCTCTGCAGCAGACAGACCAATTCTTTCGGTTCTTTTGAATTTTTTTTTATTTTATGTTTTTTTGAGGGTGGAGATTGCTGCTAGTCTCTGAGGAGAAAGACGTTTGTCTTGCAGAGAGAATGATGCCATTTGTTCTTTGCAATCATGCTTCCCTCGGAGCAGCCTGGGACTGGGAGGTGGCTGAGGGCAGGGGCTGGGTTCCTCTGTGCAGATAGGGCTCAGGGGTGGGACAGCCAACAGATTGCACCTCCCTGGTGGTATTGCAAGGAAGGAAAGGTGTGCTAGGGGGATATCTGGTGTGAGGGATGCTCCCTGTGTGCAACTGTGATCATCAGTAGAGGTATAATGTGTGGGCTGAGATGTCCCAGGTATGTGGTGCGTGCGAGCGTGAGGTATGGGTCCTCCTAGAAGGTCCGGCCATGTCATTTCACATATAACCCCTGGTGTGGGTGGGAGGTTACCACCTCAGGGATTGCCACCCCTGTGCTTCCTGCCAAATATTTCAGTTTCTCTGTGTGCAATGGCCTTTGCATACATTCTTAGGGCTGTGAGTGCTTTTTCATAGAGTGGTTGAAAACATCAGAAGGGCAGCCTGCACAGGCCTTCTGCATGTGACTACGAGCCTGTGAAATCCAGAATTGCAGACCATGCTTAACAGTGCAGTCTTGTGTTTTAACTGCATGTGAGAAGGTGTATCTAGCCTTTGCTGCATATGGGTGTCTTTGCACAGCTCTGGGCTGGGCTATAGGTGAAATCATATATCTTATGTACCCCAGAGTGTGTTTATGATTGCATTGAGGAGTGCACATGAGCATGTGAATGCTACCACATCCATGCACCATGAGCAGCAGGCATGGTGTTCACTCTGGCCAGCATTGCTCAGCATTTGATGTGCCCTTGGCTGCCCAGAGCCCATGTGGCACTGCCTGCCCTCCTGCCTGATGCTGTGCCGAGCTGTTGTCCTTCTCTGGACTGGTCACAGTGCCTGGACAGTTCATGTGAGACACTGAAGTCCAGAGAAGTGCAACAGGGTTGTCCAAGGAGAGACTGGAAAGAGAAAGGATTCAGAGGAAGAGGTGGTGAAGGTGGGGTACAGGACTTGCCCTCCTCCATCCCTTTGCTGCTTCCTCACAGTGCCCAGTTTTTATTCCTCAAAGGGGCACAGAGGAGCTGAGCTGGTTGTGGAGTCAGGTGGCACTGGGAGCATCCTCCATGTGCACCTGCACTTCTGCCTCTTGTCCTCTGATTGTGCACCCATCCCCTGGCCATGCATCTCCCCAACATACTCCAGCAGCCCTTCACTTGTGCTCACCCTCGGTCCCTGCCTCCCCTCCCAGCCCTGTGGTGCCCCCTGTGCATCCCTTTGCCCCTGGCCACACTCTCACTGTCCCCGCTCTGTCCTTCCCCAGGGAGTTTGCCAAAGAGCGGGAGCGAGTGGAGAACCGCCGAGCCTTCATGAAGCTGCGGCGCCAACAGCAGATTGAGCGGGAGCTCAATGGCTACCGGGCCTGGATAGACAAAGCAGGTAAGGGCTGGTGGGACGGGAGGTGGTGGGGACCACAGATCATGCAGAGTGGTGGGGATGGGAAAGGATCCCTGGGCATCATCCAGTGCAATCCCAGAGTTGTCCAGGTGCTCACATGGCAGTGTCGGGTAGAAGGGTGAGCTTGGCCCCAGGTACTCCAGCAGCTCTCTGGCCAGGCTGAGAGCAAGAACGTTGCCAACAGCTGATGAAACCTCATGTTCTGTGGCATGAAATGGTCACATCTTGAACATGAGGCATATTATGTCTCCAGGGATGTCTGTGAGCATCACTGCTGGAAGCTTTGCACTGCTATAGTTTCCTTTCTCTTCAGTCTCCTGCAGTGATGGACAGGGGAAAAGCAGTAGAAAGCAGTCATAGAACAGTGGTTTTCCAGCTCAACCCGCTCCTGAAGCAGCCTGGAGGGGATGCACTCACTGGTTCCCAGCTCAGGGCTCCCACCTGGACCTGGGCAAGGGCTGGGGATGATGGAGGTTTCTGGGCTTCCTGCTGATACTCAGTGAGGCATGACAGCCCATGGGTGCTGGTCCCCAAACTGCTATAGCCCTTGTCCTTGCTTGCCCCTTGTGGGGATCAGTTCAGTGCACTCAGCTCTGGAAAGGGAAGGTTTACACTTTCATCTGGCATTCAGACTTGAAAAAGGATGGTAACTTGAAAAAAAGCCTGAGCCCCAGACCTCAGCTTTGGTCCTAGGTTGGGGTGTTGAGCCCAAGACCTGTCTACAATGTTCAGCTTCTTTAGTGGAGTTATTTACAGGGTAGGAAAAAGGATTGATGACAAGCAATTTTTCTTTTTCGTGCAATGTGTGGTAGCTGCCACTTGCCACTCTTATAAATTTGTCTTTGGACACTTAAGCAATACTTGACAAGAGTTTGCAACATAGAGCAACCACCTCCAGTCTGGGCAAAGTGCTTGGGTACAAGGCAGTGAGGTCTGATGTGCTCAGCCAAGGGTGTCTTGTCTCCTGATGCTGAACTCTGTGTTTTGCGTAGAGGAAGTCATGCTGGCTGAAGAGAACAAAAATTCTGGGACCTCAGCCTTAGAAGGTAAGACAAGCAAAGCCCTGCCTAAACACCTGCCTGCCCTCCCTTCTGCCTGCCTGCAGCTGGAGGTGGAAACCCTCTAGCTGTGATGAGAGGAAGGAGATTCGGGAGTGCCCCAGTGGGGTCTTTGGAGTGTGGGGAGGTGGATTGACAGCATAACCCCTAAGAGACCATGAAGGCCAGGAGAGTCTGGTCCTGCACAAGAGACAGCTTTGGACTAAGGTCGCCTGGGTGACTCTAGCCAAGTACTGATCACCAGGTCATGGTCCAATGAGGTGGCTACTGGCACAGTTGGGCCACCAACACCTCTTCCTCTTCCCTTCCCAGTGCTCAGGCGAGCCACCATCAAAAGGAACCGGACGGATGCCATGAACCGCGACTCAAGTGACGAGCACTGCGTTGATATCGCCTCCGTGGGCGAGCGGAGGCTGGCACAGAGAAGACCCCTTCATCCAACCTTAGGTTAGTGCAGTTTGGAGCTTTCCTCCCTGAAACCTCTGCCAGCTTATTGAGGTGTGAGGGTTGCACCTATCACATGGAGATTGGCACAGCTCGGCTATCTCTGCTAGTTTGGCAGCAAAGGGGGCAAATCACCTGCTGCTACCTGTACCATATAAAAACTGTGTGGTTAAGTCATCTCCCACAAGATCAGTGTTTGTGAGCTGCATGTCCTGTCTCATGTTGTGGAGAATGCTGGAGCACCCAAGGCCTTCTCTCATGATGGCTGGAACACCCAACTCCTTCTTCCCCCTCTTTTCCCATAGGTAATCCCATGAGTCACTCTGGCCTCAAAGGTGCCAGAGTGGACGGTGCCTCCTACTTACGACACAAGGAGCGACTCCTGCGCATCTCTGTCCGCCACATGGTGAAATCCCAGGTCTTCTACTGGATTGTCTTGAGCTTGGTGGCTCTCAACACTGCCTGTGTGGCCATCGTCCATCACAACCAGCCAGCCTGGCTCACACATTTCCTCTGTGAGTTTCTGGACTTTGTGTAGGTGTGAGAGCACTGCGTGGGCAGGCAAAGCCTCCTGCAACCTTCTTGTCTTCAGCAGCTGGAGGTTGCAGCACACCCTTGCTCCTTGCCCCTGGGCAAGTGGGGATGAATTCCACCAGAGTCATGCTGGTATGGAGTTGGATGGGGAATAGTGTGGACTATGTTCACTATTGATAACTTGTCTGCTCTGATGAGACCCCACCTGGAGTATCGTGTCCAGCTCTGGAGCCTTCAGTACAGGATAGACATGAACCTGCTGGAGATGGTACAGAGGAGGCTACAGAAATTATCTGAGACTGGAACAGCTCTACTGTGAGGACAGGCTGAGAGAGTTGAGGTTGTTCAGCCTGCAGAAGAGAATGCTCTGGGGAGACTTTATTGTAGCCTTTCTGTGCTTAAAAGGGGCCAATGAGAAGGAAGGGGACAGACTTTTTAGCATGGCCTGTTGTGGTAGGACAAGGGGTGATGGTTTTTAAACTAAAGGAGGGGAGATTCAAGCCAGATATGAGAGAGAGATTTTTTTTTTTTACATGAGAGTGGTGAAACACTGGCCCAGGTTGCCCAGGGAGGTGGTGGATGAACCATCCCCGGAGACATCCCAGGCCGGGCTGGACCACACTCTGACCAACCTGAGCTGGTGAAGAGTTTGGGCTGGATGAGCTTTGAAGGTCCCTTCCCACCTAAACTATTCTGTGATTCTCTTCTATGATTGATAACAAAGGACCATGTACAGCCATTTAATTCAGCCCTGTGGCCACGGATGGCTGCCTCAGGTCTATGAGCAAAAGTGAAGGAGTTTTATGGGCCTCATGCCCTTCAGATCCAGTGTGTTTGCAAGAGAGAAAAATAGACTGCAGGTCTCAGTTGGGTTTATCTTGAAATTGTGAACAGTAGTGATTGAAAGCTTGCTGGAGATCTATCTTTGAATGCCCACAAGCAATTGTTGGAAAGGCGTGAGTTTGCAGGGATGGAGCTGGTCATGGGAGAACTTCCTGGTTAAAGTTTTGGTGCAGAGCATGGTGTGGTGGTCCCAAGCTTAAAACGAGCTACTGGAGCACGCCCCAGCCCTTGTGGTCAGGTCTCAGAGGCAGTACATGCATATCTATTCTAGCTTGGTGCTAACAGCGTAGTCGACCCCATGGCAGCCGTGTGTTCCTCCTGAGCTGTTGGAGTAGGGACAGTGCTGCTTTCACAGCTGTGTTTTTCTTACCTTGAAAATGTCTCCATCAAGCAGCAGGCCTGCCCAAATTTGTATTTTAATGCTCAGACTTGCCGGGATCCCAACACACCATGGTGTGGTACAGCAGCTGGTCATGGTGAGAAGCATCTTTTGGAAAAGGTGCCTGCTAATGTTCATGAAATAGCTGGAGAAGCTTTTCACTGGCTCTTGGCTGTTCTGCTCAGTTACCCTGGCCAAATTCCAACCATGCAATGATTTAAATCCAGGTTGCTAATATTCCCTTACAGTGTTGTGTGGTTAATGTCTTTGCAGATGCCCCAGTCACCATTGTGTAATAGTAAAGAGCTGCTCTGCTCCATGTTGGCCATCTCTTGTCTTCTCAAAACCCTGGGAGGCTGGTGCACCTACCCTGAATGATTAACTTGTGCCCTTGGTGCTCTGTTATATATAATTTAGGTCCTTGCAGACAAGCGTCACCCCATACTCTGGCCTGAGACAGCTGGGGGAACCAGTGTGGTCCTTGACTTGTCCCATCTCTGCGATGTGCTACGCGTGTGGATTCATGCAGGATGCTCCTCATGGTTTGGTGTCCCAAGGGTAGTGTGTCTGGGTTTTCTCTTTCAGACTATGCAGAGTTCCTGTTTCTTGGGCTCTTCCTCCTGGAGATGTCCTTAAAGATGTATGGAATGGGGCCACGCCTTTACTTCCATTCTTCCTTCAACTGCTTTGACTGTGGGGTAAGTGGCCCCAGAGATGCTGCAGGTGTGCGTGGAGAAGTTTGGCAGGTGTCTGCAGCATGAGGAACCAAGGGTGAGAAGAATGGGATGGTCCTTGCAGTGGGCAAGGGAACCCTTTCTGCTGGGACCTCCTGCCTGTGCCAGACTGAGACTCCTGGCCTTGGGCGGGCTGGTGGGTGCCTCCTCATCTTCAGGCACATGAAAGTTTCCTTGCAACAACCCATGCTTTGCCTCATGGCTGTGTCTGCTTCTCAGGTCACAGTGGGAAGCATCTTCGAAGTGGTTTGGGCTATCTTCAGGCCAGGAACCTCTTTTGGGATCAGTGTCCTACGAGCCCTTCGTCTACTACGAATATTTAAAATAACCAAGTATGTACCAACCACCCATTATTGTCACCCTACATCTCAGACTGGCTGCAGCCCAGATCCTGTTGCTCCAGCATCTCTGCAAGGGTTCCAGCACTGGTTCTGTTTTCCAGGTACTGGGCATCCCTGAGGAATTTGGTGGTCTCACTGATGAGCTCTATGAAGTCTATTATCAGCCTGCTCTTCCTCCTCTTCCTATTCATTGTAGTCTTTGCCTTGCTGGGAATGCAGCTGTTTGGAGGCAGGTAGGTTGTTTTAAGTCTATGGAAAAGGAATTTCTTGGCATTAAAACCCTCTTAGGTGTCTTGAAGACTGTAGCCTTGCCTGTCAGGGTGCTGTTAAAAGGGTGCTTTCCCTTACGAAAGACCCTGCTTGGGCAGGTATCTCTGGGCTGTGTGGGTCATTTTGGCCAGGAGACCTTTTTGGTTCTGGCACCAAAAGCTCAGGAGTCCTTCCTTGGAGTGGGGAAAGGCCCTTCTAAGCACAAGAGAGCTGATAGCACAGTAATCAGGGGTTTGATGACCTTGGTACTCCAGCCCATTTGTGTCCTTCTGGTTCCATTTCCAGGTTTAACTTCATCGATGGGACACCGTCAGCCAACTTCGACACTTTCCCTGCAGCCATCATGACAGTGTTTCAGGTAGGAGCTGGGCTGCAAGGGGACACAACCAAAGGGACTTGGGACTCTTTGCTCACTGCCCACTGCCTGGAAAGGGGTCTTTAAAGAAAACAGGTTCCCCTCCATCAGATGTCAGGATATAAATGACTTCCTCTCTCTCCTGCTGTGTAACAAAGCAGATAGCGAGAGATGGAAACTCTTCCACCTCTGTTGTGCAAGGCGGAAGAGTTTCAAAACTCTTCTGAGGAGAACTAAATCCTCAGCAGTGCTCAACATCATCTCCCTCAAGTGCTGCAGCTGCAGAGCTGGGTCATTTACTGCACAGGGTTTCTGTTCTTGGCTCCTGTGTGTTGTTGGGGCAGATCCGAGGGGGCTGTCCAGGGGATGAGAAGGTGCAGGTGACAGAGCTGCTGGCTTGCTTTTCCTGCAGATCCTGACGGGTGAGGACTGGAACGAGGTGATGTACAATGGCATCCGCTCCCAGGGAGGTGTTCGCTCGGGCATGTGGTCCTCCATCTATTTCATCATCCTCACCTTGTTTGGAAACTGTATCCACCTGACTGATGTGCTTTTAAGTGGAGACAACCACATCTCATCTGCATCTCTGATGGCACCCTCCTCCCCACTGCTCCTTCCTCCCATCAGGGTTATCCCAAATGCAGGGAAGGAGCTACCTGGAGGTGCATTGAGGGCTGTATACATGGGATGGGTGAGGAGTTTGCCCCTTTGGCTGCTCCTCACTGAGCTGATGAGGAGCCATCACGGCCACCCTCCCTCGGTGGCTACAGACACCCATGTCCTTAACATGTGCCTTGTGCATCCTTAGCCGCTCACAGATACTCTGCTGAATGTGTTCTTGGCCATTGCAGTGGACAACCTGGCCAACGCTCAGGAGCTCACCAAGGTACATTCCTGTTGCTTCTTTTTCTTCTCTTGCTGGTATGAAGAGAGGGAAGGAGGGAGTCAGCAGAAAAGGCACCAGGGCACTGCCTGTGGCTGTCCTCACTCCAGAGCCAGGGCCACCATGTCCTTTAGCTCAGCCTGCTTTGGAAAGAGATCAGGTCAAATTGGAAGGGGGGAGCTCTTCCCTCAGGAGGGTACATGGGGTGCTCCCCTGAAACACAAATCCATATCACTGGACAAAGCCAGTTAGGCTTTGATTTAGGACAGTGCTTAAAACTGCTGGTCTCATGTCTATCCAGGAACACCCACACTTCCCATCAAGTGTGGCTTAACTGTTCTCCATTTAAGCTCTCCAGTTTTGTTTTCCTTCAGTCAGATCAAGACAACCCTCATCTATCTGATGGGGTCTCATATGGGGATGGTTATTTGCCCAAGTGCTCTGGAGATGAGGAGTGGGAAGCACTTTCCACTGGTGTCCATATTTATTCCTCATCTGCCCGCAGAGCAGTGGATGTGATTTAGGATGCAATTTAGGATGGTGCTTGAGAAGGTTATTTGGCTTAGCTTATTTTAAGACCATGTTGGGAAATATTCAGGGAATGCTAAAATATTGGAGCACCATCTGGATAACGGTCCATAACCGAGAGCTGCGAGGGTCGTTGTTGCTCCTTGGAGGGGATCAGCTATCCCATGGTGCCAGGTTTTTTTTGGAGCCCTTGCCTATTACTCAGGTCTTTGGGGTTTACTGAGAGGCTTCCATGCTGGTGTAAATCTGACCCCTTAGCAGCAATCGCAATGGGGCACAGTGCTGGTTTGCCTGAGGGGTACATCTGGGAGTCTCTGTCCCCCTGCGGTGGCAGCAGGTGGCACTTCCAGGGGCTGCTGACTGCTGCTGGGGTGAGAGGGGTGGCAGAGCCCCACGCCGTACCCGCAGCATCAATTAAGGGAGTGCTGAGTTTCTGAAAAGGCTCAATACGCACTAATGACTCCTAATGACATTTCTTGCACCAAAGACACAACCGTACTCATTAAAGCCATACGATCTCTGCTGGGGTGGTTTATGGATGCCTTGCCTCCCACTCCATCGGGGGGATGCCTGTCTCACCCTTGTGGCTGTGAAGAAGGGAGGGCTGAGCTGGTTTGTGCCGTCTGGGGCTGTTCTAGCCTGCACAGCCCAGCTCGTGCCTGGAGTGGGCTGGGTTCACTTATTTAAGTAGTGCTGACGCCTTCAGTGAGATCTGGCAAAGCGAGGAAGTTGTGTCCCCATAGCACAAGGAATATAAAGTCTGTCTCTGGAAATGCAGGTCTCGTTTTCTCCTGCATGCATTATCACCTAAGGTACCTCCCTGCATCCCTTCCTGCCTTTCAGGCTAGACATAAGGAAGAAATTTTTGACACTTGAGGGTGGTGAGAGCCTGGTTCAGGTTGCCCAGAGAGGTGGTGGATGAACCATCCCTGGAGACATCCCAGGCCAGGCTGGATGGGGCTCTGAGCAACCAGAGCTGGTAAAGATGTCCCTGCTCATGGCAGGGGTGGCACTGGATGAGCTTTGAAGGTCCCTTTGAACCCAAACCATTCTGTGATTCTATGGTGGCTGCACCTTCCCTTGAAACCCCAATGTTCCACTAAGCAACTCCCCTCTTTCCTCCACAGGATGAGCAGGAGGAAGAGGAGGCCTTTAACCAGAAGCATGCCCTTCAGAAAGCCAAAGAAGTCAGCCCTATGTCTGCGCCAAACATGCCTGCTATCGAGTGAGTGACTCCCCCAACAACAGTGTCCCCAAAGCTCCATGGGGCTTCTCAGCAGGGTGGTTATGGAGCTGCTGCAAGAAAAAGGGGTCCCCACATAGGGTGGTGCTCTCTCTGGGTGTCTTCTGAGGATGGATGGAGATCCAGCAGTGTGCTCCCCATGTTCACCAATGCCTTGGAGAGGGGTTGGAGTGGGGACCATTTCACATGGACTTGCCCGCCCCTGCCCCAAGTGGCAGCCTCAAGGCTTAGGTATGGCAGAAATCTACTAAAAGAGGCTTTCTGCCCCAAACATACAGCTCAAACACTCAGGGCTGCTGCTAG
Organism: Nesoenas mayeri; assembly: GCF_963082525.1. Lineage (NCBI taxonomy): Eukaryota > Metazoa > Chordata > Aves > Columbiformes > Columbidae > Nesoenas > Nesoenas mayeri. The sequence continues at coordinate 28,300,539 of NC_137554.1, read as the reverse complement.
GGGTGGGGAAGGAAGCTGGGGAGGAGGAAGGTATCTCAGATTTTTCTTGAGGAGGGGGGATATTTGTTCCCTGGGAGTGTTTCTTTGTGGCAGACCTGCAGGGAGAAGTGACACTTCTGCTCCTAAATCTCCCCCGGGCTCCTTCCCTGGTAGCGAATCCAGTTATGGGAGCTGGAGCAGGTTTGCGAAACCTCATTTGATTATAAATAAATTTGATTTGGGCAAGAAAAAAAGGCCCCAAACCACATAAACCCCCGGTATGGTGTTAAGGAGCCTTGTCTCTGCATTTCAGCAGAAGAAAATTCTGTTTTTTCCTTTCTAGGTGTCTTTTTTTTCCCCTTTATCTTGCAGTGTCATATGGTCTAAATCACATAAAACTTTCAAAGTCAACATTGGAACGAGGCGTTTTGATTTGTTTCCCAAAACAGTACATTTCAGTATGGCTGAAAGGATTTTTTTTTTCTTCCTTTTCTTTTTTTTTTAATAGAATCCCTTCCCAGGGAATTTTAAGTTTCATTATGCTTTGAAACCCAGCCAAGCTTATACACGGCAGAATCTCTTGCGGGTTTGCCGAGAGAAACCGCTGTCTTCAGGCAAGCTGTCATCTGGGGGGGTCAGAGGCAGCGGTGGGATGTGATGGTCCCCCTGCCTGCATGTCATTTTAGGGCTAAACCCTATGGTTTTAGGGGCAGCAGGAGCTGGGGGTATTTGTAAGCCCTGCCTGGTCCCCCAGCAGCTGCAGATATCGCCCTGGTTTTGGGGGTAACAGGAGGTTCAGAATAAATTTGTGGCTGGCCAGGTACTGGGGTGTTGATGAGAGAGATGTAGAGTCTGTGTGGTGTGACAAGCTCTGGCTGCTGGTTGGGAATGTGTTGGATAAAAACAAGGAATAAAATGGATATAGGCTGGAGGATGGAGAGATAGGAGAGAGGAAAAGGGAGAGATGGATGATATTAGGGCATTAAAGGATTTGCCCACACTGCACATCTCTGCTAGTGTTTTCAGACATAACTGGTTGGGAGAGCAGATCTCTTTAACCTTTTGTTGTTCTAGTGACATTTAAATGAGAGGTATTGATATTTGCAGGTCTTTTTTTCCAGCTCTTCCCTCTCATCAGGATGGGCAGTGTCAGGGGCAGGAGGGGAGTGCAAGAAGGGGCCACCACCTGCAGCATCAGGTCTGATGTGCCTTTGGTCAGAGCAAGGGACAAGCCAGAGCAGAGCTGTTCCCAAAGGGCTGTTGGAAACTCAGGATGTTGAAGCCGAGTCGGTGTCTGCGTTTGGGTGTGCGCAGAACACAGATGGCTTCATTTCTACGTGGGTACCCAGCACTGGCAGGTTGGGCACAGGCATTCCTGCCTGCGGAGAGGTCCGGTGGCACTCGGGGACGAGTACTCCCACGTGGCCAGGCTGGCGTGGGCAGCTGCGGTGCCGATCGGTGTATATTGTATTTGTACACGGGCCCCCGTCGGTGCAGATGGCTCGGGGCTATGTGACGAGTGGGTGGCCAGATGGACGCATGCGGATGCTGTCATGTGTTTTCGGTGCCGAACGTGGTGCGTGGATGCGGTTTGAAGGCTCGGCCACTTGCTGCGGGGATGGCGGTGGGTGCCTGTGTCTCTCTCTGCCTGGAGCATGGTGGCACCGGGCTGTTCCCATGGCTGTAAGGACACAATTACCAGCGTGTCTCACCCCAGGGGCTGATGGTCTCGTTGCACTCACAGGATGGTGGGGAGATGCTCCCTGTGTGAGCTCTGTGTGCGCACAGGCACTCGGCCACATATGATTGGAGTATATTTGCTTGCACATCCTGCAGCCACACACAAAAATAGCATTTGCAAAAGCAAAACCCGTAAGTCACTGTGTGCACATTTGCATGTGCTTGTGACTGTTTGCTTGTAGCTGTGCATATCTGATGTATTATATATATATAAAAAAGAAATAATATCAGCGAAAGATTTCTGAACTGGGTTTTGCTAGTAGCAGGCAAACGAGTTCTGGTATCCAAAGACATCATATTACTCTACACAGAAACGCTTCACTGCACTATTATAGAAGTGCAGTACAAAGAAACAAAACTGAAGTGCAGAAAAGGCTGATGGATTGTTTCTGCCAATTTTATTATCATAAATCCAGACTAAGTCTATTAGCCCTCCTCTGAGTTGCAACCAGTTGCTATTGCCATTCTAATAAAACTTGTCAGGACAGTTGAATACCTGGATTGCTAATCTCAATAATTAATTATTTCTGTGACATAGATACTTCCATTTATGACACTGAAGGTTTTATGTCTGATTTGATGTTACACAAGGAATAATCCTTTTGCTCCATCTGAAGATCACTTCATGCTTTGTTCCAGTCTACTCTGTAAAGGAAAGCAGCTCAGGGCTGGCCCGATGCATCGCTTCCATTGCAAAATTGCCATGTGTTGCTCAGGAGAAGTGAATCTGAAAGAGTTTGAAAGAGCTGTTAAATATCTAAGGATGTACCAGGACTTCTGAGAGGCTGCAGCTTGCACTGCTTTCCCCATGCTGGTGCAGGGAAGGTTCCTTGGTCCATACGAAATGGATCTGCATCCCCAGCACGAGCATTGCTGCGTGCGTCTCCCTGCATAGCAGTCACAAGTGCCACGGTGGGGTATGGGAACCGGGGTGCGGCGTGTGAGTGTGAGCCCAGGCAGTACTGCAGGCAGCTCATTGCCAGTGTGCAAGTGCATATGAGCAGGGGGGTCCCTGCTAGTTGCTGCGCTCCGGGGTCCCAGCACCCAGTGGCCAACAGGCAGGAGATGCTACCCAGGATGGGTGACACCTCTCGGCATTGCCCACATGATTCAAAGGAGGGGTGAAAGAAGGATTGAACCCCTTTGTTTTTCCTCCCCAGAAGAGACAGGCGGAGGAGACACCACATGTCGATGTGGGAGCCACGCAGCAGCCACCTGTATGTGGGCCCGTGGGGGGGGTTGCGTGTCGTCTGTGGCTCCTGTGCTGTCTGTGCGTCTATGGGTCCAGGGCACACGCTGCTCCCCTCTGGCCCCCTCGGTTTGGGGGTTGAGTGTGTGTCTGTATTCACTGTGCCCCTTTGCGCCCCCGTTTGTGTGCGTGCGCTCGTGGTTTTGTGTGTGCTATGGTGTTGGTGCCTGTGCAGTCGTGTGTGCTGCGGCAATGAGCAGCATACATACGTGTGTGTACCCGTGGGGCATCCATGTGTTGGGAAAGGGCACGTCTGTCTTCACCAGGGTGTTTGTGTGTGTTTTTATAGTGCTGTGAAGGATTCATGGCATAGCCCAGCATTCCCTCGGAGCACACCTGCAGGAACACAGAGCCCCCGTACAGCTCCTTTTCCCACCAAAACCATTGTTCCCCAAGCCCTGTGCAGGCTGCCCATCTGGGATGTGCTGAGTGAGGGGCTGTCCCCTCTGAGAGACTGTACCAGGTGTGTGTAGCTGAGCCAGGGATGGATGGCACCTCCTGCATCCAGTGACATTCTCCATTGCAAATGTCTTGGTGGACCACCTCCCATTGAGGAAGGCGGGTCTTGTACCTGGCTTTCCTCTCTTGTACCATCTCTTCCCCTTGTCCTTACTGTCCCCATTCCATCAGCACTGCCACCCTTGCCAGCAACCTGGCTCTTGTGGCAGAGTCCCCTGCACCATCACTTGTACCATTAGGGCAGCATCACTCCGAAAAGGAGCATGACTGAGGAGCTGGTGATGCACAGACATCCCCAGTGCAAGAGGAAGGTGGTCACTGCCTGGCTGGGATGGGTGTGCTGCCTGAGAGCTTCAGGGCAGCTGTGAGGCTGCTGGGGCTGATTTTCCATCATCTTGATGTCTCTGAAGGGGCAGAAATACAGTTTTAGCCCAGTTTCGAGCCCCCAGCACCAGAGGGATGCTGGAGGGGTGAGGACAAAGCAGGAGCCCAGCCCATAGCCCTGGGGACAGTGTTTCCTTCTCCCTAGGATTCCTGAATTAAATCTAGGGTGGTTGTCCGGTTGGTGGGTGTCCAGTCCACCGACCCCTCACTGTCCCCCGTTGCAGGCGGGAGCGTCGCCGGCGGCACCACATGTCGGTGTGGGAGCAGCGCACCAGCCAACTGCGCCGGCACATGCAGATGTCCAGCCAGGAGGGCATCAACAAGGACGAGCCGCCCCTCATCAACCCTCACGCCAGCATCTTCCGCAGGAAGAAACCGGGGGACGGTGTCACCCTGGAGAAATGCACTGAGGAGCAGGGCAGCAAGGGCGAGGGACCCGAGCAGCCGGCCCCAGGTGCCAACCCCAGCAGTGGGGAGGACAGGACATCACCCCGTGCCAAGAGAGACAAGGAGCTGTGGCAGCAGAAATCCTGCCATGGGAACTGCGAGCTGGGCGAGCAGGATGGGGCAGGAGGTGGCATTGAGGACAGGGCGCGGATGAGGCAGAGCCAGCGGCGCAGCCGGCACCGCAGAGCCCGGATGGAGGGGAAGGAGCCAGCCAGTGCCCTGGGGAGCCGCTCGGCCAGCCAGGAGATGGGTCTGGAGGAGGCCAGCCCCACAGAGGGGACACAGGATGGGGACCTGTGTGGGGACACGGCTGCAGCAGAAGCACTGATTCAGGGGGAGCCCGAGGCAAGCGCAGAGCCCAGCAGGTTGGTACCCAGGGAGGGCATCTTGTTCCCACGGCTCCTTGTCCTCTCCCCTTATCTTCTCACATCTCTTTTAATCCCGCCGCCTTCCCGCAGGACAAATGGGGTCCCTGCCGGCGATGCCGAGCTGGTCAGGACCACCAAGGAGGGGAGCACCTCGCAAGCGCCACCCGAGCCCCCCGGGGGCAAGATAGGCAGCCTGACGGAGCAGGACTGCGGCAGCCTGGACACCAGCGAGCAAGCATTGCTTGAAACCAGCCGCACCATCAGCCGGAGTGAGCCCGACCTCTCCTCCATCACCCCCAACACTGAGAAGGCTACGGAGAGCACCACCATCATGATTGATGTCCACGACTCCGCTGTGGTACAGAGTGAGGACCTGTCTCTCTTTCCTGAGCCCCTCTCCTCCCTCAGGGACTCTGCAGGGATGGAGAGCCGCTTGCATGGCTTTTCCTATCTGTATCCGTCAAATGGAGGGGCATTCCTTGCACTGTGTCTTGCAGCACCTCCCTCCAGCACCCTAGTTTTGCAGGGGAGCCCAAGTCAGCACTGATGTGCCACCATCCCCTGGGGATGATCTTCCTTTTTCACCTCTTTCCCAGCCACGTGTTCACCTGATCCCTCCTTCTCCCTTCTTCTCCACTTGGGCAAAACACTCAAGTCCCCTGTTTTTCCTAACACATCCCCAGCCCCTGCCTCGCTGCTGCTCAAACCGCTTAACAGCATCCTTGCTGGCAAGGTGAGCTGCTTTCAGCGGTGATATTAATTAAACAGTGCTACAAATGCTGGCCTTGTTAAAACCCCTTTTGTTTGCTTCATCCCAGCAGCTCGTGTCTTTTCTTTCCTTCTGATTGCTCTCTCTGTAACAGCACAGGGATGCAAAACAGAAACTGGGAGGGGAGGTTGTTGGGGCCCCCCAGGGTGCTGTTCTGGGTTCAAGGCCAGGCAAAGGTTCTCGCTTTCCTGCAGTTAGCAACAAGACAGATGGTGAAGCCAGCCCCTTAAAGGAGGCTGAGACCAAAGAGGATGAGGAGGAGGTGGAGAAGAAGAAACGGAAGAAGGAGAAAAGTGAGACGGGCAAAGCGATGGTACCACATAGCTCCATGTTCATCTTCAGCACCACCAACCCGTGAGACATTTTTTGGACCTGGAACTGGGGAAGGCTGTAAGGGGAAGGACTGAAAACAGGGGATCCACTTGGGGAGGGGGCTAAATATCTCCCAAACAGGATGGACAACCAGCCATGGTGTTCCCCAAGCCCCTCAGAGCACTCTCCCTCTGTGCCACCCATGCTCAGGGCTTTCTCTACTGACTTCTAGCTGCTGGCTGTGATTTTTATTCAATGTTTATTATGTTTTTCTGCAGTTTTCTGCTCTCCTATAGCTCTTGCCCAGCTCCAACAGCCTGGAAGAATAAGCCCCCTAATTTCTTAAGGACCCTCCCTGGCTGGTGTCTGTGGAGCTGGGACAGCCAGAGCAAAGGGGCAGCAAACCCAAACCACCCTTGGGCTCTCTTGTTTTGCTCTTCAGACTTTGCTGTCCATCTTTCTGCCCTGGAAGGTGGTGATGTGGGCTGGGTTTTGCCTATGGACAATGGCAGGGTCTCACGGTTTGGGATGTGGGCTGTCTCCCCGCAGGGTGCGGAGGGCTTGCCACTACATCGTCAACCTGCGGTACTTTGAGATGTGCATCCTCCTGGTGATCGCCGCCAGCAGCATCGCCCTCGCAGCAGAGGATCCTGTCCTCACCAACTCTGACCGCAACAAGGTGATTTGCAAATCTCTCACTGCAACTTCCACCCAGCAGGCAGAGGTCTTCCCCCATCGCCTTCTATTTTTAAACCTTGGAAAGCCCTCCCAGTCCCTGACATGCAGGGTTTAGAGCCTGGGGAGCAGACATGGGTGCCTTGTCAACATTCGTGTAGCTTAAACTGGGGAGATACCTACGTGCACAAGCACTGGGATGAGGGAGCATGATTTTGGCTCACAGCATCATTTCTGAGCCGCTTGTACCGTGCATGGAAAATTTGTCCATCGTGCCTGTGTAGGCTGGGTTTATGGCTGTCCTGGACACTTAGGGAACAAATTTGGTTTGGAACAAACAAAACTGGCCCTCTGTTTGCATCTAAGCCAGGTAAATGCTGGGTGGGGGGCAGTAATGGGGTCTGGGTGGGCACAAGTGAGCCTGTTTACTTGGCAGCAGCTGCAGAACACCCATATCCTCTCTCTGCAGGTCCTGAGGTACTTTGACTATGTCTTCACTGGCGTCTTCACCTTTGAGATGGTTATCAAGGTAAGAGCCCCTCAGGCTGGCTGTGCTGGGGGTGCAGTGAGTGGGAAATAGCTCAGATTTTCAATTCTGCTCCTAAATTTTGATGATTGAGACTTTAAAGACTGGTTCTTAGCGCAAGGAGTCCAGAGTGCTCAATGATGCTTTTGTCAGTCTGCAGGCTCCCAAAATATGATGCTCCTTGGTATACAGCCCAGGTGCAGGGACAGGTCTGTTGCTCCCCAGCAATGTCCATGTCCCCCAGCCTGCGGCTGCTTCTGTGTGACATCTCAGCTGCTCATTCCCTGTCTGTTTTTTCTCACCACTGCCTCCCTCAGATGATCGATCAGGGCTTGATCCTGCAGGACGGCTCCTACTTCCGAGACCTCTGGAACATTCTGGATTTCATCGTGGTGGTGGGAGCGCTGGTGGCTTTTGCTTTGGCGTAAGTGGCTGTTGTCCTTGTCAGCTCCCTGCCTTCCTTTGGCCAGGGTGGGAGGAGGATGCAACCATGTGTTATAGCTACTAGACCTTGATTTGTTTGGTTTGGTTTGGTTTGTTTGTTTGCTTTTATTTCTCTGCACTCTATACTCTTCTCCTGGGATGGCTCCTGGGCGTGGTGCATGGCTGATTGCAAAGTCCAGCTGTGCCACTGAAACCAGTATAGCTTCAGAGATGGGTTTCTCCCTGTTTGTCAAATGATGGTGAGCAAGTGGACAGGATGGGGTGAGGCAAGGCAAACTGGAGATGCTAGGAAGAGTTTGGTGGTGTAAGAGGGCAGAAGGGGCTGTTAGAGAGGGAAAAGGGTGGCAGAGCTGGAGTTATACACCTGCTAGGCATCCTGGGGTGCATGGAGACAGCAACAGCAGCAACCTGCCAGGTGGAGCTGCCCTCTGAATGTGTTTGTGCTGGAAATGGTACCCCCGGTGGTGGTTTTCCCTCTGCTCTAAGCAGGAGCATTGCGCTGGAGTCCTGCAGGGCTGGGGATGTGGCCGGCAGGGTTTATACCCGCACACTCTGCAGCGTCACACTGAGGGCAGGGTGCTGCGTGCTTGCTCAGTTTGAGCAGCTTGTGGCATCTGCGGGTCCTCCTCTACAGCTGGGCACAGGGTGGTTTGATGACTGTGGCACCCGTGCCATGGACGGGAGAAGTGTCCAGTGATGAGTTTTGTGCTGCTCTGCCCTTCCTGTGTTGTTGCTTTAGCCTTCCTCACCCTCCTCCTCCTCCAGTGCTTTCAGCTGCTGCTCTCTCCTTGGGATGAACACTGAAGGAGAATTCAGCTTGCTTGGCACAGGAATGTCCCAGCCCCTGGGCAAAGCGGGGGGTTGACTGCAGACCCTGGCATGGGGAAGAGACATGGGGCAGGTCTGCTGTCTGGTGACATTACTCTGAGCCCCCAGGAAGCCGCCCAGACCACCATGAGGGAAAAGCATGGGCTCTTCATAATGCAAACCTGCAGGGTTGTCCCTCTCCCCCACATCCAACAGCAGTTTCTGCTGCAGGAGATGATCTCATGGCTTTGGGGGTGAGGGGAACAAAGGAACCGCCACGATTTTGAATAGGTTTGTTCATTGTAAAGCATTTGTAAGAACACCTGCCTCTCACCTTGGCAGCCAGTCACCACCGTGGCCCCAGGGTGTTCGCCAGCAATAAATGTCCCAACCCACTGCCCTCCCTCCTCCATCCTGGTCTCAAAAGGAAAACATTGGCGGTGACATCTGAATTCCTCTCCTTTTCTTCTCCCTCCATGAGCTCTTTGATGTGGAGCTGGGGGAGTGATGTGTCCTCTCTGTCCTCCTCCTCACCCCCATGGTGCTGGGGCCAAAGCGATACTCATGGAGTGGCTGCGGTCCCTGAGCTGGTCCAGCAATGCCACCAGCCATCATCCACTGGCCATCAGTGCCACAACAAAATCACCAAGAAGCAAGTGTCAACCCATAAAACCACGTCTACGTGTGCCATCGTGGCTTGTCTGCTGACCCATCAGAGCCTGCACATCCCAAGTGAAAGGCCGTCTTGGCTCATCCGTAGCTCTCCGTGTGGAAAGCTAATACGTCAATCCAAACACAGCCTAAATAAAAAGCCCAGCTCCGCTGTGGGGCAGCGGAGGGCTGCTGCAAGGTTCTCCCCACACAGCTCCCCCATGGCTCTTCTTACCTTCTTTCTCTCTTCTTTCTTTTTCCCTCTCTCTCGGTGCTGTTTGGTGGCTGCTGGGCTGGATCGACAACAGGAATGCTTTGGGGTAACTATACCAGTCGAGTTCCTGCGGGGTGCTGCTCTGGGGAGTGTAGGGGGACGGGCAAAGGCGGGTGTCTGTCTGTCTGCCCCACACCTGTGCTGACCCTTAGCTGCATCTGCAGAGACCAGAGTGTGCTGTTCTGCACGCACTGTGCATCACTTGGGATGTGTTAACAGGGGTGTGCTCGAGGAAAGTGCAAGTGAGATTTTCTTTGCAAGCAATGTAGTCCCTTGCCTTCAGAGATTCTGGATCTCGGTGTCTGTGCGCTACCCTGACATGATGAGGCAGAAATTTTTTACAATGAGGATGGTAAAATACTGGCCCAGGTTGCCCAGAGAGGTGGTGGATGCCCCATCCCTGGAGACATCCCAGGCCAGGCTGGACAGGGCTCTGAGCAACCTGATCTGGGTGAAGATGTCCCTGCTCATGGCAGGGGTTTGACTGAGTGAGCTTTGAAGGTCCCTTCCAACCCGAAATATTCTATGATGTAAAGCACATGTGGGGGAGCAGGGCACAGTGTCTGCCATGGAGCTTGAAGGCTCTGCCTGGTGGGGGCTTTGCCTGCACTGAAGTGCTGCAGGAACTTCATCTCTGACATCCTCTGAGGACATGGGCTGTGGTTCATGCCAAGCTCAGCAGGCTGGGGAGAGCTCAGCCTTGGCTCTAGACACAGCAAGGCCAGACCTTCCTCCAGGTGTTATCCAGCCCTGTGTCCGTATCCGTGCTGGATCCCCAGCAAATCCATGGGTGGGTTCTGAAGAGGTCCCTCCTCAACACATATAAACTGCTGCAGTCAAGTTGTCCTTGGTGGCAGCTAGCACTGACTGAGCCCTCACATCCTCCACCCAGACGCCAGGCAGATGCTCCAGCCACTTTCCCAGGCTCTGACACTGATTAAAGCATGACACGGGAGGTTCTAAGTGAGTCCTGTTTGTACAGTTGCTTCCCATGTATTTGTGGGGCTGTGCTCCTCCTGTGCTATTAATTAGTGGGTTTGTTTACATCTCTTAATGATTAAAGCCATTATTGTGCTCCCTGTTGCATTAACCCTCGCAAAGGACCTGTGTAATTTGTAGTGTTTGTTGTTCTAAGTCATTTCCTTGGTGTTTTTTGAGGGTGCCCAGTGGATACAAACTCTGCCACCTTCACCAGGACCTCTCTGCTCCATCCTGGGATTCAGACCAAGGGCTTTAGTTAAAATATAAGGAAAAAAAACCCCAAACAAACTAGTATTATGGTTAGGATTCATCATCATATTCAAGAAATGAGGGTCACATGGTTTGTTTTTTTTTTCTAATTAATCCTGCTGGTAAACTCTGCCTTCCTCAGCTGACTTGGGGTGCAGGCAAGTTCAGCCCTGATCTGGAGAGGGGAAAGAGGACTGAGGTGTGAGATAGAGACCCAGGCTGACCATGGTGGGTAGCACTGATGGAATAAGGCAGAAAGCTGTAAGAGACAGCATTAGCGTGAATAAACCAAGCACATGGCAGATGCTTCCCTAGGTGAATGTAAGGACCATGAATCATGAGTTTCAACCAAGCTGGAAAACCCTTTGTGATACACCTGCATGTAGATCCCATCGAGTTAATCTCAGTCATTTTGTTAGGAATTTCTTGCACCCAGTAGTAACGGTAGAAAACAATTTGCAATTTTTTGGATTTTTCATCTCTGCCAGCTGTCAGCGTGTGTGTTGGAGGAGACACGCTGGGGTGGGCTGAGCACTTGGCAGTCACACGTTTGTGATCACTGGCCCCCACGGTGGCATGCGGCCCTCCTGTTCCCGTTCTTCTGCATGCTGGGGGGGGCTGTCAGCTGTTAATGAGCCCCCAGAGCATCCAGCCTGGGGTCTGCAAGATTATTGTCTCTCCTTTTCATTTTTGCGTGTGTATGCCTCCCTCTGATGTGGTAGGACCAACAAGGGCCGGGATATCAAGACCATCAAGTCTCTCCGTGTGCTACGGGTCTTGAGGCCCCTGAAGACCATCAAGCGACTGCCCAAGCTGAAGGTAAATTATTCTCATCTCCCACCTTTTGTCTGTCCACTCCAGCATGGACCACAAGCATTGATTTGCCTCGTGAGCAAGGAACAAATAGTTTTCGAAGCATTTGCTGTGCCTTAGGAGCTTCAAGCACAATGCCCTTCAGGCTGCTTCACATCTGGACGTGCAGCGAGTTATTAAAAGCAAGGTGTCTGAGTTAGTTCCTCTGACAGGGAAACTGGGGCTGAAGTGGGCATGAGGCAGCAAAGCTCAGATGTTATCCTGGTAAAACAGGCTGCCCTGGGTTTGGGAGAGCTCAAATCTCTTTCCAAAGTTAATGATCTTTCCCACCAGAGCAGCTTGCAAACAACTCGGGATTTTGTGTGCTGTGCTGCCGTAGTGTTGCTCTGGAGAGAGATTTCCCAGCTGAATAGAGGGATTATTCATGCAGCACAGGTAGGATTATGGATTTCTCTTAGGTGATGGGGTATAGAGCCAGAAAAGAGTAAGAGACTAAGGAAGCCCTGAGTTTTTCTTGCAAAGGGTTATTTAGCTGATAGATGAGGCCCAGGGTGGCACCCCAGAGATGTGGGGTTTGACCCCGACTTTTCTTCCTGATTAGTGGATGGATTCAGTCCATGTCAGTTCATTTCTGGACATCTCTGTCTTCCCTGTGAGTCAGGGATAAGGACATTTTTTTGAAGTGCTTGGAGAACTAGGGCTGAGAGTGCAACCTCCACAACCTGGGCAGGTGCTGCTATTGCAGGCGTAGGTATTTGTCCTGTCTTGTTATTTAGGGTGATGGGAAACAATGAAGAGTTTACTAATTGGTCTTGAGTGCTGCTAATTGCACCATTGGGACCATCCCCTGTCTGCTGCCCTGGTTGCAGAGAAAGTTGGAGGATATAAATATCCATCCCTGCTGCTGTCTCAGGAGCTTCTTGGTGTCTGGGTGGTGTTCTGGGTGTTCGGCTCATTCATAAAATAGCCCTTTCCCCGGGAGAAGGCCCAGCTCTTTCCTCCTTTCCCCACCAGGAGCGGTTAAAGTCTTTCCCCGTAGTCTTGAGGAAGGTTTTGGTCCTTTGCTGAGGCTGTTGGGTCCCCAAGGTGAGCTGTGTCCTCTCCTGCAGGCCGTCTTCGACTGTGTTGTGACCTCCCTCAAGAACGTCTTCAACATCCTCATCGTCTACAAGCTCTTCATGTTCATCTTTGCTGTCATTGCTGTCCAGCTATTCAAGGGGAAGTTTTTCTATTGTACCGACAGCTCTAAGGACACGGAGAAGGACTGCATGTAGGTGCCCTGTTCAGTAGGTCTGATGCTGCTGCTGATACCTCTGGCAAGGTTCTGGGGAATATCACATTTGGGTTCCCAGTTAAGTCTGCGGTCATGACTCTCTCTTGGACATAGTCTCTTGAGGTGGATGGTGTGGGCTGAGCCCTGTCCCCATTGCTGTGTCAGCGCTGTGCATCCTTGCACAGGGTGTGGGGTGCAGAGCCCTGTATTTTGCTCCTGTTCTCTTTCTTCCTTCTCTCTTCCTTTTTGCTATTCCCTGCCCTGCTCCCCGCAACTTGTTATCCAGCCTCTCCCCATTTCTCTCTCCAGCCCTGCACATACACATTGCCCCCAGGTTTAAAACCACCGTCTCATAGTCTGGCAGTGTAAAAAGCAAGGTTACTGCTCTCTCCCAACCTTGCAGAGGGAACTATGTGGACCACGAGAAGAACAAGATGGAGGTGAAGTGCCGGGAGTGGAAACGCCATGAGTTTCACTACGACAACATCATCTGGGCTTTGCTCACCCTGTTCACAGTCTCCACTGGCGAGGGTTGGCCCCAGTGAGTATTCTGCTTCATTCCCCCCATTGAATGGGGGTAGGCACATCCCCATTGGGGTAGTTGGATTAGTAATTGGCTATACCCGGGCAGGACTGAGACAGAAACTGCTGGGCAGGGAGGAGGGATGAGAAGTTATGTCAGGACAAAAGAGCTTTACTCCCTGTATGAGGCTGAGACCGTGACTGGGGCTATCTTCTTCTTTAGGGAGTGAATGATGGATAATCCTTTCTCCTGTGTGGCCCTAAGGTATATTTTAGCTCAGTTTTAGAGGTGACAATAGCTCATGCTTGTGCGAACTTGAGCAATTCCTTTCCTCTGTATGTGAAGCACTGGAAAATCCATTTTCCGTTAAGGTCACAGGCAAAGCTCCATAAAACAGGCTGTAGCCACTTAGAAGGCTTGTCCTTGTAAAGCAGATTAAGACAGAGGTTTATGTTATTGTTACAAGCATGGACAGACGGAGCTGGCTGTAAGAAGTGGATCCTGTGAGATGTGGCACGAGGTGGCTGTCCTGATGGGCATATCTCTGGTTGGTTTTCTCCACCTCTCTGCCCACAGGGTGCTGCAGCATTCGGTGGACGTGACGGAGGAGGACCGCGGGCCCAGCCGCAGCAACCGCATGGAGATGTCCATTTTTTATGTTGTATATTTTGTGGTCTTCCCTTTCTTCTTCGTCAACATTTTCGTGGCTCTCATCATCATTACGTTCCAAGAGCAAGGAGACAAAATGATGGAGGAGTGCAGTCTGGAGAAGAACGAGGTATGGCCCTGGGAGAGGGGGAAAGAGAACATTTCCATGGATTTTCTGCAGTTTAGGAGCTTGGAGCTCCCTATATGTTGAAAAGGTGTAAGAAACCTGTGAGCCACTTGCCTCCCAGCCCATGAAGGAAAGAAGCGTGGCAGCCACCATCCTCCACGCTACCATTGGGGAGGTCTGATGGTTGTCATTTTATTCCAGAGGGCCTGTATCGACTTTGCCATCAGCGCCAAGCCCCTCACACGGTACATGCCTCAGAACCGACACACCTTCCAGTACCGTGTCTGGCACTTTGTGGTCTCCCCGTCCTTCGAGTACACCATCATGGCCATGATAGCATTGAACACCGTGGTGCTGATGATGAAGGTGAGCCAGTCATGGTGAGCATATCCTGTTTGGGGTGGTGGGGAGGAGGAGGGTTGGTCAGGAGGGGACCAGAGGGTATTTTGGTTGTTTCTAGGAGATGCTTTGAGGCAGAGTCTGAGGATGTGTTCCCCTGGCACAGTCACTTGAAACACCACATGCCTCAAACTGCAGGCAAGATCTTCCCTAATGACGACCCAAATATTTTGGATCTCTTAACTATTGCAGAAAGATCTGGGTTTACTCTGTGCTTCTGTCTTATAAGCAGTGGCAGCTGCCTTGGGAGAGGGGTGGAGAGCGGGAACAGGAGATGGTTTTGAGGCACCAGGGCAAGGAGCATGGGCCACTGCAGGTCTTCCCTGAGATGGTCATCAGCCAAGAGGCTGGCAGGTCCCCACTTGCCTAGTGATGTCTCTCTCTTTCCATTAGTACTACTCTGCTCCGTACACCTATGAGCTGGCCCTGAAGTACCTGAACATTGCCTTCACCATGGTCTTCTCCTTGGAGTGTGTCCTCAAGATCATTGCTTTTGGCTTCCTGGTGAGTGGCTGCTGCCCCTGTTCTTGATGGGGATGTTAATTTGCGAGTTGGCAGCACACAGATCACAGAGGGAAGGTGTTAATAGTGTGAGGTTATTGATGTTTTTATTAGATCCCAGCCTGAGAGCTGCTTTTAGGTTGGAATTGTTGCTTTGGTTCTCATTAAATTTTCCACTGCTGGATGCTGGTGGAGGAAGCCACACCATTGCTTTACTTTTGGCCTTGTTTCTGTGGTACTCTGGTGCTTGCACTATGTATGTGCTGCCAAAGCCAACTGTTGTGACCATGCCAGTGGCTGCAGTGCCTTGTCCCCAGAAGCCATAAGATGCCAATGTGTTGCTGTCCTTGGGCTGTATCAGTAGCACCAGACCTGACCAACAGTGAGACCCCTCTCTCTAATTCCCAGTCCTTGAGTCTCCAGCTGCTTGTTTAAGATTTGAATTGTAAAATGGTGTGGATTGGAAGGGATTTTTAAAAGCCATCTAGTCCAACCCCCTTGCTATTAGTAGGAACATCTTCAACTAGATCAGGTTGCTCAGAGCCCCATCCAGCCTGGCCTGGGATGTCTGCAGGGATGGGACATTTGAAGCCACAGACTGTGTCTTCTTCAGTTACTCTTTGCTGCTTATGAGCAAGCATTGGATTTGCTCTTTTATAGTTTCTTTCCTATTTCTAACCTGTACAGGGAGATGAGATCCTCTAGCAGGGTGGTTTCTAGATATCCTCCCTCCTTTCAGTGCCTTTAACCATTGTCAAGTCCAGTCCTGCACCAGCTGCAGCACAAACATTGGAGACTGAGGCGGATCTGGGTGGTCACGAAGAGGAAGGCAAAGCAGCCTTGTGGCTGTGAGGGTTGGCATGCCGAGCCATTGCAGCCTGTTCAGGGCTGGCTGTGGCTGCTTTCCCTGCTCCCATTTGCCAAGGTGGCCTGTCGGATGCGTGAGTCATCTCCCAGGAGAAGCTGCTCGCTACAGATGTGTTCAGGTCTGCCGTCTCAGACACAGGATGATGCTCCAGACCATGGCCGCATACAAATAGGTGGCCTGCTGCTACTGTTGTTCATGAGCAACCTTGGCCCGTGGCCCAGCACCCTTCAGACCTGCTATCACTGAGATCAAATCCATGTTCCCTCTCTCCTTCCTTTTTGTAGAATTATTTCCGGGACACCTGGAACATCTTTGACTTCATCACTGTCATTGGCAGCATTACAGAGATCATCCTGACGGACACCAAGGTGAAGCAGAGACTGGGAAAGTGGGGTGTACTACTGTGAGAAGCAGGGTGTACCTCTGGGGGGGATGGAGGGGCCTCCACCTACCCCTGACCCTCTTTTCATCCCCTCCCAGCTGGTGAACACCAGCAGCTTCAACATGAGCTTCCTGAAGCTCTTCCGGGCCGCTCGGCTCATCAAGCTGCTGCGCCAGGGTTACACCATCCGCATCCTGCTCTGGACCTTCGTGCAGTCCTTCAAGGTAAGTCCCGTGTGCCCTGGTCTCTTCCCAGGCTGCGGTGCTGGGGTGCTGCTCACTAATGCGGGCAGTTCCCAAGGTCTTGCTGCCTTGTTGGCTTGTAGAACAGACGGAGGGGCACAGCTTACCTGCTCGTTGTGCTTTTTGTACTCTTTGGTGCTGGACATGAGCTCAATGAGATGACTCATCCGCTTCTCTTGCAGGCCCTCCCCTATGTCTGCCTCTTGATCGCCATGCTTTTCTTCATCTATGCCATCATTGGGATGCAGGTGAGCACAGACATCTCAGTGTGCACCCCTCTGGTGCGGACAGGCTGTGGACCAGCATGTCATCAGCATTAGACACAGCAGCCAGCCTTGTGCCTGCCTGTTGTTACTTCACTCAGTCATGGTGTCTGGCAAGGTCCTGAGGGCAGAACACCTTGTTTGGGAGCTGCAAAAACACGTGCCCTGGGAGAGCTGCCACAGGCTTGTTCAGTCAAGCTCCACAGCTGCCTTCCCAACTTCTCCACTTGGAGATGTGGCCTTGGGGACTCAGCTGGGCATCTTGTGGTGGCAGCTGCTTTCAAATTGCCACCCCTTTGTTTCACAGGCAATTCAGTTTCAGAAATGACACCCCATCTCCAACTTCCTAGCAGCCCCCAGAGATTGATTTCATGCCTGAAGGGGACCGGGTGAGCAGCCTTCTGCCTTTGCCATATGAAGGGCTGTATCATGGCAGTGATTCCCACAGCCCACCCTCCACCTGGTCCCTCTGTGGAGGGACCGTCTGATGGTCCGCTTGGGCTCTTGTGCTTAGGGACCTGCAATGACCTATCAGGTGGTGGGAGGTCATAGAATCATAGAATAATTTGGGTTGGAAGGGACCTTCAAAGCGCATCTAGTCCAACCCCCCTGCCAGATCAGGTTGCCTGGAGCCCTGTCCAGTCTGGCCTGGGATGTCTCCAGGGATGGGGCATCCACCACCTCTCTGGGCAACCTGGGCCAGGGTCTCACCACCCTCGTTGTAAAAAATTTCTGCAAAGGTCTGCAGAGCATGGGGAGACGTGAGCTTTCCAGGCTCCAGCTGATAAATAAGAAGCACGTGAGTTAAAACCCTCAGCTTCACACGTGCCTCGGGGCTGGCTCAGTTCTGCCGTGACTAAATCCTACGCTGAGGATCTGACAGAGCATCTCTGATGCCGAACACTCGGGTTGTGGAGCTGCCCGATGAGCCAGCCACCGTAGTACCCACCGCCATTGCCCGATGTGCGCTGCCAGGATGGGCAGATTTGGGGGGGCAGCGCTTCTGTCTGCTGGGGCTGCTTGGTAGCGCTGGTGTTCTGTCTCTTCCACCCCCTCTCTCTCGCCCAGAGAGGTGTGTGGTTGGTTTTTGGCCACTTCGTCCTGCACATCTCAACACTGATTCCAGGTGTTCTTGGTGCTAAACTACTGCCATCTGACTCAGCCCCCACCTCCCTGCTGTGTGGTAGTATTTGATTTATTTTATGGTGGTGTGATTTTTGTTGGGTGTTTTTTTGTTGTTTTTGGTTTTTTTAACATCATTGTGAACAAATCCCCAAGCAGTAAAGTATGTGGGCGTTATTTGAGCAAAATAGCTGGAGGCAGAAAATATTCTACAATTACACATTCCAAAAAACCTGTACAGGAGGAAAAAATACTCTGCAGTTAGTGTATTTTTAGGTTCACGGAAAGTGGAATAAATATTTAACTGTAATAATGGCATATTTTTCCTATTTGAGGCACTCTGCGAACATTTGTCATGTCCTACAATGGCCTTGGCTGTGGGTCATTATTAGAATATTGTCCGTTTCTGGGGCTTCATTTCCTCTTTTGGCCCTGGGGATGGTAGTCCCAGGTGTCTGGCTGTCTGTGTCAGTCTGTCCCTCTGTCACTGAGTGCTTTCCCACCCTGTTTGCACCACTATGCCCAACCCCAGCATCACGGATGGTATTCCCACCAAGGGGAAAGCTCCCAGGAGTTTCCAGAACCAGGACCCAGCACCTACTCAGGGTGATGCGACTTGTCCCTTTGCCTCAGGACCACCGTCTGCCATGCAATGCTCAGGTGCCACCTGTAGCGCAGCAGAGGGATGCATGTGAAGTGGTTGGGCTCTGGTTGATCACAGGTCCTCTGTGCTCCGGTTTCCATGGCATTTTGGCCTCTCACAGCCTTTGCCGCCCACCACAAACCCCTGCTGGGGAGAGGAGAGTCTCCTTCACTAATGGCTGCTCAGTGCCAGCTCCTTGGCTGTGCACTGGGCTGCTTTTTCATGGGGAGTTGCACAGAGAGGCTATTTTGGGGACTGGCCATGCTGAGGGTGATGGACCTGGGGCAGGACCAGTCCCTGCAGCACAGGGGTGTGTGCCCATGAGCCAGCGTGAACATGCAGCCGGTTCCCTGGCTGCTGAGCTCTTGCCTGAATAATTAAGCCGTTTTTCTCCCTCCTGTAGGTTTTTGGCAATATCAAACTAGATGAGGAAAGCCACATTAACCGGCACAACAACTTCCGCAGCTTCCTGGGCTCCCTCATGCTCCTCTTCAGGTAAACAACCCTAGAAAACTCCTCTGGCTGTGTTTTTGGGTGCAAGTGAGCCAGGAGCTGGGCTGGGCAGGTTCTCACTGTTTGGTAGAGGTCAGCTATTGGTGTTAGAGAGCAACTGGACAAACACAGTCACAGGAGCTCAGGAACCCCTTTTTTCCCCTACACTGCTCCCCCAAAAGATGTCTTGTCTCCCAGCTCTTCAGACCAGTTGGCTGGGGGGCAGTTTGCCCTGTGTGCCAGGAGCTACACTTGTGTGGGTCCAGCTTGGTTGCTGCTGACCCAGTTCCTCGCTCCTCTGCATGCCGGAGATGGGCACGGGTTGTCACAGCTTCTTGCGAGGCTTCTCCTGGGGGCATCTGTCCCAGCTCCATCCCGTGGCACCACGAGCTGCTGAGCACTACTGTGTTGGGTGCAGGAGTGCCACGGGAGAGGCATGGCAGGAGATCATGCTGTCCTGCCTGGAGGGCAAAGGCTGTGAGCCAGACACAACAGCAACATCCGGGCAGAATGAGAACGAACGATGCGGCACTGACCTGGCTTACGTTTACTTCGTCTCCTTCATCTTCTTCTGCTCATTCCTGGTGAGTTGTTCTCTGCTTGAGAGCCCTTGGGGGGTTCTTCTTATCAGTGCCCCAACCTGCATCCCATCCATAGGGTCATCCCTGCTCCCTCGCCTCCTGCTTTCATTTCTCTCTGCCTTTTTCCATTTCACTTAGATGCTCAACCTGTTTGTGGCTGTCATCATGGACAATTTTGAATACCTGACTCGGGATTCCTCCATCCTGGGACCTCACCATCTAGATGAGTTTGTCCGGATTTGGGCAGAGTATGACAGAGCAGCGTGGTATGTAGCCAGCTCATTCTCCTCATGAGCAACCTCTCACAGCTGGTTTTAAGTGGGTGTCTCTGTCTTCTACTATTGGAAACCAGCTGTGGTACCTGGGATGGTCAGGGAAGGGCTGCTCTGGCCCACGGTCATTACAAGAGCAGAAGTTGGTTCCTACAACACCTGGTGGCACAGGCATCTTGGGTGATGTTCACGGTTTGCCATGGTGTTTATCCTGAGTGCTGGAGGTTCCTGCACTTCCTCTTCTCCCCAACCAATGGGTAGGTCCCTCTCCACCTCCTTCCTTGTCCCCATGTACCACCTGAGTGTCCCTGCCCTGAGACCAGCTCCATTGCCTGGTCCCCAGCACCCGCAACCCCCCATCAGAGCAGGGCTGAGGGTGGCTTGTTCCCAGCCCTGGAGAGATGCTGGAGGTCTACTGGGCTCCTGCCAAGTTGCCTCTCAAGAACCTTGTTTGGAGCATGTTTGGGGCATTGTGTTCCTACACTGGCCAGCCCTCTCACGCCTCTAGAGACAGGAGGACTTTTTTTAGTTCCTGCACTCATGCCTTTGCTGACAAGGACCCCAGCAAACAGGGCTCTCGTTTGCAGGTTGCAGTTTGCTCTCAGCAAGGGAATGGGTTGCATATATATGTGTGTGTGTGTGTATATATACACACACACACACACACACACCCTGGCCATATATACCCTGGGTGGCCAGGCTTTGGCTTTGCTGCCACTGCAGACAAGCTGCTCTCCACTGTTCCCTGTGGCTTGGTCTGGAGCATCCATAGGGCAATGTGGAGCCCTCGGTAGCTCTGGGAGCATGTTTGCCTTCCACTCAGCCCCAGCACCATGAGAACATCTCATGTAGCCCCTTCCTCCCTCCCCCAGCCCGGGGACAGCCTCTCTGGAGCCACGGCCCTCTCCTGCTGTGCTGGGGAGCGTGGGCGATCTTAGCTCAAGAGACCTTGGCAGACACACATGTTCCCTTTGGAGAGTCTTCGCCTCCACTGCTAATGTCCTGCCCCTCAAGAGACCACCTCCAGCCAAGATTGTTTTTTCCTTTTTTTTTTTTTAATTCCTAATGTCATCAGCTCCTGGCATAGTTTCCTCTACCATTTCTGTCCAAGCCTGGGCAGCTCAATGCTGGCCAGGTTCCTCTTGGTGTGGTCTCCTCCAGCACTCTTGCTGCTGTGTAAGGTCCCTATGGGCAGGTAGGTTTGCTAGTTACGGGGATGAATATGCCCTTTTGCAAGGGGGAAAGGTCAATGTGGGTGAGTAAATGGTGCTGATGGACAACTAGAGAAGGGAGAGAAGGTGGGAGCAGTGAAACATCCAGCTGCTTGGTGTGGAATTTCTCGCCTATGGATTTTGGGAAGGATTTCTTCACACCAGGCCCTTCATTCTCTCTCACCTCCTGTGTTAGTGGCCTTGGGTGTCCAGGACAGTCACTGTAAAAGCATGCCCACGCTGTCTTATTGATGCCGTGCACCCCTGTGATTTCTGAGCAAACTCTGCTCTTCCATTGTGGTGTGTAGTTAGGGAACATGTACAGGAGCTGGTGGTGCTGGGCCCATGGGACAGCCCTGGCCCCCATTGCTGGGTGAGGAACAGGTGAGTACATCCAAACGAGTCCCATCACCTGAGTGGGGCAGCAGTTCTGCATCCTGACACTGGGACCATCATATGAAGGGTCTCATGGGGACACCATCCAACACCAGGGGGGCTCAGGGATGTATTTTGCCCAGACAATTGGGTTAGCTCTGTCTAGCAATGGAGAAGGGATGGCAGAAGAACAAGGAGAAACCAGAGGCAAATCGCTGGGTAGGACGGTGATGCTGGCCTTTGCCTCTTTGTGTGGTTTCGCTCCAAGCTTGTCTAAGGATGCTCAGGAGGCTGCAGCATGCTGCACCTCAGCACTTCCACCCCATGGGGTCCTGCTTCCCAAAGGGCTCTGGTCTGGAGCGGAGTGGGGAGCTCAGCATCTGGTGGCCCTTGCACCTTCTCCTGCCAGCTCTCTGCCTCAATGGCTTCAGTATTTCAGCCGGTGCAGGAGGGATACGGGCTGTATCCTGCAGCAACTGCACCTGAGTCTGGGGAGATGTGCTTCTGTGGGAGAGAAGGGGTGTGTGTATGGGAGGGTTTGCTTCTAATAATGTGTACCCTTGGCAGAGTGTGGTCTGGTGGTCAGAGCACAGGACTGGACCGTAAGAGACCAAGGTGCTAGTGCCAGAGCCACCAGTCACCAGCTGGTCACATTATCTCTCCCTGTCTCAGGTTCCCCAGATACTGGAGATACAAGTGACTCAGCTGCCAACCTCCCTGGGACCTTGTGAGGACCAGAGGGTTGGCCACGTGAGGGTAGGAGGCTCTCTGGTGGTGTGATGGGACACCACTCCATCAAAAGGGCTCATGGTGGCTAGAGCCCAACCCAGCTGCAGTCTCAACCCAACCAAGCTGCAGTCTGATCCTCGTCTAAAATCCAAACCCTCTCCCACCAAGTGTAGGTGGCCAAGGGCATGATGAGGAAGGGTGATGGGGTGGTGTCCACTGCCAAAACCATTCTTTTCCAGGGTAGGCATGGGTCAGTATGAGGAGGTATGGAGAAGTCAGTAGCTGATGCTCACAACTTTCCCCTCTCTGGGTCTGACAGAGCCAGAAGGAGAAAAGCCATGTACCCACAGATGGCCTCAGCCTCCCTCCCGGTCAAGCTCTCCATTCTCCCCTGCACCCTCTCAGTGTCCTATTAACCCACCTGTGCTTCCTTTGCAGCGGCAGGATCTCGTATAAGGATATGTACAAATTAGTACGGGTGATCTCGCCTCCTCTGGGCCTAGGAGAGAACTGCCCCTACAGGGTGGCGTGCAAGGTTTGCCTCCCAGTCCTCCGCCACAAACCTGGCCCCGGGACGCACCATCCACCCCTCCTTACCCCCCTGCTCCACTGCCCACCCGAGGGAACCCTGACGTTGCTTTCCTTTGAGTTTAAAGAGGTCCACGGCCTCCCAGAGCCAGCAGCTGTCCTCCTCCAGGGGAGGCATGAGTGGGGCCAGGGGGACGTCAGAGCCTCCCGGGGTGGGTTTTGACAAATTGTGGCCTCAGCCAGCCCCTCTACCCCAACACCATAGGTTCAGAGTCCCCTGAAGGGTCCCAGGCCAAATGCCACCACCCCTGCTTGGCCTCTCAAAGTGTCCTCACACAGGAGCAGGACTTTGTGGGTGGGTTCAGGTGTGGTTTACTCCTGGCGAGGGAAGGGGGTTGCAAAGGCAGGAGGATGTTGGAGACTTTGCTGTTGTTTTGGAGAGGGAAGACTGGGGAAAGGATGGGGAGGCTATAGTGACCCCTGTCCCTGGGGGACACTGTGATGTTCCCAACAGGCTCTTCCTCAAGCGTGGCACTCAGAGGACACACAACCATGTCTCTGTGGAGCAGGACTCTTGCTAGTCTTGCCCTTGGCTTGCTGGACTTGCTTGGGAGGTGGTGGCACCTGAACACATCTCTGGAGCTCAACAGCTCCTCTCCCTCTGCTTGAGCCAAGCTCCCTGCTGCTGACTGTGAGTCCATGGCAGCAATTTGGCCTCCTTGTGCCTCTCTGACTTGCACTTCTTTTTTTTTTTTTTTAATTTTATTTTGGGGTGACAACTGAGCAGAATCATGTGCCTGCTGCCTTCTCCAAAGTGCCACAACGCCTATGTCTGTGTCTATAGTATGAAAGGATGAGTTACCGAGCCTGCTCTTCCCTCTGCATCCCTCCCGGCCTCTGAGGAGATGTACAAGGGCAGCTCAGATGCCCCTGGCACTTGCTCTTGGCTCAGCAGAAGAAGGGTGTTCCTTGGTGTGGCATGATGTAGCCATCACATCCTTCTAGGCACATCAGAAATGCTCCTTCCAGCCAGCATCCCTGGAACATGTCTGTCACCCTCCACAGCTGGTCATGGGAATGATAAACACATTCGAAATCTTGAAGTAGACCACCAGAAGAAAAGCAGAGCAAGTGAGACAGGACTTGGACTCTTGATCATCTCATTTATGCAGAGGTATTTAGTGACAAGAGGTTTCTTGCAGGAGTCTCAGATGGCTCATCTGTTCAAGGAGGGGCTCCTTGCAGGCTTTCTACTCTTCTCTGTTGCATCCCTGGCAAAGGATGGTGGCTTTCAGGACACTTGCTTAGGTCCCTGCAGATAGAAGACACCTTCAGGAGGAATTTCTAGTCTTTCTTGATTGACATTAGGGCTCCTCCTCCATGTGCACGAGGCATTTCAAGGACAAAAGATTTTCAGGGATTCCTACTGCCCTGGAGCAATTCCCAAAAGGCAACGGATGAAAAAAGAAAACCTATTTGGTTGTTGCATCTTGACGCCATGGTCCAGATCCCAAAATGCCAACCTGACTTCCTCACCTTTTCAGTTTGGTGAGCCTGCCCTGCATACTGACAGTGCACAAGTTCACCTTCCTGGATCCCACACCCCTGTCCTGCTGTGACAACGATGACCTGCAGAAACAACCACTAGCATGCTTGTAGAATCATTTGGATTGGAAGAAACCTCAACATCATCAAGTCCAACCATTAACCTGACACTGTCACTAAACCATGTCCCTAAAAACCTTTATGGAGTGGTGGACAGCCTGCTCTGGACAAGATGGTGCTTGGGCAAGTTCAGGACGTAGCACAGTGGCGCAGCGTGGTATGGAAGTATATCCATTAGTCAGTCCACAGGTGGGCTAACGAAGGGGTATTGATGCAGAAAGACTTCCCATGGCAGTCCAGTAAGCTCTGTCCTTATGCTGAAGAGAACAGGTCTTGTAAGCAGATCTTGCTGGGACTGGATCTTGACAGCCTGCTCCACTCCTTGAGGCTATCTCTCCCTTTCTTTCACCCCCTCTGCTTCTAGCAGTCGTGCCAAAATTAGGCAAGGCTTTATTTTTGCCCCCTAAAAGTACCCCTGAGATTGTCATGTGTTAGGTGAATGGTCCACAAACATTCATGTCCTTGTGGATATCTCCTATTCCTGAATTTGCTCTTGCATCACTTGCTATTCTGGTGCTCTTACATGTCACTGTATTTGTTTCCTAACCACAGGAGAACAGATGTCCCCTAGATTTCCCCCATCACTCACAGGGTTCTTTCAGAGCACCAGGACCAAGCCGTTACTGCCTGGTGGTTTTACAGGCCACACCGTGCCACAGCCACAGGGCACCTATCCCTCCAGACACGGGACAGATGCCCAGCATCTTCCATCAAGGATGCTCCTGTGCTGGCACCAGCTCTTGGGAACCATCTTGTTCACATAGATGTTGTTCCACATGCCTTCCTGTGCTTGAGTCTGGGGGATGTGGTTTCTGGGCACTGCTGTCCTGCTCAAAATGCTTTAAGATCTCTGCTCTGAGGAGCAGCAAAGTGTGCAGCCTGTCTGTGAGAGCAACACCGTTCTTGTGAGGTCCTTCTTGGTTACTGATGCAAACTCTTCCTTTCACGGGAACCAGTGGGGAGAATTTCAGTATGAAAGACACAGTGCTGGGTACACTAAAATCTTGCCTGCCAGGAAAGGTGGGTGAAAGATCACTGCCTTGCTTCCTTTTTTGCACAAAGCTTATGCATGAAAATTTGGAAGTCATCTGCCCCGCTTCAGATACCTCGAGTCCATGCACATCCAGCTCTGCTAAGGTGCTGCTTACGGGCTCTTGGACTTGGATGTTTCCTCTCGATCATCTCACTTCATAGTCTCCAGTGTTGTTATCAGTCCTCTTTCCAATGCATTTAGGTGTGTCAGTTCTCAAAGGGGATCACTTGCCCAGCCTGTGCTGCACCTGCATCCCGAACAGCTCCCATTGCGGGTCATCACCATCCCTAGTTTACATCCGAAATGTCACAGCTGATCTTGGTGGGAGCCTCTTTGGCCAGGAGGCTACTTCCAAGCCTGCCAGTACCCCCTATGAAGAGGTGATATCATCTTCTCCCCTTTTCATGTTGCTCTCAGCATACAGATAGAGAATTGGTCAGGATCCTGCAAGGAGCGCTTAATTTTTTGGCAGTGCCCTTTCTCCCAAGCCACCCCAGCTGTGATGGGTTCCTCTCCAGCAGCATCCTCCCAGCCCAGCTGTAAGGGTTGATGCTTTTGCTGTTGCAATGTTGCCCTGTACCATTAACCACCCTGAATGTCGCAGTGCAGGTTTGGAAGCCTGGCACAAGGGGAGGAAGAGGTTGCTGAGTCCAGGATCCGTGGGAGATCATAGAATCATTTTGGTTGCAAGAGACCTCAAGATCATCAAGTCCAACCATTAACCTAACACTGGCAACTAAACCATGTCCCCAGGAACCTCATTTATGCGTCTTTTAAACCCCTCCAGGGATAGTGACTCCACCACTTCCCTGGGCAACATGTTACAGTGCTGGACAAGATGTACTTGAGTGGCCTTCAGGATGTGCAGAGAGAGGGAGGCACAGCCCAAGTATCTCAGCCTGGCAGAGGGCTCAAGGCATCATCGGGTGGCCTGTTTTTGGTAGCGTTCCTCGCTGCACAGCCCTGGGCAGGTCCTTGCAGAGCAGAGGAATGCGAGGTGGGGGTCCGTCCTAGCTCCCTCCCTTGGGAAAGCCAAATGAAGCCCAATGTTGGAAGGCCCAAACAGCTGCCTCTGCTGAGACTCTTTAAACTCCAACCTGGTGGAACTTGCAGCCGCATGTGGGAGAGAGCCAGGGTGGGAGCATGGCATGTGTAACTTTTCCTCCTGGTTTTGTTTTGTTTTGTTTTCTTTATTTTTTTCAGCCAATTCAGCATGCCTTTTTTTGCACTGGTGCATGGTGGGGAAGTGGTCCATCCGCAGAGCCAGACGGAAGCAACCGGGCATCTTCCTTTGACAAGTGACCCTGGCCCACTGCCTTCTATGCAAGATGCTGCCTCCCAATTGCATAGACCTTATGAGCTGGGGATACACAGCCTTCCAGCTATGGGTTAGGTGGCCATGCAAAGCAACACCCAGGTCCCCCCCCCGGAGGGAAAGATGCTACGGAGGCCACAGAGCACTGTGGTGCAAACCACCCTTATCTCAAATAACCCATGGCTTGAGTGCCGTGTATCTGATTTATACCACTCGCACACAGCCCTGGAACCTCTGGGATGAGTTGGGGGCTGCTGGAGGGCTTTAGGAGCTTTAGGAGAGGGGTTGAGAGCAGAGAAGGACCCCCAGACAGGTGCTCGAGGCCAGCAGCAGAGAGGAGAGGGGTGAGTTGCTTTCTGCCAGCATTCCTGGGTCTGTGTGAGCAGTGCTATAAATCCACATCAGGACAGTCTCTCATGTATGATTTGCCTTGATTAACGGGTTTCCTGTTCTTTTCCTGTTTGTCCGTTTGTTTTTTTTTCTCTCCTGTTTTCCTGTACTACTTTTTGTTCGTACGTTTTTTCCGCTCTCTGGGAATGCCTCCTTCTCTCTCTGCATCTCCCTCCCTCCCCTTCCCCCTTCATGAGCAGTGGCCGAATCCATTACACTGAGATGTATGAAATGCTGACTCTTATGTCACCACCGCTAGGCCTCGGCAAGAGATGTCCTTCCAAAGTGGCCTATAAGGTAGATCAACCCTTCCTTCTATGGGGGCTAGAGCCGAGCAGGAGCCGGGGCTCGAGGGAGCTGCGGGAGGTGGGACTGGGGGGAGCTGGGGAGGTGCTGGGGGCATCCAACATGTGTTTAGCTCATTTCTGGGGAGCCCGGTGCACTCAGAAGGGTCCTAGCCACACTGGTTTGTCTCCACAGCCCACACATGTGATGCTGGTGTGGTCACTCATAAGCTGGAGGAGCTCTGGGGTGGAAAACACCAGTGGGAAAGGAAGGACAGGATCAGCAATTCAGGGTGTTTCAAAAAGATGGACCCAACATGTTACAATTACACAAAAATTTGCAGACAGTTTAATGAGTTATCAGGTCTTAATAACCTCTTTATAAATGCTCTGCGTTCCCTCCACCTGCTGTATGGACAACATCAAGACAATGGTTGATAGTTTGTGGCTGTGAAGTTATAGTGATTTCAAATTGGGTCCTTCTTTTTAAAACACCGTGTAGCGTGGAAACAGGAGGATTGGAGAAGACAAGGGGAGGAGCAAGCCCATAGCACAGCTGGGAGGGTGGAATGTCCCCAGGAGCTCATCCCCTGGGCTTGGAACCATCCTTGTCCTGGCTGGTACAGAAACAGGACTAAAGCCTGTGGAGGTGGGAAGCAGGTGAGCAGCAGGGACATATCCCAAAGGAGCACCTCTGCAGTGCCTGAGGATCACAAGCTATCTCAAGGATGGCTTGTGCAAAGCAAAGTCAGGTGCCTTCTGAAGGTGTCACTTGAGTTTTATCCCCATGCTTCTTCTGGGCTGGTGGCCAGCAGTCGTGCTCCCAGCTGCATAGGCATGGAGCATGGGAAGCCCTGAAGGACCTGGGGTGGGAGCTTTGCTGAGGGCAGCAGCTGCTCGGACAAGACCTGGAGCTGTGGAGCAATGTGTTGTCCAGGTCTGGAGCAAACTGGAGGTTTCCTTGGCAGCGGGCTGCTGCCTGCAGCCCTTTCCACAGCATTCAGGGAGAACTTCTGCACACTTGCAAACATGCTGCCACCCTCTCCAGCTCTCCCCTGTTTGTTCACGCATGCATACATCCATCATCACACTTTTCCAGGAGAAAAAAAAAAAGGGAGGTTTGAAGACAGGGGAAGGACATGAGGAGCCCAGGGTGAGGGTGGGGGGGAAGGAATGGGCAGGAAAGGGGTGACCCAAGGTATTCACAAAGCAAAATATACTCTCTGGAAAGTGGATCTGGTCACTTCGGTTTGCACCCCGCCTGCCCAGGGTGGGGAAGGAGCATGGCGTGTCTGACCTGCCCTGGTTGCCCTTCTTCTCCTTCCTTCTGCACTTTTTCTCCCCTCTCCTTCCCTTCCCCACCCTCGGATAATTTGGACCCTGTGCATGTGCTGGCAAAACTTCATCTCTGAAAAGACGCAAAAAAAAGGGAGCGCCAGGATGTAGCATGCTAGAGGAATCCAGCCGATCTGAAGTCCCTGAAGGTTAGGGACCCTCCTCTCCCCTGCCCAAGGTGGGAAGGGTTGAGAGCTGGAAAGCCAAACCCACCCGGGGAATGGAAACCTGAGCCCCCGCTCCCCTTCCCGAGCATCCCCCACACCCACATCCCTGAGGGGTCTGGGTGTCTTCCCAAAAGTACTGGGAGGTGCCGGGGGGAAGGGGGGGCTCAGGGGCCGTTCCTGGGATGCAGGAGGAGCCCTGGAAGGCAGTGAGCCGGTGTCCTGGGGTGGAAGGAGCCGGGGGGAGGGTGGCGGGGTGATCCTTGCCCTTCTTTTTTGGCTGTGCTGTTTTGACACTCTTTGTTGCTTTTTATTTTTTTTTTAATTTTTATTTCATTTTTTTTCCCTTTTGTTTAATGTTTAATTTCTTTTCCTCCAGCCTGGTCGATGTGTTTTTCGATATTGTTTTCCGTCCGCTGTTTTCTTCTCTCTCTTGCGCAGAGACTGGTGCTGATGAACATGCCCGTGGCCGAGGACATGACGGTCCATTTTACCTCCACCTTGATGGCGCTGATACGCACGGCCTTGGACATCAAAATTGCCAAAGGTGAGGTCAGTGGGGTAGAGAGGGGACAGAGCCAGGAGGGTCTCAGAGGGACCAGCACTCATCCTTTGGGCAGGCTGAAGACATCACAGCCAAACTGGGGTTGGCCACCCAGAACCTGGCAGGTGGATAGGAGTGATTACCTTAAACAAGCAAATTTCTGCCACTCTCTCTAAAAAATCTATTTCTTTAGGGAAGAGGTGGCCAGTTTTCCACTAGAGGCTGCTTCTAGAGAGCAGAAGTGGATTGATGTCCACTGCATAACAGAGAGAGAGAAAATTCTCCTTCCTCCCCATATACAAAACTAAACCAGGGAGGTAAAAGATCACAAGGCTGGAGAAAAGAAAGCTCTCTCTTGAGGAAGATAAAATGCTCAGATCTGGAAAACCTGTTTTGTTGTTGTTGCTGGAAACACTCTGATTCATCAAATCAAAAGCTTTCTGTTGAAACATGCCATTTTCAATAAAATGTCCCTCGGGAACAGCTCAGCTGTTGGAAGAAAACCCAGCCCAGGGCAAGATATCGGTAAAAGCCCAGTGCTGAGATGGCTCCTTGGATTCAAGCCCCTCTAGATAAAGCTGAGGTTTGAACCTGGTTCTCCTACAGCTCAGCAGAGTTGCCCCAGGCTTGGGTATCTCTGGCTGGCACGTTTTGACAGCTCCATTTGAGCCTGGTTCTCCCTAAGGTGAGCAAATCCCATCACCGCCAGCCAGAGAGCTTTGCTCTTCACTTTGCACAGTATTTAAGGATTTCAGCCAAGTGGAGCTGCTCTTTCACCAGCACATGATCCGCTTACCAGCAAAGAGAAAGTGGGGCAGTAGCAGCAGGTGTGTGTGGGCTGGAAGTAGGACTGGAGTCAGAGACGGACCCAAGGCAAGCTTGAAGATGGCAGCTTTGAGTGGGAGGGCAGGGAACGGGGAGATGGAAGCACATATGGGAGGGATGGTGGGAACATTTTCCTTGCGAGAGCAGGAGACCAGGCTCGGTGATGCAAGGTGGTCCTGCCAGCCCAGAGAACTGGTTGGTGCTTGCGAACCTCACTTCAGCCTGGGAAAGGGGTGATTTTAGTTGGGTCCTGCCGCCAGGTCTAGAGGTACATGGACCATTTTTTCCCACCCTGCTGTTCAAGGTGGTGCAGATTGGCAGCAGTTAGACTCCGAGCTTCAAAAGGAGATCCTGACCATTTGGCCTCACCTGTCCCAGAAGATGCTGGACCTGTTGGTACCCATGCCAAAAAGTAAGTCTCTGCAGGGACTGTCATCACTGGCAAGTTGCCATCAGACCTGCAGCAACCTCTTCCCAAAGGGAGGTGCGGACCAGTCAGACCAGTCTCCAGCTTGGGGGGACAAGTGGGAAGAGGGTTTGTGTTGGTATGGGATGGCGTCTGCCTTGCTCTGCCCGCCTGTTTTGGAACCCTCTTGAAAAATGTCCAGTTTGCAGTGATCTACTCCTGCCAAACCCAGACTATCCTGGAAATAATCTCTGGAGCATATAAGGGCAGGAGATTGAGCATCATTTGCTCTATTACACATGAAGATGTGATAAAGCCGTTTGTCTTGGTGGTTTATGATGATGCTTTCAAGCCACCTCCATCCATTTTATTTCCACATGGGTATTCAGGTCTCTTTTGGAGTGGTGAGCAGAGTCTGAGGGTCACCAGGGTATCCCACACTAAGGCTGGTGCCTTTAGGCTTGCTGTTTCTCTTCAGACAAAAGTGTCCCTCTCCTTCCTTCCCCTCTTATGTTTTCAGCCTCTGACCTGACTGTTGGCAAAATATATGCAGCCATGATGATCATGGATTACTACAAGCAGAGCAAAGCCAAGAAGCAGCGGCAGCAGCTGGAGGAGCAGGTGAGGCTCAGCGTGGGCACGTGATGGGCCCAACGGGGATGTTCAGAGCATGCTCGCTGCTTCCTACCACATCCTGACCAAATGTGCAACCAGCCTCAGGAGATGCAGATAGTAGGGATGAAGATAGTAGGACAGATTGGAGTTTGGTGACTACAAGGCATATGTATATGCATCCTTGGTCCGCGACAGCAAACCTTCCCAAGCAGTGGAGACTTGGTTGGTGAAGCACTGCATGTTCATCTGCATTTAGTACAAGCTCAGCTTCTTCCTTTCTTCAATACAGAAAAACGCTCCCATGTTCCAGCGCATGGAGCCGTCCTCCTTGCCGCAGGAAATCATCTCGAATGCCAAGGCTCTGCCTTACCTCCAGCAGGACACCCTCTCGGGCCTGTGAGTACCACCCTGAGAAGAAGGGAGGTATTCCTGGTGCTTTTCTGGTCCTGCAGCCATCATTCTCTGGAGCTGGCACTGGGATGCACAGGGTTAAAGAGCTGAGAGCTGGGGAAACCCGAACTGAGACAGAAAGCTCATGGCACAAAGTCTTTGCAGGGTCCTGGGAAGCTGGTGTATGTTGGCATCACCAACAGCAGCAGAGGTGGCCAAGGGGGATGGCCAGGTGTTTGCATGGAAGCTCTTGCAGGACCATTGTGGCACTAAGTGCAAATTCTCTTACCTAGAAGGGTCTGGGATGGACCTGAACCTCACAAGCAGTTGAGCAGTGGGTCCGCACGTTGTGCAGGGTCAGTGGGGGATCCCAACAACTTGGCTGGTGGGAATGAATGATGGGAGTTGCTGGCAAGTGCACTTGGGATGTCTCACTGCTACTGCAGGACCTGGTGCGCTGGTGCCCTCTCCTGCCCAGGCACCACTTCAGCTCTCCATAGCACATGATGTTTGTCCTGGGGGTCTTGGATAGCCTGGGGGACAAGCACAGGGGCTCCTCAGCTCTAAGACACTGGAGTGGTGATGCTCAACGATGGCAGCACCCGGCTTGTGGTTCCCCTGAAGCCGAACTGTCTTTGCAGGAGCAGCCGGAGTGGGTTCCACTCGCTGAGCCCACTCTCGCCGCAGGAAATCTTCCAGCTGGCGTGCATGGACCCAGCCCACGGGCAGTTCCAGGAGCACCAGTCTCTGGTAAAGTCACACACTGCCTGGTGGGGACTTGCCCGCGGTCACAGCGAGGATGCTGGTGGGCATGGGGAGGTGTGGGGCTGCTGACATGGCAGTGAAACGCTGCTCCTTGCCCCTGTGGCAGCAAGTGTGGCAGCTGCTGGGTCACACAGAGATCTGAGCAGGGGACAAATCTCCCTGGGTGTCACCCAGCTGGGACTCTGGCCCCTCATCTTTTGACACAGCCTTCCCAGACCGGCCAGGGTCCAGGCAATGTCAAGTGCTTTTGGGGCAACAGCTGTGAGTGGGGTCTGATGTCCTGCAGTAAAATATCCTTCTCTTCACAGGCTGCTCTTTTTTCCCACTGAGCACACTCATTTCAGTGGGTTACCCCGTGCTGAGTGATGGTATCTGATGTTTTTGGATTCATGTTCATTTTGTTGTCAGTGCTGGTGTCCCTGACCCCAAACGAAGCTGTCAAACTGTCTCCCAATGGGAGCACACCCCTCCAGCCTCACACACATGCTGGCCAGCAGCAGCAGCATCTGTCTGTCTGTCTGTGTGTGTGTATATATACACATATATATACATATCTCTATATATCTCTCTCCATGTCTGTGTGTGTGCATTTGTGCACCACCATGACATTTGTCAGATGCAGTGTGGTACCACTGTGCATCTCCAGCCCAGTCCATGTCCCCAGGGTCTGTAGTTCTCTGTGTGAGCTGTACCCTGCCCTGGCTACCCTGTCCATGTCACCATCCTGCCAGCAGGGAGGTGACAGATGAGACTGCCCCCTCCCCATAAAGTCACCTTTGAGCAGATCTCCAGGGTCACTCCCGGCCCATCTCCTTGACACCACATCTCGTACAAGAGTCCCCTAAATTGGGAATTAACCAAAAAGCAAAAGGAGAAGAAATTAAAGCCCAGGCAGTAAGGGCATCACCAGATCCAGGCAAGGTTCCCACCACCATTGAAGAGGTGCAAGATGAATTGGCCACCACATCTGGGCTCACCTCCAATGGCTTGTGAATCTGAGATTATTTTCCAGTGGCAACATGATAGATGATATATTTTAGACTTCCTTTTTGGCCCACTTAAAACTACTGTCCCTGGTTGAGAGAGCAGGTTTGTCCCCTGCCCATGGGGCAGAAGCAGTGCACTACCCTGCTCCAACCCCATCCCAAGAGCTTGGCTGTGTCTTTATTTCCAGGAGCCAGAGGTTAGGGAGTTTCAAAGAGTGCAGCCCTCTAACCGTGGCAGCTACCTTCCTGTGGACACTCAGGACCACGCTGTCTCTGGGAGGGCCTCCTCCATGCCTCGTCTCACTGTGGATCCCCAGGTAAAACCAAGCAAAGCCCCCGTGGGTGCTGGGTCCAAGTAAAGTCCTACCAGGTAACATTGGGGCTTTTCTCCACGCTGATCAAGTCCTGCGAGCTCCACAGCATCCACAATGCCCTGATATCAGAGCATCTCCACATCTTTGGGGTGCTGCACAAGTAGAAGAGTTGCTGTTGCCCTAAATGGGGAGAGCAGCCAGGGGAATCCATCTCCTGGCTCATGTGGGGAGGTCCATGGTGGAGCAGGACCAAGCCGGGAGGTTGCAGGGTCCCCCTGCAGTGGGACACCCCTCCTTTCCTCCAGCCTTGAGTGCTGTCTGAGGTTTGAGGAGTCCCAGCCCGGCTGTCTGATGATGTCCCAGGTGATGAAACGCCTTTTCCTTCGTTTCCCATTGTCCTGACGCACATGCTTCTCCGTCTGTCCAGGGGAACCCAGGCCACATCTCACCTCCTCGTTTGTCTGCCCGGTTTCTCTGTTGTTCTGTCTTGTTACTCAGCCTCAACACAGACATAGATTCTCTTACAGGGTTTGGTTTTGCTGTGAAGTCTCTGGGTCTGCTTTCTCACAGAGGTGCTGGTGTGACACGTTGTGGCACTTTGGGGCATGAAGAAGAAGGGAGGCTTTGCCTTGTGGGCTTTATTGACCATTTGGCAGCGGGGGAGATGATCAGAAGGGAGGGGATGGGAGCAGAAAGGGGACGGTGCGAGGAGACAGTGAGAATGACCTGAGGCTGCAGAGGGAAAAAGCTGCTAGAATAAAGTGAAGGAAAACATAGAAGGAGGTGATGTTCTCCACACAGAATGTGAGAACACAAGCTAGGAGGAGGGGTGAAGGTAGAAAGGAGAAGCATAGAAGCAAGAAAAGAAAGGAGAGGGATGATAAACTAGAGGAGAGGAGATTCAGACAGGACATAAGGAAGAAATGTTTTACACTGAGGGTGGTGAGACCCTGGCCCAGGTTGCCCAGAGAGGTGGTGGATGCCCCATCCCTGGAGACATCCCAGGCCAGGCTGGATGGGGCTCTGAGCAACCTGATCTGGGTGAAAATGCCCCTGCTCATGGACTGAGTGAGCTTTGAAGGTCCCTTCCAACCCAAACTATCCTATAATTCTATAAAACGTCAGCATGAGTGGAGAGAAGAGGGAATGAGCGCAGGGGAAGAGCATGCAGGAATAAAGGAGGACACAGGGGACCAGTGCTGCCACTGGAAAAGTGGCACAGCCAGGAGAATAAATGCTAAGTGAGGGACACTAGGGGAGTTCCCCTTCTCAATTATTTCTTCTTCAATGTCTCTGTTGGCTCCACTCAGTCCTGTTTTTGAGTCGGGGATGGATGCTGAGGCAGCCTGGGTGGCAATGGCCTGTGTCCCCATGCCTGGCGGGGGGAATGCTGCCGTGCCCTGACACACAGCCCCTTGGCTTGGACCTCAGCCACTGGCTTTGCTTGCAGAGCACAGGCAAGGGAGCTCACAAGTTGAACCCCACTTTCCTCTCACACCTGATCTGTGCAGAGATTATTTAGGGGGTCTGTGCTTGGGCTGGCTGCCCTCCCACACCCTGAACCTCCCCATCCCAGAGGCTGATGTACCAGTAATAATGGGTGAACTGGTCATTCTATAATTGCTAACCCCCTCCCCGTCCGGCCGGGGTTGCTGCATTGCAGGTGGTGACGGACACGAGCTCAATGCGGCGCTCATTTTCCACCATTCGGGACAAGCGCCCCAACAGCTCCTGGCTGGACGAATTCTCCATGGAACGCAGCAGCGACAACACCTACAAGTCCCGCCGGCGCAGCTACCACTCCTCGCTCCAGCTCTCCGCCCGGCGCCTCAATGCCGACTCGGGTGAGCAAGGATGGGTGACCCCATGCCACACCAACACAAAAAACAAAACAAAACACACCAGCCAAGCATTCCCTGCTCCTAGGGAGGGGATGGTGGGGACTATTGGGGCTGTCCCTGCAGGTCACCGGTCTGATGGGCATCGCTCGGGTGGCAGAGAGAGGGGTCGATCCAAAGAGCGCAAGCACTTGCTGTCCCCTGACATCTCCCGCTGCAACTCAGAGGAGAGGAGTCCCCAGGCGCAGGACGAGTCGCCAGAGCGGCGGCGTGAGTCCCGGTCACCCAGCGAGGGCAGGTCGCAGACACCCAACAGGCAGGTGGGTGAAAAAATACTTTTTAAAGGCAAAGGGGATCAGAGACAAAGCTGCTTGCCAAAAAAGGGAAGATAAGCCCCAATTCTGGGAGCTCTGTGCATGGAGATTGTTGATCTCTTCTCCCAAGTAATAAGTGATAGGATGAGAGGAAATGGCCTCAAGTTGCATCAAGGGAGATTTAGGTTGGATATTGGGAAAAATTATTTCCTGAAAAGGGTTGCCAGGCATTGGAACAGGCCCAGAGCAGTGGTGGAGTCACCATCCCTGGAGGGGTTTAAAAGATGCGTAGATGAGGTTCTTAGGGATGTACTTTAGTGAGTGTTGGGTTAAAGGTTGGACTTGATGATCATGAGGGTCTCTTACAACCAACATGATTCTATGATCTTCCTGTGGTGGCATCTGTCTGTGTTCCCCATGAGCCTGAGGCTGCTCAGGCACCCTGCAGAGGATTTGGGGAGAGAGGTAGATCTCCACACTGATCCTCTCACCACCATGGCATCTGCTTACTGGCAAGGACGAGGTGTCCCAGCTACACAAGCCTGGAGATGCCAGTGCTTGTGTACTTGAAGCCCATGGAAATGCTGACTGTAGAGGCCAGCAGCCAGCCAGCCGATAGC
This sequence comes from Nesoenas mayeri, assembly GCF_963082525.1. NCBI lineage: Eukaryota > Metazoa > Chordata > Aves > Columbiformes > Columbidae > Nesoenas > Nesoenas mayeri. The sequence continues at coordinate 28,264,430 of NC_137554.1, read as the reverse complement.
TAATCCCTCAGTGAGTTAGACGGTGTCCTGCTGTTGGTGGCCACCAAAAGGTATTTGCTCTTGACCATAGTGCAGACCCCAAGGCAGGGATAGGGTGGCAAAATACTGTCCCAGGTTGCCCAGAGAGATGTTGGATGCCCCATCCCTGGAGACATCCCAGGCCAGTCTGGATGGGGCTCTGAGCAACCTGAGCTGGTGAAGATGTCCCTGCTCATGGCAGGGTTTGGACTAGGTGAGCTTTGAAGGTTCCTTCCAACCCAAACTGTTCTATGATTCTATAGGGTGGGTGAGGGTGCAGGGGACTCATCTGAGCAGGAGGGTGCTCCAAGGAGCCCCATGGCTTGGGGGGGTGGGTGCCGGTGCTGCCTGTCGCCCCTGAATTCCCCAGCATGTCTTGGTGCCTTGCAGGGAACGGGCTCCCTGAGTGAAAGCTCCATCCCCTCCATCTCGGACACCAGCACCCCCCGGCGAGGCCGTCGCCAGCTCCCGCCAGTGCCCCCCAAACCGCGTCCCCTCCTCTCCTACGCCTCCATGCTGCGGCATGCCGGAGATGCCTCACCGCCCCCTGAGGAGACCGAGGGGGGGTCCCCGCTCCTCTCCTCCAGCTTGGAGCCCAACGCCGCCGGCTTGACCGAGTCTTCCAGCTCCCCAGCAGGGAAGCAGAGCCGCCAGTCCACCCCTCATCGTTACATCTCGGAGCCCTACCTGGCCCTGCACGACGACTCGCACACCTCAGACTGCGGGGAGGAGGAGACCCTCACCTTCGAGGCGGCCGTTGCCACCAGCCTCGGCCGTTCCAACACCATTGGCTCAGCTCCGCCGCTGCGGCACAGCTGGCAGATGCCCAATGGGCATTATCGGCGGCGGAGGCGAGGGGCAGGGCAAGGGGTGATGTGCGGGGCCAGCATTGACGTGCTCAGCGACACCGAGGAAGATGACAAGTGCTAGAAGCTGTCCCCACCATCCCATTTCAGCTCCCTCTGCCCCGTCCCGCCGCCATCCTGCCCCTCTCCAATGCATGCTCTTCGCCACGCCTGGGAATGAAACAAACCAAAAGCAAAATGCTGGGGGAAAGGAGAAAAGCAAAACGTCTGGAACGGAGGGGAAAAAAAGGACAAAAAAAAAAAAGTCTTTGTGCAAAAAAAAAATTAAAATCTGTCGACTTTCATTTATTACTATCACTTTTTTTTTCTGCACAGAGAAGCATTTGATGGGCAGCAGAGCATGTGTGCTGGGGGGCGAGCAAGAGCCCCGCTCCCAGCCCCTAGCAGGACCCCCGGGAAGGCTCATCCCGATGAAGTGAGAGCCCCGGGAAGGCTCATCCCAATGAAGTGGGACCCCTGCGAAGGCTCGTCCAGATGGTTTTCTGCTCCCCGAGGCCAGAGAGTCCCAGCAAGGGGGTACTGAGACCCACTTCACTCTGTGGCTCAGAGTTTCCTTTCCTGTGGGTCTCGCCCAGCCCAGGGACAAGGGGTGATGCTGGGGTGCGAGGGGTTGGGTTGCACCAGGCAGATCGGGCGGTTCTACCTGCTGGAGGATGCAAAACCGAAGCCAACAGGTTTATACTGGGGCAGGGGAGAGCAGGGTGGGGGGCTCAGTGCTGCTGAATGTATCCCATCCCCCACTGACATATTTATTTCTATACAGAGAACTCTAGGTGTGGCTGTGTGTGTATATATGGTATGTGTGTGTATATATATTTATATGCTGTATATATAAAGGTATACACATACATGGATTTGTTTTAGTCATCTGACAAAGCTGGGGGAAGCCCCTGGAGGTTTGTACTGCCTGCACCCTGGGGGGCTGCTATGTATCCATCACTTTGGGAACGTCACCCTGTTCCCCTCACCCCCTCCCAGACATTTGTATTGGTGGGAATTGCATTTTCTCTGTTAGAGGTGGCTGTGGCAAGGGGTCTTTGAGCAGCTGTGTGGTGCCCGCAGGGCAAGGACAGGGCTGTCCCTGGGGGAACGGCTCGCTTGGCACTGGTGGTGCCGAGGGGGTGATGGCAAATACCAAAAAATGTGGTATGGAGCCACCATCCAGGGCCAGTCACTAATTAATCTGGTAATTATGTGCTGTCAGGTCTAACAATCCATGCACACCCTCAGCTGTGGGTGCAATGCTTTGCCTACCAGCCCAAGGAGTTGCTGGTGGCTTTGTGGTGATGGGTGACTCATCCTGATGATCATTCTGCTGTGAGTTGTGTCCATCCTCAGCCCAAGTGTGGTCCTGGGGAGCCTTTGGAGCCTTGGGCTTGCTCCATGGATTGGTGTGGTTGAACCAGGCATGGCCATGTGTGTGGAGGTGGAACATGGTCTTCAGCCTTCATCCTGCTCTTCCTCCTGCAGTGGGCTGTTGTGGTCTGGGGTCTTTGGTCCTGGGTGACCTGTGTCATCTCCTGACCAAAAGACACTATGGGTACAAACTGCGTGTGGAGATCAGACTCCGTCCTGATCGTTTTGTGAGCCACCCCGGGAGCAGCTCTGCTCTGTGAGAAGCAAGTCCTGCCATCTCCAAAGGCTCCTGCACTCAATCATGGACCAAACTCCTCTTTCTACTGGCCAAACTGTCCTCTGGACTCACAGAGCAGGTTTTGGTAATGGGGCCAAAACTTCCTGCTGCCTTGATGGGTCCCTGCCAGCGGCGGCACCTCTGCTGTCCCTGCTCCCCCCATGCTTTCTGAATAGACACTTCCATCTGCCAAATGATCCCAAAAGTCCCCAGGAAACCTTCTCCATCGCTCCAGCCCACTTCTTGCATCCCCCATCTTGGTGTCTGGGGACAAGGTGTACTTTGTGCAGCCACAGGGAAGGTCCCTGGTGGCATGAGCATCTCCCATCCCTTCTGGGGATTGCCTGTCCCCTTCCAGCCATCTGTGAGTGGTCCGTAGCTTCGATCCAAATCTGCCTGAGCATTGGTCCTTGTGCCGGAGTTTGGAGGAGCCAGGACTGATGGGCAGCGTGGGACCATGTGGGGGATGAGGATGCGGCAGCGGCGGGGGAGGCGATACCGTCCGTGTTCTAAATATAGGTGCTGGCACCGTCTGCTGCTAAATGCGGAAAGGTGTCTGACAATACGCCACAGCCCACGAGGAGGGGAGGAGGTGGCTTTTTGTGTCTCTGCCTGTTCGGTGGGAGGGAGATGCTCTTGAGAGGTGGGGGGCACGTTTCATGTGGATTTCAAGCTCTGAATGTTTTTCTTTCCTCGGCCCCAGGACAGGGACAGCAAGGGGTGTGTGGTGATGCTCTGCAGCAGTGGCATGGGCTGGGGCAGAGCCCCTCGGGGTGCAGCCACATGTGGCAGACACACCTGAGCTTTTTGGCATATAAGACCTGTGTTTTACTAACGTACAGAAACTGTATGAAGCAAACCAGAGCCCTGTTTTTTTCTCAGGAGGGGCCGAAAAATGGCCCGCTCCTGTTTCTTCCGCAATAGCCGCAGACCTGCTCCCACGACAGGGAGGGCGGGTGGGGACTCGTGGGGACAAGTGGCATCTCCAAAGCATGTTTCTGAAACCAAAAACAAAGCCCCTCAGGAGAACCATGGAAAAGACTATGCCGAGGGGGAAGGAAAAAGAGCCCTGAGGCACCATGGCAGCCTTCCTCTTGCTTTTCAAGGCACTGGACTCAGTTTGCTGCTGTACGATCTCGTCTGTGGCTTTTTGGACATCTTCTTTGCCTCCTGGACACCGAGGATCGGTGGCTGCTGGCTGTGTGTGACCATGGGAGGGAGGATGAGAAAGGAAGGAATGTGTTTCAACCTCTGCCTGTATTGGACAAGCCCTCTGCCCAGGCAGGGATTCACCAGTAGCATGGAACTGGTTCCCAGTTTGGCTCTGGGACTGGGCTCAAAGCCCTGCAAAGCTCCTGGGGCCAAGGGAGGCAGGGTGGGGGATGCTCTTGCCTTTATCTCCCAGGTGCTGGGGCAGGATGTTGTAATATAACATGCTCATTTTGGACCCAAGCAGGGAATTGAACCAACTGCTGGCGATGTACAACTTCAATGTTGGGGTTTTTTTTTTTTGTCAAAAGGAAAGAAAAAATAAAAACTTGTTGTAAAGAACTGCTGCAGGCTCCGTCTCATTGGCAACCACCCACACCGGCAGGGCTGTGGGGACCCCAGGTGAGATGTCAGACCCCCGCCATGGCAGGGAGTGGGTGGTGGGATGCAGGGTCACTGGGGCTGTCCCCTGCCAGCCCTGCTGTGGCATCCCTGTGTCCCCAAAGCAGGATAGGGGGGCTGTGAAGGAGGGGGGCAGGGAACACATTTGGGAAGGGGTGTCATGCTGGGAGAGCTGTGGCTCGTGTCTGGCTGCTTCCAGACATCCTGGCCAGGGGACAATGAGGGTCTGCAGACAGCCGGAGTGGTGGGGCCAGGAGCCTGAGGAACTGTTAACAGTGGCACTGCAGCAAACTGGCCTGAGGATGCTGAGAGTATCGTGGTGACAACGTGTCACTGGAGAAATGCAAGGGAGCACCAGCCTGTAAACCCGGGGCTTGGAAAACCTGCTGGGATCTGGGGTTCTGGGGGATCTGGACAGCTTGGCCACCCACCCATGGATGCTCCTGGGAGATGTCGAGTGGCTTCAGATGCTGTTGCCTGGTCCAAAGCTCATGGGTAAGCTGTCAAGCAAAGATGCTGAAGTCAGGTCTTATATTCCTTTTTTTTTGGCAGAGCTGTTTAAGCACAAAAAGTTCTCCAGCAGTCGGAGGCGAGTCAGCAGCCTGCGGCAGTCTGCAGGCTGAGCACAGGTGACAGGGATGTTTTATGGCTTTTCAATAGGACCCTTCTTTTTCTTTCTCAGTGATAGGAGGGTGCTGTGCCAAGAAGAGCTCAGGGAAGGATGAAGGCAATTGCTCTGCTCTTTGGACCACTTTAAGACAAGCTTACCTTCTGTCTCTCCCATGTGCCTGGTGCCACCGAGGACCAAGCCCAAACATCACGACATATAGGAACCAGCTTTATGTTGCACTTCACTTTGTGCATCTTTCCCTTTATTTCCCAAATGCTGTGAGGTTTGGCTTTCAATTCTTTGGCTCATGAAGTGCTAAAAAGCCTGTTTTCAGTGGGAAGTGCACAGTTCCATTGGAACATCACCCAGGAGATGGCCCAGCTTTGAGGGCACTTGCCCAGGCGATGGATGCATTGACAGCCAGGGGCTGGAGGCAAAGCCCAGCATTTTTCAGCCTGGGAAGCACATTCCAATGTTTTTTAGCCAAAAAGAAAGTGATCTACATCCCTGGCTGTGGGGAAGGCTCTGCAGGGTGGCAGCGCCTTCTTTATCACTGATGGCTTAGCACTGGTGCTTAAAGCAGTTTAAGGAAAGGGCCTCCTCCTGTGCAGGCTAGGAGTTTTGCGTTAACGATTTTTTTGAAGTGAGTGTCTTAAATATGAGCTGGTCCAAAGGCTTTGAAAGCAGGACTGAGTGTGCAGGTCTCTGATGGACAGACATCCCCTGGAGCCCTGTCTGGTGCCAGCATGAGCGATGGATATAGCTAGCTGAGTGCTTAACTTCCTCTGCCACCTCTCCCCAAATCCCCTAATATATCTGGGGCCATGAAAAAGATACCTGAAGCACCACAGGGAAGGCAGAGCTTCACCCTAGCAGGGGAAACTGGTGCTGCAAAACGGGGAGCTGCCGCTGTTGGAGAGCCAGTGCTCTGCCTGGCAGGCACAGAGTCTAAAAAAAGCCCCTTGACAAATGGAACAGAAAGGTTAAAATTATCTGTACATCATCTGAATAACAATGGCAATGCAGATTGTACCTGCTTATAATAGCTCCAGGAGACAAGGGATAAATTGGGAACAAAAGTACCCCAGAAACAGATGCTGAAGCTGATCCTCCTCACCAGGACTTGGAGAGCTGCGTGGGACAGGGACACCCAAAGCACCAAAACCTGGCTTGTGTGTGCTCCCCTAACCTCACCCACGGGTGCCACAGGTCTTGGCAGAGCTGCCCACGTGGCTCTTGAGTTCCCAGGGCGTGGGACCAGTCCCTGCCCACAGTACTGGCATCGCAGTGTGCATCGTGCACAGCTCGTCTGGCATCCAGGTACCTGGGGGACAGGAACAGCCCTTTTTCTGGCCCTGCTGCAAATAATCACCCTGTAACCTGGCTCATCTTCCCAGGAAAAGACCCTTTCAGGGAAGAGATATCATCATACTAGGTTTTTTTTCTCTCTGCCCTGCTTTCCTCCTGCTGCCCCCTGCAAAGGCTCTGGGTGCATTTATAACTCTGTGGGCACTGGCTCATCCTTAAATCTCCCCAGATTATTTTAAAGGTCGAGTGCCAGCAAATGTGCAGGCCTGGGGGATTGCGAGGGAAGCGTGGCTCTGGTCCTTGGGCACTCAAACACCCCCTTGATCAAATGCCTAGTGATAACCATGCTCACTCCTCTAGCAAAACAAGGCAAACTAGGATGTGAGGATGCTGGAGTCTAACCCAAAGCCCTGTGGGGAGGAAGGGACAACAAGAGGGACGGAGAACCTTGAAAGAATGAAACCTTTAGTCCTCAATTTTTCCAGTGAGGTGTCTAAAATCCACATGTGCAAGGCTCAGTGGGCAGGGATTTGCTCCCTCTGGGGACATGGCTGATGGCTTAGAGAGCGGACACCGAGGGAGATCTCATCTCTCCCTTCCTTTTCATTCCCCCAGGGGTGCTCACAAGTGTGATCTTCCTGTGCCAAGGATGTGTGTGGGATCTGAAGTGTGGCTGGTGCTTACTAATGCCGGGAGCCACGTGGCCTTGCTGGCTCATGGGCTGGCAGCACTGATGGTCCTCCAGGATCTCTTCCACAGGTGAGCATCCCCCCACGGGAGAGCACCCCTGCCCTGGCTGAGCATCCCCACTCTGAGCAACCACATGCAACCGCTGTTCCTTTCCAGCCCTGGCCTGGCTCCAAAGGGAAGTGGGATGCACTCACAAGGGTTGTCCTCCCTGAAGGGCTTGAACAGTCCAGCCTGGTTAAGCACCTCTATTTTTTAATTCTTAGAACTTATCTGTGTCTCTTGATGATGATCTTCCTTGCTTGGTGATGTAGTGCTGTGCAGCTGAACTGCCTGTGAGCAGATGAAATACCATGGACTACCTTGGAAGCTGGCCCCTACCAGTCCATGAAAGAGCAAGCTGGCAAATATTGTCTCATAGGAGATTTTTGAGAGCTGCTTTGTGTCACCTTTGGCTTTACAGATGACAGGGAGCAAGAGGAAGGGCAGGGCTGGTCTCAGCCCTGCTGTGAGCTTGTCTCGATACCCACTGCCCCTTCTCCCAGATAAATACCACAAAGCAAGAAAGAGCCTACTGTGTATTTGTTTGAGGTGCAAGGAAGGGGGGACACAGATAAGGGTTAAGGATGTGTGGTTATTTGCTGAAGTCAGGCCTAAGCTAGGCTTTCTCTCTCTCTCCTGGGAGCCAGCGAGTCAATTTATGAAGCAATCTGCCATAGATTATGTGATGTTCAGATTGATTTTCACAGATCGCGGCCATCATGAATGATGTGTTGGTTTGGTTTGGTTTGGTTTTCTTTTTTTCCTTTCCAAAAGGTGGGGAGCAGAGGAAGGAAATAAGTCTGAGGGTTATACCTCCCAGCAGAGTCTAATCCTATGCTAAATTGAGCACATGGTGCCTGGGCAAACACAAATGGCTTTGGGCCACCGTTTTGTGTCTCTGGGTGAAGCGTGGAGGGTACGAAACCACCAGCTGGGGCCACAGCTCCCAGTTGTCCCCTTCCCTTAGCCTCTGAGGCACTAACAGGAACTTGCAGATGGCCTTACCATTTCACTGTTAATTTACTTTAGCAGGGGTGGGGGGGAAGCACAATCAAGCTTTTTTTTAGGTTTTTCTCACTGATCAAATGGTGGGCTTCATTTACATAGGCATAATTTTTTTAAGGACCCGTCCCAACTTGAGCCCCTGTTCCTCCACACATGTGATATTTGTGCTGTCTCAGCAAGTCTCACCTCTGTTAGCAGCTCGGAGCGCGTGAGGAACCCAGCGTGAGCTGTGCGAAGGAGGTGTGAGTGAGCAAAGCCTACCCTGGCCCTTGGCAAAGCCTCGTCTTACACCTCCTTTAGCAGCTCCAGCTGCTTTCTGCAGCAGAAGTGAGAGCAGAGGAGGGGGATACAGGACACGCCATGTATCTTTGCATCCTCTCAAGGACACAGCCTCAGGGGACACCAATCTGGGGGCTTTGCTGTGGTCCCTATGCCCCCAAATGCCCGGTTTCTCCAGCTGTACATGTGCCACGGTGGATGGACCACCCCACTGAAAGGACAAACATCCTTGTCCCCAGGTCTCAGGGATCACTTAGGAGTGGAAGTTCTCCCAGCAAGCAGCAGGGAAGGAGAGCAACAGAGGGTGCACGCCAGGCCGGGTTTGCTGAGAACGCCAGCCTTTGTACACCAGTTCCTCTTTTGCTGCTTTGGGGACATTCCTGTGATGAGTGTTGGCAAACCCCCACTTCGCCTGGCACCAGTTTAGGAAGAGGGACATCATCCCACCCTGTGCAGCAGTGAACCAGCTTGCGGCATCAATCATAGAACCCAAACTATTCTACAATGCTGTGACATCTCAGCAGTGCCAGCGGGGATGAAGACCCGTGGCTGATAGCAAAACGGGCAGATGGGATTATCCATCACGTGTGCCGCCACTTACTTCTTGTCTTAGCCTCTTTTTTTCCTCTGCATTAACTCCTTGAGTGGGTTTTCAGCCTGCGCTAGCGACAGAGATTTGATGCTTGACACAATCGGCTTCTTCCCGCTGTCTGCAAGAGGCTGGTGGGTGTTTAAACACACCCGATGGGATGTTTCTGAGCAAGGCTGGCCTTCCTCCACATCGCGTCCTGGAGCATCCCAGCAGGAAAACTTCCCTGGGCACTGGAGAACCCAGCAGCTCACAGAGAAAAGGTCTTTGCAGCTTCTTTGCCCTCTCCTACTAGGATTTATTCTGTCCCAGATACAGCCCACCATCATCTGCATGACAAAAGGAGGCTGGCCTTCTGATTTCCTTCTAATTTTCTCCTCTCCTGCATTGCTTTTGTATTTAGCCATCCTTGCCCGAGGAAAGCTTTAGAGATACAGCAGCTAATGGCTGGAAAGTCATCTCAGCCCCAGCACAGAATATAATCACAGAATAATTTTGTTTGGAAGGGACCCTCAAGATCATCAAGTCCAACCGTTAACCCAACACTGGCACTAGCCCATGTCCCTGAGAACCCCATCTCCGTGTCTGTTCAACCCCTCCAGGGATGGTGACTCCACCACTGCCCTGGGCAGCCTGTTCCAATGCCCGACAGCTCAACACCCCCATGCTTGAGACACCCCTTAGAAATGTTCAGCTTGTGTGTTTTGGGGACACAGCTGACACTAAGAGATGCTTTGCAGAGACTTTGGTGCCAGTTCCCCACTCAGATACCTGTTCCCAGCTGTTCAGAGGGAAGGTGCTGCAGAGCCCAGGTGTGTCCTATTAATCACCTCTTAAATATCAGTGATCAGGCTCTCTTCCCTTTTTCTAGGGAAGCTGCAGCAGAGATGGCTTTGTCCCTTCACTAGGATGGGCTTTCACAGTCTCTGAGTCCAGTCCTGCTCACAGGTAGGGAAACTGAGGCACAAGATCATAGGGTTGTGAATGACAATTCCTAGTGGGCATTATTTTCCTGGTCTTAGCAGGATCTGGTGCTTCTGGCCTGAAAGCTTTAATAGTTTGTTTATTTTTTAAATTTCCCCCTACAGAAATGCTTTTTGTTCTGCTTGTAAGGATTATGTGGGGGGGATCAGGAGGCTTTTAGCCAGGGGTGTGCTTTTTGGGGCTGAGCCGATGGCCATCAGGGCTCTAACTTACCCCTTGGACCAGTCTCTGCATCGAAGGAAAAAGGTTAGGCTGTACTTTTGAACATAAATTACTACAGTGAATTAACTTGGAGATGTTATTACAGGCCATGAGAACAGGTCAGGTTTCAGTCTGGGAAGGAAGTGGATAAGTGATGGTCTGTAATCATCTGCTGGCTGAAATCAGGCCAGAAAAAATGCTTTTTTTTCCATACTCTGTCCTTTCCCTTGGCTCATGGTGGAGGGGGACGGCTCTGCTGCCCCCATGCAGTGATGGGGAGCTGGGAGGATGTTGTCCCACAAGCTGGTTGGGGCAGCAGAGAAGCTCCAGCAGCACTGGGAGGGAGTCTGGCTCTTCTCCCAGCAACAAAAACTTATTTTAGCTGGGAAACTGAAGGTCAGAAGGGCCAGACAGACCTCCCAGGCTGAATTTCACAGCCATAAGTAGAACAAGTTGTTGATTTTGCCAGCACTGCCATAAGGAGACATGTTGCAGACGGAGAACGCTGTATCCTCTGTTCCTGACAAATGCCTGTCATGATAGCTTGAATATAAAGCAGGGGCTTAGGCAGGGGGAGCTTATGTAGTGTTTGTATTTTTCCATAAATTCGTGGTTCGCTGTAGATCAGAAGAACCTCCAGGAGCACAAAGCAAAGCCAGGACTCCTGTGTGCACAGCAGCAATGCAGGAGTGAGCCCCATCGCCCATGGGCTGGTGCTGCAGGAGAGGAAGGTAAACCACGATGTATTGGCATCCTCACCGGGCAGAGGATGGCAGTGATATTCCCATGAGGTACTTGGAATAGATGGGCCTGGTGTTTCCTGGTCCTGTGGCACAGAGACATGTCTTGATGCCATAAAGTCAAGAGAACATAAAGTGATGCTGATGGATAGGCCATAAAGCTCCCCACCCCAATGCCATGAGCTCCTGCCAGGACATCCTGCAGGAAGGACTGAGGGCTGCTTTTTGCCAGGGTTGCTGAGAGGGACCTTCCTTGATGTCCTCTTCCTTTTCAGCTGAGCCCACAGAACTTCTTTTCCTCAAGTAGCTACTTTCCCCTTGCTCCTTACTGTTTGCTCCTGTACCCCCAGATAAGGGATTTACCCTGAACAGGGTCATTCCCTGGCAGCATCCACCATCCCACCTTGGTCCCAGCAGTCAGAGAAGTGAGACAGATGGTGGCAGGACCAAGAGGACACCTGAGAGGCGAGTGGTAAAACTGCAGATAGATTTATTTCAGGACATAGTTGGAATTTTATCTTGTGTCTATCCCTGTTCTTTCTGCCTGTGGGGACAGATGTGAAATGCAGCTCTGTTCAAAGCCTGGGTATAGCAAAAATTTCCCCTTAACAGCCATGTTTTAATTTGCATTTCTAGGGTTCTGGCAGACACCTGGGTCCTGCAGTGCACTCAGCAGTGGCTGCACTAAATGGTGACGAGTTTTGGTATTGCTGACCTGCTGGGGCAATCTGGGCAGCTGGCAGACCCGATAGCTCTCCTGGTGTTCACATCGCAGTGCTGCAAGTGGTGGCTTGGGAACTGGGGGGTGAACCAGCTGGTGGGATTTATTTTAGAGGGCTTTGGTCTATTAATCCAAACTTCAGCTTGGCTTGACTTCTTCAGTACCACTGGTTGCATAGGCTGTGATGCAGGATTAAATGTCTCTATGCAATTGAATGGGTGATGCGTGTAGAAAGCACAGGAGGGCAAAAGCAAAACAAAGGGGAGAGAGCAGCGGGGCTGGAGGTGACCCATGCAGACCCTCTCTTAAGAAATACAGGAAAGTGAGGATGAACTGATCCTGGAGAAAATAAAAGAAGGGAGCTGCCACCTAACAGCCACCTAACAGTTGCTTTTTCATAGGGCTGTGATGCTTGTGTATAGGGCTCACATGGTCATGGTAACAGATGTCTGCAAGGTGCTGCATTTTGGCACCAAAAGCACTCTCAGTGTTCCCCCAATGCTGTCGATAAGCCCTGGGCTCACTGCTGCGGTGTGCTGCAGGAACAGCCTGGATCTCAGCAAGGATGAAGCTCCTGGGGGTGGTGCCATCTGGACACCCAGGAGGAGACAGCCCTTGCTCGCTGGACCAAGTCATCTCAGGGTGGGAGAAGCAAATCCTATTTTACGGAGGCACAAGTAGCTTCATTGAAAATGGAAGAGGGAGACTTTGCCTGGAGCCCTGGGCATCCCAGCTCTGGCTCCAAGCACAAGTTCCCTGGTGACGTGAGGGCTGGGCAATGGAGAGAGCAGAACGTGCCTTTGGTGGGAGCAGATGCTGGTGGGCAGCTTGCTCGCTCACCGTACAGGCAGCAGTTGCCTGTCTTGCCTGCCCCGTCGCAGATGGAGCTTGCCTGGCACAGGGCTGACTCCCAGCAGACTGGGTGTTTGCATGCCCCATTGGCTGCCCATGCCTCCTGTTGGCTGCTGTGATGCTCCCTGGAGTGAAGATGGCTGCAGATATTTTGATTAAGTCCAAAAATCCTTCCATAGCTAATCAAAGTGCAGCCAACAACCAGCCTGTGCTCTGTGACTTGGTCAAATGTGGGATGTCACAGGGGTGTCTGCATCTCAGGAGATGCATGCAGGATGTCCCCGGGTGGATTTTCTGTCATTTGGAAGTTTGCATGGCTTCCCCAGTCAACAAAAGGGGCTGTGTGGCAATGGCTTTGCAGCTGAAAAAGGTGACACAAGGTGCTCTGTGAAGCTGCAGCAGGTATGTGATCTCACCTGGTGGGGGCTTTGTGGAGCACCAGCACAAGGATGCTCCGTCAAAGGGGTTTCTAGTGTTTTCTAAGCTCTCTGGCAGCAGTCATTGCCACAAGTGTCTCCTAACAGCCTCTCCACAGGGATGCTGACGGCGCTTCAGCAGTGATCTCTCAGCACTGAGTCAGGGAAAGGAGCTCTCGGGGCTGAACCACAGCATGTGCCTGACAACCAGCTCACCCAGGTGTGGATCCCACCAGGCTTTGGTCACTTCAACTGAACCATTCAGGTGAACACAATGGCCATGGTTTTTTTAAATGAACCCTGCTTCTTCTTGCCTTCGGTCTACTGCATTTCCAGCTGTCTCTGTGTGTCTGATAAGTGCTGGGACTGTCACGGGTGGGTGACCCCAGACTTATGGCTCTCATCCCCTGGGAGCACTAGTCGCTGTCTGGAGGACCAGGTGGCCTGGGCTCCTGCTCTGCTCCCTGGGATGCCTCTGTTGTCTTGTGTGGGCATCACCAGCCCGCAGGCACATGCAGAGCAGCGTGTCCTCGCCCTTTCTGCAGCGATGCTCTATCACTCCATAGGTATCTGTTGCTGTGTGTTTACTCAGGTGCTGACTTTGCAGCCCAAGCCAAGACTCCATAAACGTATTTCTTTTTTTATACAGCGGCTGTGCAGAGGCAGCTGCAAGGCCCTGCCAGTGGAGAGCGTTTCTTGTTTTGCAGGAATGCAAAAGCCAGATGATTTCTCAATGTGCCCAGCTAAGATAATGCCGAATAATTTGTTTGCATTTTAATTTCCCAGCCCTGTTGAGTAAAGCTGATCCACCAGTGTTCGGACGGCGTGTGCCTGCAAACATGCTTGTCGGAGGCCAGCGCCAGCAGCAGTTGGGCTCACCCCAACTGCTACTGTCTGCCAGGAGCGATGGGATCAAAGGGACATCAAAGGCTGTCCCACCGTCTGGAAGGCACAGAGGCACGCTTGGCTTCTCTGTGTGCCTGGATATGAGCAGCGGCTGCCTCCTGCCTCCTCCCCGGTGAGGTTTTCTTCTGCTGGAAAGTGCTCGACTCCGTCTGGTTGTTTTTCCCTGCTGGCAGAGCCCAGTCATCGCTGTTCTTCAAGGAGAAGGTTTGTTTGCCCCCAAATGGTGCCTCTATCCCTGGGTGGTGAAGCCTGTGTCCCTCTCAATACTGCTGTAATATTCTTGTTGTGAATTAAGGGTTTCTTCAGCGGAGGAATTTATTTGCCATTCATATATCCCTGTTCAGTAAAAAAACAAAACAAAACAACAACAACAACCAACAAAAAAAACCAAACCTCTTCTTCATTTAACTCTTTGCTTGCACTCCCTTACGTACTTTACCCTCTACCTGGTGAGAACAGCTAATTCTTACCAGTTTGAGCCAATATCATCTACTGGTGGTGAGTGCCAAGCTTGCACCTTCCCACTTTTTTTCTGCCCTACCTGTCTGTCTTGAAACTCTTTCCTTACTCTGGAATTCCTTGGGAATAATTGTTTGCAACAGTTTTCTACAGAGCTCGTTTCCTCAGAGAGCTGATTAAAGGTGAATAGGAGAGAAGCTCATTTCATCCATGTTTTTATCTCCTCCCAAGGCATCGCAATTTGCCAGGAGAACGAGAAAATCCTGGATTCTGTGGGGTCGAGGAAACTTCTCTAATCTCCCTCGTTAAACAGAAGCGGCAGCTCCCATTGTGTTGATAAAGGTGTTGTGCCAGGGGTGAATTTGGCCCGTTTTGTGCCAAGCACATGAGAAGTGATGGGCAAAGCTCTGGCTGGCACTCTGTCAGGCAAAGACACCTGGCAAAGGGAGAGCTGGGCAGAGGCAGCCCTTGTACTCACATCCTATCTCTTAAAAAGAAATCCTTTCTGCCTTTCATCTTCTCACTGGTTTACAGCCAGGCTCCTCTCATGTACCTCCGAGCTCCAGGGGGGCTTGGCTGGGGACATTCCCATAGCGGGTCCTCCATAGAGGACACCAGCTCCAGTGTCCAAGGGGACGGGCTGGGGGTCTTGTCACACACCCACACTCATCCCATCCAGGAGAGTGGAGGCTGCCAAATGCCGCAGGCGGGTGAGACATCTCCTGTGATGCACAAGGACAAGCCCCTGTGTTTTCCTTGCTAACCTCCATCTTTGTCTCGTGTATTTTCTAAGCAAAATCTCTATGGAAACAGGTACTGTTTGTTATAAAGCCTCTGTTTTTCACTTTGCTGCTCTCGAGGAAGGGGAGGGGGGGGCGGGGCGGGGCAGAGATCTATAAAGGGCAAATGATGTTTAGGCAGGGGGAGATATTTCAGCTGCCTTGGTGCTTGGCACAGACTGGAGCAACATTAACATCCCTCAGTCCTGCCTTTGCACTGATGGGAGACAGTCTGAGATCAACCAGACCCCTTTTTTGCATGCTCTGTTTTGGTGAGGACTCAATGTCTGGCTTACACAGCCCTTCTTCCCATCCCAGCTGGATGAAGGGGAGCATTGGCATTTTGAATGGGATGAGGGAAAGTAATCCTTGCCCAGAGCTAATAACACAGCTTTCATGTTTCCCCAGTGGGCTACCAGCCCTACAGTATCCTGGCTCTCTTGAAGGTCACCCAGTGCTCATCCTGTCTCAGTGTCCTGACAGCACCCACTGTGACATTACCAGGGAGCCCACGTGAGCCACCTCCATGCTAACGGGGGGAGTGGGTGCGATGGAGTGTGACGCAAAGGGCCTGGAAACCACCCTGAGAGAGAAGGATGCTCGAGCCCCCACCTTCGTGGGATGCAGGAGCTCCGGCATCTCGCAGAGCTTCCTGCCCGCAGCCCATTCCCAGGCTCTGTGAGTGAGCTTTCCAACTTGTTTGTTTATTTTGGGGACCGAGGGGGGTGTTTTAAGGGAGGAGTTCAGTGCCAGATTGGCATCCTCTGCATCAGATGGAGGAGCACACCAAGGCATGCTCAGAGCTGCAGGAGGGATATGTTTGTCACCTCCTTCTGCTGTTATTTGCCCTTGATATCCAGCAACCCTGAGCCTTTCCAGGGGCTACTACACTCAAAGCAACCTGCAGTAGACTAATACTCAGACCCTGGGGGTTTTTAGGACATTCTAAGCTGTTTCTGTTTTCCACCCAGAGTGAACTGGGCACTGAATCAGACGTAAATGGCCTTTGACACAAAGATGAATCCATGGTGGCACCTGATCCTATGGGTCTTCCACCCTGACCAGGAGCTGGTGTCCTCTCCCCACTGAGAGCTGGTCCTGCTGCCCATCACATCGGCCAGAGGCTCCTTGGCCCACAGAGGATGGAAGGATGTGCTGTAAGAATCTTCTATCCCTCTCCCAGCTTTTCTTCAAGGAATTGTGTTCAGACCTGCCATGCGTAGCCATCCTGCAGCCATGGCTTGCTCCAGGTCAAATCCACCTCACTTGTTCCCCTGCCCTCCAGCTCCAGGTTGCTCCAAGGGCAGCAGGTATGTAAAACCCTCCCTTCCCGCTGCTGTTTCTGATATAATTATATTTGCTTTAAGAAAAGGGATTGTTCAGACTAGAACGCTCTACGGTGCTTCCTTCCAAAAGGAGTCAATAATATATAGTCTGTGTGGTTCTGCTAGAATTACAATATGTGATTACTGGGGTTGAAACACTGGTTAATTACCCAGTCATTTGTTGTAATGCTCCCAATTAGCTTGTGAAAGCGTGGCAAATGCATTACTTCACACCTGTTTTTAATGGCTTGTACAAGGTTATTCATAGATAGTAGAAGATAAACAGTGTTGCATGTGATATTAGGGTGATATAGCACTTTCCTGCTTCCTTGGGTGTCCTTTCTTAGCCAGGGGAAAGACAGGAACTCATGTATGAGATGAGATAAGCACCCTGATGTGATTCATTTCACATCCAAGCTGATCACATCACCTGGAAAGTGTTTCAGTCAAGCATGGGAACCTGTCAAACCCCATGGCAATGCCAGCAAGTTGGCTGGGGAAACTGGTTGAAAGGAGGTCCTGTAACATCACCCACCTTTCTGAGCCTTGTTGAGCTTTGTTATCTCTGGCTCTTGGTGTCAGAGAGTAAAGGAAGGGGTTTTGTGCCCAGGGAGCAGGGGCCAGCTGTCACCCAGCCCCAATTCTCCTCACTGCTGCTGTGCACTGCCTGATTTCGTGCCCATGAGAACAAGCTCATCAAAGCAATGTTTGCCCATACGAGTGCCTGTTTGCCCACACAACACATTTGTACATCTGGCTTGGCAGATTGGTGCACATGCAAAAATGGGCAAGAAAACACTGAGGCCTGGATGGCAAATTTGATCTGGTTTTTTTCTTTCTTTTCTTGTGAAGGTGCTGCTCACAGTTACCTGGTTACAGATGCATTGAAATGTGTCCTTTGGGTGAGCTTTGGCTCCCAGATATTGCACTCCAACAGTCTAAATTTTGTCTCCATGTTTGATTGCAGTAGGTCACCTAAAACATTTGGTAGCTCTTCACCCAGAACGCTTTCTCATGACCCTTTCTCAAACTTTGTCTTTAAAGACATGTCCATCCTGCAAGGCCTTTAGTCCTTTCCCTACACTACCCCAAAGCAAGCTGCTCTGTCAGCACAAGACATAGAGTCTGAGCAAGGTTACTAATTCAGGTCGTAGACCCAAGTCTAGCATGTTCATGTGTTGATGACCTGAGGGACAGTGATTTAAAGCAAACTGCCCTGCCCAAGGCAGGCTCAGCCTGCACAAAACAGAAGTCAGCAGGGAGCTTTAAGTTGCCAGTAACTTGGTTGTGTGTCTGGACCTACAGGTTGCCCAGAGAGGTGGTGGATGCCCCATCCCTGGAGACATCCCAGACCAGGCTGGACGGGGCTCTGAGCAACCTGATCTGGGCGAAGATGTCCCTGCTCATGGCAGGAGTGGCACTGGATGAGCTTTGAAGGTTCCTTCCAAACCAAGCTGTTCCATGACACAATAACATATATAAGAAGGACAGACAACAAGGAACCAGAGCATCTTCTCCAGCCTCACTGAGTGCCAATGGTGACCATTCTTGTGGTGTCCATTGACAGAGACCTGACAGGACCAGTACTGGCCGAAGGGTAAGTGTTTCTGGATATGGCTTTCTTGACTTACTCGGTTTTCCATTTCACCCTCTTTTAACTAGAGATCTGTGGGCAACTGTCTGCAATGGCTGAGACAACACATGGATATCTAGGTGCAGCTCCTCATCCAATTTCCCTGCTCAGCAAAGACACGCTTGAGAGATTATGGTTTTAACCACAATGGCCATGAAAGTCTCCATTATTTATCTCCAAGCTGCTTAGTGATAAAGTGGGTGGGGAAGGAAGCCACATTTCCTGCTCAAAGAATGTGTGGGATTACCTTTTCAAATGTTAATTTCTCATGTTTTTCAAAAAGCTACCCAAAGGCACTAGTCCGGGCAAACAGCTAAGAAGCCTGTGCATATTCAAACCAACGAGGTTTTTAAAAGTCTGCAAAGATATTTGGGGCAAGGAGGGGGGGTGGGGTGGGGAATAAGAAGGAGCTCCACGAAAAAAAAATCCACCACTATTTTAACTTTGAAGTGGGGGAAATTAGATGTGCACATTTCCCTCTTCTCTGATGTTCTGCCCTCCAGGGAAATAGGTGATGAATGCAAAAGCCCAGAGGGAGCAGGATCAGCCAAGGGGTTCCCCTCCAGCGATGCTAATGAATGTTCTTCCCACAACTTCTGCACCCCACCGGCACCCCAGCAACCTGGCAAACAGTAAACCCCCCAGGCCGGGCAGATGGGGGCTGGATTTGGACAAGTGCCTGAGAGATACAAAAAGCCACACTTCTGGTTTACATCCAAGGCAAGCTGGTTCCCCAACATTAAGTCGTCCCGCTGTAAAATTCATCAGCTTCCAGGACTTTATTATTGATAAAATACCCTTTCTACAAAAGCCGCCCAGGCAATATGAGGCTAATTGGCTGTTGTTAATACACATCCTAGGGTTTTCTGTTGTAGCTTTTTGCTTTAAAAACAAACAAAAAAAGGGAAAAGTCATATGTGATTTTTAATGCAGATTTGAAAGAAAAGAAAAAAAAAAATCTCTTGGGTCTGTACCCACCACAAGTTTTAAAGTGCAGAATTTGCGTCTGTTGTTGAATAAGACATGCATGCTGACTGCCAAATTTCAGCTTGAAAGCAGCCAGAAGCTATCTGGGAAAAAAAAAAAAAGTGGTTTGCAAATACCTTTTGTCATTGTAAAAATAATTTTTATATATACATAAAGGAAGAACAAATTTACCAGTTATTAACCCTTCAAAAATATGGGATTTTGTATAACTCAGAGCCCAGAAGTGACTTCTAAGCTGAACAAACTCTTAAAACATGAATTCATATTTTGCATCTTACTCCTCATAGCCAAGCAGTTTTATAACCATTATCTCTCCATCCCAAGTGCTCAAGCAAGAACAGAAAGTGCCTCAAGCCTGGCAGTAAATGTGGTGAGGGGATATGGATTGTGCTGTCTCTGAGTACAAATTCCCTCATTTGTAAGGGTTTGGTTAACTCTCATTTTGGCCAGCCCTGGAACAATAATGTTCTTTCTCGGTCTGTAAGTTGGCACCATTGAAAGCGGACACGCAATTGCCAAAAGAAGCATCTGATGGTCTTTGCATCCCTCCTGCTTTTCCCTTGGCCAAGCAGTCCTGGGAAGAGATGGGGATGTTCTCTGCTTGTTCCTCCACTGTAATGAAACACAAGAAGAGGCTTGTCTGCTGAAGAATAAGAAATCTGCACTAAATGAAGAGAGGATGGAGTTATCTCAGCTGGACCGTGACCCCACGCTGTGCAATGGGTGTGCTTACAGGCAGGTGAGCATCCCTTTGCACCTCACTGAGTCTGCGTCAGGCAACATGGTTCAGGAACCGTTGTAACTGATGGAGTGTGCCCATCTGTGACAACTTCTGATTTTTTGTCAATAAAGGTAAGGGGTTTGGTGTTCAGCAGGTGCACCCCCAGGGCTGCACAGCTGATGCTAATATGCTTCCTTTCGCCCTCCTGACTTAATCTGCGTTTGCAACCCACACTTTGCAACCCACACCCTGCTATCGAGCCACGGAGTGCACCAAAAAAAAAGTCGTCATGATGCACAAAGCAAAGAAAATCGTGGGGAAAAGCTCTTCAAAACATGCTTTTTTTTTTTTTTTTTTTTTTTTTTACTGGACCAAACATTCGCAATATTTGTTGCCTGGTTTGTATAGCTACTGCAGCTAATATCCCCAAATAAATACTTCCATGACTAATCCCTTGGGAAGAAAAACACAAAGGAAGAGGCTGTCACATGAAACAAGATGATTTTGATGTTTGTTTTGTATTTATAAACACAAATTCTGCTTCTCGGGCTGTGTAATAGGCTTCATCTAAAACCTTGTTGGTCTCTCACTAGGTAAATATGTGTTTGCTTTCTGTCCTCATTCCATCTCTCTGTCCTGCCCCAAAAGCCAACCAGTAAGTCCTTATCCTCCTCTCAGGGCTCAGGCAAACATCTGCATGTATTGCTGAGGATCCAGAGGTACAAAATCTTTAATTCTATAAATAATTGTGATTTCATTCAATGTGATTAAACTACAGAAAATTTCCACTTAGGATTTTTTTGCATAACAACAACAATAAAAACCCCACAAAGAAAAAAACAAAACCTGTTGGCGTCATCAGAACCTAAAAATATCAGGAAGATGACTGCTGGTGCCAGAATGGTACCAAACAAAATCTATTATTGAATTAGGTTCTTTCCCATTGTTGTTCTTAGGAATATATTTCCCTTTTCCCCTCAGGGTTTGTTTGGAGCCAAGGTATTCTGCCTGCCAGTGCCATTCCAGCACTCAAATTAACAAGAAGTGATGTCTCTTACAGTAAAAAACCAATATCTGTTAAAATATTGATGAAGGCAAATAAGCTAAGGAGTTTGCGGTGTCTGGTTTCTAGCTGGTGGTCGGGGGGTGACTTTGAAGGGAGCGGAGACCTGCACAGCCTCACTCGCTGTCACAGCCAGGGTGTCTCCTGTTCCCAAGGGTAGACCTGATGTCCCAGGAGGAGGCAGCAGGAAAAGCCCAACTCCAGGTACTGCTGTAGCTCCTGGTGTGTCTGGAGCACCCAGGGCTCTTTCCTCCTTGCTTTCCTTCTGCTGCCAGACCAGCAGTGTCTGTTTTCTCCCCGGTGTAGGTTTAGAGGCCCTGCTTGCTGGGGTTTGCTGTCCATTTGTTTAAATGGTTTCATCTTTTATTTATTTTCCCCATCTTTCATTCTAATTAAGCCCCTATCAATCTTCTTGCATTGCAGCTGAACATCTCAGCGACCATCGGACTTTCTGCTATGATGGAGAAGGGACTTGATCCAACAACAGGTCAGCTTTTATAGCTTAATCTACACTTCTTCCCTGCCCTAGTACCTTAGCGTTATTTTAAAGGTCTCCTGAAATCATCCGTCACTGTTTCTCGGAGTATGTCTTGCTCACTGGCAACACCATCACCGTGACCAGCAGAAATGAGCTGATTGCTGACACTGCAGTGGGGCTCCCTTGAAATGCAGCCTGCGTTTTCATCAGCTTAGTGGCATGCACTTGATCTGCGGTACCACCCTGAATCTGTCTAACCATGTCATCTTCGTCTGTAAGGATTCCCTGACCGTTATGTTAATATTGCTGGCATCTTCCTCCTGTCTGCCCTGGCTCCTGATTTTGTTATCGTGTAAGATTTCAGGCTTTACGTCAGACTGGAGCTCACCCTTTGCATCTCCGCTGTCACAAGTGAACTCGGTCCTGCAGACACGGTGGTGCCAAACAGCCCATAAGGGCTGGAAAAACAAAAAGATCGTATGCGGCACCCTCTTTTGAGCTTTCCTGCACTGATGGGAGGCGCGTGAGATGACAAGAAATTGGTGCAGCCCAGCATTGCAGCCAGGGTGATCCTCCCATTAGCGTTAACACCATGACCTGCTTTACCCTGGGGGTTTTTCCAGCCACCAGCCAGCAAGCACGTTGAACATGATGCCTTCAGTTCCACCATCCAGATGGGTGCCAAATGACACAATCCGGGCTGGAAGGAGCCATGTGTTTTCTTTTGCATGCAGCTACTGCTCTGCTTCCAAACACATCTCTCCTTTTCCCCTTCTTTTACAGTAACTTTGCACACACAAATGTCAAACAGCAGCTGTTTGGCCAGCATTTTGAAAAGCAACTAGTGATTTTAGGCTGCTTTAATTTTGAAGCTAGGGTTTCCACTCCACACAGTAAAAAGGCTTCCTTTTCTTCTCCAGAAGCTGTAGATATTTTTACCTATTTCCTTTGTAAATGTGAACCGTGGAAGCAGTCAGACCTTATCAGGCATGAGTGTCTTTGAGGTTTCCCCTTGTAGAAGGAAAATGTCACAGTGCCTGTCAGAGGCAAGTTACTCAAGGCTTCCCTTGCTTCAATTAAGTGTGAACAAACCTGTAATGTGTCAGAGCCCGCACTAGGTAAATGGCGTGCTGGTTAATTTTGGAGGTGACTTCAATGCTGAGTTGGAAAACTTGAGCAGGAAGCTGTGCTGAGAAGGGTTTCTTGAAAAGACTTTGTCTCCTGGCTGAGCCATCTCCGTTCTCAGAACCTTTTTCTGGTGGTTCAGCCCTTCTCGCCTCTGCCTGGAGCCTGAATTGAGAAGCACAGTATTTGGGAAAAAGGACTCAAGCCACAGGTCAAATCAAGGCTCTGAAACATCGAAAGCAAGCTTGAAAAATGCAGCTGAAGTAATTGGATTTTAGAGCATGGATGTCATCTGCTGTAGCTGTGGGCCCAGAACAGACCTCTAAGCTTGCAGTGCATGGCTGCTGCTTTTCCAGCAAATGGTTAAGAGCAGAAAGGAGTAAAATTAAACAGGTGTCCCCTCAGGATAGAGCCAGGAGCACCTGGTGAAAGATGTGCTGTTCACTGGGGGAAAAGCTATGGGATGCTATTTTTTTTTTCTGTCCTTATTTAATGATATAAGAGAGAAAAATAGTTTCTTTACCTGTGCTGGAAAGCATTAGAACAGAAGTATTAACTGCAAAGATGGAATCACCGCACCACATTAGCTGTGGACATCCACGCTGATGTGCTCCTCCAAAGGTGTGGGAAAAGGGGCAAACCTGTGTCCTTCCCAAGCTCAGGATAAAGGCAAATATCCCACCGCAGAGCACCTTCAAAGGGTTTTGTTGACATGCCAAAGCACAAAGGAAAGCTTGGCAATGTCATTCACCTTTTGACTAGGATCAGCACCAGGACAAAGTGAGATCAGCTCCGTATTTGACACCTTCCCACAGATGAAGGGAGGAGGGCAGTGACTGCACAGCGTGTGGATATGGCCTATAAATGAGGGGTTTGGGTGGGTATTTGGGTCACTTTGGGGAAGTTTTAAGTAGGTTTTGGGGTCACATTGAGGGGTTTTTGAGGGCACTTGGAGGTGTGAGGGGGTTGATGGGTTTGGGGGTCACTTTTGTGGGTTTTGGGGTCACTTTGGAGGATTTTTGGGTGCACTTTGGGGTGGTTTCAGGGCATTCTGTAGAGTAGATTCCAGAGGCTGATGTCTGAAAAATTTGTGTGTGATGCCTGTTAAAATTCTCTTTCTGGAGCAGATTTTCATGTAGGTGACCGTGCCCTTGTATTAGAGAGATGATCTGACAGACCTCTGCAATTCACTTCAGCCCTATTTTTCATTATTTTTGTAGTACTGCTGCTGCTGATCAGGAAGAAAAAATGGGAAAGTCTGTCTTCTCTTGTAAAGCTCGAAGTAAGTGCATAACATGGTTTAATTGCAATTACTGACTTCCCTAGACAAGCTGCATGTAACTGGATCAACAGATAATCAGTTAAGAGAGAAAAATGACTTCCAATATCCAGTGTTTACAGATTAGAGCACTGAGGATGGAGTAGCGAGACACCGAATCTCCATGGGGAAAGAAGACCATGTAGATTTGTTGCTGCCACAATAACTGGAGCAAAAATGAAATTTGGTTGTTCAACACTAGAGCAGAAAAATGAGGGGATGAGGAGCTGGTTTTAATAGCACCATCCGTGGGGTTTTGGTTCTTTGTTGAGTTTCTTGAGCAGTTCCCTGCTCTCCTGGACTTCAGTTGAAGGTGTAGGCTCAGTGTTCTCCCTAAAGTTGTAGAAGGAATGAAGTAATTTAATAATATAATTGAAAACACAGCAAATCCATTGAGCTGAATACTTTCTCCTTGAGTTCAGCTGGAAACCCATAACATTTAAGGGACAGGCTAGAGGAAAAGAGGACTATTTAAGGAGCATCTGGAGAGATAGGCTTCAGATGCCCTTTTCCCTATTTATGCTTATTAGAGATAAAATTGAAGTGCAGCATGATTAAACTATGCATATAAAGAAGAGCTTCCACAAACAAGAAAACATAAGCAATGTGGGAAGGAACAGAACTGCAAAGAGAACGAGAGAAGCGAAACTGAACAGGATGCCAAACTGCAAAAGACATTTCAACAGCACCTAATTAAAACTGTTCACATTTGCAACAGACAGAAGGTAAAGACATTCACTAGGAAACAGAAGAAAGGGGGGAGGGGGAAGCATTAAAAGAAATGATTTAGTCAATCATAAGAGATTCTGGAAAAATAACAAGCTTGAGCAAAGGCTGGTTGCAGAACATGAAATGCAATTTAGAGTTGGGGGGGGTATTTCCATTTGTCTTACAGCAGAACTGAGAGACTCCAGGTGGTAATAATGAAAAATGTAATGTGCAGCAGCCCCTGCCCCCAGTGCCTGCAGCCCATGGGGAGCTGGCACTATCGACGGTTTGTCTTTATCTCCATGCAGTGATTCGAATAAGATCACATAGCAACCAGTCCAGGACTGAGAAATCAGCCCAGTCCTCCCAGGTCCCACTCCAACAACTTAATCACAAGATTATCTCCCAGCTTCCTTTGTTAATTAATGAATCCTCATCTTTTGGCTTCAGAAACCATAGATAAAGCAGTAACGGTGAGGCTGAAAATCCAGCATGATGCCTTTGTTAGTGGGATGAACTAATAACACTATTTTTCCTGCGGCACCTTTCAAAACCTGACACATTCACCGCTGGGTTCATATGGTTTCAGATGCATAGCAGAGCGGCACCAGCTTAGAAGTAGAATAACCATGACAAATGAGTCCTTAAACATCTTTCAAAGAGACCAAAGCGGGTCTTCACTCTGGTGACAAAAACACAGAAGATGAAAAAACAAGATGAAGAAACTGCACTGTATTTTGTTTGTCTCTGTCTAAGCAAAATCATTTTAATAATTGGTGAACATGGAATGAAAAATAGTGAATCGCATTTGAAAGGGAAAAGACTGTTGAGTAGTATGTCTGAGGATGAAAAGGGGAAGGTAGTTTTGTTTCTTGTGGCAGAGTCTTGGCTTTCAGAAAGAGATACTGGCTAGGAGAAAGCTGAGCTTTTGTGCTGGAGAAAGGCTGATTTATATGTACATGAGAATCTCACCATTCAGAGATAAGACACCTAAGTGCTTCATTAATGATGAATGATGAAGTGGCAGTCAGAGCTGTAGGAAGGAGCTCTTCATTAAGTAAATCAAGAGTTGTCAGGGGCCTTAGGTAACTCACCAGTCTAGATGTCGCCTGAGATCCAGCCATCCTCTCCTCGTCCAACCATGATGTGTTGCCATAAATCACTTGTCCAGTCCATGAAGAATTACCATGGGACCAAAGGTGCATGTTAAACAATCCCATGCTGGCGGGGGCAGAGGGGTGATTATTTTTCCTTTCTGCCTGGAGAAGTCTCAAATAATTAGCCCTGTGTTAGTGGATGGCAGCCAGCAGGGATGTCTCATCCCTCCTAATCTCCCCCAAGCAGGGGCACCCAAGGGGCTGGAAATCCCGCTCAGCCCAATCCAAGTTATTCTCTTGGCTTCGGTGTGTTTGTGATTTGGCCATGCGGACCAAACCCAGCCAGCAGTGTTGTTCCCAGCCCTGGCACTGAGAAATGAGCAGTGCCACAGAGAGATAAGTGTCCCACGCACGTGGCTGTAGTCATTGTCCCCTCAATAATGTTGTGGGGTTTTTTTCAGGGTCAATAGGAGGGGGAAGAGCAGAATCCCCCCTGGACCGCCTCCATCTCAGGGAAGCAACTGATGAGCCTGCCAGCCTCTGAACAAATATTTCTGATGCAGAGAATTCACTTGTCAACTTGGAGGAGCCCCGAGAGGAAATTTCCAAAGCAGATCTGTCGGAGATAATGACACCACACAAGAAAGCCCTCCTTAGGAGGAATGTCTTCAGAAAATGTCGTGTGTTTGAAAATACGATGCTTCTGTGTGTTCCTGTTGATGAGTTAAAATTCAGGCAACTGTGGCTGAATTTTTAATCTGTGAACTGTGACAGATGAAGCACAAGGAGGCAGTGATTCATTTTTTCACCTTCCTTGATGCTTCCTTGTTCAAACTGATATTTCTTACCGGATCAGAAACCTCTTTTTAGGCCCGAGATAACTCTGTGTGTTCTGCCTTGTCCAGATTGCAAACCAGGGAATTTTTGTGCATCTGGATGTTTGTGTAATTGCCTAACACAGTGAAGCCCCATCTCAGCTGAAATCTCTTAGCTCCACTGTTAGATAAAAAGCAATTAACAGTAACAATAACTAGAAACACATTTAGTGTGAGGACAGGCAGCAAATGGTGAATAGATACATCAACAAATCTGGTTTTGCCTTGTACTTTGCTGTTTGCAGTCAGTGGGTCATTAATTTTTATATGGGTATCATGTACTTATAAGCAGTTTGGGAATCTTGAAATTATTACCAGTGACAGTGGCTTTGATTACATTGGCTGCTCTGTGTCATCTGTGATCCTTCAGTTTAAGAGTCACCCAAAAAGATACAGCAGCCAGAATTGCACCCCAGGGCAGTCCCGGGTACCCCAAGGAACGCAGGCTGCGCCCTGATTACTCCTCACACTCGTTGAGTCTCTCAAATAATGTTTCCTCAAATTGGGACTGGGTTTAGAAAGCCATTTCCCGTCTGAAAGCTCATCGGCATGCGCGCTTCGCAGGTGTTGTTCAGCTAGCTCCTCTAAGCAACGGTATTTTATCCTGTCAAATATGAAATTGGCTCAGGTCGCAAATTTTGTGCTGAGCTAGCCCATCTTTGTGGTTTTCGCTAATTAAATCTAGGACAGGTAACCAATAGATTCTTCAGCTGAACAAGAGTAATTATTTTAACCTCTCTTTTCCAGATGTTTTCTGATCGTTTTACATTTTCTGATTCGTTAGCTTGAGTTTCAGTTCTCTGGGTAAAGAAAATATTGGGCAACTTATATTTTACTTGGCAAATTGATTGTTTTAGATAAAACAAGGTTTAATTTCGGTGCGAAGTCACAGAGGTGCTTGTAGCGTATCTATGTGCAAAATGTGAATAATGTTAGCTGGATTGTTTTTCAAGCTGAATAACCGCAGTGTTTCAAAAAAGCAAATACAGAGGTGTCAACAACGTGATTGCCTGTTACCACACTCTGCACTGGAGCACTGCTTTTGTTATTCAGTTATTTTCGTTTGGCATTAGCCTGTGTCTGCAGATAACCTATCAGCAATTACCTGTTTAGTTTTATTACATTCTGTTCCCTTCTGTACTCATTCAGGACTTCATTTGCTCCCATCTTGAAGATAGTTTTAAATGTTAAGCTTGTTTTTCCTACCAAACGGAGAATAGGCGCCTCTGTTTCAGGCAAGCGTTTTGTGATGTCTCCCTGGTGTAAGAAGATGATTCTGTGCTTGTTGTACCTCAGGTTGGGAAGGCTGCTAAATGCAAATCAAACCAGACCTTTTGTGCCTCATTTAGAGGGGTTTTGCTGGGATATTTGTGTGTTTAATACAAGCTGGGTGTCCTTGCGGAGCAGTCAATAGCGGCAGGCAGTGCAAAGGGATTTCGCTGGAGCAGTTCAGCCTGGAAACCCATGATGCTGGTACCAACCTTGCCAGTGCTTCCAGGGCCACCTCATATGTGTGGGACGCAGAATCACAGAGTAGTTCGTGTTGGAAGAGTTGGACCTTCAAAGCTCCCCCAGTGCCACCCCTGCCATGAGCAGGGACATCTTCACCAGCTCAGGTTGCTCAGAGCCCCGTCCAGCCTGGCCTGGGGTGTCTCCAGGGATGGGGCATCCACCACCTCTCTGGGCAACCTGGGACAGTGTTTCACCACCTTCAGTGTAAAAAATTTCTTCCTCCTCTCTAACCTGAATCTCCCTTGAATGATGTGACCTTTGTGAACATTGTCCCCAGCACAGTCCTGCAAGTGGGTGTGCAGATCCCAGCAAAGATGTGAGAGAGATCCGTGCTGGTGGCAAGGGGCTGTCTCTGCTGGTGAAGCTGTAGTCCAATAATTCATCTAATTAGAGTTTACACATGCAGGAGGGAAAGAAAAGCAGGTGTTTCTATATTTTTCCTTCTTTTTCCCCCCTTTCTTATAAAGGGTAAGTGTCTCCTGTGTAAGTTTCCTGACAGCTGAATTGCAAGCAGACTGCCTATCTTATCTCCATTTGCCCCCTTCTGTGCAAACCCTCCAGTCACTTCCCTGCAAATTTAATGTTTTTTCAACTACTGACGTGTTCATCTTCCCCACTCTGCAATTATGTACTGATGTGATGATGTTTTAAGAAAAATGTTTTGTTTTAAAAGCTGCAACATCCAATTTTTTTAAAAAAGTCAGTTCCCTCCCCAAATTCTCTCTTATGCTAATTATAGAAATCTCAGCTCTCCAGCAGATGCGTCAGTCAACAGAGGGTTTGGCTCTTCTTAGAGGCTGAAGCTTTGGAAAAATATACTGAGGATGGTGCATACAACTGGGAGATGTGGCAGGTACATGCTGGAGGTGAACACTGAGAGTTCGGAAACGCAAACAGTTTTCAAGGTCTTCGATTTTAAATCATCTAACAGTAAGCTGTCAAGACGTGATGTTTTCATAGAGTTGGCACCAGATGTTATTTTTCTTTTTCCAGCTAAATTGAGAGAAGCATAAGGAATATTCTGGGTTTGCTCTGAAACCATTACAGGACAAGTTCCTGGACTGTACATCAGGGTTGCTCCTGCAATACAAGTGCAGATCTTCTGTCAAAGTTTCAGCCTGATGATGTTTCTGGCTGTTAGGATGAAAACCCAGACTCTGTACCCATCACAAGAGAGGGTTAGAATACGGTTGCAAATTCATTCCAGTGCTGATTTTTATTAGGGAATCTTATTAACATAATGCATTCTCTTCCTGAACAAGAAAGCTAGAGGCATTTCTTTTTCTTCTAATGCATTTTAGAGGCGATCTGACATTTTCTAATGGCTCTCAGGTATGTATAATTCAGCCTGTTCCATGTCTGCATTTTCCAAAATAAGAATGAAAAATTGAGTTCCTGCTTTTTTTGGACAATCATTACTCTCTGTTTTTTCCAGGTTGACCTATAAATGTCCATATGCTGCAGGATATTTGCAGTAGGTGTAGGTTCCTTTGGAGACGGTCTTGTGTGGGAGACAATATGACAGCTCATCTGCATAGCACAGGCATCATACCCCTGACTTGATTTAGCAGAGAGTCCTAGATCTGGAGGCTTCTCCTGTATAGCCTATATATTTAGGGGATTGCTCATATATGCTGTGTGCTCACGCTCTCCCGTGCAGTCATTTCTCCGTTAATCAGTGGGCAGCTTGGCTGGTTTGAGAATAAATCTGTGTGCAACAGGCACGGCAGACCCCAGCTCTGCTGTTGGATCTCCACGCTGCATCCAGACAACCCACCTTGTTAAAAAATGTGTATTAATGCACAGCTGTGGAGATTTTTACATGAAAAACTTTGCGCTGATCAAGTGTGACAGCAGCGATGAAGGCTGTAGTGGTAAACCAGTGGAAATTACGTCCCCAGCCTTCCAAAATGCCGTGACTTTCGATTAGGATCAAGTTGTCCCTGGAATTGTTGAACCTGTGTAAGACTCTTATGAAGAGCAGGGGGGGAATCTTGGGAAGCTGGGATGCAGGTTGTCAGCATGAAGTTGGGATGAGGCACAGGAAGAGGAGCTGTGTCAAACTGCACCTCAGCATCCCTAACCGTGTTACAGTGATCAGTGTTCAGCTGGCAATTAAGGATTTTGTGAGCATTTAAGCACTTATTTTGAAGACCTCCAGCAGACAAACACCCTTCCAACCTGACGGGTGGGTTTTGGAGGAGGATGGAGCAGGTGGGCTTGAACACATAATGGAGATAGGACACTTCTATTCGTTTTGGGGACCTTAGTGCTCTGACGAGGCATTTCGCAGTATATAAGTCACGCTGGGGCTGGTCCCTGGCTGTGTCAGTGACACCGGGTGTGTGTGGCGGCGGGGCAGCCCCAGAGCATCGGTCACACTGGGACAGTGACAAGGCTGGTCCCTGACTATGTCAATCACACTGAGGGTGTGACAGGGGCTGGTCTCTGGTTTGGGTGTCACTGGGGGTGTGACAGGGGCTGGTCTCTGGTTTGGGTGTCACTGGGGTGTGACAGGGGCTGGTCTCTGGTTTGGGTGTCACTGAGGTGTGACAGGGGCTGGTCTCTGGTCTGTGTGTCACTGGGGTGTGACAGGGGCTGGCCTTGCTCTGTGTGTCACTGGGGGTGTAACGGGACTGCCATTGCTCTCTGTGTCACTGCGGTGTGACTAGGTCCACCCTCCCGCTCTGCCAGTCGCCGAGGCTTTGAGCACCAACAAACCGCCCCAGCTGATGACGCAGGCGCTGCCCTACCGCCGAGCTGCGGCCGCCGATTGGCGGCAGGAGCTGTCCGTCAGGAAGGGGCGGGGCTATCGTGCGTCATCAGCCGGGGCAGTGTGTGTCCCCCCTCCCCGCGGCGGTCCCGGCGCAGCATGGCGGCAGCCGGCGGGGCTGGGCCCTGAGCGCCGCTGCCCTCGCCCGGCGCGGGGGGAACGCGGCGGCCGCCACTGCTCCGCTTGCGGGGCCGGGACCGCCGCGGGGGGCAGCCCACGGCCCGGCCCCGCCGTTCACGGTGAGGGGGTGCGGGCGGCGGGGAGGGCTGGGCCGCGGACGGTGTGAGCTCCCTCATGGCCATCGCCCTTCTGCCCTGGGAGGAGAGAGGGGCGAAGGGGCTGGGGAGCTCCCCTCAGGGGGCTCTGTGGTGTCTCGGGTGTCGTGCCGTGTTTCAGTCAGAACCGCTCACTCGGTTTCCTTTTTAATCAAAAACTTGTTTTCCTGGGGCACCTCTAAAAACATCCCACTGACACCTAATGAGGTACTCCAGTAAATATCCTTTATGCTGAATGGTTATTTACACCGATTATCAACCGCTTTTCTGACTCAACCGAGAGTTACAATAAAAACAAGTAAGTACAGACCAAGGGTTATTGAGATAACTGTTAGCAGTTATGAGTTTCTCCTCTGACAAGCTCATGTGTGTGTTCTGTGGCTTTTCAGAACTGAGCACCTATAAGGTATATGTGCATTTAACAGATACATGTCTAAAACCATGGCCAGTCTTTGCAGGAAGCAATAGGGATTGGATGTTCTTGCATACGCACCTGTCCTGTACCGTAAGGGTCAAGTTGTTGCTTTGCAGACTCCTTGCACATTCAGCACTGGAATTGAGTGGTCAGAGTTGGGCTGGGGGTGTTTGCAAAATCACACAGTAGTTTTGCATAGAAATTTGCTGTCCATCTGGATCAAAATGTTTAAAGGAAAACGAAAGTTTGAGAAACTAAATCACGTCAGAAAATTATTACTCAAGTAGCCTGCTTCATGCAGTCCTTGCTTAGTTTCTTTCTTCCTGTTAATTGTTCCACGTTCTTCACAGCTTGACTCTAGATTTTGTAACCATGGTTAGGACTTGTTTTCTCAATGCGTTCTTTCTTCCAAATGCGTTGTTTGTGAGATGGCAGTTGACTGGGACCCAAAGACCTTGAAGATCCTGGCAAGCCTCACAGGAAAAAGCATGTTACACTAACAGGCTGGAGCTGGCTAGAGGCAGTGGAATGATTCCCTGCTCCAGGTGATCTGAGAGAGAACAGCATCAGAGATCCTGAACTCTGTTTTGATCGCTGTCTCAGCAGGCTGCTGCTGGAGTGTTGGCTGCTCGCTCTCCCTCGCTGTGGCTGTAGCTGGAGCGTGGGGTGCAATAAGCTCTGGTGGTGGTCTTGCAAAATTCAATATCTCTAACTGCAAACAGCTGTTGTTAGACTTTCACCAGGGTTCAGTGTGCTAAAGACGGCCCATTCTTCCCCTGCGGAGTTAAAAGTCCAAGCTTCAACCAAATATCAGTTAAGTCGTGTTGAATTTAGCTCCTACTTAGAAGAAAACTACTTGTTTTTTTTGTTGTTGTTTTATGTAAAAGATTCTGAAGCTCTTGGGTATTTAAAGTGTTTGTGACAGTCCTAAAACAAAGCTGGGGGAGAAACATATGTGGTCAGTAAAAATTCAAATTTGATGGGATGTGATTTTTAAACCCTTCATAAAATATTTTAAACTCCCATTGAGGGAGCTTAAAACTTCAACTCTTTCATAGGGGGAGTGGTGACTTGATCAGCCAGTGCCGTTCAGACTAATAACAAAAGACCATGCTATGGTTTATTTAAACAGGAATGCCACCTCGTAAAGAGAAATTAAAACCACAAAGTCTAAGCTTTGCCTTTGATAGAAGAGGAAGGTACTAGGAAAAGCTGATTTAAAAAAAAGAAAGGCACTTAAAAATGGTCTCCAAAGGAAAAGGATTTTGCACAAACTTATGCCAGTGAAATGGAGCTGCTCAGAGTTCAATGGATGGCAAGTAAGTTTGCACTTTTTAGAAAATTGGACAGAAACATGAGTGTAGAGTCTAATCCTTAAAATAATAATAAATTAAAAATTACTCCAAAGCGGATCTAACAATAGATTACAGATACTGATCTGACAGACTCTTCACACTTAAAACACAAAATTGAGGTAGCGTAAAGAAAAAGACAGATTTGGGATCTGTGTATGTGTGTTTGGAATATAAATGTAGGATGAGTACAAAGCACCAATGATGTAATTTTAATAGGGATCACATACTGTAAAAGATAGGTGTTTCACTTATTTTTTTGCTTCCTTCCGCTTGAGGATTGCAACCTGGTTTTTTTGTGTGCTGGAATAAATCATCAAGGCTGATGGGAAAGGCTCAGAATGCAGAATTTAATGAAATCATGTGTTCATAAATACAACAGATGAAATAGCAGGCAGACTACATTCTAAATACCTTGGTATTAGGAGGAAAAATTAAAATATCTGGAACTTGATAGAGCTAAGTACATTTGCCTGAAGACTAATGTACATGAGGCAAGACCACCAAAATTCATTTTTTATTTTAGGTTAAAAGGGAAACATTAGTAAAGTGGCCTGTTCTTCATTACTGAAAGCAAGAGGCTGGTTTTGGATCTGTGCTCATGAATTTTATGACTGTGTTGACACTTTTGTCAGTCTTAAGTGTTGGGGTGTGTACATACTGGTTTTATTACCTTGCCATAGGAGCCCTTTTCTGTCTCATCTTGCATCAACAACAGAAGACATGATGCACTGAATAGAGTTGCCCTGAGTCCTTGATCTAGCCCAGGAGACACCATTTGGAGTGTTCTGCATTATTTATTACTACTAAAGTCTTTTCAATTAAACCGATGTCTTAAATGCTAACTTTGCCTGGCAGATAATGAAATTTTTGTTTCTTTTCCAAGGAAGCGGACATGAAAGAAGTCAACCATGGGAGGTCCCAGGACTTCGCACTGCCTGTCTCCACAATTGCTAACAAGTAAGCACTGTATGGTGGATTTGATTTCTGTTAAAAATGGTTGTCGCACAGGTGAAGAACACTCAGGTGGTTCCAGAGAAGCCTCAGAAAGGGTGGGCTGCAAAGCCAGTCTGCAGCTGGAGGAAGATTACTCGTCACCTTCTAGTCTGGGTGCATCCTGCTAGATCTTCAGTCCGACAAAAAATCCATCTAGAACTGCAGCGCACTGAAGAGGAGACCTTTGAAACTTCCTACCAGAAGCACAATTCAACCAACCCCAAAACTCTGACCTGCAGTGTGAAGATGAATGTTCAGAATGCTTTTCCCCCGAACACTCTGAGTAACCTCAAGAGAGGATAACTGAGGATCATGAAAGCATCGTCCCTATTGATGCTTTTGAGGATGAGGAGGATCTGGAACCCACCTCTGCAGATACTTTGATCATTTCTTACACAATCCCTGTGAGGAACACCATTGTTTGCTGACATGAGGCCATTCCTTTGCAACTGCAGGAGGAAATACTGCTGTTGTATCAGGTTGAAGTCTACAGAGATGTGCAGCTGGTGGATATGATCAGGACTAGCTGGACTTATCTGGGCATCTCCACTTCTAAGGTTGACATGTTAAATTTAGAGCTTTCATGCACATGTGATCTCCAAGTTACAATGTTGTTGTCTGTATTATCACCACCCTCTAGGCTGGTTTTGCGGGAGTGTCACTGGCCAGAATGACTAATTCTTCTTTCCATACATCCTCTCATGTTTTAATGCATTAGTTGTAATAAACCATGATTTGGATTTTTAGAAAATGGCCATTTATCACCTGCACCCCACACAGGTGTGCTTGGCTATGGAGATAGTGGTGCTGAATGTGCTTATATGTCACTGGAGTCTTCCTGACGAGAACTGATGAACCCAGGGGAGGGTTGTGTCCTTGTCCTTCAGAAGGGAGGTGGAAGGGGTAGGTGATTTGTGTGCCTTGGGGCTAGGTGGAAGGAAACCTTTACCCTGCCCAGCTACTGCAGTGCAGTAAGAAACATTTAATAATTTTATATTCAGAAAAACTATAATAAAAATAATGAAAATGATCTGAGGTTTTTTTCCTAGTTTGTGAGAGTTGGAATGATGGTTCTTTCTCTGCAAGGTTCACCGTCCTAAGCAGCATGTGGTTTTCTCATGGATTCAAGGACTGTTGTTAAAGGAATGTTGCTAATTTATTTTTTAACTGCCTCATCTGAGGAAGCTGAACTGCCACTTACTGTGCTCTCGAAAGTGGCTTGCTTTTCTGTGTGAAATGAGTTGGTACATTTATTTTCCTCACCCTCAGCTCCCAGCAGAGTAGTTTCTGGTTTCATGTTCATTTTTAGAGATCTGTGAGATCACCAAAAAGCAGAACATTGGACATTTTTATATACTACATTTGCATATTTTGCTAGTAATGCACACTCTTGTTCATTTTTAATTTCAGTTCTGCATTTGGTGTTAATTGCAGAAGCCCATTTGCAAAAGTGAGAGTTTTGTTTAGCTGTCCGGTGTGCAGTGCGCTGCAGCGTTACGCGCAGGAGCAACCTCTGCAAGATTGCTCAGTGATGTTGGAAAGTAGTTTTGACTGTGGAAAGCACAGGACTGGTCTGTGTGATAATGAAGGGACAAATGCAGAGCGCCAAGGGGACCGAGTCACTGGTTGAACAGAAGCTGTTGGGAGTTTCCCATCAGTGCTGCTGCAGGGATTGCACCTTGGATGGCCTGTGTTGAGCAGTTATTTTAATCATGGGGATGTAAAAATGGACATGTGGGAGTGAAATGGGCTGGCAGGGAGTATGAACAGGAGGGAGAGCTGCAGAGCCATACAAGAATGAGACGAGTTTCAGAAATTGTGAGAATTTCTGCTCCATATTGGTGGGTTATCAGCTGATAAAGGCATGGAAGGGAGGAGCCTGAGAACACCTACAGACTCTGTACTGTGGTTTTGAAAAAGGCAAATAGGATACTCAGATGTATCGGGCAAAGGACTTCCACTAGGAAATAGTGATGCTGTGAAATGCCCTGGAGAGACTTGGCTAAGATCATTGAGAGGTTCTGGGCACTTGGGGTGAAGAAATATTAAAGTTGGAAGTGAAGCACGGAAGTCAGGGACATGGATCGAGTCTTCCTGATGAGCAAAGCCTGAAAGCGACTCCAATCACTGCCAAACTTCCATGGGAAGATGCACATTTATTGCTATTTAGGGAAGAAAAAATGAATCCCCCCTCATGAATTGCTGCAGGGCAGCGCTTGACCCCACGGGATGTCTCCCCAATTCCCTGCTCAGTGTTGCCGGAGCGGGGGCTGGTTTTGGGGGGTGGTTTTCACCAGGTCCCTCCCTGCTGCTGGCACTGCCAGCCACTGTGGGCCCGGCCATTGTGCTGCCTGCGATTGCGCCGAGGAGAAAAAAACCCTTAATTCCTTTTTATTTATTATTTTTATTTATTCTTTTTAACTTTACCGCGGGATTTCAATACTCCCCCACCCCTGTGGAAACCAGACAGGCCTTTGTCCATGAGTTTTAAACCAAGCAAGACCAGCCACCCTTGAAAAGTCTTTTGGTTTTGTTGTTTCTTTTTCTGCAGCCAAGGCACTCGCAGATGAGTTACACGGGTTGGGAGGTGGTGCTGTGCTGCTGGAGGTGCTCAGCCCCTTGTAGGAGGTAAGGAAAAGTTCCTGTTCTTCTTATTAAATCAGTGGCAATGGTCAAAGTTGCAGGGAGGGGGGTGTGATGGCTTGAGCCATTTTGTTCCAGGCAGTGAGTAATGAAGGCGACTAATTCAGCTTGTTTTCTGTTTCACAGTAAAAGAAAGCACAGCGTGTGTCTTGAATGAAGCTGGGCTTTTTGAGATGTGAATAAGACCTTTCACTTAATGCGTGTTGCTATAGTGCCTTTATAACTACTTAAACTTACTGAAACTAAATAGACAAGCTTTATATTTATGTACACATGTAAATGCAGAAATGTATCCACTTTTACATACATGTTTGTATAGATATACGTGCTCATATTCCCAGAAGTCTTACCCAAACAAAACCAGTCGAAGCGAAGAAACAGTGGGGGTAAAGACAATACGGAAAAAGTGGGTGTGAAGGAGAAGGTGGGGATCGGAGGAGCAGCCAAAGTATCCGTCAGGATGCGAAGAACACACTTTGTGAGGTTAGAGTAGCAAGTCTAAACCTGAATGTAAGTTTAAACCAAGTGGGTGAAAGCTCCTTGTGGAGCTGTTACCAACAAACGCTGCTGAGACAAATCTAGAAAAGCTTTCGCGAATCCACGCTTTGGTAGAGCATAAACGAAAGCATCTTCTTCACATGAAAGTTTGTGTCTCAGGTATTTCTGACCAAGCGCTCATATTTTCTGCTAGTGAGGCTGGTCTGCAAATGGAGTTTACCCAGCTAATTTTAAGCTGTTTCAGTGTACCAGCTCTGGAGGGAAGTACAAAGTGTGCTTTGAAGCCTGGGAGGTTGATTAGTAAGCTTTCTGGACAGCTCTTTTATCCCTTTCCTTGCATATATCTTCTTTGCATGGTGCTAGCTGGTGGTGGCACAGGGACCCCAAATATCCTGACAATTACAATAATGCTGGTCAGGATGGGAGGCTAAAGGTGCTCTCGAGCTTTCCAGACCTCCCCTCCAGACATTGCTTTTGGTTTTGGTTGTTTGATGCAGTTTCTGGGTCTCATTGTGTTACCTATCTAGTTTCTGAACTAAAACACCTTGTGACTGCTGCTGCTAGTTTGTATTTAGCAAGGTAAAAACAAGGATTGAACATGAATCTTTGGAAAAAGACCTGTGGTGGGAGCAGCTGTGGTGTAGGACTTCACCTCAAGTGTTTGCACCCCAGAGTTATGAAGGTTTCTTTTCTGTAGGTGAATTTAAAATGGAAATTGTTTATCAATTTATATTTGTAGCGAAGGCTGGATTATGGTAGAGGATTTAACTTCTTTAAATGTAGTCTGTTTTGTATGCTGAAGGCATATTTTCTAGATACATAATAGTAGATGATTCTATTTCTCTTACTGAATAACTAGTAATCTGTCCCATTCTTTTAATCAGGAAAAAATCTTGCCTGTCATAACTTTGTCTTCTGTTAATATCAGAAGAAAACACTGATGAAATAGATATTTTATTTTCCAGGGAGGACCATGAAGAGAGCTGAGAATGAGATGGACTTTACCAGGAAAGACCTGAAGCTCTTGGTATACACATCATCGATGAGCTGCAGATGAGCACAGCGTGTGCCTCAGAGGATGGATGCAAATGTGGACTGGGACTCTGAGAATAACATTTGTTACACAGGTGAAAAGCGTTCACATTGTTCCAGAAAGACCACTAAGCTGGTGGGCCACACGTCTAGCCTCCAGAAGGAGGTAGACATGAATTACTCGCAGACATGCAGTCCTTGGTGTAACTCTGCTGGACCTTCAGGTAAGCAGGAGCTTCCTGCAGAGTTGCATTGGGAAGACAAAGAAACCACTGAGATCTATTACCAGAAACAAGGCGAGAGTACAGCTGAGATATTTCCCCCCACCAGTACCAACTTTGACCTTCAGCGTGAAGATAAAAATTTACAGCGATGTTCCTCTGAGCAGCCCAAGAAACCACGGAGAAGACCACGTGATGATAATGAAAACACTGTTCTCGCAGCTGTTTTTGGTGAAGACCGGGAGCCCATCTCTGGGGAAGCTTTGTCATATCGGTGCAAGAAGTGTAGTTCTTCTTTCCAGGGTATAAGCGAGCTGCAGGAACATAAGCGAACCCACCTCGTGGAAAACTCATACCGATGTCCCATCTGTGCCAAAGAGTTCTTCCGTGCGGCAAATTTGCGAATGCACAAGCTCATTCATTCCAGCGACAGGCCACACAAATGTCCAGAGTGTGACAAGGGTTTCATTCGCACAGCTGATGTCTGGAGGCACCTGCGCAA
This sequence comes from Nesoenas mayeri, assembly GCF_963082525.1. NCBI lineage: Eukaryota > Metazoa > Chordata > Aves > Columbiformes > Columbidae > Nesoenas > Nesoenas mayeri. Next base: position 28,226,175 of record NC_137554.1, on the reverse strand, counting down.
TGTGCACAAGATCGAGCGTTCCATGGTGATCTTGGGAAATGGCATGGCCAGGAACCCGTGGTCGGTAGTGCACCGTAACCAGCACACCGTTGAGTACGCTGACCAGCCTTGTGCAGAAAACCAAAAATCTGAGGAAGACGACTATAAACCTTATGCTTGTCCAACGTGTGGCAAAGGGTTTGAGAAGCCTAACCTGCTTTCCAAACACAAGGTGATCCACCGGCAAGACAAGCCCTATAAGTGTCAGGAATGTGGCATGGCGTTTGTCCAGCTGCTCAGGCTGAAAAGACACCAGCAGACTCACTCTGGGGAACGTCCTTTCTACTGTGAGGAGTGCGGAGGGACCTTCACCCGGCTGGCATCGCTCCAGCGCCATCACCGTATCCACACTGGAGAGAAGCCCTACTCTTGCAGTTACTGCGGTCATTGCTTCACTGAGTCAGGTACCCTAAGGAGGCACGAACGCACTCACAAGTTGGACAAATCTTAATTTTGAAGCTTACTCATGATTGTGGTGTCCTTGGTTGCTTCTTACCTGAACGAGTGCTGCTCGGTTGGGCTGGAGAAGGCATCGCATGTGCTCTGCCCAGTCCAGACCTGCTTCCCAGCAGCGGCTATCAGGGAACACGGCATCACGAGGATCTCTGGAACTTGTAGAGATGGCACTTGCTGGCATTAAACTGGCTTTGTATAAAAAAATAACCTAATTACCACTGAGTAATGAAATGAGAGGCTTGTAAAGACTGAAATCACTCACATGTGCTAGCGCTGTCTCGGTTTGCTGAACTGATGATGCATCAGCTTGAGCTTTTTGCAAGGACGCACGGGCTATGAGACTTTCCTCTGCAGTCTTGGTCACTGGATAAATTGGCCCTGCCCTCTTGAGTCTGATGGCTCTTTGGCACTGGCTTTGGAGATCCTGTTGTTGCAGGTCTTTGCTAAATCAGAACAATCCAGAGTTGCCCCTCTATCCCTTCTCTCCTTGCTTTCTGATGAGTTTTTCTTTCCTTTTTGTTTTTTCTTTTTTTTAATTTGGAGGGGAAGTGTCATGTTGGTTATTTAAAAAAAAAAATCACAAAAGAGCTCCTCAATAAACTCAACAGTTACCAGCTGTATTTCATAAACGTTTCTATCCAAGGGAGTACTGATCCCTTATGCACTTTGGCATGATTAGCTGATTGTCTGTTAATAATGGAAAGAGTTTTATTTTCGCTATGATGGTGCGTGTTCTTGGGGTGAGAGATTTGAATACACTTTTGTCTCTGATGGAACCATGTACTCTAAATCTCTCTGAGTATTACAGTAGTACATATTTAAGAACACAAAATTCAAAGAGTAGTATAAAGACCCAATTTAAGCCACGTTTGCTACTCATTGCACAGGATTCATCTTCATTTAAATGTTTTATCAAATAAGGAAACTTCTGATAAAAAAACGTGTTCTGTAGTGTGTCTGAGTACTACCCAAAGCGTCCGCTAGACTTTTCACTTTGATTTAGACTCAAATGGTGAGCAAAAAATAAAATCCTTAGAAACGAGCCCTGCATACTCAAGTGGGTCCTGCTAAATACGCCAAGGCTGTGACTTCCAAAGGGGTATGTATCACCTCAGTTATGTCAGTGGGGTTCTTTAACTTTGAAACTTAATAATGACACTTAATGTACTGTTAACTACTGTGGCAGACATATCCAGTTTGTCCTTAAGCTGCAGCCCTAATTTCCTTTCTGTGTCAGAAAGCTTTGCTGCCTTTCCCCTGCCAGCTGCCATAATTTCACTAATTTCTTTCTAATGCGTTCTGCCGTTTAACAGGAAGTTATGCAGCAGGGTGAAAGTAAACCTTTGGGATAATGTACCTTTACATTTGCTACCAGGCTATTTAAGGTAAAGCACAGATTATGCCATTTGTTTGCATATTTCATAGAGAGAAAAAAATATGACTGTTACGTTCCCCTGGATTTCTGCGCAGCTATGAAGTCCAAGCTCTGTGTCTCAGAACTTGGGCTGAATGTGATGTCGTTTGTGGGTGATGGCAGCTCAGCACCTTTCACAGCAGCTGGGCACGTGTTTCACAGTTGTAGATACTGTGGTGTTTGCTTGGAGGTCCTTGGCTCAGATCAAGCTGAACTGCTGTCCGCAGCAACACTTCGGCTTGATTTTGAATGGGAGACTAATTATCCTGGCGTCATTAATGGGCTGTTCTAATTTCATCCTTCGAAAAAGTTTTCAGATGAGGGAACTGGTTGGCATCCCACTTCTTAGGGATGTGTTATATTATCTCTGAAATTATGTACTTTTGTTATGCAGATATCTCTGCTGGGAGGGTTCTGGACCCTTCACCACAGCTGTGAGTGAGACTTCTCCAAACTCCCCTCTGCAGGTAATTTCAGTGTGGTTTTAGGTTTCTGAAGGGCTTTTGATGGGGCCCTTTAGCAAAGGGTTGGTCTTATCTGAGGGCTGTTTTGCCTCTAAAAGAGGAAAGATCTTCGCATGGAAAAAATTCTTTCTGAAAGGAGATGGTAGGTAAATTATAAAATCACAGAATGGTTTGGGTTGGAAGGGACCTTAAAGATCATCTAGTTCAACCCCCCTGGTATGGGCAGGGACACCTTCCACTAGACCAGGTTGCTCAGAGGCCCCATCCAGCTTGGCCTCAAACATTTCCAGGGATGGGGCACCTACCACCTCTCTGGGCAACCTGTGCCAGGGCTTCAGCATACTTGTGGTGAAGCAACGATCTTCAAGAGAGGTCTGTGGGGACCGTGCTGTTCAACACAGTCTGAAATGACCTGGAGAGACAGCAGATAGCAAGGTGACAAAGCTGTTCCAGAAGCTATCATGCATTAATTTTTCACCCTCATCTTCTACATGTTGAAGCTGTCAGCTACAGTCTCACTTTTTCAGCATCCTGCTTCTACCCCAGGTCTGCGGTGCTCTTGCTGTTAGGGGGTTTTGATATCCAATTAAACTGCAGCACTATGCACGCCTTTATGTTGTGTGACTGTTCTACTTAGACAGTTGTGGTAATTGGGAACATCTAGTTATTCTGCTTTTTGGTGTTAGCACTTGGTGGAATTTGTAGCTGTAAGAGCATAATGGTAAAAGTGTTTTGAACAAAGATCTGTTTAATGGGAAGAGTAAATGGTTGGTGAAATGAAAACTACTAGGCTTAACTAAAAGGTTATTAAAAAGATATTTGCCTGGAAGGTTGACTTGCATATAAAGTGCTTGGATGTGTGAAAGGAGTAATTAGATATGTGACGGTTTCCAGGAAAAGCATGTTGAACCCTCTTCAAAGAAACTACCACTAACTCCTGGGCAAACTATGGGAAATCCCTTGGACCTTAATTTAACCCAGAGATTGTCACTCCCGCACTTTACCTTTTTGCTATAAACGTTTGGAAATCTCTCCCAGGCCTTGATGCTCTCCTGGTGTCAGTCTGAGTTGCTGATAGCCTACAACAGACATGGCCAATCATGGTTGAAACAGAAAGGGAGATACTGAGCAAATATACCTGCTGTACAGCGTAGCTTCCTTAGAGAGGTTCTGAAGTGTGTGGTTTCAGCAGAAGTCATTTTTCTTTTTTCAGAGTAGCCGGTGTATGTCAGCTCACTCACATCTGTGGAGGCCATGGAAGAAGCTGTTCTCGTTGATGCTGTGCAGAGGACTCACTCACGGGCCCTCATTGCCTGGGCCTTACAGGAGGCACTTGGACACAGGCACAGGGCTGGAGCACTGAGCTAGGCAGGGGATCCCGATTGTGTGAGTGCTTTTGATCACTGGATAGTGTTTGTGAACAGTGAAATATAGAAATATCCTTTGCTCTTTGCTAAATTTCTTGTCCTCTCACTATAAAGCTTCTACCCAACTCATTTCCATCACAGGAAAATTATCTCAAGACTAAGAAGTTAGAACAGCTGCAGTGCTGCAGACTCCCAGCCCTCACTGGCCTGGCATCACCGGCCAGTCCTTGGCAGCTGTGGTACTGTTTTCTTACTTTGTTAACAAAAGTGTTGCATGGTAAATATCCCCGTGCTTGTGGAGTGTGGAGGTAGCACCTTGCACAAAGGAAAAGCTACTCTTGTACAGTCTCTTTGCTCCTCTGCATACCATCATCCTTCTCTGACACTGTTGACCTTCTCGCAGCATGGAGGAGTCTGAAGCTGCAGTCTTTGATGTAAACAGGGAGCACTAAGCAATCCATCATGTGTCGATCTGAGCAAAGGACATTGAAATCTCTGGGGTGGGCAGCTTTTATTTTATGTGAGGCTTCACCATGTGATGATCTCCCTCTGATCTTGTAAAGTTCCTGTTGGTAGAAGGAGCCCCATTGAGGTTTTCCTTCTAGACTGGAAACGAACAGTGGCTGAGGTCTCATCTACAATGAATCGTATTTCACTAGGTTAACATACTGGAAGTAGAAAGGAATAATGTTTTAATTTTGGTGATCCCAGCTGTGTCTGATGCTTTGAGAACTTACAGAATTGTGGGCCTATGCAAGGCTGGAGTCATCTTGAAAAAGCAACCACTGAAGGAGAGCTAGGACCAGAGTGCAGCCCACCTTAGGGCCATGGTTTAGAGGTGGACTTGACAGTGTTAGGTTAACAGTTGGACTCAGTGATCCTAAAGGTCTTTTCCAGCCAAAGTGATTCTGTGATTCTAAACTCACTGCAGGATGCCTGTGCTGCTGAAGTGCCCTCCTGCTATGTGGAAATGTCATTTTCTAGAGGAGGGTGCGCTCAGATGAATATGCTGGTAATGGCTTTCCTGTTGTTTATCTGCTAGAAGAAAGCATCAGAGCTATCAATTCCTTTTCTCATTAAGGGTTTTATCTTAATTGTTGCTTAGGGCTTCAAGCCTGAAAGCAGGAATAGTTATTTGTTCTGAGCAGATCTGTTTCCATACAAGCTACCAGCACACACTTTGTTGGCTCTTCAGGAACAGGTCCCTGGGTTCAAGCCACACACAGATGACAGGATGGTATCCTAGCCACCAACTTGTCATTTAACACCTATTCCTGGTAACTACCAGGCACATCTTAAAAAGAAACATCTCCCTTGATGTAAGGATGTTCTTTGTTGACTGTGGTGAGTTTTACCATGAAAGAATCAGCCTGTTTTGCTGGCCCACTGGCACAGCCTCTGTTTTTCTGCTTGAAAGAGGTTGTGCTGATTTTCTTCTTCCTTGATACCTTGACCGTTGTTGCTGCTCCTGCAAATACTGCTGGTGGTGTCAGCAGGGATGGTTTAGTGACTTCTGTGGCTTCTGTTGGATTGCCTGGTGGATTGACAGCGATTTAGAAAGAGCTACTAAAACCTGAGTTGTCAGCAGTTGTTAGAGGATTTGGTCTGAAGGCTTTTGCTTGGTAAGAAATGTGAGTGATGGATGACATGTTTTCATTGCTTGGTGAAGGGAATTGGGAGAAGTGACAATACAGCATTCGATTTCCCAGAACCCAAGATTAAAGTGGGACCTAACTGACCTTCCTCATGGGACCTCTTGGGAAGATTGCTAGTATGTATGTCTTAGTACTCACATTTAAGAAGCTCTTGGACCAGTTGTTAGCTAGATTGTGAATTTATACCTTACTTATGAGCAAAGAAGATGAACTCACTTGTAGAAGTCTGGCTGTACAAAATGGTTTGCCCCAGGATACTGAGAAAAAAAAAAAACAAAACAAAACAGGAAACATTGACTTCTGCGTTGAGGAAAGTCTGTATTCTGTAATGTGGTTCCATGCAACCCCATGGAAGTGTTTTTGCTGGGTGAAAGCTGACCTTGCCAGAAAGCACAGCTGTGTTTGGGGCACCGTGGCAGAATCTGGGCACTTACACCCCACTGCCTCAGCCACTGGCACCAAACCCAGCGGACTAGGGATGTTTTTCACGTCGTGCTATGGGAGGTGCTTCCTTATCAGAGAGCTGCGAGATTGGCGGCCTGTGTATTCACTTGAGATGTAACAGCAGCTTTAAAATAGCTCCAGGACACGGGAGTACATGTAAACACAAAGGGTATCCCAAATTTTCACTACATTATTTCCTTTTCTGTTTGTGTACTATGGCACAGCATCCAGTTTGTAATGATCAGTCAGTAATCAGTGCAAGAGTGAAAAATAAAGCTTTAATAGTTTCCCCATATCCTTGACAACTACAATACTATTATAATACAAGCACTTTTTATTATAAGCACATTTATATATCTTCATTTACAGATATATTTACATGCCTTCAGTAGCACTGTATGGCCAGGTGGTCTGGGAGCAGGCCCCAGCTCTTCAGCAGGTTTTTGCCACCATAAAGGACAAAATAAGAAATCCAGAAGCAACATGTGGGACATCCTCCCAAAGCGCAGGAGTGTCACGCTGGCAGCAATGTTGGTGGGAATGTCTCACCCACTGAGGCAGCAAGGTGACAGACCTCTGCCCCTCTCCAGGCTGGAAACAAGGACAGCTGTCTTTTTGGATGTGCACCCTCAAATTGATGTGATTTCTTGATGCCATTGAGACAGAAGATAGCCAAGTCTGAGTGAGGGGAGTCCTAGCTTAATCTGTTTTATTCATGTTCTAAAAAGAGGGAAGCAGTTTTGCGGGGCTTTTAGCAATTTCCAGTGTGGAGCGTTGCTGAGTGCATTGTGCACTCACCTGTCTTTTGCCATGAATTCCTTTTTGTTGCACAGTTTGCTATAATTGCTTTTTTTGCTTCTCTCATCAGGGAACACCCTTGAGGAAGAGTTTTAGATGTTGTAAAGGTTTTGTCTTGGGAAGATTTTGCTGACTCACTTCATACAGACCTATAAAACATGACCACCTCCCCTGGCAGTGGAAATGATGGAGTCAGCCTGCTGTGCGCCTTCCTTTTTCTTCCAGACTAGTCCCTAAACCCGTCCTGGAAAAGCTGGTGTGCAGGAGGTCAGACAGGCTGATGCAGTGATACAGACTCTGGAGCAGCACATACCCACTATGGTTCTGAGCTTCATCCCTCCTTATGGGCAACGGGGATGCTCGTCCTAAAACCCCACAGAACCCTCCTCTCCCTTCCAGAAGACCAGTGCTAAATGCCAGCCCAGAGTATACTCAGCCTCACTGTGCATAACAGAGACTAAAATCTGGGGATACTCTGACTCTGGAAACATCAGATATTTTCCTGTAGTAGTGTTGTCTCCTGCAAATGAACATGGCGTAGCAGAAGGGGTGGAAGGAAGGGCCAGAGACAGGTGCCCTTGGTTGATGGGCTGAAGTGTAGGCTGGAAGTAATGATGAGGTGACTTGGGGTTGTGTCAAGAAGCATGAGGCTCATGTCAAGAGCATCCTGGGGCTTGGATATCTCTGTTGCCATTTGAAAAACCCTTGGGTTCTGGCATTTGGGGATGCAGCAATAACTAGCAATTAATTATCAAGAAATAAATGAAAAAAAAAAAAAAGGGAAGAAATGCTTCTTGCCCTTTTGTTCTTCATAAGAGATGAGTGAGAACAGGATGTTCCCAACAGTAACTTTTAATTATTTCACTACTGCACATCTCTCTTACACTGCAAGTTAGAAATGTCAGTTTAATATTCTTTTAATTGCCTCAGCTATCAGGTAGCTGAAAAAAGCCATTTCCCCCAAATGTCTAGTCGCTCTTCTTGCTCTCAGAAAGCAGCTTATTGCTGTAGAAACGCAGTGCACTTCTGCTTTGAAAAGGGGCTCTCCCAGGAGGAGAGCGAGGGGTGAAAATATTTTGCCTGTAATTACTGTATCCTGTGTACTCGGTGTCAAAGGAAAGGGTTGTGTTTTGCAATGTTCATCTCAGCCACTCGTATACACAGCGAGGACGAAGCTGTTTCCCTGAAGAAGTGTTTGTCACCGTCTGATTGTTCCTTGGCCACCGTGCAAGTGGTTTCTCCCTCCCCACAAGTCCAGTGTGTGCGTTTCTGTCTCTCCCTGGTGCAGGAGCTTTCCCACAGGGGTATTTTCTCCCTGCTTCTCTTACTGCCTGTCTTGCACACACTGCTCAGCTTTTCCTTCCTTACAGTGGGGATTTCTGTCTCCTCTCTGGCATCAGAATCAAACTTTTCCCCCGACTCACTTCGTAGGCAATTCAAGTACTGAGGACTCCTCTTTATTTGGGATTAGCAGAAATTAAATCTCTAAAAGTCCTGGCAACAGGTAATGTTTCAACAAAAACACTACGAAGTAGCCTTCAGTCCTGTACTGCTGATGAGAGCTTTGCACGTGCAGATACAATATGATCCTGCTTTCAGGAACTTGGGGAGCTCATGACAGGGGGCAGTTACCCCCAGGCTGCATTTGGAGCATCTCAAAGATGGTCCAGAGCACAGTCCTACTTGCCAAGCTGGATGCATGACAAAGCCATCGCCATCCCACTGCCTGCTCCCTGGGTGCTCGTTTCCTCTGCTTTTCCTCTCTCGGACAACGTGCACGCAGTAAATGAGAGTGTGTGTCTCAGAGACAGCTTTAGATCTAATAACTCAAAGGAACTGATGTTGCGGTGGCCACAGGAAACCAGAGACATGCAAACCCATTTCTCTGGACTTGGAGCCAAGTGGGCCACGAGGTCACTGCTGAGTGACAGCGTTGTGAGCAGGCTCCTTCAGAAGAGCCCTGTTGCTTTCCTGATGACTGAAACCATTATTTATTGCAGAGGTGTGATATAAATGAACTGACTTCCCAAACCATATTTTCCATTTTTTACGCTGAGGGTGGTGAAACACTGGCCCAGGTTGCCCAGAGAGGTGGTGGATGCCCCATGCCTGGGGACATCCCAGGCCAGGCTGGACGGGGCTCTGAGCAACCTGAGCTGGGTGAAGATATCATTGGACTAGATGAGCTTTGAAGGTCCCTTCCAACCCAAACCATTCTGTGATTCTATAAAGTCATGGGGAGAGATCTGCAGAGGTTTGGGGCAGGTTCAGCTCATTAGGGCAAGAGGAGCAGCATCACTGGGGCCAGCTGAAGCCCGTTCACAAGCTACAAAGAGAGCAGGGACGAGGGCTGGAGCTCCATGTCTAACACAGATTGCTAATTAGTGTCAGTCTGGCATGGTGCTGTGGTGATCCTGGCATTGTTGGTCCCCCTCCAGCCATGCTGAGTGTTTTGGGGTATCTGGGGGATCTCTCCCTAAGCACAGCTCCCTCCCTGCCCAGGGCAGGCAGGCTGCTACGGCTAGCCTGAAAGAAAAAGAAATACTGCAGAAGAAAAAGGTAATTTTGATCAATATTGCTCTCTCCTTCAGGATCTTGAAATAGGGGATAAACGTTGTCAGGGAAAAATACAATGAACTGTCCTCCCTGCTCAGGTCTGTGAGTAACGTGTTCTCCCAGGCTGGTTTCTCGCTGCAGCAGAGCTTGGTGCTGAAGGTGCAGCCAAGAAAAAGCCTTATGAGATGCCATATACTAAGAAAGCACCAAGTTGTACAACCCGGGTGAGAAAATGGTGATGTGAGAAGAATGTCACAATATCTACAGTATGCAGGTAAGTGCATTTTGCAGGGGGGCAGGGGGAAGTCCTCCCTTTTTCCTTGCAGTCTCTGGACTGATCTGAGATACGCCTGATATTTTCCCTGCTTACCAGTGTTAGGTTATGGGATAAATACCACATTGCTTGCAATAGTGGGAGGGAACCCAAATAACACCCTGTCCTGACTGCTGCCAGGCCCATCGCAGGAGCTATCAGAGGCACAAAGGCAGATGGGAACCTGAATTACAGGCTCAGAGGAGGGGACACCCTGGCTGGGCTCCCCTGGGGCTGTCTGAGGAGACCCCTGTCCCATGGGCTATCAGGATGAGGCAGGTGGAGCAGGTGTCCTGAACACTTCTGACACTGATGTCCCTGCTTTTTGGGGATGTCTGAGGCCAGCTCTTTGGGAGTCTGTGCCAAATCCAGGTGCCAGCAACTGGGAACACTGGGATCCGGGAGCAGCTCCTGGGCAGACCATGTGTCTGAGGCCACGTGGGTGGAAAATGTAGGAAATAATACCACAGCATTTAGCAAGGACACAGCAAATCTCAGTGCCAGACCTGACAGGAGGGGAAGGTGATTTTGCTCTTTAAACAAGCCTGATTTGCGCATTCACACTCTTCCTCATGGCCACACCAACACCAGGACACATGGATACATGGTGTGTCCAGGTGGGCTGTCTATGACACCGCGGGGACAAGGGACACTGGCTCTCAGCTCCCCTAAGGTCTCCAGGGGTGGAGTTATGTTGGTGGTCCTGTGCTGGTTTTGCCAGTGCATTTCTGCACCCTTTAGGACCCAACAGCGATGTGAGCTCAGACACCTTGGTTAATCTCGGCATCCTGCAGCGTGAATGTTGAGGATCTCTTGTGATAACTCACTGCAGCCCTAAAGGCGGAGGTGGCAGATGCACTCGTCAGATTTGTGCTCATTCTTGATAACAGGAGACAGTTCCATCCCAATGCAGAAAAGCATTTTCTCCTTTTTTTTTTTGGTGGCGGAAAAACAGCTTAAAATTGGGTTTTATTTTTTATTTATGACTATTATAGTACTGACACTCCTGCTCTATTAGAGATCCTTCATTGTTTCCAAATTCTGCTAAGGCATCTGGCCTCAAAACAAGCGCCCTTGGTCCAGGGGCTGGGACCCACGTCTTCAATAACTCTTCTTTTTGAGTGTATTGCTTAGCACTTGATTGTCTCAGATCCTACCACTGAATTTCAAAGCAGAGCCATCAGCCTTCTGGGCCTGCTGGTCCTGGCTGGTCCTCAAGCACTCCGTATTTTGGCAGGTCTCACCTCAGTGGATCCAACTGCTGTTCGAATATAAAGCAGGAATTGATAATGATGATCATGTTAGTTCATGTTAGAGCTCTTTTCAGCCCTCACTGCTACTCCAGATAAAGATTATGTATCTTAAAGGTTATATATGATAAAGGATATATATTATAAATGTTATATACCTGAAAGGTTATATATTATGAAGGATATCCCTCACATCTAACCACTTTCCACTTCCTACAACTTCAATTACACAAAGCCTGCTGGACACAGCTTGCATTGTCCAGCAAGAAATTCTGGTACCTGCTCACCCCAGCCCAGCATTCTCTAGTTCACGCAATAAATAATGTTGTACTCTGTTTCCTACAGCAGCACTGCTGTGTTTGCAAGTTCACGTTGTAAGGCGTCATCTAGACACCTGCAGAGGTCCTATCATGTGATGCCTCTTGTTGACTTTCCGATAGGCTTTGGCGATAGTCCCCACCATCATATAAGCAATTGGGAAGGGGAATCTGCATTTCTCCTTTGTTTTTTGCCTGCAGTGACCTCCAGCAGTGTGTTACCATGTCATCTTTCATGACCCTGTCCCTCTTAAAGATCAAGGTAACTGTCAGCTTTTGTCTGTGTTGGTGACCTATAAACCCAGTCCTGCTTCTGGAAATCTCCTGTCTCAGGTGGGTAACCTCAATTATAAACTGCCCAGCCTCTTAGAAAATATCAGCTTAGAAGCATTTAACAACTATAGCCTCAAACGCAATTCCTTCTCTAAAGGTTAAACTCCTGAACCAGTTGTCTCCTCCCTTTGATGGCATCTTCTGTCTTAGGCTATACAAACAGTATTGTAGGTGCTTTGAAGTTTAAAATAAGTTAGTGTCTCTTAGCATGGCTGTTAAAAAAAATATCATGTTTGTGTTTCCTGGTGATGAACCCAAGGCAGAGAGAGCTGGAGGTGTGTGTGTACACAGCAGGTGAGTCGCCAGCAGAGCCCAGGGCAGCGCTCAGTGCCAGGCTCTTGCTCTGCGGTGGTTCTGAGCAAGCTGGGATGGAGGAGGACCCGGTCTGGGTGGCAGAGGCAGGCTGGCGTGTCCTGCCGATCAGCAGGCAGCAGATGGCAATGTCACCCTGTGAGAACCGCAGGCAGGGAGGGATGCAGGTAGGCGCTTGCTGTACTGGCAGCTTAGGAACAGGGGACAAATGACCTCCTCAGCAGTGGGTCCAGCTTCTTTAGAAGAGAAATTCAGGCAGCACGGGGTGCCTGGCAGAGGTGCACCTTGGTCTGGGGCTCACTCGGCCCTCTGTTCCCCATGGCCATCCAGGCAGGAGAGGTGAGCGAGGGGGCAGGCAGGGACACCCCCTTCTACCTGTTGCTGTCCCATCTCACCTGGCAGAGGCTGCTGTGAGGTCATCCACAGCAAGCTGGTCACAGCTGGAGTAGCCCCAAGATGTAAAATAGCCCAGATTGGCTCTTCCCAGGCTGTGGGGAGTTATGATTTTGACATCTGGGGAAACTGAGGCAGGGAGTGTGCCTGTGAACGGGTATTGGAGACACTATGGAGCTGGTCAGCTGTTATTTTTAGTAGTGGGGGGAAGCTGCGCCTACAGCTGAGCTAGGTAAAGGCTCGGTGTGCCTGGGACACGAGCTTCAGCAGGGTGTTGTGCCTTGTCTCCCTGCCTCACCCCGGTGGCAGTGGGTATTTTTGGGGTGCAGCCAGCTGGGGGCCCAGATGGCCGCTCAGAGACTGCTCCTGTGCCCTGCAGAGCCCAGTGGGATGGAAAGCTGGGCTGTTCCTGCATCCATCGCTGCCTGGCTTGGCCACATCCCAGGGCCACAGGGCTGTTCCAGAGCTGTACTTTGTGCGGCTGTGTATTTTCTATCTGATGGGAGGAGAGACGGGGCGTTTTCATCTCTTTTTCGCTGAGCAGTTCCATGCCATCCTTTATCAGGCAGGGCTGCTGAGCTCAGGGGAATAGGAGCTGTTTGCCTGCTCAGGGCAGGGTGCCAAGGAGTGGCTGTGAGGTTTGCTGACATACCTGGGCAAACAACATGCTGGTGACTGCATCAGCGACACAGAAAAAGGGGCTGACATCGGCCCTGGGTGCAGGTGGGATCTCCTGTGTGTTGCCACTGCAAGTAACATCAGCAACAAAGAGTCTGTGAAGGAGAGGCCAGAAGGTGCTAAGACATAATTTGGAGTTGTCAAAGGGTGTGCTTTGGGTCCTATCGGCCTCCCCATTGCCTGGTTCCAGCATGTGTCACCTTGATTTGGGATCAGTGTGTTCCCTGGGGAGCAAGGTGCTGAACCGCACTTACTGGGGCCATTCTCCTTTCCCCGAGCAGGCATGCTCCAAATTGGCATAGGGCCCCACCAGTGCTAAAAAACAAATTAATTTCTTCCAGCTGAGCGTTCCTGATTCAGCATTTCTCCTGCCAGCGCTTTACAGCAGGTGTGAGATAACAAGACATAATGTGCAGAGAGTGACGGTTGTCCCGGCTGGGTATCTCCTGATTAGGTGCAATACAGAAGTTCCTGCTGTGGACTCTCAGCATGCCGGAGCCAGAGGTAAGGTTTGGCAAAAGGGTAAGTGGGTCATGGAAACTGGGATGGGTCCTTGTGGTGTCCCTGTCACCAGCCCTCAGCTGTATCCCTGACTCTGTGCTAAAGGATGCAGGTGCCTTGCAAGGTGCTGGTTTTGGGATGCTCCTTAAAAAAATTAAGGCTTTACACCAGAAGGCATCAGGTCTGCCTGGCCTGAGACTAATTCCTTCATTGAGGACTTATGTGGTTCTGGTTTCTTTTTGCATTTCCCTGAAGCATGGCATTGTTATTGTGTGTTAGACAGTGGCCAGGCTCTGCCACAGCAGCTGCATTTTGGGGGAAGGAGGAGTGTCCTGGGCTGATTTGTCCATGAAACACCACAAATGGTGCTTGCAAGAGAGAAATCAGACTGAATGCCAGGTCCTGAGATGGGCACTGAGTTTTCAAGCTGCACTCTGTGTTGATACTGTGTGTGGTTTCATGTGCTCCTCCCCTCTGAAATTATGCTTTGGTTTACAGAAGAGATGTGACTTTTTGGGTTAGCCCTTAGCTGAGACACTGGTCTCAACTGGAGGAGCACCAGGGAGGCCCAGGCACAGTGTGAAGGTGCAGAGGTCTTCTCTGTTGAAGAGGATGGTAAGTGTGGTATGTGACAAGCAGGGACCAATGGCAGAGCAGGGGTCCAGGCATCCAGAGAAGGGGACTGGCAGTGCTAGCAAAGCTCTGGCTAGAAATAGGGAGGAAGGAAACCCTGCCCTGGAATTACATGCAAAACTGAGCCAGATCCTTCTCTACTTGCTTTGTGTCCTGATCACCTAGAAGTCCTGGAAAAATTAATGGAGAAGGGATAGCAATCAGAACTTGGATGTATTGCAGGATAGTGCTGACCTTCCCCTGCTGCAGAGATAAGGAACATGCAGTCTGTGCAGTCAGGTGAAGGAGCCAGCTTCAGGCTAGGACGTGACTATCTAGCTGGACGTTGCATGTGCCACGTAAACCTGCTGGGAATCAGATTGCTGTCAGCGTTATAAACCTCTATCATTTTCTGTACACCAGCAGGCCTTATCTCCTAAAGTGAATCTTATTACCTAGGAGCGGACTTTGCTGCCTGTATTGTAGTCTTTAAACCTCATTTGAGGTTCTGCATCCTCAGATTAATTGAAGGGGGTTTGACAGGGGAGACGAAAAGCAAGACAAAGTGGTTTCTTCCAGTGCAAGCTGCCCTGAGCCATGGGTGTCCTGCCAGCCTCATGGCTGGGTGCTGCTTCAGGAGCAGCTCCAGTTTACTGCCACATGATGGCAGGAATCCAGGGTGGTCGGGGGCTTTGCCAAGCTCTGGGCTTCTACTCTGCGCTGGAGCAACCCATGTCCGTCGCACCTGCAAGGCCTCAGCAGGGCTCTGCCCACTCCAGCCAAACGAGCTGGGAAGCCCTTTCTGCCCAAGTTTGCAGTAGGAGGCTGCCCTCGCTCTGCGGTTCCCCAGGCTGGCCCAGAGGGGCTCAGCAGAGGCACTCGCGCACCTTACACTCCTCACAGCCACTGAGTCCATCGGTAGCAGACTGAGCTACAGCTAACATTGCCTACAGTACAGGAACATCACAAGGGACCTTTCTGGGCCTTTAATTAATTAACGTCTATTTTTGTGTTCTCAAGAAGGCTTCTTGAGAAGGAGGAAATTACTGCAGGAGCAGTAATTCACTGAGGTCCTGGTATGGGCGATGTCTCCATTTCACACATGATCTGTACAGTTCCTGGTAAGGCTCTTCTGCTCCCTGGGACAGTTTGAACCACCAGCCTGTCCTCCTTGTGCAGCTGCTTCCCTCCCTCCACTATTTAGCAGAATCATAGAATCACTGTGGTTCTAAGAGGAGGTCAGGGAGTCCAACTATAACCCAACACTGGCACTAAACCATGTCCCTAAGAACCTCATCTGTGTGTCTTTTAAATATGTCCAGGGATGGTGACTCCACCACTTCCCTGGGCAGCCTGTTCCAATGCCCGACAGCCCTTTCTGGGAAGAAATTTTTCCTAAAATCTAATCTAAACCTCCCCTGGTGCAACTTGACGCAATTTCATCTTGTCCTGTCACTTGTTACTTGGGAGAAGAGACCAACACCCTGCATGCTACAACCTCCTTTCAAGATAAAGCAGGACATTTCTTTTGGGAAAGGGAGCCTCTGTTCAAGGGGAAAGGGAATATTATCCCATATACTAGCTCTTCATCCCTAAATGCTCTGCCATCTTGCCCAGCTGTCTCCCTCTCCATTGAGCACATTGTTCAAGTCTGGTGGGTGGGACTGCAGAGGGTAGTGAAGATCTCTTGGTTTCTTTAGGTAGCGATAACCTGCAGGTGTGGAGTTGGCTGATGGGACTACCTGGGTCTCTTCTACCAGCTCAGCTTCTCAAACAGCTGCTCCAAGAGTTGTGATTAATAGCAGTTTATCAGCAGAGGGAAATGTCCTGTTTCTGCCTTGCCAGTGAAGAGCTAACAGGGAGGGTGGAGGCTTGGCTGCCTGTTCAGAGGTTTGCAAAGCCGCCAGGCTCTGCATATGCTGCTCCATCCTGCATCTCCCTTGATCGGATCGGCAGAGGGCACTGCATGTCCACGCTTGAGGGAACGTCCTCTCCACACTTCGAGCTCCATGGACCAGCAGCATTAGCTCTCTGAGCACCAGGCTTCTCTCCCAGCTCCCTGCCAAAGAGCCCCAGGCTGTGGAGTCACCTCCCAGATGGAAAGATCAGGGCTGATGAAGGAAACCAAGAGGCACTCGGTGAAAACGAAGGGTGAATTTAGATCAAACGGCAGGAAATCCGCTCTCTGGCAGCTGCAGAAGTGCCGTGCTGTGGAAAGCTCTGGTGTGGCAGGAGGTCATCCAAGACAAATAGGGGCGGACTGCCCGACCGACCGGCAGGATGGGTGAGATCCAGGGATCTGGGCAGGCGAAGCCGTCAAAGTGGTTTGGCTTTGTGCTCCACTGTGGTGACCGCAGGTGGCTGGGGAGGAACTCCCACCCTGCCCACGGTGTGCAGGATGTACCCCTAGACCATGCAGGGAGCAGAAGGAGCTTTTCCCACCATAACCTGAAGCAATTGGATGGTTGTTTTTTGGTTTTGTTTTAGGGCTTTTTGTTTGTTTTAGTTTGGTTTTGTGGGGTTTTTTTATCAGAACAGGATATTATCAGCCTGAGCGGCATCAGCACTGTCCCAGATGGGTTTGGTGCAGAGCGTGTTCTCCTTGGTGAGGTGGGCTTGGAGGCCAGTGTTTGGAGACAGGCTTTGGGCTCTTTCAATGAGAATATTTGTATGCAAACATAGCAATAAGTGTCCCATGATGCCCGTGGAAGTAGCTGCTCACTGGAGGAGCCAGATGCTCCCTCTTGCATTGCTGTGACACTGCAGGTTTTGATGCAGTAGTGACTGCTCCTCAGTGGAGGTCTCTTCGGCTGAAGAGGCAGCAGTAAAGATCAAAGGCTCATGGACCTTCTCAGATGGTATATCCTGCTGTCTTTCATGGGGCAAGAAGGGACAGTGATTGAATTGCAGAGTGTTTCCTCTTCAGTTTCTTCCCTGGTTGAAATTTGGGGTTGTTTGAGAGCTCTTGCCCTTGGATAGTGATTTGGCAGCTCTTGGGTCACCACCCCATGAACCCCGCTTGTCTGTCTGGTTCCTGCGGAGCAGAATTTACAGTTGAGACAGTGGTTAACCTCAACAGGAGAGCAGGTTTCTGCATCTTCAAGTGTCACCTGTGGCTCAAGCAAGCCAAAGTCTTCACTCAAACGTAAGCTTCTCTATTTCTAGCCAGCAGAGGTGATTGCTCCCTGGGAACCTGCTGTGGAGCTCATTTGTTCACTGGAACCTTTATCAAGAGAGTGAAGGTGATTTTTTGCAGGCTTATTGGTGTCCTCGGCAGATTGCTTGCATGGAGGCTTTCCAAGACTCTGCAATCTCAGCTACTGCCCTTTGACAGCAGCAAAGATAAAGATACATGAAGCTCCCTCCTCCTCTTGCACCACTTCCTTGAGATTAGCGTGCAGTCCCTTGCTTCATGGCCTGAGGCTCTATCCCCAGAAGAAGCCACTGGGGTTTCACACACCCTGCAGAAGGGGGAGAAGGCATCAGGCTGGAGCTGGCGGATCTGCTCTGACTGCAAGCAAGAGGGATAGATCTCATCTTGTTTAGGCTACTTAAACAAGGAGCTGTTGCTCAGAAGAGATGAGAAAGCTGAGTGAAAACCATGTTCCCTGGCGTGATAATGCTTGAAACAGCAGTGTGGTTATGCAGGACTGTAAAGGTGCCAGGAAATGCCACCAGCCTGGCCAGAAACATCCTGGTGAACCTCCTGGAGCCCACAGCCATGGTCTCAACTCGCTCCTTGTGGCAAGCAGCAGACCCAAAAGGTCTGTAAGTGGGACCAGCTGGGGAGCTGGAGGCTGCACAGACCTGACATGAGAAGGGGCTGTGACAGTGCCAGTTAGCAAAGATGGAAGGGGAGATGAGCTCCAGTGAGCTCTGCACCATGTCCATCCTCTTCACCCTCATCCCCAAAAGCTCCTTCTGGGCTTGCCAGCTTGCCATCAGGGTGCAGTTTCAGAGGTTCTGGAAACAGGTTGGGTTTGGGTTGTTTTGTGTACACTTGTCCCTTTAGGAGACTTGGGGGACTTTCCCTCTCTGTTGTTAGGGATCTGCTACAGATTTCCAGCACAAATGTAGCTGAGCCCGGCTTTTTCCTCATTTATTCTAGAGCCAGAGGACAGTGCTGGCACAAACAGCTCTTCTCCCTGCCTGTACTCTTCCATGTTGATTTGAAATAGTCGTTCTTTGGCCTTGGGTTTCAGAGGGATGCATTTCATAAACCAGAAATAAATGGGCTTGAAATACTTGCCATAATTTTGCAAGATCTTGACCCTCTGATAGCAAGATTAGAAGAAAGATAACAAAATTAGCATTCAGGCTGGAACCACTATTGTTAAATAGACAACACTTTAAAGCCAGTACTTCTTGTTTACAATTGAACTCATGAATTTTTAGATATTCATGTATGAGGGATTGAGTAAACAACCATTGTGCCTCTAAGGAATGAGTCCCAGGCTGTCCTGAGCTGGAATACTTTGTACTTTCCTGATTGCCTTCCAAGAATTTCAAATTACTTTGTAACAGAAAAACAAGCCTGCTTCAGGAGAATGTTTGCAAGGTTCTTGGGACAGCCTTAATTCCTCTGTACTGTGATGTGGCTGGTTTTGGGGCAGAGCTCTGCAGCTGGGTATGGTGGGATGCTGACTGTGGGGGTGTTAGTAGAGAGGTGGAGGTTGCAGGTGAAGAATAAACCACTCAGGTCAGGAGAGTCGGCCCAGCTGGGTTTTAATGCATACAGAAGAGGTGAATGGATGAGTGTGAAGTCACACAGCAGGTCAGGGTGAGAGCCAGCAAGAAAAGGACTCTGCTTGCCTCACCCATGAGCCTTTCAGGAGCAGCTTGGATGCTCTCAGGCATGGGGCCATGGGATCAGTCCCCAAGGACCAGGTGACAAAGGGACATGTGGGCAGGGCATGTCCCCCCCGTGCCCTGGAGAGTCCATGCCGTGCTCTCCAACAAAGCCACAGGCCATGTTATGGTCTTATGGGTTCTCGAGGCTTACCAGGGTATTTCTGAGCATGGTGCCCCTGACACCACAAGCTGTGGTGCTCATACAAATAGTCCCTTATTTCTAGCTGTCCTACACTGAGTGAATACTCTTCAGGAGCAGCCAGCCTGTTGCCTTGTTGTTTCTTCAACCAAAAAATAACACTTGAGACCAGAGACCAGCCAGTTTTAATGCTCCTACCAGCCCTGGACTGCCCCAGTGCCCTTTGGTTAGTCTTTGTGCTGAGACCAAAGGCCAGAAGCAGAGACATCTTTCTACTGGTGCTGGTGGCTGAGGACTTGAGGCATGACATGTAGCAAAGGCAGCTGATGGCCTAGCAGCCTTGAGGTGTCCCTTCTGGCCAGCCTGGGCAGTCCTGTCTTGGGCATCATGGCCAGCACTTTGGTAAAATGGGCAGGATGGGTCCCTTGATACCTGGCTCACTCAGGTTTGGTTTCCAAGCCAGCAGCCTGGAGCTGTGGGAAGAGTCATGAATTTGGGTTACCAAACCATCTGCTGGCTGAATTTAAAAAAAAAAAAAAAAGGCAATTAAATTAAAGCAAAATTGTTTCCAGTCCTTCTGTTTGCAAGATGTAGTTTAGAGAGATAGTCAAGCCAGGGTTTGCCTGATCCTGCCACAGCTCTGAGTAGGAGTTAATTTGATCTAATCCCTGTGCTGTGTGTACTGGAAAGTGAGGAGTTCCCTACCGAGGGCTCAGGGAGTGTGCCGCGCTGTTAGTATTTCATGATGGTACAACACAGGAAACTGGTGGTTTGATACTTTTTAAATTGCTTCTAATCAGAAATTATTAAATAATGTTAAAAAAAAAAAATCTAGGAAATAAAATTTTTTATGGGAGAGGATGATCACGTATTGCCAAAGATAGATGGATGGCAGATCTAGGCAGTGCTGGATGGAGCTGCTAAAGCAATGGTCTGGGAAGCCCTTCCTGGGGTACCTCACAGGGTGGGGGGACTGGTGAGGGGTGTGTGTATAGATAATTTAATATTCTTTCCTGGTTGTTTTTATATCCCCAGGGTTTTCATACCTGTTCCGCTGAAAGGTCATGCCCAGGAGAAATGGGGAAATGAGTCCTTTCAACCCATGCAGGGCCTGTGTTTGGGGACACCCTTATGCTTGACAGCTGAAGGTGACAGGATGAAGATGGCCTTGCAAAAGGCAGGGGCAGTTTGGTGCTTCAGGCTGTTCTTGGTGGAGAGAACACAAACCCATGTTACCAGTGCCGAACCTCTTGTGACCACTCCTGTGGTGCTCTGGATGCAAGGCAGAGAGACGCAGCGAGGTCTGATGTTACAGAGCTCAGATTTGGGTCAAAGCATCTCTTTTTCTCAGTGGGAGAAGGTAACATATGCCAGTTCTGAGTCTTGAAGGGGATGGGATGGGACGGGATGGGATGGGATGGTGGCAGCTCACAGTGTTGGGTTGAGTCTGGGGACTGCAGGATGCCATGGGGACAGCCCAGCTTGACTGTCACGACCAGCTGAATGTCGGATGGTTCTGTATTGAGGGGCTGCCCAGTCTCACATCTTGTTTGACAGGGGGGAAATAAAACCCAACAGGCTGGCGAGAAGGCAGGAGAAGGGTCTTCCCTGATGAGCAAAGGGGGTAGCACAGCTGCAGGGTCCCAGGGAGGCTCGGCTGGGCAGCTGCTTATTTTACAAGAAAAAAGCCCCGAGCATAGCATTGGGCCGAGCCAGCGCCTTATGTAAGGGCTGGCAGCGGGGCTGGCGGTGCGGAAACCCAGCGGGCTGCAATCGCCTTTGATTTTTCTCCTGTTTGCTCAGCAGCTTTCATGCGGCTGGGGGGAGCGGGGCGAGGGCGCGAGATTCCTGCACACTGAACTCCTCTGTTTCTCTCGGCGGGATAAACAGGACATAAAACAAAGCCCTAAGCCAGCCCTCGCCTCCGAGGTGGTGTGCTGCCAAACTCCCTGCGGGACAGCCCGTCCCCTCCGGCTGCTCCTGGGGAGCTGCCACCCAAGCTTGGGATACAGGGCGTAGATGGGAGCCCACCCACAGGGGGTTTCTGGGTGCTGCAGGCATTTTTGTGGCTGGGTGAGGGTTGCCTCGTGGTGTTGGTGAGGAATGAGCAGGAGAAAGGGGGAAAAGCTCCCTAGTAGGGCTCAGGCAGCAAGTCCCATGGCCTTGGAGAGCCGAGGGTGGGTGCTCCAGAAGTGACTCCAGGCCGTACACCATGTGTCCCCTGCAAGGGTTCTGCTGTGACCTGGCTACCTTGCAAGGCACAGTCCCAGGCGGTGGGACCGAGCCACGTGTGACACACCTTGGGACACAGCAGGGCAGGAGGGGCTCGAATGCTGGTCCTCTCTGCAACGGGCTCTGCGTGTGAGGTTATTCTGCTCCCTTGAAGCTGGGCTGCTTTATTTATAACTTCCCCTAAGGAGGAATTTCCAGGCTCTCCTGCCCCTGTGCTTGATGCCTGTAAGTGACAGAGGGCAATGAGGCTGACCTCAGCCCTTTCCCAACGCAGGATTAGCTAAGCTGGCTCCCCAGAGACATACCAGCCCAAGCCCATGCCAGCTCCCCTGAATTTCCACCATTTTACTGCTGCCAGGCTGCTGCAGGGCAAGGTGAGAAGGCAGGGAGCAAACCCTCGCTGTTGGGGTTTGAAACACTTCCAAGCATTTCAAGTGAAGTTTGCTCTGCAGCAAAGTGTCCTGCAACCGCTCTGAAGTCACTTGATTGGGAAAAAGCATTGACCACGTGCGAGGCTGCAGCAAAACTCAGAAATGCTATCGCTGCTGAAGCAGCATGAAAGGAGGATGGTTTGTTGCTGCACATCTGTCCTGGTTGTCTGTCCTTGCCAACTTCTGCTTGCAAAAGGAAGAGCTTTGGTGGGGAAAAGGCCACCTGGGCAGAAAGCTGTTTTGCTGGCCAGGATCTGGGAACTCTGAGTCGTGCACGTAAAATCCCGTTGGAAATGCAGAGGTGGGAAGGGCAGGTGCTGCCCACTGCAGCACTGGGCCTGGAAAACCAGGCTGGGCTGACATTCAGGGTCCCTTTCTTGTGCCCAGATGGGAAGAACAACACTGGTGGCTGGAACTGTGTGAGGGCTGGGGTCGGGGAAGGCTGGGGAGGTACGTGAGGCTGCCCCCCCATGCTTGAGGAGCAGCATGCCCAGGTACCTGCTCCAGCAGCCAGTTTGTGGGTGCTGAGCACCCCTGCAAGCACCCAAGCTGTGATCCTCCAGAACCATCGGGATCTTGGCAGGAGGTGTAGATGCAAACCCTGAGGCCGCTTATCCAAACTGCCTGGCCTGGGGTTTTGTGAGAGCTGGCTTTCTTGTAGGATTCCCACTCTGGGCTTGATGCATTGGAAATCCTGCAGAAGCAGCCCCTTTTTCTGTTTTGTTTTGTTTTTCCTGATGTTTGTGTCTTTCCACTTCCGTCTCTGGCCAAGGCGAGCGGTGCCAAGGCACACGAGCCAGGCACACCCAGAGGGAGGGGAAGCAAAGCACCCTCAGCCCGCAGGACAATGGGGATGGAAAGCAGATGCGGTGGCTGGAAGTGAGGAGGACGAGGAAGATGATATGCTCGATGGCTCTCCTCAGGGTGGTCCGTGGATCAAGGAGGGTATCGTGGCTCCAATTCAGTGCCTCATCCTCTGGTCTTGCACTGATGCTGGTTCACCATGGGAGACATGAGGATGGTCCACACTTGGGGTGCACACAGGGCTTGACACCCTGCTGCTTCCAAACCCGCTGGTTGGGTCTCCCTGGCCCCATTTTGAGCCACAATATGGGCTCAAGCTGCATGAGTTGAAAAGGCTCAAGCTCTTAAAAAGCAGCACGGGATCAAAGCTTTCTTAAACACTCAGGGCATTTGGCCCGGGAGGTTTTGTTCCGACTATTTTTAGCAGTTGGGGCCAACTGAGTTCAGAGTTGGAGGCAAACTTTTTCCAAAGCTGGGGGCCGTTTGGATTAGGGAGGGGGAAAGGGAGTTCAGCCAGGCCCATTTCCAGCAAACGTTGACTCCTTCCTTTAGGTATGTGTTGCTCTCCATGACACGCTAACAACAGCTCTGCACAGAAGTGCCTGGCTGGGGCTGTAAAGATTGAAACAAAAAATGTGAGTTGGCTAGAAAGGAGACCATGAAATAGAGAAAGTTTCCAAACAGCAAGGCTGTAACATTTGAAAATGAAAACTTTCCTTACCAGTTTGTTTTCAATTACAAATACACTCACATTGTTTTCCAGGGGAAAGCTGGTGATGATTTAAGGGAGGAAAGATGAAGATTTGGCTTCCTGAAGCATATACCATGCTCAGAAATGGAGAGGAGATGTCTGTTTATCTTCAAGGTGAGTTTTTTTGTGCCACCACTAAAGAATACAGCATTTTTCTGTGCTACCCACTATAGGCAAAACCAGGCTTAAACTCTGAGCAAGCCAACCAACCAGGACACCCTTGAAACTGTGTCACGTTTGAAGCTATAGCCCTTGCAGAAGCCTTTGCTTCTGCCATGAGAACAGAAGCTGGGGTTTTCCTGTCTGCCAAGTGAATTGTGCTAATGAGGATGTTTAATTGTCAGGAGCATGAGCAGCACGCTTTAGATACACACCACAGCTTCTTGCATGCCTAGATCCACTCTCTTGATTTAAGTATAGGTTATAAAAATATCCCTCTAATTACCAATAGCTTCCCATCATACTGCCAAATCTCTGCTGCTCTGTAGGAGCAGTGTCTCTGAGCTTCTCCCAAAGGAAAGGCTGCAGTTAGGTTGGCAGGTAATCAGCCTAATGAGGGGATGGCTGGAGGGTTTGGCAACTCAGCGGTGTCCAGCCCAGGTGGGCTGTTACAGCAAGTGACAATACACTCTTTGCTGCAAGGGTGGTGTGGATTTTGTCCACGCTGTAGGAGCTGGGTGCTGCTCAACAAAGACAGGCCAAGTCTACCACATGTGTGCCTTGGGTTGTTTTCAGAGAGAAATGCCAGAGGTGGAAGGTTCCTTTCATCTCTGACATCTTCAGCAAAACCTGTCCTCTGATGCAGAGGATGCCCGTCCTTGCTGTGGATGGTTGGATAGCACTGGAAAAGCCAAACTGTTGTCATTCAGGGAAGGCTGCAAGGTCTAGAATGGATTTTTGAAGAATGGAATGATCTGCATGTGGTTGGAGAGTGGGATGAAGGTGGGTCTGGCCTACCTGCATATCAGGTGGCCATGGCTGTTGTTGCATCATGCAGAAAGGAAGGTTTCCCCTGGAGTTCCCCAGGTGTCTTGTTTCATATTTCTGTGAATGACCCAAAAAAGTAGAAGAACAACACTGAGATGGGTGGATGAGGAAGAGCTGAAGGGTATCAACAGTATAGAGGAGGTTCTGGTTGGATGACCTAGAAGATGAAAGTGACAACAATGATATAAAGCTCATCAGTATAAAACACAAGGTCTTTGAGCTTGAGGAGCAACAACATATAATAAGATAGGACTTCACATTGTCTGGAGGGGTGATAGAGAAGGACTTTGGACTGTCCACTGATTTTACACAGTACCTCTGAGCCACTGCCTGAATGCAGTTAATGCAAACGGCAGATGCATCCATTGGGGGACTTTCATGACAAGGCCTCTTTGTTGACCTTAAAATCCTCATGGCAAGAGCCACCAAAACCTCCCCTGGAACAGTGGGTACAAATCTGATCATCCTTTCCCCGGATGATGTTGGAGTGGAGCAAGTGCAAAGCAAATCCACTGTCCTGTTTGCTTCGAGGGTGAAATGAATGTGAAGGTCAGACATGATTGTCCTTCTTCCATCTTGGTTTTTCAACACGGCAGAGACAGGCTCTGAGCCCAGTTTCCACCCCTACCCAGTAGAAGAAAATGTTCTTCTCATTTTTGTCACCTAATGAAGATGATGACCACTCACCTCGTGTTTTGTATGTGTCCTTACTATCAAAGACCGTTCTTGTGCTTGGTGCTAATGTTCCCAACTCTTGGCTTGGGAAGGGTATACTGGCCAACTGGACAGTCATTTGGTCTGTTGAGAGACTGTCTGTTCTGCAATTAACAGACAAAATGCCCACCACTGTGGCTGGAAAGGAGTTTTAATTAAAATCCCTTGGTATTGGCCTTGGCCAGACTGTGGAGTGAATGGGAAGAGGGCAGAAGGCCCAGGTCAGTGTCTTGGGTCACCCTAGGAGAGTGTCCCCTGAGCTGAGGCTGAACACAAGGAAGGACCTGGTTTATAATTGCATAGGCTTTTTTTTAATTCTTTTTTGTCTGAAGTGACCTGCCCAGTGGACAATTGCAAGCTGATAGGAGCACAGATACTGCCAACCAAAAGTTGGGCTGGGTCCACAGGTCATTTGAGTCCTAATGAGGAATCATGAATAGAAGCTCACATCACGCAAGTGAAAAACACCTCACTGTCTTCTCTAATGAGCGCAGCTCTCCAAATGCTTTTGTCTTGGGCTTTGCTTGCCTTTCAGAGGTGCCCAGGGCTACATCTTCCAGACTGGCTTAGAAGCTGCTGTCACCTGCTCCATCTTCTCGCTGATGGCCACTGGGAACATGCCTCACTCTGCTGGGTGGCCAGGGCAGACCCTGCATGCTTATGACAGTGAGGTGGGTAAGCGAAGCCCTGGGGAGGTGAGATACCCCCTCAGGGGGTGTGGTGGGCCCCAGTTGGTCTCCCCCAGGTGGAAGTTGTCCTCCATCCACTTATCTGTGGATATGTTGGGCTTTGGACAAACTTCATGTTCCATAGCCTGCATGGTTCCCCACCAGTGCTGTAATTGCAGGTGCTACTCTGATGAATAAGTGTGTGTCCCTCCTGTTGTCAAAGCCTATTAATTAATGCAAAGATCACATAATAAGTGCCAGGAAACTGGAATCAGGATGGGGTTCCCCTCTCGTTCACATGGAGCAAGTCCTGCTTGCTTCCATGGTAGCCAACCCTGTGGGCCTATTTGTATTCCCCCTGCTCAGGATGGGGCAGTAGACCTTCTGGTTTGCATACTAATGAGCAAGCAAAATTAGGATATGAAAAAGCCAAATGGGTGCCAGCCCCACAACTTGCCACGTGAAGGCCAACGTGAGGGCCCTACCAGCCCACGTTACCCTGTGACACAGCACCAGGTCCCTGAAACCATGTAGATGCTCTTCCAAACATTCCTCCAGAATATCTTTTATTTTTTCTAAGATTGTTAAGGTAACTTTTGGGGGGCAAAGCCCCTCTTGGTTCCATGCAGGGACCCTCAACTCCTGCATCCTTCCTTCAGCACAGGCTTTGTCCAGAGGTGCCCCAGCCCCCCGTGCAGGAGGATGGAGCAGGCACCTGGCACGGCGAGCTGGAAAAGGATTTCTGCACTTGGGCTCTGGCCTAGAGAAATCACTTGGCTTTCACACGTTTTAAGGAAGGAAGAAAAAAATCCTTTCCTGCTGCCACTTAAGTTTTTGTCTCCTGCTTTCGGGTTTAATTTTGTGCTGTCAGGCTGTGTGGGAGCGCTGAGCAGCTCTGGAGGTTCTCAGTCCGCGCTGGTGATGGAGAAGATGTTGTCCAGGCGAACCCAGGCTCTTTGGGCTGGTGCACGTGGCCAGGGTGAGGGTTGGTGCCCAGGATGTCCCTGCCTGGCAGGACAGGGGAAAGTTTGCGGGGGCCGGACATGGGGAGAGCCACAGTGGTGAAGCACGGGGTAGCTCAGAGGTGGCATTTGGGGACAAAAGTACCCAGGTGAAACATCCTGATGTGTTCCCCACTGGCATTGGTATAGACCAGCCACCTGCACAAAAGCAGATTTGGGGATGAAATCAGCGTTTTGGGGCAGTGGCAGGGGGATATTTTTACTGTTCTGAAAAAAAAAAAAAAAAGCGACTTTTCTTTTACTGCCCAAGCATCGCAGACAAAGGGGTTGGCTGTGCTTTTCCCTTTCCTTTCAATCCCCTTTCTGCACGGTAACATTTTCTACTTCCAAACCCTGTTCTTTTTTGTTGTTGTTGTTGTTTTCCGTCTTGTTCCCCTCCTATTCCTCCCCCCTTTCCCCCTCCTTCCCCCCCAATATTCCCCTGGGGGAACGGCCCCTTTCCCGGGGTCCCCCGCCCTGGCAGGGTGCCGGGGGTGCAGAAGGGTGATGGCAGCGCTTCCCACTCCCCCCCACCCCCAGTAGCACAATGGGGACATTCAGCCGGGCACCATGTAGCCCAGCACCAACCCTAGAGCCCAGGGGACCCCCCCTTGCCATCCCTGTCCCCCCCTATCACCGTGGTGAGACACAAAATAGCTGACGCCGTGTCCCAGCGCGCTGGCGGAGGCGAACTGGAATCCAGCATCACAAAACAAGCCCTGTGCACGCTCCCTTCCCGACGCAGGCGCGTGTGTGTGCGGGTCCCCCTCCCTCCATCCCCCCCAAAATCTCCAAGTCTGCCCAGTAACACCAAACTGGGCTCCTTTTCCCACCCCCCCTGGCCAATCCGCAGGCTGCCAACACGCCAGGGCCTCCGCTGCCGGGATGCGAGGGGCAGGAGCTGGTAGGGTTGCAGGGAACAACATGTTTTCCTTCTCCTCTTCTTCCTCCCGAATCGCTTGTTTTTTAATTCGGGGCCGGGAGGGGGGGGCGTGGGTCTGAGCTTAGAGGCAGCCCCCGTCCTTTCCCAGGAACACAGCCTACCCACCCCCCTGAAAAACAAGAAGAAGTAAGATGAGATTTCACTGCTGTTCAAGGAAGCCTTGTTTTTAATCGCAGGCAAATCAGCGGTCTTTCTTAGGGGCAAGAGAAAGGAGGGGGGGCAGAGCAAGGAAAGCAGGGTTTCCTACCCAGGTCCAAGCAGAGCTTTTCAGGCGCTCCTGCCTGCTCCAAAGGGATTTTTCCACACCCCCTCCTCTTTGCTTTGCTGTTTTTCCTTCTCTCCGATTGCATGCGTGCAGCAGCTGCTGTGTTTGCAGAGCAGGAGGCTGAACTGGTGTAAATCCAGCAGTCCTGGGGTGCTGGGGGTGATTGGTAGCGGCTGCCAGTTGGGTTCCAGCCTGCTGCCCCCCAAACCTCCCTGGGAAGCAGCTGGGGTAGGTGCAGGGATAAAAACACTGAAGACACCGTGTTTTGGGGGATTTAACTGAAGGATATTTATGGTTGGACTTGATGATCTTAAAGGTCTTTTCCAACCTAAATGATTCTGTGACTTCAGCTGCTTTGCAGGGGAGTTGCCAGACCCTGTGCCTCCTCCATGCATAAGAGCATTTTGCAGGTCCCTTGGGCTTAGCCAGCCACACTGTTACTGCCTGCAAAATAATAATTAAATACATTTTGGTCTCTTTTGGCACGTTCATGTGGTAGCACCTTACGATGAGATTGTCAAGGGGCAGCACCTTATGATGAGCTGCCAAGGTGCACTTAAAAGCAGGTATTGGTGATGCCTGTGATCCCTGACAGAAGGGACGTGTGTTTGGACCTGAGAGCAGCAGGTCAGGCAGTATAACGTGTCCCATGCTGCCTGCTCAGATGCAGAGCTGTGCTGAGATGCAGCAATGCCCGATGAGAGTCGGAGGAGTGTCACTGAGTTGATGGCAGTGATGCGCTGCTGATTTGCATCCTGTTGAAGCCTTGGCCCAGGAAGGACCGTATTAGCTTAATGCAATCAAGTTCTTGTGGGAACTCAACAAAATGAGGGCCTTGTTGCAAAAGGTGGAAAGAAGGAGGCCAGGTAACCACACGGCTTATATATCTTGCCACTTTTATGGGAAAGGAAATTACCAAGGCAAATCTTGCCAAGGAAAATTGCTGCCAGCAATACCACCAGCCAGATGGGATTGTCCTGACATCCAAACATTTTGCAGGCACCTCCAGAGATGTGTCATGCTCCCCTGGTTGTTTTGGGTGTCATTACACAGCATCGGCTTGAAGGGAGGATGGGACAAACATCCTCCTGGCTCCAGGGGCCCTAAATGTCTGGGGAGAAAATGGCAATTACTGCAAATGAAGAGCAGGCAGCCTGGGTCCCACAGACACTGGGTAAACTGCAGGAATGCAGCTTGGACTGCAGAAATGCTGGGGAACAGCAGGCAAAGTTGTGCCAGTCTTTGGGGGGCGGCTGGGAGGAGCTGGCAAGGACACCATGTCCCTTGTGTGCTGCTGGTGCTCCACCCCAGGGAGAGGCTGGGCCTGGGGCTTCTTGCACAAGCTGTTTGTGTAGGATGGGGAAAGCTGGCGCCTGGGGGCACAGAGCAGCTCCGGGTGTCCTGTGACAGCTCTCCTGTCCCAGCTCAGCCACGTGGGATTTTCCCCCCGCAGGGGTGGGACGGGCTACCTTATAGATGAATGGGTGTTATTTCTTGAAATTCCTTTGCAGTCTTTTTCTCCTGAGTCCCTCTTCCCTCATCTGTCCTCAGCATCTGCCCTTCTCCGTGACTCCACTGAATTCTATCTGGCCTGAAAAGCACATACCTTGCACAGATAACCAGCACCACCATTGCTTCCTGGCTCTGCACACCTCCAGAAGTGGCTAGAAATTTACAAGCCTCAAGCTTTAACCCTCACAGCCCTTCGGAATTACACCTGTGGACACAAAAGGTAACAGAGGAGCAGTCAGGGCCCCACCAGCAAGGACAGGTTGGGAAGCAGAGCTGGGAGGGTGACTGATGTCAGATGGGAAGGACAGATACGGTCTGCTGGTGGACTTGATTGAGGTTCATCCATCAACTCACGGGGCTCTGAGCAACCTGAGCTGGCTAAAGATGTCTCTGCTCATGGCGGGAGTTGGACTGGATGAGCTTAGAAGGTCCCTTCCAACCCAAACCATTCTGTGATTCTATGATTCACCCATGGGCGCAAAGCCAGGGAAGGGGCAGAGGCTGGTTGCCCCTGGGATGTTTATAAGATTCGCTGGGCAAACTGTTCATCCCGAGCACCCGCTCCCTCAGACTTGGGCTTTAGTGAGAAGTAGGATAGAAGTACAATATATAGGATATCCTGTATGATAACAGTGTAGGATACAGACTCAGTCTACAGCTTGCAGTTGAAAATATCAGCCAAGCTAACAGCTCAAGAGCTGGATTTTGTATTGGATGTTGCCAAGAACTCCAGGGGTAGAAAACAGGCACACCACACCAGTCCAGAACATCAAGTGAAACCGTCCCATCAGTTTATATATTTCAGAGATTTCCCCCCGCGGAGCAACTCAGTTTTCTCTGCAGCACAGATAATCTTCCCCTCCTCCCCCACTGCCAAATACTCTGGCATCACACCAAATAGCAAAGTCAACATGAAATACCCCCTCGTTTCCTGGGCCTCCTCTTCCCAGCCATCCTCCAGCAAAGAGGAGTGATATAGCACGTGCTTTTCTAGCCACAGCCTTCTCCCAGGACCGGGTCTTTGTGGCCCTTCAGAGGTGGTGCCAAGAGCTTTGAAATCTGTTAAAACCCGAGGCATAAAGCAAGGAAGCAGCCAGGAGCCCTGGGTGCCTGCTCTGAAGGGCCTCTAGTTTGCTCTGGCTTTTAAGGGGTATTTCTGAGGCCACCACCATCCCATGGCGTTGCACAACCTCCCCACTCAGTGCACACGGGAAAAGGAACCACTCATGTTTCTTTCCCTCTAATGCAGGCACAAAGAAAGGTTGGAATAAGCATGTTGGCTCTGCCCCATTGGCCTGCAAAGTGCTGTCCACAGCTGTGAGACTGAGTCAAATTTATAGGCTAAGCAGGATCGGGAGAAACTGATCAGCAGGTGGGGGATCCCATCAGTGTCTGCTGGACCATTTTCCTCCAGGAACTGGAAGCAAGAGAGGATCCAAGGTGCGTGTAGTATCTGCTGCACTTTCATTGCACCAACTTCTTATCTCCATCCCAGTTCTCTTGCAAAGCAACTTGGAAGCCAGACAAGCGGACCTCCGCATCTCCATCCCCATGCCTTGCTGCGGCGACCTTCCTGGGACATTGCTCCCTATTCCTCCTTGGCCAACAGCATGATGGTCCCACCACGATGACCGTGGCACCAGCTCCCATCTATTTGCTGCAGCATGGAGGATGTGGGTAGATGGACCCACCTTCCACACAGGAGTGTCTGGTTTGGGGGTATAGGGAAAGCAGGGCATTTACTAAATCTTTTGGAAGAAGGATTTATTGACTACAGGACATGCTTAGTCAGAAAGAAATTACTTAGTGGTAGGCTGGTATTTTTTTCAGTTTCAGTGTCTCATGCTGCCCATTCCTTCATATGTCATTAAACTGTTTCCAGCCACCTTTCCAGCCACCCCCTTGAACTCAAACCCACTGCAGTATGACCTATACATTACTGCTGTAAGCCCCGTGGTTCCCATGCCCTTCTGATTGGCATCTTTTGCCATGAACCTTCGGACATGAGCCAGCCTGAGCAGGGCAGGAGGATCAGAGAGGGAAATAACATCAGCAGGAGGGTGAACTTTGGGAATGACATGTTGGATGGGATTCTGTTGGGGCCTCTGGTGCAGGATATATCCCAGAAGTCGGATACCATGTCTGGGTGTCAGAGTGGGAAGAGGTATGAAGGTTGGCGTGTGGATGCACATACAAACATATTTATTGCATTTTCAGCATTGCCTTACATTCGAAACTCATGATGCACCCTCTCTTCCAGGTGCTTGTTTCCAGGGTCACAAAGATGACTCTGGAAAATGGCACGCAGAGAGTTTCTGCCCAACCCTCGCACCGTTCTGCCTGGGATCAGGTTTTCTTCTGCTCTGCCCACTCCTCCCTGCTGCTCCCATCCCTCCTGCTTGCTTTCCACGTGCTGCGGGACTGGCCAGGCAATGTGCTCTAGTATTTTCTCCCCATCTGTGTTCAGCTAATCTACTGGATTATGGTCATTATATTTAACTGGATTAAACGACTGTTACTGCTGTTACTGTTACTGTTTTGCTCTGGTCATATTTAGAGGGAGCTCTGGTCATATTTATAGGGCTGCTGAGTCAAGTTACAGCTTTAAGGGCTGGAGCCTTGGACCCTGTAGGTCAAAGTAACTCTGGATAAAGTGAAGCATCACCCATCGGTACAAGGGCTTCCAGGTGCCCTTGGTGACTCTTTGCTGCAGGGCAGCATTTAGCACTGCAAATAGAAACCCCACTTCCCTGCACCTCAAATTGTGTTTGATAGCAGTGTAGCATACCAGCATCTTCTGATCTTGAGGAACCAGGCCAGGGAGAAGATCTTAAACCCTTCTGCTTGAAGAGGGGGCAGTTTACATGGCCATCAGTCCCTGCAAGCCTAGGAACTGGAAAAAAGAAATCTTTAAAGTGCTTTCTTTGTAATATCTTGGTTGTCTCTGGGGCTGGAACCCTGTGGGGTCAGTGACCAGGGGAAGCTGTTCGTCACAGCAGTGTCAATTCACATGCCAGAGCCGCCTGAGTGCTGGGGAGGGATGTGGTCTGGTGGAGCCAAAAACTGGCTCTGAGGTGATGCTGGGGACTTTTGCTGTGGCCAATGCAAAGGAAAGAAACAACTTTTCCTGGATGTCTGACTGTTTGTGGATGGCAGTTGGAAGAGCAAAGGCACCTCAGTTGCTTGGACAGCCTGGGCATCCTCCAGCCCCACCGCAGTGTGCAAAGCAGGGACCAGCCCGTCCCGCAAGGCCACATCTGACCCTTCAGCATGGGGACAGGGAGTCCCAAATAAGCTCTTTGGAAGTAATGAGGAACTGCAGCACATGCACTAAAAATAAAGAAACAGCAGGCGAAAAATAAATCACTTGGAGGAGCCTCTGGCCAGGAGGCTCCTGGGCAGACTGAGCCCTGATTTGTGGTCTTGACCTTGGCTCATTGAACTTGGGCCCCGGCTTGCCTGGCTGGAAAACCAAGTAGAATAAAAAGCAGGATGTCAAGGCTGAGCTTAGCTTTTCCTTGTGCAGATAAATCACCAGGAGATGAGGAAATTGGCTGTGTTTGTTTGCAGACAGCTCCCTTTCGGCATGCCAAGCCTACTCATGCAGGTTGCATGGTTGCCTGGCTGAGGTGGGAAGATGAACAAACTGCATGTGCTGTCCTGTTCCTGGTGGGAAAGTGATGGGGAGTTAAACCAAAGAGGTAGTCTGCAGCAGCGTGGTGGTACCTTAGAAGAGGGAGAGGGGCATAAACCAGCGGTGTGCAAAGGTAAGAGTGGAGGGGCCCTCTGCCTTCTGTTCATGCAATATTTGCACCATGCCCTCCAGTGCCTGGGTCACACCAACGCACTGTCACTGCCCAGGTGCCAGGGGAACTACATAAATAATCTAAAAAGAAAAAACCAAGTTTTTTCTTTAATAATTTTCCAGTTGCTGGTGCAAGAAGCGTTGGGTTTTTTTCTTTTCCATATAAGAGATCTTTTACTTTGTGCTGCTGCACATTGTGCCATTGCACACTATGTTTTGGGGGAATGCGGTTGGTGTCTGACAACCTCACCAATGCTCCCATGCTCTTTGGGCTATAGTGCTCTGGGTAGAGACAAATATTGCTTGCTTTCCACCCATTCTCTTCTCCAACTGATGGGAAGTCAGGAAGGGTGATGTATTTTAGCTGGTGAAATAAATCAGCCAGAGAAGTGGGCTGAGCTCATGGATATTCAGACCATAGCAAATGTCTGTAAGTGTTTTCTGCAGTGAAGAGTTTATCTAGAGGCACCTTTGCCATTTGGCACCTGTTACGCTTGATATAGGGTATCTTGGTTATTAAGTGCTTTACAGAGAAAGCTCCAAAGGACAGAGTAGTAACTGCCCCCTGCTTGTCTCCATTTTTCTGTGGCTCCTGGCAGCAGGAGCAGAGTTTACTGTAGCTTCTGTTCCCATCTATTCTGGGGCTGAAGCCGTAAAAACAAACGGAGGATGATTACACCACGCACTTGCAAGCACCGAGGAATGGTACGGATGCGAGAAGCAGAAGACAAACTTGCTCATTTAGTGGTTTTCTGACTGCCTGCCAGGGCTGCATCTGCTCTTCAGCCGACAGAGCGCAAGACCGCTAGCTGGCTATTAGATGAGAAGAATTGGAATCATTTTTGTCACATGGAGGAAGAGGGAGCAGGAACCCACCCTGATGGCCTTTCTGAGCCGAAAACTGATGCTCATGTCCAGTGACTGCTATGCAAATATATCAATGTATGGATTTTTATTATTTTTTTTTTTTACAGAAGTGCTTTCTAAACCTTTCATAACCTGAGAAGTTAACTGGCATGGCCAAACGAAGCAAGCAGCAAGGCAGGCGGCTGTTGTCATGAGGTGAGCACTTGTCCTTGATCTCATGCTTTAGGGAATCTCTGCAGACTTTTTTTTGCCACCCCCTTTTCTTTTTTTATAGCCAAAACACCCATGGACCGAACAGTCTACTGCCTGTATAGACAGGCAGGAAAACACAAAGCTCTGTAAAAACCCCCCACTACTTAACCCCTACTCTAGAGAGACATTGTATGACTTTGCATTGCAGTTTCCTGATGAGTTCTGCTCTGTTGAAAGCAAAGCTCAGATGGACTCTTGACCTGCAGGCAAGACACCCTCAATAGCCTTTTAAAAGCCTCCAAGCCTGTATTGAGCAGATCCTAAAATCTTGCCCACAGCATGGATATAAATCAAATCCCACATTTGTGTACCCCAAGTCCCCTTATGCTTTTATGCTATCCATGGAGATCTGCGTATGGATCAAGCATCCTCCCAAATGAGCTGGTGTTGGTACTGGCCACATAACGGACAAAAATATCCATTAAAATCAAATAAAACAAGAAAGCTACAGGCAGAAAAGCTAGAGCATGGCTGCTTTTGCTGGTACCAGGAAGATGTTTGCAGAAGAACTTGAAGAGCTGGTGAGAGGTTTGGTTCAGTCGCACCTCCCTGGCCTCAGCAGACCCTCTCCCTGTCTGTCATGAGGTGGGCAGAGGGAAGACCATAAGCAGGCACAGTCCCTTGCAGCATCTTGGAGGCAGCTGGGTTCATGGTGAAACCTTCCCAAATCTGGGCTGAGAGAGCCTTCTGCTGCCCTTTTTTTCCCATCTCTCAGCATTGCCTCTTCAGAGAGCTGGCACCAGTTTAAACTCATTTATTTGAAACCCGGTAGAGAGGAGGGAAGAGAAATATGATTACCAGGTCATTGATTTATCTCCCACAAGGTGCCCAGAGAGCAGGGTGTCTGCTGAAACAAAAATTAGGATTTGTCTAGCTCTGATAATTCTATAAACAGCTCTGGATCCAGGGATGAAATACAGTCATTCCCAAGGAGGTGCTGGCATTTTGACAGATGCAGATGGGATGAGCAGGGCTTTGCTCTGCCCAAGCCCAGCGCTGCAGGATGGCCCCCAGCAGCTCAAGGTGCATGCCAAATTGGGCTCTTTCTTTACACCCAGCCCAGGTGATGGTGCTGGGGGGGTGCAGCATGAGCCCAGTGGGGCACCCAAGGGACCAAGCCCATGGAGGGACATGTTGGGTGTACTGGAGGCTGGGAGGCAGAAGACCGTGAGTCTCTATGTCTTTATGTCATGTGTTTTAAATTGCATTTAAAAATGCAATGTAAAACAACAACAAAAAAGCTTTTAATTAGGAGGATACCAAAGCCTGCTGTGCTCTGGTTTGGCCTGGGGTAGGGGACGGAGCTGGGAGCTGTAAGAGGGATATAACAAGCAGTAAAACATAATCCTGGGATTACAGGCGGCAATTAGCACCACGAGGATGTTTGTGTCACCCTGTGCTCCCTGCCTGCAGGCTTCGGGCTGTGTTACAGGGACCAGAGTGTGTCTCCCACCCTAGCTGGGGCAAGATTAGTCCCATGGGCTTGCACTGTGCTGTGGTGCCTGCAGTGCCTTGGCATCACGGTTTTTTTTTAGGGAAATTAGCAGTGCCACAGCCTGGAGGACTCTAAGAAGTGTTGGCCTGGATCTGTGAGCCAGGGAGAGCTGTTGGCAGAGGCAGGAGGTGCGCAGTTGCTGCTCGGGAGAGGCAGGATGGAAACAGAAGCTGCAGCCAAGGCTGTGCTGGGCAAGGATGAGGTCCCTGAGTGCCAGCGTGTGCCGGACACCCTGTGCCCACCTGAACAGCTCAGGCCATGCTGGGTGGGAGCAGGTGGCACCAGACACATCGCAGGCTGCCAAGGAGGCATCAGGATGCACCAAGCATGGAGGGTGTTGGTCTCTTCTCCCAAGTTAACAAGTGCTAGAACTAGAGAAAATGGCCTCAAGTTGCACCAGGGGAGGTTTAGGTTGGATATTAGGAAAAAATTCTTCCTAGAAAGGGTTGTCAGGCATTGGAACAGGCTGCCCAGGGCAGTGGTGGAGTCACCATCCCTGGAGGGGTTGAACAGATGTGGAGATGAGGTTCTTAGGGACACATGGGTTAGTGCCAGTGTTGGGTTAATGGTTGGACTCAAGAGTCTCTTCCAACCAAAATGGTTCTATGATTCTAAGCAATACATCTTTTTGTGTCCCAGCTCTGCTTCCCCTTCCTCAGCCTGAACGTTCATGGCCACGTCAGTAGGCACAGCACACAGATTTAAAGCTGGCTCAGGCACGCTGTTGGCTTTATTTACAGGTAACTCCAGCAGCCATCAAAAAATAAATGAAACACCAGGCAAAACCAGCCATAGGGCCAGAGTGTGGTTGGATGTGTGCCTTGGTCTCCCTCAGGGCTTCCGTGTGCTCCAGTCCTGGTTTGCAGACACAATTCCCGCATTTCCTTCTTGCTTTTCCAAGGAGTGCAGCTCACATCGTAAAGCCGCTCTGAGATGCTGCTGTCCTCCCGCAGCCCCTCCAGCCCAACAGGCCCCTGTGAGCTGCACACCTCAAACAGCTAATTCTGCATTTCTCAGGGAGACATTTCAAAATTCAGTAAGTTTCTCAGCGAGACGGTGTCCAGGAGAGTGCTGGCTTAGCCACCACGCACAGCACCGGCATTTAAGGGTCAGGAAGACTCAAGTGCTGCCATTATTTCCAGCCCAGAGAGAGCTCTGATTTTCCACAGGTTTGGTGAGGTTTTTGCTTTGGTTTTTTTGGTGGGTTGTTTGTTTTTGGTTTGTTTGTTTGTTTGTTTTTTTCCCCAAGCTTAAGCCCCACTTAAAACAGTGTGGTTTGTGCCTTTTCTGGCCCCTTCCATCCACAGACCATCCCTGCAGACCTTGTTCACACCATGTTTCTGGTGCTGAGCCATCATGGATGCTCTTTTAAAAGGCAACGTCTGTCCAGGTGGGGCAGAGAAAATACCTTGCGTTAATCAAGGGATTGGTTACAAGAAGTGTTACCCTTCCAGGAAAATCTGGGCAGCTGCTGTTGCCCTCCAGCCACCAAGCCCTGGGGGCTGTGGAGAGCAGGGTCTGCAGTGGGCTCTGATTCATCACAAGGATGCTGGAGGGGTACCAAGGGCTGGCAAGGGGGGCAGCAGATCTGGCATCACCCCAGGAAGCTTCGCACACACCCCAACAGCACCTGGCTAGGGCAGCCGTAGGCAGTGTGTGGAATACTCTGCTGAGCAGCTCAGCAAGCCCCTGGTCAACCAGATCCAGGAATGGAGAAAGCATGTGGGGAGCCAAGGAGGATGATGGTTTTCTGAGATGTTCTGTGAGCAGGGCTGGAGGAGCAGCCACAAGGGAGAGGGTCACTGAGCAGCACAGGGGAGGGCGCTTTCGTTTAGCATTGCGTTCTCCAGAAACAGCATCCCTCCCTGAGTTACTCCTGACACTCCTCTGGCCTTGCCCTGGCTCCAGCTTGTTAATGTTTAACCCGCTGGATGGGGACAGCCTGTCACAGGCAGCACACAGAAGGTGGTGTCAGCGTGTGGGGACAACAGCTGGGCACACGCCAGGCCACCTCCCGTCACTGGCGGGACCTGCATCACCTGGCGCCATCAGCAGCACCCAGCCCCACACGGCTCTCATACTCCTGTAAGCCCCGGGACTTAGTGGGGATGAAGAGGGTTTGCTGGGGGCAATGCCAGTTCATTTGGAAAAGGGCCAGTTGGGGCTGTGTGACCCATCTGAGATGTGAAAGTGGGGGGGGATGCTGGCTTCAGCCCCCCATGAAGTGCAAAGCCTGGCAGGCAGAGCTGTGGGGTGATACACAGCATGAGCCCAATGTGTTTGCACATATAAAGCCCCTTTTCCTCCAGGGACACCATCCCCAAGAGCCAAGCAGGCCCAGGGTTTACAGGGGTGGTTGGTGCCATGTTTTAGGGCAACTGCTGGTTTGTCTGAGGCGGAAAAACAAAAAAGGTTGCCTTGTAAGCAAACAAAGCTTGACTTTATTGCCTTTAAAGTGCAACTAGCACAAACAGTGGCAAAAGTGCAAACACTGATAAAGCTTAGAACATTTTGAGCTGCGCAAACAAGCCGGAGGTGGAGGGTTGTGCTTTTGCTTTTTCTTTGCCTCCCTGACGTCCTTTTTCCTAGGCGGACAGCTGCATCGCACATGCCTCGTGCTCCTGCACCTTGCTCAGCATCTTCTGTCCCATCTCACTCTCCAAAGCCTCCTCTGGGTGATGATCCATAGATGGCTGTAAAAAATTCCAGCCTTGTCCTGCTGGCTCCTTGCCTGGTGATCACAACACCCTGTTCCCCACTGTTCCATGCTCTTCAGGGCTCTTTTTGCCCTGGCTAGGGGAGGGTGATGCACAGGAGACATGAGATGGCTTACAGGGAGCCAGAGCATCAGTGCTATATGTGAGGATGAAGGTCCAGCTCCTCAAGAGATATTTAGTTATCTG
Organism: Nesoenas mayeri; assembly: GCF_963082525.1. Lineage (NCBI taxonomy): Eukaryota > Metazoa > Chordata > Aves > Columbiformes > Columbidae > Nesoenas > Nesoenas mayeri. The sequence goes on along the minus strand of NC_137554.1, from coordinate 28,187,653 downwards.
CGTCCTATTACAGGGTGTTTCAAAAAGGTGGACCCATTTTCAAAGCAGCGTATTTCACAATGGGAGTGTATTACAGTTATACAAAAATTTACAAATGGTTTAATGAATTATCAAGTTTTAGTAAACCAGATTAGTCGCTAATGGTGGCACAAAAACACAGTCTTTGACATATCCCAACAAGAAAAAGAGGTAAAGTGAGTTCAAATTGGGGCCATCTTTTTGAAACACCCTTTATTTAAGATTATGAAGCAAGTTGGGAAAAGCAGGCCACCAGTGAATCAGGCAGGGTGCAGGGAGCTTTATCTCATCTCCATCCCTCCAGATCCCCATGCACCAGAAGGTTCTGCAGTCTCCAGGCTGGGAGGGTAAGAAATACCTGGGGTTGTGGCAGCCCCATCCCGCAGGTACCCCTGGGGCTCTCAGCACAGCCCTTTTCACCCCAAAACGGAGGCATTAACAAGCTGTGTGTCTGGTTGACAAACTCCTCCCTAATCCAGCCTTGGAGTGGGGAAAAGCTTTTCTTATGAAGGCCATCATCTGTCCCTGTCCTGCACGGGGCATGCCAGATCACTCCCCTTGCTGCCAGAAAAACCTGAATATTGGCCAGGAATTAATGTCCTTGCCAGACTTACTCAAAATCAGCTAATTCAGCATGTTACTGAGGGAAGAGACAGGCAAACAGAATGACAACACACTCACTTTTGTAAGGCTTGAGAAAACAGACTGAAGTACAGTACATGAAATTACAAAAAAAAAAAGACGTACTGGGGTAAGTTCCAGTTGCTTTGGGACAAAATGATTTTTTTTTTTTTTCTTTTTTTAAGCTAAAACTTCGTTCTAATTCTGCCAAGTCCCCTCTGAGTGAAGTTTTGGGGATTTTTCCCATCTGGATTCCATTTTCTGGTAGGAGAGGCCAGGGCAGGAGCGCCTGCAGAGCCCAGACTGGGAGCAGAGAGGCGATGCGCGTCGGACGTGACACCTGGGCTGGTTTTGGCCCAGGGTGACTTGTTGATTTAACCGAGGCCGGACGCCAAAGGCAATAAGGGATTAGAGTAAAACGGCTCAGGCAAGCAGTGGGGTTTTCTCAGCAGTGATATGTGATGCTCCCACAAGAGCCACAGAGTGCGGATGTATAGCAGAGACCAGGACGTGTGCCCATCACGGGCACATTGTCCCGTGGTGGTACCTGTGACATTGAAGGAAGAAGCCAGATGAAATGGTTGCTTGATACTGTTGGGTTTTTGGAACAAGTTGTTATTCTTAAATAGGCTTTTTCTCCCTTGCTGCTCACCCCAAACACTCACTTCCAAGAATCGTGACAAGCATCACTTGGGTTGGTGATACACCAGCACTGTTTCCCCCATCCCTGCCCTATGGGGAGCTCCTCTGCGAGGAGCATCTTCTCCTCACCCATGGGGTGCTGGAAGCTGTCAGGCCTACAAATTCACAGCTCCCTGGGGAGCAGGAAAGCTATTTTTGAGGCTTCAAAATTGCAGCAGCCCAAATTATTTCCCAAAGCTTGCATTAAGTTATTCAGGCAGCTGGCTGCACAGGTATTAGGTTGGTGCAAAAGGAATTTGTGGTTTTTGCATTGTTGAAATTGGCTGTTTGATACTGGAATACATTCTTAAGTAAATGTGGTAATGTTATACATAATTTTAATAATACATCATTTTAATAATACATCATTTTAATGCGCTTTTCTCACTTTTTTTTTTTTACTACTGACTTATTACTTGCTGTTTATTTTATATTTCTTTTAGACTATGGAAATTATGTTAGACAAAAGCAAATTCAAGCGATTGGAGTTCAAACTTAGAGCTATTGGAGTTCAAAATGGGTCGTAAAGCAGCGGAGACAACTCACAACATCAACAACACGGTTGGCCCAGGAACTGCTACTGCATGTAAAGTGCAGTGGTGGGTCAAGACGTTTCATAAAGGAGCCGAGCGCCTTGAAGGTGAGGAGCGCAGTGGTGGCCATCAGAAGGTGACAATGACTAAATGAGAGCAATCATCAAAGCTGATCCTCTTACAACTACACAAGAAGCTGCGAAGGAACTCAACATCGACCATTCTATGGTTGTTTGGCATTTGAAGCAAATTGGACAGGTGAAAAAGCTCAAGAAGTGGGTGCCTCATGAGGTGACTGAATTAAAAAAAAATCATCATTTTCAAGTGTCGTCTTATTCTATGCAACAACAACAAACCATTTCTCGATCGGATTGTGACGTGACAAAAAGTGCATTTTATATGACAACCGGCGACAACCCGCTCAGTGATTGGACTGAGAAGAACCTCCAAAGCGCTTCCCAAAGCCAAACTTGCACCAAAAAAGGTCCCAGTTTATTGATCTGCTGCCGATCTGATCCACTGCAGCTTTCTGAATCCCAGTGAAACTGCTACACCTGAGAAGGGTGCTCAGTAAATTGATGAGATGCAGCGAAACCTGCAACACCTGCACCCAGCATCAGTCAACAGAAAGGGCCCAATTCTTCTCCATGACAACACCCAATCACGTCACACAACCAACGCTTCAAAAGCAGAACAAATTGGGCCTCATCTGCTTCATTCACTTGACCTCTCCCCAACTGACTGCTACTTCTTCAAGCATCTCAACAGCTTTTTTTCTACAGGGAAAACTCTCCCAAAACCAGCAGGATGCAGAAAATGCTTTCCAAGAGTTCATCGAATCCTGAAGCATGGATTTTTACACTACAGGTATGAACCAACTTAGTTCTTACTGGCAAAAATGTGTTGACTCTAACAGTTCCTGTTGTGATGAATGAGATGTGCTTGAGCCTAGTTATCATGATTTAAAATTCATGGTCGGAAACTGCAATTACTTACGCACCAACTAAATATAAAGTAACTTATAAAAGTGATGCTCTGTATTAATTTCCATGTGTTTTCCCACAGTCACAGTTTTCCTCTGCATTACCGGGACATGGGGAAATAACCTTCTCGTGAGCTTGTTCGGGATGGGATGAGAGGATATTTTTTTGTGCATGCAGTTCTGTAAGAGGTAAAATTGACCCCAGCACAGCTAGCAGGGCAGATGGCTTTGGGGACACCAGGGTCAGGCACCCGCATCACGCGCCGAAGCATCACCCCCGACTGGCACCTCGCAGCTGCTTTGAGGTGCTGCCAGGGACTGCAGGTCACGGCTGCCAACAACCCAGAGCCATTGTGCTCCAACGCTCCCTCTCCTTTCTCCCCGTTAATAGCCCCTTTCTGTACCCAGGGAATGTGATTCTGCATCATCCCATCCCACCGCCTGCACCCACCAGAGATGATGTCCCAGCTGGGACTCTCCGTGCTGGCCCCAAAAACAAAGTGCTTTCATTTTCTATCAGGGTATTTGTATTGGGTTGGTGCATTCAGGGAAAAATCTTCGCTGCTGCAGTATCCATAAGTGCTTCCACCAAATATGGGGTTTATTTTATTGCATATCCCGCACTCACCCCACGGCTGCTGTTTGGTACCTGGAGCAGAGATGTACAACAGCCCAAGCTGCTCGAGCAGGCGGGTTGTTCGGAGCCTCTCAGAGAACACGAGGCACCTAACCAAGCTGTTGTTCTCATTTGTTATGCAGTGTTAAGAAAATCTGCACCATTCTCCTGTCAGCCGCCCCATCCCAGAGGATAATTCATGCTAACGTCATTTCGTTTTGGTCCAGCTGCTGGGCTCATGGACAGATGTTTTATTGTTCAAACTGAACACACAAAAAACAAAAAAAAAAAAAAAAGAAGAAGAAAAAAAAAAGCAATAACAACTAATTTGTGTTTGTGGTGAGGTTGGCCACAGCTTCCCCTCTCCAGAAATGTGAGAAGACAGAGCAGCAGCCCCAGGGAAGACCCAGGCCTCCAGGAAAGCCAAAATTCATACATCCAGATGAGTGTCAGCCTCTGAAATATGATGCAACACCATCCCCCAAAAGGCTGCCATGTCCAGCGAGCCCCATTTCCCTCGACACTGAGCTGTCGCCTTCGGGTGGGATGCACCATAACAGCCTGCCCATCTTCCCAGGAGCAGAGATCCACCCTGGTATTTGCAAGGAGGAGTGTGGCTCTTGCTTAAGAGCCAGCATACATCTCCTGCAAAGAGCAGACAAAAATAGGTGCAAAAATGTGCCAGCAACATGTGCATCTTCAATGCACAGGCAAATGAGCTCACCCTCTTTTCCAGCTCATTGAAAGCAGCCTGCGCATTTGATGCACATGTTAATAGACATTTAGTATTCATTTTCTCTCCAGCACTAGTAACTCTATAAATAAGAATGCCACTTCTCCCATGCAAAAGAACTGGGAAACACTGGTATCTGTTACACAAACTGTAGAGGAGGGACCAAGAGCAAGGGCACAGCTGTTCTTGCCATACCTGCAGAGGCACTTTTACCTGTAGGTAAGATGTGGCCCTAGAAATAAAGGGCTCTGAAATGCCCACAGCCAATTGCTGGGGTAATTTTTCACTACACAGCCAATGCAGAAGGCACAGGGCTGCCTATGAGGCAGACGTGAGCGTTTTTTGACACCGCCTGGTGCGTGCCACATGCTTGGCATGAGTTCTGGCAGTATATTGTGTGTTCTCCATGTTCCACAAGAGGGGGGTGGTAGGGACCTAATCCTAAGGGATCCAATCCTATATGAAACGCCCTTGCTCCTCTCCAGAGACTATGCACATGGTTTGAAAAGCCTTGGCAGGAGAACGACCACAGCATCTCCTCTTAGTGAACAAATAGTGGGGGAAAACCACTGAATTTTTATGGTTGCAAATAAAATAGACCTTGACGAGCCCTGATCTCTGCAGTATCTGCACTGTAAATCCAGCTGCTGATCGGTGCCAGATGTGACTGTCCCCTTGAGAAAAACACAGGGAAATAAGCCTATGGGGGAGCAACAAGAGCAGTAAGACGCTTGAGGTGGAAAATATCTGTTGTATCGTCCAGCCCTTTCCATTCAGCTGGGTGAGCAGCAAGGATACCTTTGCTTGGTGACAAGTTGCTCCCAGTTCACACAAAAAAAAAAAACAAACCTCCCTGCATCCCACCTCTGGCCCACAGATGCTTCACACCTGCCCTGAGGCTGCTGGTTCCAGCATCCCAGCTGGCTCAGCAGCAGCTCAGAACCACAGCCGTGGTTTAGAGGCGCTGGAAAAACCATCCAAGCAATGCCGGCAGGATTCAGCATCTATGGGGAGCAGCACTGGCCCACGAGCCACCTCGTTTGCCAGCAGAGTCCCTGGAGCGGGGCCCAGAGGGGTTATTAAAACCTTCAGGCTGTTAATTTGCAGTGACGTTGCCTGGGGACGTGTAGGGAAGGAAGGAGAGGGCAGAATCCAGCCCCGTTCCCCACATCAGGCAGGCTGGCTGCAAACCCAGAGCCTGACAGGAGATGTCGGAAGGAGATGTCATGGAAAATATTTACTCCGTGAGGTCAGTGCATCCTTGGCTCTTCTTTGGAAGGGACTTTGAACACAGGAGGGCAGACGTTTCCCGCAGGCGCTTCCCTTGCTCTAAGGATGGAAAGCACAAGCGGAAAGTTTGCAGAAGGGAGAGCAAGTGAGCACTTGGCTGCTGGGCACTTGCTGTTAGGGAAACAGCCTGCTTTGGGGGACAAAAAAGGTGAATTTCTGGGAAGAAGGTCGGGGGGGGTGGGGGGGTGTGGATTAAAAATAAAGAAAAAAAGAAAATGAAAGAAATAAAAGAAATAAAAGAAAGAAAGAAAAGAAAGAAAAGAAATAGAAAAAGGGAAGGAAAAGAGGAAAGGCAAGGGGGAAGGAAAGAAAAGAAGGGAAGGAAAGGAGGAAAGAAGGAAAGGAAAGGAAAGGAAAGGAAAGGAAAGGAAAGGAAAGGAAAGGAAAGGAAAGGAAAGGAAAGGAAAGGAAAGGAAAGGAAAGGAAAGGAAAGGAAAGGAAAGGAAAGGAAAGGAAAGGAAAGGAAGGAAAGGAGGAAAGGAAGGAAAGAAGAAAAGAAGGAAAGGAAGGAAAGAAGGAAAGGAAGGAAAGAAGGAAAGGGGAAAGGAAAGGAAAGGGGAGTGGAAAGGAAAGGGGAAAGAAAGGAGAAAGGGAAAAGGAGAAAGGGAAAAGGGGAAAGGGGAAAAGGGGAAAAGGGAAAGGGGAAAAGGGGAAAGGAAAGGACAACAACAAAACACACATTGCTCCCAGCACAGACAGACAGAAGGGGCTTAGCACACCCAGGGGCATCTCCTGCCCAGCAGAACCAGGCCACCATCTCCTTATCACATCATCCTGTGCCACCACACCAGGAACAGACATCTCTGAAAAGAGTCCCCAAGTCTGAGACCAAAGGAGAGCAGGAGAAAAGCCCAGCAGAAGCAGTAAGAGTGTCCTTAAGCCTCACCAGCTCCTCTGGCCACGTGCTGTACTGTCAGCTTTGCTGCCACCAAACACGCTGCTTCATCCCTCATCCAAGAGATCGACAGCTTGGCCTAATTTCCAATAAGCCCTGTGCAAACTGCTATAGGCCTGGAAATCTTCACTTCAATGGACTGAAGAAAAAAAAAGCCAGTTAAAACCAAAACAAAACCTTACAAAGTTATAAAAATAGTGCTGCACCATGGTGTATTCACTCTGGTTGAGTGACTGAGTGCTCTGGCCACCTGAACTGGGTGATTCCAGACTCTTGGGTAGCTCAGGCAGAGAAAATCATCTTCTAGACCATTGGCAGAAAAAGCAGAGAAAGATGTTTCAGTCCTCCCGAAGAGCAGCTCTCAAAAAAGAAAGACTCTCAGCGCTTCCTGCCCTAATTGCTATGCAAATTGTTTGCCTTAAAAAGTGAGGAGCTGACTCTTTCTGGGAGCATCTCTTGCTACCCTTTCTGGTGAAGTCAGAATCCCAGGGGACAGCTTTTCCTCTTTATTTCAGGTTTAGGTCATAAAGTGACAGTTTTTGTCTGTTTGACTCACTCACTGTCAAGCCCAAGCCCCAGCGAGATGCACCCCTTGCTGCTGGAGATGATGAAGAAGATACCCGAGGTACATTCTTGGGGAGATGTGCTGTGCCGCTTTAAGCCCCCACACATTTCTGTTTGCTAGATTTTTCTCCCACTTCTCAGCTTTTGACTCACCACATTGCCAACTCATCACTCCATTGAGCAAGCAGGATACACCCTGGCCTCTTCCTCGACGTTTTCCACCTCCCCAGTTTGTCCCAGTCTCAGCATCCCTCAGGGAATGGCACCCACCATTCTACCAAATGAATCCTCCACTGACATCACTTGCACCGAGAGCCCTCGAGCACCCCGTGCCACCCTGGGACGGGGTCTCCAACATGGCACGGACAGACCCTGGCTGCTAGGGGCTCTTTTAGGCATGACACGGGTGGGAGGGCTGCCCTCTTCCCCGCCTTGCTGGTCCCCTGCTCTTCCACCCACCCATCCAGCTGCCCCCAGCCCGTTCCCTCTGCCGGGACACTTGAGCCCTGGCTCAGCTGTTGGCTCCAGCTTGTCCCCGAGGAGTGGGACAGGGACGGGGAGCCACTCCGGGGTGGAATTTCACTCACTTTGGTGACCTCCTGCCTGTGGCACGCTCTAAAAATACAAATAAACCGGCGGGTGGCACGAAACCCAGCCCATTTCCCGCAGAGGGCGGCTGGGCCAGGCCCTGCCTCCCCTGGCCCTGTCCTTCTTTGTGAAAGAAATTAAGCTGAGGGCTGGGAGAAAATAAAATTTAAAAAAATACTGCTCTTACTGCTCTTCCTTGGTCTCAGCTGAAGAATATATGTGGGGGTAGGCTCTGCTCCCTGCTTTGCTAAGCCAGACCAGCTAAGCTCATCCTGTCTGCCCTCTGAGCATCCTGTTGCTGGTCCCATGCAAAGCCGTGAGCTGCAGGTGGACCAGGCTGGGTGCAGGGGACACAGGCATGGCATGGGGGACCCATTCCCACCCATGGAGAGCATCTCACCTTCAGGGTGTCCTTCTCATCTCCTTCTCTGCCACTTCAGACAAGCCCCAAAGCAGCAGCAGGAGCTTTTCTTCCCCATCCTCACCTTGCAGCTTTAGAGAATCATAGGATAATTTTGGTTGTAAAAAACCTTTCAGATCATGGAGTCCAACCATTAACCTAATGCTGCCAAGTCCACCTTTAAACATTGTCCCAAAGAACCTCATCTACCATAGTAACTAATTTCACCCCCATTCCTACCTCCCCAGGTCTCACTTGGGCTCATCAATACTCAGCCCCCGTCTCAAGGTTGTTAGCAGAAACCATCCATATATATAACTTGTTGTGATTGCAAAATCCCCTTCCCACGCCCTTGCACTGGGGGGACACAGTGAAACCCGGACCCCGGTGTCCTGCCCTGTCATTATCCCCACACAGCAGCGGGTGTCCCCTCATCGTGTCTCCAGCGGCATGCCAGCACACGTCGGGGGGACAGCAGGCAGCATAGGTCACGGTTTCCCTATGCCCAGCAATAAACAACCTCCCCCGAGTGGCAGGGAAGGGAGGGGGGCAAAAAGCCCATCAAGATATATTTTTGTGAGCCGGCAGACGTGCTGGCAGGACACACGGTGTTATCTGTGAATGGGTGCAGGCTGTTACCCGCAGCCAGGACAGGGAGGTCGGGGAGATGTTTGCTCCTCAGCCAAGTGGCTATTTCTGACTTTGGGAGCCTGCAGCTGAGGCCAGAGGGGGGTTTGCAAGCAGCAGCTGGACCTGGGCTGCACCCGAGGAATATCCACCCCTCCCCTTGTCCCCAGACCCTTGGTACAAGCTCCTCTGATCCCTCCCATCACTCTGAGCCCCTCCACCAGCAATGGCCCATGCCCTGGGACACGCCGTCCCATGCAGTGACACCTTGAGAAGCCGTCAGGCTAGCGAGGTCCCCAGGCGGGGAGCAGCTAACGCAGGACGCTGATTGAGTTACAGGCCAGTGGTTGTGTCATATTTACCCGTTCCCCGACGCAGATCCTGTGCTGGGAGGGTTCCTGGAAGCGGGAGCTGATTTCGCACCCCCTCCCCATGCCACGCAAACATGAGGGCTGTGCCAAAAGCAGATCTCTGCACGTGATCATCCAAGTGGCTGGCAGGGAGCAGCTATCCTCTTCCTCTCTCTCCTCCTCAGCCAGGACTGGCCCCATCCCTTTTTTTGTTCTTCTTCATCTCTTAACTCTGCTTAACTTTTTCCCACCTCTTAATTTAAAGCAGAGGGGGTAGCCCTGCTGGAGGTGCCAGAGGTCTCCGAACCTCTGACAGTGAAATCCTGTGTTTCTGCCGCCTTGTGCCATCGGGCTGCTCAGGTGACACCCAGATCCCCAGCCAGACACGCTGGGATGAATAAACTCCTGGAGTCCAGGCTCTCTGAGTGGTACAGAACCCTTTACCCATGCAAGGAAGCAGGGTGTAAGGCAATCCCAACCCCTGAGCATCACTTGCATCACCCAGGTGCGAGGACAGCAGTGTCCAGCCCCAGGGCCCTGGGCTTTGTAGGGTGGAGGATGCTGCAAATCCATCTGGCAGACAGGGATGGAGGAAGAGGGAGAACAGGAAGATTTTCTCCCCTCCCATGGGCTGTACACAGACACACCGCACACCTCTGACACCACACTCTGCTACCCAGAAACTCAACCTGGAAATCTTCACTGCATGGTACCTGAAAACATCTTGTCAGATGGAGGAGAGGCTGTTTGTGCATCCCTGCCACCACGTCTTCTCACCACCAGCACATGCTGGGGTGGCAGTTGCTGAGGTTGGTAGGTCCCATCTCTGTTTTTCTTTCATATCTGGGCCAGCCGACTCAGCGGGGTGCCCAGGGGCTACCAGCTGCTTCTTGGCGATAACACTTCACTGGGGACCTTCTCACTGGCGTGCCACTGCAGTAGAGTGGGATGTGGGCAGGAGGGATGGGACCTGGCAGATACATAGAGTCATAGGATCATTTTTGTTGGAAGGGATCCTCAAGATCATCAAGTCCAACCATTAACCCAACACTGGCACTGAACTGTGTCCTTAAGAACTGCATCTACGCACCTCTTAAACCCATCCAGGGCTGGTGACTCCACCACTGCCCTGGGCAGCCTGTTCCAATGCCTGACAACCCTTTCCATGAAGAAATTTTTCCCACTATCCAATCTAAACGTCCCCTGGTGCAACTTGAGGCCATTTCCTCTCATCCTTACTCAGGAGAAGAGACCAACACCCTTCGTGCTCCAATCTCCTTTCAGGTATTTGTAGAGAGTGAGAAGGTCTCCCGTCAGCCTCCTGTTCTCTAGGCTTTACAGCCCAGTATAAAACATTCAGTCTCCCCTCCCTGTTTGGAACAGCATCACCCATAGTTAGACTTTACCTGGTGCCCCACCTGGATTACGCTCATTTGTGTAACATCTTCCAGCATGAGATTTCAGATGTTCAGCATCTCCATAGGGCTCCTGCTTGCTCAACAATTTGCTTTAAATACATCCCTTCTTAAGACATATTGTTTACATCTTTTGGAGGATTTTGCATGTCTAAATCTTTCTATTTTTATTCAAGATTTCTTTTTGAGATAGGTTGAAAACAATCTTGAGCTGCCACCAGGGCAAAGGTTTCCCTTAGATACATTTACACATTCTGGAAGACAAACTACAAGATCTAATCTTGCAGAGACTCATGTACATCTTTGACTTGAGACACCTGCACATTCCTTCATGGCAGGAGAAACAAGCTGAAATTTAACCTACACCTACTGGGTTTTTTTTTTCCTAGTGTACATTTTTACCTTGTAAACAAAAAGCCAAACAAAGCACCTCTGCTACCCAGTGGAAAATCCAATCTGGGAAAAAAAAAAGCTTTGGAAATAAATTATTTGATTTGCCGAGGGTCAGCACAGCATCCACCCCAATTCGGTGGGCTCTGTGAACATGGGTAGTGAGTACTGCTGCATAAAAATAGGAGAAAAGAGAGAGGGAAGGCTGTGAGAAGGAGGAGCAGCACTGAAGGACAGCAGGACAGCAGGAAAATGCCATGAACTCCCCCCCAAATTTAAGGTGACCTCTCCCATTGCTCAGCACTGTTGCCACATGGGGATGGATCAGCTCTGACACCATGCGGGGTCTGGATCTCCATCCCACATATGAGCACACCTGTCCCCAGCCTCCCCTGACACATCATGGGTTTGGGAAGGTTCCATGCTGATGCTGTGGGTATGAGTAATCTTGATTTTCAGCGTAAGCATCCCTTCCCGCTCTGAGAGCCTCAGCCCTTCTGCAAGCTCCATCTCTCCATCAGATCTGTATTTTTTTGTCCCTTTCTCCACCACACACCCCTCCCTCCCCACCTGCCTTTAATTACAAATATCATATAAGCCCAGACAAAAACCCAATTAGCAGCCAGGCTCCTGTCAGCACCCATTATCTCTGTGTGTTAGCCACGTCCTTAGCAAACTGCTTAAAAATAAAGGCAGGAGGACATTGCCCATGGGCAGGAATTTTCCACCGGGTGGGTGCAGCCAAACCGGATCACGGGATGGGGGGGCCCTGGTTTGCATCACCCGCCAGCACTGTGAGAGGCAGCTGTGCCCATGGGCTGCCCCATCCTGCACTACCTGCATCCCTCTGCCTGGGCCAAAGCCCCAAAAAGGCACCTTTCATGGGCCAGTCAAGCCCCAAACACTCCTGTTCTTGGCCCAGCAGGGCAGGCTCCAATCTCCACATTCATCCCATGGGGCTAGTAGCTCAGATGGGGCTTGCTTGTCATGACCTTGGCACGAGGCTTCACACATGAGGTGGTCTCATGTTGATCCCCTTTGCTGGGAAGTGTGGGACTGAGAAGTGATGGGTCTTTTGGTGATGGGTCTTTGTCCCATCAAGTTGTTTGCAGGTGTTTTCATAGAGTCTGGCCTCACTGGTGTTGCTCAGGAGAAGATGAGGTCCAAGGGATGTTTGAGGAGGAAGAGATGGGGACCAAGGGCTGTTTGAGGAGTAAGATGTGTCTGGGAGGGAAGGCATCCTCACCTTTGCTGGAGGAGTGCTTCTTCACTGCAGCACAGAAGCATCCTATCAGGGTGTTGTAAAACAGCTGAACATCTGGCAGGGCAGCCCAACCGCTTCCCTTGACCACAAGCAGCAAGATCCAGAAGGTTTCCAGAAGAAAACCGCCTGCACTCCCAGTCCTTCTCCGGCTGACGATGGGCTGCCTGTGGCTCCCTGCCTCTTCACATCTGGAAGGAGAACATCAGGAGGAGACATGCTGGGCACTTCCCTCCGGCACATCTCGGAACTGAGAGCACTGCTTCATTGTGCTGGGGTAGGGAGGGTTTCGCTGGTGTTATTATTCCAATCTGGCCCGGGGTCCAGGTAAAAAAAGCTCCTTCCTCGGCAAAGGAGGGCTGGCTAGAGGCAGCCACTGGAGACGAGGGGCTGGGCTATTTTCTGGGCTTATACATACTACATTTTGGTGTCTAAATTTAGCCCTAGATTGAAGTTTTGCAGACATGAGCCCTTGTGGTGAGCCAGCAGCATGGCCAACATCAACACCAGCTTTTGCCATTCAGCACATGGAGCAAGCACCCACCTTCCCCTTCCCTTTGAGCTCCAAGCCTCCAGCCACAGCAGCGACGTGCCTTGTGGGGCAGATCCCTGGATGCCCATCAGCAAAGAAACCACCCAGATGTGCTCTGGAGAGCAGTGATGGCTGGACAAGGCAGCCTGGTTGGAATAACAAGGGGTTTTGGCCACCCAGTCTGCAGTGAGACAAAAGAAGATGCTTGCAAGTGTTTCTTTCCTTTTTGGGCAGATGACCAGCTTGACCAAAGAGGACTTTCCAGAAGCAAAGGAGATCATAGAATCATTTTGGTTGGAAGAATCCCTCAAGATCATCAAGTCCAGCTGTTAACCTAACATTGTCACTAAACCTTGTCCCTAAGAACATCAGGTGCTGAGAGCTCTGGCTATGCCCTGTGTCACCTGCTTTTTTTCGTGGGACACACAAAGTCATTACGGCTTTTGGCCTCTTGAACTCCAGCCCTTAAGCTTCCAGTTGCCAGTCACTGCCTGGGAAAGGAGCCAAGACCCATGTTTCTATTTTATAACCGTTATTGCTATCAATTTTCCTCACCTTACTCCAGAACATGGTAAATGGCTTCAAGGAAAAAGCCTTGTTCACAGCAGGTCTCCCCTCTCCATTTAGACATAATTTAAAGACTCCAGACAGAAGTTGTTTCCATAGTGCTTGATCATCCCACCTGGGAAGCTGGGTACTGCCCAACACTTGCCAAAAGCTGTCACCCCCCCGCTGATGAGCCCCGTGGCCTCTGCTTGAGTTGGCCATTGGACTTTAAAGCAGGCAAAGAAGGAATCGGCAGGAATGCTGTTTTATTTGTTGGAGTTCTGCAAACAATTAATATGGTCTTGTCCTTTGGATGAACCTGGTTTGATAAGGATTCTATTAATATTCCAATGATTCCTCAAGAACAGAAAGTTGAATGCAAGTGAGCAATCCAACTCTTGGCTGCTTGGTGCCTGCAAGGGAAATGCGTCTGCAGGCTCAGACCCCTGGGAAAAGAGAGATGCTCCAGGCTTTCAAGGCTCTTCTGCACAAATCCAGTGGCACACGAGAAATACCCTATAAATTAGGTGTGAGGGACAGGAAAAGTGGCAGAGAATCACTCCTATATAATGTGACACAAGGTCATTTCATACAGCAGCTCTCCTGCAACTGCTTTCCCCCCAAAAGAGCTATTAAGCCCCAAATCCAGAGCTATGTGTTTGTGCAGAGCTGCTGTATGGGATCATTAGCTAGTTGATAAGCACTGGAGTAGGATGTGGCTGAAGGGACAATCTTAATTTCAGAGGACACACAGGAATAACCACAGGTCTGCTCTGAGATGAATGGAATAAAACTTGCAGATTTCTTTATACACAAATTACAGTACTAGAATAATGCAGACAGCCTAATACCCAATTCCGTGGCTTATTAAAATCCCAGGGAAGCTGATCCTCTCTGCACACAGGTCCCCAGGGATAAACTGTATTTCACTGCTCTGTGGTGGGGTTCAAATGCTACAGGGATGCACAGAAAGCTTCTGAGCACAGCAAGTCTCCAGTAAACACGAAGGTAGCTTTATCTGGAGTATATCCACCTTCTTTTTTCTTAAATACTAATTCTGACTCGAAGATAAATATATAACCCACATGGAAAGACGTGTTCCTCCCTAGGAAAGGAACTGTAAACCCAGGTTGCCATGCACAAGCTAGGAAGAACAGAAACACAGCCAGATTTGTGTTGAAAAACTTTTCCCCCTGAAAATGGGAACTGAGTGGATTCAGTGAGTTGCTTAAACATATGCTTTGCTAAACTTGCGGTTCATCAAGGAACAAGGATCAAAGGAAGATGCTGCCTATTGCACAAAAGAACCATAACACAGATATAAGCAAACAGAGCTGCTCTGCTGAAGCTTTGAGTGATCCTGAAGATCTGGGGAATACAGGTTAGCTCTATTTAAATCAACACAGTTGCTCCTACAATACCCATCCTTTCCCTAGCACCTGCTTTTGCTTCTAACCACTTTTATTGCTTCCTTTCCCAGTGACTTGCTGCCCTAACAGATTCAGCACTGTCAGAAATGCTCACATCTTCAGATTAAAATGCAATTTTGGTCTGAAGAGTGGCTGTGGAAGGGTTGCAGGTGATTTGATCTCAATGACCTGCAGAAACTGAGCCCACGGCTGCACCACAGAATCACGGAATAGTTTGGATTGGAAGGGACCTTTTGAAGCTCATCTAGTCCAACCCCCTGCAATAAACAGGGACATCTTCAACCAGATCATGTGCTACCAAGGAATAAAAGGGGACAGTGTCACCAGAGCAAGTGGTTGTTGCTCAGCAAACTCACAGGCAGCAGATCCAAGTTTAATTGGGTCTTTTCCCCATAGACACTGTATGATGTTTCTCTAAGATGGACTGCACTTGGAGATGAACTTGATAGTCAAAGAAAATGAATAAATCCAAAAGAAGAATTAGCAAGGTATAGGCAAAATGAGAATGTTTTGCAGTCTTTATTGCCTAAAGTAATGTCTTTGCTTCTGGTTTGCAGGAATCCCTGATATTTTTGCAAAGGCTTATTTGAGCTCAGTAAAAGGAAAGTATTGTTGGACTCAGGCTCCTTTAGGCCAAACTGTTCTCTCACTGCAAAGTGCCACCCCCTCTCGCTTCTACATGGTTATACAAACATACACAACAGCTCTCTGGGTTTTTAACCACCCTATTAACTTCTAGGTAGGTCTTCACAAGCACAGTCCTTCCTAGACACCATCTGATTTCACAAGTGCTGGGAACTTTTAAAACAACTCCTAGAAATCAGGGAATACACACTTGAACCAAGCAAAGACAAATCAGCTGTGGGGGGAAAAATGCATGCCTGGAGCTCATCCCGTGGTTGAGGGGGAGGCAGAAAGCCAACACTGGTCCCAGCGGTGAGGATGCTGTTGGGAGGGCAGCCCGGCACAGCCCGGTGCCTCCAATCACCCCGCCAGCAGCTCGCGTTGCTATGGCCCTCAGGTCTGAACCTCTGGAAATTAGGTAAAAGGTCTGAACACTAAGCTTTATATTTTTTTCTCCTCCCCCTACGCAGCGGTGCCCCTTGCCTAGCACAATCCCTCTTCCTGCTGAGGTGTAGGAGGAAAGCAGCCGGGATGAAGAATTAACTCTCACAGTCCCAGGGGCTTTCCAAAATGGGAGCAACAACCTGTGATGCAAACAGCATGGCAGGGAAGGGGGAGATGTATGGGCTGGTTTTGATTCCCCACCTGCCCTGCAGCAATGAACCAGAGAAAAAACATGCCTACAGATTGATGCATCCTTTCCTACCCCTAAAAAGGGAGATGGATTTTAAATGGGTTTCATGGTGGTGGAACAAGCTGCTTGGAGATCCCAGGGGATGGGAATTTTCCATCCCTGGGGTAGAATTTGGCATTTCTAAGGGCGCATTCCAGACCTGGAGGGACTCATCTCCTCCCTTTCCAGAGCAAAGTATACAGTCCTGACACCCGTGTACGTGGGTCCACGAGCCTTCCCTTCAGCCCAGTGTGGGGGTGGCCCTGCAGGGGTCGGTGTGTCACAGAAGGGAGCAAAGACGTCTCTGCCCAAGGTCAGAGATTAGAGGCAGCGCTGAGCTGGCAACATGCCTCCCTGCCTACCACAAACCCCCACACAGATGCTTGCCCCATCCCCAGAGGCAGCCTGTCTACACAGGCATGTCTGCACCCCCTATTGCACAGCGGTACCTCGATAGGCCACCCATCCCGCTATAAGCATCTCAGCTGCATCGAGGTGGGCTAGGAGGGAAGGTGCTGGCCTCCTTGGTAATGTCAAGCATTACCCCATCTGAGCCTCATTAGGCTGCTACCTCTCTAGGTGAGAGAGATCTACCATGAAATTTCAGCTCTGGGAAGCCGGTGGCTGCTCAGCCAGCCTCCCCCAAACCTCTGGTATCAGTACCGAGCCAGGCATCTGGCAGGCACAGGGTCAGGCAGCTCTGCAGGGCAGGGGAACCTTCACAAAGGCACCTTTGTTCCTCCTGCCTGCTGCTGCTGCTTCACCCTGGTGTGACACCTACAGAAGGTGGAGTCATCTTTCCACAGAAAACCCCCAGTAGCATTTTCCCGGATGCTGAGTTGCTGCAGCAGGATCAGGTTCATCACCTCCCTGCTTTTCCCAGACATCACCCCAGGAGCAGAGCAGAGGAGCCAGGATTTGGCCACTGTCCGCCTGACCAGGTGTTTGCAGTAATCCTTCCCGGAGCAGATCCCCATCCCTGCCTGTCTTCCCAAGAGCCAGGTCACCTCCCACCCAGTACACCCCCTCCCCAGCACCATGGGGTGGAAAGATAGGAAAAGCACCATACACATCTCCTTTCTTTCAACCTTGTTACATATGGAAAATTAAGACAGATAAACTACAGGTATCAAGTTCTTAAAGTTAGTAGGGAAAGGAGTTATCTTCTAGCAAGACAGCTAGGAAAATCCCAAAAAGATGCTGACCCAAATCCATCTTAGGTCTGAACAAGAAGCCTTCAAACCGAGAACAGACCAGGAGCAAAGCTAGTCCACATACTTAGTTTGAAGCTGGCTACATCTCTGCTTATACATTTTGTGTTTTCTTTCCCTTGTGCCAGCAGGTTGCCTGTTTTTCTCCCAGCAATCCACTGCATCTGAGAGAAGGGTCATGTCCCCTGACAAACCAGCCCAGCAGCCACGACAACACCACTACTGCTCGGAAAGCACAATCCATCTTCCTGCAGATGATCTCATTGAGAAATAAATCTCTGTTTGGCACAACAGCTAGATTAAGCTGCAGCAAAATAAAACCACTTTTAGAGTATCATCATGTTCTTTGTTCACCTTCTCAACTCCCTTAGAAAAAAGCCCACTCTGGGAAAAAAGAAAGCCCTTGGATATTAAACATCTGCAGCTCCTAAGAAACATCAGCTGGGGGCACTGAAAAGGAAAGTAGATGCCCATCAGTGGGGGACTTTTCTGCCTAGGACTTGCTTGGCTGCTCTCAGCACCATCAGGTGGTTTGGAACCTGATTGCTGGGATGGAAGCTCATGCCTGCCCACCAGAACAAGTTCCTGGCCATCGCCATCCCTGCCCCATGCCTGGGACAGCAGCAGGAGCCAACTTGGGACCCAGCAGGGCCATGCACTGTGTGGCTGTTTGATCCCAGGCTGTGCTGGCACTCTGGGAGGTGGCAATAACCATCATTGTCCTTGCAAACTGCCTTTGATCTCAATGTATTTGGGGAGCTAAGAAGTGCGCCCTATGCCTCGCTATTGCTTTTAAATACAGAGCAGCTTTGCAGAGCAGTGTTCTGCTATGGCACCTGAGAAATAACACCGGACCTGAAACACCAAAAAACAAAGGACATGGCCTCACTAGGGCACAATTTACCCTGGGAAGGCTGATTTCTACACAAAGCTGTAAATGGCTGCAGGGGGATGCCTGGGGCTCAGCCTGCCCCACACACAGCTGGGCGTGAGGAGGAGATGGTTGCTGCCAACCTACAGATGTGTGGTCACGAGAAGCCGGAGAAAGGGCTGAATGCCGTGTGCTAGTGTGGGTTAAAACCACAGCCTACAGCCGGCTGCTCACATAGGAACACTCCAGCAGTGAGCAAGAAACTCCATCCCAGCATCCTCTCTTCCCCAGCTTCCCCACCAAGTTAATCATTCCATCGCTCCTGCTGATAACAGACCACAGAAACAAGCTTGCCCTTTGCCTGCCTCATTACTCGGTGGCTCCCCATCCTCCTCCTCCTCTGGGAACCTCCCTGCACCCGGCCACCCCTACAGGGACCCACAGCTGGGTCTGGGCTGGCCACTGTGTGAGCATCCCGCAAGCCCTGGGACCAAGGAAGGCAGGAGGTTGAACTGGGAGCTTGCCCAGCAGGCTGGTAGATCAGGCTGGTGGCTCTGCCCTAGGGCAGAAACAGGCGCCGTGGCTCACTGTGGCCAACACCAGGGACTTGGCTGCTCAAGGAGGTAACCCAGCACCTTTCCCAAATTCCACTCCACTTCCACCGATGCAGCAGCCTTGACAGAGGCCAGGCTGCAATTCAGGGCACACCATCCCACCTGCAGTGCCATGCAGGGACAGCCAAGCACAGCATCCTTTAGCCTCTGACTCCACCAGCCATGCTACATGCTGGGAGGCAATTAAATTGCATCTCACTTCTCCCTAGGGCGAGAAAAAACAATATTCCTCCCTGCCTCCGCAAGAGGAAAGAGATGGGAAGGATGCAGGGTGGAGTAAAAATTAATGAGGTGTCTTCCCCTCTTTCAATTCTCTCTTGCCACATAGGGTTTAATGGTTGGAAAGCAAGCTGAGATCAGCAGATATCAACAGCACTGGAAAAGCACACCCATGCAAATGAGTACTGAGCCCAGCACACCCAACCAAATGAGGTGGCACAGAAATGTGCAATAAAATAAACCCTGCACAGCTCCTAGTAGAGATAAACCAAGTCAGGCAGAAAAAGCCATCCATGGGCATGATTTATTCAGTGCCTTCCTCTCACCCTTGCTGCTCCCATCACTGCTGTTTCCACTTGCCACTGCATTGAGGGCACATCTGTGCTGCTCCAGAGGAGCAACCTCAGTCCTTGCTGACACAGCAAGCTGGACCTACCCAGCACAGTGACTGGGACAGCTGGGACAGAGACGCTTGTTCTTTCAATGAGGGGCAGAGTGAGGTGCAAGGCGGAGGAAAAGCTCTGATGGTAGCATGAGGATGGACACGGTGCTTCTGTCAGCAAAGGTCCCCACAGTTCCTCAGGACTAAGAGCCAAGTCTCTGAATATAACAGGAAAGGGCTCTAACAATGATATGGGTGCAACAAAAACAACATAAAAATAATAAATAAATAAATAAATCAGGGTTTATTTACTGAGCGAGGTTGCACATTTCCTCATCACCTTTCATCTCTCTCATCTGAGCATGCTCCTTCCCCTCCAGTTCCTTACATCCTTCCCATCCCACTTCCATGCTGAGCTAGAGCAGAGCAGAGGGGTGGAAGGGATGAGCTGAGCATCTAGAGAAGACACTGTTTTAATGAATCCAGCACACAGAGCAGCTGGGGTGCCTGGGACATCTTGGGGGTCGGCAGCACCAAGGCAGGTCCCTGCAGGCAGCAGTGCCAGAGGAGCCACTCCTGCCCGTGCCAGGGAGATAGGCCAGCAGTGCCCACAGCCACATTTGCTTCTGCTTTCTGTGCCACTGATGTTCAAAACAAGCTGTTCCCAAGCCCGGAGGAAGGGCTGGCACCTGCCCCACGGTACCTGGCAGCGGGAGGCACTGTGCATCCCACGGGATGAGCACACAGTGACACGGATGCTTCCCAGAAGGGCTGGATGTTTTGGCAGGGCTGGTGCTCTGGTCTTGCAGCACACAGGACCAGAGTGGAGCAACACACACATACACAGCTCCAGGTGCTCCAGACACAGAAGAGTATTTTTTGGGTTTGGGTTTATTTTTTTTGCATGCTTCAGACGAGGACTATCCAACAGCAAGTGCTCAGAGACCTCCCCACACAACCAAAATCCTGTCTGGCAGCAGCCACTGCTCATCCTCCTCCTCCATCAGACACCACTAACAGCACACATAACTATTTCACCTCTACAAAGAACATTTCTCCTCTCCTCAAAAATCCCTCAAAGCCTTGGTCTAGGAGCTCAGTTCAAAGCTGGTATAAAGCAGCTCAGAATTACACTGATTTCCACCAGCTAGAGATCTGGCACAACTTTGCTAAGAACCCTTGGTCTCCTCCCAGAGAGCTGCCAGCTGGTTGAAATACAGCTGCTGCTTCAATAGCGCACAGAATAAAAGGCCTGACATTATTCACAGAAAAGAAGAGACAAGTATTGCAGCATTTTCATGTGAGCAGCTTCCAGTGGCTGGATAGGAGGGGGAGGCAAGCAGGGGGAGCTGCTGGGTGTCAGAGAGCTCTTCCGGCTAAGCTGTCACAAGCTCGCACCCAAGATGTCCCATGGGTCACACTGTTTGCGTGGACACCCTGGGAGTGATCCAGCTCAGCTACAGCCCGTTAGAAACCCATTCACCCTGGTCTTGCAGGTGTTCTGCAGAACCCACAGGGCATCACCGCCTTTCCCCCACCTCAACCTTCACAAAGAGATGTCCATTTTACCAAGACCAGATCTTCCAGCAGAAGCTCCCATCTTCCATGCTTCAGGACCTTCTCCAGCACCAGCTTACCCAGCAAGCCCAGACTCGGTGCTCCCTCCCTCCACATGAAAATAGAGACCCAATGACCAAGATGAAACACCTTATTCTGACCAGAACATTTCCATGGTGCACATGGCCAGCATGCCACAAACCTTTAGGATGCTCTTTGGTCCCAAACCACCATCCATGGAGTGTCCCTGGCTCCTGGTATGTGGGTCACAGCCCCAAAATGATGCAGAAGACAGCCCTGCCAGAGACCACCTCCTTCCTCAGCCAGCTTCACAAACAGCTTTCTTCATCCTAGAGTGATTACAGATAAAAAGCTTACACACCAAAGCATTCTCTTAATGAAATGCTTACTCATAGGTCTCCAGCCCACAGTGACAGTGTCACCCACTGAGCACTGGCACGATTATGTGCCAGCAGGGAAGGCATCCATGATACAGGGAAAGTGTTTTAAAGAGCGGATGGAGATCTTGCCAGGAGAGCCAACCACAAGGAGAGCTGGAAAAAATGGAGCCAGTTAATCACCCTGCATGTGTTATCCGTCTGGGTGGAAAATAGGCTGAAAATATCTTGTATTTCAGAGCAAGTGCATAGTTTTCGGTGATGCAGCCAGCTGAAGCCCTGGCCTCTAAGTTTCAGAGACAGGCTAAGCCCAGCTCTAAGCCCAGCTGTTCCGAGGCAGCTTCCTAAATGGAAACGGCATCCAGACAGCACAGCCCTGGGCACGGCTGTTCCCACCTCAGACTTGGTGGCTTGCTCAGGATCCCCTAAACACAGAGAGGTGTTGAACAGATTGCTTTTTGTGGTCGAAGCAAATGTTGATTCTAGCACTTTACCAAATACCTGCTGGCCAGTGTGCTTTCCAGAATCCTACAGGTTCAGCTCAGTAGGGGAGAACGATCCTATTCATTGTCTCTCCCAGTATTTTAGGCATTTTGGCCAAGCTCCGGCTCAGGACAGAAGCAGCTGGGCAATTCAGCCAGCTGCTCAGCACCTCCATCAGCCATGCGGAAGGGCTTGAGCCACCCAGCTTTGTGATGAGAAAAAACAGCCTAAACCTGTGTCTGTTTAATAATTCTCATTTTAACAGCGTGTTTGGCACTGGGGAAAGCTGCCAGCAAAAACTGTGGAGTCTAGTGCCTCATCCACCCACGGGACATGAAAACACACAGCCAGGCATTGCTGCTGTCAGCTTCATCTCAAACGTGAGTGGAGAAAAAGGACCTTCCCTTCTGAACCCACCCGGGCTACACCCAGCCAAATGGGGTGTTGGAGATCATCAGTTCTACTGGGGAACCAACCAGCACCCTGCCAAGCACCCATTGCTGTCCTGCATCCTACACCCAGCCGGGCTGGTGCCACAGGACCCCTGAGGTGCAGGATCCCGAGGGCTGCCCCAGATCTTTGATGGTCACATCCTGTGGACATGGCAGCCTGGGAGGGCAGTCAGTGGTGACACAGATGGAGAAGCTGTTGGCACCGACATGGTCTTCCCCAGGTTCTGCAGTCTACCTGCTCACCACACCAGCCTGGCAACCCACCTTTGCCACTGTGTTTTTTGGGGCTAGAATTGTAGAAGTCTCCACTTTCATTTTTCTCCAGCATCACCAGCCTTTCTGAGCAAGTGCAACATCCGTCACAGAGCACATAGAGTTCAACAAACAAGGGTTGGAGAGGAAGGTCCCCAGGTGTGGTGTGCATGTCTGGGCCAACCCTCCTAGCAGCCAAGAAAGGGCTTGCTAAGAGGAGTCATGGCCACAACCTGTTGACAAAAGGAAAGCAGGACAAACAAGCTGGCTCCACCTGGGGCAAGGGATTAGAAACCTCGGCACAGCCCTCTGATTCCTCCCAGCAAACCAGCCGTGGCTGGAGGCAGGGATTAAACCCAGTGGCAGAGGAATGCGGCTCCTTCCCGCTGCGGAGTCCAAGTTGGCACCGCATCCCCACTCAAGACGCAGCTTACATAATGTAGCTTATGAAAGCAAAATAACTCAGCCATGCCAACCTGTGGGCAGGCCAGGATGGAGGAAAAAGATAGTTTTTTGGCTGAGGTAAAGCCTAGCTGCCCCTCTGCACTGCTACCCGAGAAGTGTTGTACCATGTCACCAGGGATGTGAGGAAAAGAGCAGCAAGAGAGAAGGCTTAGGGCAGGCTGGGTCCTCCTACAAGACTATGAAGAGCTGAAGCCCGGGTGCTCATTCAGAATTCATAGAACATGGATTTTCCCCCCCCAGACTCCCCCTCCACCCCTGAGTTTCTCCCCAACCAGACAGGTTCCTGTAGAGGTCAAGCCATGCATGGTCTGCATGCAAGGCCACCACAGGTTTTGGGGGACTAACTCATAAGAAACACCCAGCCCCAGATCTCATTCCTTCCAAATGCAGGCCAGACACCTCCAGGAGCAGTTGGGAGAGGCTCTGGTCCACACCATCTCCCACTGAGGATGGAGATCCTGGAGGCGCTTCAGTGCAGAGAGCAGCAGGGCTGGGCACATCCTCATCCAAGGTCATTGCACAGGAGTCAGGGATAGTCCCAAAACACCCGGCACTGGCTCAGAGCAGAGTCACAAGGAGCAAACTGAGATCATCATTTCTTCATGAACCAGGCAATTAACAAGTGACACATTTAGGCATCCAGATGGGTGACTGATATCTGTCATAATCTACATGACCTCAGGAACAGCTATTTGTCTCTCCATAATGCAAATCCTGCAGACAGACTTGCTCCTTTATCAGCAAGCAAAGAGAGTCAGAACACAATTCCAAAGCTGCAAGAGCCAGAATGGTGCAAACGGGCACTGCACACAGGTGGTCAATCCCAGCTGAAGAGCCAGGAGAAACCCTTGTGAGTGGAGGACCCACTCAGGAGCCACCCCAGTCCTGACCTTGCATCCAGCTGGCTAGTGAAGCCAGGCAGACATATGGAGATCTTCCCTTTCAAGAGCTTCCACTTATTTCCTAAGTGACTGTCCTCAGTTTAATCAGTAACTGAACAAGTGGGATGAAATCCTGGCTCAGCTAAGGCCAAATTACCAACATCCATGATGGGAGGATTCCCCTCCCAACTCCACCAGCTTTCTCATCCAGGTCACACAAGAAACTATTATACCAACCAGCCACACTTGATCTGTTCCCTGTGGGCTGGTCTCCAGCACCTTTCCAGAGCAAGCTGTGGCCGCCTTCAAGAGGACAAAGGACCTCCAGCCCCTCTTCTACATCTCTGCACCAGTTCACAACGCAGCTGATGAACAGCAAGCGCAGATCTCAGCCAGGATTACTCTGAACACCACACCGGAGGAGATGCTGGACCTCCAGGAGACACACTTGAAGGGAACAAAGTGGGGCTGCTCTGGTAACATAAGATCTTGCAGAGCTCGGCAAATCACCCCCTCAGCAGTCTGTGTCTGGTTCCCTCCCTGGGACCATCCCTTCCCGTCCTCCACAGACAGAAACGGGCCAATATCAACATCCCAGGAAAAGAGAAAAACACAGACTCAGAGAAACTAAAACAATTTCGCCTCTCCCCCCCAGGTAATGGCATGCAAAAGACAGCTCAGCAAAACCGTACCCACCTAAGACTGGCTGATTTCTGCTCCACAAGCCACATTCCAGAAGGGAGAGGTGGTCACCGCCAGGGCTGGATGCTTCCGAAGGATGTGAGCGCTGACCTACCAAAAAGGGTCCATCTAGGAAGATCAAGGAGCACTAAAAAACCCACAGAAAAAAATAAGAAAAGTGGTATGTGAGTACTGGAGCAGCACCAGGACACTCAAAGGGAGAAAGGGTGGAAGAAACCCAACCAGACACACCTGATTCTTCAGGCTTTTCAGGAAAAGTCCCCATGTCCTCGCCATAATTGGGCTGGCACAGCCCCATGGTAAAAGATGCTTCAAGTGTGATCTTGATTAACTCATCTGCTGCAGGCTATATTTGAAGGGAGCTGTGGCTAATCGTATTTTGATTGCCTTAAAATTCAGTTACGGGGAAAAAACATGGCCTGTGAGCAGATATATTAATCATTTTGGAGCAGCCTTGTTTCCTAAGCTGGTGTTTGATTAAAAGGGAGCACAACCAACAGGCACTTCAAAAGGCTGGTGCTATTCTTGATTGCTTCATTCAGAGCAGTTCCTGATGCTCCGATGTGCCTAGCAAACCCTTTGGGGTTGATACTTGCATTTTCTCGTATTCAGTGAACATTTCCATATCATTATTCATGTTTTAAGGATATGCGAGTAAACAGAGAAAAGGGATTTTCTCCTTCCTGAGAGGCTAAGATTAAAAGCCAAAATGTTTTATACATACATAAGCAGTAAATTCAGCTTCTGAAGGTTTTGGGCTCAATTTGAAGAGCTCCACAGCCTCAAGAGGAGGCCTTTCCACACTGCATAGCTGGGAAATGGTGTTTAGTTAACTGCAAAGCAGACGCAGCAAGGAGCCTTTAGGCAAAAAGTCAGGAAAAAAATGTCTAGAGAAAAGGAGGGATTATTTTTCCTTCTAATTCATTATCATATTTTTTTAACATATCATTTCAATAATTATCTGAGAAGCCATTTTGCAGCACAGGGTTGTTTCAATCTTGTTTTCAGTTGGGTAATTGTGGAGCAAGTGGGTAAATGCTTTCTCAGCTGAGAACAAGAGGAATCATTAAGCATCAAGCTCCTGTCCTAAACTGATGTTCAGTGCAGCTGGAGGGGCAAAGGACTGACACTTATTCCCGTTATCACCCTGATGGGCATGTGTTGTCCCTCCTTCTGTGCAAATGCCCTTACATAAATTTCCTTAATTTAGGCATAATCCATTTGGTTTTTTTTTCCTCTGCAACATGTACTCAGAAGGCAGAAAGAACAGTAGCTATCTCCCCTGCACCCAAATTTAGAAGAAAACACCAACATTTCTGGGCTCTGGAGTTACTCCAGGGCACCGCAGGTTCCTTCTGGCTCCAGCCCAGAGGACCAGGGTCCTCATGGTCATGTTGCAATCGGAGGAAAGGACATAGTGTCCACTTCTGCTCCGGTGACACTCCACACAGGCACAGAAAGGGTAATTTTGGGATCACAGTGTGAAAAGTGCTGTCTTGAACATTACCCAGAAGGGAGATGCAAAAGACCACTTGGTCTACCCCAGTGTGACAGCAGGGACAGTCTCATCTGCCCAGCAGGATGCTTGTGTGTGGCTAATCCATATTTAAAGATGGGAATGAAGAAAGTACCTCCTGGAGAGCTGGGAAGCAGCACCACAAGCTAAATAAAGGACCATGTGAACAACACATTTGTACTACCTTGCTTACTTTTCTGAATGTCTGGTTTTATACCAAAGGTGGATGAGCAGCATTTTTTCCCCGCATCGAGAATAGGAAAGGGTCCTCCTCCACAAACCCCCCTTTTTGTGAAGTTTCTTGGAATTTTATTTTCTGTGGGATTTCTACATACTGTAGAATTTCTGTAGAGAAGGCTGAAGAGATGCACAAACCCCTGTTCTTACCCCACAGCCCTCCCTATGGACACCCACAAGCCCATACAGAGAGAACCCCAAATTCCAGTCACATCTAGACCATCCGCCACCAGAGAATCAACAGTCAGCTACAAAAACCATACATACAAGGAAACAATCCAATCACCACCACAAACCTGGAGAGCCCACAGGGATTGCAAGACCCCTGTCCCCCAAAAAAAACCTCAACGCACTAAAGAAAAGCCAAAGCCTACCCACTATCAGGGTAAAATTCCCTTCAGAAGGTGAACGCAATGCACATACAAGAGAAGCTGCCAGGAAGAATCACAGAAAGGAGGCAGAAGTCAGAATTAAGGTTTTGTGCTTTTTTAATTATAAAAAAAAAAAAAAGAAACCTATTTGGAAGAAGTCCAAATACAACGGAATAGAACGTGTACCATCTAAGATACCCAAGTGTAAAATCCCAGAACATCTGAACCCCCAGCATGAGCTGGGAGGTGTCAGGGCTGGCCAGGAGGGACCAGTGGCCTCTCCCTTCTCCCAGCCCCCATCACAGCTGGATGGCAGGCAGCCCGAGAGCCAGGACACAGAGACATCAACAGTCTCTTGTAAAACCATTCCATTTTAGCAACTAAGAACATTATGGAAATTTTAAAAAAATAAAATTAAATCTAAATCTTTTTTTCTTTTCCTTTATCAACAGCCCTGCTTTAGTGACATGCTAGCCCCGCTGGAAAGGTTAAACACTCACAGCTCTGTCCACAATGTGGTTGTTAACCAGTCAACTCCTTGTTCAGGACACCTTCCTCATCTCGGTCGAACGCGCTCACGAGCGCGTCGCAGCTGCTCGAGTTACAGTGACAAATGACTCTGTGGGGTTCCTGGATCTGGGAACAGCCTCCTGCGAACGCCACGCTGAGATAAATCTCTGAAATAAGTCTTCTCCACTAAGCCCTCCAAGCTCACCCTCGGTCCCACCTGGAGGCCACCCCAACAGCATTCTCAGGAGCTCTGCCTGCTCTGGCCAGGTGAGTCGTTGGAACTTCATCTCTTTTTTTCTTTTTTTTTAAAAAACAACCACTTTCATATACAATTTTTTTGTTGGCTTTTTTTATATTTAAATAGAAAAATACTACTTCACTCTGTGTTATGAGCCAGAGATCAGTTGACTTCCAGTGACAGAACCAGGAGTTCTCAACGCTCTTATGCTGAGCTCAATGCCAGAAGATTCCCAGAAACCTCAGAAGGTAAAGAGCGCCCCATCACACCATACAAGCAGGAGCACGCAGGGCTCCATCAGAGCTCCATCTTCCCTTCTCCGCAGCAGGGAACCAACCTTAGAGAACCATCAGCCTGCAGAGAGTCAGCGGTGGGGCCAACACCCCAAACCTGACTCTTGGGGGAGTCAGCTGTAGCTTTAAGCTTTCCACTTGCCAACTGGGTTTTTTGTGTGTGCAGTCTGTCCCTGGAAGCCACTGGATCCCATCAGATGTACATATGAATTAGACAAAAAAAAAATAATAATAAAACAGTGGTTAAAAGTTCTCTAAAGACCTTCTTCCTCCTCTCATCTTCTGAAGAGTCAATGACAAACAGACATGGATAAAACTAAATTTGCCCTCCTCCCCACCTCAAGACAACAAGAGTTACTGAGACACAAAAAATGTGTTATCTTGTACCCTCAGGATTACATCTAGAAGGGAAGATTTAGGGGTGTGGGAATCGCGGGGGGAAGGCAGTGTTTGTGGGCACAGTCCGCTTAGTTCTTGTACTCGAAAGGCTCGTCTCCAGTTTCATTGAGGAGACACGTGCGGACGAGGGCCTCTGTCACAGCATATGGATCACAGTTGGCGGAAGGCCGGCGGTCCTCGAAGTAGCCCCTCTTCTCATGGCCCACGCTCCGGGGGATGCGGATGCTGGCGCCACGGTTGGCCACCCCAGCCGAGAACTCATGGATGTTGGATGTCTCGTGGAAACCCGTCAGGCGCCTGGCATTGTCCAGCCCCCCTTTGGGGTCATAGGCACGGATATGGTACTGGTGACGCTTGCTCAGCTTCTCAATGGCCTCTTCAATGTGCCTGCGAAGGGAGCAAGGAAGAGGGGAAGACACAGTGAGTGTCGGATGGGCAGTACGAGCTGAGCCACTCTTGGCTGTTGCATCCAAGCCACAGCAGATTCATCGCTGTCCCAAAGCCACTTCATGAGGAAGCTTATTTTAAGAAAAATTTATCTGCAGAAAAGGTTGTCAGGAATTGGAACAGGCTACCCAGGGAACTGGTGGAGCCACCATCCCTGGAGCAGTTTAAAAGACACGTAGATGAGCTTCTTCGGGACACTGTTTAGTGCCAGTGTTGGGTTAATCACTGGACTCGATGATCTTGAGGGTCTCATCCAAACAAAATGATTCTATGAATCTATTATCCTATGCCCTACAGCCCAATTTTCTGATCATCTCAACACAAGGATTCTCTTCACTCCTACTTCTGACCCAACCTGGTTCTTGGAAATGGATCTCCATGGCCTGAGAAGATCCTTCGGGAGTGCTGTGCATGGGACACCACCAGTTTGACCCATGGCCAAATCCCACAGACACACTGCCCTGAGGAACCTGCTCTGAGAGAGGAGATTTCTTACCACATAAGTTTCTACTTGGGAAGCTCACACAGTCACGGGTTGGCTTATTATCTCAGGGCATCACTAAGAATAAGGCAAGAAAACACCGCTGCCAGGAAGAATCCCTTCGGGGAGCTCCACTGCAACCCAGTGCTGTCAGGTCCCAGCACATCAGTCCCATAAGGGAACTAGTATTTTACATTTCCAGGATCTTGTTGTTTAAGAAAACATGTCATTAGCTTCCACAGCCTGGTGTAGACAGAAGCAAATTGTCTTCCTCTTTCATCATGGTCATGCAAAAAAGGCCTATGCTGAATTTATTTGTTTTGGGCAATGACAGATCAAGAGCTAGGCAGCCTGCTATGAATAGCTGCATCTTGGCCACCCATGCTTCCATCAACACTGTCTGAATTTCCCACCCAACACCAAGATGGGAGTCTATCATTACATAAAGTTATATATCAAAAAAACCAAAAAAGCCAGAAAAAAGGCTCAAACATAACACCAAACACCAGAGTGACATCTCCCATGTAGCCAAAACTCTGTAAAAAGCTCACTGCTACCAAGTCCAGCCTGCTGCCTAGCAAGCACATACTGCTGGCCCATCTCAAAACACTTACTTGAGACCTCCGTCTTCCCTCATTTCCTTGGTACTGAAGTTGGTGTGACAGCCAGCACCGTTCCAGTTCCCAGGGATGGGCTTGGGATCGAAGGACACGATGACACCGAAGTCTTCGCACACCCGGTGGAGGATGAAGCGTGCGATCCAGAGGTGATCGCCCATCTCAATCCCTTCACATGGTCCCACCTGGAACTCCCACTACAAGGAGGAGGAGCGACTGGCTCAGTGGTGCAGAGACAACCCACAGCGAGACATTTCCCACCCCCTTACGCTCTGATTGTCAACAAAACTAGTGGCTCAGAGCCAAATGCTCCCGCTGCTTGGGTTTTTTCTGTTCTGTCTCACTCCACGAGGCACCTAAACCAATTTACCTGGGCTGGCATCACTTCTGCATTGGTTCCTCCAATTTTCACACCAGCATACAGGCATGCTCGGTAGTGGGCCTCCACAATGTCCCTGCCATAGGCTTTGTCTGCCCCTACACCGCAGTAGTATGGACCTGCAATGGCACAGGTGGACAGCAAGGAAAACATGAGTTTCCAGAAAGCAAAAAGTCTCATACTCAGTGAAAACAGAGCACACACAAGGGAAGAACTCTACAAAGGCATGTGATGTGTGGAAAAGCCCCCAAATCCATTTTTCACAGTAGCACTAGCAGAGCACTGATGGAGAAAGGGTCCCTCCAATAGTCTGGGTTTGTAATCTGTCATGCTCATGCTAGGCAAGTTTTTAAATCACCTGCAGACTAACAAACCAAGCAGCAAATTTGTATGTGGCAAATGACCATCTCAACCTTTCTGCAATGACCTTAATTTCATGGGTTAGTTTTTGCCAATATCCTGCTTGATATTGTCCACCCTCAGTTCTAGAAACACCTCAAATCTTTCAGCTCACCCAAAGCAGTTAAGTTGCATCCCACAGATTACAGTGCAATCACCGCACTAAGGAATCCTGACTTGGTCCAGCACAGACTCCCCGAGAGGTTACCTTGGGGTCCAGGGAAGCCATTGGAAGGCCAGCCAAACGGATGTCCATCTGTCCCCAGAAGAGTGTACTCTTGTTCCATCCCAAACCAGGGGTGCTGGTTGGACACCATATCCATGATCCGCCTG
Organism: Nesoenas mayeri; assembly: GCF_963082525.1. Classification (NCBI taxonomy): domain Eukaryota; kingdom Metazoa; phylum Chordata; class Aves; order Columbiformes; family Columbidae; genus Nesoenas; species Nesoenas mayeri. Next base: position 28,157,177 of record NC_137554.1, on the reverse strand, counting down.
CAGGTGTGGCGGAGATTTGTCTCTAGAACAAAAAAAACCCACAAGGCTTATTAGCATCTCCACCTCCACTCCCTCCTTCTACTTTATTTACAGTTTGCATCCCAGCAGCATTGGTGAAGAATCCCAGAAACAGCCCTTTCTCCATCACCAGCACTTTAACTTTCAGGACCGGGATTTTTTTTGTGCCATGCACAACACTGAAGGCATGAACAGTATTTGGACAGGTGTCCCCCTCCCCAGAAACACCAGCTCCACCAGGAGAAGAGAGAAGGTCCATTCACCTGCAGACTGGCGATTGTATTTGAAGACCTCGCAGAGAACTAGTTTATTGGGATCCTTGCGAAAAGGGTCCCGAAACATAGCAGCAGGTCGCAGGTACATGTCACTGTTGGAGCCTTCAGACTGGAAGGTGCTAGAGCCATCAAAATTCCACTCGGGGAGATCTGGAGTGGAGAGAGGAATGAGGCACAGTGACCAAGGGTCTCTGGTCACCAGGGTGGGCTCCCCACCACCCTCCAGTATTACAGAGATGAAGATGCTTGTATGGGACAGACCTACAATAGATTTAATCCCAGCTCAGCTGGTTTTGTTCCAAATGGGGGAAGTAAAAAAACAAAACACCGAAACAAGCAAAAAACAGGAGAGTGCATGTCCCCATCCACCCTGGGAAACACAAGGAGCTGGGCTGCTGGCCAAGCCCAAGCAAACCGAGCAGCACTAAGGACGTTTTCTATGTTGCAACAACCCAGGGGGATGAGCAGAGCACCCAGTCTCCTCGCAGAGGTGCCTGGGCAAGCTGGGAGAGGGCAGAGCTTCAAGCTGGAGGAATGAGGGGCACCACAAAATACCCTTATCCATGCTGCACAGCCTGGAGAAGGTAGGCAAGCAAATATCACATGTGGAGCCTCATATGGAGGAGGAGTATGGGCAGCTTGGTCCCTTTGCCCACCCCTCCTGGCTCCGCACTGCCCTCCGGGTCAAAGCACAGCAGTGAACTCCACCCGGGAATGTTATCTCCTCCATATCCTGGGGGGAAAGTGGGAGGATGGGAAGCACAGAGATTTAAAGGGAGCTGTGCCAACCACTCCCTTAGAGGGAAAGGGGGAAAGAAAAAAAAAAGATAATTCTGCTCAGTCACACACAGTATTTTCATTTCATAACTGTCTCCAGCCAGCACCATGGCAACCTGGGGAAAATCCTAATGCTATTATTGTGTAAGCTGGGACTGTTTGTTCTGAGGGACACAAGCTCTTAATTACACCGGATAGCTCCATTCTTTCCCCTCCACTTTCTTCTGCCAAACTACTTCCGGCCAAAACGAGCACTTGAGAGTCAATGGGCTGCCCAGCCCCTGCCAACAGCCCCCTCCGCAGTGCGGCAGTGCCAGGGACAGGCTCCCAACCCTGGGCATCTCACTGAAACTCCACATCTGGAGAGCTAGAACATTCCCCTGGGCTATCTGGGGAAAGAGGTAACTGGGAGGGGGTGAGGAGTGGGGTCTTCCTCAAATACCATCCTTCTGCCATGAAAAAGAGAGAAATGGCATCCTTTCTCTGTAGCAGCGACGTACAGCTGCTTTCTCCACCCGTCGAGGGGCAGCGAATCCTGCACTTGCCCTCTCACCTTCCAGGCTCTTGGGCTCGTGGTCCAGCGTGCGGGTTTTGCAGCGGAGGTGCTCCCCTGTCCCGTCGATCCAGATGTACATGGCTTGGACCTTGTCCCCCTGCGGCAGCTTCATGTACATGTGCTTGATAGCTTTGCTCAGGTGGGAGCTCGCCGAGGTGGCCATGGCTGCAGAGCGGACGAGGGGGTTCCTGCAAGGGAGGATACAAAAAACAACCCAAGTCGTCAGCCCTTCCCTGCGCTCCCAGATTTTTCACCCCCCCGAACCAGGGGGGAGCACGAGACAGCTCAGCACGGGGCTGGCTGTCATCTCCAGCAGTCCCATGTTGTTCTGCAGGCAACAAACACAGCAGCTCGGGCAGATGCAGGCAGCTAGGAAAGCCCTATTCCAGAAGTGATGCCTTCAAAGCATCCCGTTAAACTCCTGCCAAAAACATAGATCTTATCCACCAAGCAACAGCCTTCAAAAGTGCTCCTCAGCCCTATGTGAACTTTTCACCTCTGTGCTCACCACTGCTCTGGAACAAGGCTAACGCACAATGAAAGCTTTCTTAATATATTTTAATAATAATGATAATGGCTTTCTTAATATACTTCCTTCAGCAATGACGGCTTGCCAGCCCCAGCTGCCTTCTCTGATCAGCTGATGTTATCCAAACTTTGTCTAGGGCAGGAGGCAGCAAAAAAGCAATCAACAAGTAGCATAAGCAACCCCTGAGCAACCCAGGCAGCGATGGGGAGGCCGAAGGGGCTCTGGGGAGACCAGCAGCATCCCTGCCACGTCCAGAGAGCCTAGAGCTGAGCTCCCAGGGACAACCAGCCCACATGACACAGGACCACGGCAGCCTGGGGTCCACACAACATGCAAATTATTTGAAAATTTGAAGTTACTTAGAAGAGTCACTCCAACACCCTACACCTCTCTGCAGGGAGACTCAGGCTGCCCGGACTGGCCCTCCCCAGCCCACCCTGTTCCTCTGCGCTGCCGGGGGGTGGTCCCCGCGGGTCCCATTAAACTGCAAGACGCATCACCCATGCATACATCTGCTGGCAGGGAGGAAGGCACCCATATTTAAGCAAGCAGCTAGAGAGCTTCGTGAACAAAAAAGAAAATAAAAAAAAAAAAGAAGTGCAAAAAGCATCTGTTTTCAAGAGAAAACTAAGTTGCCTCTCCATGCCCCCTGCCACAAAAACAACAAAAAAAAGCGAAGTAGGAACTTTCCCCTACAACGTCTGGCCAAACAGCTACCGGGAAACCCCGGACCTGGCACAAGGCGGAGCGTCTCCCCCCCGCCCCTGGGGCCGTGGCGGTGGGGAAGCAGCTGCCGACCCCGGACACCCCCAGCCCCGCGGGGCCCTTACCTGGACCGGGCTCGGCGCGGGGATCCCACGCTCAGCTCCCAGGGCCGCGCCCGCCGCCGCTTTATGGAGCCGCCGCGCCGGCCCCGCCGCACTGATTGGGCAGCGGCGGCCGGGCCCGGGGGCAGGACGGGGCCGGGGGGGGACACGGGGCCGCCGCTCCGCCCCCCTCCGACGCTTCCTCCGGCGGCAGCAGCGCGGATGGGCTGTCACTGCCCCCCCGGCCCCGGGAAAGGGAGGGGAGACCCCGCTTCGCTCCGCACAGAGAGAGAGAGGGGACAGAAAACAGAGCGAAGGGAGGGGGTCAGGAGGAGCTGAGGTCCATTTTGCAACCCACCACCCCGTCCCGTCCCCCCCCCCCCCCGCCCGTAAGAAAACAACCCCTCGTCTCTCATAGTTCTGAGAGAGCGGTTGCGGGAGCAAATCCAGGGCTTTCCGCAGCGTTTACATTAGCGGCTGCCTTTGCATAACTCGCAGGGATGGTAATCAGCCGCCCTGGGTAAACAGGGCAGCAGGGCAAGAGAGGAACGGGAGACCCCCCCCCGCAAGCCCTGAGCCCAGGCTCTGGCTTGGTGCATATTTTGGGGGGTGGGGGAATGAGCAGTGCTTCTGTAATACCCCTTGCAGCAGCTTAAACCGGCTCCAGCACCTGGATTTGCAGTCAAGACCCTCGCTCCAGGGCACAGGATCAGTCACTGTCACACGACCGCAGGAGAAATCACCCAGCAAGAGCACCCACTTCAGAGGCACCCAGCAAACTTCAGGCATTGCCTAGTATTTTTCCACCCCAGAAGCTGGCTTGCTGTCCCATCCTCAACCCCTGTTCCACCCTCCCAGCCTGCACCCAGGGGGTGGGAGAGCAATGCCAGCACTAGCAGGAGCTGCTGTTGCCTGTGTGTACACACCTGCACACACACACGGCCAAGAAAATGCCACCCACACACCTGTCCAGGGGTGACAGGATCCTGGGCGACACCAAAATTGCTATTCCTCGAGAAGCTGGACTCTCCTGACCTACTGCCCTACTGAAGACGCAGCCTCAGCACAGCCAGAAGCTGGGTAGAAAATGGCCAGGGAGAGCCAGATCCTCAGCCAGGAGGAGGTGAAAGTGCTGGCTAAGGCCTCACCTTGATTTATGGCTCATCTCAAGAGCTGGATCAGCACCCCGCCTCCGGGAACAACCCAGCTCATTCTTGACCACAACTTCGCAGCAGCCGCAAATGTGTGTTAATCGCCCGAGGCTGTCCAGGACCAAGGTGAAATTCAGGTGATTTCCACCTCTTCACATTGCTTGGGCAAGTCAAAGCCACCTAACATTACAACACAAACTGCCTTCCCCAGTACCCCAGTTCCTGCACCCGATGTACAGAGCAAAGATTTCAAACTAATTTCAAACAAATGCTGTGTTTATACCTATAGAAATTAGCTCAGAATCCCATATTCAGACCAAGTGCAGCTGCCATCACCTGAATTTAACAGCTCCTTGCTGAAGAAAAAGGAGGCAGGAACTGGTGCCGAGACCCAGCCAGGTCAGGAGAGACCCAAAATAGCTCCCATAAAGAGGAACTGTCAAGCCACAGGTAATGTAAAGCTGTGACCAACCCTTTTCCCTAGGTTTGCAGAGAGGATTTTTTTAATCGGGACACTGACAGCTCTGATAGCTCCCAATTCTTGGAAATCTGCTTGATATCTACAAATTTCCCAGAAACTTTGGCCACCAGAGCTGGCTGCAAACAAGCCCGGGGTGTTTACGTGCGGGAGTCCCTGTGGCATGGGGTGACCCTCACCCCATCTGAGCAGCTCCTCATTTCACCCGCTGAGCTCCAAGCAACCCCGAAGGGAAGCGGGGAGCGAAAGCAACTTGACGTAAACATTGCCTCTCCCTCCCATAAACGCATGCCGGCTACCAAACCCCTGGCCTGGGAGAAACCCCCAGCGTGGGCAAGGATGTCAGGGCTGGGGTGGGAGAGGGAGGACGTCGCTCCCTGCCCCGGGGAGGTTTGGTGACAGTCCCATGTCGTCGCCCTGCACAACATGTTTACGAGCCAGCGGAGACGCGCCGGGCGCTGCAGCCGCGGGGCCAGCGCCCCCTCCCGGGAACCCGGCGGGGTGAGAAACTTCCCTTTGGCGTCCCGCAGAGCTCTCGACAGCTTGTTTACTGCCTGACTTCCCCTCCTCCCCTTGCAGGCTGCTGGAGTTTTTTTGGGAAACTCGGCTGAGCCTGTTTTTTCGCCCAGCTGCGTGCTCCAGTGACCCTTATTGTCACCAGCCGTTGGACGAGACAAAAACCTCACGGGAGAGCTGGGGGAAGGCACGATGCCAACAGGTGACACCTCCCAGGAGTGGATTTAAATCAGCCTTCAAAGGGCCCCCGCACTAAATGTGCAGTGAGCCGGCCAGAGACAATGCAGCGCTCCAGGGGCGAGTCCCAACTGGCACATGTTTTTCTTTTTCCCTCCTATTAATTCGTGGGAACACCTTTATTCGCCTGCCCTGACACTTCCCTCCAGCATGGTTTACATCCTGCAAGAATTGCCAGGGTTGGAAAGTGCCTGGTGAGCTGAAGGTTCAGTCAGGGCTGGACTTCACAGCCTTCTGCCTCCAAGGCAGCAAGGCAAACCTGGCAGGGACAGGACGTAACTAGGGGACAGCATGAGACGTGCCCTTTTTTATGTGTGCCTAGTCCAATACTACCTTGGCACCTCTTTGCCTGACCCCAGCCAGGAGCCAGGCAGCAATGAGGGGCCGTGGCTTCCCTCCCCACCATGCCTTGCTGGGGCTGCTGTGATGCATTCGTGTCTGCATGTCCCCCCTATTGCTGTCCCCATGTCAAGCCCCCAGCTGCCTTGGGCAACCTGCTCTTAGCACAGGGCCCTTGCACCCCTGCTTGGCTGCTGGGACCCCCTGGAAGTGTAGTCTTATAAGTTTGGGAATGTCTTAAAATGCAGAAATGCCACACCACAAGGGGGGTGGGAAAAGGAGGGAGCAATTCAAGGATTAAAAGGGCAAGGTATGAATCTTCCCTGTTGCTCAGGCCTCGGGGCAGGTGACCACTGGCTTTTCTCCTGCAGTGCTGGACTCTTTCCCTGCACCTTGGGGACATCTTGAAGGGTGGCCCCTTACTGCAGACCTTGCAGCTGGAGAGCTGGCCATCCTTGAAATCTCAGCCCCAGCAGATTGCAGACCTGGTCCGCTAAGCCTGGGTACTCATTTGCCTTTCACCACCACTAAATGCAATGTCTTGAATATAAATTATTTATTTTTTAAACTGTGATGTCATCACACAGGGAAGAGGAACAGTCCACTTCCTTGTGACCAGTCAGGTCTTAGGAGGAGGCCTGATGCACCCAAAATGCCCCAACATCCAGCAATGGCAGAGCTGGGAGGGAACAAGGACGAGCATCTCTCCATGCCCAACAGCTAAGACATTCCCAAATTCAGATACACCATTTTCAGACTCATGTAGGAATGCGCTTTAGGCTGCAACGTCTGGGATAAGGAGAAACACACCAGAGTGAGACCAGACATGGGCTGGATGCCCTGATGGTGCATTGGCTCCATCTCTGCCCACTACTATGCACAGCTGCCTCTGCTTGCACCCACCATAGCATGCCCACCGCCACTGGGACCAGTGCTCTGGAGGGACCCACAGGGCTGAAGGAACTGGAGATGCAGACCCTTTTACTCATGATTAGCAAGGGTTGGAAAAATGAACCTAACACCTTAGCATGATGAGCAAGCGCTTAATTAACAAGTTGCCTCAATAAGACTCGAAGAGCAGTCACTGACTGAGGAGAGGGAGCTCGCCACGGGGTGGGGGAAGCGTCTGCACTGGGCGGGGGGACTGACCTTGTGCAAGCAGCGGTGGCCGACCGGTCTCCCCCGGAGTGTTGCAGAAGGTTGACGAAACCCCCCAGGGCAGGGAGGCGGTAGCTGCTGGCCCGATAAGTGAGCAAACATTGCACGCTCCGCAGCAGAGCCATGCTCCCTTTGAAGGTGCTGCCAGGGTCAAGGGTAGTGGAGGGGTGGTGGCCGGAGAGGGCTTTTGGAGGCTGAGCTGATTACCTGGGTTGCACAGAAGGGCAATTTAGGAAAATCAATTAATAAATAAAAAAGTGCAGAGGCATACGCAAAGGAAAAAAAAAAAACTCACCACCCTCCCTATGCAGCTCGGCTGCAATACCCACCCATGACACATTTTGGGGAAGAGGGGCCTTGGGAACACAGCAGCCTCGTGCAAACCTTCCTGGTTGCTTGCAACTGCTTCTCCACCCCTTTCTCAGCCACCTTTGGTGCTGGTCACCATGCCCAATGCCTGCCTTGCCACCCCATGCAGCAAACTGTGGCATTGCATCATCCCCGAGCAGCCCCCTTCCCTGGCTCCCCCCAGGGGAGGGCTCTTTGCAGAAGGGACATAGCTGCTGCCAGCCCGGGGACAGCCTGGCAGCAATCCTGGCAGGCAGCACCTACCTCTGCCCTGCACACCTGCAGACCTTGCGCAGAGGCCGAGCGTCTTCAGCGAGCCGGGGCCGCCGCCGAGGAGCACGTGCTCGCCTTCAAAAAGTGACCCGGGGAAGCTGGAAGATGAGAACATGTCAGGGGCAGGCGGGATTTGAGACCTAGAAATCACTTGGCTGGGTTTGCTCGCTGTGCAAGGGTGGAGAATATCCCAGGGAGTGCTCAGCACATGCCTTTCCCTGCAGTTGGAAATTGGTCACAGTGTGCATTGGCAGGTTTGGGTTTTTTTTGTTGTCTTTTTTTTTTATTAGCACTGTTCATGCTGTTAAATGTGCTCCCAGCTAGGTCATAGCAGTGTTAGCTGTGGCTGGCAGATTAATTTCAGCCTAATACCCTTCACAGCTCCGTAAGTGAGCATGCAGAAATCCCCAAAGCGCTGCTCAAGTGCGTTCAATAGTAGGATCCAGACCTGACCTTATAAATTATAAAAGGTAACAAGCAAAGCACTATTGTCCGTGTCCCTTCCCTATGGCTGAATTAGGTCCCCGTCCTGCTGCAGCGCTTGCCTAACCTGCACTGGTGAAGTCAACAGACCCAGCCACATGTATAAGGTTACACAAGCGATTTCACTTGGGCTGGAGAAGAGACAAGCAAGCGCAGAGCTTGCCGCAAGGGCTGTCAGGTGTAACGGGTCGGAGCCCAGCCTTCACCCTAAATCGCAAGCGAGGAAACTACAGACATGTCAATAGGCTCAAAAATATTTCTGATTTATGTAAGGAAATACCAGAGACATCCTTGCTAAGAGAAGGAGAGTGAGCATAAAAATCACATTAAAAAGAGTAATCCTAATATATTCAAGAAAGGAATGAATATTTAAAGCTGAACTGCCATACCTGGAATCTCAGACAATTCCAGTTTTAAGGTGCTATGGGCCCAAAAATATCAAACTCATTGCTGAAAGTCTTTGAAACATCCTAAACTATTTATATGAGAACAGGCTGGGGCTGAATGGGGGACGAGAAAAAACCAACAACCCAGTATTGCCCCAAAAGCTCACTCAGGGCATATGACACGTATGCTAGAAGGAGAGGAGGTTTGTGCAGCAAGGCGCTTGCACCGCTCCCTCGCACTGGAGTTGGGCTGTGGACCATCACCTGAGACCAAAAGCAACGCTGAGGTGTTTGGGGCTGCCGTGAGTCAGTGGAGACCAATTGTGGCTTCAGGGGGAACAACCCTCATCCCCCCATGGCACTGAAAAAAGCAGGTTGGGCTGATGGGGAGGCTGACCCCGCCGTCGGGCAGCCTTGGACTTTGCCGCCATGGCGAGCCATGCCAGTTTATGTTGGGCAAGGATAAGAAACCCAGCCCTGTCCCCTCTGCCACCCCAGAGCACGAGGCTCTGCCGCTGGCGGAGGTGACCTCAGGTCTATCAAGGGTGGGCTGCTCCCCATGTCAGGGGGATGGAGGACACAGGTAATTTGGGCTTGGACAGAGAGGGAATGAAGCCCTTCTGACGTGTTTGGTGTTGCAACCTGGCCCTTATCTTTGTACAAAGAGTCCAACCACTCCACGCTTGTCTCTGAGCCCCCCTTCTAAACGTGGGTTGTGTTCATGCGTTTCCCTCTTTTTTAAAGCCTCTTTTTTATTAAGCTTTTTTGTGTTGTTTAATAGTCACACAGCTCATGTGAGCTCATTTTGTGAGGAGCTGTTGCAGCTTAACAAAGAGGGTAAATATACTCATGCACACACAGAGCAAACCTCGGGAAGGTACAGCTGGGCTGAGCGGGGCTCCATCCTGCCAGACTTAGGTTAATGGTTCAACTTGGTCTTAATGGTCTTTTCCAACCTAAACAATTCTGTGATTCTATTCTACCTCATGGGGAGGACTTGGAAACAGCCCCTTGCATTCCCACAGTAACTGCACTGGGCTGTTCCTGCTCACAACCCTGGTCCTTTCCCAGCAGAAACCAGCACAGTTGCACTGAGGTCAGCCTAGAGCCAGATAGGCACCAGCAGAGCTACGCCTGCCTCTGAGGAGCTCGCTCTCACCAACTGGAAAATATACATATTTCTGACAGTTGCAGCCTTTTCCTAAGGACTTTTGAGCCTTTCCTGTGCGATACAGCCACACCAGCTTATCCCTACCCCCTCTTTTCTTGGGCTTAGCAGCAGAAATCTTTATGAATTTGTGGTCAGAGCTGCTCATCCGAAAGACAACATCCCTACATTGTCACCACGAGGACGCAAACGCCACCCACTGCTGTTACACCCAACAGTTTCAACCACTGTCAGTAATGAAGTGTGGCCGGTGCCTTGTGGTGTGACAGGACGTTACGTCCCCAGGGCACACACTTGTGCACAGACAATTTAAGCGTGATCTCTAACAAGTCTTTGTCATGTCCCTCCTGGCCTGGTACAGCATCAGTTATCCTCCTTGCACAGGTCAGCACAGCTGTGCGCAAAGAAATAAGCTCACTTGCTCAGGGTGATGGAGAGAGCCAGTGCCAGCAGCCCAGGACTGTCACGCTCGGGTCTCCAGCACCAGCCTGACAATTAATTACGAATCACCCCCGTACTAATTGCTGCTGTGGAGTCACAAGCCCGTTGCTGAAATGCGGAGCCCTGTGGCTGCCTGGGACAGCTTCGCATTCCTGATTTGACAGCGCCACCTCGTGATGTGTCCCCATCCTGGGGACCCTGCGGGGTGCAGGCAGCTGCCTGCACCCACCGCTGCCTGTATCAAGGTGCTTCTGGGGAAGCCCTTACACGTGTTTTAACCTGCCCGTGCCCACGCAGGGGACACTAACAGGGACTGCAGTCACAGCGACAGAAGGGGACATGACCCTCGATATAATGCAACTGTATTTTGTTAATGGTCAGAACGAGAGAGCTCAGGGCTTCCTAGAAACACAAGGTTGGCAGATTCAACCCTGCAGCCCCCCACTTAGGCAAGCCCAGAATAAATGTCCAGTTCAGAAGAAGCCTCAAAACAGGGGTGCTCCACACTCTCCACAGGCCACGAAACCCTTCCCACTTCCACCAAGCCACAGACAAGCAGACCCACTTCTCTGCTGCAAGGCACGTCAGGGACCTCAGGCACAATGGTGCCCAAAACATGGAGGGCACTAGCAGCTCTGCCAGGTCTGACACCACGGCATTATGGACCAGGGGATCAAATACCCACCTGGGGAGCAGATTCCTCCTCTTGCCAGGGAAACAGATGACTGCTGCTGCAAGACAGTTGTGGTTCCTTCTTTCTTTCTCCTTTTCCCACTGCAGGGTCTCCAAGGTTGGGTTTCAGCCCCAGATCTGATGAAGCAGAAGAGCTTATAAGAAATCTGGGGTTGATCTCTCTGGGACAGCTATAGCAGGGGCTCCTGTGAAATTTCCATCACCACCTGCACAGATGCACTGTCAGCAGCCATGCGCAGTGCTGAGGTGCTACCGAGAGCACAGTTTGAAGGCAAGAAGTTTGACCAAGTGGGGAGAAGGGAAAGGTTTCATTTTGGGAATGCCCAAGTGCATTTGCAGGGCTGGTGATTAGAAAAGTGCCGTTTCCCTGAAGGACAGCAAAGAGGGAGGTGCTGAGAACCCTGTGGTCCCCAAGAGCCCTGTAACCCCCCTGAAGACTCACTGGACAAGTGTGTCACAAGCAGCATGGCATTCTAGAACATGTCCCCGGGACAAAACAGCATGATGGCCACGGGTGAGTTACCTTTCCTGGGGCGTTCAGCCCCTCTAATCAGACCTCAAAGGGGACAGCAGGGTTAGGCTTCACATGGGTGCACTGGGACCCAAATTTCATGGACTGTCGCAGGTCCAAATCCTCCTATGTGTGCACGGGACAAGCTCATACTGCACATCCCCTAGAACCATCCCTTTCAAAATGCATCCTTTGGTTCACATTTATATCACATTTGGCAACACAAAGCTCAGGTAACTTTCTCTTCTCCCCCTTGCAGCAACCATAGCCTCCACGGACATGGGGCTTCTGCTGAGAGATGATGTTTTTGTCGACTTTTTCAACACATTTCTGAATCTTCCCGTAAGTCCACTCTGCACCATAAAGCACCCAGGACCTTTCTAAGCTCTTCTCAGGTGAACTTTCAGCTTCTGTGGTGTCAGATACCCCAGGAAAATTTGGAATACACCACACACAGGCTGGAAAATGAGGGAAACCTGAGGACTTCAGCTTGGAGATAGAGGTCTGAAAGGGAAGACGATGTTTCTCTGTAGTGAGGACTAACTAGAAGAGCTGGGCTCTGTGCTCCCCTGCCACCCTCCATCTCTTTCAGCTCTCCCCGTTCCTTTCAATGCAGGTTTTTGGCCAGACACCCATTTACATGAGCAGCACGGGCCGGTGGGACCTCTGGCCAGAGCTGCCGAGCCACCTGGTAAGAAAATGCCCCTTGTGAGGAGGGTGAAGGACATGGGGCAGGGGAAATAAGGGGCTAGTTTCTCTTTGCCAAGGCCACTGTTTGGCTCCCCTGTTCATGCAGCCAGGGGATTATTTCAAACCCAGGCAGTATTTTGCTTTTGAGCCCTGGGAGGAATGCAAGCCATTTAAAGTCCTGGTGTACAGGCAGGTTATGGGGTCAGTAAACTGGAGTTAAGGAGAGCATGTGTGTCCTGTATTCCTCCTCAGTTCACTGGTAACCAAGGTCTTGTTGATCCTCAAATTGGCTCAGCCCTCCCCATGGACGTCCCCCTTCCCCATAGCCACAAATGCTGTTGTGGTGCTCAGATCCCATCACGAAAGGGAACTTAACTCCCCTTGGTGCTGCCAAAAAGCTGCCGTGCCTCCCTACCTGGGCTCGGGGAAAGCAGACAGGGTGCGAGGAGAGGCAGCCTTGCAGCGCTGGGTCTCCCAGGTTTGCAGGCAGAGCTCACACGGACGCAAGCAGGGGCTATAGGTCAAAAATCCACCCTTATGTGGGTGAATTGCATCGCCATTTAGCAAAAAGGTGCCTTCCCCTGCCTCTTTCCCCCATAGCAGGGCCCCGTTACTTACCCTAATCCCCAGGCAAGAGACGGCTCCTTGCTCACAGCTTAATCTTCTTCTTGGGCATGGGGGGGTGCAACGCAGGATCCCAGCCCCCCGGCTTTACTGGCGTGGCTGGAAAAGCACCGTCTGCCTCACTTCTGCAAATCCAGCTTGTGCCTCCACCTTGTCCTCTGCCAGAAGCTCCTGGGTTTCATTCGGTCGGGGGAAGCAGGTGAGTCATCGCAGCTTGGAGGAAATCAGAGCAGCTTCGTCGTCGTCGTCACCACAGCAAGGCTTCCTCTCACCCGGGGCTGTCACCACCGGGTGCCTGCCCAGTGGGTCGTGCCTCTGCTCCGGGTTAGAAAGGCATTGCACATCCCATTTTTTAGGGGTGCGGCAGATCCCAGGGTTTCCACGGGATGAGCGAGGCTTTACCTCTCAGCCCAGGGAAAATAGGTCTGTGCTGTGGTCTGTCCTGCCAGCAACAAGTCTGAATTGTGCTCAGTTTAACCCAAAACGAGCCATGTCGGCCCAGCCAACTGCTTTGTCAGCCTATGTGTCAACACAAGGAAAAGCCACTGGGAAAAAAGCTGTGGCAGCGGGGATGCAGATTTTCATTTCAGAAAAATAAGCAATTCATCCAGGCTTACTCCAGTGTCGTTTCTGAATGCATTGCTGCCTTCTCGCCAGTCAGGTTGAACCTCAAGCTCAAGGAGGCTGAGAGCAAGCCCCAAATGCAGGCAAAAAAGATGGACATTTGCAAGGGAAAGATGCACAATAGCTGGGCATACTATCCCCGATGGGAGTGGGTTGTACTGGATCCTTGCAAACACCACATGCGCATCCCACAGTCCCAGCCAAAACTCCCATTTCAGTGCAATTTGCTGGTCTCACAGCACCGCTGCCCTCCAGCAGCTGGAGGGGGCCGGAGGGTGCTGGTGGGGTCTGGAGGGCTTGGGGGAGGCTCTTGCTCCATGCACCCCCTGATGCCATGCTCTGCACTCTCTGACAGCAAAACTGCTGAACTGGCAAAGTGCTGACCAGTGGCTGCTGGAGAAGTTCATCAGCGGGACCCAGGGCATGTGGCATTTTCGGGCCTTCATCCAAGGAATGGCAGGTGGGCACAGGGTGCTCCACAGCCCCTTCTCAGCCAGCCACGGGCCAGATGCCCGGTGGGACACTGGTACAGAGCTGGGGACACAGGTAGGCACCAGTGGGACAGGAGACACTGTGACCCCAGACATGGGTTTGGAAGATGAGCCAGCAGCAGAGCCCCAGCATGGGCACTGCACACCAGGGAGATGCACAACCTTCTCTACACCGTTCCCCAGTTCATCCAGGTGATCTTTACTTCTTTCCTTTTGTTTAAAAACAAACAAAAACCCCCACAACACAGGCTGCTTTGCTCATGAGTGGGGCTCATGGACTCCCTCTGACTCCCATCCTATGTCTGATCCATAGGGGAAGAACTGACCAACTTCTGGCTCACCACCGAAAGGCTCCTGGGGCTTGACGAGTCAGACGCGAGGCAGAAGAACCTCTACCTGTCCTTGTTCCACAGACTGAAAGCCACTCACCTGCGTGAAGGCTCCAGCGTCGTCACTCTCTGCAGTACCGTGGTTGGTAAGAAACATGGAAGCTGGGGACAAGCAGTGCCCTTCCAGAGAGGTGGCCTTTCCAGGATGCTCCCAGGGACCTGGGATACCATCAACATCTTTTTGCTTGTGTGGGGAATGGTCTGCATGAGCCATCTCTCCATCAGAATCCCCTATATCCATTCCAGGGTTGCTGCCAAAAGCCAAGCATGTTCAGCCCACCAGCACCAGGAGGGAGACCCTAAGCAAGATGCAGGAACAAGCCCTCTTTATGATTCAGAGTTACTGGCTCCCTAAATTTTTCATCCACTGCAAGAAGGGCATGGAAGAAGATCAATCGTGCTGGCCTCTGCTGCAGGAGTATCAGGAGCGTTTATTATGGGCCAACTCGCAGGAGCCCTCAGGCTTTTCGGAATGTCTCTTCATGATGCATATTAAAAGGAGCCAGGGTTTGTCAGGGCCCTACTGCAGCAAGAAGGCCAAAGCGGAGATCTGGACTGTGGCCAAGGAGGGAAGAGACACCCAAGAAATGAAGATGTCCAGTTTTTGGGTGCAACCAGAAAGGCAGCTGGGACCAGTTGGGAGCACAAAGGAATCACATCTGGATAAGGATGCTTTGGGACCAATTCTTCCACAGTCAGAGCATACTGCAAACACTGCCTTTGGAGGAAAAGGAGGAGCAACCTCTCCTGAAAGACCTAGACCCAATGCAGAGCAGGTCCTTCGTCTGGAAGACCTCTGTGAAGAGAAAGTCCTCTCTAACCTATCTTCCTCTACACCCCTTGTCCAGCTGCCATCCCTGAAAGAGCCAGTTAAGACCTTGTGTTTCCTTCCCTGGGCACTTAGCGCTGAGACCTGTGCAGGACGGCCCTTCAGGGACTTTTTAGAGCGCCAGAACCGCTCCATGGAGACTCTTCTCCTGGACCTGTGGCATGACCTAGAGGAATTTCTGCCTGTGGGGCTGGACCCCAGCAGAGAAAACAGTTTCTTCCTACGTCATTTGATTGGGGAGAAGATATGCAAGACCTATCTAGAGGAGGGCACTATTCATCAGCTTCCCCTGGAGGCCAGGACTCTCAGAAGCTTGCGGTACCATCTGATGTCTGGAGAATTCTCCCCCTGGATATTCAGAGCCCAGAAGGAGATTTGCAAGGTGCTGGCAGTGGTCAGGCTGGGAGGTACAGCTCTCATTGGCACACCTAGGCAGGTGTGAGGGCTGTAGGCATGTTTAAGAACAGAAATATTTGGAAACTGAACAGGAAAAGAGATTAGGAAGGGAAAAACTTGCAGTTGCAAGCCACCATGGGCTGGAACCAGTGACCAAGATGTGCCAGGCCAGTGGAGAACATCCTCACTGGTTTGCTGGGTAGTGGAGCAGAGGCAAGCAGTCATTTAGCAGCTGGTGACCTTGGTTGTTAGGCACACATACCAATGGCCAGGGGATGGCACAGCAGCAGCTGTTCTTTCACATCTGGGTCACTGGTGCCAGCACAACACAAGTAAAACACTTTTATAGCCCAAACATTTTTGGGCAGCCTCTGAGCAACCCAATAAACCGACCAGCTGTACAGCCACTAGCAGAGCTGTCCTGCGCATCTCAGCCAAGTGTAACCTGCCCACGGCATCACTGCTGTGACCTCAGGGTACAGCGAGGCTGGGGGTGCCAGTTGCTCCTGGAGCACTATCTGAGGCCAACCCACCTTTGCTCCTCCATAGGTGCTCTGCTTCTTCTACGAGGAATTTCTGGCTGATGACGACAGGACGTTCCTCCAGTTCATGGTAAAGGGGATGCACAGGGCACACGGGCATCTTCGCAGGGCATGCAGGCAGCAGCGGGGATGTGAAAAATTGCAGAGAGGAAGGGAGGAGAAACCCATCCCACGGTGTCCCCTGTGCCTGTCCTAAGCAACGATCCTCAGCTCTTCCACTGCAGCATCCCATAAGTCAGCAGCACTGCAGGCATGCCCTGCAAGAGCTCCCCGAGACAAGCCACGACCTGGCCCAAAAGCAAGGAGACTTAAAACCAGTCTTCCAGGGTAGGCGGGGGTTAGCCCAGCAGCAGCTAGCACACTGGGTAACTGCCCCATGGGCAAAACACTTCTGGGAATGCACTCTCTCCCTTTTATCCTTGCAGCAAACGCTGCTGTAAATGTGACTTGTGCAGACACGCATGCGTACGTTCCCGTTCCAGCACAAGCGACTGGCCGACACACTAGGGGAAGAGGGCATGCAGCCTTTCAGCCTATGATTCAACTGTGCTCGAGTTTTGCACACTTTTTTTCCTCTGTGTAAAGAAATTATTTAAGAAAGCTGAGTCACACAAGCACTCATCTTCCCAGACTATTATCCTTCCTGCCAGCAGAAATCTCACTCATACCTCATGTTTATTAACACCCAAACTACAAACCTTACACCCAAAAACCTCCTCACAAACCAGAACCTCCAAGCATCCCACCTGCTTCAGTCCCTGCACAACCTATGCAGGTGGTTTTGCTCACTGCAGACAGTGTTCTTCAGCCATTCATTCGGCTTTTCTCCAAACTGCAATGTAAAAATATGCATCTGATCCTGGAAATGGCAAGGAGAGGCCATCAGGGTTAGTGCCCCCAAAGACCTGGCTCACAGAGATGACAGCATCTCAGTCAGTGAGAGCTGAGCATTTCGGAAAAGTCAGCTGGCAGCTCCTGACCCTGGTTAATTCAATGCTCTTGGTTGCAAGTTAATTAGCTGCCTGGGTTTTTAAGCATGTCTTGTCAAGGAAATTACCCCTCAGAGCACAGCCCTGCTCCGGGAGTGCAATTAGCGGTTCAGCAGGTGTTGAGGCCGTGCTCTCCATAGGCACCATGCTCTGAGCCAAACTCCTCCTGGGTCTCGCTGCACGGATGTCGGGGGAACTGCTCGGGGGTTTAGCAGGGATATTTTTGGTGCTTGTTCTCAGCAGCTTGTATCTCGGCCAGAAACCAGCCACTCGGATGCTGCTGCGTGGTGACTCGTGCAAACTGCTGACTGGTGTGGGGGGCCCAAAGCCTGCAGGAGGGTCAGCCAAACCAACCAAAAAGGCACATGAGGTTCCCTGTCTGCCAGGGACACCTTTGGGGTTGTTTTCAGCCCTCCTGGGTGGACGTTGGCCTCTTGAGAAAAGCTGCTGCCTTTGCTTAGCAAGCTGTTGTCTGGACCTGAGGTGTGTCCCCCCGTGTGTCCCAGCTGCAGGCAGATGTGGGCCAGCTTGAAGCAGCTGCATGGGTGGGATCAAGGTCTATGCTGAGCTTTGTGCGCACATAGATTTATTCCAAATGGTTTGAGGCAAAAGCAGAGCTCTATCTTGGGTAGGTTTGTACTCCAATGAACAGTAAAACATGCAGATAGCCTGTTGGGCACAGGGCAGGAGCAGCTCCTTGGATGGAGTATGTGCTCTGTGCAATCACCCTTTGCTCTTCTCACCATAGTCTCCACAGCGTGGTGTCCCCATGCCTGAGACACAAGGCCATGCTGTTAGGAAAAATGAATGTTTCCTCCTGTCCCAGCGGATAAATGCATCCTTGAAGCTGAGCCAGGCCTTGCATGGCACAAGGAATTTGGAAGGTCTCTCCTCCGAGCACTGGCAACTAATTGCCACTTGGGACATCCAGAGAGGTGGCTCCATCCAGGCAGATGTGGAACCTCTCCTGTGCAGGACTGGTAAGAGGGGACTCTAGATTTCTGCCAGGGCTCACGTTGGCTCAAGATGATAAAGCACATTTTGTGCACTCGTGACCAACACCCCTAATGCACAGGCTTTGGTGCATTCCCGGCAGCGCGTGGACAACATGGAGTAGGATGGCACAGGATATTTAGGAGCCACCAGCTGTAATCCAAGATTTAGCAGTGACCTATGGGCCAAATTCCTTTCTGCCAGTACCAGAGGCACCAAATGCCACATCCCTGCACTGGCCTGGGTCACCGGATCAAATGGAGGCTGCAGCTAACTGACTGAAACCCAAAGGCAGTTAACAGCCACTGTCACCCCACTTCCAGACCCTGACCTTCTCCTATGGACCTTGGGACTGGCCACACTGGTGTAACATCTGAGCTTTGTCTTCTCACATCATTTTTGGAGAATGACACGGAGTTTCTGGGCACTTGCCGGTGCACTGAGAATGGCAGCAGTCACCTGTAGCAACTCTTAGGTAGCTTGTGGGGCCTCAGTCATAGCTCAGAAATGCAGTGTCGCAGGTAGATCATGGGAACGGGACAGAGAAGGGGGAAGGAAAGGCGAGTCGTGATCACCACACAGCACTCAGGACAAATGCTGTCGTAGCCAGGAGGAATGGACATTGGATTTCTCCCCTCTTCTCTCTCAGATGCAGGATCCCAGAAGTGGATATCAAGTAAGGCGGCTGTTCAGAAACCCTTGCTGGCTGGGGATGGCCCAAACACAGAAAATGAGCTTGTGTGTCTCAAAAGCCCATCAACTGGTGAGTCCAGTCAGAGCAGGCCAGAAGCAGGGTGGGCTCTCAACCATCATGCCCTTGGAGGTGCTCCAACACACCCTTAGGGGACTGTACAAGCAGGGGTCTTCCCTATTTGCATCCCATAGAACATCTCCAGAATGAGAGGCCAAGCCACCCTTGAAAGATATGTGTTCTGGAGTGTTAATTAAGCCAGTGAGGGTGGGGTTGGGAGGGCTTCTCTGAAGCAGATACCAGTGTGGTCAAACCACACAAAGAGTTCTCCAGCATCTCCTGAGCTGGGCTCACCATGCAGACACCAGCATGGTGGGTCTGGAGAAGCCTGTGTTTCTTTGTGGTCCTCTGCCCTGTAGACAGCTGTTAGCAGACTCTGCCTGTCACCTGTGGAAAGGACCAACCATGTTCTGTCCCCACAGCTGTTGAACATAAGAAAATAAAGACGACAACCACTCCTCCTGTGAGCAAAAAGGAATCAAGCACCATGAAGTCCATCACTGTTTCAGCAGAGAAGCTGCCTAGAAGACCCAGGTCTGGCACCTTGCAGCACAGGGTTTTGCTGGTTTTTGATTCTTCCACTCTTTCAGGAGACAGATTTTTTTTTCCCAGTGCTCCCTGCTTCATCACTGGGCTCTCTCAGATGTGGACATGGGTGGCCCTTGGGTCTGAACTGTAGAATTACCAAGGAAAGGAGAAAAATGTATTAATACATCCACCATCCCATCATTCACATTTACTCCTCACATCTTGCACACATCTCATGCACTTCATCCTCAATCCCTCCCCGGCATGCTGCGTGTACCACAGCTGAGCAGCTCTCAGATTCTCAAAAATAATCACTTAAAACCACCCTGTGACCACATGTAAATCTCTGTCCTCGCTGACTGCGTGAATATCCTTGGGGTTCATGTCTCACCTCCTGGGAAATCTCCAGACATGAGTCCTCGCAGTTCCACATCAGGATATAAATGGTAACCAGGACACAGGTCCTGAGTAGGAGCAGTTCTTAGTGTTTGTTGTGAAAGTGACTCTCAGGAGCCACATCTAGACAAAGAAAATATCTGACCCTGTCCACTGATCTTCAAATAAGGTTTTTCTAACCTCATTAATGACCCAAAATCCCAGTCCACTCCCAGCTCTGGTGTTCCAAAGCTCTGCTGAATCTTCACAATGTGGCTCTCCTATGGCTTTACATCTATTAAGAATCTCCTGACATACCAGTTGCAAGTGGCAAGGTTTTTCTACTCCAGAACACCCTCTCCATGGCCAAACCCATGAAGTTCTCTGCCATCCAGTGGCAAATTATTGCTCTTTATGGTCAAGCACCAGAGGGAAGCACAACCTCCTCCTCCCACCAGTCCTTCCATGTGCCACATCCTTACCTGCCTCCCTCCATGGTCTCTGCAGGGCTGCCCCACTCCAATTGCAGGCTCTGAGGTCTCCAGCATGGACCTTAAGTCCTGTTTCCTCCATGATTCCGTGGGTGAAGCCTCCTCTTTGGGCTGAGACCGGTTCCTTTGGATACATGGCAGCAAAGCTGTTGGGCAGGTGCACCTATTGCAGAAAAGAAATAACTTGTCATGACATTTCACCCTTGGATTCGCAATAGCTCAGTGGATGGGCAGGACAGACAAGGAAGACTGTGCTCCACTGATACCTTTACTGGCCCATCTGTTTCACCAATCCCACTCAATACTCATCCACGTGTTTCTACATCTTTTTTCATTATCTTTTGTTGGAGAAGGTAGCACAGAGGTCTTGGCTATTTTCCAGGTCACTGGTGGCACAGAGATCCCATGTCCTGGTGTCTCCTCCTCTACAGGCACTTTGTGAAAGTCCTGCACAACCCTGTCCACCTGCAGTACTTCAAGCAGTTCCTTGAGGAGCATGGTGCAGATGAACCACTGCGCTTCTGGATGGCTGTGGAGAAGCTAGCTTCCGAGACCAACTCCAAGGCAAAGAGCATCCTTGTTAACAACATTGTCAAAACTTACTTCCATGGCAAAATCCCAGCTGGTAGGTGCCCTCCCATGCTACACTTTACTCCATTTGTGATGAAAGCCTCTTTTCCCTAAGCTGGATGCTGGTTGCAGATTTTATGTCGTCTTGCAGGGACCTGCCAATTCTCCTTTGCTATCCAGTGGAACATTTATTTGCTGTGGCCTTCCACTGCCACTTACATTTCTAGGAAGGTGGCCTACTTCTTTGGCAGGATCTACTGACATGAATACAAGATAGAGGAGAGCTCTTGGAGTGACAGCCTCACTCCCGAAGTATGCAATTAGCACAATATAGAAAGGAAAAGGGATGAGACAACCAAATTCAGCAAACAGGACAGGGAGAGATGTAACAAGGTGCCACTTTCAGATGTGAGGGTAGGAAGAGATGTCATGGTGGTTCGGGGGTAGCTGGCAGGGGCAGACAGTGACCACAATTCTCTTCCAGAGGAGCGACTGGACTGCCACTCTGCAATCATCAAAGAAATAAGTGAGGCCAAAGTAGTCACTTCCTTCATGTTGATGACAGCACAAATCTTTGTTGAGAAGGCAATGGAAAAACGATGGTAAGGACCTGGGCTGAGGTGGTTCCTGAGCCCAGTGGTTACACAAACACACCCTTCCCATGGGAACCCCAAAGTGACAGGCAGCAACTGTAATAAACATGGAATAATTTGAGTTGGAAGGGACCTTCAAAGTTCATCCAGTCCAATCCCTGCCATGAGCAGGGACATCTTCACCAGCTCAGGTGGCTCAGAGCCCTGTCCAGCCTGGCCTGGGATGTCTCCAGGGATGGTTCATCCACCACCTCTCTGGGCAACCTGTGCCAGGCTCTCACCACCCTCAGTGTCAAAAAATTCAGCCCCTGTCCATTTTTGCAACCTCACCCCAGGGTGATTCCTTCCAGCTGCTCCCCCATATTCAGCCACCCTCCCACCAAACCACTGCCCTCCTCACACATCTGGCTGCCCTTGATGCTCTCTCTCTGATCTCCCACCTGGCAGGTTTAAGGAGTACCAGGACCTGTTCCCCCCAAGTGATACACCTAAGTTTAGCCTTCATTTGCAGAATAAAATGGGAGACTTCAAGACAAGCAAGCTGGTAAGGAAAGACCCTCTCTGTCAGCAGACTTGGGGATGTTGTCCAGGCAAGAAAGAGAGGAGATGCTGCAGGTCAAGTGGTGCTCACGTAAATGGGGTGAAAGGGTCAGACTTGGAGAGTTGCAAAAAGGCAGCTAATAGGTAAAGCCTCACTCCTACAGGCTCTGGAGTCCTGCTTCATGTAGACTCCACCAGATTTGGTCATGACTGGCCAAGTGATTCACACAATCACCCATGGCCACCAGTGAAACCAAGAAACACCAGACAGCAAAGATGATGGCTGGGTCACCAATCCCACTGCCAAGGCTGGACACTTGGTGGTCCTGCTCCCAGTGGTGGGTCCAAACGGGAGGGCTGTGTCTGGGAGTAAGCCCTGCAGCTGCTGAGGTGAGCTGTGCTGTGTCTCTGCAGCGGTCTGCCTGGTATGGCATTCGCGACATTGTCAGGAGCATCTGCAAATTCCGGAAAGAGATGTACAACGACAAATGCCGTGCAGAGTTTGAGGACTTTCTCCGGCATGAGCTACGAGATGAGGAGGAAAGTATGGCTGGACTCCTTCCACCCCTTCTCCTCCCTCCCCAAGCCAGTCCTGGGTTTAGGCAGCGAAGTAAATGGAGAAAACCTGTGGCTCATCTCCCATCTCCATATGCTGACATAGTTTTCTCTGCTGGAGGCATATAAAGAGCCAGAAGAGCAGGCATCTCAGGATGCCAGATATTGCTGTGCAGAAACCTGCACACTTGGGTGCTGGAGTCAGGAGATGAGGTCCGGAATTTTGCACAGGCAACACGCACACATACATATTCATGCAATATCTGTTTTTCTGATGTGGCTGCCCCATGATGCTGTTGCATCTCTCTCAAGCGATAACACATCTACAAGTTTGCATCCCTTCCACAAAAAACGGGAAGCGCTAAGTGAAGCTAAGGTGACACAGGCCAAAAAATGAACCAAATGGAATTGTTTTCTATGCAACAGGGGCTGACCTACCGGGTGCTTTGCCAAAGAATGCAGATGCTGAATGTTCACACAGGATCAAGAGGAGGCTGAAAAAGCTGTTAGAAAAGAAATCCACTGAATTTGCTAAATACACAGAAACCCCATCTAGATCAAGAAGTCCCTGGAAATGAAAATGTTTGGAGGCTGGAGAATATTGTATATGCGGGAAGTAACACAGATGTTTTTACCTTTCCCTCTCCCTAGTTATCTACTTGTGGCCCCTGTCAAAGCAGAATAATGGCTAGACAGACAAGTAGACTTTTGATCTACTGTGGCCATCCCTTATGAAAACATAAGCACTCCATGGGTGTAAAGAGAAGGATGGATGGAGAAACCAAGCTAGGAGGAAGGCTGCACACTGGGTGGGTCCAGAGTCCCTGGAGAGCCTGGCTGCAGGAAGGCTGTAGTCCATGTAGGTAGAAAGACTTTCAGTAAATTAATTGCATGCAGGCAAAGCAAGTACAGGCGAGGTGAAGGAGCAGGATATAGCTCAGCATCAGATGCCCAGCTGGCCTTGAAGCCAGTGCTGGGAGAAGCAGGACACAGCAGCTCTTCCCTCTCTCTCAGACTCGCCCATCGGCTCGAAGCACAGCAGCAGTGGGAGCAGCTCCCAATCCCGCAC
This sequence comes from Nesoenas mayeri, assembly GCF_963082525.1. NCBI lineage: Eukaryota > Metazoa > Chordata > Aves > Columbiformes > Columbidae > Nesoenas > Nesoenas mayeri. Next base: position 28,133,995 of record NC_137554.1, on the reverse strand, counting down.
GGCCTCTCTCAGCAGCCTGCCGGACAAGGAGATGGTACTAGTGAGACGTCGCCTGTTTAGCAGACAGTTCATCACCATCAACTTCCTTGTCAACGACCTCCACTTTTATCTGGAGATTGACAAGTAAGTTCCCTTTCCAGCGGGTGCTCGGGTACCACCAGTCTCCCTTCCTGTGCGTATTACCCATCTCTCAGCAGGGAGAAAAAAAACAGCCTGGACCATGGGTTCATTAGTACACACTAAGGTCTGTGCTGCCAGCCCTAATCTCCTGTCAGCACCTCTCTGCAAGGCCAGCGTGTGGACACCACACTGCAGCATGTGAAACAACCAAAGTCTCGCCCTGGAGCTGTCTACATCCAATCTGCTCATGGTCACCTGCCCTGGAGCCCACAAAACCTTGCAATTCAGCCAGAGGGTTCCTGTTTGGGTACCCTAGAAGTATTTCTGGTTTGACAGTCCCAAGCAATCTAACATTTTGCCTACACCTTTCTTGACCTGCCAGTTGCAGCATTTCTCCATTGATTTTGTCCCATTCCCTGGCAAAGGTGTAAGAGCAAACCATGGCTGATGCACGCTAGCCCCACAGTCAGCACACCCCCACCTACGTGAGACCATGTTTCAATTCCCCTCTTTTCCTGAAAAAGGGCAAACATCACATCCCCCAGGTGAATGCCATGACCACGAGGCTGGCAGAAGAGAGAAGTGGCTTTTCAACACTCCTGTTTTACTGTTGGACACCTCACGGATTGTTTCTTCTGGCCCAGTAAATACAGAGCTGAGCAAGAACACTACTGCCTAGTCTAGCAGTCAAGAGTGCTTGTCTCAGAGCAAGACCCCACATGCCTTTACAGGTTTTCCAAGCTGGCTGATTCACTTGACGTTCTGGCAGATCGCAACATGCAACCAGAAAAGGAAGTTGCCTTTCTCAAAAAGAAAGTTGCCATAATCAACAAAGTCTTCCTGAACTCTGATATTCCCCCCAAATTGCGGGTAAGATTCTGGGACCCACCCAGGAAGGCTAAGAGCTGCTGTCTGCTCATTGCTCAAGACCCTTGCATCGCAGCTGTGAGCAGTTGTGGGGAAAAGGGAACCAGGCTGAGATTTGGATCTGCTCCAGCCAAGCATGCTGTGAACCTTAAGAGCACGTTCTGGAGCTTGGGACCTTCACTTGGTCTCCAGGGGATGGGAACTGATCCACCATCAGACCCACACTAGCACTTGACTCAGATGGATTTGGAACAAGTGTGTGGACAAGGAAATGGTGAAATCTTCTACCTGCTGGAGAAATGCCAGGGCTGAAGCACCAAGATGGGTGCTGCACTCCACCAGTTCAGTTTTTTAACTCTCTAGAGCTGAACATCACCATCATCACCTCCCTACTGCATCCACTTCTTTCCCTATAGTATAGTAGCCATGACTCTGCCCATCTTCCCTTGGAGAGCAGAGCACAGTACTTTCCACAGAAACCCAGGGGAGATCCCACCTTTGTATCTGGGACAGTTGGCCAGGACGTAACTAGTATCTTGTCTTAGAGACTGCTGAAATGCAGGGTGCAGTCAAAGAGAGAAACACACCTCTAGGGCCCAACAGGAGCACCATAATCTGCTTTGGTTAAGCAAGTTCTCTTCTGTGGCCAGGTAAACATTTCTGAAGACAACAGAGATCTCATCTGGAGTTTATCTTCTAAGGGGCTACTGAATCGTATCCTCTACCATAAGGCCAAGGTCACTATCTTCCCCATCCTGATGTACTACTGGAGAAGGTACCTATCCCCTCTCTCCTGAGGTGGGGAGGCTCTGTGGACCCCAGCCTCTTTCTCCGAATATCTGTTCCTATGACTTGATGAAAATGCAGATGAGACACTCCCCAGGAGTTCAGCTGTAGATGTTTGCTTGGATGTTTGCTGTCTTCAGTATTTCTTGTACAGGTACTGCATCTGGAAGGTGATGAGGAGCTTTCAGGTCCCCAGGAAGGACAGGGTGTCGGTCTCTTCAACCAGCAGAAAAGCCTCTGAATCATCTGACAGCTACAATCCAAGTAAGCTGAGTGCCTGTCCCCCTGCTCCACATTTGTCCTTAGGCTTGTTCTTCCAATACAGAGATGTCCAGACCTTGGTTTTTGATGTCCCATGAGGTTTCACTTAAAAGAACCAAACTCCTTCCTTCATAAAGCTTTGAGAATATATGTAGTACAGGCCTATTGAAAAATGAAGCCTCTTTTAACCACTCCTTCCCCTCAAATTCAGTCCAAATTGCCCAGCGGGTTTTTAAACATTTCTTTGGAGAATAGGGAAGTGAGTGCAGAGACTTCATGAGCAAAGGGATGTTGCATAACTCCTGTTTACTTAAAAAAACCAAGTTAAAAATAGCCTCGCACACACCCTAAAACAGAAAGAAAGCAACTCATCTTTTGGGTTGCAAGTCAGATGGGAGCGGGAAAAGGAGAACAACCATGCAACCATACACCAGGCTCAGCAGCATTACCTGAAGGATGCTTTGAACATCCGGAATGGAGAATAAACTTCATTGGGATTTGAGGTGACACTAGGATATCTGTGGGGAAATGGATTTTCTCTTCTTCATCCACTTGTTTAGTTTCAATACACCAAATAACTCCAAGATGAAAAATACAAAGCAGTGCTAAGTGCTTTAAGCCTGCCTGACAACCCAGCTCCCTGGCTGAATATTCATTTGGTAATTGTCTAATTGATTTTTTTATTAAAGACAAAACTAAAATAGGCACAAACTAATCTTGCTTTGATGGTTGAGTGGGTGTTAGCAAGGTGGTGTTCTGCTCTCATTTATCACTGCCAAGTTCTGGTTAAAAAAATCAGCAGAGTTATAAGATTTTGATACCTACAGGCAGGTGCTTGTAGCTCCACAGCTGAGCTGGGGTAGGAGACCCCTGTGCTGGTGTGCTCCAAGACTGCCAAGCTGTGTCTGTTGGCTCAAATCACCCCGCACCTTGGGCATTCCCCTGAAAAATGTGGAATATTCAGCTGGAGTCTCTGTCTTGTTACAGAGCCTCACTGCACTTCTAGGGCCTTCTCAAACATAGGTCTTTTAATGCAAAAGCATCTTGCTTTTCTGACCTTTAGATAAACAGCTTGCTTTTCAGCTGGGAAAAATTACTGATGAAAATACCTGTAATTCCAGAGGAGCCCTCCTGTGGCCCACGTCTTGCATTTCTCTTGCACTGAGGGTCGCTGCTTTGCACGGACACGGTGCGTGCATGGCTGGGAAGGTGCCAGATGTGAATCCATCTCCCATCACCAGGCGTCACTGTGGCACCGTCTGTGCCTTCGCATGGAGCAAAGGGGCTGGTCCTGCAGAACTAGACATAATGCCTGCACCTCACTTAGAATCATAGAACAGTTTGGGTTGGAAGGGACCTTCGAAGGTCATCTTCATGGGCATAAGCACCGAGCTCCTCTGGGGAGAAGCCACCCAAGCGGCTGAGAGCACATCTGTGCATGGGGACAGCTGGGTGGGACATGCCACCCCTGCCTCGCAGCCCCCAAACAGCTTTGCAGTTGAGATGTGGGTAACTCATATCCTTGCTCAACCACCCTTCCTTGACTGCTGTACAAGCCCCATGGAACTCAAAGGGGACAACATGTCCTGCTGTCTCCCTCATTTGCCACTGGAGCACTTGTCCCATGGTATGGCTCAATCTCATCTCCCTTGCTGGACAATCACACCATCATTGTTTTTATACTCCTAAAAGAGGCCCAGATCATGCTGCCACAGCCCCAGGAGAAACCACAGCCACCAGAGGGGTGCAAAGGTGAGGCAGTGGTGGAAGGAGCTCTTCTGCTCCTAAGGGAGCTGGGCTTTAGGGCTCCCTGCATCTGTCCACGATGGAAAGTCTACATGTGTTGTTTTTCCCAGGTTTAGGTAAAAACCTTGAGAAAAGGCTGTCACTTGGAAAGCCTGTCTCCTGTCCTGCAGAGCAGGTAGGTGGTCACAGAGGCAGTTTACCTCCCCCAAACCACACCAGCACAAGCACCTGGAGCAGGAGAACCCTTAAAACCCAAAGGCCAGCTGGGTGGCTCTGTGCAGGATGCTGGTCACCATCCCTAGTGACACGCATGGAAAATCCCCAGTTGTTGCAGCTCTCTATGCCCTGAATGCCTCCTCAAGAGCACACACCTGTGTTGTCCATCCCTAATCACCCCACACCCTGCCGTCAGCAGCAGCAGCCACTGATGCAACATCTCTCCCTTCCCTGCAGGCACCGAGGGAAAGACGGATGTCCAAGAAAGAACAGACCTCCCAACACACCGTCCATCCCAAGCAGGACAGGGCTGTGCTCCAAGGAAGCTGAGCAGCCCAGACACCTTGCAGAGTTTGCAGACATAAAAATAGACTTAAAAATAAAGCAACTCACAGCATCCTCCAGCTTGCCTGGTAACACAGCACAGCAGCTTGCACCTCTGCAAATTTCAAAAGGACGTGTCGTGATGTGCGTTTCCACATGAGAATATACCCTTGTCCACACAACAGCCTCCTTCCTCACATGTGTCTGTAAAAGACTGCATTGCCCATAGCTGGGACCCAGTAACAGCAAATAAATCACACAGGCTGCACAGCAAGCCACCACCTTTGAGGTCTTTCCCAAGACATTGAGAAGGTGCTTAAAGCAGAAAGCAACCACAGTAAATACTTTGCCCAAGGAAGGAGCTCCTCAAAGACCACCCAACCCTAGAAGATGCTCCAGACCTGCTATGCAGGGACTGTGCTTCTCCACAAAGACTGGAAATGCTTTCCCTTGCCCAACATTACTTAGCCTTATCTAAGCTGCTTACCCCTCCACACTTTCCACACAAATTAAATACCTCCTGTGGGAGGCAAGGCTGAGAGAGCCCACTTGGTTTCCTACTCAGCTGTACCTGGGTGCTGAGGTGGTGCTTGCCTTGCCAGAGCCTTTCTGATTTTCCAATCAAAATCTTGAGGCCTCAGCATGTTCCTTTTTAAAAAGCCAGTGTGTTTACAAAGTACTAACAAAATAATATCAAAGACCTTCATCTTCCCAGGTGATGCTGAGTCAGAATGGCTTCGCCAAGTCACCAGGAAGCTGCAGAAATCCCATATGTTCTTTGGACCTCATCAAGAAAAGACCATGACCTTTATCACATGTACCTCTGACAGCTCCCTCACAAGCTCTCAGCTTTGTCATTTTGAGCTGGTTTTAGCTACTTCTTAACCCTAAGATCCAGAAGACTGCATCCTGGGAATAACACAGGTGCATTTAAGGCAGATAATGACATGATTAATATCTCTCAGTTATGATTATCAATGTTTTGTTCTTGGAGGATCAAAAAAATCCCTAAACAAACCTAAAGTCCAACAAAATTTCTATAAATCAGGCACTTAGGAGTGGCATCAGCTTCCTATAATGTGGACTGTTACAAGCTCCTCAAAATTGGCCTCGTGCTCCAACTTGATTTTGCCCCCAAAACTTTCAGCCCTAAAAGCTGGCTGCATTTTTGTGTGCTTTGCACTAACACTTCAGGCTCCACAGTCTGAGCCCAGCTGAGCCCAGCCCCTGCAAGGCTTCACAGCTGTGCCTGAAGCTCATCACAGCGAAGCCACAGCCAAGAGCCATCTTCACCCCACTCTTCTGAGGACTTTTTGTTTTTCCCAGCACAACAGACCAGACACATCATCCTGGGGCCATCCCTGTGCACACAAGCATGTCCCCAGCACACAAGTGACAGGATGGGGAGCACCTGATCCCAGCACATCAGGTTGAGCCCCTGGGGTCAGGAGCAGAGGAAAAAGGCAGAGGCCCAGCAAATGCATAAAATACAGGCACGACAGCAGGGGAATAAAGCGTGTAGGGCCAAATCAGCATGCCCTTGGGCACCATGAAGGGTCTGCAAGCCCCCCTGTACAATGGAAAAGCGGGTAGCACCTCCCAGATGGTCGCTGGCACTGGGAGCCAGCAGCATGTCAAGCAGCACTAACTCTGGCAGCTGGCTCTGGCTGCAGCTCTGCTCCTGGCTGCCCAGGACATCCTCACCCCCCCGCTGCAACATCAGGCACTGCCATGCCACCCAGTCTGCAATACTGCCCAGCTGTCCTTGCCACTGGCTGTTCACCCATCCTCCCCGATCCTGCGAGGAGGAGAGGCCAGCCTGGTGTTTTCTCCAGCGCTGGTCCCAGAACCGCATCCCCTCCTCTTCCCGAGGATGGGGAGCCTGATGCTCTGCAAGCAAGAAGCTTTGCAGATGCTGTGCATGGATCAAGTTCCTCCTCTGACACCAGACTGCCAGCACCTCTGGCTTCTCAAAAAGCAGGACACAGCCCTGCAAACCACACAAGCCTTCCCTGGAAATTCTTCCCAGCCATTTAATTGCCCCCGAGAGACAAGTCACAGCCCCATATGCACAGCTCCATTATTGCCCTGGTTTTGGCATCCTTCAGCGCTCTCTGCCTTCAGGAATGCCTTTCCATGGTCTTTTAAGTCACAGCCCTACAGCATAACAGTAGAGCGATGCAAGAAGATGCAAAGGTCAAGGCAAGCCAGAAACGTGGCATTTCACAAGAGGCTGAAGCAGCCCAGCCTGTGGCCTCACCTCTCCTTGTGCAAGAGGAGAAATGTGCTGCTGCGGCACGGAAGCACTGTGCTCCCTGCAGCACCTCTGCTCCCCATGCTGCTGAGACCTGGACATGCATCTCTGGGTGTCCTCCTGCCTTCTGGGCATGAGAAACACAATACGAGCAAGAAAAAATGAGCAGAGAGGAAAGGAAAAAATAAAAATACTGACATAAGAGGAGGAGTTGGCATTCTCCTGGTTGCGTTTTCTCCACATGTACACAAACACACACGTGCAAGCATCAATGCTCATCTTCACACTTCAACTCATCCATGAAATCCTCACCCTGACTCCACAAAAACAGTGCAAACCCCCCATCATTCAACCCGTTATTTCACATGTCCTTCTGAGACAGAAAGCCTTCAGTACTTCCTAACATCTTTTCCTATAAGATACTCATATGGCCCAGATGCAATTCGTCTGAGCAGTGACAAAACTACCACCTTACCAAAACGACCAAGGAGCACCTGCCCAGAGAGGCCAAAAACCCCAGCCTGTCAGGTATTTTATAGCGCTATCTCTTTCTGTGCAGAGGGGATGGGGACATCATTCATAAATGAGTGTAGAGTCAGTTTTCCAGGCAGGTTTATTCCAAGTTTCGTTCTCCATACAGAAGTCACCACTATTAATCTGGATTTGAAGTGCTTGTGCGTAGCCCTGCCTTGCAAATACAGCCAGCCATAGCAGAACTTGTCCTCTCCAGGGTGAACCGGTCCCTGCAGTCCCTTCAACATCATCGACCTTTTTCAGGTGACTCAGGACTACGCACAGTAGCAGAGTTTTGCGAGATTGTACTCCTTTCCTCATGGAAACATCTCCTCCATCCCCCAACAGAAGTCCCTCAGGTCCCAGCAGGCCAGGCTGAGTGTTCCTTGACCAGGTCAGAGGAATAACAGGCCAAGGGCAGCTCTGCAGCCAGACCATTGCCTAGGCATCTCATTTTCTGGCTGCTGTGTTTCAAAAAGTCTGAAAAGATAAAATCCATGTATTTCTAGGGGTGTATGAGCAGCTCATCAGTGCAAGCTCTGGGGAATATTGGCCTGAGCAAGGAGGTCAAACTCCTTTTCCTTTATCAGAATGTCCCACGCTGTCTGGCAACATCTGAGGTCTTCTGCCTCCCAGATGCATTGGGTATATCTCCCTACTCCCTATAAGGATCAGAGCCTTGATGTCCACATAAGCCCAGAGGGACAGAAGTAGCCAAGGAGGACCTGGGCTGGCACTCAACTTGGTTCCTCTCCAAAGGCCATGGCTGTTGCACCAAACACTTCTGAAGCATCTTCCATTTTTCAGTCTAAGTCCTCCATGCTCTGTCCCTGCATGAACTCTCTCCCAGCTCCTTACCCACTTTCTTCAACTCTTTTGCAACTGAAGAAGCAGGGAATAAAAGATGGCAGTGATGGTGGGATCAGACATGGGATATGACATCTTACAGAGAGGTGTCCTGAATGTCTACAAAGTGACTGTATTTGGGCTGCTGGCGTAAACTGTTGTAGACATAAATGGTAAGTTTTGGGAAACGACTCAAGAAATACTCAGCATGGTCTCCTATTCTATTGGTGATCCTGAAAGAGAACAAGAACAAAATGGATTTCTAAAGCTTTACCAAGGAGTCAAGCATCCAGGATGCCCTAGTTCCTCCCCTGCAGAGAAAAAGCCATTCCAGAAGCTTTCTGACAACACATCCTACAAATCCTTGAGCTGTAACTTCTCTAGACCTTCCCTAAGCTCCTCACTCCAGTGTTTTCACTAATCCTCCAGGACCTCCATCTGCCCAATCTCACCTACATCTTCACTGAAGAGCAGCGCTGGTCACCAGCACCAGTGAAACCACCATTAGGAGCTAGCACCACCTCTAACCTCACATGTAAATGTCCATGACCATGGAGGGCGAGAGACTTTGACAGCTCTTTAGGAGTCAAGACCTCCTAACAGGACTGGTGCTTCCTTATCTGTATCTCAAAGCACTTCAGCACAGTAAATATCAGCACTTGGGAAATACTAGTATGGTACATAAGGACGCTTTTTAAAGGTTTAAGGGATAATACAAATATTTAAGTGATCTAAAAACTTTCCTGGAGTTCCGTCAAGAAACACCAGCCTGCAGATTTTGACTCAAAATCTGAGGTCTAATCCTGTGAGCTCACTTCCTTTTCTTGCCCTCAGGAAGGTGATTTTGAGGGCTGGCTCCAGACTGCTTGTGCCATGATGTGCAATTTTTCACATGCTATTGCACTGCCAGAGGAAATAGCTCCTCTAATGAGATGAGCTTTAATGGACTTTCTCCCACATCTTGATTGTGTTTACCCTTCTGGAAAACCATGTGAAGAAGACTTTGCTCTCAAACTCACTGACACTTGCAGATACCCAGCTGCTCCCTGTGATGCAATGGTGGCAGAGGCAAGGATGTGAACATGTACCTCCTATCTGGGTGTTCATCCATGTTTCTGATGAACCTCAGTAGATCAGTGACATCATCTTTGTACTCATAATAGTTTCCTTTCTTAGGTTTACGCATGATCTTCAGAACACATTGGTCAACCTGAAAAAGAGCAGAGAGATCACTCTCCACCTTTCATGTGCTCTGAAAACAGCACATCTACCTCCACCCGACACAGCCGCTGCCTTTCTGCAGGGACATCCCCTTGCATGGATAAATCTTGTTACCCTTCAATGCATATTTCCCAATGTGAGCAGAAAAGTTCACTTTGCAGGGCATGCACCATACAGACCACTCCAATTCTGCTACGTGTTCCCTCTCCTGCCTTGCCAAGGCATGGCATTCATATTAGGACTAGCCTCATTGCTTTTGAGCCAATCTAACCAAAAACTTCTGCCAGAAATGTACTGGCAACAAGACCTAAAGGTCCTTATCTTAAAGGGCCACCAATAAACACCCTTGAAGGTTTGCCAGCTAATTCTACAACAACCATTTCCTACTACCAACCCACTCAACAGAAGTTCCCCTTAGTATAAATGTCTTTATCCTGGTGTATTTTGACTAAAAGACCTAGATTTGTTTCCCTCATTTATCTGTATTTGCATGGGGCTATTTTTACCAGCTACAGTTTTGAACAAGGCCTGTGAAACACTCAGGACAAGCTTCTGCCCACATGCCTCACTCAAACCCCCTACAAATCCAAAAAGAACAGGATTACCTCCTCGGTCCATGATGGGTAAGGAGAACTTTGAGTAACATTAGGAGCTTGAAAGATAGCTTGTCGGTTCTGGAGATCTTTGATTTTATTCCATATACTCTTCAGGAACTTGAACCTGCTGTGGAACGAGGAGCTTCGTTAGCTGCAACAGGACATCACTGTTCCCAGCACTGCAGGGAAACGCTGTACCGAAAGCTTTTCCTTCAGACTCCCAGGACTTACGTCTGCCTGCTCCAGAAATAGGGATGTTTGCTCAAACCTTCCAAGCCTCGATCATCATGAGCACCCAGGCTAATTACAAGGTCCAGAGCCTCGTTGTAATCTGGGGAATCAGCAGCCAAATCCTCAGTACTGACTTGCTGAAGGGGTTTACTACCCCGTGTTAAAATGTACAGCACGAGCCGGCCGAGGGCCTGCAAAGAAACACATCACTGCTCACACGCCAGATGCACAGAACTTCTCCCCACATGGAAGACAAGCAATATTCCTACACGAGCAGCCTGTCTGTGAACACACACGTGCACCTGTGGCTGTGCAGAAGTACACAGATACACAGAAACACAAACCTTGAAGCTGCGCGCACAAAGACAGAGGAGACAGGCGCCACAATCATGCCCATGGGCCTCACCCACAGCCTCACATCCTAATCACTATCACTCTTATGCAGCGTCTCTTCTTATATGGGCTTTCCCACAAATCAAGGTGCTTTCTGGTTGAGGATGCAAAAAGGCTTCCCCTAGGATTCACAGCAACAGAAAATATCAAAGCGAGCATGAAATTTGAAGCCATGCATTGATTTGCAGGGAAGTTACCTCTAAATCTGAGTTTACAAGTCCTTTTTTGCCTTCGATCAATGCTCTTTTATTATCAAAGTCCGCCAAGTAAATTTTGTTACCTAAATCTGATGAAATAAGAGAAATTGTTAATAAATAATGGTGGGAAACCTCGGTACATTCTATAACTGACTTCTGGGTGGCCCCTTCTTTAGAAAACAGTTCTCTGAAGAGATCTGCTGTGGGTTGATCTGTATGCAGAGCCCTGGAAAGAAGGGCAGATCTAATGAGATGTGTAAAGCTGTTCTGTTCACACTTCTGTGGCTGTCTGTGAACATATCTACATCTACTCAAAGAGCAGAACTAATGCCACAGACACCTCATTCTGCAGAAAGGCATCTGCAGTGGTGTTTTATATATGTTTTGTTTGTTTGTTTTACAGACAGATATGAAGAACCTCCTTCTCTAAGCTACAGCCAACAGGGAAGCAAAATTAAAAAACTAAGAAAGCAAAAAAATAACCTATGAGAAAGTTGCTGGGATGCAGATCCTGGTGAGCAAATCCGAGGGAGTGCAGCTCTCTCACTGCCTGGAAGATCATCTTCAGAGCATCTTTGTTATCTACTGGGTTTTCTGGTTCCTGCAAATGTTCTTCAAGGTTCTTCTCCCAGAGAGGGAAGCACAAGTACATGTAGCCCCTTGCCTTCTCAAACTGGAAGAGCTTCAGTAGGCGTTCACAGTTACCACATTTTTCAAAGAACATTTTCTCTTTGTCACCCTCTGTACTGCGGCATATTCTTACTGCCACCTCGGTCCCACCATGGAGCCCCAGGTAGATGCCACCCTGGGAAGTGTTCTGGATCCTCTGCTGGATGTATTGAAATGTCTTCAGTTTGCCTATCATAGGGCGATAGGTTTGATAAAGTTTTTTCAGCTGGTCTCTCCAGCGTTTGCTGTTTGGCTCCCAGTCTTCGAAGGTGTCTGGAACCCGGGCATGATACTGGCGAAGAAGACGTGCCATGTTATGAGCACGGTTCCTATTCGCAACAGCAATAAGGTTCCCAACATCGGTCCTCGCTCCTTTTTCACACAACAACTTTGCTATATTGTAATCATCTTTCTCTACAGCCACCATCAGTGCCGTGTTGCCCTCCTCATCTGCATCATCAATATCTATTTCACCCTTCTCCAATAAGGCTTCCACCAAATCTGCACTCTGCATTTCAACAGCTAGGATGAGGGTAGTTTTTCCACATTCATCTTTACTGTTCACATCAATACCACCAGGGTCCAGCAGGAAGCGGGCAATGGAGACTGCTGACTCGTACCTTTTCTTGGCACAACCCTCTCTGAGGACGTGGATCAAGGCGTTCCTATCTTTGTTGTCACAAATGTTCACATCAGCCCCCATTTTTTGGACAAGAGTTTTTACAATTGAGAGGTGGCCCTTCTTACAGGCGTCCATCAGTGCGGTCTCACCTCCTTTATGCAGTTTCTCATTCTCCTCACTAACTGCTCTCCTCAGATTCACATCTGCTCCTTTGCTATACAGGAATTCCAAGGCTTCCTCCTTCCCATACCACGCAGCCTCCATGAAAGCTGTAAAGCCGTTGTCATCATGATCGTTAATATCTAATCCATAATCAAGGAGGAGATTCAGTATACTGACGTTCCCCACCATCGCTGCCTCAATAAATGCAGTGCCACCATTGTCCTTCCTGGCACGTGGACAAGCACCCCTATCCAGCAGAAGCCGGACCAGCTCCTCATTGTCAGCTTGCACGGCGCTCTGCAGTGGCGTCCAGCCACTTTCTACTTTGGAGTTCACATCTGCCCCTTCCTTCAGCAGCTCCAGCACATATTCTACATTACTGTCCCTCACAGCAGTATTTAACTTGCGGGCAAGGACTTCTGCTCTCTCTGTGCTGGAAGGGGTCGATGTCTCCTGCTGGCTGGGAGCTCTGGGCTCCATGATGCTCCCAGGGAGGGCTCCGTACCTCCGATGTTCCTCACCTGAGCCCAGGGATGCCAGTGAAGGATGGGAGAGGTGCAATGCTCAGTGCCTTCATTGTGTGGGATGTTCTGAGTTTAGCTGACAAAACGCACTAGCCAGAACAGGCTGATATTTTAAGGGCTTCATGGTCTTCACCTAGTTAATAAAGAGAAAATCTTGTTTTATTAGACTGTGAAACCTCACCATTTACATTTGATGTCCTACAGGTCGATGTGAGAACCCAGGTCCATGTGAGAACCAGGGGGAGAACCCAGGGTGTTCCTGCTATAAATGTTATCTCAGATTTATTACAAGTTACTTAATAGCCAGCACCCAGCGATGTTTTCAGGTAAAGAACACAGTAGGCAGGCAGAGATGGCCATTCCCCTCCAGTTTTGGATGGCAGCAACAAACATGGTACCGGGAAGTCCCTGATCTGATACCTGGAATGAGACAGAAAGCCAACCTTCATCCCTCCTGCCTCCACAGGCAATTAGGAGACCCGACCTGACCAGAAGCCTTTCCCAAGCTTTTCATGACATCAAGAGGTTAATCAGGTAGGATCTGATCTATCTACATCTATCTAGTATTTATATATAGAAAAACTGGAACTCCAAACCCCATTTTCCTGACTGCAAAGGGTGGTTCAAGTGATCAGCACTTTCAGGAATCACTGTCTGACAAGCTGAACTGGAAATAAAGTAACTAAACAAATCAGAAAAGGGGCAGAGAATTCTTAAGGTATAAAGGCAAAGCCCAAATTCGCATGAATTCACCCTGAGGAAAGCCACAGACCATTTATGCATGGTTTCTTCCCCTGCCCAGCAGGAAATGAATACTGCATTCCACTGATTTAGATGCATTTCATTTCCTGGTAGTAACTTCCATGCCTTTCGTCACATATATAATAAAGAAAACGATACTTTCCTGGGTGGAAAAGCAGCGCAGCATCCCCTGGGCACGGTGCGGCTCCAATTCCTCGCCCCGCTGGGAAGGCAGAAGCTCTGCGAGGGGGAAGCCAGAGGCTGATGCACCTCCCTCGTCAGGCCCCCAGCAGCAGAGCTGCGAACGCCCTGCCCACAGGACCGTTTACACGCTTTTGACCCATCCCACTGGGCTTTCGGCCAGAAGCCTCTCCGCGTCTGCGCACGGTGCGAACGCGCCGATGTGCCAAGTCACGCAGCGACGGTGAGGAGAGCGGCTGAAGAAACCCAGCCACCGCTTAAAACACCTTCAAAGACAGGGAGCAGCTTTTCTCAGCAGCTATCCACAGATAGGATTTGCTTCCCGGGAAAATCTGCGAACATCTGTCCTCTCCCAGGAAGCTGCAGCCCTGGCAGCGTTTGCGGGGGAATTCTGGGGGTTTTGGAGGAGCTGATCGGCGAGTTTTGGTGGTTTTTTTTCCCAGCACATAAAAGGTTGTGAGCAAAGTGCTCTGCCCCTGTGCAGACCCTGTTTATAAACCTGCGCTCAGCAGCGGTTCGGGAGCTGAGGGCATCGGGATGTTAGATGTACCAATGCTGGGCTTGGCTTGGGGTTTTTTTTAACTTAGCTTAAGCTTTTCCTCACCTTTCGCAACTCCATCCACATGAGGAAAACAGCCACACGCTGCTAAATTTCACCCAGGGAACCGCTGAGGTCCAGGTCCGTTTACACCAGAGCCGGCGTGTTCCTGCCCGCACCCACGCCAGCAGGCAGCAGCTGCCTCCCCGCAGGCAGTGCTGTGCACACACAGCCCCTCCCCAGCCGCCTGCAAAGCCTGCACAGGAAATACGTGATGAGCCCAGGCTGTGACATCACCCAGTTTCCCCCGTCGCCCTGCAAACGTCAGATGAGATGCACGTCTTTCATGTGCATATCGAAATCCTTACGTGCTCCTGCATGGCTTGCTCACCCCTGCGTGCGACGGTCTCAAAAGCTCAGCCCATGCAGGAGTCGCGTCTTTGTACCCAACCGTCATACCGAGCATCCTGCTCTCCGCAGCACATCCGCAGGGGCTGGGAACATCCCGAGGTCTCTGGATGGAGTTTCGCGGTTTGTGTTGTCACAGGAGACCTTGATACAGCCCCACAGGGACAGAGGCTGTGAAAACCCAGGGAACAATCTCAAACTGCTCTCAAGGCTGTCAAGATCCCACTTTAATTCGCAGAAATCTGCTGAGCTCGACAGCATCTCTCCCACTTCAACCAGAGCTGGGGCTCCAGCTGCCAGTATTTAACTACTCATTTTCAGGCTGGAAAAGAGACAAACAAGCAGAGCAGCAGCACGTTGCAGACTCGGAACCAACAGTAAAGACATCTTAAAAAGTAGTCAGTATTACAATACATAACAATACCACACCACCCAGCCACCCAAGTGAAAAGCCTCCTTCAGCTTGCTGATTTAATTAGTTAATTATCTTACAGTGGGAAGATGAAAAATCCCTAGGATGGTAGGAACCCAAATCCTGGGATTCTTGAAACGAGGTGTTTGCAAGTATCCTGTGCCTGTACCCAGCAAAGGATTCACTGATAATGCTTTCCCTGTGTATCATTCCTGATCCAAATTGCTTTTCATACAATCAAGCACAACAGTCACAGGCAGTTTATGGAGGACAGAAGGGCTGCAAAGGTTTTCTAAAGCATGGGAGTCACAGAGCTCCTCTCCACAACCACTCCCGCAGCCTCCGGGCTATGTAGTTCCCACAGAATTTGCAGTTCTGCGGAGTCCTTATTTGCCCCCATGCACACAGGGACACAGAAGGTGAGCTGCAGTGGTACAACCCACCAACCCACGGGGAAAATCAAGGGCACAATTAAGCAAATTTTCCTTTTCCCCCATGCTGATGGACCTACAACCATTTTGCAGCTCATCCCCTGAGATAACATCTCTGAGTATCCACGCCCTGGCCACCAGCCACAAATAAACAGTGACAAACACTGCCTGTCAAAGTCAAAATAATTTTTAAAGTACCTATGAATAGCAGGATGGATTTTTTCTTCATATTCCCTGTATTTGCTTCCTTATTATATTTCCAAATGGGAATGTCCCAGGTTTTATATGCTTGGCCATGCTGATGAGGCTTCCAGTGCTGGAATACAGCTCTGGAAAATAATCCACAGAAGGATGTGATTGAAACTCTGACAGGTGATGTTGTCCACACAGGAAGCTTCAACCACATTTCACTTTGCCATGGAGTATTTTTACATGTTTTCATCTGGGACCTCATCAAGCAGAGCACTGTGTCCCAGTCCCTGGGCAAGAAGAGCAGAGTAGGTCCATCAAAAACATCCTAGATCAGCCAAAATAGGTCAAAAAAGAAGCCAGGCTGAGGACCTGAGCTTAAATGCCCTTCCTGAGCAGTGGAGGCAGTTCCCCAGCAGTTTTCCCCCAGCTGTTTCTCATCACCAGCATCTCCCTGCAGGCTGAGCCCAGGTTGCAGCTGCACCATGTTGGAGTTGTCCCCCAGCACAGACAGCACAATCCTGGAGGGCTGTGGAGCCCAGCACTGCCCTCAGGGCCCCAGCAGTGTCAAAAAGCATGAATATTATAATTATGTTTGTTTTGGTTCCCTAGGCACCTTTGGGGTAAGAATCCTCGCATGCAGCTGGAGCAGGTTGGCAACCTTGGCATTTAGCTGCACACACACTGAGAGGGATGGTGAGCTGTACAGGACCACATCAGAGGTGATTTCTGGCACTTTATTGAGGCTAAGGCCTCGAAGTGAAAGCTGCAGAGTGGGAAGCGTGTTACACAGCTGCTGCCTCCCCAGCGTCCGGCACAGGGGCTGGCAGAGCACTGAAAAACGCTGGGTAAGGTGTTTGCAGTATTTTAAATGGCTCATTGCATCCCTTTTGCTAGTGAGCTTCTTTCAAAAACATATTTAATCGACGTATGTACGTACATGCAAATGCATACAAATTTGCCCACAATTATGTGTTACACATGTGCGTCCATTACGGTGCATGCACACAGAAAGCTCAGCACCCAGACACCTACACATGTACATCCACCTGCTCAAATATATGTTTTTGTGGGGCCACTCGTGCATATATGTGCATGCTCTATGGCCACCCCAAGGGCTGCCTGGTCCTGCTGGAGCTGGGACCCCTGGGTGCACGAGGAGACAGGGCGGCTGAGCAGCGATGCCACCCCACTGAGCCACTGCTGGGAACACGCCGGGTCCCAGGGCAGAGGGAAACGGGTGGGTTTTTTCCACCAAATAAATCCACCCCCCATCCCAGCTCATGGAAACCTGGCCCTGGAGCAAGTATGTATCACACCCCAGGGGGTGCCAGCACCAGCCCCCATATTTGCTCCCCAGAGCTCACATTTTCTTCTCTGCTTCCAAACTTGCAGCCTCCGCCCTGGGAAACTTCGGTTGTGGTTTATTGGAAGCGACTGCAGCCGGCCGTGCCCAAAGGCGGTTGCAGGAGACTCCTCTTTCTCATCATGGTTTAGTGCGTTGAGGTTTTTTTTATCCTTCCAAGGCTTTAAAGATTTTGCTTTATCACCAATGGGCTTTGCCAGCAATTTCAGAGGACACGCTGGACGCAAGCATGGTTTTATTGACCGAGTTTTCTCTTTGGGAAGCATCACAGACTTGTAGAGATGAAGCTGTGCTGGAAATGGGATACTCTGGTATTAGCTGTGAAGTCTAAGTGCTACTGCTGAGGCTAAGACCCTGTCTGGGCCATCCATTTCCATGCACTGTGCATCAAGAATGGATGCATCTCCACATTTCCTTCTAAAGAAAGTTCAAAAAGATTTTCATTCTAAATTTTTAAAAATTTTTTTGTTGGTCAATTTTAATATTTTTTTAATGGAGAATCAATTTTAAATTAATTCAAGGTGTGCAAGATAAAATAATCCTTTTTTTTTCAGTTAGAAGCTGCAGTTAAAAAAATATATAAATCATGATCTTATTTCTATATTTTTCTAGACTGTTTTACTGTTTTCATCAAGTCTTTCATTTCAGATAATTTAAACATTTCCTGGACACCTTTCAGCTCATTTCATCCTTCTCCCATGCACTAAGATCAGATATACACGCAGACTGCTGCGGTTCCAAATTGCCCATCTTTTAAGACAAGGCCACGCTTAATGAAATAGTGAATAAAAGATATGGGGAAGGTTAAGCTGCCTTCCTCTGGTTATGTGGATGACAACTGCAGGGAATAGGGATGGAGAAGTGTTGATGTATTTTATGCAGAACGGTGATGCATGGCTGTATTTGAACAGACATAAAGCTTTGTTATAGATACAGTGGCTTGAAAAAGGCTTTTTAGTGGCAGCGACTGGCTTGTGCCAACAGTGATAACTCGGGACATACGTGTTCCTGAGTTATTGTCACCTGTGATGCCATCTCCTCCTCCACAGCCCACTCACACTCTCCTCCCCTAACACAATTTTGGGTTCCAAAACGTGCAAGAAATAGAAAGACGACAGCTTAAAAACATGTTTAGTTTGGGTTTTATTTGGAGCGTGAACATCTCTGAGCCACATGTGGCTGCTCCCCTCCCCACATCACCCTGTGGGCCCCAGAAGAGCGCATCCTCCACCCCGCCATCCCAAAGCAGGGACACAGGACTGTTCAGACCACAGGGACAGCAAACACTGCAACAAAGGTGGGATGTTTACCAATAACCCCTCTAATACCAGGTATTTTCCCCCCTTGTAAATGAATTCAATCATCAGCTGAGTTACAGGTAAAAATAAAATATTGTATATGACAGTGACCCAAAAGCAGTTTTTGCAAACAGGAGCCTAACATGAATCCTTCCCATGCTTTTAAGATGTGATGTCTTACTGACATTAAATAGGTGTTGGGAACGAGCAATACAAACAACACCAAACACCCTGGCAATTAATACATTCCAAACTAAACTTCTGCTTTCATTCTTACTATGACCTGGTCAGCTCTCTTCAATAAGCCAAATACCACAAAGCGGCTTTAGTCTTCACAAAAATTTCCCTTCCTTTCCTGTTCCTGACATGGCAACTTTTAAAGTGACTATAAATGCCCCTCGAGCCATTCAACGCAAGTAGCTTTATGTGACTATGCATTCAAAATTAGAAGATAAAAATTAGTTGAAAACTCACAACCAAAACAGCCATGTTGTCACAGTATTTTCCTCTGTACATTTTATTTTATGATGACAATATTATGTTAGCAATGAGAATGGACCATTGTGCATCGTTCACTTCAGTAAAACAACAAAGGTGGTTCCAGTTGTAAAAATAAATAATAAATAAGAAAGCAGCTAAAAATCTCCCTGTAAACGCAGCCGGGACCCACCGAGGCTCAGAGGCAGAACCGAGATGGGGAAAGCGGGACAGGACTCAGAACAAAGTCCTCAAACTGGCCCCCAGGATGCTGAATTGACAGCATGCATCACTTTTCTGCTCAGCTACCTGGGTTTCTGCTAAAGTCTGTGGCTGCGGACTCGTTTCACCGGCCAAGGGAACACCAAGCCTAATTTCAGATCGGGGAAAACCCCAGGTTTCCTCTCCCACTTGTAAAAATAAATAAGTTTTCAAAGGATTGCTCACCAAAGTGCATGTTTTGCATCACTATTCTCTGTCCAGAACGAAGGGCGAGTCTACGTACCAAGATACCATCCAAAAAGCTGTATGTAAAGAAGAAAGGAAACAGCATGGATGGCAAAGCATCCTTTTACTGCCATCAATGATGCTTCCAGCTGGTGGGAAACCCACCACATTAGACACCTCCAGCAGCCTTGCTTGACCACAGCTCTCGCTGCTGCTATTTACGGACCTTGCTCTATAGTCGCATCACAGATCTGTCTGGTCATCTCAAGCTTTTATACAGAAAAGGTGGGAGGCATGCTAAGTGCTATAATATCTAAAATAATCTAATTTACAAGCTCCTTGGAGCAAGGGATGTGTGCATGCTTTCAGCAGTGCTCTTCTAATAAATACATATATATAATAATAATGAGAAAATAAATAACAATAATAGTAATAAAAAGTTATGCATGGGACCTAAGATTACATGCAATCTAAAGGTCATGTAGCTTAAGCGAGGGATAAAAATGTCACTGCAAGGAATAGGCTGTACTGGAAGAAGGTGCAAAGCTCTGCTGCAGAGCATGTGTAGGAAACAGCAGCAGAATGATCTCGGGATAAGGAGAAGGCAGGTGTGGGATCCCTCTGGCTGACAATGCCATGTAGTCTTTGGACTTTCAATCTGGATGTTCTCTCATAGGAAAAGCCCTGCGATCATCCCAGACACTGCGGGAATTGCCGGCTCTGCAGCCGGCGGCTGATGCTGCAGGTCAGAGGCAGATCCTGAGAGCAGGCGGGAGCTCTCTGGTTACGGATGCTCAGGGGAATCTGGTCTCTTTTTCCTGGGCTTGCAACTCAAATCCAATTTCTTTCTGTCCATGTGGTGGCCCAGATCTCCAGCCACGCTGCAAGGGATGGCATTGGGTTCTCACCTGCTCTGCTCCTCGGGGAGGGAGGACCTCTCTTCCCAGCAGCTCGGTGGGAAGCGGGAAGCGCTTGAGGTCTTGGGGATCCTGCTGAAATGCCAGGACTTCAGCCAAAATCCCACTGCATGGACCTCAGCCCTCGCAAACCGTCTCTCAGCCTCTGCCTGGTCCCCCGGCTCGTCCCCCCGCGGTAGGTTTGGGCTCGGATCAGGTATGCGACAGCTTGCTGATGCCGCGGCTGGTGGCCTGCTTGGTCATGTCCTGGTAGGAGGCGGACTTGAGGAACCGGGGGTAGGAGTCCTTCTCCATCAAGGTGCGGGTCTTGGCCTGGGCTTCATTGAAGCAAGCAGAGGTGGCACCTGAGAGATTCTTCCGGGTGATCTCCCTGGTTTCGTGGTCAATATTCACCTGCAAGGAAGAAGCATCCACAAACATTAACTTGGCATTAACTTCCCTCCCATGACAGGAGGAAACTCTTTTCTCCATCCTCAGACAAGGGTGAAGATGCTCACAAGCCTTTGTATCCCTTTGTGTTGGTAAATCAAATGAGGTGAAAGCTCTCATGAACAAGAGCACATCTTGCCACTTTTATAAAACCCACCAGGATACCAAATTCCTTTACCCCCTATTTGATGCCCCAGGACAGAGAAAGAAAATCCTCTCACCTCCCTGGGCGCCTCATTTTGTACAAACTCCTCGAAGATCCTGTTGGCCTTGGAGGCCAGCTTGGTTTTCGAGCGGGTCTTTTTGAAGTCCTCACACGCCAGCCAAAAGTCGAGGTTCTCCTCGCTGAACTCTGTCTTCAGGAAGGTGTGGAAGGCAGTCACCCCGTCTGGGGAGGGGAGAGGAGAGCAGTTAATGGGGCAGAATGGGGGGAGGAAGAGGAGGATGGCTGCTGGCAAGCATCCCTCTGGGAGCTCAGACCTTGGCATCTGTAGATTTCCTTTCCCTCCGGGAAAATTCCACCCTCTGAGGCACTACTAATTGGCCTCTATACTCAAACAAAATCCTTTCCCACAGACTAGTAATCCTCTAGTTTTATTTATCTGACCTTTCTTTAATGAGACTTCAGAGCATTTTCTTTACAGCTTTGGAAAAGAGCTAGTTCTCCCTAAGGAGAAATCCACGGAGGTATCAGTACGCCTGCAGGAACCGAGTAGCAATGGCTTTATTTTTTATTTCTCATCTAAGAAATGAGGGAAATGAGCTGTTGAGAAGTATGGGAGAGTAATTGCAGCAAGGATTTCAGAGCCAGGCTGGGCGCACTTATTAAGGTACAAATCCGGAGATGCTTATTAGCCACCACAGCACGTGAGGATGGCTGGAAAAAAACTATGTCTAGTCCCAAAATAGCACTGTGGAAGGACTTTCTCTTGCTGTGGAATAGCTTTTAAGGTAGACAAGTACTTTTGTGTTAAAATTTGGCACTTCTACCATTGGATACCTACTGTAAATCCGGGTGTAAGGAAGGGATTATGTGTGAGACTCCAAAAGAGGTGCCTTCTCTTGGTCTGGAAGTACTGTCTGCATGGGGAAGAGGGAGACAGCACCTCACAGGAGCCCTGAGCATCAGTAAACAAAGAGCAAACACTGGAGGGGAAAACGGCAACATGTAACTCAGTAAAAAGCAGCTGAATTCCCTGTCCCTGTGGAAAAGCCATACCCGAAGGCAAAGGACAGACAGAAAGGGACCTCTTTCTAAACCCTAAACCATCTCACTTACGGAGGAGACAAGATTTCCTCGTACACCAGCTGCAGGCTACAGTCGCTCTCTTGCTCACTGGATGCACTGTTGTCCTACACACCCTCACCCAGTGAAGAAAACAAGATCCTACTCACTTTTACTCTTCAGGAGCTGGTCAAAGGACTCCCTCCATTCAAGTACCTCTTGTGAAGAGTCTCTGGAAAAGACAAAAGGACGTAAGGCTCGCTGTCCCAACAACAACACTTCTCCTGTCCCACGGTGAAGGATGGGAGCATCAGTCACGCAGCCCCATTAATGGGACACAGCGCAAGAAGTGAGGCTGCGGCACTCAATAGGAAACCAAAGCAAGACCTCAATATCCATTACCTGTGGGCTCTCTTTCCTTTCTCCCTTTCTTTCACCTTCCCCGACGTCTCACCAGACCTCAGCTCCATAGTGCAGCTTTGGCCTGGTGGCTTCTCTAGAAGATACTCAGAAGAGCCCTTTTCTGCTGGTACAATCCCAGCACAGCCTCCTCTGCAAGAAGACACCCTGCCTTCAGCAGCGATATTTAGTATTTTGTTTTTTAATGCTGCCTGCATTCCCCAGGGATCCCAGGCACTGGTTTAAGACACCAGAGCGCTCTGGATTTCTTGCCTAACACTGAAGCCCTGCTGTCTTGTGCCTAATGACAGAGCATCACTCCCCCATCTGATTTTATAAGTGGTGGAGCTGGGAAGTGATCCGCCTTCCCTGCCTGCTGGGGTGGGACCGTGGGGAGGGAGAGCTGTGTTCTATCCTCCCTGCCGTGCAGATGGGCAGGAGCATCTCCAGAGACAGCCTGGTCCACAGGGACCTGTCCTGGGCCGAACCTGGGACACGGCACTGCCTGCCTTACCTCCGCCTGGAGCACAGCTGCAACTTGCTGGAGGTCCCAATCCTGTGTCCCAGCTCTGATTTATGAAGCAGGATCCCTAAGCGGGTCTTCAGATCCTTGGCTCTGGAATGGAGGAAGGGGAGAGATGGGATTGCGGGACCACCGGGCTGCTGTGCCATCCCCCCCTCCCGCCTTGCAGGGGCTGCAGCCCCCGGACCTGACACAGCCCAAGGGGGCAGCCCTTGCTCCGCAGCTTCAGCCTCTTCTTTGCTTTCTGATGTACAAATAAATGCTCCCCCAATTGATTTTTCTGCTCCCTGGCAACCATGCTCAGCAGTGCATTAAGCCCAGGGGACTGTTCCCTCCTGCTCACTTCCCAGGTTAGCACCGCATGCATTTATAAAGCACAGCAAGCTTTTTTTCTCTGGGGCAGGTAGCAGAGCAGCTGCTGGGTGACCAGCTGGAGCCCCCACCGCCCCCCCGGCTTCCTGGAGCTAACCTGGCTCCTTTTCCAACCCCCCTCTGCCGGCAGTGCTCTCAAAGCACTGGAAAAACACAGCAATTCCTTTCTGCTCGGCAGAGCAGGAGCATCTCCCTGCTGGGAGGCTGCTGCAGCAGGGCTGATGCTCCTCTGATTTTTTTTTTTGGGGGGGTGCTTCTGAGTAACCAGGAGCCTGCCACCATGTCATGGAGATGGCTTTGCTCCCCAATGTCGCCATCCACCTACCCCATGCCTTCGAGACCCTGTGATCTCAGCAGCAGCACGATGCTCCTGTGCCAGAGCCCTCTCTGCGAGAGAGCCTGGGAGGTGGCTGCCTGTCACCGTGGCTGTGCGGCGGCAGCAGAGTCACCTCCCCGCCAGGATGTCCCTGCAGCAATACAGCAGGAGCTGCTGCTAAATCAGCTCCTCTCCCCAGAGCCCCTCCGCAGTCCCGCTGTTATTTGTGTGCTGCAGCTCATTCAGGCATCCCAAGGCGCTCATATAAAAATAAGTGTTTAAATGTCAAGCCGGCAGCATGGTGCCCTGTAGCTGTGTTTGGCAGGAGGAGCAACATGTAACTTTTAACATTTCAACTGTTTTGGAAAAAAAAAGAAAGTCCAGCTGCTGTCAACCTGAAGCAAGCTCTGCAGACAGAGCCAGCGACACAGCCCTTGTGTATTTGCCTGCCCGGCCACGCACAGGGCAGCCCTATCCAGCCTTCTCTCCCTCGACATGTTTTACCTCTGTGTTCCCCTCCTGGGGAGCAGAACGGATGCAACCAAAACAAATCACTCAGGCCATCCTTCGCTGCATCCTGCCGTGTGGTCTGCACCCCAGTTTCTACCGAAACATCACAGCCACTCTGAAGTTAGCAGCATCTTTTCCAGTGAACCCTCTGCATCCCACAACTGCGGTGTGGCGAAGCCCCTTACCTTTCCAGGCAAGTGATGGGGAGTGTGGCTAACCCCCGGCACATGCTGAGAGCTGGGCACCCAGGCATCCAGCAGCTCATCAGTCAGGTCCTTACAGCGGCGGCAGGGATGTGCAACAAGCGGCTGTGGCACCACCTGTGACTTGATCGGGTGCTGCCGGCTGGAACAGCAGCGAGGAGATGTGCTTTATATCGGGTGGGAGGCGGGAGAGCTGGGAGGGGAGACCCGGCATCGCTCCAGCCTGCAGCCAACCAAAAGCTGCTCTCTGGCAGCACCCAGCAAAGATAACAGCTTAGGTAGGGTTTCTCTTTTTTTTTGCTGTTAATGGATGGTGGGGGAGTGGGAGGCTGAGGCTTGTCCTTGAGCATCACAGTCAGAAGTGCTTCCTCGATAACAGGAAAAAACAGGCTCATTTCCACCGACGTGTGGAGCTTGCTGAGTAACTGCCGGCGGGGGGGTAGGCAGATGTGGAGAGAAGGACAGGACAGGCACCGTCATGCACGGCAGTTCGTCAGCTCTGTCCTGCTGCCCAAGGGCTTCCAGTCCTCCCGGCACTGCACAGGTTGGCATCATGGCAAGACACTTTTCCCCAGGTGACATAAGCAGGGGGTGCCAGTCCCCAGCAGAGTCAGGCTGTTTTGCAGCATCCCAGAGGCAGATGCAAAGCCTGGGGGAAGGGTTTGCACTCCCAGGGCATCATCTTCATCACAAATTCTCTGCTGGGTCTGTGGTGGGAGAAGAGAAGGGGAGGGAATGTGCATCAATGAAATTCTGAGCCAAGTGTGGGAAAGCATCTGCTAAAGGTGGATCCTATTGAGAACCAAAGGAGGAAAGAAGAGACTAAAAGCAGGTGAGAGGTTGGAAAATGGAGGAGAAGGACTGAACTGGCAAAACAGAAGGATGAAGAGAAAGCGTTAAACCAGTGCCAGACACCACACATCAGCAAACCCCAAGGTCTGATGTAACAAGCAGAGAGCTCTGTGGCAGGCAACAGGTCCCCTGGACCAATCATAGAATCATAGAACAGTTTGGGTTGGAAGGGACCTTCAAAGCTCCCCCAGTGCCACCCCTGCCATGAGCAGGGACATCTTCATCCAGCTCAGGTTGCTCAGAGCCCTGTCCAGCCTGGCCTGGGATGTCTCCAGGGATGGTTCATCCACCTGGGCAACCTGGGCCAGGCTCTCACCACCCTCAGTGTAAAAAAATGTTACCAAGGCCAGGCTCATGCAGGCTCCTGGAACTGCTCTTCCTGCAATTCCCTGGTTGGTGGCTCTGGGAGGGAGTGACCCTAAATCCCCCCTGCCCATGGCTATCCCAGAGCAAAATCAAGAGCTGCCAAGAGCTTCTTGATGACCATATATTTGGCTGCAGATAAATATCCAGAGCTACAGAAAGCCCTCATTCACATCTTCCCTGTGCCTTAAAACCACGATTAGAGCTGCAATTTTTGCTGTGGATTTAAAGAAAGAAGGGGAAGAGCAGGGAAATGCTTGGCTACATCAGCCTGGTGCTCCACCCCAGCTCGCTGCCATACTGGGAGCACTGGTGTCACACTGGTAGTGCCAGCCCCCATCTCCCCATGGATTTTCCCCATAAAGTGTATCGGGAAAGTGTGTGTGTGGTTTTACCTTGTCCCCTCTGTAGCAGCTTTTGAAGCGTTTGGCTCGTGTGAGGCAAAGCTCACAACAAGGCAGAAGTGAGGAAACACCTGCAGTGGGAGCTTGGTCCCTCCACAGGAGGGAGAGACCTCTATGAAATGGCCATGGAAGGGAAAGAGTCACCACAAGGCTGTGTCTTCTTGGGCACCACGACCAGTCAGCCAGAAGATGCACAAAGCCATCTGAAATGCCTCACTCACGACAGAATGCTCTGTTTGGATGCTTGAAACGGGTGCATGGCTCTGGATCATGACAGTATTGCACGTGTGGGTCTGAGCCCGCACACAGGAATGGGATCAGGCTGTTCTGGCACCAACCTCCCCACCAAGGCCGGGACAGACCCTCTGCCATGGCCCCCACCCCCTGCACAAACCAGCTCTGCTCCCTTGGGGCAGCTTTTTTAACTCTCCTCTTCGATGGGGTAGGAGATGCTGTTCAAGGATGGGCAGCTCACCCGTGTGGGATGCAGTAGGTGTGATATTTGATAATGCAGAGCCTTTCAGTAAGGTTACGCAATAGCCCTCAAGCCCAACAATGTATGTGTACTCAGATGTCTTGATGCCGCTCTCTATCTAATTTAATTACGTGCTTCCTGTCTCATTTAGCTTAGCAGCCTCCCGCAGCTCCAGCTCAGTTGCCTGTATTATCAGTCCTTGTTTTGGAACAGAAAAAAACCCAACACACCCTCATCTGTGTCACAGTGCCTGGGGCTGGGCAATTCCCGTAACTGTGCTGCAGCCTTGCTGGCATGAAGCCCACCTCTCTTCCATGGGGATGGACCCTCCTGGTGTTCCATTTGCCCCAGGCAGGGTGCACTGGGGGGTCCCTGCATGCTTGGGCTGGAGATGGCTGGACCATGGAAGCACCTGCAGTTGAAGATCGGCATCCACAGCCACCATTGGCCATCACAGCGCCAGCATTTGCAGGAGTACAGCTGCCAGCTTCCCTGTCAGAAGCCAAACACAAAACCTCTCAGGCCCAGTTATTGCTGGGTGTTGTTTCTGGGTTAGTATTTGTGAAGTGCCAGCAACCTTGAAAAATAGGAAAATTAAGTTGTCAGCCCTGAAACTACACGAATGAGGTGGGTAACAGGGAAACAAAGTGGGATTGATGGCAGGGTGCAAAGCGTCCTTGCACATGAGCCCTAAAGCATAGCCACACTCTGACGAGCTTCTAGTGCCAGGTATTTTTGTATTTGAATGGAGTAAGAAGAGGAGGATTCAGAAATGGATGGGAGGAGGAGTAGGAGGAGAGGAAGAGCCAGGGCCAGTCAAGCCTCTGGGGTCTTGCTGCACTGCAGAAGACATGGGCTAGGAGGAGCCTGACAGCTGATTTCTCCTAAACTGATGGTGATCAGGAGTGGTAAAGCCTTAAGTCAGCCCTGTATGCCCTCTGCTTTTCTTTAACAGAGGCTGCCAGAAGCCCAACAACATCTGCATGAAATCAGGGAGATGCTGAATACAAAGGAGTAGAAAGGAGAGACCTGAAGGCACTGCTGGCATTGCACAGCCCCTTCCTCCACCAGCAACCCCTTGTTAAGCTCTGGTTGTGTTTAAGGAGAGATGTAGGCAAAGAAGTTGAAAAAAGGGTGCTGGCAGGGGTTCACCCATGGCAGGATGATGCTGCTGTGCAGGAGGAGCGTGGCATCACTCAGAACCTGGCGATGGTGCCTGAGAGGAGGGGGAAAGCCGCCAGGGCTGCAACAGCAGCCATGGGTCTGCAAGGGGTCCCCAAGGAGCCACATCACAGCTGGATCTCAGCCAGTTTATGAGACAGGGATAGTCAGGGACTGCTGCCAGGTCCCACATCCGTGTGGTTGCAGATGAGCCTTGCTCCATCCATGGAAACCACCCCTTTGCAGGACAGGCAGCTGCCTGCACAAGCAGCCATGCTTGTCCCTCAGCAGCTCCCGTGTGACAACAGGCTCTCACCATAACCCACGGGGCATTTAATTGATTCCCAACAAAAGCACACGCTGCATTCACATGAAGCACGAGAGGAAATAGCTGCTCTGGAAATTTGTAGTAGTGCGGAAAGAGATTATTGAAATTAAAAAAACCCAAAAAAATTAGAATTACAAATGAGCTTTTCAAGGGGCAGCTGTTATCCACTCTGCTCACGTGCTTGCTTTGCACAGTGCTGGAGCACATCTGCGTAGGGAGAGGTATCTGACAGCAGGTATTTTTAATCTTCGCTTTCTGTTCCAGGCACCTGCTCTTTAAAGCCACTGAAGAGGAAAAAAAAAAATACAAAGACGATGGCTAAATATATCCTAAGAGGAGAGACAGAGCAGCACTAATGGCAGATCCTTCTTTGGATGCATGTAAATTGTTTTGGCTCAGAGACAGGCTTAGAGGGAAGAAACAGCAGATAAAAAGGAAAAATAACAAAAGAAGGGAAGAGAATTCGGGGGGGTGGAAAAAGGCAGGGAGGGGACAGAGGGACTGATAAATTTCACTGTGCCACTTTCCAGAGAAAAACAAACTCATTTAATTTTTGTTTTTAAATGCAACCCTGTGCAGACCGTGCGGCAAACACTCACCTGTTGCAGGAAGGGTGGGCTGTGCATCAGGTGAGAAATGCCCAGAACTGGGACAGGTCCAGGTCACCGCTTTCCCTCGCTTGCCAGACGTGCTCAGGAGATGATGCTCTGCTCGGCCTCAGCCCTTCCCGGCTGAGTTGTTTCCTCCAGGTGGGCAGCAGCCCCTATGAGATTGCTACAGTCCCCTTCTGCAGCAGCTCTCCCACCGTGCAATTTTCTACTAACACCAAAACAACCCTTCCAAGCTGCCCTCACTCCCATCTCTGCCCTTCCTAGCACCAACCCTTCCCCTTTTAATACCTGAGATTGCCCTCAGCTGCTGCCTGAGCCATCCCCAGCAAGCCCAGGCTCCTCCAGATTCCCCAAATTGGCCCTTGGGACTCACCAAGTTGCTCTGATTTCTCCAGCTCTTTCTGTCCATGTCTCAATCGTGCACACCCTGCTCCCTAGATGGGCTTCCCTACTTGTAAAGCCAACCTTTGCTTTTCCCATTCCTTACTTCTTTGCCCCTGTCCCTGCTGTCAGCCCTTGCCCTGGGCTTTGCCGATGACTTGCCAACCTATTCCTACTTGCGTCTCCCCAGTTTACCCTCCAAGGATGAATCGAGCTGAGCCCTTGATGCGAGCTGCCTGCTGGAGCCCTGGGCTGCTTTTTATAGCCTGGAGAAAATATTTGTTTGCCCTTCCTGGCCTGATTATGCTTGATTGATTCGCACTGTTGTCTTTTCTGGGAGGCCTTGCTCATGCATCCCCACTGCTGGTCCTCGTACAGGCATCAGACCTGGCGCTTGTTTCCCTGCCCCTCGCTGCGAGGAAGCTTTGTCTTTTCCAAGGGCGACTGGTCCTGATGCTGCTCTTGCTCAGGTCCTTGGGTTTGGGGTGGGCAGAAAAGGACAGCAATGCACAGGTGGAAAACTCTTCAGATTTACCTTCTTTATAGTCTCCTAGATCCTACTGACATTTCAGACTCATCTCTCCAGACTGTACCTCCAGGGAGGCTAGAGCTAACGTGCTTTAATAGAGAATACTACTAAAAGTTAACACATTTCTTCTTCACTGCCCCATCCAGCACGTCTGCACCAGTGAAACCAGTATGCAGAAGGATAAGGGCAGGGTTGAAAAAGGCACAAGCTTCTCCCATCCTTTTCCTCCTCAGCAATTACGCTAGGAGACACCCCTCCATCCCTGAGCTCGCAGCTCCCACTTTCCTCTCCACACAGGAAAAAGTGCTCGACACACATCTTTTCAGATACTCAGGGACAGAGCAAGTGCTCTCAGGCTGTTTATTACATCCTCATGGTTTCTATACAGTGAAGGTGACATGACTCAGGGGGGATATCATCACCTGGTGTGGCTGAGGAGCTTCTCCAGCCTCTTTAGGGGAAGGCGAGCCTAGCAAATGAGTGGCTGATGAAAAGGGAAGGTCAAACTGAACTGGAGCCTATGCCTTCCCCTCCACAGGAATGAATCAGACTGAACAACTCCTGCTGTAATCTGCCAACACCAGAAGCACTCAGACACTGTGGAGGCAGCTACAGCATCAGGACCTAGTTAAAATACAAACCTGGTGGAAGGAGGGTCTTAAAAGAGTTGGTCTTTCTGCCCAGGTTTGTGGTATCTCACTGCTGAGTTCACTCCACACAGTAATGCCCTCCTGAATTTCTTCTGAGCCACTGCAATCACATTTCCCAAAGAACAAAGACATCTTAAACTGCATCTTATTCGGTGCTTTTGGGTTGGGTGCTCAAGGCCCCTTCCTGCCAGTGGGACATGGCCATCCCACCAAGGATGGAGGTGCCAGAGAGCTTAAAGTCTGAACTCTGCCTGATTTTGTTTGCTTATAGAGGAGGGGGAAGAGAGATTGTAGGAGGAATGAGAGACTTTGATTGTGGTTTATAGGGAAAGGGGACCTACACCAGGGAGTACTTGTTCAGCAGGTCTCATCAGTAACCCCACAGAGGACTGAATAATAAACACAACATGAGATGCCTCCTTCCCCTCATTGCTTTTTAGCTGGTAACTGCAGGCACTGATAGAGCAACATGAAGACATTTCTCCCAGGGTAACACCATTATCTACGCTGTAAATGCAAAGCCGAGCAGCTCCTCACCCATCACGTTTTAGATCCAGCCCGAGGCACACAGCACATGATGCTACTGGAGACAAGCAGATCACAGCACAGCTGGTGCCCACACTTCCTGCTACACCAGGTCCCTCCAGAAGCAGGCATTGCTTTTTTTTCTGTGCCTTTTTGCCAGAAAGGTTGGGGTTTTTTTTCCAGTAATACGCTCATCCCCTTTTGCTACTTCCCTCCCACACCTTTGGTTCCCTGAACTCCAGTTGAGTTCACTGCAGACTCGAATTAGAGATACAAAACCCTCCAGCAAACCCAAGAAGAGGCAACAGAGCAGAATGACTGACTTTACTAAGCAAATACAACACACACGCCTTTATTTACACTCCTTTTTTAATATATATATGAGAAAGCCAAGAGGAAGCACAGCTGTGACCCTGCCAAAGCAGCCGCTGGCTCCTCGCTCAGCCAGCCCCTGCCACAAGCGCAGCACGTGGAGCGGGGATGGAGGAAGAAGATGACACAATACTGGGGACAAGCAGACGCTCTGCAAAGCCCAAGGGGTGTGTGGTAAGATAAAAGCATTCTGGACTAGCAGCAAAAGGTATTTTAATTCCAGTTCTGTGATATAATGCTTCTATACTGGAGAAAAAAAGAAAAACAGTACCGAGGAAGAAGACAACTGCAGCAGCCCCAGGAATGAAAGATAATGCAGAAATTATGCAAAGCGGTTTCTTCTTATATAAAGAGCAAGGAATAGCAACTAGGAGCTTTATAGTGACAGTAGGAGAGAGATGACAAGACCAGAGAAGAGTGTTTGGGGAAGTAAGAAGCAAAGAAACAGGAGGGACTGATGGGGATGGAGACTATGTAAACAGGAGGGCATGAGAGGAGGTAAAGCAAGACCCAGGCTCAGATATTGGGGACAAACAGTGCTGGTGGAGCGGGAGGTTAGCATGGACAGGAGTGCTTCAGGGACGACACAGTGAGGAGGAGGAGGAGGGAAGATGATGAGGCCAGGACTGAGAAGGATGGAGGGGTTTGGAGGGAGAAGCAAGAGGCCCCCCAGGGAGGGAAGAGCTTGCGCTAATGGGTGAGAGGCACTCCAGGACTGGCGTGAGGTATGCTTTGCTATTGCTCTGAATGCTGTAAACATTTTGGTTTTGTGTCTATCGGTGAACATTCAGTTCAGTTTGATACATGTGTTCTTATGGGTAACTGGAAGCCTAGCAGAGTTTTACATCTCTTATTACTATTCAAACTTACACACGAGGCAAACACAACACTGGCTAAAAAAAAATATCTCAGTTTATGTCGGTTATGCCTAATTCTCCTATTTTAACATGCACATCTATGTCTCTGAAAAGCTTCTCTAGGAGGAGACACTAAATAACTCACACGTAAAGTCACATGCACTCGCAGCCACCCACACACACCTATTTCCTTCCCCTGCTTAGACAAGCAGGACTTTGCCCTTCACACCTTCCCATCATGAAGGGCAGGAACCCAGCGGTACATTAGTAAGTCCAGTAGAAGTGATGGAAATCATCCCAAACCTGGCTGACAGGCCAAAGCAGAAGAAAGAAACTCAAAGCAGATTTGGGTTCTGCATCTGCTTCTGGAGTTAATGACATCTGAAGCTTATAGAAAAGGCATTTTGTTAACTCTTCTTCCCTTTAGCTGTCAAAGGACTTGGGAGCTGACTGGCTATGTGCCAGCAAACACAGAATAAAAAGAGCTGAGCAAAATGTTTTGAGTTTTTTTCTTCCCCTCTCTTCATGTGATGGCACACTCTAAAATTACTTGAAACAGGAGCAAAATTTTGGATGTGTGTGCTCATGGAGAGGGGAAGTGGGGTTTGTAAATTATGAATATCCCTTTCACTTCAGTAAGAGATGAATCAAAGATAGGATATTTGTCCTTGATGGGGATTAGTCATCACTCAGTGCTTTCCAAAGCTTTGGCTCAGTCATTATTTCCTTAATCAGCCCCTGGTTGAAGGGGAAGAGCTATAAGCT
The DNA here is from genome assembly GCF_963082525.1 of Nesoenas mayeri. NCBI lineage: Eukaryota > Metazoa > Chordata > Aves > Columbiformes > Columbidae > Nesoenas > Nesoenas mayeri. The sequence goes on along the minus strand of NC_137554.1, from coordinate 28,101,772 downwards.
GCCTATTTTAATTCACTTCAGACTGACATTTGGCATAAAAGAAGCAGCTGGTGCCAATTCCTTATTCTCACACAAAAAAAAAAATTACTTTAAATAACTATCCTGCTTTCCTTCAAGAGAGACAAACTGTAACAGCAGCAATAAAAATAACTGTGATAGACTCATATGCCTCAGACAATACTTTTGCTCCACTCTGTGCTCTAGGATGTTTCCCATGGAGGATATTGTCTGGCACCAATTTAATGGGCAAAACACTTCTACATCAGCCAGCACAAATACAGCTCCTGTCGGCATCGCAGCATCTCTGAATGTGCCTGTTCAAAGCAATTCCCCAGGTTGACAGAGAAGAGAGGGGAGCTTGGTTTTCACAAGGTGTCGTCGACTTTGAGGTTTTTCCGTGAGTTCTGACATGAACTGAAAGGATGCCAGCACTGATGCTGGAGGAGCTTGCTGAGGGATGTTCCCTCCTGGGCTTTCTGGAGTTACATTCTGAATAGGACCAGCCTTTGTAGCTATTGGGGAAGCCAGGGAATTGTCTTTACTTCTGAGTTTCTGGTTCCTCTTTCCTTGACACAAACATCTTGTCCTGCTGTTTTCTCATGGCCTGGTTGCCTCTGGGACACCATGGGTGGCTGCAGGACACTTTGCTGAAAAGCCTTGTTTGGGATGCATCAGTTGGCGCTGGAGGTCAGCATCACCCAAGCCCACTCAGAGAGTGTGTCGGTGGCTTTAAGAAAAATACCACAAGGCAGTTAACATGACCTTCTGCCTTCTCTTTAAAAACTATGACTGCCTAAGCCTGCTGCTGCCGTCTCTTACATCCAGGACAGCACAGGGATGCTTCTTGCATGTACAGTTGAAGAGGAGGCTGAAATGGAGGAAGGCCACCAGACAAGGTGGCCTCACTTCGTCCCTTGCAACATGGCTTGTTTGACACCACAGCATGGGAAAGCTGAGCTGCCGTGTTGCAGGGGTTGGATCATCAGTCACTGAGCTGTTTTGCAGCCACAGTGACACTGGGTACAACTGGCACCACAGGCTATCTCAAGGGGGACAATTTCAGTCAAAGCAACCTGTGTCCCTGAGAGATCCCAGTCCATCCCGTGTTATGCAGGTGTAGTGGACACAGTGTTTCTTGGAAAGGAGAGTTAGTTCTTCCAGCCCCTCCTCACAATCAGTGGCTTTGCATCCTCCTTACAGGTCAAGCATTGAGAGTGTTTCACCGCAATGTGGCGTGACTTGTCCCCCTCCTTACGTTTCACCTATAGCAGGAGGGGATCTATAGGTGATGTGACTCTGTTCCACTTCCTATAGCCCAAATGCCAGCCGGGACAGCCACTGGATGCATGACTATATCCTTTGCTTCTGTCTTTGACTCCATCCAGAGCATTACACAAGTTCCCCCAGAGACCTGTCCCACTAGAACTTATTTGCCACATGCCTTGTTTGCTATAAAACTGTAGGCCCATGAACAGTTAAACTCACAGCTGTTTGAGTCACTGGATGATGTAGACCCCTTGGATGAATCTGAGGCACATTCCAGTGCCCACCTTTCACTGATCTTTTCCTACAAAAGAACTGGAGAATTCTAGAGCCGATCAACCAGGTACTGAAAAGCAGGTTTCCCTACTGAACAGAAATTGCACTTGCACAGTATTTACACTTTAGTGTCTTAGAGACCAGAGGAATACACCTCCAGAATAAACCAAACATGTTTACCACTCCTATCTTTATCCTAAACCTATTTGTCCTAATGTCCTGCACAACATCCTTACAAAAAGCTTCAAAACCTGCTTCCTATCTACTGCATGGACAGTAACATTTAATATCCAAAAGCGGGCTTTTTGTATCTCGTTCCAAACACGTTATGCTTAGTTTTAGAATTAGGTCTACCTAGTTTACACCACATTACACTAAATATTTATCAGCAGCTTTCTGATACGTGACACCTACCCACCACGCCAAACTAGAGCAGAGGTTTACAGCCTCTGGTCTGTGGGTGACTGAGAGAAGGAAAAGATCCATGGGGTCATTTTCCAGGCCTTCATAAAACTAAGAAAATAGGTCTGTAGGCTCAAATCCACAGACAGGCTGTCTGCTTCTCGACTAGAAAATATTGCAAGAACCTAACAGCCAATAATCTGGAACAGCAATGCCATAGAAATGAGGCCTTTGGATGGTGTGATTGCACAGCACAGAGGGGGTGCTAAACAGCTTGACATCTGCACAGTCTTCTCCTGCAGCTGGCTATCCAGGCTGGGGGAATATGGCCAAGGAACAGCTCACATCACACTTCACACCCAGACACTCCTTCTGCTCATCGCCCCCTTCCATGTCCTGTTTTTAGCAAGCACCATGCAGCAAGGTCTGTGTCTTTAGTAGTTCTTTACATGGCATTGAACCCACAGTGGACAATCGGTAGGTAACAACAACAGTCAATAATCAGTAAATAACAAAAAGATAATCATGATTGACATGTTACCTCTCCCTAACATGTGCTGGTGAGGTACGACATGAAAAATGTGGTCTGCCATAGCAGGCAGGTCTTGTGCTCTTCGTACATCTCAGCATGGGGCAGATGGGACATTTCTTCTCTCGACTATTTTCCAACAGTTGGCAGCTCATTCCTGAGAAGCCACCAAATCCGTTAATGTCTGAGGCGTCCAGGAGACTCTTTGTGTTAGGTTTTGGTACGGTGCCTAGCACAATGAAGCCTGAATGACGACTGGGGTCCTGAGGCTGAACTACAGTACAAATAAATAATGTCAATGAAAAGCAATCATTCACACTGGAAGACTTGCCTGAGCAGGTCTAGCGAGAGCTTTTGGGATTACCTTCCCCATGAGAAAACAACTCATCTCCTTAACAATCATATAGAAAATAACTCTGAATCTCCATCTCTGGAAGATAAGGGGCTGTGGCAGGGTAGCAAGTTGGTGTCATAAGATGTGCAACCAAAATGGAAAGGTGAGCTGAGTTCACGGATGGTTTCCGCTCTGGGAAGCAGCATGAGTCACGTACCTTTGTTTTCTCTCTCCCTCCCCAGTCTCTGGATCCAGACCCCAGCAGCCAGTGTAGGAGACAGTGCTTTGAGCCAGACTTGACTTCATGAGTTTCAGAAATGCCCTTAGGGCCCCTCCAAACACAGGGGAGAGGTGAGAGCCAGGGAGATGTCTGGAGGGATGGAAAGGTGCGGTGGACTTATTTACACACAAACCAACAAAGTAATTTTAAAGGAAACTTGCTTTCCCAACAGATGACCCCGTGACTAGAGAGGATTATGGTTTTGTGCTAGAGAGAAGCAACAACTGCAAGATGGTACTGCTAACCAAAAAATCACAGAAACTCAGAGGGTCCTAGTACCACGTCTGGATCACACTCCGGAAGCCTCCTCTTCCCCTTCTCCCTCTTTTCTCATTCCCACTGCTTTTAACACCAAGAAAGTTTCACATTTAGGCATAGGTTTTGGCTGTTGTGGGAAGCACGTGGTTTCTGAGGGCCCCATCGCTGCTCTAGCTGAGCCTCCTCTGGGTTTGAGACAGCAGGTCTGTGTAAATTTTGGATCTCAGGAACCTGGGGTATGAGTCTTTCTCCATCAGGCTGTGCACCTTCCCCTGAGCTTGATCAAAGCAAGAGAGGGAGGGCTCCTGCATGTTTCTTCTTGTCAGCTCCCGTGTCTGGAAGTCTATGTTCACCTGGGAAGAGTAGCAGAAGAGAGTTTGGTACCAAGTGACCAGTTTACCTGCTTCAAATGGCACGTTTCATCTCAGACGTGGCTGTAGAAGCAGCAAAAGGACCGAGCTCCTACCCTCACCTGTGCCTGAACAGCCCCCCAAACTCTGATGTGTTTAGCAATTCAGTGTTACAAATCCTACCCCAAGTTTGGAAAAGTTTAACTAGTTTTGTAGTTGTCTGAGCACTTTTGAAATCAAAGTACTTTTGTTCAGGCTCTTAAGCATCTTCTAAAAATACTGACTCAGCCTAACCTCTCTCCTGTCGACTAAAATTTCTCTATTCACTTTATTCTTCACTACATGCCTAATATAAGGGTGAATGAACTTCTAGCTGTGTTTAAAATATTAGTATATTCTTATTAAATGCTTTTAAACTCTTGCTGTTATAAAATAAATTGTTTGATTTTTCCCATAACAGCTTCATATCACAATATCCCAAGCAAGGACTTGAAAAAATAAACCACTCTCATGTTATGACTGCTGTTTGTTTGCAAAGCCAACAACATAAGTTCTCCTGTTTTCTTTCCCTAGCAAAGCAGTCAGCATTTGTTAGGGTTACTGTTAAAAACCTGGCTGGAAAGATGCTATCTGTTGTTATTAACCCAGTGTCCAAACTTAAAGGAGTCTAGAATGTGAAGCAGTCTGCCTCCACTCAGGCGACAGCAATATAGATTAGCTTTCTGTGTCACATAAGGGTCATTTCACATTCTAGTACTCCAAAATAAGAACAACAGAACCAAAATTTAGGAAAGACCCCATCCAACCTGTGCTCATGTGTCTGCTCCAGATTCAGTCCTGGAAAATCTCACCCAGCTTCATGAATAACAGCAGGAAGATGCTCACTGAGGATGAGGGGGATTGAAGCATGCCTTGAGATGCCCACACCACTGGATGTAAATCTGTGTGCTCCTCAGTGGCCCCGCAAAAGCCTTCCTAGCTCAAAGATGGAGCAAAAAGAGCCCTTTTAGGGGGACCCCCTTGCAAGCATCTGTATCGTGACAAGCACCTGTGCAGTCTCTCAGAAGGATCACCGTGGTATAGCAGGTGCAGTGAGCACCCTCCTTGCCGCATTATGAACAAAATAACACAACCCAGCATCATGATGCAGGATCTGACGGTCCCATCAGCCTGTCAGAACTTAGAAGGGGACTTAACAATTCTAGGCTTACGGTTGTGACTGCACTTTTTGTTCGGCTCTTTTAGGAGGTCTAATTGAGTCGGGAGTTAGTCAGCAGATAAACCCTCCTCCCTGGAGAGTCAACAAGTTAGTCATTCGTGGGATGCTCTTATACAAAATGTCCTGTAAGAAACGAGACCAAAAGCCTTGGGGATTGATAGTAAATGAGAGAAATGGGGTGAAACACTCCTAGGAAGCTCATAGTAGTTAGGAAATGTAGGTTGTAGTTACTATCAAACTCACTGGTTGTGACTAATAGTATCGTCAAAGTAGTTGCCCTCACCATGGGATGAGTCACCGTGAGCAGAGCCAGCTGTAGCAGGCAGGATGGCATTCCCGTCCTCCTCACGCTCACCTCACCATCACCTCTGGGAGGGGAGGGGGGGCTCCCCAGGTCCCAGCATCCCACAGGGATGCTCTGCCTGCCCAGGGTGCCGGCTGACCCACCTCTCGAGGAGCCTGCACGTCGATGAACTCCTCAAAGATCCGCTGAGCCTTGGAGGCCAGCTTGGCCGCTGAGCGGGTCTTCTTGAAGTCCTCGCAGGCCAGCCAGAACTCCAGGTTTTCCTCACTGAACTCCGTCTTCAGGAAAGCGCGGAAAGCAGCCAGCCCATCTGCAAGGAAGACACAGGCAGTCACAAGGGCAGGAGAAAGAAGACATCCCTCCATCCACCCCTGTCTACCAAAGGCCATTTGATTTTTCTCCCAAGTTCTGTGATCCCAGGACACATCCATCACTTACACTAATACATCAGCTGGATTGTTTTGAGCTGTCACAAAGCCAAACATCATTCACTACTGCTCTGAAGAAGCATTTTGCCAGCTAAGATGGCAAAAGGCTTTCTTTGGGATTGGGCCACTTAACCTTTGAAAAGTTCCTCCTGAAAACATCAGGCTTTAACAACAGGGTGTCTTTGCCACAGCATCTTGTGTGTTTTAATGCAGCACTTTGTCTCATCTGTCATTAAGACAAACCCTTAACAGAACATAGTGTCTGTGGACTTGCCTCCCATGTTTTCTGTCACTTTGCTTTATTGCCTTGTGACATATTTTTAGTTCTTATTTAAACAGCGGAAGGATCTTGGGTAGTCTAACTGTTACAGCTACAATAAAGGGGAGAGGGAAAGGACGTGGCATAATTACTACTTGTCTAGTCAGTAGTAAAAGTGTTCTTATCACTTGTTAATGCTTAGCGATCGTGACATTTCAGTAATGTAACCTGAGTCAGCCAGGGCAGATTAGAAATACGGAAAGATTCATTAGGCAATCTGTGTGCTCTTAAACTCTTGCCTGGTCGTATTTATGGACACAGCTATTGTTTTTTATTTCCTTTCCTTGAATGGCACCAGCAGAGTTGAAGCAGCTAAAGGTTTCACACATGCCCTTTCTCCTTCCTTTAGCTTAGGGATAAATTTGGGTCTTTTTTTTTGTTTGTTTTTGTTTTTTTTTCTTCCAGTAACATGTTTCTAACTTTACCAGGTCTTTTTCTATAGTGTCTGAAGTTTAGTAGTTCATGACTGGAAACCTCCTGAGTCAGCATCAGCTGCTTCCAAGCAAGTGTCTAAAAATATTGATGGAACCGGGAATGCACTCAGCAAGGTCAGACTCGCCCAAAAGGTGAGGGAGCAAGTGCACGTGTGTGCAGCGGGGACAGACAAAGACCAAGGGGGGTTTGTAGGACTTGAACTTCTCCAACACTGAGAGCTGTGGGCTCCATCTCCCCCCTTTCTGGTGTGGGATATCTCAGCAGTGCTGTCTTCCCTCCTTCCTCCCGTGGCTGGCGGTGCAGGAGCTGGGATGGAGCCCAAGGGGCAATGCTTGATCCTTGGTTTGGTTATCCTCACATGTCACCAGCAGCCCCAGGCGCACTGGGGACAGGGGCTGGCCATGTCACAGGATCCACCACAAACTCTCTTACAGCTTTGCCCTTGTTTTCTTGCCTTCACCAAGTATGTAAGGAGAAAGCAGCAGGAATGTAACACTGCCATTTTTCTCCCATGTGTATCCTAATCTTATTCCAGCTTGTTTCTGGTAGTAACTTAGGATGTGGAGATATTTTTCAGTTCCTCAGCCTGAAGAAACAGCTTCAGGTGTCGAACAGCAACTAACAATCCTATTTTTGGCTGCACAGAAGTCAGTGGAGATGTCTGACTTGTGACTGCCCAGATTTTCCAAGGGAAAGGCAGAAAATATATTGGGCCAGACCGGACCAAACTACAGGCTAAATGGTCTGTATTTCTCAAAGCTGTCTGCTCCATCAGTGCGTGGCACTGCAAGAGGACTGCAACTGGCAATTAAATTGGGTACATCCCATCTCAGCTACGCTTGCTTCTTCTGTCAGCACCAGGAAACAGCTTTATCACACCAGCTCATCCTGCCACTTAATTAACACATTTACAGGAGAAAATCAGGGTTTCAGACTGATACTGTGTACAAAACTAGGCTTTTTGTTCATGAGCACTATAGAGCAATTAACAGGGTAAATTGTGCATTCAAGACAGGAGCAATGAGGTGACATTAGCCCTAGAGAAGACTGCAGAGCAGAGAGTGCCAAGTCATCTCTGGGAGCAGGGTACCTGTCAGAGTCACACTGCCCATGGCTGTTCTGGGCATCTCTGTGGATAGATAAATACAGTGAATGAGACACATTTTAAGGCTGCTCCCCTTCTTGAAATCTAGGAGACTGAACAATTTTCCAAAACCTGTGGCCCCTTTAATGCCTATAAAATTCACAGGGCCCCTGTGGGAGCAAGTGGAGGACTTGAGAACAGAGCAGGGAGCCTTTGCAGGAGGAAAAGGAGAGGACATAGGAGCAAGCTGACAGGTTTCAGAAAGAAGAAAGTACAAAAGAGAAAAAGCAGCAGTTCTCTCAAATGTGTGTCATTTTATATATCATCAGTTCCTAAGGTGTTTGATGTTAAACATTCCAGCACCCAAGCACACTGCTATGACTATAGAACCTTTGCTGTTTATACTTGCAGAGGTCTTGCTCCTCTCTCTGTCCTGGTCTTTTTCTCCCCCCTTTTCCTCTACAACAGCTCCAGAGCCTCAGCACTGACAGAGGATCACTTGCAGAAATAGCAGCTTTGCATGGCAAATATCTGCAAAATATAATATCTGCTAAGAGATGGGGACTTCATGATTGATGAGCTAAGAAAGGTGCTTGCAGCCACAGCAGGTCCCTCCTGGGAACAGGAGGTTTCCCCATGCTCTGCCTCCTGTTCTCATGTCAATCAGCTCCTTTTTATCTTGAAGTACGTTTAGACAGCAGATAGATAACTAATAGTGTCTGGCTGTTCTCCATTTCTTTATATATCCCTGTTGTGCCCTCCTCACGGCCTTTGAGGAGCTGGAAATGATGAGGCTGGACCTGGGAGGACCTTTCGAGGAGGCTTCAGATGCAGGAGAGGTCATCCTTGACTCGAGGCTGCCTGGCTCTCCACAGATTTCATCTTTAGCCTTTGAATGCCTGCCAGCATTTACAGCTGTGCCTGGCAGACGGAGTTTAGAGACAGGAGCCCAGATGACTGCGCAGTAGTAAATCGCTGCTCACAAGTTTACCATGGAACAATGACAAAACTAATTGAAAGGGCAGAAGGGCAATTAGGTATGGGGACTGCCACCATCTAAGCTGGAATTTGACCTGGGTGTTGACTTTAAACTCCTCCTGCACAAGGCAGCTATCAAGGAAGCATCGCTCATGGATGACCAGCATTTCAAAGCTCATCCCACCCAACCAGACAGCTTTTTTTGCAGGGGCAACCAGCACTGGACTGCAGTGTGATATGAGCAGGAGAGCATCACCTACTGGGTCATCCTCCTGAAATATCATGGAAGATGGCTGGAGCACCTGAGAAGTACAATATTTAGGGGATGCTTTACAGAAAAAGCACAGAAATTAAAAGCAGGATTAGAAGCCTTCAGGTGCAGCAGCACAAGATATCACTAACATGTAGTCTAAAGGCATGGACATGCAAGAAGATAGATGTATTGGTATAGATGCACAGTCCTTCAAGACAACTGTTGAATACTTATTCAGGAATTTGACCCAAGAGCATTGAGCCTTGCACAAAGCAAAAGGAGTAAATCAGTGTGATAGAGCAAGTAGGGTGAAGGCAAAGAAATGGAGGGTCAAGTATGAAAGAGAAGTAGAAGACATTTGATTTTTACTTTTGCACTGAAAATGTAGCTTCAAAATACCCTGCTCTCCATTCAAACAGACCAAGGAAATGGACAAGAAGATTGTCAAGAAGGGTTGTGCAAGTAGTTGTGCATTATCCCACCCCGAGATCTTGCCGTACAGACATAAGCCTGCACGTCACCTGTGAATTAGACAATGACAAGAATTTGTGCTTTATAGATGGGGACTGCCAGGTGGATCAAAGACTACGTGAAGACTGGGACTCAGGTGGTCCTGACATCCCATTCAAATGTTGTCCTTCAGGCCATGGAGAGTGGATCCTTTCCAGCAAGAAGGGCTGTGGAGGAAGGGACTGAACTGACTAGCACTCAACACAACACTGGTCTTAACTAAGGCAGGCTTTAGCAACATCAGGAAGAGCGGACATTAGTGGCTTAATAACCAAGCATTAGCCACTGTTGGAGTAAGAAAGCAATCAACAATCATATATTTAATGCATGCATTTCATGTCATCAGGGCAGCTCATGTAGGAAAAAAAGGTGGAGTCCCTACAGCTGGCAGATCAGCTCTCTGGAGCACACTGAGTCCAGGGCTGAAGAGACAAGGCCATGATGCTCTATATAGCATATGTACCTGCTCTCACTGCTGCTGAGCATTGCTTTGGTGGATGTTAGCTGCCTGTCACCAGCACAACGCTAATGCTAGTGTTATGCTGGCTTAGAAAGAACCAGGAGTAGGTTGCGATATTCCTGTGCTGTGTAGGAAGAGGAGCAATGTGGAGACAACAGAAGGAGAAGGAGGACAACAAAGTTTGTGCAGAAGAGCAAACTGATCACAAAACATGGTGGAGGGGGGAGGGGAAAAAAAAAAACAAACCACAACACCCTTGAGATAAAAATGGAAATTCAATGCAAAGGTTTTCTGTGTTGAATGCTTCATTGAAAAGTGACTAAGGGCTGAGGACAGACTGTCCTGCTGGATCCTGGACAAATGACAGGCCATGTGTCCAGCCCCGCAAGGGATGCAGAATGAGACATGCCATTGCTTATATTTCCCTCCAGCAGCCTGTCAAAAGAAATCTCCATCTGGCTGACCAGCCTGTACCTCCTGGGCATGAGTACAGAGGGGAGATTACTCCTCTGTTACTCACATGCAAGCACACACACACAGTGGACCACGCAGAGCTCTGCTGCCCTGGGAGCCATTCTTAATCCACACTGGCACAAAATGGGAAGAGATGCCAAAATCTAGCATGTTAAAACCACTGCTTTTGCTCCCTGAGCATCCAAGGAAGCATGCTACATACGATCTGTCTCTTGCTCTCTCAAGTCCCTGCTGCAAAGTAGGATCAAGCTCCTCTCTCCTGTTGCTTGCTGTGATCAGAAGTCCTGACTTGAGGGCACACGGCTGCAGTGTGCTTGGGTGTCTCATAGCAAGTTCACATGAGGCTCCTGTTGTAAAAAGGGAGATCAACTGGCTGACCCCATGGGAACAAATTTATTTGCGTCGCTCATTAGCAAAAACATATAGGATATCATTGAACTGACCTATACATCTGGGGCTGTTGATGAAAGGGGCCTGAGCAACATCCTACCATACTGGCTCAGGTTGTCCAAATTGGTGGTGGATGCCCCATCCCTGGAGACATCCCAGGCCAGGCTGGACGGTGCTCTGAGCAACCTGAGCTGGTGAAGATGTCCATGCTCATGGCAGGGGTTGGACTGGATGAGCTTTGACAGTCCCTTCCAACCTAAACTGTTCTATGATTCTACAATTCACCATTGGTTACTCCAGGAGAACTAGGCTGAGGGATGCTGAAGTCCCAGTGCAGAAGTAAGGTGGGGATGTGACAGAGAGTGCCTTTCTGCCTTATCTACTCATGATCTCTTCCTAATGTCAACACAAATTATTCTTTAAATGACCAGGGAATTAATCTAAATCAGACCACTCTACACAGGGGACTCAGCCTGGGAGTCTGTGGTGACCTGCAACTGCCTCAAAACGCAGGGATTTTCAATAGTCCACTCAAGATGCTGCCAGAAGTAGCATATCAGGATCAAACATTACCCACAGAGATCATTCATTAAAACAATGGGGGGAGTGAGGGAAGGGAGGGCTGCACACAAGGCCATCAGACTTTGAGGGTTATTTGACAAAAACAAGCAAAGTTACCCTCTCCATAGAATCTGTATAATGCATAATACCTGTTCAGGTCACCTCCTTTTGGAGACTCAGGAAAATAGGAAATGGAAGTGCACAAGCTGTTTGCATTTCCCGTAAAGAGCACTGCAGCCCTGCAATCCTCCTCCATGTAACAGGGCAGCCTGCTCACCTTGGCACTTCAGAGAGATTTTAGGGAGCTCTGATCCACTCTCTTGCTCCTTGGAGCTCTTTTTTGCACCTATCCAGCCCCTTGCAACATCACCCACAAAGACTGCCCCATTTTCAGCTGCTACATCCAGCTCCTGAGTCCTGTTTGAGCATTCTGGGTTTTTTGGTTTTTTGTTTGGTTGATTGGTTGTTTTTCCTAAAGAACAGGTTGGCTGGAAGGGACCCAAAACCACCATCATATCTGACCACAGCAGAAAGCACCACTCAGCCCCCTGAAATCAGCATCACAATCCCCCTTCCAAAATAGATGAACTGTCCATCTAGTGAAGAAAGAGTTTATGACAGATGCACCAAGCAGAAGTGATCTACCTGCTGATGCTGTGAGCCCTGGGGGAAAAACCTCCCCGAGCCCAGCTGGAGCTGAGCCCATGTCCCCAGGCAGGAATTCAGATTTTCCCTGGCTAATATTGTTCACCTGGGCAGTCACAGAGAAATCAGACTGAGGCAGTTATGTCCTTCTCTTTGCACTACAAGTAGAATATTAGCTGGCAGCTTCATTACAGATGCAGGCAGGCCGGGCACTGCTTTTCTTACTCTCAAATTTTGGTCAGATAAGGCACAAGACTGCCTTTACCTGCCTAACATCAGCACATCTCTAACAGCAAAAATACAACTGTCTTTTGTTCTGCTTTCATAGCGGATATTTGGCAATTCTTCCATGTTTTGGATATAAGTATACATAAGCAAAAAAAATTTACAACATAATTCCTTTCATGGATATTTGCTCTTTTTTTATTTTTTAAACCAGCTTAATTAAAATAACACTTCTGTTTCAACAGAGCTTTTTGTGTTTCCATCATTATAACCTTTGGCTGCCAGGCTAGCAATTCCAGAACCTTCAGGTGCAGAGCAGTTGTAATATATTCCTCTAGAATGCAGTTTATTAAACAACAATTTTTTCTTGTCACTGATCACTAGGCAATGTCACCGTGACTGCTGATAAGAAAAGATTAATTTAAATTTTAAAGATCACCTTCTGTTGCTATTAGGAACTGAATATTTTTCTTCAGGTGCCAGCGAGTTATCAGAATTACTTTCCATTCTAAAGATAGGAAAAATTCTGATAAGTCATTTATCACCCTCTAAGGCTAATTTATTAATAAAAACAGACACTCTTGTGGAGGATGTTGGGCAAAATAATTGAACTAAGGTTTGATGTAGCACTCACAGCAGTCAACTGAAGAGGGAACAGTGTGTATAGTGTCAGCACATAGATGCATAAAATCACTGGCTTTTGTAACCAAAGCACTTTTGCTGCAGTCTGTATCTAATCAAGAAAATTTCGACTTTTACAGTGGTGAAGGAGGAATAGGGGCTGGAGTACAGAATTGTAACTCTGATGTGAATATCCTATCCTCTCCCATCCCCAGGCAACCTATAGTCTCTTTGATGCATTTTTCCCTTCTTGTTTTGAATTTCCACAATAGAAATGTTCCCTCTTAGCCATACCCAGTTACACCATTTTTTTTTTTCATACTGGCTGCAAAAGCAATGATCTCAACAAGATACTGCTGCTAAAATTATATATTGCTTTTGCTGCCTTGGACAGCCAGCCTGTTTAAAGTTGTCACTTAATTCCCTGCCAAAACTGTTGTCATCTCAGTAGAAATCCAGCAAAATTACACTTTATTTTAAATAATAATATAATACTACACTTATGTTAAAATATAAGTGTGGAAAAACCTGAATCTCTAAGAAAGCCAGACAGTTCCTTATTGCAATAAAATAGTTCACCGCCCACATTGACTTATCCCCAACCTTGACTCGCTCTTGTTTTATTCTCCAATAGAAACACATTCATGAACCTATACTGTGAATTTCACCGTCTTGTTTATAATTTCTCAGCATGAAAACATTGGTGAGGCAGAATAATATTTTCTGAACAGAACTGATACGACTGATCTATTAAATGGAGTGAGATGTGCTGATTATATGTTTGCATAAGGTTTCCGGATGTGAAATTTTCAAGTTTGCACTGGTAACTGTAAATTAGAGCCTGCTAGGGGCCACCACGCATGATTTCTTTGCTATAGAGTGAGTTGTTCAAGGTTATTGAACCACACAGGGTGTTGTGATTTGACGCAGTGGAGCTGCACAGCAGCTCAGAAGAGCAGCTGGAGGGAGAGGCAAACAAGCCAGTGTGGTGGGTCTCAGGGGGCTTTAGCAAGCTGAGAACCTGTCATTTGCTTATGTGGAAAGATGGGACCCCGAGGCACACGCCAAAGGATGGTACACATGGTGACATCCTTGGGGTCCTGCCTGCAGTGCATCCCCAGGAACTGGAGAAGGTCAGACCTTGGGTTGATGGCTTCACCAGTTGTGATCATCCAGACAAGAGGAAACCCACAAAGGGAACCCACAGAAACTCATGCCCTCGCCTTTTAATCAGAGAAACCCTGCCTATAAATCACAGAATCATAGAATCATTTTGGTTGGAAAAGACACTCAACATCAAGTCCAACTGTTAATCCGACACTAGCACTAAACCATGTTCCTAAGAACCTCATCTCTTGTCTGTTAAACCCCTCCCAGGGATGGTGACTCCACCACTGCCCTGGGCAGCCTGTTCCAATGCCTGATAGCCCTTTCCAGAAATAAATTTTTCCTAATATCCAATCTAAACTTCCCCTGGTGCAACTTGAGGCCATTTCTTCTCGTCCGATCGCTTGTTACTTGGCAGAAGAGACCAACACACCCCTGGTTCCAACCTCCTTCCAGGCAGTTCAGAGATCAGAAGGTCTCCCCTCAGCTCCTGTTCTCTGGGCTGAACCCCCCAGGTCCCTCAGCCGCTCCCATCACACTTGTGCTCCAGACCCTTTACCAGCTTAGTTGCCTTTCTCTGAACTCGCTCCAGCACCTCAAGGGCTTCCTTGTTCCGAGGGGCCCAAAACTGACCCCAGGATTCAAGGTGTGACCATTGCCCAGCGGGCAGTAAGCACCTACCCAAGGGACCATTGCTGGGCTATGCAACACATACTTTGTTTGCCCTTGCTACAACCAGTATTAAGGGTATAAGGCCAAAAAAAAAGAACAGAATTTGATCTGTACTCACATTTATGGGACAAAAGGACATCAAAAGAGTCTGCCCATCTTGTTGCTTCTTCTGTTGACAGTCTTCTGTAAAGAAAGGAAGAGGTGAGTTACAGACAGCCGTTGGCTGCTGAGCCCCTCTGGGGCTGTTTGACAAGGACACCGAGGAAGGCTGGATTCTTCTCACCTAACTCTGGAGGTTTACAATATAGAGGTCTCCAGGTGAGCAAGTCACCCTGGGCTCCCTTTTGAGTCAGTGAGGAGATACCAAGGGACTTGAGTCTTCATCTCACATCCCCGGGTAGGCAGGTAAAATAGGCCAGATGAATCACACTCAAAAAGGGACCAATTTTTCCTCATTTACTCTAAGTAGAAGCCCAGGGAACAAGTTCAGATGTCGACATTTAAACTGTAAAAGCCAAAAAGTCAAGCAAAATGAAACCCACCCCTACAGAAGCATTTATTTCTCTTTCCTGACTCTCAGAGCAAGGTCAGAGTCCTAATTCAGATGTAAGCAGTGACTTGTGACTGGATGAGTCCCATCCCACTCATCACAAATTAGGACTTTGGATTCTCTGAAGCATCTACCTTAAGCGCTGTGCAAACTAACACAGGACTTTTTGGTAGCATTTAACAGCAAGGCTTAGCTAAAGAGGACTGTGACCTGAAATTGCTGGTCACCTCTTTCACTGAGTCAACTGCTCAGATTTTGATTCGTGATGAACAGCAGGGTAAATCACATCCTCAAATATATGCAGACATGTCCCACCTACAGCAGCGGGGACCGATAATCCAGGTGTTTTCCGAGGCTGTTTCCGCTGTATCAGCACTGGTTTGTTTTCCTCCTTCCTTGTGGCTAGAAGAACTACTCGAAGCTTACACAAAGTACAACGAAAGGAAAATAACACTAGAGGGGGTAGTGGGCAGGGAGGAGAAGGACAGAAATGGGGTCGGGGTGGGATGCTGCAGCTATACTCACTTCAAAGCCCGGTTGGGCTTGTCCGGAAGAATAGCTGTGAAATCATTATATGAGTCTGATTTGTGAGACAGGCAGCCCAGGCGAGTCCTCATCCCTCTGTTCCTGTGGTCGAGGTGGGGGAGCAGGGGTGTGAGCAGGGGAAAACCAAAGAACATGATGATTATAAGTTTAGCCACAGTGGCAAAAAAATAGAAACAAACAAAAAAAAAAATTAAACCACGTTCAGTGGCTCTGTGCCTCAGACTTGTGTCCTCGGTTCCCTCATCTGTGAGAGGGACACCAAAATATCTCCAGGAAGATGCCAAGCAGACACTACGGACGGACACAGGCCCAGGCTCACCCACAGCAATCACTCAGCTGCTCTGGCTGGCAAAAAACGGGTTTTTAAGGCTGCGCTTTGGGATGGTTTCTTGGAAAGCCCAGCTCTGGTCAGGTGTGGGAGGAGAGCAATGGGCAGCAAGACCAGAAATCAGTGACCATGACCCAGCAGCACCAAAAGCAGCACAAATACCAGGGCTTGAGGGCAGGAGGAAGAAGAGAAGGAGCAAGGCAACCTGCAAGGTGCTGCAGAGCCATGAGACCCCAGCCAGGATGAATCCCAAGCAGCTTCTTTAGACTCGAGGTTACATAAGCAAACTAAATCTGCCTGTCTCCTGGCAGGCTTACCTAGGCAGAAAAATGGCTTTATTGCTTTTTTTCCTCTAAATTTCAAAGCAGCCCCAGAGCCTTCACATCTCCCACCAGCCCCTCGTGTCCTTCCTAGTCCCTTCCCGGGAGAGCTGGCCCATCCGCAGCATCCTTCTTTACATAGCCCCGGGATGGGGAGCAACACAAAAGGAGAGGGAAATGCCACACACACATGCATTATATGGGACTGGCATAACCTCCTCTCAAAAATCTATAGGTACCAGTTAATGGTTTTATACGATTTCAAGAATGGCAGAGCCTGCAGTTTACCTCCCCAGCTCAAGGGCATCTCTTCTACAAGATTCCCCAGACAGCAAACAAGGCCATTCTCTTCTCCAGACCGTGGGGGGAGAATTTAGCAACCCAGTCTGTACTTCTCAGCTGCTGGACCCACTTCTGAGCTGGAGAAAGCCCCTCTCCCAGCCCTGCTGCCAAACCGATACCAAGCTCTTTCTGTGACTGCAGGGGGAAGCACAGTATTTTTCCCTTCCATATGTAATTCTTGCAGAATACTTCAGCACCAGCGACTGAGCCAATCTGCAGCACGCCTGTTTCCCCTTTCTCCTCCCGCCCTTCAGAGAGTTTCTATTATTGCACATTCTAATGTAGTCTTAAAGCAAATTAAATGTTAATTAAATGCAATGAGTGTCTCCCTGGTGCAGCACAGGCAGCTTGCAGCATTTAACATGCACAAAAGCCTGGAGATCTTTAGTTGCATGATTTGTTGCACAAGCTCAAAATATTGACCCCTGCCCGGTGGTCTCAAGATGCCACGCTACATAAACTCCAAATATTGGTGCAGAAATCCTGTGTGCAAAGGGTCACATTCATGGCTGAGTGTCCTGGACTTGCTGTGCACAAGCTGACACGGAGTCCGCTATAGGATCTTCCCAGTAGCTTTCCTGATACCTCCTACCCCCAACCCTTCTCTTCCCTGCGCTGTTTGTTCTAACAATCTCACGAATTTCTCAGCAAGAGGTGTGACACGCATTACCGCAATGCTGCTCAGATTTCTCCTCTGATGCCTGAGATCAAGGGACTGCAGCAAAGAATCAGAGAGTACGGGGAACAGAGATGCTGTGCCATGAGCAAGGAGCTCGTCTCTCACTTAACAGCCATCTCTAGGTGGGGACTTCCAAGACAGGACACAAGAAAAAGAGAAGGAAAGAAAGTGGGTCCGCAGGAGGTGGAGAGGCAAGGGAAGGGCAGGAGGGAAGAGGGGACACTCGAGGCTTGCTGGACGAGGTAGACAGCGACAGGATGGGCAGGGGTGAGGGATGCATCACATCTTTTCGGTTACCTCCGTGGGATCAGTAAGGCAGCCATTCAGGCATCCAGTTATAGTTAACCCTTGAACTGGCTGGCTTGGACAGCAGTCGGGGCTGTTTGCAGTAGGCAGGAGTGCGGGAAGGAGGGATTTACTGTTTCATGTCCTGGCACTTAAAAATATATCAAAGAATCCTCTGAAGAAAAAATAAAAAAAAAAAAGGAGGGCCAGTTGTTCTCAACCCATTTGATCCTTGCCTCCTAGCATGGAAGGTCGATTTTTCAACAGTAGACGTTCACAGTTGAGGGATGATCACAGAGGAGACACAGCATTTCCTTCTAAGACCAGGGCCGCAGGTTAAGTCCAGCTTCAGCTCTAAAGTGGTTTGGGTTTGGCGTCACAGCTCACCACGGAGCAGCAGGAGTTGGCATTATCGCACTCATCATTCAACACCTCTGAAGGTCTCTCCTCAACAGGCAGAGCTCCAGGCTGACCTCACTAGGGAAGTCCAAACTACCTCTTGTCCCTGTCCCTCCAGGTCATGGCTGATGTTACTGGCCAGGCATCATGGAAAAGGCTGGCACTGCAAACAAAACAACAGGAGGACTTCACGCGTCTGCAGGTGCTGGTCCTTTCACTATCACAGGCTCAAGCGCTCACACAAAAATAACTCAAAGAAAGCATCTCCTCTTTGGAGGAGCCACCAAGGAGATGCACAGTCTGCAAAGGGGAGGGAAGGAGGGCGGGAGGGAGGGTTGGCACACAGGCAGCTAGGTGAACAAATCTCACATCAGAGTGAAGGTGAGGTCCACCAGCCAGGAGAACGATGGGACAGAGAGCAGAACTGCATAGCAAGCAAAGGGCAAAGGTTTATTTGCCAGGATGAAGCCAAGCCCCAAGTAATCTCCGTGTCCCCTTGGCCAGAGGGGACAACTGAGGAGGAGATGAAGGAACTAATGAGAGCAGAGACAGTGTGTGAAGGAGCCAGGACCCTGCTCTGCCAAGGGCTGGGGAGATCCCAGAGCTTCGGCTGCCCATCGCAACATCCCTTTTAAAACCTGATTAAATTAAAAAAAAGAAATGCACAAAGCCTCTTCTCTCAACTAAATTAATGGAACTGGGATTGCGCTACATGCCAGTGGGTGCATTTCCTTAATCCCTACCCTGACCGGCTGCTTCCATGCGCTTTAACTGAAATCAATCCTTGTAATTCCTTAAACCCCTTTAAATTTCCTCATTAACAGCCTCACTCACATGTGGGGCCACAGCACACGAGTTCCTAGAGTCCAGCAGCCCCTATTCCTCTGTCCCTCTGCTGCTCCAAAGCAAGGGCTGGGAGCAGAGCCGGGTGCCCTCCAGCAGCCTGGTTTTTGGGGTACCATTATGAAACAAGGCTCCTGCTTGCCCCTGCTCCCTCCCCCTCACCAGCCCCCGCAACAACACCCTGCAGGGCTGAGCAGGCTGAGCACCCAACTTCCCCGTGATCCCAAAGTCTGTCTGACTTCACGGATGCCAAGACCCCTATTTCCTGTGAAGGCAATCCCACTGCTAGGCTGACATCCCCATGGATATCTCCTCTGATTGCAAATAAACCCAGTCAATTATGAGTTTAGAAATATAATCTGTGGCCTCTAGTAAAGGCATCCTGGTAGGGGTCCAAGGTGAGGGTTTTTTGCCTCCCACTCCATCATTCATCCTGCTCCCCCCTGCTGTGAAAGGACCCTGGTCAAGGAGAATTGCCAGTCTCATCATGGATGTGTTTTGGGGGTTTCTCCTTGAGAGATAGAAAGGGAGGGGTGTGACTATGACATTCAGGTTATCAAACCACCCCAGGAGACCACCTGAGCAAGGAGAAAAAAGCCACCCCAATAGCAAAAATTAGCAGCACAATGGTAAAAAAAAAAAAAAGATATCTTAGGGGCTTTAAGAGATTCTGACCATCCACATGCAGAGAAAGCCAGCAAAACCTGAGCAGAGAGGCACTGCAGACAGACAGACAGACACAGAGGAAAAAGATACTCACTGCCTGTGACCCGTCCTCTCCAACGGTGTGTTCGTGCCGGCAGCGTGGCCAGCGAGGCTCTGGGGAGAGAGCAGAGCGGTCTTCTCCAGCGACAGCCCCCTGCCCGGGCTGGAAGTCACACTTGGACACCCCTCCCCTTCCCACCTCTCTGCTGGCAGCAGCAGCGCAGCTCTGAGCAGCTCCCTCGCATCCAGCAAAACCCTCAACCCGGCTGTGCTGCCAGCTCTGCCGAAGAGCTCACCCCATCAGCACATCTCTCTGCATCCCCTCCTCGCCCACCTGGCAGCCAAACCGCGGTTTCAATCCCCCGTTGGAGATGGGCGGTGGATGCCAAAGGCTGGCAGGGAGCATCTGGGGGTGGGGATGGGGGGATGCCTGCAAAAGCGCTCACTGTTGTCGCCCGCGGTAAGTTGGAATAAAGCATCTGCCTGCGCCGGTTTAATCGGCTCCTCTGAGGTTTACAGAAGGTTGCTGCCCTCAGATTGTCAAGAGTTGCCACAGACAGAAGGGATGAGAGAGTTTAATTAAAGGGCCCCAGTGACAGCATGGCCAAATAAAATTGTTAACAGGCAAGGGAGCACCTAATTGCAGTGCATGGGATGATGGAAGAAAAAAAAACCCACCTGGCAAGTCGGTGATGTGACTGACCCCTTTCACCCATCCCCCCTTTCCCTCAGTGTGCTCGCCCCACGGTACAGGCACCCCCTCCCTTTTCTCTCCTGCACCCACACCTCCATCCTCCAGAGAATGTAAATGGGGTGCACAGTGCACCCCATTGACTTGAACAACAGCCGAATCTGCGGCACAGGCACAGTGGGGCTGGAGCACAGCCCCCAAGCTCTGGGCTTAGCTCAGCCACTGGTGACAACATCTGGGGGTCACACAGGCACTAACATGGGTCACTGACTCACCGAGGGCTCAAGCCATGGGATCTACATTGCTTTTTTGATTCTGACAAAGTTTATTTATAATAATAATAATAATAATCCTCTGCAGTTAAGCAAGTCACTGCCTTTTTCCTGCAAACTTGTAGTCACCTGCCTCTCCTCTGCTAAAACAGTGCCAGGCCTGGCATCCCAGTGCTACTAACAGAAATCATGTCCTGAGATAGCACGTTACCACCAGGCAACATCCCTGGGGAAAGACAGAGTCCTGCGGAACTAACTACAAGAACACAGGGATTAGCAGCACTGCAGCAATGATCCCAGCTCTCCATCATCTTGGATCTCCTCCCTCGTAGCTCAACGTGGCAAGGAAATATTTGCCTTGTTCTCATCCTCCCATCACAAAGCCCAGGTCATCCTGACTCAGATTAATGATGACTCTGGTTATCAGAAGACAAGCACTGCAAAAATGCCAGGGCTGATAGAATCTCCTCTCAGCCAAGGTCAAAGGTTGAGGTTCATCTTATGCCTCTGGTACAACAGGCTGGTTTGTTCCAGTTAAATAACGGTCAGCTTCAGCCCTTGCCCCAAACCTAAGACAAATTTAATCCAACATCACCAAGGGTTTAAATATGAACATGTCATTTTTCTTTTAATGCATTTCTGCACTTCCATGTTCTCTCCAGGCAACCACAGGAAGAACATTTTCATAATCTTTCCAGGACACACACAGACATTGGAGGGCGGGCGAGGTCAACCAAACATTCAATCAACAAAGCTCTGGATAATTCTGGTCCATTATTCAGATACCTGCACTTCACTGCAGCCTCAAACAGATCAAAAACCCTGATCAGCTAAGTCTGGATGGAGTAGATCAGAGGACCACATGAGCACTCCCAACTCCTCCTCCTACTTTTACACCAGTTTTATATATTGTCATCTCATAGCCATCACCAGTATGGACAGAGATCCCAGTCCCTATTTCTCCAGTATGTCAGCACACCCTTCTCATTACCTCAGTGAGATCCTGGAGCATCCCACAAATGATTCTGAACATCAACTGGTTTTTAATTCTAGTTTCCTGGACCAGGTGTGAGTTAACAGAGAACAAAAATAAGTCAGTTGTGTTGACACAGGCACTATGGGAAATGTAATTAAATTGTGGATAAAGAGAATTATATTTTTACAGGGTAATATTTTAGAAAGCTTCTGTGCAGTAGAAAAGGTTTAGAGCAAATTCCTTCTAAAATAGCCCTCCTGCTTCTGATTACTCTGTAGTTTCTATTTAAAAGCTTTTAATAAAATAACTCATTTTGATATTAGGCTTGAATCCTATCCAAAATTTCAAATCTCTCCAAGAAATACTTTAAAGCAATTTCCTCATGACCTATTAACAGCATATACACAAGCAGTGAACATATGTAGCATTGGGAGCGCTGCCTGTCACTGGACAGGGTGGAAGGGAATTTGCCAGCCTTTTCCTGGGGCATTAACCTTCTCTCCACCATCTCCAGGTCCTTTTCACCTTCCATATTGTTTTAATTGCCTCCCTGCATATTTCATGTGTTCTGTCTATTGATGACTTCCATCCCTGGAAGGGTTTAAAAGACTCATAGATGAGGTTCTTATAGGCATGGTTGAGTGCCAGAGTTAGGTTATTGTTGTATTCTATAATCTTGAGGGTCTTTTCCAACCTAAATGATTCTATTATTTGAGTGTTGTTTTACCCCAAAACTCCTTCTGGACCAAAACCACCTCCCCTAGTTTCACTTGGTCCCAGTTTCTACCACCCAACTGCTATATAAAATTGCACGGCCTGATGACATCTGTTCCTCCAGCACAGCTGCCCTCACAAACATCCATCTGGACCAGGACAGCAGCTCTGGCTGATAGTCATGAGGCTTCTGGCTCTCCAGATCCAGGGAAGCTCCTCCTGGGGCTGGCAGCTGGTGACCCTTCACCATTTGGAGCTGGAAAATCAGAAGATGCCTTCACTGACTAACTCATTTGCTTGGCTGACGTCTCCACTGGGTTTGGCTTAAATAAACTCCTTCACCTTGACATTTCAGCAGACTTCTCCCCATCTTCTCACTCTTGCTCTCTTTTCCTTGGGGGTTTGCTGCCTCTCTGGGATTCCATTCTTTTACGCTTAATGAGCCATCACACCAAGCCTGCCGCTGTCGCTTCCACTTCTCATTTTCTGACTCCGTGGCCTTGTCATATTTACAGTGATCCATGCCACAAGGGCTTTGAACTTCTTTGGGCTTGCGTTCACTCTTACTTTGCCACTTGTCCTGGGTATGTGCCAGCATCGCTCTTTTCTAGTACGGTGCTGCAAGGAGCATGTTGGAGGGTGTGCTTCACAGCTTGCTGGTCCAACAGATTTTTCCCTAGCACCAAGAAAGTGCTTCTTCAGCCTGCTGGGATGTTTGGCAGCAACATCCCCCCAGCTGAAGTCATCCTTCGGTATGTTTTCATGAGATCCTGTTGTCTCTGTGATCTCTCTGGAGGATGCTCGGTGATGCAGGCTCTGGGACTGCAAAATGCCAATGACATGAGGCCAGCTGCCTCCACAGTAGTCACTGGTTTGGGAATTAAGGTGACTTCCATGCTGCCAAGCCTGCCTTTGCCTCAACCACAACCCTGTAGCCATGGGCCACTTCTGCTGTGACACAAGGGGGACTTTTTCCTTCCAGTCTTCCAGTAAAAAACAAACACACACACCCTTGACCTGGAGCGACCATCCTAGCAAATCTCCTACAGCACAAAGCGTCATTTGATCTCCTCCAACACACAGTCATTCAAAATATATCCAGAATCCAGACTGGTACCTATATGGGCCCAACTCCAAGGTAATTCAAATTAGTAATTAATTTCTCTCCAGAGATTGCTGTTCTCCACCACTACATGCAATTAAAGCTGGAAGAAAATTGTTAGTAGCTGACATCTGAGAAGCAGCGCTCTGCCGGCTGTGCCAGGCTGCCTGGGGAAAACACACTTGGTCCAGCACAAGGTGACTGTCTTGGCAGGAAGGAATTACAACTGACATGGACAGCTTCCCAAACTGCAAAACAAATCAGACTTGTCTGACTTGGGAAGAGAACCATGAGAACAGCTCCCTCTTCTACAAAAAAAGGAGCTCCAGTAACATCAGGAAATATCCACAGATGTAGCTTAGAATGCTTATAAGGGGTTAACTTTTTTTTATTCACCTTCAACATCAAATCATTCTCCACATCAGGCCAGGCAAGCAGGAAATCCTGAAAGGTGAAACAAGGAGAGCTTGAGTTTCAGGGTAGGTGAGGAAACCAAGCAGCTGATATATTGGTTGGAGGTGTGATAAAAGCAGCCACTTCATGTGCTAACAAGGCAGGACAGGAGACACCCGCTGAGTTGAACTCCCCTTGAAGACAAAAGGCTGCATTTAAAAATAAAAATGAGTTACATAAAGTGCAATCCACAGTTCTGTCTCCAGCTTAGCTCCAGAGCATGGCAGCTATTTAAATTCTCCCCCGTGTCAATGATAGAAGTGTCTCCTGGACACATTTGTGGCTGCAGCAGAACAGCATCTGCTCCGAGGTGGCTCCTGGCCCCAGTCTGCACGTTCCTGACTCCCTCCCCAATTCCTCAAGGCAAGTAGGGTGCCAAACCAACAGCATAGCAGCGTGGAAGGCTCCAGGCTGAGAGGGGCAGCTTCTCCCCTTTAAAGCACTTTATTGCCATTTCCTAATTGTTCTCGGAGGAAATGTGTTCCCGTGCCCAGGAGCAGTTACACGTGTGCATTGTCGAGGATGCTGCGAGCGCAGAGCAGGGAGGCAGAAAGGATTGGAGCTGACACCGAGCTGCTCTGTGCAGCCTTGGAGTCCTCCCAGCTTTCAGCATCGCTGCTGCTGTCAATATGGCAGCGTCTGTAATGCAGTCGGTGTGTACGGCTGGGAAGCCGAGACATCCACTCCGACAGACAGATTTCCACAAAGATCTCCTGCCACAGTTGCTCTGTCCTCTGTATGTTTTGACTGAGCTCTGAAGCTTGAGACAGGTCAGGTAGCGAGACTTGCTGATGGATCGGGTTCATTTTCTGCTGAGATATCTTTCCAGGTGATTGCAAGCAGCCTGCATTTTGCAAGCGGAACACTCTGCAAACTAGCTGCTTACTGAATGTTAGAAGCCAGCCCCAGGATCTCAGGGTTGCAGCCACAAATCCATTTATGACAGACAAGGTCTATGCTTCTCTGCTCTTATCACTGCTATTTCAAAGACTCAGGCTTACAGGGCATCCAGGTCCCACAGCAAGGATTTACAGGGGCTATTAACCCCTACACAGACACACAACGTGGCACTGGGAGGTCATTCCCACTGCAGCAAAACACCCGAACACGTGCTTAACTTCAAACATGTGAGCAGTTGAATGGATGTTTGTACGATGAAATACACAGTTAACCGCATCAGTGAGCTGGGATTTCTCTTGCATCTCTGGAGGCTACTGCCCTAGCCTTAATTAAAACATTAATGAAGTGAGTTAGATGGGCTCATCCTCTTTCTCCAGCAGATGGTGGCTCTTTAATAAAAAAAATGTCTGTTGCATCCAGCACCAATCTCTCTCTCGGGAGACTGGCCTGTAATCATTGCCTGTGCCCTGCCAGCCTGGATGGAGATGCACATTGAGCTCTGCCAACACCTGCACCAGTCAAGCCCTAAGGATGGGGCAACATGGCCAAAGCCACGTGCAGGGCATGAGGCCGGGCTTGTCTTGCCCGTGCTGCTTTGGAGGAGCCTGAGGCTGCAGGATCAAGTGAGTCTTGGAGAAGAGCAGCACAACAGGACAATAAAAGCAAAGCCCTGTATGCAACTTGCATGCTCCCCAGATGGAGGAATGCGACTGCATTCCTCTGCAATCGAGTGCAGTGATAATCAGCACAATGCTAGCACGACGGGTCCCTTCTGTGTCTTAGCTGTGCCAAATTACCAGCTTATTCCACATTAAACAGCAAAAAGATGGCCCTTGCTTCTGCAGGGATCTCCACAATCTCGCAGGGCTGCAGGAAAATGAGTGCCCTCACGTCAGTCCCCAGTTTTTCCCCCAAAGAACGCACACACTCCTGCCATCTGCAAGGTTTTGCTCCATCCTGTGCTCAGTGCAGTTCGCTTGCCTCCAATACATTCTCCTTTCGCTCCAATTAATCTTATTTTTAACTAGTTCAGCCCCAGCGTTCAGCCTGGATGTTAGTCATAATGTCACAGATACCCAAATATTCAAAGGAAATATAATCCAGCATTTTAAAATAACAACAATAGCAAAGAAGGGGGGTGGAGGGAAGGAAATGAAAAGACGGTAAGATCTCAGAGCTGCAGGCACCAGCACTGACTGATGTTTTCTCCCAGCATCAAAGGCCCACTGCTAATCCTATTGAAACGGAGATCACCCAGGACCAGTCCTGCTCCTGTATCAGCCCAGCCAGGGCCAGGCTGGGATTAATGCAAGAAATACCCTGCTCTCTTTCCCCGCCTGATAATTAGAAGTGGTGCCTGCGGCCCTCTGACCATTCCTAAGGTGCCACAGAAAGATTAACACACTGAGAGAAGTGCTGCTGTGACATTAGTAGGGGTGACACCTGAGCAGCACCCTTCCCCTCCCGCTTTGCCTGCAGAGCCATCCTTCCCCCCAGCAAACTGGGGCAGGGGTGAGTGAAAATCCCTCCCCTGGGGCCTCCTAACCAAGCAGAGGACCACAGGACCTTTCATCACCCACCAAGGCACTTCTGGCTCTTACCTGTCTTGCAGCCGGCAGCAGAGTGGTGACTACGTGGCTTTTGGTACTTGATGGACATGGCTGGTTGGAACCTTGAGGAACAGTGTCTGCAGGCTCACGGTGCATTGGGAAGGGGAAAGGACCCAGCCTGGCTATAGTTATCTCTGGAGGAGCAGCAGCACTGTGGCACTTTTCCTGGCTCCCTAGCCCTGCATCTCATGAAAAGAAGAGCTGGTGGAAGGAGGGGGGTTAGGAAAGAAAGGGAAGGGGGAGAAGAGAAAGCAAGAGCGCTCTCAGATGCACACACGCCGAGCAGACAGAGGCTTGCAGAGGATGGCACTGCCTGGCTTGCTCTCATTATTGCTGCCGGCTGGCTGCTGCCCATGGAGAACTCGCCAGCATCTGCTGCTGGCCTGGGGCACGGTGGCGAAAATGGACAGGGAAGAGATTAGGACCTCATGGACCATCGGAGCAAGGAAAACTACTGCTTGGGCACTGGGGGCGTTGTCTGCTTTTACCTGGGAGGGGCAGGGCTGTCCTAGAGGGCAGGAAGGGACTGTGGTGATAGAATTCAGCTTTTCCTTCATGACTTCTTTCTCCCTTCGAACATAAAAAACAAAAACCAAACAAGCAGGCTAGCGTGACCCAGAGCTTTTAAAGATGCCTTTGCATCCAGATGGGCAGGAAGTGGGTGGCACATACCCAAAGCACCAGCATCACTTAAAGCTCAGCCTCCCCCTCTCATTCCTGTTGTCTGGGTTGTGTCGATACAGGTGCAGGGTGCTGGGGGTGTGGGAAGGCACTCCAGCCACAACACCTTCCCTTTGCACAGAAATCACTGTGTAGAGCTGCCTGTGATCGCCAATGCTCTGCTGATCTGCTTCAGTGACAAACCCAAAACACCAAGGATTCAGAGATCCAGCCATAATCCTCCTTCGAAGGGCAGCAGTTCCGCACTCGACAGATTTTTACAATGTGCTTTTCTAAAGCATCACATGCTTAGGAGCGCATGCCCCTTTGGAAGGGAACAGCTTTGTGCCTGATGCCTTTGCCAGCGTTTTGAAAGATCCCACACCTCTTCCCCTTTTCTGCTCTAGTGGCTGAGCACTCCGAGGGGCTAGGTCTCACCTGGGGCACTCGATTTGGTCAGAAAGATTGAAAAGAAAGCAAAGCCACATATTTAAGATATTAATATTATACCCTCCCCACCACCTGTTTACTGCAGCTCCCTACTGTAAGGTTTGCCACTAGTGATTTCAGAGATACATGAATATCTACACATCTATAAACATGTTTCTACATGAATATACACATCCTATACATAGGGTTGCCGTTAATACAAATTAATGGGTGCAATGCACTGAATTACAAGCAAAAAAAGTCTTCAAGTCAATACCCTCCAGGTTAAGAGCAGTTAACCTGAGAGTACACCACATTGCCAGGGCCATTTCTAAGTGACTGTCTTCAATAATACACCTTTGAGACTCACCTGAGACCACACACACATATGTACAGCAGAGGACCCAGTCCTACTGAGCCAAAACTCCAGCATCCCAACTGCTCAGCTGGCCTCACCACATTGGTGCCCAGCTCCAGGAATCATCTCCCTCATGGGTTACTCTGCCAGGAGCTGTCAGAACATATTTCATGTCACAGTATGCCATCAGTTCAGGAATAGAAAAGGCCTCCCTGTGGATCCATAGCTATGGGTTGCTTCTCTGATGGTACCAGCCCAGGGGATGATCATTTGTGGACCTACAACCACGTATCCTTATTGCCCCCACGACAGAAGTAAGAAGCTGAGATTTAATGCTATGTCAAGATCCCGACTATTCCCTCACTACAGAGACACCCCAGCAGCACTGGGGAGCTGGATCCCTTTATGCTGCTGAAGTAGGGAGCATTCGCACTGCAACGGAGAGCGCAGGCATCTGCCTTCCAGCCCCGTGCATCTGTATTACTTAAAACAGTAACAAAGCAGCTAGGAGTCTCAGTGGATGCAACTCAGCCTTCTTACACCCCGGGGTGGGAGATTTCCAAATGACATCCATTCTCTATAGGGCTGTTTTTAATGTAGGTATATTGCAGTGCAATCTCTCAGTACATTCAATGGCGTGGGGGTTAACCATCTTTGGGGGAAATAATACCCACATCTGTGTTTTCTGGGGGGTGAGGAGCCATCTGCTCTGTGTCCCAAAGCACGCAGCCAACCTTCCAGTCTCCAGTGTGCCAGATCCTCCGGCATCCTCACAGCCACATGGCTGGGGTCTGACTTTGCCAGGGGGGAAAAGGACAACGCACCTCAGATGATTTGCAATGTGATGTCCAGGACTTCGCAGGGTCATGCCACTTGCAAGGGGACACTGTCACTGCCACTGTCTGTCACCACTGTGAAGGCTTTAAACAGGCAGGGATGACTTCTCCCCGCGTGAACCAGGATTTCCAGCTGTGTGTGAAAAATCAGAGGGTTTGTTTTGTACATGTGCGAAAGCCTAAACTTAGCAAACAAGATGTTAATTCGTGAGGGGAAAATAGGCCATATTTATGTAACTGTGAAAAGCTGCAGCGAAGGCTACAGATCCCATGGGAGAGGAGAGTACATTCGGGAGCTAACGACAAATGCTACTATTCACTCAGCTTTGTCAAGAGCTCCAGTAGCTGCATATTCATCCCCCAGCACCCCAGGAGAACAAGCTTTGAGGCTTTCCAGGCTAAGAATAGAGGTCTGGTTGTGTCTGCTGCTCCACAGCCCAGGTTTTGTCTGGGATGAGAGGCACCGGGGTGTGGAAGCGCCGGCTGAAGGAGCGCTGGCAATGGCAGCGTCTATGAGGGATGCAGGGCTCTCGGCTCAGCAGGGGTGGAGAGCGCTGAATAAAGGGCGAATTCATTCACAGCCACGCAGGATGGCATTAGTACCGGCCCTTTGCTCACAGAAACACGAATCTCTTGTGCATAAAACAAAACCCCAGCATCTTTCAGAGCAAGCAGCGGGGGCAATGCCATGACTGAAATTAGCAGCTCGTCCTGGCTGTGAAGTCTGATGGCTCGGATCCACCTCGGGAATCCTGGTCCCTGCAGGGGCAGCGTCCCTGGCAAAGCGCCCCCCCCCGACATTCCTCTCCCCATCCCCTCACAAACACACATTCTGCTCTACTTAAAGCAGGAGGTGAATCCAGCAATACCCAGCCTTGGGAATAGAAACCCCAGAGCTGGTCCCTTGGGTGTGTTTCAGATTGCACCTTAAGGGGCCTTTTAGCACCAGACACTTTCACATGGCAGCACTGGTGGGAAACAGCAACATGCTGCTACTCATCCGGCTTTGAATTTGTGACCTTAGTGTTCTGGGAAAGCCCTTTCTTTGCTAAACTGGTCTTGCAAGCGGCAGAAAAGACAGCCTTACTCCTATGGGGAAACTACAAGAAAAAGGCACCATATTGCGGATGCTGATAAAGCCTTTGGCTCCAGTAGTCCCCGATCCTGCGGCTGGGTTGCCGGACACGTATATGAAAGCAGCAGGGGATGAGACTTCCAGAAAGGACAGTGAGCCAGGGCTTCAAATGTCTGTCAGCAGAGGCCAAGCCAGGGGCTGTACTGAACAAAAGCATGGACCGCAGGCGGCTGTATCGTAACTGTGGGACTGAAGTCCAGCCTGGGGGTAAGAGAGACCACCTCATCACTGGGGAACACCAGGCCAGGGGCTACACCTGGTCTTAAGTGTTGTTTTCAAACAAATGGAGAGAAATGAGGTTTTGAAGCATACAAGGAAAAGCTCCACAAAACAGATTAATCTCCTAAGGGAAAGCACAGCCTCCAGAGAAGGCCTTTCCTGCTAAAACATCACCTAACAGAGAACTCTTTTGGGAAAGGGCTTGTGAGATAACCTCTTTCTTCTAAAGTAAATGCCCCTGGGCACAATACTTTCAGTAAAGCACTTCTAAAAGAAAATGTCTTAAAACCCCCCTGCTACTAATTCTACATTTACCCTCACTGCGGCAGCCACACACAGAGCTCAGAGGTGAAGCCATCACCTTCCACTGCTCCTTCCTATTCATGACCAAGAAGGATATAACCCTGTTCCTGCTGCTCTCTCATTTCCTTGGGCTGTATCTCACCGCTCGCCCAAACCAACCTGCTGTGAGCAGCAACTCTGCAAAACGTGTTTTGGAGTCGTCTTCTGGCTTTGCGGTGCACAACAACAGGGGGCTTCCCATCTGTTGCTGTTTGTTTAGCCCTTGCATTGCTAAAATAACATCTGGGGAAAGTGCTGAGCCTCTATTTAAAGAGCAGAGCGCTTGGAAAGCAGACGTGTGTGTCTTTACCCTCTGTGGAAGACTGTGCGATCCAAGAACTATTTGGCAAAGAACAAGAGGCTCAGGAACTAAGTCATCCCTCTCCAGTGCCCAGGCTGTTGCATTTAGATCCTTCTCATGATGCTGCCCATGATACATAAATGCAGCCCAACCATTTTCACCCTTAGAACTGGTTTCCACGCCTGTAAAACCATGCGCCAGCTCTAAGTACCTGCAGATAAATTCCTCCTTTGGATTTCTATCACGGCAGCCCAACAAAACCTAGAGCTGTGCCGTGATGCAGCAGAACGTCTCTTCCGAGTAGCTGTGAGCTGGGAAGGTCTGTCTCCTAGCAAGACAGGCAATTGCAGCCCCCAAAATCAATGCTGGTGCTGAGATGGAGCAGGTTCTGGTGCTTGAGGTTGGCTCTTAACTTCCTCCCTCCCTGCCAGCCTAAAACCCATCACTTACCTGAGATCAGCAGTGTGACCTGTTGAGCCTTCACCGACACCGCCCAGAGACTGGGGACAGCGTCACCCTCTCTCTGTGACCTTCCACCACCTCTCCACGTGGTTCAACAGTGTCCGAGGGTCTTCAATAACTAACTTTAGTGCAGCCTGGCTCCCTAAAATAGGCAGAAGAAATTGCCAAGAAGTGTGTGTGGTGAAAAGATAAAAACAAAGCTATGCCAGATAAGACAAAGCTGCAGGATTGTTGCAGCAGGGAAAGTCAATCACTCAAAAGTTCAAGGGGAAAAAATATCAATATTGAAAAAAATCTATAGGAAATACTCACAGAGGCAGAAGACAGCAACTGAGCACTGTTAAGGCTCTGCTGCAAGGAGCATTGGAGACCAACCCTTCTGCTTGTGGTAATGCCTATGAGGCCAGGAAAGACTCCTTGCATATCTCAGGCAGAGGAGGGTAGAAGCATATTAATGCCTCGTCTAAGAGCTTGTACTAACACTTGGTCTGGTCACTTGTTAAAAGTACCTGTCAAAGCCATAAATCTGTATTTATTAGCAGACTTGTGCATATCCTGCTTGCAGCCTCCTTACGCATGACTAAAGATGTCCAAACAAGGTGACCCACAGAGAGAGGGTTATATTTCAGGATTTTCCATCATCTGCCTTTGCAAAGACACTATTTGCTGACAGCAGGCAAAGATGTCCTCGAGTCACCACGGCTGCACGGGCAAGCCAAGCTGATCCAGACCCAGCTGATCCTTAGACCTCCTACAAAGACAGTGTGGATTCAAGTTCCAGCAGTCTTGTGAATCTGCAACAAAGGTACAATGTGAACAGCCCCTCTGCTCTTAAAAAAATACAGCATCGGGAACGTGATCTTTGCCGGTCCAGAAGCACTGACCAGGAATTACAGCATCATGTGGCTTCTCTTCAAGGGCACAGCCCCAAACCTCAAAATCAGGTGTCATAGCCACGACCACACCAAGCGGCACAGAGGGACGACAACACGTGTTTTGGTGTCTGCGTGACTGTTTACACCCCAGTTTGGTATTTGCTTTTTCACAACAGAACAAGTTTGTTGACTCACTTGTGCCCCAGCATAAACACCAGCAGTTCTGCTGTCAGAACAGCCTGGCTTGTGCATTGTTTTGGGTTTGTTTTTTCCTCCTAAATTCAACAATCTGCATTTGTCTTCATTGCACGGCATCCTGGCTTTTCCATGACCATCTCTCCATTTGTCAAGGTTTGAATCCCACCATATCCCTCTCCCAGTAGTCTACAGATTCTCCAAATTTGTATTTGTTTCTTAATACATTAAATACTTTTTCTATTCACCATCCAAGATTGAAAGAAGCGATCCTGGAACAAGCATCTGAAAATGTACCTTTTTTTTTTTCCCCCTGGATAGCATCACCCAACCATTTTGTACCCAGTTTCATCTACAGTCATGTTAGGCTGACGATGCCAAAAAGAATTCATATATTGTCACATACTGTCTCTCTCACAGTAATAAGACCTTTTTATCTTGCCACAGGATGGTACTACGTTGGTTTGCGATTAAGAAAAACCATATGCTTTGCTTGTCCAGCATCCTCCAGACTGCTTTTGGTTTAGATTTTTTTTTCCTCTGTATGAAAATTAAATTAATGAAAATTAAATGTAATTACCCAGGCCCTCATTTATTCCTTCTAGAAGCAGGTACTACGGAGCTTTCAGAGCAGTCAGATGTCCCACCTATCCACCATAATTTGTCAAAAATCACCACAAACGATTCTGAAACCACTTCAGCTCGCCTTTTATAAAATTCCTGGCACCCAGACAGCTTGAAACCACCTGATTTCCCAAGAGCCCTCTTGAATGTATTTTTTGTCCGCTATTCTAAGCGGAGATCTCACTATTTGTCATTATCACCAGCAGCGCTAGTCAGCACTTCTTTCTCTTGAGCTTTTCAACAGCGACGAGTATGGAGAGGAAAATAAAAAAGCAAAAAAGCAAAAAAAAAAAGCATTAAACATTTTGGCATTCTTGACATTTTTTCAATAGGTCTTTGTGTTCCCACAATCACCTCACAGGAACATTAGCAGTACGAGGAGGATGAAGGAAAGCGCTGACCTGCCCATTTGTCGCGCTTACCAGGGCTGCGGAAAGGAAGGGTTGTCAAAGGCACGGCAAGTGTTTCATACGTTAAGGGATCGTAACAAAGCAAAAAGCGTTTACAGAAATAAACTGATCCCAGGGCTACAAAGGGAGAATTGTGATTATTCATTTAGCACTTCAGGTCACTGTCACCAAAGGTTCGCCCCCTTTGCTCAAGAGAGGAGCTCTGACTTAAGCAACTGGGAAGAAAACAAGCTGTAATGCTGAAATAGAAACCTGGACTTTAAAAAAAGATTAAGCCTCATTTAGCCATGCAAGCTGTACAGTACAGTCCAACACGGCATCTATCAAATATTACATTAAATGTTCTAAATGACAGATGTCAACATGTTAAGGGGTAACAATTTGTGTAGTCTCCAGGTACCTTGAAGATGGATTTGGCTGAGCCCACGGAGCTGCCAGGAGGCTTTGCCTCCCAAAATTCCTGTGCCTGCACCAGGGGCCGCAGCGAGGAAGGGAATGGGAGGGAGTCATCCACCCGTGGAGGGAAATAAATGAGATATCAGCGTGAGCAATCCTGGCTCCAGGGGCAAAAAAAGAGGAATATATAAAGAAAATACCCAGAACAGCCCTACAGCAGCTCAAAAGCAAGGTCAAATGAAACACAAGAGCTGCCAAAGAGGTCGTAAAAGTATTACGTTCAATTAGAAACACCCAACTCCTCAGTGACAGCACATTCGAGTCCTGAGTGTTGAAAGCGAGTAAAGCAACTCACCCACCCCAGCACCCTCATCGTCTCTGCTTTTATGGGGAGCACAAAGTCTTCAGCAGGCTTTGGTGAGACTTTTCCTCAATTTTATTTATCCTCCAGGTATGCTTGATAAATAAATGAACACTATAAATCAACTTCCGTGCTAAATGACATTTTCTAGCTATGAGTTTGTTAAAATGCATAAAAATTTATATAACTGCACATCACGTGATGGCTGTTCTCCATAATAAAATGTGTAGTATCACAGCGAGTATATATAAACACACACTGTACACCTCCAGGTTTTAGTTCATGCTGCTGCGGGAAGCTAAGGAAGAGGAAATAAACCAGCAACCTACTTTATGATCTCAACGGGAACAGTAACCCCCAGGAGAACACACAAACATCTTCTGTCTGTGTCACTGGCTCTTTAAAGTATGGCTTCAATATTTCCTATTGTTGCATGAGAGATTCTGATTATTTTGACATTTTTCAGTATTTTAAAATGTTTTAAGCATGAGCCACGAGGTGGCAGCGTGAATTGTTTTACATTGTTTTACTTCAGAGTCAGTTCATTCCTGTATTCCCCAAACCTCAGGCACTTATTCCTACTCCTCACCTGTGCTGTTTATGAGGCCACGTAGTGTCCTGGACCCAAAAACTGGTCCCAGCTGAAATAATGAAGGGCTGCTCACCCAGCAACCCTCAAACGCTTCGATCAGCGCTGCCAAGGATGCGCTGAGGAGCAGAAAGGGGGGATGGACATGACCTTGACACGAATTAAAAGGACTGCGGACTCAGCTTCCATTTAACCTCACAGGAATTGCCTTTCAGAGACTATCACTCCAGCTGAATGTCATCCTGACTACAAATTAATTTAGCACGGCTATTTAAATGGCGAGTCTACATTTAATGGGTGCTTATATTCACTATTATTTATCTCATCTTCCACGAATGAAATTAGTAACAGCATGCCAGATATTTTCATGTGGCTCCTACAACTGCAGTAAAACCAGCAAGCAATCTCCTAAGGCAATGATGGGTAGAGCTTGGTCCTGCATGTTTCTGTGGCAGCTGTGCTAAAATTATGCTTCTCCCATTAAAACAATCATTTCCCCCCCCCCCCCCCCCTCAAATATTTGCCAGAGATTTGCTGGATCTCTCTTTAGTTATACAACATTAACAGTGAAAATATGAAATGAGAATTTATGGCTTTATATGCTTTCACTTTAAATTCTATTTAAAACATTCTTGGGATTTTTTCAAGCACTTGCATTCCATGATTGCTTTTTAAAAATTATACTATGATTATGACATGCTACTTTTTATTTAAACTCCTTTTTTTTTGCTTTGTTAAGAAGTATGGGAGGTTAGAGGTGAGTCAGCTGCCTATGCGAGTGGTTACAGTGTTCCTGGGATGCTCTGTCTGGGACAAAACCCTCTGTGACCTGAACCAGTCAGCCCATCATCCACCCACCTCTCCTGTATATTCCCTGATGCGCTTGTACAGAGCTAAATAAAACAAAATAAAAAGGCATTCTACAATTACCACAAGAAATATCACACCAATTTTGCCCTGGACATTATTGTTTTGCCACTCAAAGTGAAGTGATGCTGTTGGAAAGGATCAGAGACACTTGGTACCACCCAGCTCAGAGCATTGACGCTGTAATTGCTGTCAAATTAGTTCTGTTCACGCTGCAAAAACACACAAAAAAACCCCGTACATCCAAAACATTTAAAGCTTTTCTTTTACAAAACTGTACTGAATGTCTTTTTCTTTGTACACAAATAACGCTCTAATGACAAGAAAAATTGGATAGATGACAAATGAGGAGCCTGCATTTCAAGGGACGGCATCAAAAAGCTGAAGCCTTCATCTACAATTCTCTTCAAATTGCTAAGCAGGCAAGTAAAATTCTCAGGACATAGAGTGTTTCAAATCTACCACTCTCTACATAGAGGATAATATTAAAATATCCAATAGCACAGTGTGATTGTTGTTCCAGAGAAAACCGCTATTGTACCTGTCCTGGTACCAACTTTTCCCAGAAATGTTTTTATATCATTCACTTGGGTATAATACCTGCTACTTGGGAAAATGCAAAATGTCGCCAAAGCCTCCTCTTTGCTTTTTCAGGTACTTTGTGATCTTTTGGGGTTTGCTTGTTTGTTTTTAATAGTAACTGAGGTACATGGTTAATACCAGTTTTTGAACCAAGAAGTTATCTACTACCTTTACACAGTACAGAGCAGAAAGTGAAGGTTGATAAATACACAGTAACTCATGGGGGGGGGGGGGGGAATATACTCCAAACAGCCTATGATAGCATCAACTTTTGGCCACTTCAGCTGTCAATGAGTAAATGGAAGGTCACTGCTGGTAGGACAAGAAATATGCAGCAATTTCCACAGGAAGGCAGATGAGAACCTAAAAGTCTACAGCTTAAAATTCACGTGGTTGAAAAACAGAGGGTGTAAGTTTGTGAAATGATGAGCAGAATGGAAAAATATGGAAGGAATTTCAGTATTCATTCTTTCTTATGACCTAAATGGGAACGTACCTCATGAAATGATCTGATGAGAGGCTTAAACAAGAGGAAGAACTTTTTAGGACAATGTAACAGCAGAGCTCATAGCTGCATGTCTGTGTCACAAAGACATACAAATACATTTAAAATATGATCAAATTAATGGGAGAACCGTCCATAACATTTTTCTTCAACTCTACTGTAGCACTTCACAAAGCATAAATACAGTCCTAGAATTATATTCAGCTCCTTGAAGGCAACCATGAGGCTGATGTGGCCTCCAGTGAAAATGAGTTTAACATCCGTGATATAAAGGCAATCAAAATATAACAAGCAAGCTGGAGCCTGATGGAGCATTAGAGGCAAATGTGACCAATCCAGGCTGAACGTATCTGTCACAGAGCTCTGTTTGCTGTAAAATTGTGGCTGGCACAGCTGGTGACTGCATGTAATCAACATTTTTTAATTCTATAAAACAATGCTTAAAAAAAAAAATAAATAAACACAAAACAAACTAGAACAGAAGCCTAAAATTAGAGCCCAAACATTTAGAGGTGAAGTCATGTGAGGCCGACACGGGGGATTTCCATCTGGTACCGCCAGTTGTCTGCTGCTAACACGGGCCAGGGAGCGTTCCAAACATCCTCATGGGATGGATGTTACACACACTGACAACAGCAAGCGTGGCCCAAACGCATCGTTGTGCAAGCAGCTAACGGTATAAAGAAAACAGAGGAGGGAAATAGAAACCCTTCTATTTCAGGGATAAGCTCTCCTTACCTTTCCATTCTTACCATTATAGACTCTTTTTTGGAGGCTGCCTGTATTCACCAGATGCTGGATATCAGTGCAGCACCACCCAGTCCCCATACCTGCTCCATTCCTCCTGCTCACACGCAGCAAAACTAGGTCTATAAATACCATCTAGTTCCAGAAGTAGTTTTCTAACCCCAAGTAATGTCCTCTGGCTTCCACAACACAGAGTGTCCTTACCTCAGGTCTGAGCTAAGGTCCCTGTGCTCTCCAAGATGAAGAAAAGCACACACAAGTGCCCTTCTGTCAGACTCAGGCTGCAGGAGAGTGATGACACAGAGCAGCAGCTCTCCTCTTGTCCTCATGGGGTAAAATAGGGGGAACAAATCCAGCTGAAACCATTCTTCGAAAATTTCTGCTGACTTGCTATGAATTATAACACTTTCCTATAGCAATGGTCAGTTTTCAACAGAACTGGAAAGTAATCAGCACCCTGAACCTCTGGGTATCTGCAGCACGGGATTACACAAACCTGCTGTGAAATTATACTGCAGTTTATCTGAAGAGATTGCTAAATACCAGCACTATAGAGGATTAAACTCCAGTGTGAGTTCAGAAAACCATTCCTGTCTTTATGGCAGTTTATATAAAACCCTTGGAGTCAAACTCACCCAAACCATCCAGGATGGATGAAATCAAATGCTGAGATCTCTCCCCAGTTTGACTCAACTTGAAATACTCTTCATGAGCTTAGAAAATTTACAGAGAATTTTCACAAATAATAAAATCATTGGTTGCAGAGAATGCCACCAGCATGGTACATTTTTGTTCTGGAAGGGGAAAAAAAAATACTCAAACACACCAGAAACATACCTCTGATGATACAAAAGGGTGGTATGATATAACTAGAGGGTTGTTCCAGTGAAATGTATTGAAACATTCACCAAGCCAGTTCCCCTATGGATGGGGAATAATCTGTCTCTCCATTTTAAAAGCGTTTTGTTAAGATCTAACAGAGGAAAACCAGCAAGCTGGAGGGGTTAGAGGAGCACAGAGGCCTCATGTACAACTCTGGCTTCTGCGAGAGCCCTCCTTGTATAGCCCAATCACCCACCCACATGTTCACATCCCACCTACACTAGTCATTAAGCTCCCTGGAGTAGAACTCACCCAATCATCACATGTAGAAAAAACACTTGATCATCGCACTATCACACTTGATCATCAGTCACTATCAGCAAAGACCCAAAACACATCTTCAGGCAACACCTGTGTCCAGTTGTCCATTCTGGTCCCAACAAAGGTAACTGCTCCTGGTAGGGCAGACAGACACTGGACAATTCGCTTGTCCATCATACATCACAGGGAAAAGAGGTTAAAGAAAGAGCAGAGGAGTCATGAGGACACGTGGAAATCACTGCAGGAATCTGGAGATTATGTATTTTATTACTAATTTTATGCACATACAAACTGTGGCATGGGAGGCAGCCCTGTGTGCCAGGGGATGTTTCTGGTAACAGCCGACAGTCTCATCAGTCCCTCCAACACAGGGAGGAGTCTGGGTATACTAACTGTATGACTACTCGCTCTTTTGACAAAAAGGAATAGTAAAAAGGCAGCCCCAAAGCCTTCGGACACTCATTAAGTTGATGAACAAAGGGGGAAAAACAAAACAAAACAAAACCACAACCAAAAAAACCCCACACAACACACACAACCAACCCAAACCAGGCAGCAATACAGATTCACCAACCTTTTCTTACACAGCACACCTCTAATGAAACATTACTGAAAGATTAGCACTTCAATAGAGGAGTCCAGGACTTTGCATCTCCTAGGGCAGCTGACATGGCAACGTTTCTGCATAGGTTTGTCTCAAACATAAGAACAGAGAGGAGAGGCCAGGAGGGCTCTGAAAGCTTGGTTTGTGGTTATGCTGCAGCCTATTTTCAGCTCGTGTTTCTGATGGACATTGTGCTGAAGCAATGGATTCAACATTTATTTTCAGGATCACAGATCAGCAGATTTTCCCCAGCAAACAGGAGATACTGCTCTGTGGCATGACCATCCCTTATTTCCATGCATTTCTTTGCGATGCCTGTCTACTCTTCCTTTTCCTCAAATATTATACGCAGCAAAGTATGCCAGCCAGATCGTGGTTTAAAAGTGACTTTCTGTAGATCAGGCTTCTGCAATCCCAAATGAAACTTTACACAATACTCCCTAAAAGCCAAAATAATTAATTGTCTTCTTTGTGGCAACATCCACACAACCACTGGCAAATTCACCCCCTTGTATTTTGAAACACCGTCATTCACAAACCCAATCACAGATGGCCGCATAAAACTGGGATACATCTCTTCTAACCACGGCAGGACTGCAGCAGCTCGGAGGATGCGTTTTGTTGCATATTTTTCACGGTAGTTAATCATAGCTGTGTCACACACTTGTAACTGCAGTGAGTCCTCAATACAGCAGTGGGTAAACAAACATCACACAAACCAGCTCGCAGAAAAAGGGATGTGTGGCCTCACAGACAGCTTGCTCACATGTTTTGACAAGTGCTCTCAAGAAAAACATTCCAAGCAGCGTTACATTTCTGCCAGAGCTTCTCAGAACATCAGTTACCCTTTGAACGCTTGATGATAATCCTAATTTCAAGAACTGGGACTCTTCAGATGCAAACAGCATTAGCATTTGCCTTTGCAGTTACTAACCAAATGTTACACTAGCCCTTATTTCACAATAAACATAATGTGCTGAACCTTTTTTTTAACAGTTCCTATAAATAACAGTGTTGAGGGAGCGAAGAACTTTTCAGCATAACTTATTTTTTGTGAGTCCATGTCCTTAAACAAGCCTCTGACATCCCTGCTTTGGGAACACAGATGATCCTCAAGTAAATTTCACACAAATTTAAATCTCAAAACCAGTAAAGAAACTAAATAACAAAACCCAGCATCCTCTAAAAAAAAAAGCAGACCAAATATACATAGCCTTGTAATAGCTGTATTCTGCATCACCACTTAGAAGTTAAGTGAACAGAAACATTTCATGTAACACTCAGAGGGTGACTCTCTTCCCCAAAAAAACAACAAAAAATTGTTCTTAACATGGATCTGCTTAGGGATCAAATTTTCAGCTCAGCTTCTCTCTGAAAGCTGAGCCTCCCTCCATTACTGCCAGCTTCTACTCAGGAGTAAAACAAAGGTGAATTAATTTCAAGCTAAGAATGAATAGCTCATACAATGAAAAAAATAAAGGAATTCACAGTGTTTGGCTAGAATGAATATGAACACAAATCCAGGATTGTGTTGGTTTGTGGGTTTTTTTAAACAGTATTTAACCATGCTCTAAGACTGATGATATAACGTTAAATAAGGATTTAAGTTTTCTTTTACACACAGAACTCCATCATCTTATAACTCGCACAGCAGCCGCAAGTCAGCTCCACTGTTAGTTGTCTATGGATGGTACCTTTAGCCTGTATAAAGCACTAAAAAAAATAAAAACCTTGAGAAGCCACCTTGTCATTGTTCCTTATTGACCAGACAGTCCAATACTTAAAACAACAAAACAACCAACAGTGTACACCACCATGTATTGTTATCCCACAGTATGAAGGTTCAATCAGCTGATAACCCTTGGAGCAGCATAGAATCGGTGAGAATCTGCAGGATCTCCTGCAGAAGGCTGGAGCGCAGCCTCAGCTCAGACAAGAACTGCAGTCTGCCTTCTGTCCTCATGCAGATGTCTCCCGTGGTTCTTCCCAGCTGGGACACAGCAGCTCTCACTTTTCTCCCCTTGCACCGCCTTCCTAGATTAGCCAGGTAATCTCTTCCTTCTCTTTTCCTCAGCTTCTTCACCTTCCTCCCAGCAATTCTCTGCTTTTGCCAACCTAACCAGAGTTAACACCAACCGGGGTGGGGTGTCTCTGCAAAGGGTTTGCTGTATGCTACAGCACAGAGCTGAGTGGTCTTATACGATGCTGCTGGAGCCCATGTCCTGTTCAGCACAGCTGCTCCTGCACTGTGGCTGTTCTGGTGTAGGACTGGGATGAACAGACAGTTGTGGTGAGGAACTTGTTGCTGCAGCACTCACCACTGTAGCTGCAGGTTTGCAGGACAAGGCAGAATTCACAGGAGACGGGCAACCCCGCTATGCTGTCACAAATCTCTTGTCATTTCCTGGAGGGATCAAAAAGAGGGGTCAAAAAGAACAACTTGCAGCTTGCTCTTGTAGAGAAAGCCCAAAGCCAAGCTCAGTCAAAACCACACAGTCAGATAAAGTTTATTTACAAACTTCAGAATTAGTGTGCTGAAAAGCACCAGGACCACAGGCCCCAAAGACAGATCATCACCTCTTCACAAAGCATTACCAGGACAACTGTTGCAAGTGTTATAAACGCTTCTCTTTCCCTCTTTGAAGAGGGAACATAGCTGAATATCAACTCCCTGTGGCAAGTCCTGGATGTTCTTGTATCCTTCAACACGAGACAAGCTGCTGACTGAAGTTTTGCTGTGTTTTCTGTGTGCGCAGAGCTCTTTGCCCAGCACAGCACTGCTCTACTCTAACAGTCCGCAGCCAACAGAATCAGTGAGCATCAGGAACACAAACCATCTGCTAGGGAAGCTGACACCATCACTTCCAGATGGGAGAAGAAATACTTTACAAGGGACACAGAAAGAGTGGGGAGTTGGAAGAAAAGAGATCCCATCTTCCCTCCTATAGGACACCCTAAAGCCAGTCTCAAATGTCCTACGCTAAAATTGTTATTTTCTTTTGCTCTTCTACTTCTCCTTACTATTACTGAGCGAAAGGTGAGTTCCTATCAGGGAGCCCTTGTGTCTGTTTCCCATTCAATCATGAAACTGCCATGGTACAGTGCGATTGCACTGCCCCCTCTCAACTGAATTCTAGTATTTAGAAGCTGTAACCACCTCTGGTTAAACAGATCAGGTTACATCACTGGCTCTAAATCAGCTTTGCTTCGCCTCTTTTTCTGCAAGAGGCCAGGAAATCTGGATGTGATATGGCTCTAGTTCTTCTGGAGTGACATAGTCTGGAGCATTGCCCATCAGGTCACGTCCCCTGAAGGATTTAGGAAAAGCAATGACATCTCGGATACTTGGAGCATCAACAATGAGAGAGATCAGTCTGTCGAGTCCTAGAAGCAGAAAACAAATGGGTGAATCATTTGCATTATGGTGCTACATTACTTCCTCCAAGTCAGAAAAATCAGAAAGGTGGAAAGATAATATTACTAAGCTTAAGAAATAAAACGGAAGCAAATAAAGCAAAAAAATTAATCTCAACCAGTAGCAGAGAAACAGACTGGCCTCAAGAGCAGAAATGCTTCACAAAATAAAGCTTTTCAAGATCACAGAAATTCCGCAACACACGAAGGACTGCAGGACAGAGACAGTGCCTTTGCAAAGACAGCTTAACAAAAGCAGGGCAGCAAAGTGGCAGGAACACTGTCAGGGCTCTGCTCAACTGCTCAAACAAAGCTCTCGATCAAGCAGTTCTGGAGGACTATGTCTAGGAGGAATTAAAAAAGAACAAGAGCCTCTGGGTGACTGGATGGATGGAAATCACACTGGAAGACCACAAGTCAAAATGCCACCTTTGTTTTTTGTAGTGGTTGGTTGGTTGGTTTTGGTGGAGGGATTTTGTTTGCTTGCTTGTTTTGGTGCAGGGTTTTGTCTGTTTTCTTTTTTAAAAACCACACACTTTCAAGGTTCTAGGGAAACAAAATCTGACATTATCCAAATTTAGTGAGCAAAACAGACAGGGAAGAAGGGAAGCGAGACTGAAGGAGAAAGCAAGGTCGTGGCAGTAAGCCAGGGGCATGAAACATGAAGTGCCATGCTGTCCCAGGCCTCTAGGCATGCAGTACAGTGATCCTGTTCTGAATGCACAGGAACAAGAACAGAGATGACCTAACCTTAATGAATATACTGTTTGTAGAACAGCAGATAAGAACCATCCTTAGAGCCACCAATAAGTGATTTGCTCCTTGCGTAAGAACTAAATCACACTAAGATGTTGGGCAGGAACAGCAAAACATTCTGCACTTGGTGCTGAGACCTCTGTTTCCTTCTACAAAGCTGCTACAGAGATGGAAGTGCTGTGTAAGCTCACACAGTGTTACCACGTTGGTAGTGCCAAACAGCAACACTAGAACAGCCATGTCCATTGGCAGGAGACAAGTCATGAGAGACGTGCATCTGGAAAGCTACAGAACACTTACCTAAAGCAATTCCTCCATGAGGTGGAGCTCCAAACTCCAAAGCCTCAAGCAGATGGGAAAGCACCTCAGAATCCTCCTGCAAAATTACATAAGAAGCGTCACTGACAAACAAAGCTCTTCTTACTATCAACGTAAGATGCAGGTATGATGAAGTCATCCATCCCTCAGGGCTAAGACTTACCTTTCTTTATCTGAGAAGTACACAAGTGTTTCTTTCAGAATTTGAAGTGGATATTTAAACTAATTAATCCTTTAAATCTCCAAGAGAATACTAGAGTCATCTGTAGGCATTACCTTCAGCACTTTCTCCAGCACAAAACGCTGTTGTTCTGCACTATGAATTCTGATGGAGCCACCTCCAACTTCACTGCCATTCAGCACGAGGTCATAGTGCTGGCTACGGACCTGCAGGAAAATAAAGAACGAGCACCTCAGCAAGGCTGGGGCACAGCTGCATCTGCCACCGACCTGCACACAGACAGCAGAGACAGTGGGAACAAAGCTGTGACTAAACACTAAATACTAATACTAAAACACTGCTCTCTCAGTGGTACATTGCAGTTCAGGTACCAGCCCTGTCGGAGACACAGACTGCTGCTGACGGAGGTAGGAACAGTACAAATCCTTTTGCAAAGTTCATCGAAACCTGAAGCGACATGGGGTGGATCAGAATATAAGATTCCTCCACTTAAGCAACTGTTTCCTGTACGCTTCTTTTGCAGAGGCACACATGGATATTTACCACTCAGTGTAACCTGGAATACATCTCTTCCAGAAACATATAATATGTAGTCAGTAACATGAAACAACACCATTTTTACTGTAAAAACAGATTGTGCTTGCCCAGTTTCCCAGGATACATAGCTGTAAGAGAGTCAGCATAAGCTGAAAAAGAAAAGGCTCCAGGGAGACCTTATTGTTGCCTTTCAGAACTTAAAAGGGCCTGATAATAAAGATGTGGACAGACTTTTTAGCAGAGCCTGTTGCAACAGGACAAGGGGTGATGGTTTTTAAACTGAAGGAGGGGAGATTCAGGCCAGACATGAGAAAGAAATTTTTACAATGAGGGTAGTAAAACACTGTCCCAGGTTGCCCAGAGAGGTGGTGGATGAACCATCCCTGGAGACATCCCAGGCCAGGCTGGACAGGGCTCTGAGCAACCTGAGCTGGTGAAGATGTCCCTGCTCATGGCAGGGGCTGGACTGGATGAGCTTTGAAGGTGCCTTCCAACCCAAACCCTTCTGTGATTCTATGATAA
The DNA here is from genome assembly GCF_963082525.1 of Nesoenas mayeri. NCBI lineage: Eukaryota > Metazoa > Chordata > Aves > Columbiformes > Columbidae > Nesoenas > Nesoenas mayeri. The sequence goes on along the minus strand of NC_137554.1, from coordinate 28,057,312 downwards.
GTCAGTTACCTTTGTGGGATCAGAATAGAGGAGGTTGGTGTCTGAAGGGTGAGGAGCAGTGAAAGGGTGATGAGCAGATTCCAGTTCAGTGGGATTCTCTTCCTTGGGGAGGAAGAGTGGAAAATCCACCACCCACAAAAAGTGAAAAGTCGCAGGATCACGGAGCACCAGCCCAGCTGCCTCAAGGATGTCAGCACTCTCCAGCCGTAGGCTTCCTAACGCAGAGCACTGCAAAGGAGAAGGGAGATAATAAGACAGAGCAATTTTACCAACAGGGAATTCACTCAAATACCAACCCAGGAAAGAGTGTTCCACAGCAGTAGTGTCACAGACAGCACCAGTTGCAATGCATTGTTGCCTTAAACACTTTTGCCTTGTCTCCTAAAAGACATCACCTTCCTGCTGATGCAGTGGAAGCTCCGGGGTTTGACAAAGAAAGTCAATGAAGGAGCTGGAAAGCTCATTTTCTTCCAAATGTTCCATCCTCACAGAACTCTCCTTGACTAACCTCAAGAGCTACACAAATGTGGATTAACTGGGGGAATACAGGTTAAGATTTGCACTTTGCACACAGAGAAGTAAAGGCATAGAAAGAGAATATGACAAAATTTTGGCTATAAAGCAAAGCACACCACCTTTCCATAAACCAATGCTTGTTTTAGGCAAACACAGAGAGGGGTAGGGATAGAATCGCCCATCACTGTTCCTAGTAAGCAGCTGTGCAGCTGTGCTTCACTCTTGTCATCTGCTTATGGGAGACAAAATTAACTACTTGACCTTGTTTTCCAATCTCTGTTTGATCCTTTAAAAATTAAGCTAAGGTAGGAGGAGAAAAGGAGGTGCTGATTTGCTCCTATTTTATATTTCAGCCTTCGTTTCAGTAAGGAGTTATTCCCAGAATTTGACTGGAGGAAATAAAAACAATAGGTACATTTCATGCCTTATTTGCTGTTGCTATAGCTTCAGCTCCAGAGCAACACAGAATTAGATGATGACCTACTTTAATAATAAGAAGAATTAGACTGAGGTCAGATAACATCGGAGCCATCATCATCAACATTCAAGTCACACAGCTGCCCAAGAAACGCTTCCTACCACTTGCTTGTGTTCACCAGCAGCCAGCAGTACCACATCGTCCACCTGCATGTTCAGCACTTGGATAAGCTCCGACTGCTGCTTCTCATCGAGAAACTTGGTAAGCAGAGACTTCAAGCTTCCATCAGGCCTGCAGATCATTTCCATGATTTCCTAAAGAAAGACAAGAGTATGTTCAAGCCCAGTGCTGCCCTCTCTTGCCTTGAAACATCACACGCTCAGGCACTGACTCTCAGCTATTAAAAGCTGCTCTTCCGCTTTACTCTGCCTGCAAGTGCCTTTATACACATTTTGTTATTCACCGTTTCCAAAGCCTCAGCCGTGTTTCTGTCTCACCTGGTTAAATCGGGATTTTGCAGAAGCCTTTAATGACTCCAAATCTTTATTTTTAAGGTATCTCTGGGGAAAGAGCAACAGGAGACAAATTAAACACCAGTAAAACATATGGAAAGCCCTATCAGGATTCAAATCTACAGACTGAGCCATTTCCAAACTTCTCAAGTTCTTTTCTTTCCAATACAAGTTCTCAGGAGGGCTGTGGAACAGGACAGGGCCTGCAGCACAAGGCACCAGCTGTGTGTCTTCTCCAAGGGCTCCTTTCAGGAAGAGGCCCCTCTAAGTTGCACATCTGGCTGCAGTTTTTCTCCCTGCTCACAGATCAGATGTATCTGGTGAGCACAGATTAAGCCAACTGCCCCCAGTGTGCAGGGACAAGGTTGTAACACTGCACTGTTGATGGGGAACACACAGCTCAATTTGGAAGAACAAAGGAAAACTGACTGGCCTGATTATAACAGGCAAAGAAATGCACTAAGTGAGCACCTGCATCAAGATCTTGATTTTTTCAGCTACTCTAAAGTTTAGAAGGGCTCGAGATATCACTCTTGTTTTGCTCAAACACACACCTTAGTGCCCTCTCGTGGGAAGCTAGTAACTTACGTTTCGTGACAGAATTAAAGGAATCCCAAGAGAAACCATAGTAAGAAAGTCCCATTCCCCAAATAACACTCAGTGATTAGTAGATTTTTTTCCATATTGCCCAAGCTGCAAAGATACCATAGCCAGAATTAAATCTGCTTCCCTGCTAAAATAAATGGCTGTCTCAGCCTTCTATATCTGTTTTCAGCCCTGAATTTGGTCTGTGACATTTTCATTACGAGATACGTATCAGAAGTCATCCTTGACAAAAGCAAGCTGAGAGGCATCCCTGTCCTCAAAAAACCTTGCAGTTCAGTTTGTTTTCTTCTGTTTCTGTCCTTCCTGAGGACAATATATTCTTCTCAATGCTTGTTCATCTCCTTTTCCCTCTTCTAAACCCATTTAGCCCAACCTGACACCAATCACAACCAATTCCAAGTTCTCCAAAGGGCACTACTCCCCTAGTAATAGCAAAGAACACTTCCATACCAATGAAGGAATTCAAATTGGTATTTGATTTACTTCACATAAACCATAAGCAGTATGTAAAGGCATCACTTACTGCTCCTTGAGGGATACAAATGGCCTTGACAGTGCCGCGTGGGTAACCGAGGGCATTCTGCACAAACTGAATGTCCAATCGTCGCAAAAAGTCACTGATATCCATTATCTGGGGGAGATCATAGGAAAAAGCAGTGGTGGTAGAAACATGAAGAAAAATGTCCTGCACCTGTGTCTTAACACCTTCAACACTATTCCCTGGAACATTGTTTCTTTGTTCAGTGAAATCAAATGGTTCACAAAGAAATAAATGTGGCCAAGCTACAATAACCATTAGGAAGCTGAATGCTGCAGAAACAGAAATGCAAGACAGCCAGGAAAACCCAAGGTTGAGATGGTGACATCCTGCCACGGTGGAGAGATCTGCAATACTGAAACAGAACACTGAAAAAAAGAATCCCTGAAGAAATCTAGCACGCTTTTGTGCTTTTTAGCACTGTTCCTCTTAATACATTTGTCAATATTCTTGGTTCATACTTTCATACTCTTATTTCATTTACAAACAGTGTACACACACAACTGCAGGTGGTTATCTTGAAAACATCTTCAGGCAATAAAAAGGCTGGAGAAGCCTCTCCTGAAGCATCCTCACCAGGAGTATGCCCTGGAGTGCAACAGACAAAAGCACCTGCAGTATCTGTGGATGCCTTATGGGCGTCTGTTCCTAAGACAGTGAAGATGCATTGCTTCCTAACACAATAATACATTATCTCTAAAATAAAATCTCCTTAAAACATATCTTTTCCCACAGCCAAATAAACAAACACTCTCTTCCTCAAGAGAGGAACACCTGTACAAAGCAGCGATGATGGGACAGACACTTTAGAAGCTGTGAGTTTCCAATGGGCAAACCCTCACCTTCATCCCAAAACGAGTATCTGGTTTATCAGTCCCATAGTCAGCCAGCGCCTCCTCATACGTCATGGAAGGGAAAGGAGTCGTAACGCAGCCTCTTTCCTCAGGCCAGGAATATTGCAGAAGACCCTCTATCAACCTCTGGATCCCAGCCTGATCTACAAACGACATCTCTATATCTATCTTAAAATAGAAAACAAGAGGGGACATTCCACATTAGCTACAGGTTTTGCCTTTGCACTGCAACTTACAGAAGCTTTTGGCTATAAAGTCAGCATAAAAAGAAACAATATACTACATTAAATCACGGCATGACTGCATTACGCTGAGAGTGTGCTTAAGATGTCCCTACGGCACGATGACTCAGGACACAATCTCCTCAGAGAACTAAATGAGGTAATGATGACAAGGACAAAAGAAGCAGCCTTGAATGAACCAGGCTCACTCTGCCTGGAATCTCAAGGCTGAGGAACAGGATGCCCAGCCCAGCAGGACAGGAGGAGGTGGTGTCGTCACACACAATCACTGCTGCAACGCGAGTCCCACATCCTCTGCACCTGGGACTGTACGGTCACCCCGGGACAGCAACCGCTTTGCGTGCATCCCACACTAACTTCAAGGAGCTGATAAAACACGCAACAAACAACATTATACCCCCCACAAGCAGCACAAGAGCTGGCAGAAACGGAGCCTTCAGAAAGGAAAACAGCTACAAGCTGTTTGGGGTGAGAAGGAGAGTAAAAGGCAGCATGAGCTGGTTACCTGAGTGAATTCTGGCTGCCTGTCAGGCCGTGAACCTTCATCCCGGTAGCAGCGAGCAACCTGGAAATACCTGCAATAGGACCTTTACTCAGGTGTCTATTTAAAGTATCGTAAATTAAATTGTGACTATAGAATTGACTCTTTAAAAAAAAACAAGAGAGGTCTGTTCCCTTTGCAGTAATCCTAAGTATTTAAAGATTGCTCTTCAAAACACAAACCCCTTGGCAATAAATTCTTGGGAAAGTCTCTCAAACTTCACAGATCAGAGGAAGCAAACCTTGGATAAGACATGCAGAAAATAGGAGTCCAAAAAACTCTTACCTGTCCAGGCCTCCAACCATGAGGAGTTGCTTGAACTGCTGAGGACTCTGCGGCAGAGAGTAGAACTTGCCTGCTTCCCTTGAGGGCACAAGGAATTCTTTTGCTCCCTGGCATCAAAAAGAAGATAAAACCTTACACAGTTCAGCAAATAAGAGGCCTCAGTTCCCCAACAGAGAAACAGCAGACCTGAATATATTTAGCACACAGATAGGCTGCTTGCCAAGGATTACTGGGGTTTTGGCCATTTTTTCCCCTTCTCTTTCAGAAGACTCAGCTCTTCCTCTTGCCCTGTTTTTTTTATTTGCTCAAAACATTACAAGTGCATATGGAATGGCAAAAACATTGAGTTTATCAATGAGAACAAATGGATTTTGAAGAAAAGTTCACCTGAACTTTTCGTCTGAGCACCTGCACTAGAGACAAGCCATTTCCTACAATCACCCCACCTACAATCAATGCAAATTCTTCAAATGGAGCATCCTATCACATTTTTTCCTCCCACGGATTCTTTTGTTTGATAACACAAGATCACACTATAGCCTTTCCCTCCACTACAGGCTTACTTCACTTTAGCAACTTGTTTTCCAAACCTTTCTGCCCAAGTTGAATATAAGGGAAATCACAAAGAGATTTAAAATTTTTTGAGAAGGCCAACAGAATCATGGCCTTATTTCCACAGGCAGCCAAGCTGAATACTACAAAATTCAGCAGCTGATGTTTTAGGTCTGGACCTCTACCCTAGAAACTGTAGACAAGCCAGTGATGAGCTTGGGCTAGGTCCTTTTCTTGAAATCCACCCCTGATCTGGCTGTGTTTGGGTTGGCAGGGAGGAATCTTTCCACCCCATGAAGGAGTAGTTTTATTTCTTCCACCTAATCTACAACTGCTTCTGCTTTATAAATCCATCTCAGCTGCTCAGTCACTTGTACCAAGGTTGTGCCAGAGAATTGTGGTGTCACTCTTCTGAACATTAGGGACCTAATAAGCCTAAGAAATAGCATTTTTTTGTGCTCCTGCCTGTCCCTGGCAGCAGAGCTAAGTGGAAGGCAAGTCAAACCAATGCTTCCTCAAGTGACTCAAACTGAGCTGTATGAACAGGCCGCAGCTTCTGGAAATAAGCAGTGGAGGGACTTTTTTCCAACATGTGGTAAAACTAAAACACTGCTCTAATCACCACTCTTGAAATCTGGGTCCACTTCTGCTTCCCTGACATTTCCTGTTCTCCATTGCTTCATGTGACAGGTGGGCTTTAACTTCAGTTCATGTCACAGTTCAGGCCTAGCAACAAATGCGGCAGCAATTTACAGAGCTGTTAAGGAAGGAAATACCTGACACATGAAGAGAGTCTTCTGCACAGCTGAAAACGACACCAAACTCTGAAAAGACTACTGTCCTTTGTAAAGAGTAGGGTATAAAAGCATCTTCCAGAGAGAAACTAAGAATTGATAATTTCTGAGCACTCAGCTCAAAGTACGAGTCAATTTTTCACACCTTTTCTACAGACTTTCTTCCATCCAACCAAGCAAGAGAAAACTGAAACACTGAACTTTTGAGCAAGAGAGGTCAGCACAGCAATTAGAGCATGATAAGTGAAATAAAATGCTAATGAAATGCACAATCTTTTCGGAGTTCTCTAGGAATAGCAGCAGAGACTACCCTTTCCAAGGTAGTTACAGTTTGATAGACTGCAAAACACCTTCGTTCACTGTCTTTTGCTCTCACTGAGCTCTGCTCAACTGTCAAATCCAGTCTAGTATCAACATCTTGGACATTTTTGCAGCAATTAGGTTAAATATACAAAGGACTTAAGTCTCACACCACATCTAATGTAGAAACTGGATAGACTGTTATTGGGAGACTGGATTCTACAGCAGGCAGTCACACAGCCTCAGACACAGCTATTTTGCAGAATTAAATCCACAAATTCTAAGCTAACAACACAGCCCAGAAGAGCAAGAGCAACGGACCTGCTCTCCTCATTACAAAATCCCACTTGTAATGTACAAATGGCCATTTAGTCACAGTTCAAAAAATCTGTTAACCAACTTAATCCAAAAATATCCCCAAGTAGATTCTCCACCTCCTGCTCCAAGAGACTAAGGCATAACAATACACCATCCAATAAAGGGGTTCAAATGCAAGAACTCCAGGCATTAGCTGCACCAACAATTCCTGGGCTATAGCTCTTCTCTGTGATTATTTTTGAAATGAAAGAAAGGAATATAAACTCTGAAATTAAAATGCAGTAACCTACTAGTTAAGAGATAAGTGCTGGGGAAACAGTGCTTAGAGGAAGTTTTTTGGTTTTATAATCTGGATGTCCCAGGACAGGACTTTCATTCAACATGCAGTCTACAAGACAGAAGCTTTATTCATTTGAAGGTTTAAAATCAAGACACAAGATGTGACATCTCCCATTTCACTCGCTCTACTTTTAAAAGGATCCATGTACCATATCAGAAATTTGTACAGGAGCTGTAACTTAGGGAACAGCAGTGAAGGCAGAGTGGCAAGTGACAATAATTCAATCACAAACTGCCTGTGCAATCACGGGAGGCCAAATGTGTTACTAACTGGATACGTACCCCTGGGGTTCTCTTAAAGAGCGTTGGAGTTTCTACATCCACAAACCCTGAGGAACAAACACATGCTTCAGACATGGAATTTGCTGAAAAGTGGGAGAACTAGTAAGACACAAAGTAGACTAGACTGGGCTTAGTCAGCAAAACAGCTAACCTAGCACAAAATGTAGCCTCTTCAAAATCTACAGGTTTTGCTGCTTCAAAGAACAACATGTGTAAAGACATTTAAAGGCTCTGAGCCATCCCAATGTCCCACCAGAACTGTTGATAACAGAGGACTCTACATAGGCTGAAAAACTGTTAATTCTCTGTCCATTTTGAACAAGGCTTTGCTTTTCCAAAAAGGACTTCCTGATTTTAAGGTATGCATATAAGACCTATAAGAAATCCATCCCTTTGACTTGCCTCAAGCTGGGTGACCAAAAGAGGGAAACTACCTGCAAAAAGCATTTTCTCACTGGATAAAGCTCATTTGAAACAACTTGTTTTAGCATGCTAAGAGATTTCAACATACTTGGCTCTTCAGGCCTGCCAACACCCCTCTAAAGACCTCACCACAAGCAGACGTGTCTTTACTAAGTGGGACCAGTTTGGAATAACAAGTTGACTGGCAATGTCTCCTGTCTCCCAGCAACAGCAAGCAGAAGGGAGGGCTAAAGTGTTGTTTGCTGCACTCTGTTCTTCAACAATTTTTCTTACCATGGAGGTTACACAGATATTCCCGCATCCTCATGACTATCCGTGATCTCAGCCGCAGATTGTACTGCAACTGGAAACTACGCAAGTCCAAGTAGCGATACTGCATCCGTAAGGCCTCTGATTTCTGGAGATAAGAGATGATTAGGATTCAGAGACAAAAATTCAAATTGCATGTCCAATAAAGCCGCTCCTACGGTCACAGGACAAAAGAAGGAAACTAAAAAAAATGCTGCTCTATTGCCACAACCCACCCGTTACCTACAGACTACACAGACAAATGTCAGCCACTGAGGGTGTTTCTATGCATGACAATTATATTTAAAAAAAATACCAAAACATTTACTGTTTTGCACATTAAAGCTCAGGATTTCACTCCTCCTCATTCTCAGTCCACTGCAAGGGACTACAGCAATCCTCCTTGTGATTTTTAAGCAGAGGGGAGGTATAATACCTAGATCTAAAGGAGCAACTAAATGCTGATACATCCTGATTATAGATAGGAAAATTAAAGTAGAGTGGATGACGGGAATTGTCCAGGGCCTGTAACACAGAAGGAAAAGGACTCAGTTCTCCCAATTCCAACACATATGTATCAGTCACAGCTTCAATGGCACAGAGAATATCTTCAAATTAACACTGATGCCTTTCGTACACCATGGAGCCTCCACTAAAACTAAGCTGTTTTAAGACTCTGCATTTACAGAGGAAGAAAATCCTCTGGCTGACCAGCTACTTCTCCAGATAAGGCTAAGCATTCTTGCCTTCAAACACAGCAGTGCACAGGCAGGTTCTGTTCCACATTCTCAAAAACACCAGCATAGCCTGATTTCTCTCACTCTTCTCTTTACCATCTGTTCTTACAGTGATATTTGCAAACCCCTGTGCACTGGAATCATTGAAGCCTTGTTTTCTGCTTAACTCTAATTAGAAATATACGCTCGCAGCTAACAAACAGCACCCCTATTTTAAATAGTCCTTCCCCCAAAGCAGAGCTGGTAGAACTAAAGTTCTACCATGTTTTGCCATTACCCTGAGCAAATTCCAAATTTACTGAAAAGCCACCACTTTGGTAAAAAAAATAAGAAAAACCACAGAAACCTTGATAAAATCCTTGATTTCAAAAGGTAGCTTCTTGCAGGAGTTTAGAATCTCTGCAGTCTCTGCCTTCACTTCAATATCCCCTGTTGGCATTTTCTAGAGAAAAAAAAAAGGCAAGAAAAAAAAAAAGATTCAAAAGTTAAAGAAAACAAATAAGAAAAGGTATTTCACAGGTGGTGAGGGGAAAAAAAGAAACCCATGTGATTATCCTCCCTGTCTTATAACACAGTATAACTCAGAGAACTTCTCTCAAGGACACATTTCTCCTAGATTTCCATTCTGTTCAGAAAAACACAAGTCCCCTCACCAAAGATGGCATTTTCTTTCCCAGTAGCACACTGATCTCTACAAGAAGTATAATTACTTTTCCTTCGCCTTCTCCTTGAAGGACATGCTGAGCACAGAGGAACAGGCAGGCACAGACCTTTGGACAAAATACCAGTTCCATTAGCTTCAATGAAACCAAAGAGCATACATTTTAGTGTGCATTAGCAGCATCACCATCAATCCTTAATACAAGTCAAAAAAAGGCAGCTTGTGAGGAACTTCTCAGAACCCCCAGTTCTGAACACCAGTTCTCAGAACCAGTCGTCTTTTTCTTAGATCCCAGGGAGAACAGACAGCTTCCCCACTTAGCATCGTGCCACTTGAGAGTTCATGCAATCCTACACAACTCTTTCTATTTACAAGAGGAAAGTACCTACAACCTTCCAGCGAAATGATAAATGATTAAAAGAAATAAAAGCATGGCTCAAAGCTTGCATTCTTTATGGACATCTATAAGCAGTAAGAGAAAAAAAAATTACGGTCATTAATCCAGATTCTCTTTTTAGGCCTGGCAATAATGGGGTACATACAATCCTGACAGATTAATCTACAGCTGTTTCAATGAGAGCTGAGGAATGCATAACGTTAAAAAATGATTCAACCTCTGTTTCCCATACAAAGAGAACAGCAAAATCTATTCTGAGCGAGAAACAGGTCATCACATGCTGTGGAACCTGTGATGACAATACTTATTTTCAAGAAAAAGAAATCACCTCAACCACACTTTGAAAGCCTGAAAAAGCCATTATCCTTTCAAAGGGCTGGAATATAATTTGATTTGTGGGTGTCTCTAATGTGCTTTGAGGTTCTCCTAAGTGACATGTCATAGCAGTTATTTCACCTCCCATTATCTGAGGATAGGCTGTCACACACCCAGAAGCCATGGCAAAGCTTCGACACAAAAACCACCATAATCCCACTAATAATGTGCTCTTTGCCACAAGGAATAAAAACATCGAGAGACCCCAACATCCTCACCAGATTCTCCTGGCCTGGGGGCCGAGGGGACACAATTCCAGTCACTCGCACAACGGACTCCACTGGGGCGTTAGACAAGAGCTGCTTCACATGGGAATGTGCCTACAAGAAGATGACAATGTCTCACAAAAATTCAAAGAACAGGACAAAGACCCTCGTTTCATAATGGCCCATTTAAACTCAGGATCACTCATCATAACCCAGAGGAAACAGGATTAATGTTCCTGTTGCAGCGTCAGACCAGGGTCCTCATAATACTTAAGTCTTATTGTGAGGCAGAGCACCCAGTCTGACAAAGTACTTCGTTCTCCCTGCCCTGTCTGTTGGACCCAAACTACCAAACAAAAGGAAAAAAACCCAACAACTAGGGACCCATATTTTGGTAGCACTTACCTCATCCTGTGGAATGATGACCTGGGTCAGGCCCTGGAAATCCCTCAGAACCAGAAACAGGCCTTGTCTGATCCATGCAAAACACAAAAGGAAAAAGCTTTTTTCAATAATTCAGAAGTCTTTTGCTTTTTATGCCAAAGCACATGGCAACTAACTACTTTCTGTACCGTGTGACTGAGCTCAAAGCACTTCCAAGGAATGTACCAACAGACACTTTTCCCACATCTGAATCTCATTTGAACAATTTGTTTCACATTTTGCCCAGCCACAAAAAACAATGTGCAAATAACTGTGAGAGGCAGAATTTTAATTTGAACGTTATTTCATATTGAATGGGGATTCACAACACATGCAATTTCTTGCTGGGAAACACTGTCCAGATAAACAGAATCACACAGAATCACAGAAAGTTAAGGATTGCAAGGGACCTCAAAAGCTCATCCAGACCAATCCCCCCGCTGGAGCAGGAACACCCAGATGAGGTTACACAGGAAGGTGTCCAGGTGGTTTTGAATGTCTCCAGAGTAGGAGACTCCACAACGTCCCTGGGCAGCCTGTTCCAGACTCTGTTACCCTCACTGAGAAGTTTCTTATGAGCAATAAAACTGAACTACACATGGATACAAAAAAACAGTCCAACCCCAAACCAAGAAAGATAACATTGGTCCCATAAAAAGTTTCACATGAACAATCCACATGTCTAGACCCAGAATCACAAATCTCGATCTCTTCAGCTGCAGTAGAGACAGCTACCATTGTACTCAATCCATCAAGGAGCTGTCAAGTGGAACAGGATCTGGCTGTTTTAAAAGCAAGAGCACAACCATCAAATTGCAACAATGTTAACTCTGTTTCCTGAGCTCCATGGATGCCTGTTCAAAGATGAGATACTCAAAACCTCCTAATAAAAAAAAAAAATCCATGTAGAGCATCACTGCAGAACAACACTGGATAAAACCCACCCTCTCTAGACTGTTAAATGCAAAAAGGCAACTTTTGATACTAAATAACTTCAAAGCCACAGGAGTTATCTTCATTTTACAAGCACATATCCAAGATCAGAATATTTTGGAGTAGTGTCCATGCTGTACACAGACTTGCTCTTCACCCTACACTTACAAAATGTCCAACTCCACTAGGAGTGATTATATCACATCACTTATAGCAAAGTGTTGAAATTAACACTTTATCCTCTGCTTACTACCTTCCCTTAGTACTTATTTTTAAAGCAAGGCTTGTATACTTTTAAACTGCATAATTAGATGCTGTAGTTGAAAAGACAAACAACACTGCTTGCTTAAAATTTAAGGACACTATCTAAAAGAAATTATTTGCTCACAGCTGTTAGAATTGCTATAAATATGTTACTCATTTTCTCTCCTATACAGCGAGGATAATAATATTTAATTGCTTTACAGAGTTGTAATAAGGAACAATTAACACGTGTATGAAACTCTGAAATTTTAAATACTGATCTGGCATGGTTCTCAACTGTTTTAGTCACTTCAGAAGTGCCTACTGCAGAATATTAAAAGATAACCTGAAGCATTAAAAAACAAGTGTTTGAATCCAGGCCTAGAGCACACATAGGATCCGGCAAACAAGCATCTCTGTGTTCCCCTTGGTTTGTATTTACCTTTGGTACTGAATCCATCCATACAGTGTGACCTCTTGTCCCACGTGAGCAGAACGCAGCTCTCCACAAGTGTTGGTTCGAGTGACAAAGCTATTGAAGTCTTGAATAAAAACAATAAATTATTTTGTGACTTTTGCAGACAAACAAGACAGAACAGCTACAGAGCTTCCCAAACACCAATACAGGCATCTACAAAGAAATAGCTTCATATATCCCCAGTACAACTACTACGACGGCAGGACACGCATAGCACAAAATTATTCTAAATAATTTAAGAGGAATGATTTCTATATCTCTGCCAATCTTTCATACAGAAATCTGAACACAGCCTTGCTGCACACTTCTACCCTGCAAATTTCAGGGGCAGGAGAAGGGAAGGCTGCAGATCAGTCTTGAGGCACGCTGAGCATTCCACACTCAAATCTAGAAGACACAGCAGCAAAAGGGCTTGACAAGCCCAGACTAAAACATATGGACACCCCCCACATCGGTGTGAATTGAACAGCTTCCTGACTCCAATTAGCGGTAAAAGGCCTGAACCATGATGACAGACTTTCCACAGACCCCAACATGCCCGGCATCAGGACTTAGTTATAAAACTAAGCATGCTACTTACAGAACATGCCAGAGATTCAGCTTGCAAGGAAAAAATTGCAGGATGCCACTACCTAAACATTTATATGTGTGTATAATTATGTGAACTTGTCTTCCTACCTACATCACAGGCTAAAGGCTGTAAAGAGTAGAGGGCAAGGTTTGTTTCCATGTTAGGCACTCAGCTCCCCCTGTTGCTTATAAGTTGCGTGCTACGCCAAAAAAAAGACGGTGGGAAGAAGCAAAGGCTCAGCAATTTAAAAAGAGGGGGAAAAAAGTTGGACAAACTGGTTTTAATAGACTTTGAAGTGCAATTCACTGTGATGACAAAATATATAAAAAAAATACATACATGTGAAGAAGACATTCCTAAAAATGATCATAGAATACCAGGTTGGAAGAAAGCAAAAGGACCACCTCATCCAAGCTTCCTTGGCAAAAGCCCGGTCTAGACGAGCTGGAGCAGCACCCTGCCCAGCTGAATCTTGAAATTATCCAACGCTGGGGAACCCACCACTTCCCCGGGGAGATTATTCCAATAGCAGCATGAAAAACTTCCCTCTTGTGTCAAACCTAAATCTCCCAATAGCAATTTGTAAAGAGTGCGCTTTTAACCTTTTAACAGACTGCTCTGACCTGGGTCCCCAGAACAATAAAAACCAAACCCCAAAGCCCGTGGGAGCCGGTGGGGACAAGACACACGGTTCTGTCTCACCTGGAGCCACCGGGGCCGAGCCGGCCCGGTGCAGAGCCCGCCCGAGGCCCGGGGCCCGGGCCCATAGCCGCAGCAGGCGGGGAAGGGCCATCGCACAGCCTGGGGACGGGCGGGACCGCCACACACGCTCAGGACAGGGCCACGGGAAGGAAAGCGCCAGCCGCGGCCTCTCCCCGCGGGGAGGGCCTAGAGCGCCGCGGGGAGCGGAGCCCGAGGGCCGGGAAGGCCCAGCTGCAGCAGGCGGGTCACGTCCCGGCAGCGCCCGCCTCTCCCCGAGACCATCGCCTCACGCCGAGCCGCGGCAGGCCGGCCACACACAACGAACTCGGCACCACGTTCTTTCTCTTTCCCCCACTTCCGCCCGCCGCAAATATGGCGGCTGCGGCGGCGTCCCGCCCAGCGCGCCGCGGGGGCTGACGGGAAGGGCGTTCAAAAGACGCCGGGCGGGGAGCGGCGCCGGGCCCGTGATGGAGTCGGCGGCGGGCGGGCCGGGGCAGCCGCGACCCAGCACCGGGCGGCCGTCCTGGGGGCTGCCCTTCGGAAGGGCGCGCAGGCGCTCCGCGCTCAGCCCCAGCAGCCAGCTGCTCCCGGCGCCGCGGCGCACGCAGGTGAAGGCCGGGGCGGCGGGGGTTGCGGTGAGGCCTGCCCGTCCCCTCAGCCCAGGGAAAGCTCTTCCCGTTTGTTGGCTTTTAATATTAACGTCTTAGCTTTTTTGTTTTAGGAAGACACCCAGAGAACGGCGTTTCTACTGCGCAAGCAATGGGCCTTGTACAGCGTGACTCCCCTGTACCGGTTCTCCGAGGCTCACCTGAGGGACTATTCGCGGCTCCTCAGCGCCTTCTTCGCCGCCGAAAAGAAGAAAGGGCTGGCGGTGGAGATAGGGGGTGAGCTGGACATCAAAGTGTCTGTCACCAGCCTCCCAGACCTGAAAGGCAGCGACCGAGACCAGGCAGCCATTCTTGTGCAGGTAAGGAGCCTTCACAGCAGGTCTGGTAATCATAATTAGTTGATTAAATCAGAGTAAAAGGAGCAATTGTCTAATATTGTAGCTTAGCAACTCATTTACTGCAAGGGCTTGGACGGGTAATTTAACTTCTTGGATAAAATGGGTATAATCCTATCTCCTGGCCATAGCTCAAGTCTAATATTTCTGAAATGTTTGCCTCAAGATGCTACTGAACTGTCAAGTTCAGCAGGGCAATGGTTACAGGATGTACCACGGGTTGGCTCTTCTTAAGCAGCATACACTCTGATTTCAGGACTGTTCCTAATGACATAGAAAGTGTTTTTCCTGCTGTTTTCAACAGAATTGCATGCATCTTTTGGAGAAGTAATGAACAGACCAACTAACTGTATGAGCTTTAAAGAATGTTGTATATGAGGTCCTGAAAAAAAGTCTTCTACCAAACACCTGAAATTATAAAATAGAAAACATCTGACTAAAAAACAAAATAATCTAATATTTCTTTTCCCTGTCTCAGCTTTCCTCGAGATCATCAGCCTCCCCAAAAAACTCTGAAGAGAAAGTGGTATGGTCGGGCTGGTTCTGCTGTGTGGCTGGAGATGAGCTTTCTGAGAACTTGCCAGAGGCTTTCACTTGTTTACCTCTGTTCCTTGTCAACGGGGCAGAGAGTAACACGGCCATTGTTGGAACCTGGTTTCAGAAGACTTTTGACTGCTGCTTCCGCCGTTTGTCCCTCAGCCCTTTCAATCTCAGTTGGATGGCAGCCATGTGGACTGGATGTAAAGTAGACAAACCTGCATCTGCCACAGAACTCGTTTTCTCTGTCCCCCGCCTGCCCCATCCTCTGTATATTTCGTATGCCATTAATCTGGAGGATGCCCAAGCTCTGTGGGATACAATCCAAAAAACTCCAGGAGAGATCACTCAAGAAGAGGTGGATGTGTTTATGGACTGCCTTTATTCCCACTTCTACAGACACTTTAAGATCCACTTGTCAGCCACAAAACTGGTGAAAGTTTCTACAGCAGTTGCCTCAGCACACTGTGATGGGATTATAAAGGTGAGGCTTTAACCCATGCTGGACAAATAAAATAGCTGTACCTGTCTAGAAATGCCTTGCTTCTGAAACTTGAAGGTATCATGTTTCTTAGGTGTAATTTTCTACAAGGACTTGTTAAACCCTCAGCTTTTATTAGTCATAATTAGTTCTGGAGTTGGGACAACTATCAGTACAGTATTTTTCTACTATATTGCATCAAAAGGTACTAGCCCTGGTCTTGGGCTAGAAATAGGTGTATTAGCTGTGGTATAAACAGGAAAGTTTATTTGCCTGGTGGCCAAAACTTAGGCTTAAAAAGATCCCAAACTTAGTCAAAGATATTAAAAAAATAATAATTAGCTTTATAGTATTGCAGTTATTAAGACACAGAAGACAAATATAATTATCCTGCTATATAAAGATAACTGGTGCATGGGTGAGCTAAGAGCCAGAAGATCTTGATTGAAAACATCTTGCTTAAAATGAATTCATTGGTAACCCTTTTCACAAAGGTGCTGTTCTCCCTATAGAGGTATCTGTAATATGCTTTAAAACCATGGAAGATTAATCCTTCCTGAAGTTTCTTCAAGGAATACAATACAGTCTTCCAAGTTAAAGAACAGTTTGTGTAACGCAACTGCTTAAGTTTAGTCTACAATGTACAGACTTCACTGTTCTGGGTACAGAGGATTTTCATTTTGACATGCATTTCTTCTTTCTTACAGTTTCGCCAAAGTCAATACCTAACTGGAGTGCTGATGCTCCTGACAGAACTAGCAATCTGTCAGATACAGTGAGACTCGTTTCAGCAAATCTTCACGTTAAAAAGGCTTGCTACTGGAAGATGTATACTGAGAAACCGATTGTAAACTCATTCCTGCGGCATCTTCTTTCCTTTTGTCCTGGCTGTCCAGAGTTGGACTTCAGAACTCCTGCACTCATCCCCATACCTTGCTGTAATTCAACGCTGCACACAGAGAAGACATGCACCTGTTTTGCCCTAAAGGAGCAGCTAATAGAAGTTTGTATCATAGTCACTCTGTTCATTTCTGTGTAGTTATCAGCCAGGGGCTAGGAGATGAACTCTGCAAGTTCTTGGATGTTGCTTATTGACAGGTCTTTCTGTTGTTTCTAGCTGAGTTTTCACTGAACTGGATAGCTTAAGCTATACAGACCTTAGCCTTAGCTAAACAGTGACTAGTCTTGGGCCAGTCTAAATGCAAAGTCAAGCCCACTGCAGAGAAGGTGCATGCTCCACAACCCAGGGCAGCAAAATCCATGTCTGTCTTTCTAGCTCACTGAGGCCAGATGGTAAAGTGTTCATCGACATCCCAGTTGGGCTGAGATGAACAGCACAAGACTGACAACTGCCTTTTGATCCTCTCAGACACGTTAATACATAGGAAACTGAGGTCTGTGTATGCATTAGTTATTTGCTATGCTTTGCCTGATGTTTGTTGTCTTGGATGTGATCTTGTAGGCCAGAGAATGCTTGGAGTTGGAGCTAGGGATGCTAAACCTTTATATTAGATCTTTCCCTTGTACAGCAGGTAGGAGTTCAGAGAGCTAATGCAGAGTGCCTGGCTACAACTGAAATGGGCAAGAAAGGAAGTAGAATAAGTACGTGTAAAATGTTATGATTTTTGTATCACAGTACTAAATAAAGACAATATTTGTCATCTTTTGCTAATAGAATGGTCTCAAGCAAAGTAAAGACTACCTATGCCTGGTTAAATATATACTTGTGTGGTACTTATTTCCAAGTGCAAGTCTTTGCCTCCTTGCCCAACCATGTAATTTTGGGGCTTATTTGTCACCTGTCACTAAAACCACTGACATGAACCAGCCGTGCAAACATGAAATAATTGCATGCCTGGTTCCTAATCTACTTCTGGAATTAGCCAAAGAAACATGCACCTGTTTTTAGTTTTTGTTTACTAGTTGAAAATTAAGTCTGTGAAGTGATAATTCCTACCCTGGTAGAAATAGCTAAGCAACCTTCTGAAGTTACTGACAGCTCAGCAGTTATTTAAATTATCACTTCTGCTGCTTTAGTTTCTTTTTATATTAGACAAAGTTTGTTAACTTGATTCAGAGGACATAATTGTCACCTGCATTTGATCTGAAAACAGCGCTGTTACACCCACAGCTTAGTTTTAATCTAATGCTCAGCTCTTCCTTTACTACTTTACTTTCTTTTACTTGGAATGGTGTCTGAAAAAGAAACAAAACCAAAAAAACAACAGCATCTACATCCACACAAACTATGCAAAAGCACAGCCCACTGCTTTCACCCAAAGGAACAAACAAAGAACAGCATAAAAGAAATTTATTAAGATAGCACTATTTATACAAGTTACTCATGCTAGAAAAAAGCATAAATGATACATGTAAACATCTGTTTACAGAATACTTGTTTTCCTTGTAAAGGTGCAAATGATCTTCATATGTAAACACAAGAATACCGATCTTTAGGGGAAAAGGGGCTTTTAAAAAAGTTTTAATGACCCATTTATTACTGTAATGTAATTGTTACTATATCCAAGCACATTAAAATGCTGAGTTACATGAATCAAAGTGTGAAGTCAATGAACTTAAGATGTCAGCACTGCCTTTTTCAGCTCAAGAATTTGCAGTCCGCTTGCTCTTTTATAATCAGATTTAGTAAGGTCCAAAGTTGTATCAGGTGCAAAAGGTCATTCTAGATAGAAATTACAGTAAAAACATATTGAAACCTTTGAATCTAGAGTTGTTCTTTCCTCTCCCCCTACCCCTGGGTGCCTCCACAGTCACTTAAACATGACAGTTACTCACAGTGCCGAACAGTCCCCTTCAAACTCTTGAATCAGCCTTATACCTTTCCCTCCTCTACACACACAGAGGCAAAGTGCATAAAAAGATCACTAAAAGGGAAGGTACCATCTCGTCACAGTCAGCGTTTCACAAGAGGAATTCTAAAGACACAGACAAGAGGGCAGCTGAGGTGATGCTGGTCAAAGCTTTGTTGAGCAGGGGCTGACTGCGGGTCTGCTGATCAAGCAAGAACCTGAGGAGCTTTGATTTAGACTAATCAGAATTAAAAGAGGATACTCACGTCCCCTCTTCAGACAAGAACTGATATCTAGCAGGCAACGTGAAATAAAGGTTTTTTGAAGTAAGCAACAACTAGTTGTTTCTAGGTTGATACACGGGGGAAGGAAGAGATGGAAGCTGAACTTTGTACCATACACTTGAATCATTTGAAATCCTTTTCACTCTCACCCTTTTTGGGGCACCTCACTGATTCAGTCGATAGATGAGAGTTCCAGTTCTACTTCTTGCCTCCAGCAAGACTGAAAAGATATTCAGGGCACCCAACCTGTACTCTGAGAGACCCTAAAACATACCACAAGGGTTGGAACCACAACAGCTGGCAGGACATACCACTGCCCTACCCACCAACTTGTCAAAACTCACATTGCACATGCACACATACATATATATAAAATACATATATGTGCGCACATACATACATATATAAAAAGCTGGAATTATCGCTGTGAGCAATACAAAGAAAATACATGATACAAATTAAATGAAAAAATAAATATACTCTGCGCACAGAAAAGCTCCTGTGCAAAGGTGGCACCTTGCAGGTCAAGTACTTTTTAGAAGCTCTCCGTAAATAAGGCAAAAGCAATGTTTTCTGTATCTCTTTCCTCTTTCGCCACATCCACTGCTCACACAGCTGGAAGAAAAGCAGAAAAGCTCCTCCTTGCCAGACTCCCAGTATAGAACGTGGTCTCTACGTCAGCATTGTTTATGCTACAGTAATTTTTACAGTTTGGTTTATTCAAAAAATGTCAACTATTTAGAAAAAATACGGACATACGCCACACTTCTACTTTTGTCCAGTGGTTCCCTGGAGTCTGACAACGTGGTCTCTCATTGGGCACACTCTCACAGAAGTCATTTTTATAATTCCATAGAAAGAGTCACCGGCAAAGAGTTACACTGGGTCTAGACCGTTCATACCGCAGCTGCAAAGAGGTCCAGTGTCAACAAGTCTCTTCAGTTTCTCTAGGAATGAGAACCAGGGGGGTCTCCCTCCCTCTTGATGCTTACCATATATGAGATTCACAGTGTGTCATTTTGATAACACCTACTCCTCCTCCCAGCCGCCGATAGTTCATCCCACCGTACAACCTGCAAATACAAGGTTTCAGTGGTCACGCTGGTCCAGCTCCTTCACGTATCTACTAGAGGGAAGACAGAACCAGCCCTTGTAAGCACAGTTACCCTCTTGTTAACCTTCGGGTAGGGCGGACCGTGACAAGTTAGTTGGGTAGCAGTTGTTTTACATACTTCCAAGGTAAACAGCAGTACTTGCTCATGCATTTCTCTCCCAAAATGGAAATTGCTTCTTGTAAAGGTGCAAATGATCTTCATATGTTAACACAAGAATACCAACTTTTAGGGGAAAAGGGGCTTTTAAAAAGTTTTAATCACCCATTTATTACTGTAGTATAATTGTTACTATATCCACACAGCAGTTTTCTGTTACTTGACTAATCACTTGCTTTCTCCCTGTCTGGTAACGTGTGAGATAGAGAAGAACTTTGAGGGCTGTAGATGACCTTGGGTAACACAAGAGCAAGACTGGGTTTGCTACTTACAAGTCAACTTGTTTCTTTCATATTTCTAATACTCTCAATTCGGATGATCCAACCTAGATGTAACACATCCCAAGCACCATCTGCTTCTCCAAAATACATTACTTTAACAGTGCCTGCATTTCATATGGAAACCTAATCCTATAGACTCCAGCATCCTACTCACTTGAGCTGCATATGCCCCCCTGTGCCACTGAAGTCTGCTGGCAAAAAACAGAAGTTCTTCAGATAGCTCCTACCAATGCAATTTGTTAAACCCAAATTGTGTCCGAAGCATTTCTCAGGCCACAATAATAAAAACATACTTCATAGATCAAGAAGTACAGCAAACAAAAGAAAGAAGACCACAAATGATGGTCAGCTATGTTGAATTCAGTGGGAGAAAAAAAACCCTTCAAGCTAGAACCTTGAACAACCTCCTAATGAACAACCTCCTGGGTGAATGCTCACCCAGGCAGTAACTCCTAGTTCTAGACATCTTATTATTGTTGCTGCCAGTGGAAGTAGTAGCCAGAACCATTCAGCTGTGGAATGTGAAACACGTATTACTCTCTACTCAACTGGTTTTCTCAGCAGTTCAGAAGGTATTCGCTATAGCTCAAACAAGGGGAAGTTCCTCCCCTGCTTCTTATGATGGCTTATCTCAGCAGGAAAGGGTTAATCTACTAGTAATACTAGGCTGGAAGAAATAAGGAGATTAGTTCATTTCTATTCCCCATCCCTGAAAGACTACAAAAGCAGGAAGAATAGAGACAGGAGCCTGACATTTTATACTAGTAAGATTTGGGAATAAATATACAGGCAATTGCTTTCAAGTATAGTTATGACTAGAAAAAAAAATGCAAAATAGCCTTTCTGCTCAGTGTGCATTTTGTGATTCGCAACTTCCTATTATTTCGCTCAGCCTGTAAATCAGATAAAATTCTTCTAATTGCTGTCTTGCCATTTTAAGGGGGAAGAACATTGTATGCCCAAAGTGTTCTGTTCCACCTGCTCCAAAATTATCTCAAAATCAGAGCCTCAACTTGAAAGCAAGAAATGTGTAGGCCAAATTCTGCATCATGACTGTGAGCTCCTTCTAATGGCAAGCTTAGTTTTATGGGGAAGCAGAAGAGACTCAGCCCCAAATAAACAGAATGGTTATATCTCTCTGAATGTGGTCCATTTTTGCTGCATTCAAAAGTGGCACCTAAATTCAAACTAGGCTTTGGTATGACCTTTTGCTTGCTACCCAACAAACCTGCTAAGTCACTTATATTCTCTGGGCCTCAATAACCTACCTATACACCGTTTTCCTACCTGTAAAAGATGCAATGAGACTTCATTCATTAAGTGCTGCTCAGATCTATTGGTATACTCGGACGGTAAAAACTATGCAAAACTTGCTCCCATTTTACTTAAAATTGAGTCAAAGGCTGGAATTTAAGCAGAAATCTGCAAGTGGCAGCAGCTACAGCTGGACATCCCTATTTGATTGTTTCACAAACTTAACACTTACCTCCATGTGTTAGCATCTGGATCAAACACCTCGATGGTCTTCAAGTATGTTGTGCCATCAAAGCCTCCCACTGCCATCAGCTGCCCATTCACCACTGCGAGGCCAACCTGCAAAGCAACCATCACACATAGTAGCTATTTAGCTGGGATGTCCTGAAAACAAGGGTTAAAAATCAAAATATTAATAAAAGGATTTAATAACCATGTTTGGTGAAAGGCAACCTGTAGTACAGGTCTTTTTTTTGAGGAAAAAGGACAAACAAATAGCTTAAAAATAACAATACACCAAAATATAGACTGTCAAATCAAAAGCAGAAGGTTCCCCTTAATACAATCTACAAGAATTAGAACCACTTGCATGGTAATAGATATATGAAAACCTAAGCCTTTGTCAGCCAAAATTTACTGTGTTCTGAATTGAAATTCTTGATAAAGTATGACATGCACACATCATAATATCAACCAGCCTACAGCCTGGAACACTTGCTTAAACTAGAAACACATATAAGCCCTTAGCCTGCTCCTCTTGGACTAGGGCTTGGACCATCTGTAAACACCTTGGCCTCCGGTCTTTCTATTTTGTCTTTCTGCTGAAGCACAAAACAAAAAATCCCTGAAATCTCCAACAGTTCTGTGGTTTAGGAAGATCACTGCCAGTGAAAAAAATCTCGTGGCATAACAGAAAAAAAAAAAGACAAGATTATAATGTAAAATAGTCCTTGTTTTGGCTTTGAGGATGGTAGAAAGAACTCAGGATGGCTGCAGATACAGATGCATCTGTTTAGCAGTTTCTACAGAAAGCAAACATAGAAGCAGCTCAAAAAAGTCAATGCCTAACCAGTAACTAAAAAGGAGTGTTGGACAGCATACAATACGCTTTGAGGACAGAAAAAAATATGTATTCTCTGCCTCCAAAACCAGTGGTTGCTCAAATTGATTCATGCTTGCCTCACCAGACATTGAAATACTAACATAGAATTAATCCACTCTTTACGATATAATCCAGTATCCAATGATAAATATTCATAACATTTCATCTGTCCAAACACCATGACTACTTAAAACACTGTGTTAATCTTTTGTTCACATGTCTACAGGGAGCAGTTGATGAGAACATGCTGTCACTCCCCATACTCACAGGATTCAGTGAAGAGAGGCGACATACTAAGTGAAAGCCTAGAAACCCTGTTCCCACACAGATCTCAAGGCAATTGAAAGAATTGGCTGGAAGTTTGTATCTAAACACATGCTTGCCCAGTTTCCCAGCTCTTTCTTCTGGGCAAGTAGCTATGTTCACATCCTAATTCATCCAAAGTGGGCTGCAGGATGAGACTCAGGTACTGATTTTGATAGTGTTCTCTAACAGTACGTCACAGCGGGTATGGCTACTTCAGCAAGTGAAACCTGAGGAACTCCTCTGTTTCAGGCCTAAGCAGTTGACTCCATATAAAGGCCTAAAACTATTAAAAAAGACCTTCAAATGACTCCAATTTCCCCATTCTCAGACACGTTAAATAACTGTCTAGCACATGACACAAACACTACTTCATTCTCTAGTCTTGCTAAAGAGCTTTGACTTTTTGTAAACCTCTCCCCTCACTGAAGAGAGGTGAAGGTACAGAGACAGCAAGAGAAAAAACCCACAAGATGACACTCCACCCCGTGCTCTCACCACGTGATTACGTGTAGGATACGCAAGCAGATCAAGGCAAACTCACTCCGCTCCGGCGGGATGTCATGGCCACGACAGGAGACCACTGGTTGGTTCGAGGGTTGTATCTCTCAGCACTACTGAGCTCTGTCGTATCATCTCTGCCTCCCACAGCATATATCATGTCTTGGTACACTGCGCAGCCCAGGTGCTTCCTCCTCGTCCCCATGGGTGCAATCGTGTGCCAGCGGTTCTCCTGGGGGTTGTAGCGTTCCACTGCAGAGGAAACGACACATCTTTAGGCAACAGGGTGGGCAGGCAGTGGGGCTTAGCACTTTTGAACCTGCATCCAAAGTACTGCTCAATCTGTAAAGACACTGCCGTTTCCATACACCAAAAATATGATGAACCAGTTTCTCTCTCACACTAATGCTTTTCTTCTACAGAAGGCTTGCTGTTCTCTCTCAAGTCCTACAAAGTCAATCACATTCAGCATCTTCACTCAAGAGTGAGCTGGCAATGCTACAAACTGACCTGGATTACTGTCTTGCAGTAGTTTTACCTTTGGCACTTTTCTTCCTACAGCAGAAAAGGGCTACTGCAGGAAAAAAAAGATGCGCTTGCAACTGTTATGCAAATGATCAAAGTATTTTATTCAGGACACGCTGCCAAATGCAGCACCAAGAAAGAAAAAAAAAACTACACGCAACCAGGTAATAGGGGCTCACAAGCCTAGAGAGTGAATTATTGTATGGTAAAAACCACATTCAAAGCAGAAAAAAAACACAGCAAACTGATGACTAATTCGTTCAACAGCCATCTAGGGACACTAAGGACAAACAGGACAATGACAAGTGCTGACTACAACGAGTGACAGCAAAGGACATACCAGTATTGAGAGGAGAAGTCCCATCAGAGCCTCCCACTGCATAAAGGAAGCCCCCTAGCACAGCCACTGCAACTCCCAGGCGCCTGGTGCTCATGGAAGCCACACGAGTCCATTTGTTTTCTTTGGGATCATATCTGGCAAAAGAACAAATACCAAAGTTTAGTGAAGCATTGACATCTTCAAAGAGGCAGGAAGACTGATCTTCTCTCCAAATAAAAATCCCCATAAATGGTGCAGTACTTACCTCCTCTCCAGCTCACCTGCATCAACTGCACCTTCTAAGAGACCCTCTTCTTCCTGTGCCCCACGTTTTATTTTTTTTTTTTTTTTAATAAAAAAGTACCTTTCCACAATGTTGAGACATGAGACACCATCCTGGCCACCCACAGCATACAGGTAGCCCCCAAGAACTGCTACTCCAACACTGGTCCTGCAGGTGCTTGTGGGGGCCACATCACTGCTCCACTGATTGGTCTTTGGATCATACCTAGAAAAACATACCAAACACCACAAATGACCTGTCTAGGTAGGCTTCAGATTCTCTCATGCTTGGGAGAAACTCCCAAGCAGCAAAACTCGCTGATCTTGAGCTTAAACAGCAACACAGCTACCTGTAAGTTGCATAAAACCCCAGAAGTGATATAACACATGCAACACGTTATTCCAGGAATGTTTAAACTGCAGCTTGAGATGATTCAAACTGAAGATCAAAGGTTCGAGTTCATAAAAGAGCAGGTTACCAGGGACTGCCCGACATGTGGTGACTTTCACCAATGCAAAGAGCAGCAGCCAGAGTTACTCTGCTGGATGTTCTCTGTAGGTCACACTAGAATTCAGACAGCACAGGGACCTCTGCTTCCAGGTAAGAGACGAAGGGAACCAGATGGACTTGGGAAACCAGAAACAGGGAAATATGGTGCACAGGAGAAAAGTGCAGGACATGGGAGATGTAAGGCTAAGGTTATGATTTGAGAAGATGGGGCTATGCAAGGAGATATATGGGAAAAAGAGGAGGCTCAAAAAGGAAAGATATATTTGCATAGCTCATTGGATTTTGGCTGAGATGTAGAGTACTAAGAGTGCTTGAGTCATGTGTCTTTTAGGCCTGGGGATTGACAGCTGCCAGAAACAGCAAACTTGGTAAAGCTTATTTGACTTAAGTTTTCCACGAGTCTAAAACTGACCTATTTTCTTTCTTCTGTCTTAGTGCCAAGGTTCCTTAATTCTCTAGTTACCGCTTCACAATCAAATTCTAGGGTCTTTCCCTCAACATCTAGGAAATGCTTAGTGTAACCTCACCCTCCTCAACGATGCTAAAAAAACAAACCAGCAACTACAAAGGTTAACCAGGATCATCACTCCTCCCCTCAATTATACCCAGACCCATTTCTTATATATGTCTTCCTTATACCAAAGGCTATGGCTTGTCTCATTAAGCTGGGCATAACATGACACAAGTTTTTATGCATGAAGTCCTAGTTCAGCAGTAAACCAACACCAATTTTGAAGAGGTAGGCAAGGGAGAAGGAAATGTAGATAATATGTAACATAAATTTCAGGTTTTCAGCAGAACAAGAACACAGGTGGCAAAATGAACTAATTTTTAAGAGGCAGCACCCAGGCTTAAAAATTCAGAGTTAATATTTTGCATGTTGGGCTTATGCAGACCTACCTTTCTACACTGTTAAGGTAAGAGGAACCATCATGGCCCCCCACAGCATAGAGGAGATCATCTAGAACACTGACTCCAACACCACAGCGTCTTTTGCTCATGGAAGCCACCATCCGCCACTCGTTGGTTTGAGGGTCGTAGCGCTCGACACTGGAAATTGCATCCCCGCTACACCAGCCCCCCACTGTAGGAACCAAACACAAGAAACAGCATCACAATAACGCACTGACCTCACGTACTGTTTGCGCGCCTGGTATAAATAATCCCTCTGGACTTTGTCAGCCTTAATCCTACAGCCCCATCTCTGAGTTACTTATTCTGAGGATTATAATTAGAAGAGAGAATGTGATTTTCAAGAGGATTAACATAAGTTTGGAAGTACTGTGGCATTCAGAGCAGCAAAGTAATCACACAAGTAAGAAAGCATAAGTTAACTCAAATCTATAAGTATTCATGCACAGGTCACTTCAGAAATATGCTGTGAAGACTGGTCTTACAGGAACACTAAAAACCCAGCTTGAGTCTCCTGAGCTCAGCCAGCAGGAGCTATACATACCTGCAAAGAGCACTTCTCCACAGCGGATGGGTTTGCGTGGTCTAGTTCTTGGTCCTTGCATCAGTGGCCGCTCTTGGGGCAACAGCAGATAGTTTTTAGCTTCATCCACTAGATCCCTGTGCGAGACAGGAAGATATTCATCCCCAAAGTTCACCACCAGTCTCAGAAGGTATAAATCAAAACCAATGGCAAGAGCAGTCAGCACTAGTCATGCACTTCAGATATTCAAAAATCACTTAAGTGCATGAATAGCTCTAGTCAAAACGTGCACTGTCACCTAAATACTCATCAGTTGTTTACAAGCCATGTACACAGTGACAGCAGTAGACCAGTATCAATATTTGGCCGGAGTTAACAACAGATATTGCTTGCTATAAAGACTGATTAAAAAACATACGACAAGATTTGTCAGGCTTACAGTGCAGAGCAGACAAACCCAGCCTGCCTCAAGCTAAAACTTATCAGTTGTTTTGCCTAGGAACGAAACAGGAGTTGAAAACCACACAAATACATAACACACACACACACATGACCAATAGATGGAGATAGTACCCTTGTGATGAATATTTTCTCCATCAGCTCTGGCCAGCTCACACTGTCCATCCATTCATGACTTGCCACCTGGACTAATCCTAATATTCCAAACCCTTGAATAAAACAAAAAAAGAAAAAAAAAGTCCTCCTTCCCTCTAGAAATGTGGAATTTCCCCAGTACGAATCCTTATTCAGGAATAGATCAGCTTAGCCTATGCCCTGAACATTTTACATCAAGCACAAGAAAAACTGCGTGCTTTAGAGATGATACAGAACACCATAGAACCAGGAAAGTGAAACTCATTGCACAAGAGGAGGAAACTAGAGTTTCCCTGCACTAGCATTGTGGAAAATAGCAGAATCTAATCCCAGAGTCCAATTCGGTTATCATCAAAGTGCAGACTTTTACATAAAAATCTACTTTAAGTCCTAATGAGATCACAAATACCATGCAAGTGGAAAGTTGTAATGAAAGGCCATGACTAGAGAACCAAAAGGTTGAAATGGAAAACACACTGAAGGGTATTTTACCAACAGTCAAACTGCATGCTCGAAGTTTGCTATTTCACTGAAAGAACAAAACACTTCAAGGGCACACTACTGACTATTATGCAAATAGAAAACACTCTCTTGCATCTCTTCTCCTCCCAGTTGCAAAAGAGGAAATTGAGATATCACCCATTTATCACTGACAAAGTAGCACAGTTTGAGAGAACAGATGCAAACACAACGAAATGCAATCCTGTAAATCAGTGAGGAGATTTACCGGCATTCCTCATCGCTCTTAATAAGTGGGTCAGAACCCACTGTACCCACAAGAAACTTGGGACTCAGCAGCGGTAGACGGACATGCTGCAGGACCTAAAACACAAAACAGAACACAGATGGTAAACCACAAATACCCAGAGATGCAAGAAGCCAAATGGAAAACAATAGTGGCTAACAAATTTTAATAGAGTTAATAATTCCTCTGGCAAACATGCACAGTCATTTACACATTCAAAGCCTGGCATTTTAGTTAAATGCAGCTCATCTTACAGCACCTTTGCCTTTTCACTGTACCAATTTAGATATCCAGCAGAAAATCAGTCTTTCAAAGGGGACAATCCACTGGATCTATTAAGAGCTGATAACAAGGTCACAGTTGAAAATCATTAGAAAATTACAGATGTCAATATGTCTGCCTGATACACTACTTTATTTCGAAGTTTTATCAACCATTTAGTGGTATTGTGCAGTAAATGAGCAATAGCAAATAACATGGCTTTCACAATGGTTCAGAATTTAGAGGTATAGACAGAGAAGTGCAAAGAGGGAAATAGTTACAAGAGCTCTAAGAGCTACCTTGAGAACAGCAGTTTTTTCTGGTTTGTTTATTTAAAACAATTTTCAAAAGCTTTCCACTAAGTAAAGCTGCATTTAATGTCTATTTCCAAAGCAGAAACACTGAGGCAGGCAGACTCTCACCTCTTTTGATCAGAAAGCCTGAGACTTCAGAGGCTTTCCAGCTGACAGCTTTGTCAGAATGGGTACTTCTCTGCGAAATGCCTTGCCTTAGATGAAGCATCATATTTCAACAAAACCATTCTGACAAGCTCCAGTATAAGATCGTGAGGGCTGATGCATAAATCAAACAGCAGAGCTTAACGATACACTGCAAACGAAGACAAGCTTTTTCTTACCCATTATTTTTTTTTTATACAACACTCAAAGCAATGCAGGCAGGTTTGTCTGGACAGAATACCACAGTGATCTAGTTTGGCAAGTCCTACCTGGAAGCAATTTAACAAAGCCCCTATTGAAGGCTCTAGCGACTGCACCTTCAAGCTGAGACGAAAGGAAAGCGCAAGCCACCTAAACAAGGTGGAAGTCAGAGAACTACTGTGGCTTTGCATTTGTTCAGAACAGTGACGCTGTTGTGGCACCACCGTATCAGCCCTCCTTACTTTTCTGCTGGATAAAGCGGTTTTGAATGTTTCTGAGCTCAAGATTACCTGCGGCAGCTGGGGTCTTCTCTCCTGAATGCTGTATTTCACCCAGGCCATCACCGCGTTGAACACCTGCTCTTCGCTGCGAACGTTTAACTCATCACTGGATATGATGTCTATGAGCTGGTTGGCAGGGAGCAGCATGAACTCCTCGCTCTCCATTACCTGGTTAAACGAAAAGAGAAAAGAAAATAAAGAAAATAAGGAGAGTGGCTGAAGTACCAGAGCCATTTGCCACTCCAGCTCTTCAGGAGATACAGCCCATTTGAATTCAGAGTCTAAAGGACTGATCCAATAAAGTGGCCAATACTCACCAGTTTCGACATCAACACACGTGAAGGGTTTGCTGCACAGAGCAGAATGCCGTCCCTAGCAACACAACAAAGACACTTCTACGTGGGGGTGCAAGTGAAAGAGTATTTCACACAAAGTTGTTTTGTGGGACACTTTTAAAGGATTAAACCACAGAACACACTGATCAGGTTTCAAAATTGAGGAAAAACAAAGCCCTTCTTTAAAATTACTCTCCTTGTCTGCCACGTCTAATATATAAAGCAGAAATAAAAATGTTGCATAGGTGATAAAGACATGACTGAAAAGCTGAATCTTGAAGAGAGAGGCTCTAATCTCAAGAAATCCAAAACAGCACAAAAATAAGAGTCCCAGAAACAAGTTACCAGAGGCCTTGTAGAGGACATGGGAAGTCTTCCTTAATGCCAATTTGTGGCAGAACGGGCAATATTTCAGGAGAGGTAGATGGACTCATTTGATCCTGCCTCTTGTTTGCCCTAAATATATATACATAGAGTATGCACAGGTCCAGATGCACTTAAGAGGGAATCAGAGCCTCCCCAAGGCACCAAAGACTGATGTCTCGTTAAATTCAAGCCACTGACAATGTGCAAACACGTTAATTCCTTTGGTTCCCCACGATAGGGACTGAATTTCTCGGGAGGCTTTAGCTGCCGCTGAAGGATGGTTCGCACCACATGTGTCAGTCTGCGACTGCCCAGAGAGGTTCCAGACCTCACACACAACCACGTCTTCTGCAGCGATACCGGGTGGACAGGAAAGACGCAAGAATAGAAATAAATACAACTGGAAAAATGGTTTGATTGATAATTGTCAGCTCAGCTTCCCTACAAGCATTCCCAGTCCACAGCAGTAATCTCCGAGAGGTTCAGTGACAGAAAATAACTGAATATGACCTTGTCCTTATCATCTGCAACCGCATTAGAATTTCAGGACTTATTTTAAGATCTGCAGCATAAACAAAAGAAAAATGCATTATTGACACAATCATCTCAACAGCAGTTGGCTGTGCAGTCCTTTTACCTAAAGAAACTAATTAAAGCACTGAATGAATATACAGAAATTACAAAGTAGTGACAACAGCAAATATAGTTAAAAGGAACATGAGAGACAGTGAGATCGGTTACCAGACTTTGGTCTAGGTTGCCCACACATCTCTTCAAGCCTTAGAAAAAGAATGGGGTTGGCCATTAAAGATCTTTATCAGCATTCTTCCATAGTCTCCCTCTGTTATACAAGGTCTAGCTTATGTCTCAACTTTACCCTGACAGTTTTAAGCGCAGCCTCAGACTCTGAAAAAAGAGGTGCTGGAAACTGAGGAGTTGAGGATGGTCACCTAGACTCCCCCTTTCACCCGCAGAAAACCCAGTTGCATCGACGGCCTCGTAAAACTCTGGAAGCACTCCAGCAAACCAGGTTATTACTACTGTGCAACTTCTTAGTTTACATAGTAAAACAAATAATTATTTGAAATGCTTTGGCTTATTTTGGCTTAATTATCAGGACACTAATAATTATCTGACTAATATTAATGGTCTATTTGACTGACTTGCTTACTCAACAAGAATTGGATGGGCTCCATTTCCTCTGCAGTTTTCATGCGCATTACTGCTTTTACAAACAGATAGCATAAATGTCAGAGTATACAATATGGAGCGCAATTTCTGTCTGTTGATAGAAAGTACAAGTTGTTCAACCTTAAGTATATTTTTTTTCCCTTCACACAGATGTCAGAGACCAAACAAAAAAATATGGAGGACGTTCCTGTACAGCAGAGTTGTTAATAGAAACATTTCACATTACATGCACAAGATTCACTGGGGGTTTTAGGCAACAAATTGAATTGAGGGGAACAGAAAACTTGGAAAAACATTTTACCAAGAAGTTAATGATGTCATGCAGCAATACGCATAAAAATTAATAGAACTAGAGGTTAGCACAGCAGAGGACATGAAGCAATTCAGACTGCATTCAAAGTAACTGCATGGGTTGGCTCAGTGCCTGGTGCTTAATATTTCACATTGCCACTCAGGAAATTCCCACCTCGCATTTCTTTTTGCCAGCTTGGAGGAACAATGACCATACGGTCTCTGCCGAGAAAGGCACATTTTTTATCAGTTCTCAGCCTCCACTGTGGAGGATGATGAAGCAGCCAAGTCACTGGCTTCCATCAGGGATTACCAATCCACTTTCCAGACAGAAAACAACAGCAGAACAGAATACAAACCCAACAAGCAGCACCATTAAAACTGTTTGCAGAGAAACAGTGGAAGCAAAATGAATGATCATTAAGGATGAAGAGCTGCAAAACTCCCACGGAACTGAAAGGGACACCAAAACCTGTCCAGGCCAAATAGTGCTCTCATCTAAGCAACTGTTTTCCAGAGGCCATGATTCAGTTAAGCCAACTATAATTTGCAGCATCTTTGAGGAGGAGAGTGTTTTCTCAAGTCCAAAATTTTTGCCTTTGTGAGCTTTCCCAGGGATAAGGAAGAAAGCAAGCTGTCTTCAAGGCACTGCACAAGAACTTCACAGAAGGCAGCTCTTAACAGCCAGCTGCGTGTATTAATGTGAAAACAACTTAAAATTGTTATGCTGTTAAAAAGTTATTTAGAGGCTTGTAAGCATGTCCTACTTATGTAATAACGAGGAGAGCACAGATTTAACCATTAAAATGACCAAGCATTGAAAACAACCAACCATCTGGTTACCATCCTGCTCCCCAAAATCCTATTTTATAGTCTTTATGGTTAGGAAAGATGTATTTAATTGCAACTTCTAGAGTAAACTGATGTCAAATATCTATAGTTAGATACCAAATATTGTCTCTAATGTGTTTAACAGTCAAGTTCAATTGTGCTTGCTTCTGCTCATAATTTTCTTAAGTACTACCTGACTGAAATTAATACAATTCCAAACTGCTTCCTGCAGGGAAAAAAAGTTGGCAAGCTGCAATCAATCACAGCACTTACACACTGCCGCTTCTCTGGGGAAACTAAATTAGCACCAGGACTTGATAACTAGTTACTCCCTCTGGAAAGGATCTACCTGTGAAGTGGGTAGAAAGAGGAGATTTCTCCACAGCAGGCTACCCATTCCAAGGGACAGAAAAATGCAGTTTTTGGAAAAGGCAAGAGATTATCAGGGGAAGAGGCTTTCATGCTGAGCACACTCCTAGCGTAGCTGCTTACAAAACATGCACAAATGCTTGCCCCTCCAACCATAGCTCTGGAAAGGCACCATTGAATGTTGAGCTCTTTTCTGCATCTGAGTTGTAATGGTTAAGTAAAGACCCACTCTTCCTCATGTTGTTCACAGAATCCTAAATTATTATGCTGATCCTTCCCTGAACCAGTTGCTGACAATTTTTTCCCTAAATAATCAGCTAGGAAGAATTAACAAAGGAAGAGAGTCTTGAGTTTATAAAGGTCAGCTACAAAATTACACTTTTGAATTACTTTCATACAACTTCTGCTGAATAATGGATGCAAAATCCTAGTTCTGCTACAGCAAGGGAGTTGAAGACTCCACTGAGGCAGCTCTATGCTCCCCCATACGCCCACTTTCTCAATCCCTAAACTCAATATCAATTTTTTTGGTTCTATTAATGTATTGTCCTCACTTTAACACATATCTCCCCTCCAACCATGTAGAATTTCTGAAAGTGCAGTGGAATGTCACACCATGTCAGATACAACACCAAACTCCAACTACACCTGCAACCCTGCCCTCCACATAGCATTTGTGATACAACTCTAAGAGAGGAAATTCTGTGGATCATATACAGCTGTGGATGTATACGCTGTGGATCATACACAAATCACGAGTGCAACGCAGTCCTGCAAGTACCTCTTCCCTTCTTCTTCCAGAACTAATGTCTGGCACTCACAGCTATTAGGGCACACAGCAGGATTTGGAAAGAAGCACAAAACAAGAGCTGCCCAGGCTCTCGCAGGACACCACATGTTTTACACCACAACTCCAGCACACCAGCTTCTTACCTCCTGGAAGTTGTGCTGTGTGAACTTGTCAGCGATCCTCAGCAGCTCCCGGCACGAGTGAGTGTCAGCAAAAGCTCGGATGCCCAGGCAATTGGAAGGGTCCAACTGTCTCTTAAGGAACTCGCAGCAGGCCTCCTGGATCTCGGCCAGCTGGAGAAGGCAAGCAGCTGGCAACAAGGTCTGGACATTCCCCTCTTCCACGGTGATCTGAGAGGTGTACGCAAAGTCAATCAGCAGCTCCATGGCCCTTTCGTCGATGTCTCTGATGACGACTTCTGTCTGCCGGCTCTCTGCCAGCTCCCCGGTGAACATGGCTCGGAAGTAAGGGCTGCAGGCCGACAGAATCACCCTGTGGGCGTAGATCTTCTTTGCGCCAACTACTAGGACCACATCGCATAACTCCCGGTGCTTCCGGAGAAGATTGATGACTTCTAAAGTCTGTCGAGGGTGCTTGTCGGAGATGTAGGGCATGCGAGCAGGCTGTGGCACGCCTTCTGGCAGTTTGTTGGGATCTCCGAGTGTGCAACGGCTGGTCACATCCATTCCGGTCTCTCCTGGTCGAGTGCTGGTACACCTGCAGTGGAGGAAGCCATAAGACAGGACCATTGTCA
Organism: Nesoenas mayeri; assembly: GCF_963082525.1. Taxonomy (NCBI): domain Eukaryota; kingdom Metazoa; phylum Chordata; class Aves; order Columbiformes; family Columbidae; genus Nesoenas; species Nesoenas mayeri. Next base: position 28,023,412 of record NC_137554.1, on the reverse strand, counting down.
ACTAATCTACCACCAACTGTCAGCCAAAGCTCTACGGCTCGCACTGATTAACGAGCACAAAAACCAGCAGTGTCCGTAGCTTTGTGTTGGAACGTGGAAACAAGCACGTGATCCCATGAGAGAGGAATCCTTCTCAAATCAAAGTGCACCTAGGAGTAAACAAATGCCAGTTTGCAACAGGCTTATATTTATACCTATTTTTATATGCTTTCCATGACACAGCCCTGTAATATCCAACTACACATACATATTTAACCGAACCTCATAATAGCCTTGTGTAGTAGAGAAGCATTATGCCCATTTCATAGAGAATGACTCAAAGCAGAAGATTAGCTGACCTGCCCATTGTCACTTGAGTTTTCTTTGACAGAACTGGAGAATCCCACCTGCATGATTTAACCAAACTCCTCTGTTCTTCTACCTACATTTTTGATAGGGTCGCTCATCACTGTGATATCTGAACATACTAAACTGTCACAGCCCATCATAGTAACTTAAAATGGCCTGCAGCCTACCACAACTGTCTTTCAGGTTCACAGAATATCCATTCAATCATCATGTCTTCAGATATTTTTGAATTATAGAAGCTTCTGACTCAATCCCCCTTCCCCAACACATTTCAACAGAAGGTTAATCTTCCCCAAGAATGACAGACTAAGAACTGCAGAAGGCAATTGGGAATATCAGAACAATCAGGAAAAAAGTCAGAACAAAGTATCCGCAACTATTAGCCTACCAAAAAAGGAAGAACATAAAGTCAAAATGGTAACTTTAGAGATGAGGAACCACTTAAGAATATATAAACCAAGTTCCTGGCACAGAGTAGGAAAAACATTCTCCCCTCCCAGCTCCACATGCAATGTTCTAGCTACCCAATATCTTTCTTTACAAAAGTTGGGGTACCTTTTCTTTGTCCCTCACATCTCTGAGCAGATGTCAGCTCTACCACAGTTTAAGTGCAATATCCATCTGCACAGCAGCACAACAATGCTGACAGATTAGACTTTGCACCATATATACTAACTGGAGAGAAGAGGAATGCAGTATTGCCCCGAGCCCTTCTGCAGCTCTGCTGGGATGAACCAGGATGACACAGCTCATACTTCACTTTGCAGATATATCTGCCTACAGTCCAGGTTTTACCATCATGTTATGACCGAAATCTGTGCTAAACAAGAAGAACTAAATCTATTTTCAGCAATCAGACTTAATAAGCAGATCAGTGCACACATAACTGAGATGCCGTTTTGCATGTTTGGAGCATATTTGAAGTTCTGCCACGTATCATATGAACAATTATTAAAAAGACCCATCAGCAGCAGTGACACATCAATTACTACAAAAATAAAGAAAATATAGGAAACTATTGCCTATTCCCACTTCAAAGGAAAGCCATCACTTACACCAATTAAAGCATACTGAGCAAAATATCAGAATACTGATGGTTATGAATTATCCAGCAAGTGCACTTGCCATTGGAGATGTATTGGAAGACCCAATACATCTTATTCATTACAAGCTTCACTGGTGCACTGGCATTTGTGAACTGTCACCACCTCACTTTGTTCACACTAAGAGTTAAAAAGAAATCTATGTTTGCTTTGCCATTGCTCAATGTACTTTGCAGCATGCTTGACGGAATTAGAAAAATAACTCACATCTTTTCCTCTCATTATTATGTCAAATGCACTTTCTAACCACAGGGAAACCAGACTCTTTGCAGCAGCTCAAATTATTCACTTGCATCTTCGCCTGTTTTCCCATTCCCCACACACCCTCTCCTTGATCACCACATTCCGATGTTTCAGACCATTACCTCTCCCTCCTATCTTAGTTGCACAGATCCAGCTGGGTCTCCCCTCTGGGTTTTGATACTTCTTCAAGTTCAGCCTCTGCACCTTAAATGCCTCGTTTTTTTAATCCCCACTCCATCTTTTTTACATTCATGACCATTCTCCTCCGACACCTCTGACAAATCCTTCTGCTGTTACACTGCCTCTCGCTCACCTCCACCCACTCTTGTCCCTCACAATCCAAATTCACCTGGTGGGGTTTGACAACCATTTCCAAAGTTCTTCATGAATAACGCAGCTAAACTCTCCCTCACAGCAGCATACGCAAGCTAAGTTTAACGGTACCCCCACAAAAACCCCAAGAAACCGTGGCTAAAAAATCAGTTTACCTAATTGGCTTACTTAGCAACTAAGGCCAGAGGGTAACTAATTTAATCCCTCTACCAAGAGATGGAAAAAGGTGGTGACAAAACCCCCCTGTAGAGTCCAGCTCTTGCTAAGCAATCCAAATGGATTTTATTGTGCATTAGGGGTTTCAAGCAATGTCAAACCAATCTTGGGAAGAAAAAAGAAAAAATAAGAGCCCTATTAAGACACATGCTACTGTAATAATTTGGGGCAGTTTGTCTTGACCAGGCTGTCAGTCAAATCATCTAAGCACAGAACAAGCATTTTTCAAGTAAGAGCCCGTTTCACATAACTAGAGATTACAAGAGGTGGTCTATGTCCACCACAGCATCTCCTTTTGGAAAGCAGAACCCCTTTGTTATGCCTGTAGGCTTTCCTCAGAGACAACTCGCACTAGAAACAACCCTAAAGCAGATCTCAAAGAGCTTTTTGGACTGGAAGTGGTTCTAATTGCAAAAAGATTAGATTAAGGCTATGCTGTCACAAGGAACATAGCGTCCCGTGTCATTCCCATCACCCAAGACTCCGCTGACACACAGCAATGGGGTGGACCAGCTTCTGCCATGTGATTAGTGGCCACATTTAGGCAACAGTCCTAGTCCTTCCTGGCCAGAACAAGATTCTTCTGCCCAAATGAGACGCTGCTGAACACATCTTTAAATTAAGGAAGGAGTCTGGTCAGTGAGACCTGGAGGCATTCCTGCATTGTTCCCATCAGAGTCCATCTGAGTACCTGCATTGTATTCAACCTCCTTCCTCCAGGAGAGAAAGTGCTGCTTAACGATTAAAGAACATTGAATGGACGGGAAAAAGAGTAATAATCAAATTAGCACTCCTGATTCATCCATAACTTATCTCTGGGTGAGGCAGAAGCTAGTGATCAATGGGCTTGGGAATTTCCATACTGGATCAAACCAGATGCTTGATGTTAAGCACTGTGGGTTGCTGCTATACACAGGCACAGAAGTGTGAATTAAAAGGACACTGTCTGATGGCATGTGCCTCCACGAGGATAATAATTTAACCGCATTATGTGTGCATTATGCATATATATGCATAGAGAATGAAATGATGAGTCAGTAGCTTAGAGGTGTGAAAGACAGAAGGCAGCACTTGATTCTCACATGGCAGGCTGGCTGCCTCCCCCCGACACAGCCAAAGCCAAGAGCTGCTCCTGAATACTCAGGGTGATTAAGAAGGGTTGAGGACTGGAAAAGAATTGTGTCTGCAAGGATAAAAGATTCACACTCAGCTATGCAGATATTCTGGGATTAGCTTCCATCAAAATGCAGGGCTGGGGAAATCAGCAAATACAATGGGATTAAGAAAGGGCTGACAAAGGATCAGTTTTTGTAGCACGCTGCTGAAAAGCACAAACGGGAACACTGGCAGTCTGCAACACTGTCAGCTCAATAAATTGGCTGCTCTGCCTCCATTTTATTCAGCTATGCCAGTTCCCAAAAGTTTATTCATTAACACAGGCATCTATGGGACATCCATCCTTACAGAAAACCAAACCAAACCTAATAATACATAGCTAAGAAAAATAGTCTCATACTGTCATAGAGTTCCTTACCTTTCAAGTCAGAGTGGCCTGCATTTTTTTTTCGTTGAAGATAATTTATGTTTTAGCATGAGACTACAGGCAAGCTTTACCACAGTTCAGCAGAAAACAGGCTGACTTAAGGCCTATGAAACCAAAGTCTCAGGCTTAAAATACTGACTGAAATCCAAAAATCACACACTGCTCTACTGAATTTCAGTAGCAACGGATTCTAGTAGCAAATGAAGATAAACCAAACCTGTAGCAATTGCTGTCAACATGTCATTTGAATTTAATGCATACACAAAGAAAATATTTCCTATATTCATTATAGAACTGCTAGAACAATGACCTTTTACTTAGCTCAGCAAAGGGCAATACCTTCAGCAACAGAAGCGACCACCACAACACTGCCGACCAAGTAAATTATTAAAATGTTTTATTGCAGCAATCAATACTCTAGGAACTAGTTAGCTAAAAGTCTGATTATTAGTAAAAATACCACCAACTCCTTTTCTTACCTAGATAGCAAGGTTTAGCTATGCATTCTCAAGGAGGCTGAGCTATGCAAACAAGCAGATAAACCTGACTGCAGTATTATTTTACGTTACTCAAAACAAGAACAGCAAGGATCTACTGTATATGTTCCGATTTTCACTGTTTAGTCTGATTTTCACTGACAGAGCTGAGAAAACTCAGTTTCAGAAAGAATGAGGCTGTCCACATGCAGAACAATGAGGTCATGATGGGTCTCCCAAACCCTTCCTAAGCCTTTTGCAGTTTGTCTTGGGCAAGAGCTCTGTGCAAACAACTGGTTACCTTCCTGAGGGGGTGTGAGAGCTCAAGAACAGCACCCAGGGTCCAGCTGCCCGTGCTCCGGCCAGCTCCGATACCGTACCGCTGTAACTGGGCACCAGGCTGCCACCAAACGGCTGGGTGAGAAGAAACCAGGGGAGCCTCCCTGCTTTTCCTGGGAGCTGCTCAAGCCCTCATACCTGGCCCATATGATATGTACCTGCCCACAGATCCCACTGACACTGATCTGCTTCCCAGTTTCACCTCAGCCCTTCCTCATCAGCACAGACTTGCCTGACGAGCACAGGACTTGGCTGACCCTGCTCATCAGCTCTGGTCTGCTCTCCTTGCTCGATCACTGGAGAGGTCCCTTCTGCCTTGCTTCCACCTTCAGCTAAACCATGTTCTCTTGCTGTTGCCTGACAGCAAGAAATGGACAGCAGGATGACCACGAGCCAGCACTGTGTCCTTGTGGCCAGGAAGGCCAGTGGTACTTGGGGTGGATTAGAAGGGGGGTGGTTAGTAGGTTGAGAGAGGTTCTCCTTCCCCTCTACTCTGCCCTGGTGAGACCACATCTAGAATATTGTGTCCAGTTCTGGGCCCCTCAGTTCCAGAAGGACAGGGAACTGCTGGAGAGGGTCCAGCGCAGGGCAACAAAGATGATGAAGGGAGTGGAGCATCTCCTGTGTGAGGAAAGGCTGAGGGAGCTGGGGCTCTGGAGCTTGGAGAAGAGGAGACTGAGGGGTGACCTCATTAATGTTTACAAATACATAAAGGGTGAGTGTCACAAGGATGGAGCCAGGCTCCAATGGTAGGACAAGGGGTAATGGGTTCAAACTGGAACACAAGAGGTTCCACTTAAATTTGAGAAAAAACTTCTTCTCAGTGAGGGTGACAGACACTGGCCCAGGCTGCCCAGGGGGGTTGTGGAGTCTCCTACTCTGGAGACATTCAAAACCCGCCTGGACACCTTCCTGTGTAACTTCATCTGGGTGTTCCTGCTCCGGCAGGGGGACTGGACTGGATGAGCTTTCGAGGTCCCTTCCAAGCCCTGACATTCTGTGATTCTGTGAAATAACAGCCTGCCCCAACTACCACTTCATTTCTAATGCAAGATAAATCCTCTTTGAACATCAACACATTTTCTCTACTATCATGTTGACAGGAATAGCTGCAATGCCTTCCCTGTTCCAATTGTACTTCCCATCCTCTGAGTGCGGTTCACATTTGATACCAACTCACTGTGTTTACTGAAACAGTACTGACCAATTCTAACTCCCTTCTTCTCGCAGTATCTAACAGGACTCTCACATGTGGTATTAAATGGCTGCAGAGCCCAGAGTAAAAAGATAAAAGCAAGTGCTGCACCATCTGCTTAGCTGGACTTCACAGGAAGATCTGTGAGCCTTAAATCCAATCAGGAACCTTGTATCATTTTCTGCTAAGATACGCAGTAGAATAACAAACAAATTTTAACAATCCACACAGAGGCCCTTAAAACATGCAAACATATTCAAGAACCGACAGCTCTTGACTGTGCTTGTCAGGTTAGACTGCAGCAGTACAATACATTGAGGCAGAGACCAACTGAAAGGTTAACTCAAAAGTAAAGCCACATAAATATGTCAAACGTGTTATCTATGCTCTACCCTGGCTTGCCAGAGAGGGAGGGAATACAAAATATACTGAAAGATCTGGTCTGCATCCATTATCCAAATAAAATTAAAAACCAAAAAAAAAAGCCTGAAGTGTCAGGATCAGCACTATAATAAGCCTCTAATTCTTCAGCCCTGTACTGTTGCCAACCACTATAACGACTCAGTCTGGGCAGCAGACAGAACTTCCATGATAGCAAATCCAAGGCAACAAATTCACATAGAAACCTCAGCACTTCAATCCTCTTCCCTCAATGCAATATGTTGAAAATGGCAAACAAAAATCAATTTAGAACCTCAATTTTCCTATTAGGTACACAAAAAAAATAGAGAGAAAACAAGAACACAAGCCAAGTTACATCGTACATCATTTTGGAAAAACATTTTGATAAATGGAGGACAATATAAGAACCTGAAAAGCTGTGGTTTTACGTTGGTTAAGATTCAAAATAGTCTTCATTGTGGAAGACTAAGACAGAAGAGAGCTCGTCTGCTACTTGTTCCATCTCGGAGAAAAAAAAAAAATCACCGTAAAAGTCACACACAGCTCCTCATTGTCTAAACCACATTTCTTATCTTAGCAAAAATATCAAACAATACACAGCCCCAGTGATGCCCAAACCATGTCCTAAAGTTTACTCATTAGCTTAACTGAAGCAGCACCACAGTCTCTTTTGGCTGCACTTGAGGGGTTAATTTAATTAAACAACACAGGGTCACTCTTCTACGGTTTAAATGACCATTTCTTACCTCCTTACACAGAACCCAGGCTACTGGTTTCTGCAAATGCTGTAGCTAGAAATGCTTTACATGTTCATCTCTAGTTAAAATTCCTTGCCTTCTCTTAGGCGACTGTTTACAGAATTATCCATAATAAAGTTTCCCTACGTTCAACTTTCTAAAGAGCACAGACAGAACAAGCAATCTGCATGAGTTCTCTTTACTTCATGTAGAGGTGTAGAACTTCAAGAAACTTTACTTCCACACAGGCTGTATCACATACAGAAATGTATCTGCTGTTAGGTTTTGCCATGGGATTGCCATCAGATAATGAAAAGCAACTAGAACTAGCAGACAATCCTGTTTGCCAGCCTGCCATCATGCTGATTCACTGTGACCATTTTTTCTCTATATAACAGATAACGTTTCTGACAAAACCACGGCAAGAACCCTCCTGAATTAAACTTCAGCAGCATCTTCAGCTCATTAGAACTGAGGCAGCTGGCATCCATAATTAGAAAAGAAAAATCTCCTTTTCACCCAAGACCTCACTCTATCAAAGGGACTAAACTCCTTTAGTTAAGAGAAAAATAATGGCCTTTAAAAATCAAGTTTAAATTTATTTCCAGACAGTTTACTTCACACAATCTGAATATCTAAGTAATTAAATACTGAATTTTAAATATTATAATAAATGGGGGAAGTAGGGAGGGTGTATGGACAATTACGATAACCTGTGTGTCTATTGCTCCTAACAGCATATTCATTTAAAGACTTTTGGCCTTGTAAATAGTGAATATAAATACATTTAAATAAGGACTAAAGATAAATGCCTTATATTCTAATTCTCTTAGCCAGGCCTTCAAAAAAAAATTATGGTTTAAGCACTTACGAAACCAACTCACATGATTTATCACATTTGGATAAGAGAAGGGCAATTGTTTTTCATATCTTACCTGCGCATTGGCTTTCCGTCCATGCACCGTGAAGAGAAACCTTCACCCTATGCTTCAAGACCTGATCCAAACAAAAAAATAAAGAAAAGGGTGATATGCTGGAGGAAGAGAATCATCTTTCCTTTCTTCAGTCCAGCTCCAGGACAACAGAACTGACCACATCCAAGTACTAATAAGCCTTCAAGCTCTTATCTGTCTATAAAATTCACAGTCTAGATTCACAATGTCTGGATTGCAGAGAATAAAGCAGAATATAATCACCATTAAAAGTGGTTTCACCACAGCTGCATAATGATTCTTTAGGCAAATGAACACACGTATCATAAAGTCAGTAAACAGTCTGCCTCCCTGAATCCTTGAAATTGTTCTACAAAAGAAAAAAGATATCTCAAGTAGCAGGATGCTCGCTCTCACTCCTTGCTCAGAGCCAAGAGGTATCTCTCTCCCTCATACATTTACCAGAGATTTAAGGCAGGCTGGCACCTATTAAACAGCACAGCGCTGCTCAGCAGCTACACTGCAGAGCCAGAATTTCATATAAGATAAAACTTGTGTCTGGAAATTGAAGATAACTATGTGCCCAAGAGGTAGGAGGGATGCTAACAATGGTACTACGTCTGCACAGATTAATGATGCTGCCTGATGCCCGCTACACTTCCACTCCAAATATTCCTTTTCTGAGAGGAATAACAGTTGCAAACTTCACAGGCCTTCCACATTCAACCACTAACATCTAATTCTAATGCAGATTTTACAAGGGCATCACTCATCCCAATTTCATTGTTAATGACTATTCAATTGGGAATAAATTTAATTGATTCATTATTTAAAGCAGTAAGCCTAATGTTTTAGCAAGTAGTAAAAGCACAGAAGCGTGTTTTGCTTCTGTATTGGTATTCAGAGACTTCTTCTCATCAAGAAACGGGAAAACAGTGAAACTATAAGAAAAGCAGTAACAGTATAAGACTGAGTAACTCTTAAAACAAACAGAAGTAACATTTAAAATAGAAAAACTTAAATTTAGGAAAAATAAAGTCATTTCTGGAAGACTGAGACTGTCAGATTGGAGCCCTGCATCCAACAATAAGAAGACATTTTTGGCACAATTTAAATTAAACTACAAAAATGGCTTTGGCTTTATTTGACTCCGGGAACAAGCACCTTATTTGATATGCAACATTCTCCAAGTACATTATCACAGAAACACAAACAGAGCAGTTTGCCAGCTAATGAAGAATAAGCTCAGACTTGCTGCCTCCCATAGTTGCAAATTACTCGGTTCATACCTCCCTGCAAATAAAGCAAGCCAATTCCTCCAGGTTAGGGCATCACATACCAATTTAAATTCGAGCTGTGCGTTCCCAGCCTCTCCCTGATCAGACTTTGCCAGTTTTGCTCCCACCCGTGTGAAGGGGCTCTGGGGACATGCGAGTCCCACGGCATGAACCGGGGGGACACCAGGTGCCCAAGCAGCACCACCACAGCTGCCTTTATGCCAAAACACCCGCAAAAGCCGTTCTGAGCCCTTCGCACATGCTGGGGAACGTGGACGATGCTATTCTTAGACCCCTTGATTGCATCAGATTTAATCCCCTTAAAACCAGCATGAAAAGTCGTCGGAAGAAAAAAATATAATAATAAATAGAAGGGGTTGGGTCTAGAGTCCTGGATTTAACGCTCTCCTCGGCTGACACCACGGTTTTCCCGGCAGAAAGTGGCGCTGTCGCTCCCGCGGGCACAAGCCAGTGTCCGGCCAAGGCTGCCCCGCCGGGACAGGCACCGCTGCCCGCCCGCCCCCTGCCCCGCTCAGCCCCGGCCGCAGCACACGGACACCGGCGGGCACCCGGCCCTCAGGAGGAGACCGTGGCGGCCCGAGGGGCCGGGCACGTTCCCCCAAGCCGCCAACCCCACACCGGCCCCAGGAGCGGAGGGCCCAGCCGCGCTGGGCATCCAGGCAGGGCAGCGCGGCCGGGCCGACACCGCAGCGCCGGCGCCTCCCGGGCTGCAGGGCCCGCAGCCCCGGGAAGCCGAGCCCCGGGAAGCAGCATGGCCCGTGCCGCGGAGACTCACGCCGGGCGCGGGATCCTCCTCCGCCGCAGCCGAGCCGCGCTCCCGCAGCAGCCCCGCCGAGCCGAGCCCACCCCGCCAGGCCCCTCCTCAGCGGCAGGAAGCGGCCCGGCCCCGCGCCCAGGCCCGCCAACCGCCACCGCCGCCAACCGGGCCCAGCCCGCCCCTTCCGCCCCGCCCCGCCTTCCCGCCCAACAGCGGCGGCCAGCGCGCAGCGATCGTGCTCCTGTGCTGGGCACGGGGGAGGCCAAACCTCGGATCCCGGGGTCAGCTTTGGGCCCCTCACTGCAAGAAAGCCCTTGAGGTGCTGGAGCGAGTTGAGAGGAGGGAACGGAGCTGGGGAAGGGGCTGGAGCACAAGTGTGATGGAGCGGCTGAGGGACCTGGGGGGTTCAGGAGAACAGGAGCTGAGGGGAGACCTTCTGATCTCTGAACTGCCTGGAAGGAGGTTGAAGCATGGAGAGTTCAGTGTCTTCTCCAATATAACGAATTATAGGATGAGAGGGAATGGCCTCAAGTTTAGATTCCATATTGGGAACAATTTCTTCCCAGAAAGGGCTGTCGGGCATTGGAACAGGCTGCCCAGGGCAGCGGTGGAGTCACCATCCCTGGAGGGGTTTAACAGACACAGACATGAGGTTCTTAGAAACATGGGTTAGTACCAGTGTGAGCTTAATGTTTGAACTTTATGACCTTGAGGGTCTCTGGAAATCAAAATTACCCTATGATTTTATGTCCCAGTGAGTCACGGTGCCCCGGAAAGTGGGAGGATGTGATGGGTGGCACTGACCAAGGGGCATACATGAAGACAGGCACAGTGGGGCACAAAAGGTGTCGAAAAGCCATCAACTATGCTACTAAAAGTTCTGGATCTCGTTGTGGGACATGCAACTGCCACAAAGGCATGGTGCAAGTGGGCACTGCTGTCCCTGCAGGGTGGGAACGGGTAGGAGAAAACACATAACACGTAAGGGACAGGGCCGTGCAGCAGAGACGTCTGGGAAACCTGGCAAAACTCCTGGGAGCAGCCCATTTGCTTGACGTTCTCGCATTGTTCACTTCAGTAAAACGTGCGACTGGGTCAGGCTCAGGACGAGTGTCGTTCCTGAGGGCCTGAAGCAACAGCCGGTGGTCACAGAGAACCCGTTCTTGGAATGGGCCAGCAGCATCGGGCTCAGCAGCCTCCAAGACTGGATCAGGGTCAGGACAGGAGGCATTCCTGCAGAACAGAGTCAACTACTCGTTGTGGCCGAGAGTGAAGACTGTGAGTTGCTCTTCCCTCTGGACCAGCTTTGGGACTCCTTTGCCTGGGTGGACATGTTCTGACTGATCTCCAATGACGGACAAGCCGTGTGGCTGCTCTGCATGGCCTGGATCACAGTTCGTCTCTGGAGAAATGGGGAGAGACCCCAGGGACAGGTGAGCAATCGAGATCGGTCACACAGGAAGGGACTGTGTGGTGGGGAGCAGGGAAGCACAGCAGCCTTGGCCAAGGTGGCTTGCAATGAAAACACAAACCCCAGCGTGGGCAAGGAAGCCTCAGCAGGCCCCGAGAGGTCCTCTGGCCCTTCCCCAGGGACACGCCAAGCCACAGGGCTGAAACCCTCGGGGAGCCCCAGCACAACACGGGACCTGCCAGAGGTTGCTCAGCCCAGAGCCGTCCTGCCAGGCTGGAGCTCCTCCAGAGGAAGCCAAGCCCAGCAGGTCACTTCTCAGACCCTCAAGCCCCCACCCGCTTCATTGTGCCCCTGGCGCTGTCATTTCCAGGGCAGGACTCGGACGGCCTCATCTTCCATTGGGACAGACAACTGGAAATTGTGCACTTGCCACAAATATGAATTACTCTGCCAGCTGGAGGCCAAAGTCGCCAGGATGATCAGGGTCCTGAGGCGGGTCCGGCGCTGCCTCCGGCAACAGATCCGGCTGCAGCGCGCCAAGAAGTTGGCGAAGGCAAAGGCAAGACGAGGAGAGCCTTCTCTGTCTCCTGTGCAACTGCAGCCAGAGCCTGCACCGGCGGATTTGCAACAAGAAAGGAGTCTGTGAGGCACCCCAGAAGTCAATCTCTGAAGAAATCATCTCTGAAGAGACTTTATTCCAGCCAGAACTGTTTCAACAGAAAACCGAGTAGAAATGGGGTTTATCCAAAATTATCCAGTACTCTGCCATATTATAAGCAGAGACGTCTGGGAAACCTGGGAAAACTGCTGGGAGCAGCCAGTTTGCTTGACCTTCTATAGTTGTTTAGTCCACTAAAGTGTGGACTGCAGCCAGAGCCTGCACCGGTGGATTTGCAACAAGAAAGGAGTCTGTGAGGCACCCCAGAAGTCAATTTCAGAAGGATACAAGCTCCGAACAGACTTCATTTTACATAAAACTATTTAATAAAGACAACCAACTAGGAATGGGGTTTATCCAAAATCATCCATCACTGTGGCAATATTATAAGCAGAGACATCTGGGAACACTGCTGGGAGCAGCCCATTTGCTTGACCTTCTCGCATTGTTCACTTCAATAAAATGTGTTGTTCCTGTAACATGTGCTGTTTTGGTACCGTGGGGATGCAGAGTAGCGGCACCATGAAAGGCAGTGGTGCGAGCCAGGCTGCTGTGTGCGGAGCCTGTGCTCTGGGAGAGGTGGGAGAGCCGAGGTGGAAGAGAACAGGCATCCATGGCTGTGAGGAGCCTCGCGGATGCCCAGGTTGCAGGAGGAGGGCCCTGCATCCTGGCTGGGTGTCCATGTCCTGTGAGGATCCCAGGGGGGCCCGTGTCCCAGCAAGATGCCTGAAGGACACCCGTTTCCCAGTGAGGGACAGTGGCCACTGATAGCCCAGGACACCAGAGGTCTTGCCGCTCCATGTGTAATTCTAGACTAGTCAAACTCCTCAGCGGTTAAGGTTTTTATCAGACTAAGAGGGAATTTTTTGACTTCCTCTTAACACAGGCTACCACTTGGCATCCAAGAGGCTTTGGTGCAGAAGATTTCATGTCTGCTGAGCTGTGGCACAGCACTAAACACGGCTAGGATGGAGCTCTGGGCACAGCTCCTACTGAGAAGTTCAGGGCACTGCCCAAATCATACTGAACTCAGTTCTGCAGCCCTGCTGGATTCAGTGTACACCGGGAGTGCCTCAGTGGGAGCAGCAGGCTTCCAAATATGCCTGCTCCGGTCCTTCCTAGCTCCACCTCAGCCTTCATCACGTGCTGTCCTGGTGGGGAAAGGTTCTGTGACACCACAGAGACTTGTTGATGTCACATCGGAAACCCTTGCCAGCGCAGACGTGGGTGGCAGCCACTTGGTACTGGTGGTCAGTGCATGAACACTGCTCAGGGGGATAGCCCCAAACAGTTCAAAAATCGAGAGGTTTCTGCTCTGGAGAGACCATCATGAGCTTCAGACTGGTTTTCTCACTGACCATGGCTCTCTGCGCGGTGCCTCTGTTCCCCAGTTGCCTTGGCCTTTCCATCCTCCCCAACTGGCTGACATTCTGGACAAAAAATCTAACCGAAGACCAGACACAGCCGTCGGTTATGGCAGAGAGCCCGTTCTCGGAATGGGCCAGCAGCATCAGGCTTGGCAGGCTGCACAACTGGGTCCGGGTCAGGATGGGAGGCATTCCTGCAGACCAGAGTCAACCACCCGTTCTGGCCAAAAGCGAGGACTGTGAGCTGCTCTGCCTTCTGGACCAGCTTTGGGGCTCCCTTGCCTGGGAGGACATGACCTGGCTGATCTGCAATGCCTCACCAGTTGTGTGCCTGCTCTGCATGGCCTGGATCACAGTTTGTCTCTGGAAAAATGGGGAGAGACCCCAGGGACAGGTGAGCAATCGAGATCGGTCACACAGGAAGGGACTGTGTGGTCCCTGTGGAAGCACAGCAGCCTTGGCCAAGGCGGCTTGCAATGAAAACACAAACCCCAGCGTGGGCAAGGAAGCCTCAGCAGGCTCCGAGAGGTCCTCTGGCCCTTCCCCAGGGACACGCCAAGCCACAGGGCTGAAACCCTCGGGGAGCCCCAGCACAACACGGGACCTGCCAGAGGTTGCTCAGCCCAGAGCCGTCCTGCCAGGCTGGAGCTCCTCCAGAGGAAGCCAAGCCCAGCAGGTCACTTCTCAGACCCTCAAGCCCCCACCCGCTTCATTGTGCCCCTGGCGCTGTCATTTCCAGGGAAGGACACGGACGACCACAACTTCCATGGGGACAGACAGATGGAAAAGGGGCGCTCGCCACAAACACAGATTCCTCTGCCGGCTGGAGGCCAAAGTCGCCCGGATGATCAGGTCCCTGAGAAGTGACAATCGCCGCCTCCAGAAACTGATCCGGCTGCAGCGCGCCAAGAAGTTGGCGAAGGCAAAGGCAAGACGAGGAGAGCCTTCTCTGTCTCCTGTGCAACTGCAGCCAGAGCCTGCACTGGTGGATTTGCAACAAGAGTCGAGTCCATGAGGCACCCCAGAAGTCAATTTCAGAAGGATACCAGCTCCGAATAGACTTCATTTTGCACAGAACTATTTAATAAAGAAAAACAACTAGAAATTGTGTTTATCCAAAATTATTCACCACTCCAGCAACATTATAGAACACAGGTTCAGATACCAGTTGGGGATATTATTACTGCACGACCGCATGAGAATAATGTGGATCCACATCGCGCACACACTTAGACATGAAACCTCTTTCGCTCAAGGGTACCCAGAAGAAATAAGCACTTGCCTGAGGTGGACAAGGGCTTGCTCAAGGATATATCCAGAACAAAACCAGTCAGCAAAGAAAAGGCAAGGGCACTCAGTCCCAGGAAGTCCCCTTCAATGTCATCCCTCTCTAATGGGAGGGCTCTGGCCACAGACCTGCTGCTCAATGACCACTCCAAGGGGGTCTTCAGCCAGAGCCCCGATTTACAGCCTGGTCAGAACTGGCTGTGGTCATTACGAGCATGGTCCGGAAGCTTCTCAGCTTGTCCAGGCCTGGGCACCTCCTTGGCTGAGGACCCTGTCTATTGACCAAGGGTCCAGCCCTTCCTGCTGCCCCAGCCAAGGGGAAGGTGAACGTGAGGAGTCACGATGCGCCCAGGGAGGAGGATGTGACAGGTGGCACCAACCAAGGGGCATACATGAAGACAGGCACAGTGGGGCACAAAAGGTGTGGAACTGCCCATCAGCTGCCCTACTGAAAGTTCTGGATCTCATTGCAGGACATGCAACTGCCACAAAGGCATGGTGCGAGTGAGCACTGCTGTCTCTCCGGAGTGGGACCTGAGGTGGAAGAAAACACGGGGCATCCGTGGCCATGAGGTGCTCCATGGGTGTCCACGTCCCAAGAGAAGGGACTCATATCCTGGTTTGGTGCCCACTTCTCCATGAGGTTTGTGGTGGGTGCCCCCATCACGGTGAGCTGTGTGGTGGTTGCTCCCCATGTCCCTGTAAGGGTGCAGTGGCCCGTGCCCTTCCATGACCCACTGGGTTCTTCAAGCCTAGGACCTCCAAAGGTTGGTGTGAGGGCAAGCACCACACCAGGAAGAGGGGCAGGTGTTAGGAAGCAGGTGGACAAATATTCCAACAGCAGCCTTTTCATCCCTCTAACAGTGAATTGTCGTCAGGGTGGCAGCCAGCTGGTGCCACCTCTGGACATGCCTCAGCCCACACAAGGCTCCTGGGCTGAGGCCACCTCCCCAGACTACACCTTCTTCTGCTGGCTGGAGGCAGTTAGCAGCCCGGCAACAGTGTATCTGCCAGGTGCTCATGGCCAATGGGTGGCCACGTCCTGGTGGGTTGCCCATGTCAACCTGGCACAACAGCCAATGGGCAGGGCCGTGCAGCAGAGATGGCTGGGACAACTGGCAGAACTCCTGCTGGGAGCAGCCTGCTTGCTCCACCTTCTAGTGTTGTTCACTCCATCAATAAAATCTGTTGTTCCTGTAGCGCATGTCATTTTGGTACCATGGGGATCCAGAGGTGCGGCACCATGACAGGCAGTGGTGCGAGCCAGGCTCTGTGTGCGGGCTGGTGGAGCCCGTGCTCCGGGAGAAGCGGGAGACCTGGGGTGGAAGAGAACGGGCATCCATGGCTGTGAGGAGCCTCGCGGGTGCCCAGGTTGCAGGAGGAGGGCCCTGCATCCTGGCTGGGTGTCCATGTCCTGTGAGGATCCCAGGAGGGCCCACGTCCCAGTGAGGGGCAGTGGCCACTGCTTGCCCAGGACCCCGTGGGTCATAATCCCTCCATGAATAATTCTAGACAAGTCACACTCCTCACGGGTTAAGGATTTTATCAAACCAAGAGTGAATTTTCGGCCTTCCTCTTAACACAGGCTACCACTTGGCATCCAAAAGGTTTTGGTGTGGAACATGTCATGTCTGCTGAGCTGTGGCACAGCACTGAACACGGCTAGGATGGAGCTCTGGGCACAGCTCCTCGAAGTTTGGGCACAGCCCAAATCACATTGAGCTCGGTCCTGCACCCCTGGTGTGCCCTGTGTCCGCCATGGGGCACAGGAGTGGGAGCAGCAGGCTTCCAGACCTGCCTGCTCCGGTCCTTCCTAGCTCCACCTCAGCCTTCATCACTTGCTGTCCTGGTGGGGAAAGGTTCTGTGACACCACAGAGACTTGCTGATGTCACATTGGAAACCCTAGCCAGCGCAGACGTGGGTGGCAGCCATTCGGTCCTGGTGGTCGCTGCCTGAACAGTGCTCAGGGTTGATAGACCAACCAGTTCACGTATCGAGAGGTTTGTGCTCCGGAGAGGCCACCATGAGCCTCAGCTCAATTCTTTTGCTCACCATGGCTCTCCAAATGTATCCTCTGTTCCCCAGTGCCATTGGGCTTCCCATCTTCCCCAGCTTGCTCACATTAAGGACAGAAACCCAAATCAAAGACCAGACACAGCCGCCGGTTGTGGCAGAGAGCCCGTTCTCTGAATGGCCCGGCAGCACTGGCCTTCGCAGTCCCTGCGACTGGGTCAGGCGCCGGACGAGTGTCGTTCCTGAGGGCCTGAAGCAACCGCCAGTAGTCGCAGAGAACCCGTTCTTGGAATGGGCCAGCAGCATCGAGCTCGGCAGCCTCCAAGACTGGATCAGGGTCAGGACGGGAGGCATTCCTGCAGAACAGAGTCAGCCACCCATTGTGGCCGAGAGCGAAGACTGTGAGCTGCTCTTCCCTCTGGACCAGCTTTGGGACTCCCTTGCCTGGGTGGACATGTTCTGGCTGATCTCCAATGCCGGACAAGCCGTGTGGCTGCTCTGCATGGCCTGGATCACAGTTCGTCTCTGGAGGAATGTGGAGAGACCCCAGGGACAGGTGAGCAATCGAGATCGGTCACACAGGAAGGGACTGTGTGGTGGGGAGCAGGGAAGCACAGCAGCCTTGGCCAAGGTGGCTTGCAATGAAAACACAAACCCCAGCGTGGGCAAGGAAGCCTCAGCAGGCCCCGAGAGGTCCTCTGGCCCTTCCCCAGGGACACGCCAAGCCACAGGGCTGAAACCCTCGGGGAGCCCCAGCACAACACGGGACCTGCCAGAGGTTGCTCAGCCCAGAGCCGTCCTGCCAGGCTGGAGCTCCTCCAGAGGAAGCCAAGCCCAGCAGGTCACTTCTCAGACCCTCAAGCCCCCACCCGCTTCATTGTGCCCCTGGCGCTGTCATTTCCAGGGAAGGACACGGACGGCCTCATCTTCCATTGGGACAGACGACTGGAAATTGTGCACTTGCCACAAATATGAATTACTCTGCCGGCTGGAGGCCAGAGTCGCCCGGATGATCAGGGTCCTGAGGCGGGTCCGGCGCTGCCTCCGGCAACAGATCCGGCTGCAGCGCGCCAAGAAGTTGGCGAAGGCAAAGGCAAGACGAGGAGAGCCTTCTCTGTCTCCTGTGCAACTGCAGCCAGAGCCTGCACCGGCGGATTTGCAACAAGAAAGGAGTCTGTGAGGCACCCCAGAAGTCAATCTCTGAAGAAACCATCTCTGAAGAGACTTTATTCCAGCCAGAACTGTTTCAACAGAAAACCGAGTAGAAATGGGGTTTATCCAAAGTTATCCAGTACTCTGCCATATTATAAGCAGAGACGTCTGGGAAACCTGGGAAAACTGCTGGGAGCAGCCAGTTTGCTTGACCTTCTATAGTTGTTTAGTCCACTAAAGTGTGTTTTTCCTGTAGCATGTGTCATTTTGGTACTACGTGCATCCTGGAAGCAGCAACCCTCTTCTTGATGGCAAAACAAGCAAAAAATTTCAAGAAAAATCTCCAGCATGCCCTGGCATTTATATTCCTTATAGAAGTGCATTGTAACAGTGCAGTGATTCTCTTTTCTGTGCTCATCCTCCTTAAGACACATCTCCTGTGGCGATGAGAACAACGCATACAGATGCCAACAGAGAGACACGGACACAGAGTTCTTGTTAGCAGTGAGAGCAGAGCCAGGCAGAGCTGAGCAGAGCTGAGCTGACTTTTATTAACAGTTCTCAATTTATAGGTTGACAGATACAGGCCTGGACCAAGAGGTTAGACAGGATGTCTTTTCAAGAAGTGTTATTCCAAACACACCACACTCATGTTGTGACTCTTTTCAGTCAGGTTCCCATGCATATCTTATGGGTGGCGTTCTGACCCACTCATTCACACAACAGGCCAAACAATCACACATCATACATACAGGGGCGGTTTTCCAGCCCAAGATATCATTCACACTGGCCTGGGCTATCACTCCTTACACTCATAAAAAACATACTTCTGTATAACCTGTCGAAGGCCCTTTAGCTGGAAGTGCACATCCCACCATGCCCACAGTGGTAGTCTGATTTTACTTGTTGAGGAGAAGAAAGAAGATACAAAAAAGCCTAATATAATTTATAAAAGAAAGCTGATCGTTCGCCTCAGTGCGATTTTCAGCTTGTCGTTAGACTGAAAGTCCTACATATAAAAATTTTGAAATGAAATTTTGACCTGACGTTTCTGGTCCTTGTAACTCTGTGCCTAAAAAATGACACCACCACTTTTCATCTGCCTTTAGCATTACTTTTATATCAATAATTACCACCACCTTGTAATTAGGCGAGTGTTCTCAATCTCTCTGTGTGTCATCCCGTAAACCGCGTTGTTCCCATGAAAGTGTGAGTGTTCCTGTGCTTGAAGTCTCTTGAGTTTTCCTTCCTTGATTCACATGTTGGCTGGTTAAGACCATTGCATGTGATGGAGCAATCGTCAATTTCCTTGGTATCACCATCTGAGCATTAATTCTTGTTAAACTCCTTCAAAGATATTTCGTCTTTATGATTTTATGGAGGATGGAGAAAAGGAAAATTTCATATGAAAACTCGTTCCTAGACTGTTCATTTTTATCTGCACTGTGCATTATTTTTCTTTCTGTTCAACTTCAGGTTTCTTTGCAGGATCTCCCCATATTCACCACTGATACTGGTGCTAGAATGATTTCTCTAGAGATTGGTAGATAGCTACGTATAACTTAGAGTTTACTTAGATTGTTCAAGAATAGATTAATTCAGCTAGACCTGTTTCCAAAGAATGTAGGAGTGTGGTCCTTCTCACGCAGTCTTGCTTTTAAACTTATCTTCAGAGGATTTTGTTCCATTAAATGGGAGAACAAACCAAACATACGCACACCCAAACACCACAAACCTAAACCAGCACCTTTTCCCCCCCTAACTAGAAGCATAATTTAAAATTACACTTGAAAAAACTGTCACAGAAATAGTGCCTTTGAATCATCACACACACAAAATCAACTGCCAAGTTCAGGTTCCCGTTGTTACTGCCTTTTCCTTACCATTTGGGCAGCTCTTATACATGGAGCATTTTGTTGTGCTCCATGTAGGTAGGTATGGTAGAAGGTTTGGTGCTTTAGACTGCAGACTCTCTGGGAAGCAGGGTACTGTAGAGGCACATAATGGAAAACATCCCCATAAAATGAGGCTTCAGTTTCAGTTGGGAGCCTGGGTACTGCTGTTGTGCCACGGTCTGTAAATAGTGAAGTAAATGTTTGTCCTTGTAAGGAACTCACCTTCCATCCACAAGCAGAGCTCCTACTTTTATTTTAATCTTGTTCCTCTAGTAAACTTCTCCAGTGCTCAGTTTGTTCATCATGAGTGCAGTTTGTCATTGCAGGCAAAGTTCCTGTCAGGCTACTGGGGTGTAGTAAGGGAAAGAGGAGATTCTGTCAAGTAATTTTGCAGCATCCAGGATCTCTCCAAGCATTTCTCCCTGTTTCTAACCTCTTGGGCTGCCTGTCCAGTTCACTTAAGAAAGCAGAGAAAGTTTGGGTTGTTGTTATTGGGTTTTGTGTTTTGTTTTTTGTTTATTTCTGTGTCTGCCTCTCTTTCCTCTCATCCTGCACCTGGCCTGTGGCTGTCAGAAAGTGCTATTGATCCTGGAACTGGTGAGCAAATTAGTCTATATTGGTTTAAATTTGTTTTCCAAAAAGCATACTCAATCTGGGAGACTGGTTGTTCAGTGGAGTAATTACAGGGAACAAAAAAACTTAAGACTTTAGAATGTCAAGCGGAGCTTATCTGAAATTCTTCCCAGCTCAGGGGAAATGAGAGATGCAGCAGTAAAAAGGAGGAATGTCAGTCCCTGCCAGACTGACCCTCTGGCTCCTAATCCATAAGCTCCATCCAACCCTCACCAGGGTCACAGAGGGACCTGAACATGCTGATTTATGGGGAACACCTGAGTGTCAGCACTCTTGCAAATCTCTCTCTGCCTCAGTTTCATTTTGTGTATGCACAATGTCAAAACCCCCCGTTTATCCACAACGAACCTCTGCAAGAAAGAGCAAAAGGCCAAAGCATTCTGCTTCACTCCTCACTCAGAAACGCGTGGTTCAAGGCAATGGTGAACTGAGCTTCAGATACTGAGTGAAATGAGATGTGGTGAACCCCTCGTATATCTGGACCAAAAGGACGCTGAGCCTTGTGTCTTTTTCACACCGCAGGCAAGCCTCAGCCACCACTCTGGCTGTGGAATAACAAAAGGAAGGGTGATACAGAGTGACAGAAGATGATCTTTCAAACAGAATGCTCTGAGGAGCCTTTCAATACATTCATCTTGAAATGTATGGAATGGTCCAGTGCTTGTTATAGCCCTGACAGAATGCCAGGCATGAGACAAAGCGGAATTGCAGCTGGTGTCAATATCTGGCTTGTTGGTATGGTCACAGGGGGTGGTCGTGGGAGATTCACTGCCCAGAAAGAGACATTTGAAGATAGGGCAGTGAGAGCTACTATGTCTGTGCCTACAGAAACCAATGGCACCAGGAATGTAGCTGCTCCTCAGGCAGCAGATTGACATCCAGGGAGTGATGTTTGGGCCCATACTCTGCCGCCCTTCTGCACAGGAGAGCTGAACTGTTGTGTGGAGGAGAGTCCGTCTCTCCTGCCTCCTGTCACAGGAACTTCCCCAATAAATCTCTTTGTGTTTGCTTGTAACTGCTCCCAGTCCATGATGGTGTCCATTCACCACTTCCAGCTCTGATGAAACAATAGTTCTTCCTGTTAAAGGCTTTTATTTGGACACAGAGAAGATGATTTCAACGTGGAAGGACAGTGGACAATTCATTTTCATTTATTTTCTCTCTCTGTCTCCTGAACAATCACCTAAATGGTTGGAGTTGAATTCTGATTTAACATCTATGATTGTGGTTTGTTTCTGCCTCTACCATCCTTTCAAAAAAAGCCAAAATACAAACAATAAAAAAACCCCAAACAAAACCAAAACAAAAAAACACAGCAAACCTGTTCTGCTTTCAAACATGAAGCAGTAATCTGCAAACCTCACCAATAGAGAAGTGACAAAGCCACTGCAGAAAATTTCATGGTAGGAACAATTCATCAGGAATGCCATTATTAGCAGGTAATTATCTGCTGTGATCAATAGAGCTATTTTACAAATGAAAGTTTATAATCCCTTAATAACTAGTGAAGGAGCTGGTATCTAGCAGCTACCGTAGCCTACATTCACATGTGACAAATGCCATGTTTTTTCCTAAAATGACAGGCTACAGTCTGTTTGATGCGATGATGCTCTGAAGATGTGCTCTGGTATTTTGTCCATCTTTGAAAAGTGAAAGATGACAGTTATGCCAGGCAGACCTTTCTCCACTGAATGCATCGCTGCTGCTGCTCTGTAATATACACATAGGAGCAGCTGAGGGAACTGGGGCTGTTCAGCCTGGAGAACAGAAGGCTGAGGGGAGACCTTATCGCTGTCTGCAACTACCTGAAAGGAGGTTGTAGCATGGAGAGTGTTGGTCTCTTCTCCCAAATAGCAAGTGATAGGACACGAGGAAATGGCCTCAAGTTGTGCCAGGGGAGGTTTAGATTTGGAACAATTGGAAACAATTCCTTCCAGGAAAGGGTTGTCAGGCGTTGGAACAGGCTGTCAGGGATGTGGTGGAGTCACCAATCCCGGAGGGGTTTAAAAGGTGTTTGGATGAGGTTCTTAGGGACATGGTTTAGTGCTAGAGTTAGGTTATGGCTGGACTCAATGATCCTGAGGGTCTCTTCCAACCAAAATGATTCTATGATTCTGTGACACTGACTCATAATTTCGCGGATGACAAAAGCAGAATTTTCCCCTGGGATTTGGAAAAAAATGTTTTCTTACCTGTGCAAACCACCTTTTTGTTTTTCTAACTGAATCCCCAGTATTACAATCTTTAGGCTGAAATAACAGCAAATTTGTTCTAGTGTTCTGCTAGGGGTGATTTATTGACTGCTTTTCAAAACTTAATGTCTTAAGTGAGCGAGTTAAATATGCAAGTAACTCTTGCTGTGTAAGTGGAACCTTCTTCTTGCACGATTGGTGTCCACTGCAGAACAACCATCAGGATTCGGTCCCTTGGCCCTCTGAAAGCTGAGTGGAGGCACAAGGGCTGGGAAGGGGCTGGGAATTGCAGGGAGGGGGGTCAAGTTGTGATAGGGGAAAGGGCCGTCCCATAACAGTCCCCTTGGCACGCATAAAGGGCCCAGGGAACTTCACAGTGCGATGCCAGCGTGTGCCGGGCAGGGCAGCTCCAGCCCTTGTCTGCGTTGTGTAATTCAGGAAGCCTGCCTTGCACCTGTCAGACGATCCTGGGGTCTCGTTGAGTTCGAGGGACACAAAAGGCATCTTGGGTGCCATCCTGGCATCTGACCTCAGGTGACCTTTTGACCTATAGTGACCTTTTGACCTATGGTGACCTTTTGACCTCAGATGACCTTTTGACCTATAGTGACCTTTTGACCTATAGTGACATTTTGACCTCAGATGACCTTTTGACCTATGGTGACCTTTTGACCTCGAGTGACCTTTTGAACTCAGGTGACCTTTTGACTTATAGTGATCTTTTGACCTCGGGTGACCTTTTGACCTTTGGTGACCTTTGACCTATAGTGACATTTTGTACCTCGGGTGACCTTTTGACCTCAGGTGACCTTTTGACCTATAGTGACCTTTTTGACCTCGGGTGACCTTTGACCTTTGGTGACCTTTTTACCTCAGGTGACCTTTTGACCTATACTGTCCT
Organism: Nesoenas mayeri; assembly: GCF_963082525.1. Classification (NCBI taxonomy): domain Eukaryota; kingdom Metazoa; phylum Chordata; class Aves; order Columbiformes; family Columbidae; genus Nesoenas; species Nesoenas mayeri. Next base: position 27,999,980 of record NC_137554.1, on the reverse strand, counting down.
TTTGACCTATAGTGACCTTTTGACCTCGGGCGACCTTTTGACCTCAGGTGACCTTTTGTCCTCAGGTGACCTTTTGTACCTCAGGTGACCTTTTGACCTCAGGTGACCGTTTGACCTCAGGTGACCGTTTGACCTCAGGTGACCTTTAGCACTTAAGCTATGCCTAAGGTGAAACTTAATGGGCTGGTTTGCTGTGTGTCCCCATGAGAAGGGACAGGGACACATCTCACAGCCTAGCTCAGGGACTTGAAGAACTAAGACAACATTGGCCAAGCCTGCTTCTACACTGAGAAGGCATCCAACATGCAGCACCAAGAAGGGGACAAGAACCACCACTGTCCGTTTGTTCTGTCTCTATTTATAGGGGAGAGGAGGCCAGTACTTTATCTTTAGAGCTCTTAGCTGCTTAAGCCCTAAGAAGCCTCACCAGTTCTGCAGGGCTTCGGTCCCTATGGCTGTACCTAGAATTAACCAGTGCCCTCTCTCAATTATGGCAAAGCTGACATACCTTGGGGAGCATCTGCAGACAGGGAGCGCCATAGAGGGCTGCCATGTGTCCCCATCACAGATCAGGAGGGAATGAGTTTGCTCCACCAACTGTCACTGGGGGAGGTGTTTCCTTTCTTGTGCTCTCTGTTAAAAATCAAAGTTCACATGGGGCTGGCGAGTGATGGAGCATTGAGTTTCTAAGGTCTTAAGCTTTTACCCATGCAGAGCAAAACCAATACTCTGCAACAAGTGAAAATTGAAGAGAAGGCGGCTAAGGGTCCCTGCTCCAGGCTTTATGGGATGCCTGTGAAACAGGGTTTTTTCAGTGTCGCAGTCATCCCAGCAGTATGGGCCTAAGGATCTTCCATGGTTCACACCAAGCCCCTGCCCCAGCCCAATTGCCCCACCTTGCTCTCCAGGCATCCCCAGACCTGCAGGACAACCCCACCAGACTCTCCTGGGACATGGCTGTTACAGCACTATGAGGTTAGGAGAGACCAATTCTCACCCTCAGTAAGGGAGGGCACCCCTTGAGCAGCCTTGGGGCCAACAAACTGCAGGGGTAACGTCCTCCACCAGGACACAATGAAAGGGACACAGGCCAGGCAAGAACATCTCTGAAAAAGGGCAGCAGAGGACTCCTGGGCATCCAGCTAGGACCTGCAGATGTCCCATATGGGGATGTTAGAGAACCCAGGAACCACTACGCACTGCTGTCTCCGTCCTCAGGTTGCTCAGCAACTGCCTTTCATCATCCCTTGCCCCTTTCTTTCAGGAGAGGCTGGTTCTCCCTTAACCATTCTCCCATCCAAGAGCAAAATTTTTACATGTGAGACGTACCTCTGACCTTCTGCAAGCCAACCTCTGGCCTTGGGGTTGAGCCCAAGGCTTGCCTAGGAGTCCCACCACATGTGTGACCACCAAGCTCTACAGGGGCTGAAGGTACCCACGTGCTGTCCCCACCCAAGCCAGGCAGTGAGACTGCTAAAGACACACCGTGCCATGTTTATATGATCACTTCCCAGGGCCTTGCTAGAGGGTGCAACTGCAGACCCACACCTGTGGGGGGGTGTCAGACACAGAAAGCGATGCTGTTGAGGGACTGGGACCTGGAGGTGCAGAGGCAGGTGGGGGAGGTGTTACACATCGCTCTCCCAACTCCCAGGGGCATTGCGTGGTGTCTGCCAGCCAAAACCAGGCTGCTCAGACATGAACAGCAATGCCAGGAAGAGGCAACACCAGCCCAGTCACAAAATCCATGTCAGTCAAGCCGCCACCTCCACCAGAGCCCAAAAACCTACCCTGGGATGGAGACCACCAGGATATAACACTAAAGCAGATGTTAAATGTTCTTCTTTCCTTTCCGCCTTTGAGGTGAGGATCCTGACAACCTCATCTCCCCAGACCCTCTTCCCAGCCCCCTCCCAGCAACACCAAGCCTGGCAGATACCTTATGGCAAGTAATTTTACATTATTCTGCATTTACACAAAAATAGAGCAATTCTATATTTATAGAGATTTATAGCTGGTTCCGTGCTGGAGGAGTTATTGAGCAAGGCCAGGAGCTGTGGGCGGTCCAGGCTCCCAAGCAGCCGGCTGCTTCTCATTTCGGCATTTCCAACATACAAAAATTAAAGGCATTCGTCTCCGTCTGGTTTCTTAAATAGATAAGGGGGGAATGAACGGACAGTATGTACAGAGGGGCAGTGGCAGGGCCCCGAGTGCCCTCCGTCCCCAGCCTCACGCCTGCCGCCCGGGGTCAGTGAGGCCGGCTGCTGGACTCTGAGGGCTGCCGCTGGCGGGGAGGAGTGTAGCCGTTCAGGTAGCCATTGCTCTGGCGTTTGCTGAGTCCTCCGTTAAGAATGTCCTGGATGTGCTGCACTATCAGGTTTATGGCCACTGTGAGCAAAAAGGGAGGGAAAGACAAGGGGGGAGAGATGCATTAGGATCATTGCGAGTAGAATAGAATCATAGAATCATTTTGCTTGGAAGAGACGCTCAAGATCATCTAGCCCAACCATTAACCCAGCTGAGGCACTAAACCATGTCCCTAAGAACCTCATCTATGTGTCTTTTAAACCTCTCCAGGGATGGTGACTCCACCACTGCCCTGGGCAGCCTTTTGCAATGCCCGACAGCCCTTTCTGTGAAGAAGTTTTTTCCTAATATCTAATCTAAGCCTCCCCTAGGTAAAGAAACTAGAGGGAAGCGAGAGCTGATGACCCGCAGCTGTCTCCACTGCTCCTATCCCCTCCTCTCACATGGTGGGGAGCTGCAGGAGCTGCCCCACTGGCACTTCATCCCTCTGAGCTCAGCACTCAAGCCTGTATGGTCAGGCTGATTCCAGACAGGTGTTTGTCCCAGCTGCACATCTGGCCTTGGAGAAGCACATTTCCCTTTGTGTGGGTTGAAGTGGGTGTTTTCCTGGAGGCACTTCACATAGATGGGCTCCCAGGCTTGTTCAGAGGAGCACAAACTCCCACTCACTAATGCTCCAGGCGGGAGGAAAGGGGAGAGGCTCATCTCAGCTCGTGTGGGAATAACATTCTCTTGGGTGGCAGTGGCCTGAGTCACCTCTGTGGCAGGTCCTACTACCTCCTACCTAACTCTGCCGCAACAGCACAAAGCTGGCTGCCAGCACATAATGACAAGGTCTGGTTCCACTCACCTTCATTATCTGCTCCCCTGGGAATGATCACGTCGGCATACTTCTTGGTCTGGGAGGAGAGAAAGCACTGCGTTACAGGGAAAGTGGAGAGAAACCAGGCTAGGGCACTGTCCCTGCTTCCTGGGGAAGGTCCTTCCCCTCCCCTTGCCAAACTCACACCCGCTGGGAGGTAGGACATTAGTGATAATACACTTTGGGTGCTCCTGTTTTCTGCTCTGCGTTTCAAGGGCCACACTTTGCACCTTGACTCCATTCTAACAAGCTCATACAGATTCCAGTAAGAGGCATCTTAACAAAATCTGAAATTTAAAAGCCTCATGACTGCAAGACTCCAGCAGCTGATGCTTTTGGGAACAAGCTCCCCCCTGAATCCAGCCAGGCTCGGTACAAGAGCAAGGGCCGTGCGGACATGTGGGGCACAGCCACTGATCTGCTTGGGATGGGGGGAGAATTTTCTACTAGCATTGTTTGCAGAAAACCTCTGATTTGGGACATCAGTCTGACCTATTTTCACCTGCAGGTGCCAGTCTCAGTTTCCTGCCCTGTATTTTGTGTCAGCTTTTACAGTTCATCAGTTTCCTGACAGCCAAGGTCTACCATGGTAAACAAGGAGCCCGCTGGGCAAATGGCATCATCTGACACCTCCAGGTGCTTCCAGCCATATCAAAAATCACCAGGACATGCTGGACCATTGCTGAACCAGCTGGCCCAGAGCTGGTTTAGGAGTCGAGTAACAGCAACAGTGGGTGCTGAGCCTGTTCAACATCCGAATGCAACTGCTTTGCAGCTGAGCCCACTACCAGCTTGGAAGTGGGAGCAGACCACTGCAAAGCCAGTGGGTAGGGACAAAGCAGTTGTTTTCCACCCTTCTTGTTTTATATTTCATCCTCCTACAGACTCTTCAACAGAAGAGACTGATGCAGCATCCGCTGCTTTGTAAAGCTGTGGATTTACCTTGCTGGGGACTTGCAAGGAGGGGAGGTACCAAGCTGGACCTTTCTGGGATTACAGTGGAATTGGACCTTGGTTCCCACAGCCACATCTGAGTGAGACAGGGAAAAGTGTGCTGCCCACAAGCCAGAAAAATTATCTTGCAGCACAGAAAAATATCAGCCCCTCCTATGGGAAGGGGCAGAGCTGGCCACCGGCAGGCACAGAGATGTTTCTGTGGCCAGGGCCTGAAGCTGGAAACAAGTTCAACTCCTGCCTGTGCTGCTGGCCAGCAGTTCCCAAAGTGGACTCTTCTGGCTCAGTTCTTCCAGAATAAGAAGAAATGTCTTATATTTGCTTGAAAAGCCTTGAGAACCAAGGAGCAGCCTCCTCTCCACAAGGACCAGGAGAGATGTTTGATGTCCTGCAAATGCGGTATTTCACCTGCAAGTTCTGCAGGACTGCAGCAGCATGCAGAGTCCCTGTCTGCTAGGGAGTCATGCCTTGGCTCCCAAAATCTCTTTCCTTTCCCCAGGCAGACCTTGCCACCCTGTGTGCTCCACATTTTGACCTCACCAGCCAGGACGTGTGACCCAAAAGGCCACATGCCACAGCACACAGCAAAGGAAGAAGCTCCTCTGCTTTCCCAAGCATGCAGCCAGCAAGAAGCCAGGAGCAGCAGGGTGAATAGGGCAGGCAGGACAGCCCAAAACAGGAGGCAGACACAGGGGACACCACCTGGGGACAGGGATCTCCCCTTCCCTGGCTAGATGCAGCCAAGGATCTTCCCTCCCAGGCTGGTATCTGCTGAGCTGCAGGTGTTGGTTTGCCAGGCCCTATGCAGGGAGGGGTTTATCTTGCTGTGTCAGCCTTCCCATTGGGGAGGGTGATCTCACCAGGAAGGCAGTGGCTGTATAAATACTCTCCATCTTGCCCTGCATCCCCATTTTGGCAGTGCCCGCATGGAGGGAGCAAGGCAGGGCAAGGCTGACCTGAGCTCTGGGGCACAAAAGGCTCCTGTCTGAGCACCTGGGAAGGGTATGGGACATTTTTGGCAGACTCCTGTGGGTGTCACGCCCCTTACTTACTGGCAAACAGAACTCCTCGAAGGCAGGCTTGACAAAGGTGATGTACTGAGATAAGATTTGCTCGAGGTCCCTGCCTCGCTCGCTGATGTCTCGTAGCACTGCGGAGAAGATGTCAAAGCACAGTCAGGAGCCAAGACATTAATCATTCCATCCTCCTTCACTTCAGTACAGGCTTTGGCCAGCCACTGGGTATTTTCCCTGAGGTCTCTGTTCCTGGAAGTTGCTGCCCACATGTATGAGCACACCCCAGCCCAGCTACATGCTTTTAATCCGCTTTCCCAGTAGCCAAGGGCTGGCTGACCTGACCAAGGGCTTTTCTTGGCCTCCCTCCATCCTCAGCTCTGCAAGCTGTAATCAGTGCCACCTCAGTCCTGACTGCATCAGCCCTTGTGTCCCTCCTGTCACTCTGCCTTGCCCCAAGGATGGCGTATTCTCCCAGTTATCCCAGTGCAGAGGTGCCCAAAGAACAGAAAAATCATAGAATCATAGAATGTCCTTAGTTGGAAGGGACCCACAAGGATCAGAGTCCAACTCCTGTCCCTGCATAAAGCAGCGGGGTTCACCCATACACATATTAAGGTGCAGTTTAAGTCAGGTCTGCAGAGGTGATGAGAGTAAAACTCACCCACCTGCCCAGCTCTGCCAGGCTTCAGCCTGGAAAAGGTTCCAGGGACACTTTGTTGTGGCCTTTTCGCACTTTAAAAGGGCCAATAGCAAAAATTGGGACAGACTTTTTAGCAGGCCCTGTTGCAACAGGACAAGGGGTGATGGCTTTAAAACAAAGGAGGGGAGATTCAGGTTGGACATGAGGAAGACATTTTTTACACTGAGGGTGGTGAAACACTGGCCCAGGTTGTCCAGAGAGGTGGTGGATGAACCATCCCTGAGGACATCCCAGGCCAGGCTGGATGGGGCTCTGAGCAACCTGAGCTGGCGAAGATGTCCCTGCTCATGGCAGGGGTGGCACTGGGTGAGCTTTGAAGGTCCTTTCCAACCCAAACTGTTCTGTGATTCTTGTGCTGTCCTCAGCTGAGCGGGACAGGCAGGTGGTACAGGCTCCCACAACCAGGGGTGCCTGGAGGAAACCAGCTCAGGAGGAAGCCAGGAGAACAAGCCAGCCTCCTCCTTGTTCTGCCGTTCGAGCCTCACACCCTATTTGCACGAGGTATTTGGGTCGTTGCCATCTCTGCTCTGAAGCCACTTCAGTGTGGACAAATGCCCCAGTCCAGCAGGAATTCGATACAGGGCTAAGAGCCAAGAACAGCCCCATGGCCAAGCAGACAGCTCTCGGCTCTCCCCAGGGGGCTGGCTGGCTTCTCCGCAGCACACCAGTGCCTGGCAGCGGGCTCAGAGCGAGCCTTCTCCATGTGCCAAGCAGAGCCGATCCACAGCACTGCCAGACAATGCCCATGTGCTTGCCGGGAGGGGACAGCACGGTTCTCCCAGCAGTGGTTTGGCACCGTCCCAGTGACTCTTGCCCTCGACCAGCAGCTTCACCACGTGCCCTTTCGCAGCTCCATGCAGGGGAGGTGATGGGGGAAGAAAAGAGCTGGCAGCAGGATGCGTGCCAGCTCCCTGCCTGCTCCAGGAATGGCTCACCCAGCCCAGCCTCCTCTAGCCAGCTCCATGCCTTCTCCAGAGAGTGGGAGCAAGACCCAGCCCAAACAATACAGAAAAAACAGGCAAGGAAAATTTTAAAAAGGGGACACAGAGAGACTTTTGTTTCCCAGGTCCCACACCCTGTTTGTTGGCTGCTCTACAGCAAGGGTGTATTTACAGCACACTCAGCCTGGGATGGCGTGTGGGAAGCCTGCAAGATGCACAGGGCGAGTGCCCAGGCTGGAGGACTGGCCCTGATGGGGCAAAACTCTCCTGCTCGCTCACAGGGCAATCACCCCACACCCAAAAACAAGTCAAGCACTTAATGCCTTGTACCACGTCCCAGCAACCCAGGCTAAGACCACGCACCCTATCTGGAGGTATCACCCTCTACTTGCAGGTCAGGCAAGTGTCCCAAGGACAGACCGGCACCCATCCAGACCCAGCAGGCAGACATCACTCAAATCAGGCCTGAAACACGCACATGGCACCTGACCTAGTCACTGTTCTGCAGAAGCTGCTCCGGCAGGGGGATTGGACTAGATGATCTTTCGAGGTCCCTTCCAATCCCTAGCATTCTATGATTCTATTCTATGATTCTATGACAGAGTAGTGAGCAACCTCAGCCAGAATCACACGGATCAGGCTGTTGGAGGCACTAGACAGACCTTGTCCCTTGTGCTCTGGTAGCAGCGTTTTTTTTGGGAGAGGTGCGGCAATGAGGACAGTGTGAGTTGCACGTACCGAACCCCAGCACTACTGATTAACAGAGCTGTCAGCTACATTTCCAGGAACCTCATCTCCCACTGCTGCCCAGCTGAAAAGGCCATTGCTGCAACTCTTCAGGACTTCTGGGAGAGCAAGATCACTCAGGGCCATGTCACAATGCAAGATCCTGACTTTGGCTACAAGCTGCCTCCAGCTATATTCCAGGGACATAACTATACCTTCAGCACCTCACACACAGGCTCTCCTTTCCCAGAAATGCCAGGGAGACATACAGTAAACAGATTTGCTGCTGCAGTGGTCCTTACCACCTGCTGATGGCAGGCCAGGAGTCTGCCAAATCACAGAATAGTTCTGGTTGGAAGAGACACTCAAGATTGAGTCCAACCATTAACCCAACACTGGCACTAAACCATGTCCCTAACAACAGGTCTCTGCATGTCTGTTCAACCCCTCCAGGGATGGTGACTCCACCACTGCCCTGGGCAGCCTGTTCCAATGCCCAACAGCCCTTTCCAGGAATAATTTTTTTCCTAATATCCAAACTAAACCTCCCCTGGTGCAACTTAAGGAGTCAGGTCCCTATCAGGAGGCTGATGAGTTGCCCTAACTAGGAGACACCGGCACCTCAACCAGTCCAGCTGTCACTTTGCAAGGCTTTAGTGATTGATGGTGGGTGGAAGAAATACCCCAAGAATGGCCTGGGCCCATGTGGCTCAGGACCCCGTCCAACAGCTGCAGCACAACAAGGTTTAGCTCTGAATTGTGGTCAGCAGCTGGATGATCTCAGCTCTTAGTCAACGGGATCTCAACCAGTTCTGAAGCTCACAGTTCTGTACCAAATCCAAATTACTGAAGCACACACGCCAGAGTATGATTGGGATGCACACACGGTCATCTGGCACTGCAAATGTATAAGGCAATGCCGTGCCTTCAGAGAGCTGATAAGGGGCACTGCCAAAAAGGTGTGTTAACCCCAGTCTGGGTGTGAACTCAAGTTCCTGCACAGTACAGTCTGCTTAAGGGATAAGGCTCACATTGCAGGATCTAGCAAATGCGCATCTGTGACCTGCTAATGCGTCTCCCTGCAGTGACTCTGCTGTCACCTCCCTAGATGAGTCATGCAAGAGCAGCAGGCAGGGTCAAGAAGGACGCGTAAAAAGGAGCTTTTAATCAGCACTGATGACATCCCAGCAGTGGAGGGCGGGCAAGACCAGTTCCATTGCAGAGTGGAACACTCCTGTGCGTATTGACACACTGAGACAAGCTCCTCTCATCATGGCACAGAGGTCTGGGCAGGACCTCTCCTCCAAGTCATCTTCTGCATCCCTGGACACCCTGTGGAGGCTGTTGGATACAGGCAGGGGTAGGGACAGTTCAGACACAACTGAATTCTGCCCCAAGAGTCTGCAAATGCTTTCTTAGCCATCCAGGACACTCAGGTGCTACATCAGTGACACCACTCCTAAAAGCTGCTTGGAAATGAAAGGCACCTCAAGCCATGCAGACCCTGCAGAGTCCCTCCTATGGCAGCTGGCAATCCACAGCCAGGCCAGCTGGACAGGAGGAGTCCTAGAGAGGGATATTCACATTTTCAGGGCCAAATTTGTGCCAAATACCACAAAGAGGCTTCACGCTGTGCTGGCTGTGCTTGCACAGACCAAGATGTACAACCAGACTCCCTGTCTGCATCATCCCCAATAGATGCCCTCACACCCAAATGTCACCCTCAGAGCACACCCACCCCCAGGTGCTGAGCAGATCCACCAGGTGCTGCCTTCTGACTGAAACTGTCACCATGTTTTGCCTTACCCATTGCACCCTCCCCTGCTGCCGTTCAGCTGATGGCACAGGGCTGGTGTCACTGGGCCACGCGAGGACACAGCACACTCAGCACTCACACTGTCGCACGCATCAAAGGAGGAATCACAGACAAGGCAGCAAAGCCCCCACTGAATCCTAAGAAACATAAAGCAGGGTGCTTTCCACTGACATAAGCTGCCCTGTGTGATGCTCTGCATCAGAAGAAAAAGCTCCCTGGCTCATTGCTAGCAGCAGCAGCACAGCTTTGCACCGGTTCCCATTCTGCTCTGGTCACCGTCACCTGCCTCTGCGACCAGCTGCCCAGATCAGTTAAGTGACATTTCTGTCCCTGCTGCACAAGGCGTGTTCAGGCCTCACCTCTGCGGGACAGCCGGGTGTCTGCATCTGTGTCCACGAAGAGCTTCATGCGGAAGAGATCCCGCACCTCCTGGCTGTAGAAAGCCAGGATGCCTTCGAAGAGCACCACGTCGGCGGGGTAAACGGTCACCGTCTCCTCTTTCCTGGCAGAGGGAAGGAGAGTCAAATTTGCTGGTGAAGGAGGAAACAAGCCAAGAGAGGCTGGGAGGGTTGGGAAACAGCGGTGCTCCTAGGCACTGCTCCAGCCCTGGGACATAACTGCTGCACCAGGGGGGTGACTGAGGAGTGGGCACACCTACCCCACTGTGATGGAGGGAATCCAAGGCATATGTATGCTTCCCAGAAGGACAAACGGCAGAGTAAGAAGCACAAAAGCCCTTCTCCCCCCACCTTGGCCAGCTGCTGCTTGCAAGGGTTATGTGTCAAGCCATAAATCCCAGAAAGACCACACATGGGGCTTGACCTGTGGGACCTGCGAGGGCCAGCTCTGCTCCCCTGGGAAGCCGCAGCACTCCCCTAACACCACAATGCAACAGAGCAGGGCCACAGCATCCATGACCAACACAGGCATGCAAAAACAGCTGAACACATGCAAGGGAAGAGTTACAGGAGCAAGAACTGTCGTCCTGCTCCTTTCCTGGCAGTGCCAGACTGTTTGGGACTGGAACACTTGTTAAAGCTGCAGACACAGAGTTTATGGGAAGAAGAATCGTGGATGGGGGAAGGAAAGAGGGAGCCATAAGCCCCGCTCCACTGACATCTGCCTGTTGCTGGATGTAACTGCACAGCTGCACAGCTTTCCAGGCCATGCCTGTATCTGCCCTGGATTCCCTAACCAAGGGGTTTGGAGCAGTCAGCATTGACACTTTCAGATGGCACGTTAGGTGGCTCAGAGTGGGCAGGAGCGGTGGGGCAGAGGGTCTGGGCTGTCAGGGCTGCGTGCAGCACCGCAGGGCATTAACAGAGGCTCAGTAAGGCAGGGGCAACTGTTAGACCTGGAGTGAGAGACAAAGTCATAGACGGGAATCTGGACTGTCTTCCCTTCCGTGATCTCTTTGAGCGTTTTCACGATCAGCTCGTTGTCAAAGGCATCTGAGGAGAGAGGAAACATTACCCAAGGCAGCTTTGTGACCTCTCCCACCCACCAGATGCTGAGCTTAGCCAAGCCAGACCTGCTGGCACCCTGTGCTGGGGACAGACGCACAGACTCGGCAGGAAAGCCCTGTATGTCCCCGTGGATGTAGCAAGGCCCAGTGTTCCCGGAACCCCCAGATCTGGCCCGCAGACATCTATACCACCCTTGTAGAGTGGTGCTGACAGCCTGGGCTCGGGAAAGTATCTCCTCCTGGGCTCCAGCCCTCGGAGAGACTGGAGCAGCATTTCAGTCTCAAGCTGCTGGACAGACAAGGCTGTTTGCTCAGGGCTCGCTGCCTCTGGCCATTGTCCTCATGGGGATGAAGGGACAGCAGCTCTGGAATTTCCCCAGCAAGTCCAGAGATAGTTCAAAAAGCCCCTGTTGTAGCAACAGGGTGAAGCCCCCTCAGTGGAGGGGTTTGCAGAGCAGCTTCACAAGACAGTTCCCTCCTTGAAGGGGGGACATGGAGCTGCTGGCTCCTGGGGGCTATGCCAGGCCAGAGCTCTCTGGCCCCGACCCAGCTGCACCAAAAAGGTTTTCAAACTGGGGGATGTTTTTGCAGGGAGAAGAGGAGCGTCTTAAGGAGTTTGAGGGTTCAACCTGCCCTTTCTCATCACAAACACCACCCCAGAGGAAGTTTCTTTCCCAAGAGAGACAGAGGTTGTACTGCAGGGGACACAGGTGGCCCCCGGCCCCCTGCCAGGGAGGCACCCAGCTCCACAAGAGCTTAACTAAGCCACCCACAGCTCTTTGCTGGTGGAACTGGGGGTCCCTCTCCAGCCCTCACCCCCCACTGCGTGGCAGAGCCCCGATGTCATTCTGCATTCACCTGGGTGGTCAAAATTGAACTGGCCTTTGAGCGCTTTGGATTTCTGCTCCGAGGTGAGGACCCGGTAGAAGCTGTCTTGGCTCACGATCACCACCTGCTTCTGGCGGTAGTCTACCTCATTCTGCCCCAGCAGCTGGACGATCTTGGAGCACACTGAGGACTGCGAAAGGAACAGCAGAAGAGACAGGTCAGCGGTATGTGACATCTGAGGCACACAGGGAGGATGTGTCCGGGTAGCAGCCATTCCTAGGTGCACGGGGCACTCCTTGCTGGACCTCCAGCCGAGAGTTCACGGTCCCCTCAAAGGCACAGCCCAAAGCCACTGAAGGAAAAATGCTCCAGAGGCATCACCATGGAGCCCTTCAATGTGAAAGCAGTACTAAGCTTGCTCCCTGCCTCACTCTCCTCCATCCCTGTCGCCTGCCCACAGCTCCCGTTCTGGGCACAAACTGCAGCAGGAAACCAGTTGCTGTTGCCTGGGTTCAGCCACAGCCCCAGGCCCCCTCGGCCAGCCCCAGCCTGCCCAGCAGCTCCCCGGGGAGCTGAGCTGTCCATGGCACCAGGGCTGAGCCTCCTCCCTGGGAGGCAGCCTCAGTGCCTTGCTTCCCCAAGCCCTGGTCCAGCCCAAAAACCACACCATAGCACGGGCAGGGCCTGATAGAGTCCTCAGAGAGGGAGAACCAGGCTGTTTTCTAACCCTAAACACAGCCCAGGATGAAAATACACCACGAAGAGAGCGTGGGGACTTTATCAGGGTTCTCCGCCACAGCTGGAAGGAGCAGCACCCTCATATCCTGGAGCCTCTTGTCACAGTGAGGATAAGGGCACTGCGAAGCCAGCAGCTGCAGAGCCACGTGGCTCCGGCTGCCGGTGCAAGGTCCCCATAAGCGCTGCTGGCACAGGGACCAGCACCTCACCGAGTCACTGCCGGCACCGCAGCAAGCACCGTGGCTGAGGGTCACACCAGACCCCGCCATCGCGACATGAATCAGAGCTCAGCTTGAAGGACAAATCCCAAAGCTTGCCTCAGTCCCTTCTCCTTAGCCAGACGGGTCCTTGGCCACTGCACAACACAGCGGTGTTAAGTGCATCACCAACCAGCAGCCGGCACGCCAGCCCCAGCCAGCCGAAGCCAAGGTCAGGCTGGCGGGGTGTGCTCTGCTGTCTGCGGAACCCTACGCGTCAGCCCCGCTCCTGCCTCGCGCCATCCTCCGTTCGGGGAGAAGCAGATGCTCCTGGCGCCAAAATGAGCTGCTTCAACTCCTGCAAATTGTGCTGGCTGCAGATCCACAGCTGAGCCGCTCCTGGCCTCGGTTACCACAAATACTCCCTCAACTGAGCGCTCTGCTCTGCAGAGAGAGGTTTGCTTGTCCCAGCCTGCCTGTGGCTCTTTCCATGCTCCCACCTTCCTGCTGGCTCAACCATCTGCTCCCTACCTGCCTGGCAACCTCCAGATGCAGAGCTGAAGACAGTGGTGGTGCGAGGGAACAGGGAGGGGAAGGCACGCCTGGCAGAGGAGCTCACCCCAGCAGCCAGAGGGCAAGGCTGTTTGCCTCAGAAGCTGGAAGATTTGACGGCATTCCTGTCCCCAGAGACGTTCTCTTCCCCTCCAGGCCAGGCTGACCTGACTTGGCTGTGACCGCGGTGCTGTGAGTCAGCCCCAGCCCAGCCGAGAGCCTCCGCACACAGCACTGCTGCAGAACCAGCCGGCTCGGGCTGCCCGACAGCCGTCCTTGGGCACAAATTTGGAGTTTGGGTCAGGAATGGGGTCTCTCTGAGCATCCCACCTTCTTCTGCTGCCTATTGCAGCTGGCAAATTGTGCTTCGTCAGCATCCCTGCCCTGCAGAAAGCTGCTGCCACCCAGAACAAAGCACTGCAAATCGGTGCCAGTCACTCGCCCTTCGGCACACACAGACACAAAGCCAGAGCCCAATCTCCATTTCCTCTGTTTTCCCACTCCCCACATCCTTCCCCAGCCTGTGTCAGTCCTGTTGCTTGTCCTGTTGCATCCCATAGGTTTCAGGAAAACAGGGCATGCGCAGCACCTCTCATTCACTTTTCCTCCCTTGCTCTCTCTCCCGTGCAGCAAGGAGATGCAGCACAGCAGGGTTCAGCCTTGGCCACAGCTGCCAAGGACATCAAACTTCCCAGGACTTTTGCAATTTGGAATAAATCACCTTCCAGCACACATTCCCAACCTGTAGGTCAGCAGGCCCCATAAAGACCTGCACCAGAAACTGCTTCCCCAGCCCAGGGGGCTTTGGATCAGCGAGAGCAACACACAGTTGCACTCAAATTCTCCCCTTGGACCTCAGCATGTGGATGGGTAATAAAACAATTTTAGGGCATCATAGAGTTCCATCCAGTCTTTCTTCTGCCTTATGCACTCTAATCTCTGGTCTACTCATGCTGGAAAAGTAGGGAAAAGAGCCCTCATCAGTTCTGAAAATCCCCCTCCTGTTCCATACCCCACAGCTCAAGATATCGGATGGTCAGAAAACCCAAGGAGAAAGTAGCCCTCAGCAGCTAGAGACTGGAATAAATTCTGGCTCACACGTACATTCACCCACAGGGGACCAGGACAAGGATCAGAGGGTATCCTGGATGAATTTACCACCCAATGCTCTGGCGTGGCCAGTGCCCCACACAAAAGCATCCAGGCAGATGTTACAGAACCTGCCCTTTTCTCTGGTGGGCTTTAGAGAGATATCAGAAGCGATGGAGAAAGATAATCACAAGGACATTCTCCTCTCAGGACAGAGCTCAGGTCCAGTGCACTGCACTGCCTGAGCGGCAAGGATGTCACCTTGGTCCCGCAGAATGCATGGCCCAGGACACTGCTCACAGGTGACACCTGCATGAGCGCTGTAGGGACAGCAGGAGACATGGCATGTCCCACCATCCCGAGGGCTGCATTCAGCTTGCTTTAGTGGGGCAGCAAACCTCAGTGAGGTCTAAGTGAAGAAAGTTTCTTCCTTTCCTCACAATCATTTGTGATGGAAACAAGAACAGTTCATAGGGGGCATTCCCCGATGCCAGCCTGAATACCTCCTACGGCTGGGCAGGCAGTTTTTCCCCTTGGTGGATAAATAACCTATGTTAAAGAGGAAGAAAAACCAGAAACACAAAGGTTACAAATTTCCTTGAGCAGCAGGAACAGAAACTCCCAGCCCCAGGAGTCGTCCCTCCAAATGAATGACTCATGTACCCCGCTTAAACCCCCTTCTCCCAAACCGACACACGTACATGTGACCGATGTTAATCAGAAGTGTGAAAAATACACTAATAACTGGAAATTATGGTGGTTAGGCTCTGGGGAGACCTGCAGATGCCCAGAAAGACCAAGACTATGACTGTGAAGTACTGTGCCAGGGTGCAACCAGCCTGGATGCACAGTAACCCAGGGGATGCATGGTGCTCACACAGGCATTTGGCACTCAGGTGAAGGGACACCCTGGGCTCAGATTCCTTCCTTTTCCCATTCATAACTGCTTCTTCTAGAGGAGAAGATGACAGTTGTTTCTTCTCTGAGAAGCCCAGGGCTGCAGAGGCACATGGAGGATGACTTGAAGATGATGATGTGATGCTGTAGATAAATCCCAACACAGAAATTCTGCGATTTGAGCCCCATCCCTACCTCTGCCCTGTGTGACATACCTCATCTGCAGGAAAATAATATATAAGACAGGGCTCCTTGCCTCTGCTCAGCCCCTTCCCCAGACCTATATTGTCTGTCCATACCTCACCATGACCCAAAGCAAACGCTGATGGCGATTCAGCTGCAGCACACTCCCAGCAACAGGATGCTTTCTCAAGGAAAATAATTCCCCTCCTTCGGAATTTGTTTAAAACTAAATATAGACAGGACGCAGCAGCCTCTGAGCCTCTACAGTTGCCAAGCACACCTTTCCCATATTATCCACACAAAACCGACGCAGGACTTCCCAACTATGTAGGTAGGGAGCCCTGGATCCTCTGCCATTGTTCCGGACTTGCCACACACCACAGTGAGGGGAACTCAGCCCCAGGTTGGAGCAAACTGGCTGCCACCCAGTGAGCTGCACTCCCCCAGGCTTTGTGCTGGAGCTGCTCCCCAAGAAAGCTGTTTCCTAATTGCAAACCAACCCACACCACACACAGATGGTTGGGAGGGAGGTATCCACACACCGCAGAGCGAGGAGAGAGCTCCGAGATGTTAATCCTGCACAGAAGCGGCTGCAGCTCCCCTTGCAGGATCCCTCCTCTGAACCAGGCACACAAATAACCAGTGTTTAAGGAAGAAGTACAGCTTTATTCTGTCAGCAGAGGAAAATGCAGAGGGCACCTAGTGAAGAACTTCAGCATATTTTCCCAAAAGGAAAGAGGTGGTGCGCAAGGGAAGAAACTCCAACAGATTTTTTGACCCCTACTCCTGACATTTATTTGAAATGTATTAATTACATTACATATTTAATTCATATTCACTTGTGGCCTATAACCAGCTGCTCAGATATTCTTCAGGAGTTGACTAATTCCCCAATATTATTATACAGATTATCCCACAATCCCTCTTCGGTAGCTCTGATCAGCCAGTACATCATGACTTCAGATGGGAATTAGGGAGGAAGCTGAAGAACAGTGCTGCAGTTACTACCGCATGAAGGTACCAGGCAGGACACAGCTGATGCTTTCAGCCCCAGGTTCACTGTGGCACAGAGGGCAATAAATTAACTTCTGTCCTGGCTTGTAGGACCTATCCTGGGCTAGAGGTTATAACTCTGTGGACACAACCTGACACAACCTCCTTCCTGTAGGATCTGGATGCAAACAGGCTTGGCAGGGGCTGTCAGTGGCTTTGCATCCTTAGGAGCCTGGCCAGGGTGTCTTCATCACACATTCGTGGATAAAACAGTCTCCAGTTTGGGGACCTAGCAGGATTTTCCTGAAGATCACAACAGGGACCACTGCAATTGTTGCATTTCTCTGATGTCCCCTGTAGCATGGTGCCCTTTGCATGCATCATAGGGGACTTTTACCCATTGGGTCCTTGAAATCAAGAGTCATGGCAATGCTGTCATCCTCTCCAGCTCATGTTTTGGTCTTCTCTTGTAAGGTTAACTATAGAATATTAAGAAGTGGCTGGTGGACTGGGGTGACACACAGAACAGACATCAAATTAGGAAGGGTCCCAGAGCATCTATTAAATATCTGCCTGCAACAGCAGAGAGCAATTTCATGACCCATGCAACCCTTTCCATTCCTAATGGAGCGCATCCATATGACAGCACTGGGACTGGAAACTTGCTATTCTCGTACCAAAAGCCTGGTCCTCCACCCAGAGCTTTCCCAGGCAGGTTCACCGTTCCTGCCTTTCCCTTGTCGAGCCGCAGGCTAACCCATCCGGGGCTGGGACAGCCAGGTTTGTGTTCACTCACCCTGGGACATCGCGCATGTGATCAGCAGTCCTGGGCTGGAGCATAAACAGGCATGCACAGAGGATCTGAGCACAGATTATGCATGGGGAGGAAAACAACCCCGCTAACACAATCCCTCCCAATCCACTGGTTTTAGACACAGGATATTTTTCTCTAGCCCCTGCTATAAACTCTATGGCCTGAAGCTGGCTGAGCCTGCAGGACTACGGTAAGCAGGCTCCATAATGAACACACACACATTCAATCAGCAACAGGAAAGGGCTGACCTGTCAAAACGTCATGTGTATCACTCTGATCAGGGGCTGGCACAGAATAATGTTCTACTAGAAAGTTTGTCGAGTCTCCAGCACGCATTGACACCAGCATTTAACGAGTCAGACCTTGTGATTCAGAGCTCCTGCCAGCCATGGAATGAACGTCACCAGGAAACGGCACTGAACCAACACAGCACTGCTGCAATCCCTGACAGTCCCCTTCCCATGGCTCACCCTGAGCTTCTTTGCCTGGCATCCAGGTGGTGACATGACATGGTGGCAACATACCCCAGGATGTTGTGTGGGACTATAGCCCTTGCGCTAGTGTAGGGGACTGAGCTCTGTCATCCAAGAAGCCCCACGTGGAGAGGGAACCACCCCATGGTGAGATGCACTGTAGGACGCTGCTTCCCTGGGGACCAATGTGCTGGCTGTCCCACCCTGGCTGGGTGACACCAGCCTTCTCTACTAGGCAGCCAGCTCCGCCTCAGTGTTTTTCGTGTTTAAAGCAGAAGTGCCTAATGGATTAACAGTGCAAAATACACCTGGGTGAACACACGCTGCAATCTTTGTGCTCTGCAGCCTGGAAATTCTCAGGCTGCATGTTCAAAGAGACATTTGCAGCTCTATGTGCTAACTCAAGATCTAAACGGCATAGCCACTGAGCCACAGTGACACCCATATGCAGCCCTCACCAGTCTGAGGACCAGGCACCCAACAAAAGCATTCAGCCCTTTGTAAATCTGTCTTTTCCTACAACCTCCTGTTGGAAGGTAGCAAACAGAACCTCGCTTTGCAGCATGTGGGGACAAGCAATTAATGCTTCAGCCCGAGTTTGAAGAGCTCTCCCCACCCCTGCAACCACCCCAGCACCAGATGCTTCCACTGCTGCCGGGAGCGAGCCGCAGCAGCCCTGCCGGCAGAGCTGCCGGGTTTCAGGAGCTAAGCTGAATAAGGAGGTGTCCCAGCACTTCCAAGCTCATCCCCGTAGCCAGTTTGTTGAACTTTCCTCCAGTCTGGCCGCCTGCCTTGCATGCTGCAGTCCTTGGTAGTGAAGAATCTCTTGCAAGAGGGAGGGAAGAAGCTGTTAGCACAAAGACCATGGGTATAAGAAGGAAACAAAGAGCTTTAGCAGAACACTTGAAAGCATATAGGTTGAAAGAAAATGCTACAACCAGCCTTGGGAATCCCTCCGAGGAAATGAAGCGGTTGCAGTTCTCTCCAGCTTTGGCACAGGAGGGGATCTTAATGCCATGTCATCTCCTCCACATCAGGAGACAGCAGCAAGCTCTGCCTGGGCCACACAGTGCTTGGATTTTGGAGGACAGTGGCAGAAACGCTGCCTCCCAGCAAGCTTTTGTGAAGAGACTGTCCCAGCTGAGCTGACACAAACCAGCCACCATGCGACTGGCACTGTCCCTGTAGAGGCTGCGGCATTGCAGCGGGCCCAGGACCTCTGCAGCTCCCTGGCTTTGCACCCACCGCAGTCCAGAGTTCTTTTAAGAGCCAAACACGGGAGAGCACTCAGGCTTCTCCGTCCTATTTGAGTACCAAAAGTTGCACAAGCCTCATTTGCTCACTAGGGAACAGCAGTCAGCCTTTGAATTTGAGTTCTCACGAATGTGCCTGTAAGAAATACCAGCCAAACCCTCCCCCTGGCTCTTCGGGGAAGGCTGGCCGCTTCGGATGCCAGCTTCCCCAGGGCACCACCGACAAGCTGCAGCAAGCTCCAAACAGGATCCCTTCCTTCCACAGCCTGACTGTGCTGGTACATCAAGAGGGACAGGCAGGGACCACAGAGCCTTTTTCGCCCATCTTAGACTCAACAAAAGCAGCCGTGGGAGGAGCTGTGGGGGCTCTTGGAAGGCAAGCGCCCTCCGTTATCTTTGGGCTGCTGTGCTGCCAAAGGGATGTGTTATGACAACAACCCTCAACTGGTGCGAAGGCGAGTGGGATGGATTTGCCGCTTTCCCAGTGGGAAAGGTGTTTGCTTTGCTTTCCCTTCAGGAGCATTTTGTTTTCACCCAGAGCCAGCACACCAGCATGGATTTTAGCTGTAGGCAAGCCCTTGGCTGAGCAAACCGCACCAGCCTCACCGCTGCTTTCCCAGAGCGTGCTGCGGCACTCGGCACCACCAAGCACAGGCCACTGTCCCTAGCCAGACTAGGACAGCCCCAGTGCACCCCAGCCTTGCAGCTGCATCAAATGCACATTTGAGAGCCTGCATACACAAGCCCCAGGTCCTTTTTTCCCCGTTTCTTCTGCTTGAGCAAGCTTTATTTTTTATTTTTTTGCCAGCAAATTTCTTGCAGCCTCTTCCCAAAAAACTTTGTGCTGGTCTGCTGGATTCCCTTCCATAGGCAGCACTGCAGAGAGGTTTCTAGCAGCCAACAATCACTGGAGGAGTGGAAATCAAAGCTGAGAGACAGGAAAAGCCAGTTACTACATCTCCCTTGCTAGAAAGGACCATTTCCCTACTTTTTTTCTAAGGCTGCCTGCTGCTACTAAGCATTTTCACTTTGAAGTTGAGAACAACTGTGGTGTATTGTACTGTAATTGCTCCTTTTACCTTGCGGGCCAGAAACACAATGTTCAGACACATAACAGTTCAGCAGCGCCAGACACACTGTTATTGGGACAGCTACAGAGAGGTAGACCCACGCAACATAGAGCAGACAAGCCCAGTGCCTTTGAGTCACTGGGAGCTGAGCTGCAGGAACAATCCAGCTTTGGTTCCCAGTGGAGGAGATTGCATCCTCTCTCACCACCCCTCCTGTTATATCTGGATTTTTCCCCCTTGCAGCAGCAACAGTGGTCCAAGAATCAATAGGGTACAGAGACACATTGTTAACGTGGGCCGAGGGACAGCAGTTGGATTATGCCATCCTTCAAGAGAAAAAAGGCCCTGCTCCAAACACGAATCAACCCAGAGATAGAAGGCTCTGTCTTCTGCCCACATTCCGTTTCCTTAGCAAGAAATATTTCAGCCGTATTGCTACTTCCAAATCTATTAATGCTCTCTGAAACACCTCTTAAAAATGTAGGTAGAATGTCTGTGCTGCTCTGCAGAGGAGGGTTGATCAGGTGTGGTTCTGGTTTTACTTCTCTTAAATAAGAAAAAAGAATAATAACAATTATCTTTACCTATTAGGAGAGAAAGCAACCTACCGCTGGTTAAACCAAAAAAGCCACTGCATTAAATGACTGAAGAAAAAAAAGGTGCAAAAAAGAAAAGCCGTAAGGTTGGTGGAGTTGCATTTCGCTGCAGTTCGGGTGCAGGAGGCCCCCGGAGAAAACCCGCATTATTCACCGCGGCCGGAGCGGCTCCCCCGGCCCCGCCGCCCCCCGCCCCGCTCCCACCGGCGGCTGCCAAGGACCATCCCCCCCGGGCACGGCCAGGAGGTCGTTCTGCTGCTGTGAGTCAGCATTCGCTGCAGAATGTCCACCCCTGCTACCCTAAAGTTGGCCAGAAAAGGGCATCCCCTTGCCATGCACGACCGATATAATTAAAATATGCATAAATGTTATTAAATAATTGCGCCGCACCCAACGCACACTGCGGGTCTGCCGCGGGGCGAGCAGCCCTTGGGGACACCGCAAGGGACAGGGGTGGCGGAGGGGATGCGCTTGTTGAAGCCACGGGAGGGTTTTGCAGGGGGATGCCTGCTCCATCCTGGCCCTGCTCCCCGCGAAGCGGCGGAGGGGACCCGGGTCTCGGCCGGGAAGGGGATAAAGCCTGCGCCCCCCCCTCCACGTGTCCCCGGAGCTCCTGCAGCCGCCGCCCCCGGAGAGGCCTCGGCGGCTCCGCTCCCTCCGCCGGCTCGTCCTTCCCCAGGCGGCAGCGTGCGGTGCTGGGGCAGCGAGGGAGAGAACCCGCCAGACTCCGGTTCCGGTTCGCCCGGCCCCGGTTCCCCCGATCCCCGGGCAGCGCACGTGGCGCGGCGGCCGCCCGGCCCCGCCACGCTGCCATGTGGCCGCCGCTCCGCTCTCCCGGGCGCCCCCGCTCACCTTGCCGCTGGCCGTGCCGCCGCTGACCCCGATGAGGAAGGGCTCGCTGCCGCTGGGCTGCCCCTGCTCCTCCAGCCTCTGGTCGCTGTCCCCCGCCATCCTCCCCTGCTCGCTGCCGCCGCCTCCTCCGCCTTCAGCTCTACCGTGCGGGGCTGGATTTATCTGATGAGTCAAGGGCCTTTCCTCCCCGCCTGGTTCACATCCCCGGCGCTGCGGCTCCCTGCCAGGTGCCTGCCGCAGCTGCACATGCTCCGGCCCAGCCTGCCGGCGGGCGGGCACGGAACGGCACGGCGCAGCACGCCGGCCACATGGGCCCCCGCCTCGCCGCCGCCCTCCCCCGCCCGCGCACAAAGGCGATGCGGCCGGTGGCCATGGCCGCCTCTGCCCGCGGGATGCTTTGCCCCTTTGCTCGTTGAGTCCCGCAGCCCAACACGCCATCACCTCCAGCGAGTGCTGGGACCACCCCAGCAGGACCCCCATTATTTGTCCCCCACTCTGCCTTCTGCCACCCAGGCCCTGGTCCTGCAAGCACTTAAGAGGGTTTATTAACGACACAAAGGCAAGAATAAAAATTATGTTTATGTCTTTGGCAAACATGATCCGTCTGGGAGGAGCCGCGTGCGCTCTGGAGGCCCAGGATTCCAAGTCAAAATGCTCTTGACGAAATGGAAAAAGGCTCAGTGAAATCCAGGGAGTGAGTCCATGCGGCCAGGTGCCAAGTGCTGTACCCAGGTAGGAGTAATCACCTGTGAAAATGCAAGATGGGAACGTGCTGCCACGCCAGCCCTTCTACAGATACAGATCCGGGAGCACAGCAGATCAAAGAGTCAACACTTTGTGGCCGTGAAAAAGGCAAATATTCCACCGGCACATGCACACGTAGGCAGGATGCGGTGGCAACCCTCTGCTGGGGCCCAGCGCCCTTGGGTATTGCGTTTGAGAAAGGTGAGGGATGATGGAGAAACTCTGGTGGGGTCTGAGGAACAGGTTTGCAGAGGGACCGCAGCAACCATGGTGTTTAGTCTGGGGAAGAGACGGCTATGGGGACACATGATACCCATTCCCAAATACATAAAAGGCTGCCACAAACAGGAAGGGAATACGTTTCTCTTACCCATGGGGATTAGAACAAAATGTTGCCAGCTCAGATTGCAACAAGAGTAATTCAGGATAGATATTCAGGGATGTTTTCTAAATGTGAGAACGGTTAAGTCCCGGAATAGGTTGTTTAGGGAGAGTAAGGACTCTACTGCTGAGGATTTAAAAAAGTGCACAGGGCAAGCTCCTGCATAGGAAGTTTTTAATGGAGTTGAACCTGCGCTGGGGCAGGCCATGGCCTAAGCGATGCCCTGAGGTTCACTCCTGACCCTGTTCATAGCACTGTAAGTTTCAGCGAGGGTTTTAACTTCCCACTTCAAAACACCAAAACAGGTGTGGAAATGTTTTTCCGGACGGGTCCCGCTTCCCGGCCCTCATTCCGCAGGATGTGAGAGCGGATCTCCTGGGAAGGTGTGTCCCGTCTCTGCCCACCGCTCTCAATTCCCCTCCAACCGTGTCCCCACTCAGCCAGGTGCCTGACACACGGCAGGAGCAGACACACCTGGAGAGGGAAGGATAAGCAAACACCTCTTGATGGGCCCTTGAAAAGTACGAGCTAAGGATACTCAAGGCTTAGTTACACAGAACACAAGGAGAACTTGCAAAGATCAGATTAACAGCTCTTTTGAAATCCATCCAGGGCTATAAACTGGAAGCAGATCAAATCCCAGTTAGTTTTAGACGGCATCTTTTCCCGAAACTTGCTTGAGAATTATATGCACTCCTCTTCCTAGCTGCCGGTCACTGACATACTGTGCAAAGCAACTTCATCTTTTGTTCAGTTTAAGTGCGGAGACTTCAGTATGTGAAATCAGTTTGGACACGTCTCTCTCCTATCTGTTTTTGAGGTTTCCTCCATAAATATTACCTCTGCTGTAGCCAGAATGTTTGTAGATTGCACTGGCCCCTGACTTGTGTGTCCAGAGCTATGTATTACGCAAACGCTTTCCTTTTTCTCATATGCCAAGCTTGTTAGATAAATCAAACTGCGCCCAACTCTTCATCTGTCCTTTACATGTTGATCAAAGCACAGAATGCTGTTTTAAAAAGGAAATGCCATTGACAGTAATATGCCTTCTGTTGTCTGAAAAAAAAAAATCTGCTGATAAGGATCCTGGTGTGACTCAAAATGACAGGATGAAATTACAAAGCCCGTGTCACCTCTGCCTCCAGTTCAAAGCACGGACATCAGAGAGGGAAGAGGTTCATGTCATTGACGGTCTCCTTCTGGCCCGGCTTCTGCCGCACAACTTTCTGTGAAAGTGTCGATAACCGATGCAGTGTGAATGACTTCCCATAGCGGTACAAGAGAAACTATTTTCAGATATTGCCTTGATTGATATCGATACATCTGCCAGCCAGGGAGCTCCAAAGAGAAGGAGAGAGGGCAGAGCATGGCACACAGCACAGCCAAGTGTGTCAGGTGGCACACAGCAGGACACAAAATATTATTGTGGGTCCTGCCGCATCAGCAGCCGTTAATATATTCCTGCTGCTCACCCTAAATTGAAATATCCATCCTTAATTTCACCCCTGTCTCCCTGATGGCTCTCACTCCCTCTCTCGTTGCTCATGGCCACGTTCTGCTCTCAGTTGTCCTCTGATCTCGCAGGAAGCTCCTGGTTCCTGGAGGCAGCACCGTGACTTTCCACAGGGCACAGAGGGTGCTCAGGTGCAACTTTCAGTGACACGTGGCTACTGCACACATACGGCTTTCGTGTTTCCTTGTACGCAAATGTCACCAGGCTCTGGAGGATGTTTGCTGTCTAATCTCACGCCTTCATTTATCACTTGCGGTGCCTTCTCTGAAACACGTCTTTTTCTCTGTCTTTCTGAACCGAGTGTTTAATTTAAGGGTGATGGTGGGGCTTTTTACCTTATTTTTCACTCAGCACTGCAGGTGTAATCCCACAGTGCATCAGTTTCCACTGACGGCAAACTCCTCCGTTACCCACTGGCAGGCGCAAACCAGCCCTTCCCTACCTGCCCTCTTTCCTTTTCTGTGTTTCTGCTTTCTAGGTCTCTGTACCCCATTACAACTTGTGGATTTGGCCTGGTTCTGCTGCTCCAGGTGTAACTGCGGGAGCCTCAACAGTAGTCAATTAGTCTCCATGCTAAATCCTTGCCATTATTTTGCTGTCCTCATTAGTGTTCTTCCTATTTTCACCCCAGCCACAAATATTTTACACACGCAGTAACTTGAGATTTATTTCCCTGCTTCCCGCCCTTTCAATTGCTGAGCTCAGGATTTGTATGAGGAGTGCACGGGCCAGCAATGAAACCCAATAAGGGGCAGGCAACCATATTTTCAAGTATTTTGTTCCAGAAAAGGCCTCCTGCTGCCATGTGCTAACAGGACACCCATGCCATTGGCAAATTAACGCAGGGCACAATTTTATAAACCAGTAAGGCTGCTCCAAGCCAAACCCATCGTGGCTGCAAAGAGCATATTCCACAAAACCAAACGCCTTGTGCATCTGTCCCGGAGCTGCCCGGAGGGACCCGTGTGGGCGTCACGGCCCGGGCAGCATTGACAGCCCGCTCAGCCAATCAGAGCCGCGCCTTGTCGCGTTTTCCCCGCCCTTCGTCCTTCCCGCGGTTCTTCTCCCAGCGCGGCGTCGATTGGCCAGCAGTGTCTCCCGGAAGCGCGGGCTATCGCTTCCGGCCGTTGCTAGGCGACGTGGCCCCCGGTAGCTTCCGGGTGGCGGGGTCTATTTCCGGGAGCGCGGCGGCGTTAGGGGGGGAGGGTGTTGGGATCACCATGAGCACCATGTTTGCCGATACTCTCCTCATCGTCTTCATCTCCGTGTGCACCGCGCTGCTGGCCGAGGGTGAGTGGTGGGCCGCCGCGGGGCGGGCTGCGGCGTCCTCCCCTCAGCGGGCCGGCGGGGCCTGTCTCGGCTGGGCCCTGGAGGCCTTGGGGCCGGTCCCGGCCCGGCGGTGCCGTCCGTAGGAGGCACGGGGAGCACTCGGGGTGGCAGTGAGGGGGCTGGCTGGAGGCGGTGGCTTCTCCGAACAGGACAGCGAGAGTGTGAAATGAGGTTCGGTTACTCAGCGGTGAGTAACTCTTGAACAGAAGGCACCCCTGGTGTGAAGTGGTCGGAATGGGGCTTGTTGGGTCTAGGAAAATGAAGGTTATGAGAAGGACATGCAAAAATCACCTGAACTTGCAATGTTGGTGACTCATATTGAGAAGGTTTTTTCAATGGCAGGTGTTGAAATCGGTGCAACTTCGTAAATACAATTTAAATTATTACCTTTTGGCGTAGTCAAAGTCAGAAGCAGCTCCCTCTTCCCAGCACTAATCTGTATCCCCAAATCTCCTTTGTACCAGAGCTGCAAAACAGCATCTTTGGGTGTTCAAGGGCAGGGAGTGTCCCAGGTGGAATATGATATTTACTTTTTATGAGGCCTGCTGCACTGCATTTGATGTTAGGTGCTGTATGCATCCATTGTTTTTTGTAGCACAAAGGTGTGTTGGCCTCAGAAGCACCTACAGGGTTCCCTTCTCTGCAGCTGGTGATCCCAGGGACTCGGCAGCACAGCCCTGTTGACAAACCACAGCCAAAAAAGGGCCAAAAGCTTTGTGTAGGAGCTCAGATTAAACTCTTCACAAACCACTGGTTCTGCATTTGTGGCACAACTTGTTTTGATCATGACTGAGTGGAAGAATTTAGACTGGAGCACCTCTCAAGGTCTCTTCTAGTCTACTACATCTATTTTCCTTTTCAAAATGCGATCCTGCTAATGGGCAGGTCCTGGTAGGAGCGGAGATTGTTTCTCAAGCCTTAATTAGGCACTATAAAAATGCGGAACACAAAAATGTTTATTGCCGTAATCAGTCTCTGGTTTTAAGGTGAACAACAGCAGGTAAAAATGAGCATGAAGGAACTGAATGAGTCCCATAAAACTCAGTCAGAGAGCTGGTAACTTCTAAAACATTTATTTTATGGCCACCATTGCTACATGAAACTTGAGAAGAGGATTTGAAGGAAAGTGATGATATAGCTTGCTGGTGCTTTGTGATACCTTTGCCATATTAGAATGTGTTTTTGTAGATGTGACATGTACTTTTTTTTTAGTATATGTATTTACTAACTTGTGTCCTTCTTATTGTAAGAGATCTCTACTTACCTGGTTACTTGCTGAATGTTTGTTTCAGGTATAACTTGGGTGCTGGTATACCGAACAGACAAATACAAGAGATTAAAGGCTGAAGTGGAAAAACAGAGTAAGAAATGTAAGTACTCTTTAGACTCTAGAAACTGTGTCTTGCTTCTTCTGTTACATCCTGCTTTAGCAGATGGCAAATTGAATGGCTTTAATAGGAGCTTAATTTTACAAGGTACACAAATCCATACGGGGGGCGGGGATTCATTCTGTCCTTGATTCTTTTGTTGGAGGGAAGGTTAGTGCAAAAACCTATTGTGCGTCTGAATTGGCTCTCCTCTTAATGGAGAACTGGAGGGGAGTAAGAGATCAGTATTGCCCTCTTTTCTTCTGAACATGAGTAGCCAGTATCTGTATATGTAGATTCCTTTAGAAACCTGAAATAAGTTCAAAGATGCAGTTTCTGCTTTTCAAGGGTGATGAAGAATTTGAGATATTTGAGGTATCTATATTAAGAAAGAACTAGGGTTGAATAATGAATACCATGAGAGGAAAGCATTGTACATAAAGAGTGAAAGTGATGATTAATGGTGGGGATGAGTAAAGACAAAGTCATGATAGAAAGGTCTGAGCTATCAGCTGATGTAAAAATAAATTATACTAGTGTAAACTGGAAACAAACAGAATTGATTAGGAAAAAAGTCTCAGGTTACTTCCATGGAGAGCACATTCAAGAGGCCTGGGAGATGTTAAACAAAGTGTGAGGGAGAAAGGGAATAGGGAGCTGAAGGTGAGCAGTCAGAAGAGATGCATTGGATATTTTTATAAAAGAAATGGTAAACAGGACAGTCTGAGCATGGCGTGTTTCAGTGGTCTGTATTGGAAGCCAAGTGGCAGAGGAGAAATTCAGCTGGCTGTTCAAACTCTGTTGTACGTACCCTACATAGGTTGCAGCTGTAAGAGAGAACACACAACAGCTGGGGACAAACCTGAGCTGGTTTTACCTTAGAAAGATTTCACCATGATTTCAGTGCTCTTACTATGCCAGGGAACAATATTATCAAAGTGTGCTCTTTGCAGTCTAGCTTTTTCCAGCCTTCCCTTGGGCAAAATAAACTGAGAAGTTGAAGTATAGTCATACTTGTGTCGAAGCTCCTGAATCAGGGGCTTTTGTCATCACAGCAGTATCCAATGGGGATTGCATCTCTGCCTGCCTTGCTTTAATCCCGCTTGGCTGACAAAAATGTGTGGGGTAGAATTAGCCCCAGAAGAGCAAGTTAGAGAAGCAGTTGAAACCCAGCTGAAAACTTAATATCCTGGTGTGTTTGTGCTATGGAACTCTGAAAGCAGTTCGCAGGGCTTAATCTCTGGGGTTTAATGATTGCTTTAAGAGTTTAATGCTGTTTGTTTTTATAGCTCTCCTGGTATCTAGGCTATAATCTGCAAAGGGAAAGATGTGAGGCTCATGCATCTCAATTAGTTTCTAACCTCCTTGTTTGACTTCCCTACCCCCAACCAAAAAAAAAAGTAAAACTGAATAAAGAGTCACTAAGAATCTAGCTTTGAAATTTTTTTTCCCACTGCACTGAGGACATCTGGCTGACCCGATGGCTTACAGACAACTTGCAGAGTAGACCACTTGAGCCACACCTTTCAACTGTTATCTAACACATCTGAAACAGGAAAAAACACATTCGAGACCTTTAAGCTCTCCCATGAGAGTCCTAGCAGTCCTGAGGATTTGTAAAAACAAATGGGCCAAGCAGTGTGCTGGAGCAGACATTGTTACTCACAGCCATTTGCTTTGTCTCTTCCTGTCCTCTCACTTCTGTTGAGAGGCACAGGATTATCTGAACCTGCTGCAGAGATTATAGTAAGTGTTCTGGGGTAAATTTGCAAGGCTGAAGGCTATCTAGAATTGCTGCCATGTAGTGTCATATATGTTTCAACAGACATGCTTGTGCAACTGCCTTAGAGTTACTTGTTCTGCTCAAACCGTGAGGGAATAAGGGCTGTAGAGTTCCTCGGGGTTGGTATGAGGCTCAATAGCACTGCACAGAGTGGAGCTGAGGTCTGGAGAAGCCTCATGTTGGGGCTAGGAGTGGTAGGTGGACCTGAGTCAGTGTTGTCCAGTTGGGGTTAGAGCTTGGGGCCATGGGGTTATGTGGACTATGGTTTGGATGGATTGATTGGGATCCCCAGCTGGATTTGCATAAGGAAGGTTGTGGAGGGAGCGTTCTGTGAGCACTGGGTGTGTTGTGTCGTTTGGCACCTCTCTCCAGCATTCCCTCTGAGCAGACTTCCCTGTTTTTTCCCCTTGTGCTAGCCTGCCCATCAGAGATGTTTGTGTTCTTTGGAAAAAACAATTGTGTCTTACTACATTACCACAGAAGAGATGATGTTTAGGTATCTTGTCTGGGCTAGTGTGGTTTTCGTAGAAGTTGTGACTGACTCAAATATCACAGGCATTTCAGAAGGCAGCAGTACAAATTCCTCTGTGATTTGGAAGGCCTGCTGTCTTTATTTCACCTGTGCTTGGAAATCAAGGCTAGAAGATCTGTGCTGAGCTAGGACTTCATATGAGAGGAGAGTCATAATGCTCAGATCTCTGAGCTGATTCTGTGAGCTCACGAGGAGCCAAGTCTATCCATTGGTAGAGTAGATATGGTACAGATACATAGAGGTTAGAGTAAAAAGAGGTTGCTATCTGTTGTTAGACCACAGCCATGCACATCATCCTCACTTCTTATAGTACTCTTGTTATAGGTCTTAAAATGTCTCTTACTTTGTGGAAAAACTGCTCTTGCTGTCAGCAGAAGAGCCTTTGCAGATGAACAGTCCATTTGCTGTGTAATAATTTCACTCTGCTGGCTTTGTGTTAGCCTTTTTTGCTGCAGTGGTAGTTGCTTGCAAATGCTTGCTAAGTGTCTGATTTGGGGTTTTAGTAACTTTGAGCTTAGGCTCCTACTTTAAAATATTGGAAGTGCTTCAGTACTAATTAATTGAAGAATGGAGAGGCTGTAGCTTGCCTCAAATGCTTGGACAGCATTTCCCCTGAGAATGCCTGCCTGTGAAGAAGGGATGTATGAGAACACAGGCTTTCCTGTATTCTGCTTCCAGTTGCAGATAATCGGGAGCAGAGCTTGCCACAAAGCTCTTTTGATTACAGTTGATGAATCAAAAGTACTGTCTAATACTAATGACAAATTAGCAAGGGTCACTTGAGCCAAAATTGTCCCCAGACTGCTCAGTTAACAATGTGTTGGGCTCTTGAGAGAGTTTAAAATTAACCCCTTAAGTATTCTGATATCTTGTCTAGGGTTCTGAATTTTTAAAGAATTATTTCTAAGTGTCTGGTGGGGCCAACTTTGCTGGTTTATAACATGTTGATTTTTCAGTATGTTGTTAGTCATACCTAGCTTCCTTTTGTGACCCTGTTCTCTAGAGGAATAAAATGTTTTGTTTGGTGTGTGAAAAAGGGGTGGTGGTGTCACTATGCAGAAATGATAGTATGTCTATCTTTTCACTTGGCAGTGGAAAAGAAGAAGGAAACAATAACTGAATCAGCAGGCCGGCAGCAGAAAAAGAAAATAGGTAAGGCTGGGAGAGGAGTGTGGTGCCCCAAGAATGGGAGAAAGTGGAGAAACTTGTGGAAGTGATTATCCTGCCTTTCAAAACTATTTATTTAAAGTGGTACTAGGGCTGGTTCTTGGCCTGGTGACAAGAATATGAACACTTTTGCTTTCCTCTTCCAAGACAGGAGAGATCTAGCCTTCTGATGGTTTTAGGCAAATGCAGAGAAGGGCAGCATCCCCGAGAGTAGCAGCACTTCTTGCTGAACCGGTTGCCTTTCTCTCTGATTTAAGCCTTTATATCCACGACTGTTATTAAGTTCTGTTGTCAAAGCTCTTTGCTGCAGTGCACTGTCAGCTTGCAGTGTCTGTGTGATTGCGTAATTTGTGGTGTGGTTTTTTTCTCATTTGTATACTTCAGAGCTGAAGGTGTTTGCATGTTAATTGTTACTGCACTTAGATTTATTTCAGGTTTGCTAAATGAGTTTTGCTTAATTTTTAGGTAGTGATTTATTTTTTTCTACTGTTTTTATTGTGAATAAACTTAAGTCTTTCTGGATAAAAGTAACTTTACGTACTGAACTATGCAAGAACAACATGGTAGAAGTTTAATGGATGTGAGCTTTAAAAAGTTCTGTTATCTGCAGGACTCTAAAACGTACAGCAAAGCTCAGTTAAATTATTACAGAAATTGTGGCAGGAACGCTTCTGAGAGCTCCTGGGAGTTGGTTTCCTCATTCTTCTCTAACACCAGGTAGCTGGATTAGTCATTT
Organism: Nesoenas mayeri; assembly: GCF_963082525.1. Taxonomy (NCBI): domain Eukaryota; kingdom Metazoa; phylum Chordata; class Aves; order Columbiformes; family Columbidae; genus Nesoenas; species Nesoenas mayeri. Next base: position 27,969,105 of record NC_137554.1, on the reverse strand, counting down.
GATCTGTACAAAGCTTGGGGATAATTATAAACATATCTTCAAACAGTTCTTCCAAGGTATAAAACCTGTTATCATTAGACTCGTGAAGGAACAGGAGCCAAAATTCTTCCTCTTGTGCATTTTTAGTTCTAATATTGAATAATCCCTGCATGGGATGACTCGTACTTAGTGGATAAGACAACTTTTTAATGTTACATGTGGTCACTTTTCAATGTAGCAATGTTGGTTTTTTTAGGGCACCATCCGAGCTGTATTACTAGCAGATGATATTTTACTTGTGCTTGGACTAAACTAATAAACAGTAGAACCTGAGGAATTCAGATGCCCCACCATTTTTTTTAATACACTGAAATAATCTTGTTTTGCAAATGAAAAACAAAGCACAAAGGGACTAAGAACAGAACTTAGGAAATGACCACTGATTTTGTTTGCTATGATGCTTGCTGGCCAAGCCTTGAAACACTGAGACTTTTTTTGGTTTTGTTTTGTTTTTTTACAAGTGCTGCATAACTTGAGCATCTCATTTGTCTTCAGGCGAAGCTGAGTTCTTAGTGTTTCTGAAAAATCAGGCCCTGAATGTCAAGCTCGGCATCCAGAAAATGACTCGCAGCTCTTAACTGCTTTTGAAATCTTTGATTCCAGTAACTTACTGAATGTCAAATCATTCCGTGAGATGTAGCATTGTTGTAAGAGCAAATTTACTTGTGCCAGAGTTCCTTTAAATTCTACCATTCTAGTTTAAAAAAAGAGCTGAGGCTTTACACATCAGTCACATCTGTGGTACAGACCTGCTTCAGCTGCATCTATTTTTGCACAGAATAAGGCAGGAGGTGTGTGTATGATATTGCATGGTTAGTGAAGGGATGAATCATGGTTATGCACAAGGAGGTAAGGTGAAAGTTGCATGGGAAGGCTTAAGTTGGTGTTTCCTACTTGCCAAACTTTTTATTTTTAAGTGTAAAGTGAACTGACTTTGGTCACATTGTGTCTGCATCACATTTCACATGACTGGAACAGGATGCCTTTAACATTATGCTGCAGACTTCTGTCTTTTCAGTTTAAGGAGTGCGTTTGTTGGCTTAAACTTTGCTATCACTTTCTGTGTTCCATGTGCCCCTGGAAGAAAAGACAATGATGTTCCCAGGAGTCCACCTGAGTCCTGGTTAGGCAGCAAAAGAAAAACAAAACAAAACAACCCAATGCTAGCAAATAAGATTATTGCTGTATCCTTGTGGTTTGTGTTCCAATGAGCAGAATAAGATGACTTTTGAGTCCAAGGTGCTGCTTTTTCACCTGGTCCTCTTTCTTTGTGCCTCTACTTGGCTGTACAGCAAAGTACTTAAAGGCTGCTCATGTATAACTTGGGCAGGAATAGACCATTTGTGTAAGGTGGTTGGACATCTGAAGACTGCTTGTTTTGAATTTGTAGAAATGGGTGCGGAACAGGTCAGGTATATTGGGGGATCTGGACTGTATTCTTTATCCCTGTGTAACCTTTAGCCCTTCTAAATAGATGGTTAGTTATGTAGCAGAGGGGAAAAAACAAGTATTTGTGCCAAATGTGATTCCTAAAGAGCTGGCCTGTGGTTGCTGAAATGTCCCAGAACAAAACTCTCCACCTGGGTCAGGAAGCAGGTGTCTGGAAAGATCCTGCTGGGGTGGATGGTTTGTAGTTAAGAGCAATTGCAAATTGCAATGAGGATTCTAAGAAACTGGATGCTGCTATTGCTTTTCTTGACACTTACTGTGAGTCCCTGTGTTTAGCCGGGGCTTGAAAGATATTTGTGGAGCTTCAGTGCTATGGGCCTCTTGTCCAGTGGATCCCTGCTGAAGTTTCAGTACAACTCGCATGCTCGATAGCCCTTGACAGTCCTTCTGCATCTTCCCTCTCTTTGCTCACATTGTTTTTTTGATATTTCTTCATAGTCCACATCTTTTTTTCAGCCCTGTCTGCCCCTCTGGATCCCCAGTCTGAGAGGAGCGTAGTGGACAAGGGACAACGGGGTTGTGGGACAAGAAAGGTGACAGGTGGTGGATAATTCTCAAGGCCGAAGTAGTCTTCAAATGGGGAGCATGGAAAATACTCTCTCAGAAAACTGTGGGTCTTTGAAGTTTGTGGTGACTTAAAGACGGACTAAATTTCTGAAGTAGTATTTTGAAGTATTCTTTGCAAAGCATAGCAATAAAGAAAAAAAGTACTGACATAGTGAAATTCATGTAAAAGATGTCTTTCCTCTTTAGAGAATCTTTTGGGTGTGACAAGGGTCCGAAATTCATTATTAAGACCAGCAAGATAGTAGCCTTGAAGTGTGGCTCCCAGCTTTGTATATGATTTTGGAGTCCCTTCTGACATCTCCAAAATGAATTTTTTACTTATCTAATGTGTTTTATGATGGTGAGCCTGGTGTGCAGCAAATTGAGACTGCTCTCTTTTGGAAGTGTGATACAGAGGCACTGTCTCTGTTTTCTGGCAGTGTTGTTGATGTTATTGTGTTAGTTGGTTGAGTTAGCGAATTTGACATTCTGTGCATTTCTTCCAAAAGTGCTGAATGTGTGATTCTAGCCTCCTCCTCTTTTGTGCCTGCTTTGCTGCACGCTGCTGTGGTGGAGAAGCAGTTGACTATGTCCAGTTTTTCACTTTATACTGTCTGGCGTAGAGAGCTGGAGTTGGTTTTGGGAGTGTTATTTGTTTAGAGAGCCAAAAATGTTAAGTCTTCCTGGAAATGAAAACACTCTGGTTTCTAGGTTGGTATAACTGATCATAACTGGTTTTGTTTTTGTCTTTCCAGAGAGACAAGAAGAGAAACTGAAGAATAACAACAGGGACTTGTCAATGGTAAGAAAATTAAAGCCATTTCCCAGCTGCTGAAGATTTCAATCAGCTTTCCAACAGAAAGACTTTGGTTGGTAGACATAGAGACCTTTCCTCCTGAAAGGCCCTTCTGGATTATCTATAATGGCTACAGACTGTAGTATGAGTCACAGAGTTCTCCAGCAGTTACTGCCTCATCTCATGCCCAATCTTAGCTGTTTTCATCTTTATAAGTCTCCATGTTGCTTTCAAAGTAGAATTAATTTGTCTGACTTCTTGCAAGTTCCCCTGCTGACTGGTTGTATGGGCTTAAGGAAAAAACAAAACAAAAACCCAACAACCTGGAGAAGGTAACAGGACAATTCTTGAGCACTTTTCTCCCCCAAAAAACAGCTCTTCACCTTTGTGATCCACTCTGACTGGCTTTATACCCAACTATTGACCAAATTTTGGGTGTTCTTCAGTCACTTTTACAATCCCTCTGGCCTTCTGGATCATCTTTTTTTCCGTCTAGTTTCCAGTGATGCTGTACAAAGCCGGTTCTTAAGGATGTGAGCCCATCATCCCTCAGCGTAAGCCTGTTGTTTTGATTATCTCTGGCCTTTCTGCTTGCAGGTTCGGATGAAATCCATGTTTGCCATTGGCTTCTGCTTCACGGCCTTGATGGGAATGTTTAACTCAATGTAAGTATCAAATTTCTGGATTTGTGTTAAATTGTCATGGTAAATATATTATCTACATTCCCTTTATCACCCGAAGTGTTATAGTGACAGTCCATCCAAAACCCATCACTAATCTGTATAAAATGGATAAATATTTTGTATGCAGATGCAGTTGTTTGGTCAACACACACATGTTTTGCTGAAGAGGGAACACTGCATGCTGAATGGAATAAAATTGAACAAATTGCATTCAGTCTAGACACGATTCTAACATCCTTTTTGCTTGGGAACATCTTGACAGGTTTGGTAGATGTCAGGCAAGCAGCTACAGTCTTCAGTGTCTTTGGCTTTGCTGTAGTAGTGTGACCAAAGAATGCTCTCACAAGCAAAACTAGGTCAGCTCCCTTGCCCTTAGAAATGAGCTATAATTGCAGAGTTTGCCCTACTTAAGGTGATCAGAATTAAAATACTAACAGGTCCAGGCATGGGCTCTAATCTTCCTCTGCTTTAAAAATGACCTGGGATAGGTCTAGTTTTCTTTAAAATAACAAAGACATAAAAAGCCCAAACTGGTTTGCACAGTTATAGACAGCTTTTTTTTTTCAGACATGCAAAACTGAAAGACTCTGCTTGACTTTTAAAACTTGATTCAATCTTGAAATGTGACCTTCCCATTGGCTGTTAAATCTGAAGATAACATAAATATGGTTAGTATAACCCTTGGGAGGCTGCTTAATATCTGGGCAATACACTTGTCATGCAAATGGGATTTTACATTCTTGGGCCCCAAAACCTTTGGCCTCTGTGCTGGCAGTCGCCAGGATACAGTCAATTGTTGTTTTACTGCAGATCTGTGGGTGGAAAAATTGCTAACGGGGTAACATAATAACAGAAGTGTCACTGTGTGGACTCTTTATTTATTCAACTTAGTCAGACTTCAGCATCTAGCATTCCCTGGAATGCTGTGAAACTGAGCAGAGGAGCACAGCACTAAAAGACTTTAAAATTTGGGTATAATCTTGAGTCATTGATGGCTTATTTAACTGCAGCCCTGAGTGGGGATGGAGGTGCATCGTGAGTCATGTACCGAGCAGCATAGTATCTTTGGGGGTGGGGTTTAGTGCTGTACCTGATGCTTTCAAGTGCTTGCCTAGCTATTTGGGTGCAATACCAACACCACCGGCACCACTGCCCCTGAAACAAACCGAAAAAACTCAGCCTGCTCTGTCTACTTTCCTTGAATGGGAAGAGGCAATTCTGAGTTTGCTGTGACTGACAAGCATTACAGGACTTTAAGAGTTTTAGGAAGGAATTGATTTTGGTTAAATCCTGTGTGGCTCCTCCTTCCATAAATATTAACCTAAAAATCAGTGTATTGGTTTCTTCTCCTTCAAGACCACAAAGTTTACTTGTCTTGTTCTTTTTTTTGAGGATTCCTGCCCACAGAGACTATGCTACAAGCCAAAGAGCTGACGTGAAGCTTTTGGGCACATCTTTCCTTTAACTGCCTCTTTCTTTGGAGGGAACCTGAACATGAGCAGCAGGAATATCCAGAGAGTTCACTGATGGAACTGAAATAGCTTTCTTGCTAATAGCTGAGGCTATTGAATTAAAATATAGATTTGGCCGTCTTGCCTTTGGGCCTAGATAGACAATTTTTTGTTCCTGGTCTCAGTACAAGGTAGCAAGTGCATTTGTATCAGAAGGGCAGCTTTGGTGGGTTGTACTTGCACTGCCTGAAGCTTATAGAATGGTTTGATGGAGCTGGTTTTCATGTATGTACTGTCATTTTCTTGACATGGCATTAAGAGCAGCTGCTTGTCTCGGGAGCAGAGAACTTCAGTTATGAAATCAGGAGGCTCTTTGGTTTCCTCTGGGAAGCTACTGGTGTCAAGTCATCCGTAGAGGTGCTCTGGGTGTGGTATGAAAAGGGGAAAAAGGGCAGTTGACACCTGCAGTGGCTGCAGCCTCATTTGCTTGCCTTTCCTGTTCTTGATTGAGTTTGTTGCTCTGAGGGACAAAAGGAGCAGGAATTGCATGGGAAGTAGTATGATGTGCCACCCTTTGGACAAATACTACACAGATGCTGCTGCTCTGTCACTGGGTACCTCACCTCTGCCAAGTGCCAGCTTAGCCAAAATGGAAATGGCTGTGATGACTTCCTCTCTTCCTTGGAGTGTCAGTAGTAATGGGGCAGCAGGGTGGACTGTAGTGTGCATGTGTCAAGAAGGCTGGTTTAAACCCAAGAGCAGAATGCTGTGCTGAAGATGAGCAACTGAATGACTGTTGTGGCTTAAAGTATGCTGGGGCAGTGAGATCTGTAGCAGTACTGGCCTCCAAGCAGATGGGATTTCTCCTGGGAGAGAAATTAGATTCTGTGTGTCTCAATTTTCTCTTGTCAGAAACTTTTAAATGCAATCATTCTGTCCTACTCCAGGAGTTGTGCATTTCAGTACCCCTTCATGATAACTGTGAAAACCTGGCTGGAATTAAAAGCAGGTACCTTGGGGTGCTACTGCTGAAGAACTTGTCATTCTCACAGCAGGAATAACGCAGAATTTTAAGCCACTGGGGGATGTTACAGGGAGATAAACATCCGTTCCTAGCTCTTTAGCCAAACTGCCTGTGAGATGTAAACAAAGTTGGCGTGTGTTTGAGCTGTAGCTGTGTGAATGTATCTCCACAGGAAAGAACGCTCATTTAGGATATCTTGAAACAAGAAACACCTGTTAGAAAATCAGCACATGCAGAGAAAATAACATCCAAATATGCACATGCTGATGAGGCATCATACACACTTACTTCAAAAGACTGGGTTGCCTGTCTGGGTTGAGAGAAATCTTTGCAAACTGGCCAGAATTCACACTCTGCCTGATGCCCTGGAATGTGGACCTGGAGGAGTTCCAAGAGTGGGACAGGCTGCTTGGAATATGTGGTATCGTCCTGCATCTGCACTGCGTTCATCTTCAGAGCTAACACAGAGAAGAGTGTTGGTATTAAAAAGCATTCTGTTGGTGGCTCTTACACATCCTTCTTCTGCTGAGATGTATAGCTGCGCTAGTAAAGGAAAGGGTGTCTTTGGTTTATGCTCTGCTTAAAAAACGCTCTTTTGCTTAAAGCAGAGAGTCCATCTTCTTGCAGTGGCTGCAATACAGCAGGGTGATAGTCATCCATCTTTTGGTCAAGTGCTGACTGTTATGGGAAACAATCTGCTAAATTTGACTTTTAAATATAATGTACCAGTAAACTGCAAAACACAAACCAAGGCTTCATAAACCCAACAGCTTGTTCAGCTGATCACTTAAATCACTATGAAACACTTCAACTATGGCAGAACTGGTGTTGAGGGAAGCCTACTCACCCTGTGGGTGACTGGGTGTGAGACAGATATATCTACCCTCCTTGTGTGTACGTAGAGGTGGGCTGGGGAGGGCAGTGTGGCTTTTTAGCCTTCCACATGGTCTTACCTGCTCTGGTGGCCTGTTGAAGATACTCACTCATTCATTCTATAGCCGAAGGCTCTTTTACTGTTCCCAGTTGTGATCCAGTGCTCTCTTTTCCAGATTTGATGGCCGAGTGGTGGCAAAGCTTCCATTTATCCCCCTCTCGTACATCCAAGGTCTCTCCCACCGCAACCTTCTAGGTGAGGATTACACCGACTGCTCCTTCATCTTCCTCTACATTCTCTGCACAATGTCGATCAGACAGGTGAGAACATTGTTGTGTCTGTTGCATCTCTGGAGCAGGGAAATCACATCTCCATCCATAAAGAGGAGTCTACTACTGCTGTCCAGTTTCGCATGTATAATGTTGATCTGTTTGTGGTTTCTGTGTTTGCCTTCATTCCCATGTATCATTCAAAGTTATTCTAGATTGGGATTATAAAATCAGCCACTATTCTGGACTGGTGTGGAAGACTTGACTGGAGACTTGTACCAGGGTGTTACGACACTTAGCAGAAATGGATTCTGTCTGTGCCTGATAACTTTGCGGATTGCAGCACTAAGAGGTTGTCTCCATCAGAAGCCAATTAAATACTCCTTCTTAGTAATTTTAAGTTAATATGAGAAAAGAGAAGTGTAGTATTTTCAAGGGGAACTTCCTTGGTGGCTTGAGGTTCTATCAAGGTTCAATCAGTCCATAAAGCTGGTAGAAAAGTGAGGAAAGAGTTAAACCTGTTCTTTTGGGTTTGTCCTTCCTGTTTTTGCTGACTGCCTGACTTTTTTCAGAGTCTTAAGATCTTTACCTTTGGTGTCAAGTCTCTCCCAGTGTTAGGAATGTGACAGAGAAAGGGGGTCTAGTAGGATGAGCTAAGAGTAGGCTACACACAGCTCCTCAGAAAAGCTGGTTAGTTTTGTTTTCTTTTTTTTTTTGAGAGAGAAACATCACTGAGAATAAGGGGAAATGCCTGTTCAGGAAGGTTCACAAGCAGTTTAAGTGGCAGAGTGGCTGGTGAGGACAAATGAGACTTCTCAGTGCAACCTGAAGTCTAGGGTTTTTTTGCCAGATTTTCCCAGGGAGTGCTGGGGATAAGTTAGACTCCGGGGGCTGGATGAATGCTGGTAGAATGAGCTGCAAATTATCTGCTCTCCTGTATTTGTATTTTCTTTTGCTTTGATTCTCTTTCTGAATTCTTGCTGCTTTCCTCCTTGACCAGCTTGTTGCTTTTCCTCAGGGGGTGCAGAGGCACTTAAGCTCAAAGCAGATCGGCAAAGGTTATGGCAGCTGCTGTCAGAAGTTTGGATGAGCTTCATGGAGTAGCTCAGTAACAGAGTTCCTTTAGTCACAGAGTGCATGCTAGTGAATTGAATTCTCTGTAGCCCTCAGTATCGAGTACTTGTGTTGAAATGGATCTATGTCTGATCCTATGTGAAAACAGAAAATGAGTTGTAGAATAAGTTATGTTGAAAGTGTCACTTGGAGATCATCTAGCTCACCCCTCACTTCAAGTGCCAGAGTGCAAAAGGCTAGGGGCTTCCTCATTCTGTTTGCTGCAAGATAAATCTTGTTTCACTTCCCAGTAGCTGGAGTAGTGTTTGCTACTTCAAAAGAAATGAGACCTTTTTAGTGCTTTGGATCATCTTCGTGAATTCCTGTGATGTTGTGGTCTGATGCTGTTCCTTCAGACAACGTTGCAGGGTGCTGCTCTATTACTTACCTGTTACGTGAAAGTCCCTTCTTTGCTTTGTTGCAGGTTATTGTATGAAACTAAATAGCACCAACAGCAAGATTTTTCTGCACCCTTTGGTTTGACTGGGGAACTCCCTTGCTGAAAAATCCCCCATGGATTTTTTTTTTGTCCAAAAATATAATTCCTGTGGTTAGTTCTAGTCCTGGGCATTTCCTGCTACTGCCTATTGTGAAATCAGTAGGTGGCATGACCAGAGTGGTGGTCCGGTCTGGCTCTGAGCAGAAATGCGGAGCTGTTTGCAGTGGGTTGGGCTTTCAAGAGAAATTCTGGGGGAAAAAAAATTGCCCTTGTGCTTGAGAGTTCATGCTGAAGGTCCTGTGGTAGACAGAAGTTAATTTATTGCTTTGGAGAAGAGTTGTGCTCTGAAGTGTTAGATTGCAGTCTTGTTAGTGCTGCCTTACCTGTGTGATGGTGGTTAATTACACCTGCAGTTCTCCAGCTGTTGGGCAGCTCAGTTTCTTCCTCTGTGCTCCATGGAGGGAAGGGCAGGGACTGGCCATGTCAGTTTGTGCAGAAGCTGAGAACTGAAGCTGTGATTGCTGGCATGCTGCTTTTGGCTTTGTTACTGTTTGAAGGAACTTGGATGATAACAGCATTGGGAAGAGCACTTTGAAAGGCTGTGAGAGGCCAGAGGAGAGGGGAAGAAAGTAATTAAGAGCTTAAAATGGTGCCAAAGACTTGCGTTCTCTGCTTTTGATTACCTTGGATGTGAAAGCTTTGTCACCCTTTGTGTTTCACTGGGCAAAAGGGGAAATCTCACCAGGTCAGCTTCGGTTCTCCTCCCTTGGTCTAACAGCTATTTTGATGTGGGAGTCAGTGTCTGGCTTGATGCTGCTGACACAGGAGAAGGAGCAGAGATGTACCAAATGTCAGAGAACAGGTTGTGAACAAACTGAGGAGACCATACACCTCTCAGCCTTCCCTTAAATCCTGGAGCTGCCTGTGAAGGGATCAAAGGCAGGGAAGAGAGATGTCCCTGTGGAGCTCAGAAGTAGAGGAACTTGAGTGTGTGAAAAAAGTGACCTGGAGGGTAATGCAGGGGGAGTACGTGAGGAAGGGGAGACTAACAGGACGGTGATTAAACTGACATTAGTGGGATAGGCAGTAGCAGCATCAGGCAGTCTCTTCATGGAGTGATGGGGGTGATAAACTCTTCAAACGGTGACTGGGAAGCTTGCTGGCTGTGACCTGGCCGGCATCTCCCAAAATAGTCAACTTGCAGTGAGTAACTTCCTTTGCGCTGTTCCCAGCTCTCCCTGGCACGTAAATCCTGTCCCCTAGTTCCTCCTGCCTTCCTGTTTGGAGAGAGGAGGGTTGCTGGGAGAGGCCTTCCAAGGGTCCTTGAGCTGTTGGGTTTCAGCTGGGAAAGTCTGTGGCTGGGCTGGGCGGGAGGCATAATGTCAGGGTTACATCCTCTGTCCCCGCTCCTGTTTCTGAGCTCCCAGCCTTCACCTGTGCTGTTTGTGAAGAGGAATACGCTGCTGTTCCTCAGGCGTTTGCTGGTCTTCACTTCCTTTTTACACACGTCTGAACTGTAGATTAGGCTGCTTCTCTCTGAAATGTGTTCCCAGTGGGAGCAGGAGCCAGCAATTATCTCTCCTGCCAGGAGTCCACTTTCCCACACAGCCTGATCTTGGGACTGGGAGCCACTCGTTGCCTTGTCTCTGAGGCCCTTGTCTCTGGGTACAAAGACAAAAGCAGAAGCAAGTCTTGTCCTTCCTGCAGTCATTTGAGGAAAAGTTCACAAGAGCTCAGGTAGTGAATTTGGATCTTTAAATCTTGCATTCTTCCCTCACTGCTCCTGAAGGTCTTGTCGGTGTTGGAAGTAGACTCTGCAGACTTCCTTGTGCAACATGGCCCACAGCAGACTGGACAAGTTTCTGCTGGACCTTGCCCCAGCCTTGTTTTTTTCCAGCTGTGTAGACTTGAGGATTGCTGTCTAGCAAAGCTTGCTTCACGGCTAGTGTGGGGGGCCAGCCTTCTCTTGGTACCTGAAGGAACAGGGCGGAGGTAGCACATGCTTCTTTGCTTCCATGGATGCTCAGCTGGTATCACTGCTCCATGAGTGGGGCACTACAAAGCTGGTCGGAGCCCAGGCGTGCCTGCTGCTGACTCTTTAGCACCCTCTGGTGTTGTTGAATCTGCCCATTAGCTTCTTTTTTCTCCTTCCTGTCAATCTCTTTGACTAAGGAGGCTCTGAGAATGGGAACCACAGGAAGGAGCCTCCCACAGTGAAATGTTCTAATACATATTCAGTTGCTGAATATCAGCCAGTGGTTGATTTATGGAGGCCACAGACTAAAACTGATGTAATTCCTTTTCAAGTATTCCCCTCCTTTACTGTTTTGCTTGTGTGTGAACTGAAACCTTCTTTCTTTAGTCTCCACCTGAAATGTTTTCCAACTTTTTTTTAAACTTAGCTACTCTGGAATTATGAAGCTCTGTCTGCATTTTGTTTTGGTTTTTTAGTTGGTTCTCATTCCATGATCAAAAAGCTCAAGAACTCTATGACCTTCCTATCTGGCCTATCCCGACAGTTATGTTTGAGAGAACACTCAGGCTTGAAGAGAATCCTCTTTCCTCCTTTTATTGTCTTGATAGCCAAGATTCAGCTGGTGCCATGTGGAGGACACAGTTGTTTTCTTCTTTCCCTTGCATCAGATGTCCCTGTTTTGCCAGCACTGCGTGAGCAGCATCTTGAGCTGAAGTTATTTACAGTGAAGGATGAAAGAACTGGTATCTCTTTGTAGTTTCACTGTTGCAAAATTCAAAAGGAATTTCTCAAAAATCAATAAAAACATCGCATTTAAATATTCTGCTCTGAGTTTTTAGCTCATGTCTGACTCTGCTACATAATTCTTTCCTTGTTTATTGTTTTCTGTTGAAACACCCTGCTCAGATGCAGATGAGGTCATCTCAATAGGCAGTTTTGGGGGTTTGCTACATGTATACTGTTATATTGCATGTCTCCACCAAGCCATTGTTCTGTCTGCATCACTGGCATTCATGTTAATTCTGTGCCTAAGCTCCTGACTTGGACTTGGCACACGCTCTGATTGCCATGTTGCTGACCCAAATTGTGGCTATGTTGAGAGTGCCTTCCTCGCCAGCTTGCAGACCCTCAGGCTCTGGTGGCTGCCAGAAAACAGGGTTTCTGTTTTCCGGAAAACAAGGGTACTTGTGAAAACTGAAGGCTGCTATGGTTCTGCCTGTGAGCAGATGTTAGGAACCTGCTCCTGTGTCTGTGCTGCAGTTAAATTGCAAAGATAACTCTTGCAAGTTGATTTTTAAACTAATCTGTGTGCAAAGACATTAATGAGGTATCTGCCAACTGACTGTGGTGTGAAGCTGGAGGGAGAAAAGATCTCTCAAGCAAAACATGGATTTAATGATTAGAAGGCTTTTGTTGAGGTGGGGGAGAGTGGCCCAGCTCTAATTGTAGCCATTATGGATGGTTGTCTGGCTCTGTGCTAAGCTCTTTTGAATGTATAGGGATAGAGGTCTAATATATACTAGCCAGACTGGTAACGCTATGTGGGTTAGAACCTGAATTTGTAAAAAATAATGGGAAGGTTGTACTTGTAAGCAGAGTTGTTTTGGGTTTTTTTCCCTCTTTGTCTCCCTCATCATGGTCTGACAGTATCCTGTTCTTCTGTTCTTGTTTTTGCAGAACATCCAGAAGATGCTCGGTCTTGCTCCTTCCCGGGCTGCCACCAAGCAAGCAGGGGGCTTCCTTGGCCCACCACCTCAGGCAGGGAAGTTCTCCTAAAGCACAGTTACAGCCTTCACAGAAGGTCTGACCAGTGCACAAGACTGTCTTTGGGAGGTAGCAAGATGGGATTCTGCACCGGGCTTCACATGTCCAAAAACAACCTATGCAGCATTGGACACGGTCTTGGAAACATCTTCCATTTGGAGTATTCTACCAGCAGTTGTTTGCTCATCAAATCGAGAAAGTTCTCAAAAGATAACTTGACTTCTTGTTTCTGAGAAATAAATGGCATGGGCATGTTGATTTAGATGTCTCTTAATTGTGCTGTAGGACAAGTAGAAATACATTGATGTAGTACAGTTGATTTAGTCTGCGGCATGGACATCAACTTGGACAGCAAGAGTGAGATCTGCAAAGTAGACAACTTGGAAAATTCAGAGCAACCACACTGTGAAGTGACTCTCTTGCTTGAGACGTACTGGCTGTAGTCCTGTGTAGTAGGGAGCTGAGCAAGTAGGTGTGCTGACTTCTCCCTTTGCAAAACTTACAGCGTGGAGGGTGAGGTTTTTTGTTGGCTGAGGTGATTGGAGGCACTGGAACCTGCCCCTGTGCCAGGCAAACTTAAGAGGTGGCAGGTATTCCCGGACACGCTGTCAGCCTTCGTCTTGCTGGCAGAGTACAGCCCCACTGAGACTTTTTTTTTTGGTGGCATCATACAGCTTTTGTATAAGTTGTTTGCTGAGACAGAATCTGCTGAATTACAGAAACAAACCTGGCCTGCAAACTTGAGTAAGCTGTCAAGTTTTGCTGGTGCCAGCCACTGCTACCGAGCCCTTTATTACCAGAGGGGTTTTGACAGCAGATCTTTGTTCATAGTCCCTGAATTTACTGCTGAACAGCCTGATGATCAGTATGCATCTTTAAAAGTCTTCCTTCTCCGGTCAGGAAGCTCTCTACACTGTCTTCTGCTTTGCCAAATAATTCTCAGTTTGAGTCTTGTTGGCTGGAGCCTGCTCACATTGTTTAAAAGGGGTGAATAAATCTTGCTGCCGCTCTCAAGTTAGGCAGCACCCAGAGGAACTATTGATTTCTTGCATCTGTGACCAGAGGTTTATCATGTGGTAACTCTTACTGGGATGTTGTGATTAGTTGCATGGTGAGAGGATAAATCTGAAACACCTTATGGCAGCATGGAGCATGTGCAACACCATATTAAGTACTAAATATTGAATTAATTCTCATTAATCATATAAATACTAAATATTGAATTAATTCTCATTAATCAGTTTGGGGAACTTTAATAGTATTATTAAAAGATAAATCGTGAGTATGGCACCTCTATTCAATGCCTTGTGTCTCAAAGCTGAGTGTTTGACAGCTGAAGGAAAGCATCTAGTGTATACAGATGCTGTCTGACTTTTGGGGTGCATTTTTGACTTGTAACCTTCTGCAGGGAGCAGCCCTGGTCCTGCAATTCCTCTTTCCCGTGTGTAGCTTCTCTTATTTCAAGGGCCTGAACTCACAGCAAAGCCAGAAACATCCCAGGCCTCTACCTGCATGGATCAGCTCTGCTGAAGTAGTTTATTTTGCAGCGTATGCTTGCTGGATCCGACTAAGACGGCTAAATCTAATCAAGTGTAATGACAGCCTGCACCTTAATGGCTTTGGGAGAGTTCCGTGCAGCCCGCTACTGCTCGGTACCTCCGAGCCGCCAGGGGGAGCCTGGGCGCGGGGTGGGGCCCGCGGTCCTGAGGTTCGAGTCCCCAGTGGAGGCGGAGTCCCCGCGGGGTACGGGCTGCCATCCGTTCCCTCCGCCGGCCCGGCACATGCTGGTGCGCTGCCAGCTGCCGAACCTCCTGCCCCGACTCTGCGCCCTCCGCCCCAGCCTCACCATGAGCAGCGCTACTGGCACCTTCACCACCGACCAGCCCCTCAACTACCGGGCGGGCGCCCGCGTTCGGCCCGTGGATGGCGGCCCGACGGAGGACGTGTACGAGCCGGCCACAGGTACCCGCTCGGGTCGGGGTGTGGGGGCCGGTGCGCGGAGGTGCTTCCTTGAGATCTGTAAGAAATCAGTTCTGACTCTGAGTCAGAACCATCCAGCGGTGCCCGATATCTTGGCAAAGGACACGATTTAAACATTTCTTCTTATTTATTTTGAGATACCTCGGTTTCGGCAGAATTTAAGAAGGAGAGCGTTTAACTATGCTGAGGAATGTGTAACAGGGTCCTGGAGCTGGTGGTAAAAGTACAACACACTGCAGTGGAAAACGGGGGCATTTTGTAACAATTGGAGGTAATTAGTAACTAGAGCAAGACTGTAGAAAGCGACAGATCTTTTAATTCAGACCAGCCGAACTGCAGCACCTCTTCTAAAGCCAATTGCAAATGAGTGGGAACCACAGTGTCAAGTTCTGTAGCCTGGTATAGGTGGCTGGACTCACAGTATCACAGTATCACAGTATGTTCTGGATTGGAAGGGACCTCAAAAGATCATCTAGTCCAATCCCCCTGCTGGAGCAGGAACGCCTAAGTGAGGTTGCACAGGAACATGTCCAGGTGGGTCTTGAATGTCTCCAGAGAAGGAGACTCCACAACCCCCCTGGGCAGCCTGTTCCAGTGTCTGTCACCCTTACTGAGAAGAAGTTTCTTCTCAAATTTAAGTGGAACCTCTTGTGTTCCAGCTTGATCCCATTGCCCCTTGTCCTATCATTGTTTGCCAACGAGAAGAGCCTGGCTCCATCCTCATGGCACTCACCTTTTATATATTTATAAACATTAATAAGGTCACCCCTCAGTCTCCTCTTCTCCAAACTCAAGAGACCCAGCTTCCTCAGCCTTTCCTCATAAGGGAGGTGCTCCACTCCCTTAATCATCTTGGTTGCCCTACGCTGGACCCTCTCCAGCAGTTCCTTGTCCTTCTTGAACTGAGGGGCCCAGAACTGGACACAATATTCCAGATGGGGTCTCACCAGGGCAGAGTAGAGGGGAAGGAGGACCTCTCTTGATCTACTAACCACCCCCCTTCTAATACATCCCAGGATGCCATTGGCCTTCCTGGCCACAAGGGCACAGTGCTGGCTCATGGTCATCCTGTTGTCCACCAGGATCCCCAGGTCCCTTTCCCCTACACTGCTCTCTAATATGTAATTTCCCAACCGATACTGGAACCTGGGGTTGTTCCTGCCCAGATGCAGGACTCTACACTTTTCCTTGTTAAATTTCATTAGGTTATTCCCCGCCCAACTCTCCAGCCTGTCTAGGTCTCGCTGGATGGCAGCACAGCCTTCTGGCGTGTCAGCCACTCCTCCCAGCTTAGTGTCATCAGCAAACTTGCTGATAGTACACTCTATTCCCTCGTCTAAGTCGTTAATGAATATATTGAATAATACTGGCCCCAGTACTGACCCCTGAGGTACTCCACTAGATACTGGTCTCCAACTAGACTCCGCACCATTGACTACCACTCTCTGGCTTCTCTCCTTAAGCCAGTTTGTAACCCACCTCACTACTCTATTGTCTAGACCACACCTCTGCAACTTAGCAACTAGGATGCTGTGGGAGACTGTGTCAAAGGCTTTACTGAAGTCAAGGTAGACCACATCCACGGCTCTGCCATCATCCATCCACCTTGTAACATTCTCATAAAAGGCTATGAGGTTGGTCAAGCATGACTTACCCTTGGTAAAGCCATGCTGACTGCCCCTAATAACCTTCTTATCCTTGATATGCCTTGAGATAGCACCAAGGATAAGTTGTTCCATTACTTTCCCAGGGACAGAGGTGAGGCTGACCGGTCTATAGTCACCCGGGTCCTCCTTCTTGCCCTTTTTGAAGATTGGAGTGACATTTGCTTTCCTCCAATCCTCGGGCACCTCTCCTGTTTCCCAAGACTTGGCAAAGATGATTGAGAGCGGTCCAGCAATGACCTCAGCCAGCTCCCTCAGCACCCGCGGATGCATCCCATCTGGACCCATGGATTTATGGATGTCCAGTCTATTTAATTGCTCCTTAACCCAGTCCTCATCAACTAAAGCAAGCTCCTCCATTGACCTCGCTTCATCTGGGGTCTCAGGGGTACAGGGCTCCCCAGGACAGCCTCCGGCAGAGTAGACAGAGACAAAGAAGGCATTCAGTAATTCTGCCTTCTCTGTATCTTCCGCCACCAGGGCACCCACCCCATTCCTCAGTGGGCCTACATTGCCTCTGGTATTAGTTTTATCCGCTATGTATTTGAAAAAGTTCTTTTTGCTGTCCTTGACCCCTCTCGCCAGCTGTAATTCTAAGGAGGCCTTGGCTATCCTAGCTGCCTTCCTACATCCTCTAACAGCAGCCTTATATTCTTCCCAAGTGGCCAGCCCCTGCTTCCATGACCTGTAAACTCTCCTCTTCTGCTTGAGCATACGCAATAGATTCCTATTCAACCACGCAGGCCTCCTGGCTCCCTTCCTTGACTTCCTACATGTGGGGATGCTCTGATCCTGAGTGCGGAAGAAGCAATCTCTGAATGCAATCCAGCTCTCTTGGGCCCCTTTTCCTTCAAGCAGTCTTGCCCATGGGATTTCCCCCAGCAATTGCTTGAAAAGGCCAAAGTTAGCCCTGCTAAAGTCCAGGGTTGCAATTCTACTTGCTATTCTGTTCCTGCCACACAAGATGCTGAACTCCACCATCTCGTGGTCACTGTAACCCAGGCAGCCCTCAACCTTTACTGCTTCGACCAGACCCTCCTTGTTAGTGAGGATGAGATCCAGCAGTGCACCTCTCCTAGTCGGCTCCTCCACCATCTGCATGAGGAAGTTATCATCAATGCACTGGAGGAACCTCTTGGACTGTGGCTGGCTGGCTGAATGGTCCTTCCAGCAAACATCAGGGAAGTTAAAATCACCCACAACAACCAGGGCCTGTGACTGCGAGGCCACTCTCAGCTGCCCATAGAAGGCCTCATCAACTTCCTCAGCCTGATCTGGTGGCCTGTAACAGACACCCACAACAGTGTCACCCCTGCCAGCCTGCCCCTTGATCCTGACCCATACACTCTCAACTCGCTCATCATCCACTCCTGGGCAGAATTTAGTACATTGTAGTTGCTCTCTCACATAGAGAGCAACTCCACCACCACGCCTGGCTGGCCTGTCTTTTCTGAAAAGGGCATAGCCATCCATGACCACATTCCAGTCATGTGAACTGTCCCACCATGTTTCTGTAATTGCCACCAGGTCATAAAGTCTTTAGGGTTTGATGCAAGACAAACCATGTTCTTTTGTGCCCCCTTTTCTGAGATTCTTATTTATTTCCCGTTTAAAATGTGCCCAGGTCGTGTGATAAGCAAGCTGCTCTGCTCTGGGGAGAAGGAGGTGGATCTGGCTGTGCAGAGTGCAAAAGCTGCCTTTAATGTATGGAGTCAGATGTCTGGCATGGAGCGGAGCAGGGTGCTGCTGGAGGCTGCCAGAATTATTCGGGTATGTTGTGGGAGCTCGCCCTCGCTTTTAGAGAGGGGCTGGTTCTGTCTCTCCGCTTTCTTATGGGTTAATGTGGTTGCTGGGGGCTCATGGCAGGACTTCCAGAGCTCCAGGAGGAATGCAGGAGTTAAAACCCACCTTTGATCAGAAGAAACAGTAGGTTGCTTTGGACAAGGGCTTTGTTCTTATCACTTTATTTGAGGCCAGTGTGTATCTTCTCTGCTTAATTCTGTTAGAAGATGTAAAACTGAAGCCACCCAGTCGAGATCTTGCAGGGCTCGTAATTCTTTTCGCAAGTCCAAAGATTATGCTTCGCTGCACACAATTTCAAAGCTGAAATTGCATAACTGTCACATTGCTGAACTTTCAGCTTGTTCGACACTGTTGTCACGTGACTGGACTGTGTCTTGCTGTAGCAATAAAAAAAAGTGGGAATACTGGTTTTTATCTTAGACACCAGGTAAGACCCTAGATAATACACATGGGGGAGAGAGATTATACAAACAAGCTAGTTTTAATCACTCACAACTTTGTGAGATAACGTGTTCTTGGACATCAAAATTAAACCCTGTTGAGGAACAGATTTGTAAGAAACCAGACCTTTCCCCAGTGTGAATATATGACGAGAAAACTCTGCCAAGCTTCTGCCAGCCTTGCACAGCAGGGTAATATTTCTGCCTGGGAGATAGTCTGTTAAAGGACGCTTCCCAGCTGCATTGCTTTGTCTGTCCTTCACCAAGTCCTCTGGTTCCATTTTGAGTTTGCTGTTTGCTTTTCCTCGCGGTTTAGTTCTGTGAATTTTAATCATTGTTTACCAGCTGGCTTCTGGGTTCAGGTTTGCTCATCTTTTAGATAAAAACAGGGATGTTAAGCAAGACTGGACTAGTAGTGGATGGCAGCAGCTGACTGTTTGACATTCCCCTGTGATCAGTTGCCACTGGGAAATGGATAAATAGCTACTGGGACTGTACCTGTTGGGGATGACTATTTCTTACGGCAGAGCCCGGCTTACTGATGGCAGAGCCTTGTTTCGGACTTGTGTGCTTGGGAAGCAGCTGTCTCCATGTAGAGTTCTGCTACAGGATTCTCTAACACGTTGTCACTGTCCTGCACCTCTCACAGGAGCAGAGAGAAGAAATTGCCACCTTGGAAACCATCAACAATGGGAAGTCCATCTTTGAAGCCAGAGTGGACATCGACATATCCTGGCAGTGCCTGGAGTATTACGCAGGACTGGCAGGATCTCTAGCTGGTGAGAACATGACTGGAGTTTGCTTTTTACTCGCTGTCCTGCCACTTGTGCTCCCTGATAACTTCCATGGCACGAGATCATCTTTGCTGCTGACTTCTCTAAGAGATGGACTGCTCCTTTTTCCGAAGATCCTGGAAGGGTTTTCAGAGATCTCTACCTAACGCTGCCATGCTCTGTGTGCACTTACTTTCTGTGAGCTTGCTGGGGTAAAAGCAGTGTGTCTCTGTTCCCAGTCAAAGTGAGGTCTGGCCCCTGAAGCTCTGATAAGACAGGAATGGGCTTTGCTCTCCTCTACATTCTGACTGCTGCTTTTTTTTTTTTTTGCAGGTGAACACGTCCAGCTTCCCGGGGGATCCTTTGGGTACACTCGTAGAGAGCCCCTCGGGGTGTGTGCTGGGGTTGGAGCCTGGAATTACCCGTTCCAGATTGCCTGCTGGAAGTCTGCCCCGGCCTTGGCTTGCGGTAATGGAGACTCTGCCCACGCGAGCTTCTCTTTGAAGTCAAATGATTCTGTAGGGGAGAGTCATTTGGGGGATGAAGTCTAGGATTACCTTGAAAGAGGTGTTGAAGGATTGGCAGAAACTTCAGGCTGTTCCTGTGGCAGGAAGGGAAAGGAAATGGAAGTGGGAACACAGCAGAAGCTAAGAGGGGCAAGGAGTGCATTGGGAAACAGGCCGATCGCTTGGCTTTGTGCCAGATGAGGAACGTCTTTGGAAACGTCTGCAGCGCAGGACCAGCAGCCCCATCTCCCCCAGCCCTTCCCAGCAGGAAGGTGCAGTTCCTCCCTTTCCCTGGTTGCAGCTGAAATTGTTTCCCCCTCTGTTGGGGGAATCTTCTGGGATCTATTGAGACAAATCCATTGTGTGGGGTGGGGTTTTTTTTTGTTTGTTGCTGTTTTGTTTGTTTGTTTTTTCTAAAGCAGTTTGGATGTTAACTGCACCTTGCCTCTGTCTGGGTTCCTCTAGGTAATGCGATGGTCTACAAGCCCTCTCCCTTCACCCCCATTTCAGTGGTGAGGTTGGCAGAGATCTACACAGAGGCTGGTGTGCCCAAGGGGCTCTTCAATGTGGTGCAGGGCGGAGTGGCCACGGGCCAGTTCCTCTGTCATCACCCAGACGTGGCCAAAATCTCTTTCACTGGCAGTGTGCCAACTGGCATCAAGGTAAAGGCACCTTTGCGCTCGGGGACGCGAGGGGTCTGCAGTGCCAGCCTTCCTCACGCGCCGTGGATGTTGACGCCTCCTTGAGCTTTTGTGCATGAGGCTTGTAAAGATGGGGTGTGAGTTAGCATTTGTGGGTCTGAGCAAGCAGTTTGCATGTCCAGGGTTATACTGGGGCTCCAGGTAGCCTGCTGGGCATGGGCTTGGGCACTCAGTCCTTTCAGAGGAGCAATTTTTCATCTTCACTTATTTAGTTCCTGGTTGCAGTGAAGTCTCAGAGCTGCCAAAAATCTGTGTGGGGAGAAGGGCATGTAAATCAGAGCAGCACTGGGAAAACGTGTGTTTCTGGTGGTAATAGTTCCATTTAGTGCCATGCAAGCCACTGTTTTTAAGCAGGAGGTTAGTTTCTGTGAATTTCTCACCCTCAATTTATTCTTCAAAGAGTTACAAGTCCCTAAAAAGACTTTTAAAAATAAGCTCTGATTTGAAAGAGGGGAATTGTTGCCCCTTGCATGTGTGTACCCGTGGGATGCAGTGACACAGATGCAGTTACAGCTTCCCGCAAATGACTCGTTAGGTTTTGTTGCTTTTGTTTTTAAGAAAACAGACCCTCTGAGACTGTCCCGGTCTGAACTAAACACACTAGGAAACCCAGCTTGCCCTTCACGCTGCTTCTGTTGCTGGTGAAGGGCCCTGTGGGGACTCTCCCCTTGGGTGTCTCTTACCTTGCTCTGCCAGCCTCCCATTTACATTTACCAGTGGGTCACTTGTCTCTTCTCTCCTTGTTTCCCTCAGATCATGGAGATGGCAGCTAAAGGGATCAAACCAGTCACCCTGGAGCTGGGGGGCAAATCCCCCCTTATAATCTTTTCGGACTGTGCCTTGGAGAACGCCGTGAACGGAGCCCTCATGGCCAACTTCCTCACGCAGGGCGAGGTGTGTGTCTGTGGGGCAGGAGCAATTGGCCCCATTGTGGTGGGGTGGTTTAAGAACTGGGTGGCAGAGCCAGCCTGGGACCTTGCATGGTAAGGGGTGCTCTGAAGCTCCAGTTTTGTCACCCTTTTCCCTGAGGCAGCAGGTTCCAGTCCAGTGCAATGAGCCACAGCCCTATGGGGCTCTGTTCATCCCAAATTTGGGATCTGCACGTGTGCTGCAGGTTTTCTGTAATCCTGTTGCTATAATTGGCTTACTGGGGTCATCTCTGAGAACTGGAAAGGCTGCTCAAGGTCTCTCCTGCTGGTGACTTGATGCGTTTTTGCCACCTGGTGGCATCAGTACCACTATGTCCAGCACAGACTGTTCAGTGCAGCCGGGAGCAGCGAGGTAAATCTGGTTGTCTTTGTCCCCAGGGACAAGTGAGGTGTGTTAGCAGCTGTGCAGGGGCTTTTTGGAGAGCCTCCCTAGCAGCACCCAAGCAGGGAAGGACTGCAGAGTGCTGTGTGCCTTATTCTGAGCAGCCTGTCCTGTATCCCAGGTGTGCTGCAATGGCACGCGGGTGTTTGTGGAGAGGAAGATACTGGATGTCTTCACAAAGGAGGTGGTGAAACGCACCCAGAAAATTAAAGTTGGAGACCCGCTTCTGGAAGACACACGGATGGGAGCCCTCATCAACCGGCCTCACCTGGATCGTGTCCAGGGCTTTATCAAGCAGGCAAAGGAGCAGGTGAGTTGTGATGATGCCTTGTCCCTGCCCTGAAATGTCTGTCTCTCAGACTGGCAGCTTTTTTCTTGCCCCATGCTTTCCCATTGAAGCTGGTTTTTATGTTGTGGTTAAGAATTATTCGATAGGTGCACTTGATAGGTGACTAGATTAAAAGTGACCCAGTGCACGTCTCTAAATCAGCATTGAAGGTGATGTGACTTTTCATATCTTGATGTTGCCAAGTTTTAGAGGTTGTGAGATACCCAGCATGGCAGTGTTTGAAATAGGAGAGAATTCATACATTTGAGCTGGTATCTCTCTTAAAAGTTGTGGTGACACCTGGCACACTTGGCTGTTTTCTCATTTTGGTTCCAGTTTTGTTGGTTGTAGAAAGAGCTTTCTAAGGATCAGTGGCCAAATTTACAGGCAGCTGGAAACAGTCTCTGTAAGAACAGTAAGATCTACCCAGGAATTTTTTTTCTCCAGATTGTAGTGTAAAAGTGTTTTAAATGCCAGCACTAGGTATATGAGCAGCTTGTAGCCTATTTGGGGATGGGCTGTAGAAGGGGAACTGAGTGAAAACCAAGAGGGCTAGATGAGGCTTTGGAAATAGGAAAAGACATGACTGGTGAAGAGACTTGAGCACAAGACCTATGGGGAGAGGCTGAGGGAGCTGGGCTTGTTTGGTCTGGAGAAGAGGAGGCTTAGCGGTGACCTCATCACTCTCTATAGCTACCTGAAGGGCAGTTCTAGCCAGGTGGGGATTGGTCTCTTCTCCCAGGCAGTCAGCAATAGGACAAGGGGGCATGGGCTTAAACTCTGCCAGGGGAAATTTAGACTGGATATTAGGAAGAAATTCTTTGCAGAGAGAGTGGTCAGGCATTGGAATGGCTGCCCAGGGAGGTGGTGGACTCGCCGTCCCTGGAGGTTTTTAAAGTGAGGTTGGACATGGCACTTAGTGCCGTGATCTAGTAAATGAACTGGAGTTGGACCAAGGGTTGGACTCGATGATCTCTGAGGTCTTTTCCAACCCAGTCAATTCTGTGATTCTGTGATATGTGGAAGGAGATGTGAGAAATGAGAAGAGAAATCCCCATCTCTGCAATGGGATGTTTTGTGGAGGTAGGTGTTTCTCATCAGGTGATTTGCTAAGGAACTGATTGACTTGCTAATGAGGGAAATCACACAATGTGAAGATGTGGAAGTTAATGTGATGCTGAGGATCTGTTCCTAGTTGTAGCTGCTTCTCCAGCCTACAGTGGCTCCTGTGGCACTTGCACCCCGAAGCAGCATTGTTTGGATTTTTAGGATGGGTCTCACCCCCTGGACCTGGTGTATCAGTGATGTTCTACCAGCAGTCCTGACATGCAGAGACACCAGGGAGGACACAGGCATGTTTCTTCTGATAGGACTGCAAACCCAGCAGGGAGTTTTGTCCAGCCAGAGCTGCGGCAGAGGGGCAGATGTCCCTAGACATGCCTGCCCACCCTCTGCTTGGCTCTTTTTCAGGGAGCAGAGGTGCTCTGTGGTGGGGACCTGTATGTACCAGATGATCCGAAGCTGAAAAATGGCTACTACATGCGACCCTGTGTGTTAGGTATGATCCTTCCTGTTCATGGTACTGCTGTCTTCTATATGGACGTTGCTGAGTTTTTTCTAGAGGAAGCTGTGTTCAGTGTAACCTGTCTCACTGTGCATCCACAGTGTGGACAGGTGTATGGGTGCATTAGAGAGAGCTGAGGGACGCAGAACTGCATCCAGAGAAATCTCTGCTGTTGGAGGGTTTGACAGGACACAGGTAGTTAGTGCCTTTGCTGCCTTGAGATGCAGGGTGGGACTTGCCCCTCTTCTAGGTGGGCTGGGGAGGCTGTGCAGTGCTGAGTGCTGTCTTGGAAGCTGCGTGGGTTGCTGAATGCACAGGCTGTTCTGCTCCCTCTTCCTCCTGAAGCTCATGAACTCTGCCATGCTTCCAGGGAACTGCAGGGATGACATGACGTGCGTGAAGGAAGAGATCTTCGGGCCTGTCATGTCCATTCTGCCTTTTGACACGGAGGAGGAGGTTGTGGAGAGAGCCAACAACACCAAATTTGGCCTGGCAGGTGGCGTCTTCACAAGGTATGACTGGGTAGCGTGGCTGCTGTGGAAGTGGTCTAGGGAGGAGAGGAGAAGGGAAATACTGCAGCAGCTTGATGCTCCTCTTGCCATACCTGGCATGGGCACAGATATCCTCTTCCAGACAAGCTGGAGCAAGGGATTGCCGACAGGGAACTTTGTACGTGACTGCACATCTCCTCCTAGTTTTTCCTGAGGGGTTAGGTGGGCCCGGCTGTCCTTCAGACTCCTTCCAGCCTGTGCTTGGCTTGCTGCCTGCCTTCCTGCATCTCCAGGAGACGTCTACCAGGAGCCTGCTGTGCTGCTGCAAGCACGCAAAGATGGCTGTTGGCCACTTGCCAGAGTCTGGTGTCCTTGTCCTGCCCTCTCAAATGCGGTTTTGAGTGTCCTTGGGAATAGGTGCTACATCCTTTGAGCAGGCAGAGACAGTAGGACAGGTCAGGCTCCAAAAACCACTGTAACCTGCTGGCCTTTCTCCGGTGGGCTGTCAGCTGGCAGGGGATGAATGGGAAGGCATCCAGCTGAACTGTCCTTTTCCTGCAGGGATATCCAGAAGGCTCACAGGGTAGTAGCTGCTCTCAAGGCTGGGATGTGCTTCATTAACAACTACAACATCAGCCCCGTGGAGCTGCCTTTCGGAGGATACAAGGCATCAGGTGAGCTCTGTTTGACCCTCCCTGGTAGGACTACGTGACAGTTACAGAGGGCACGAGCAGTGCGTGGCACTGCTTGGGGCTGTGTTCTCACTTCTGGCTTGTCCCTGCAGGATTTGGCAGAGAGAACGGGCGCGCAGCCATAGAGTACTACTCGCAGCTGAAGACTGTCTGCGTGGAGATGGGGGATGTGGAATCTGTGTTTTAGTGGCTCTGGGGCCTGCTCAAGGAACCACCAGCCAGTTCTTGCCTGTCAGCCAGAGATGTGGATCATTCGCACAGCGATAACGTGCTCTAAAATTCAAAGTGCCTGGGAGGGGAGCGTAGCTGGAGCAGCAGAGTAGGGAGCACAACGAGAGTGGTAGCAAGCTCAAGCATAGGATAGAGCGCTGCCTCTCGAGTGAAAGCTAGTTGACATCCTTACTATAGGCCTACTGTTCTTTATAATCATAACAAAGCAACAACTTTAAATGTTTGCCTACATCTTTTTTTAGCAAATAAACACTAACTCTGTTTGGAACATCTTATCTCAGAGTGACATGAATTGAGGGGTGCAGAAATAGGGCTGCTGCTGTGTGGGTTAAACAGGTTGCAAGATGGCTTTTCAGTCACTAGAATCATAAAAGCTCAGGCATCTCAGCCTGCAGGGCAGGTTTCCATAGTCCTACAAAACCACACTTCTTCTAGCATTCTGCAAAGCTGCTTGAGAAAACCCTCTAACTTTAGAATGCAAATACAGAATCAACAACTTCATTTTATTGAATGTGGAGAAAACAGAACAAGGAAATGAAATGTTCTAGAAGAAAACAAACACAAACTGCTTTAGTTTCCCCAGCAGCCATTCTGATGGCAGATCCAGCCAAGGTGCTGACAAGCCGAATAGACGCCTGTGCCCACCAGCCCAATCAGTGCAGCGGAACCCATGGCCCCTCTCCTTCGGTTTTTTGGATCTGGAAAAAAAACATGTTTTGTCAGGTCAGCAGCCCATTGCTGAAGGACTATTGCATCCTGAAAATTACAGGAAGCACGAACTAGGGACAAATCCCTAATACCTGCCCTCAGTTTGTGCTACTATGAGTGCTGCAGGGTACAGACCTACCTCCTGTATAGTAGCCATGGGCATAGAGGATTCTCCCAAGGATCCAGGTGATGCCCAGCCCTGTGGCAATCCGCTAGAGAGAAAGGAGAAGCATTAAAGGTTTTGGTGACTTGCTGCTTTGTGCGCATAGCTGTTAGAGCAGCCCTGCTTCAGAGAAACAACCACCAACTACGGCATGGGTCCTGCCTGTGCGAGGACACTGGGGAGCTGGTGACTCCTGCAGCATCCTGGGCTGAGTTTTGTACAGGAGGAGCCATTTTCAGGATGCCATGTGCTGCAGAGCTTTGCTGTTTTGTAGCACAGCTCTTGCCAAGCAAGGGATTAAGTCATACAGCAAGCAGGTGCTGAATCTCATTCAGACACTGTCCAATTAGTGAACTAAAGCAAGTGCAAGGATCCTGGAGGCAGCTGTTGCCCCAGGCCCCTCTGCACTGCCTCCAGCTGCTGTACAGGTTTTCTTCTTGGAGATGTTACAAACTTCCACCTTGCCTCTTAATTTAGAGTTTACTGCAATGTTGCTCCAGTTTGCCACATTTGCTTATGCTGCTTCCTTCCCTCTGAAAAGGAATATTCAGTAAGGACCTGATTTTTCTGTTGGTGGCAAAGAGCGAGCTACTGATTTTGGCCTCTCCCACACACCTGTGTCCTTGTGAAGTTGCCTACATCTTTCAGTTAAAATTACTCCAGGCTTTTTTTGATCCTTTGCACACCTCCTTTCGTGGTGGAAGTGAGTGGGAAGATCACTATGTTCCCTGTCTATTCTTAGCTGATAAACTCCTCATGAAAGTGTGCTTAGAAGCAGGGGAACTCGTTCCTGTCTAGCAGGACCCTGCAGGGCTTGGAAGAACCAGGCAGGGTTGGTGGGACCCTTCCCACTCATGGTGTGGAGGCTGCAAATGCTTCAGTTTATCCAACAAGGCATCCTTAGGAGAAGGAAAGGGGTCTAAAGCTGAAGCAGGAGTAATGAGTTTATTAAATACTTGTGGGTCCCCTGTACAAGACCTTCCAAAACTACATTTTCAGAAGGGACACAGCTGTGAAGCAGTCTGCTGCTAGCCAACTTGGCTTCTAGGTGGGCTAGCTTGGCCTGCTGCCCCCTGCCCTCCCTAAGTCAAGGAGCAAGAGCAAAGTTGAGTCTCACAGACCTGCAACGTAGCATCACTTACCGGGTGGAAGAGTCCACTGGTGCCTAAGAAGAACAGGAAGGTGGGGTAAACTTCCAATCTGAAAATAAAAGCAAAGAGGTTGTATTTGAGCTGGAGTTACTTACAAAGAGGAAACAGCAGAAGCTGCAAGTATCCCCTGCTGGGGTCTGACTGTTATGGGTCTCTGTGCTTGGTGCTGTGGTCAGAGATGGAGGAAGGAGGGAATCTGAGCACACACACACACTCTTAGGGACATCACACTGTGTGCCCTCTCCACGGTCACCTGTTTTGTTTTGTGCTTTAAGCCACTGCTAAATGCTACGTACTAATGCTAACTAACCCAGGAGGAGTTGTTCCCAACACCACTCTGATGTGATGTTCGAGCTGGGTGGACTTAATGCCTCTCCCCAGGGAGATCTGGGCAGCACGATAGATCAGCAGCCCCCAGACAGACTATTCTGGAAACAAGGCTTCCAGTGTCTTAAGATCCACCCATGGAGGCAAAGAGCCGGGCAATGGGGAAGGAAGAAGAGGCTTCTTCACAGCCCTGTCTCATGGTTTAAGGTATGGTAAGGAGCCAGCACATGGCCTCACTGTAAGCGTTACGTGGCCATGTGTTTTCCTCAAGCGTTGAGCCTGAACCCAAGTATGTGGCAGCAGCAAGTTTTCAAGGTCTGCATTCACAGGCATTACTCACGTGTTCTGGTGTGCACGCTGGATGCAGTTGAATATACGCCCGTTTTCAGGGTCTGTGCTGTACATGGTTGGATACTGCCAAAAAAATAAATCAGCAGCAGAACGTGAACAAGTGTGGTTTGAGCTGGGGAGCCTGGCGTTTTCCAGCAGCGAGGAGCGTGCCCTGCAGCACCTCTCCGCACAGAACCCCAAGCTGCAGCAGTGCTTGCAAGGCTGACTCGCATCAGCAAGTCAGAGCCCATCTCCTGCCCTGTGACCCACACCTGCTTTGTTGAAATTGCTGCTTGCCCCAAGCCAGTTCCTGAACTCCCTGAGCAACCTGACTACCATGGCGGTGGCCCTGCTTCGAAAAGAAGATACCCAGGTGCTCTGTGACCTCCCTGTTTAAATCGCATCTCTCTGGCTGCGAGAGCAAAGCAGCATTACTGAGGATGTGTCCTCTGGGGAGCTGGTGGTGGACATCACCCAGAACAGGCTGGGAGGGTGCTGTACTCCTCACCGCTGCAGAGCTGAGCTTCTCCCAGCCCGAAATCTCTGTGCATCCTGACTTCATGTGGTAGGAGTGGCATGACCCCAAGAGGCACCCGGGGCCTGCAGCACACCCCTTTTTGACACTTCCCTGAGTGGGAAAGGAGCAAAGGAGTGTTTGCATTCGGGGTGGCACAGGAGCCTTTGCTCTGACTCACAGGCAGGACTGGCCACCCTCATGCAGCCCACAGCCCTGCCCAGCTCATGGGCTCCTCAAGAGATGCGAGGGAAGGTCACTTTGAAAGATGGCTTGTGATAGGGCTCACGTGCTCCCTCTGAGCTTGAGAAACCTTCCTGTTGCTTATGTTCCACTGCCCTTTGTCCCCAGTGCTGCATCGGCCTTCTCTGCAGGAAAAACGGCTGTGTGGTTTCTTGCTCATCACAGTTTCTGAGCTCAAAGCTTTCAGCCATCTCAGCTCGGTGCCAACTGCCCAATCTGCCAAACCCTGAGCTCTGTTGTGCCGTCTGCTCCAATCTGGAGAGCCAGAACACCAGCTCCCTCCCTTCTGTGTACGTGTGCAGGGCAGGAACTGTCAGCAGTTCACCCAAAAATAAGCAAGGTGTTACCTAGCTCATCTGCAACATCCCCTACAGAACTGCTCTGATCCTCCCGCTCCCTCAGCCTGAGCACTTACATCCACATTGTACTTCTTGCGGGCCTTGGCCACGTTGACCGCGAGGTGTGTGACCAGGACGAAGCTGGCAGCCCCCGTCAGGATGACGTAGCCATACTCCTTGGAGAGAACAGCCATCTCGGTGCTGTCAGAAACAGAGAGCCCGTTACTATTCCGGGGTGCGACTGGAGAGGTGGCAGCTCGCTCCATGCAGATGTGCGTGGAAGAGTTGCTGGGCACGGACCCAAGCCCTCCAAGCATGGGAGAGGTGGACAGAAACTGAGTGTTTACAGCCACTTCCAACACCAGAACTCAGAACCATCAATGAAGTCAGGAAATAGATTCAAAACAAACCAAAAGAGATTGGTTGTTAGTTTGTTTTTTTCCGTGCAGGAGGAAACAGACCTGTGGAACTCCCTGCTGAGGTGCTCTGAGTGCGGGCAGTTTTCATATACTCAAGGGGAAACTGGGCAAGCTCTGGGAATGAGAGGTAAACTGGGAATTAAAATACAGACAAGCTAGAACTGGCTCAGAAATACCCAAAGCTGAAAGAAGCTGGGCTATGTGACAGTTAGTTTGAACCACTGATGTCATCCTTACATAAAATAGCAATAAAAACCACCACAACTGCAATAATAACCAAACTTTTTCAGCAAAAAGGCACTGGCAAGATGAGCAATGCTGCAGCTTCAAGGAACCCTCTCAGAGTCACAAGTCAGCGAGCAGCCGCAGCAACATGCGGCTGCTGGCACCTGCCAATGCCTGCACCAGCATGTCTGCTGGCCAGGGGACATCGGGGCCTGTGTGGTTTGTATTCAACAGTTCTGGCTTCCTTGCACAGGCCTGAGACGAAAGCACGGAGCAGAAGGTGCATCCAGCAGGCTCTGCCATGCTGCCCCGCAACCTGCAAGTGAGGACAAGGGCCCTTGCGATTTGACACCAGTCCTCTCGCACAATCCCAAACCTCAGAGGTCTGCTGTCTGCAACACCCAAGATGGCGTTGGGTGACACATCCCAGAGACCTCTCACCACCACTGAGCCATTCCCTCCACAAACCACACCCCAGCTGATGCCTCCCTCCATCTGGTGCCTCCACAATGTAGCAAGGTTTTGGTGTGTCCTGCACCATCCCACCAACACAATCTGTCAGTGCAGGGGAAAACAGGCCACATCACAGAACCGGTGCCAACAGCCTTCCTATTGCAGCAGCACCTCTCGCAAGGGGCCTTCAGGGACCACAGGCTTTTATTTCTCATTTGCAAAGGGATTATTATTGATGGAGTATGGTGAAAATATCACCTGGCTTTGTCTATGTGAAGTCTGGTGAACAATTTTAAGTAAGACCATTGGAAATCTCAAGTAGAAATGGTGGCTACACCCACGTGTAACAGAGGTTAGTGCCTGACAGATGAAACACTGAAAATACAACACATTCCTGGTGCACAGAGCAGGCTGATGGTCACATTTCCCTCTTCAAATTATAAGGTGGGTGAAGAACCCCACCTGTCAGCAAGGACGCGGCATTTTATCTTCACGATAACAAGTTATAACCTGGGGTTTTATCTCAGCAGCAAAGAGCACAATTCATTCCCGCAAAGCACTAGGCCAGGTGTATTACAAAGCTCCTACTCTTACGCTACTGGTGTAAAACTCTACCGTGAGCCTTTGCTCTATCAATCTGGAGCCCATGGACTCTCGGTCTCTCTCGGACCGCATGCTGTGCAGCTGCTCCCGGATTCTGGTGGCCTGTGCTTTTCTGCAACCTTGTCTGCAGCTGCAAGGACTTTGCTGACAAGCACCGCCGCTCTGCACCGGGCTGGATTTGTACCTTCCACGCAGCAATGTTTCAAGCAGGAGTTACACACCTAAGAGATTGTGGAGCATGACACAGCACAGACTGGGAGAAAAGAGCTGCACGGGGGTGCTTTTGCTCCAGAGTAAGGGTTCTTACCAAGTCTGCCCTAATGCTACAGTTATTATGAATCAGCAAAGCCGATTAAGTCTCCTTGTGCAGGGAATTTTTAGGGAATAGAACTTCTCTAGCACCGTGGCTGGAATCTTGAGCTACCAGATACAAGCTCAGGGTTTCAAGCCAAGGGAGTCTTTTGTCCCCTCTGTCACCAGGCGAGCGGGCAGGCTCAGCCACAGAGGCAGAACTCCCCGTGCGGCCGGACCCGGCCTAAACTCGTCCTACAGGCACTTTCTCGCACTCAGAGGGATAAACGGGAAGTCAAGGAGGAGGGTGACCGCGCTCGTTATATTTTCATTATCATCAGGCTAATCAGCACAAGCATGCATCCGCTCCGCCCGTGCCCCCTCCCCGGCCCCGGGGGGTCCAGCGGGGGTCCCCGGCCCGCACTCACCGTCCGGCGCGGCGCAGCCCAGCACGGAGCGGAGTGGAGCGGGAGCGGGGCCGGCTCTGCCCGCGGCACCGCCCGCAGGCGGGGCCCGGCGGCCGGGGGACGGGCGGTGTTCTGGCAGACGGGTTTGGCACGGATCCTTCTAGATCTGCAGCGGGGTTTGCCAAAATGATGTGTTCCAGGACGCCCGGGGCGTTGCACAGGAGGTGTGTGTCCTACCCGGTAGCTCTCCATATGTGTCCCAGCACATATATATCCTTAGCAAAGCGCACCGCCGTGTCTGCTCTTAACCATTTTTGTCATAGCAATTATACAAAGATTTCAGCTTTGATTCACAGCCTATAGTTTAACGGCTCTAGGACAGCATGGTAATTTGTACCATGCTTGCGGAAATCTTCTGCCACTTCTCCCATTTGTTGCAGCAGGTCCTGCTAGTATTGGATGCACAAGCCACTGTTTCACACGTGGAGTTGCTGTACTTGGTCATGTAAGCAGATACTTCTCTTGGCAATTACCAGTGTTAGTGAGATGAAGGATCTTATTCACATCTCCCTTTATTCTGGTCTGTATATGCAACCCCAGGACTGTGGCACCAAAGCACATACCATTTCCAAGAATAGGTGGAGTGTGTGTAAGCAACATTTTTCACATTTTAAACCCCCCAGTTTTAGGGATATGTGATGCAGAACTGGAGCTGGACTTTCCAGTTCTGTCAATGTTCACAAACCGGCAGGGTTACAGGAAGTTGTAGGGGAACAGATGGTGTCTTTTGCTGCCACCAGTGTAATGGGGAAAAAAGCAAGACCCAGAGGGACCCCAGGCCCCTAGGAGTCTTGGGTTTAATCTCTTTGCTCACGTACCTGCCTGTTGACAGCAGAAACCTCTTGGATTCCCTGCGTTGCAGAAAGTTCTGGTGCTGTTAAGGTGGGGGACCAGGTGCACCTGGCACACCCTGGGGCTCCAGTGAACTATGTGGGCTGTACCCAAGAAGCTCTGCTGGGCTTTCTGGCCAGAAAGGGCTGGGTGAACCCCTCGGCTACAGCAGAGTGCTGGGGCTTTTCCCATGACCTGGGTCATACCTCTTTGAGCCTGACCCTACGGCCCTGATTTTCCGTGGTCTCATAAAGCAGGAGCATAAATACCTGGCACTGTGCACACCTCTTATGCCAGCCCTCCCTAAATGAATATTTTGCCAGTGTCCTGAGTCCCAGTGGAAGAAGACAAGTGGAAGTAGCACAGTGAGTGAAACTGGAGCACAGAGACTCTTTCTTCTATTGCAGTTTTATTTCACTTCAAAAAAAAATAGCATCTAGAGCAGGACATCATGTGGGAAATCAGGCAGGAAGGGCTTGCTTTCAGTTCCCATGATGGGAGTCCAGAAGGATTTGTAGGGCTGATCCTAAGTGACTGTGTCTTCCTCCTCCTCCTCCTCCTCCTCTTCCTTCTCCTCTTCCCCCTTCAAAGTGTGGACTTCATAGATGACCGCACAGATGCCGGCCAGCCAGGCTGCCACAGTGCCAGCAAAGAATATGCAGAAGCCAATGAGGCACAGAAAAATGTAGTCTTGCTTGTACAGCTGAGTCAGGCAGCTGAAGTCGAGCTGTGCCTCCACTGCAGGTATTTTCAGGGCTCGCAGCCCTGCTGGAGTGTAGCAGGTGATGTTGTCGGCATCTGCAGAGGGATAAACAGAAGCTAGACTCTCTTTATTAAGCATTAATTAGCAGGAGTCCTGCTATAAAAATGATGGAGGAGTTTGCTAGACTCCTGAAAAATGTCTGCAGACTTCACACCCCTCTCCTTTAGGCTTAGGTAAAATCAGACAGGCAAACCCTTGCCAGGGAGTCAAGTTTGGCAATGGCAGTGCTTTGCGGTTAGGCGCAGCTTCACCTGCTCTGCGAGAGAGGAAAAGGAAACTCGTCAATGATTCAGTTCTACTGAAATAATGACTATAGCCTGTTGTATTGTAATATATGCCACGACGAAACAGATGCTGGCTTTTCCCTCTGAAGGTAGCAAAGGCTGAGCGCGATAAAAAGCACCATCTCCTTTTGGTGTCTGTAGCAGCACAGTTCTCTCCTTTTCCTGCAGGTTTTGAACTCCTTGGACCAGGCACAGTTACAGTGCCAGACACAGGCTGGTCACAACTTCATGCACTGGATGGATGGACCTCATGGAAAGGCAGCAGGGGAGAGGACCAAGATACAGGGGATTTTTATTACATTACATTACATTACATTACATTACATTACATTACATTACATTACATTATATGATATATTACTGAGTGATATAGCTGCAGTGGTTGTTCATGGCGATATCTCATCATCCCAAGTATAACCCTCTCCTGTGGGCATCTCTCCAGGACACAGCAAAGCCCAACACAGCAGGGAAGCAGAGCAGCTCCACAGCCTCCCTGGTTTCTTTGGCTTTCCTGTTTTCCAGAGCATGGTGCAGGGAGCCACACTCGTACCCCTGGACTTTGCTGCCCCTTCCTTTCCTACTCCTGCCCTCTCAAATTGCCCGCAGTGAGATTTATTCACTTGTTCCAGGGTTCAGTGTGCTGAATCCAATGTTACTGCTAAGAACAGTACTGCTTGTAACATCTATGAGGAAAATAAAAATCTTTACTCTCTCTAGGGAGCTACTACATCTAATAAGACACAGAGATGCCCTTAATTCGGTTCTGTCCTAACACCAGCATCCATTTGCCCTTCCCTTTTCTCCTCTGGGCTCTTTTGTGCCCCTTTCTTCTTTGATGGACACCAAACTTCCTTGATTAGTATGTGCTGTGCTGTGTTCCTTTTCAGTTTGGAAAATCACGTTCATGTACTGCAGCTGCAAAATAAACCTTTGCCCTTGGGACCAGTGCTTTTCTGGGAAAGGGAGCTGGTGATTACCCTGCCTCATGAACACTCAGTGTCCATGGCCCAGTTCTAGAATCTCTCAATATCATGAGAAACAGCTGATTTGGGGATCCAATGTGCTGTAAGGAAAGAAGTCCTGGAGATCCCGTATGCTGCTGCAGCCTGTGGGACTCAGCGCTCACCTGCATTGCATTTCTTGTATTGGAAAACTTAGAGCAAATTTGCTCTGGGGTGCTGGCAGGAGAGTGGGAACATATGGAGCCTCCCAGCTGTAAGGATACGGCTGCTTTTCTGAGCACAGCTAATACTGTTTTACTTTGACCATGAAATATCAGCTGGGACCCAAACCAGAGCTCCCATAGGAACAGCAAAGGTCTTTTGCCAATTTCTGAGCATTAGGTCACAGTCTGGCAGAAAATCAGTCAAATGTACCTGCTCTGAGGGCTGAGGAGCACCATAATGGCTGGAAGTTGCAGGATTTGTAATTTTTATGTGTCCTAGCACAACAGCTGCTCTGCTCTTAAGAAAAAGCTCACTGTGTACAATCTTGATGTATGGAAATGGTTCGGTGGAGAGCAGGGTGTGATCACAGCCCCGCAGAAGTCAGCAGCTAAACTCTCCTGGAGCCCCTGTCAGTGAGAGATGACAGCAGAAGAGGAGCTGCCAGGCTTTCAACCCAGGTTTGTTTTCAGCACTGAGCAGGACTGCTGTAGAGTTTGCAGGGATGAGGTCTGCCTGCCAGCAGGTTGTGCGGGAAGAGGCCAGCGGGAGGTGTTCGAGGTGATGGGGACACTGGCAAAATGGCAGAGTGCTCATGGCTGGAGAGGCTGCCCCAAGCAGGTCAGAATGGAGGTGGGAGAGCATTTGCACAGAGAGAAGGGGTTTAACTGATCGTTACAGACATGCTGGTGCTGCAGCAGCACCAAACGATCAGAGCAGATGGAGACAAAGCAGGAAATTCAGAGCAGGAGCAGCTTTCCCAGTGCAGATCTCCCCAGAGCCACGTTGGGCTCCTTGTTCTTGGTGCTGCAGCCATGGGGGGCTGTGGGCACAGGGACACCTCCTGAGGCTGGAGCAAGGTGTTTCAGAGCTGCAGCAATGTCCTCACTGCAGGCTATGCTTCCCTGACTGTCCTGAGGAGGTGAGCAAGTGTGAGGGTGGGTGGAACCCAGCTGCTCGGATCTGTGTTTTTGCAACAGCAGAAGACGGGCCCCACAGTCAACATGCATCAGCACAGTTTTGGGAAAGAGAACAGAAGGCCCTCTCCGTTCTACACAGATCTGCAGGAGTAGGGAGGGGAGAGGTCCCTTTGCACAGCCCTCACCTGGGAAATGAACGTTGCTCTCTGTCATCCAGGTGATGAAGTCCAAAAAGGAACAGTTGCAGTGCCACAGGTTGTCACTGAGCCCCAGAAACCTCAGGTTGGGCAGATCCCGGACAGTGCTGGTGTCCAGGAATGTTAAGCCCGTCCGGCTCACATCCAGGTGCCTCAGCCAGGTGTTGTTGGCGAAAGCATCCTTCTCGATGGCCACAAGGTTGAGATTGTCTGAGATCTTCAGCACCACTAGGCTGAGGAGGTGTGAGAAGGTGCTGAAGGTGACTTGCGTGAGGTTGTTGAAGCTGAGGTCCAGATAGACCAGCTTGGTCACACCGATGAAAGCAAAATCCAGGTCATCCCCCAAGAGGTTCTTCCTGCAGTCCAGATAGACCAAATCAGACAAGAAGCTCAGTTCCACAGCCGGCAGGTACGAGACGTTGTTTGCTGCCAGAATCAGCTGCCTGGTGTCCAGCGGGATGGCTGCAGGGAACTCCTGCAGCTGTTGTCCTGTGCAGTTCACCTCCAGGTACTGACAGCTACACCTGTTCGGGCAGTTGTTCCTCTCCGACGCCATCCCCATCCCCAGAAGAAACATGAGGCTCAGAGGCTGTGGTCTACCTGAAGGAGACATCGTCTAACACCTTCCCGGCTGCCAGCAGCCTATGGAAGCTGCATTACTGTCACGGCCATGCTGAGGAGGTGTCCGGCTGCTAGGCTGTCAAGAAGCACTTTGTGTCTGAGTCTCACCTGACTCCTTGGCAGCGCGCCCAGCTGGAAACTGAGCCCAGTTTGTACATCGGCAAGTGCGGAACGGTGGCTGCAGCATCTCCATGTCGCACTGGGTGCCAGGTGACACCTGGGTGATGTCAATGGCTTGCAAAAGCCGCTCGGCTTTGGGCATGGTGCCTTGGCCTCACGTGGTGTTGCTCTCGGCTGAGTGGAGGCGCAGTGAAGGTGTGCATGGGGTTTGAGCACCCAAAATGCACAGGGCAGGTGTGAACGGTGCAAACTTTGTCACAAATGGTGTAAAAATGCAAGAGGTGGTCACTCGTACTGGTTGAGCAGAAGAGGAAGAGTTTCTTCTTGTGGCTTACCAGGTGATTTAGCACAGCATAGATTTCGTCCCCATGCAGAATACACTGTTCCAGATCTTTTTCAATCCATTTGCACATCGCTCCTTTCACATGTACATCTCTAATTGCATCAGATATATTCTTGTAAAGATGCAGCTGGTCAAACTCAGTGCCATGAGTTATGAAGTGATCAGTGACTGAAGAGAGCAGTGTCATTTCAGGAAGAGAAAGAATGTCCCTAAACTGCTTAAGTGAAGGACCCTTGCCTTAGAAGTCACTCATCTGGTACAGGGGGATGTGCTGCGTACCACCGTAGAGTTCAATTACGTCCTCATCAGGCACTGTTTGGAGACCTCTATATGCTGTCCACAGCTGGACCAAATGGAAAGCATCGATCTTCATCAGAAGACTCTTTTGTACATCATAGTGGAGTCCGTGTATGGCAAACCCTAGAATGTAGTCATACTTTCAAAGCCCTTCTGCATACTTGAATTGTTCTATGAGGATATCTCTGGCCGTGTTGAAAATCCTAGAGTGTAGTCAATCAGAATACTGTGCTAATGTGTAATCGTAGTCAAAGCCATATATCTCCATATCACCCAGTCTGATCTCATTGCTAGCACAGTGCTGCACTGGAGAGGCTTTGTCTCCTTGCAGGACACAGGACAAGGCAGCCAAGGGGGACGAGATGATCTCCAGAGGTCCCTTCCAAGCCTAACTATTCTGTGACTCTGATATTGTTCAGGGACTTTGCGGTGATGAGGACCGACGCGCACTGGGACGCAGACAAAGATGCACACAGAGGCAGAGATCGTGTTGAGGAAGGAGTGCAGAGCCCCTCTTTATTAGCCATTGACAACTGATAGGTTTTACAGGTATGGGCCTGGACCAAGAGGTTAAAGAAGATATTTTTTCAATAATTGTTATAGCAAACACACCACACTCGTGTCTGAAGGGGCATTTTCACGCAGGACCCTGCACTCTCTGGCCTTCGCTCTCCCCCCAAAACGGATGCACTGCCCCCCCGCCCTCCCCCCCCTCAATTTTAAGCTGTAAGGTCCTACTTGTATTTACCAAAAGTAACTGCAGACTACACTAAACGCCTGGAAGGTAAAGTCTAGCTTGCATTTTGCTGGGAAAAATAGGACTGACTGGGAAAACAATGATCCAAGGCTAACACAGAGACATCACAGACATCTGGAAAGCAGGGCCTATTTTTGCACTTTACTAAGAAGAAAGAATTATCTAGACAAAATGGCACCTTCAAGGATATGGACCAAAACCAATGTCTACAACTGAACAAAACAAAGGCCCGTGTGGAGTCAGAGAAAAAGGGTCCAATGGGGAGCAAATGAAATTTTGCTGTGGGACTGGATCTTGATGTGAATGGTCTGTAAAGATATAAAAGTTTGTAGTTTTCTATGCTCGGGCGGACCTGTGCGCAGGTACCCAGCTTGAGCCAGCCCTTCTGCTATCCTACTCCAGTAAATGTTTTATTTTCTGAGAATCTTGTCTCCTGAAAGCCTGCTCTGCGTATGGTCATAAGGCCTCGCCTGAAAGTTCGCTGCCACAGTTCTACAATACAGATTCCGTGGCGAATGGTTATCAGAGAGGAAAGAGCCTGAAAGTTTGTGTAAGGAACATTTAATGAAGAACTGTTGTTTTTACATAACAGAGGACCTGGTGCC
The DNA here is from genome assembly GCF_963082525.1 of Nesoenas mayeri. NCBI lineage: Eukaryota > Metazoa > Chordata > Aves > Columbiformes > Columbidae > Nesoenas > Nesoenas mayeri. The sequence goes on along the minus strand of NC_137554.1, from coordinate 27,931,066 downwards.
TGACCCCAGCAGGGGTGGAGGACCAAGAGACATCGGACTATGAATCCTTAATGTAAAACACAATCTCTTCCCGGAATATATACTGATACCTTTATGCATACTGATACCTGTATTTACAAGTTAATTTAGGGGGAAGGGTAGCCAAAGGAATCCATATTTTAAATAGATTGATAAGGGGAAGGGTATTGTGTGTAAACTGAGGCAGGTGTCGGGATAGTCTGTAAATCCTGATGTACCAACCAATGGGGAACAGGGGAGGGATTTGGGGGGGATATAAGCAGGGGCTTTTTGCACTATTTGGTGTGCCTACCTTTAGGCAGAACACCCGGTGTTGCAATATCTTATTAAAAAATGGCTTTGCTGAGAGATCCTGCCTGAGCCTATTATATTTACAAATAATTGTTTCCTACAGTTTGCTTTGTGAACGGGTACAGGCACCTGCAGAGAGGGTCAGCAGCATTCTGCTTGGCGTATTTCCCCCATGCGGTAAATAATAGAGTGAACCCGTCACCGAACTTTTTAAAGTGGCGCTTGTGTTGAGGAAATCTGAACGCTGTTCTGCAGCAGGCGCGGCGCTAAGATCACCGCCCGACACACGCCCCTAACGGTCCAGGGCGGCCGCGCGCCGGGGCGGGGCGGAGCCTCAACAAGCCCCGCCCCTTTTCCCACCGGCGCGGCCGCCGATAGGCCACCGGCGGGCCGGCGAGAGAGGTGGGGCGGGGCCGGAGGGGGCGCCCGCCATATTCAAGCTGCGCGCGGTTGTGGTGGCGGTTGGGAGCGCGCGGCGGGCCGTTGCCCGGTGCCGGCATGGAGGCGTTCACCTTCCCGCGCTACAGCCCCGAGGACATCATCAGCTACCTGCGCAGCCACATCCTGGCGGGCTCTGAGGCCCGCAACCTGGTCAGGGAGGACGTGTTCGACAACCCCAAGGTGCGCCAAGGCGGGGGCCGCGGCTGCGAGCCCCGCTGCGCTCGGGCGGCTCTTAACCCTTTTTTTTTGTGGGGGGAAGAGCTTTGTCTCTGTGTGCCGTGGCACCAGAGGTTTCCTTGCACGTCGCTTGGTTCCTTGGCCGCTCGCCCCCCGGCTTGCGCGGTGCGTGGCGGACACCGGCGCCTTCTCGGTAAACTGAGAAGTTTTCCCGGTGGGGCAGATCGGTCTTTTAAGAGCTCAAGGACTAAACCTAGCGCTTCTCCCTTCTTCAGCTTGCGAGCAGCCTGTTCAAGCCTCGCCAGGAAGGGGGTGGGTTCGTAGACGAACAAACATGAAATTACAAGGTCTGTCTATTTCAGTCCCGTGGTATAAGCCACTGTGTTCGGCATAGGCTCATAGTCTCAATAGCTTCGTTGTAAACTGAGTAAACATTTACTAACCTGAGTAGACATTTGCTTCGTTGTAAACATTTACTAATACCCTTAAACCAGTCCTGTAAAAAGCATCCTCTCCTCGCCTTTTCTTTCTTCTGATGGTCTTGCCGTTAGTTCTAAGGTAGTCTTGCGGTGTCCTTGGCAAAAGAGCAGTGGCTTTAGAGTTGAATTGATGTTTCGATGTGTTTCCTTGTGCTCTGTGTTTGTCCCTGCTAGAGGACTGAGCTGACCCTGTGTGTTTAGGGAACCATGGAGTGATTGCTTTTAAGAAGATTGGTTTGTACTGATGGTGCTTTAGTGTTATAAATGAATAACTGTTTAGCTTGTAGATGTTTTTCCTCTGTGTTTTAATGATGAGATGAAGGGCACACTTTGCTATGGGGTTATAGTTCCTGTGACTTTTTCTTATTTTGATGTCACTTGGTTTGAAAACTGCTCAGTGAGCAGCAGTGTAATGATAAACAATAAGTGGCTGTGACAGTGAGGGCTGTAGTTGTCTGAGCTGATTGCCGTCTCTTATGATTGTATTATGTGACAGTAATGCTTCAACTGCCAACTATTGGAAAGAAAGACTTATTCGTCTTGGTGCCTCAGTGAAATCAGTTTTGATGTGTTAAAGGCAGAACTACTTTTATGGCCTAGTCTGAGAGCTGTGGACAATGAATCATATGGAATACTGATTCATGCCCTTTCTTCTTGCAGCCTGATGTTTTACGCCTGATTTACATGAGAATCCTGCAGAAGGTGTATGGAATCAGCTTGGAGCATTTCTACATGGTAAGTCTGTAGCAGCAGGTGTAACGAAATATGAAAGGAAAACACATTGCACTTAACAAATTAAATGTTGAAGTATCTCCCTCTTGCCTTCTCTCTAGCAAATGGCAAGTAGCTTACCGTTTTCCACGTTGTAATTGCATGTATGGGAGCTCAGTAGTTCTGCCTCTTTTGCAAAAAAACTTGTGTGAGAGATGCTGTATACGTCTTTGGCTATGACTGGAGGAGGGTCTCTGTGTAGATGTTAAACTCATGTAGAAGGAAAGTAAATGTTGTTTTTAAGGTTTGATCATTTATGCTTCTCTACTATCTGAGAGGAAAATAAGGAGAAATGCAGCTGGAGGTTAACTGAAACTTAACTCCTGTGTCTGTTAGACAAGAACTGATTCCTGAAAGTGAGAATAAGTAGTATTTTCTCATGCAGTTTTTGGATAAACTGAAAGGGAAGTTCATATGTGCACAAGGTAACTCAGTTCTTTACAGGCAATTACATTGGCTGGAATACTGCATTATGAGGTTTAAAATATTGTAAAAAGTGACAGTATACCACTACCTTCTCCTTACAACTTCTTCATAACACAGTTGTGTGGGAATTTTTGGGTGGTTAAAGAAAGAGCTGCTTCCTGTTAGGTGGATAATGTGAAGTCTGTCCTTAGGTACCAGTTTTGAACAAATCTAAACAGAGTTTAGACTGAATTCCTGAGTCTGTCATGTTGCTGCTTTTAGTCATTATTGTCTTTTTGTATTTTGACCAGCCAAACCTGACACTTAAAATAGTCTGCTGGTTAACTTGATGGAATTCTTCAGCCTCGAGCACGTGTTCCCTGTGGATGGAGAGAAGATCCTCAGTGTGTTTAACCTACTTGGAGTATCTTATGTTATGGACATAAATGTGTGCGTTCTTAAGTATTCTCTACTTATGCCTTTATTCTCTTTACTGTTTAGATGCCCGTCAACACTGAGATAACGTATCCACAGTTATTTGAAGGCTTTCTACCTGTTTGTAATTTGTATGTTCACATGTAAGTAAAAGATACTGCATCTCTTCAATTGCTATTCCTTGTAAAGGTCTGATTTACGAGAAGTAGCAGGGTTTTATGGATTTTGGTGTTGTGGTTGTACTGCTTGTTGGTTCTGAGCAAGGTGAAATTTGCATATGAAGGGACAGCAGTGCTAAGTAGAGTAAAATTCTCAGCAGCCAGCCACCTTGTGAAAATGAATGTGTTAACTGAATAATCCACCCTCACCAAGATGGAGTGGACATCTATACTCTCAATGTCTAGAGGGTCATCATTACACCTAGAAGAGGGATTTTAAGTACCTGTTGTGTAAATTTGCTGTCTGAATTCGTGTAGATATTTCTGTTGGAATGGGGTGAGTTTGACTTCAAGCTTTGTTTCAGTTATAAGGGGAGAAAAGACTAACAGCTAAGTGTAGGTGTTCCCTAATTAAGCTGAGAAGTTGTTACATAGGCAAGTAATTTGTCTATAGAAATCTCTTTGAGATGCTGTAAGAATACACATTTTTAATGCTGATCTGTGTGTAGAGTCCTACCGTGTTGTTCTCCTGAGACTTACTGTTATGTGCTTGCTGTACATATGCTCTGGAATGAGAGGACAGGTTCTGGTTTTTAGTAAATGGATATAGCACAAAAACTGAGTAATGGTCACTGCAGATAAGGTTTTATTTTGTTTTCTTTGCAGGCAGCGCTTACTTTCAGTGTGCCAGATTACTGATTTTCAAATTGATGATATCTTAAACCCAAGTAAGAACATGCATTTTAATCCTTGTGTTTCCTGGGCTGGTGGGTGTCTCTTGATATCCAGGTGCTTTTTCTCTTTGGTGGAGGATTGTCCCTGGCTTCCAGCTTGTGTCTGCAGGCACGTCACAAGAAGAGCCATTTAACTAACCTCCTCGCCATTCTTGTGCTATATTGCCATACAGAGCTACTATTGTGGCCCTTGGACCAACTGGTTCTAATGAGCAGTTCTCCTCCTTATTCCTTACGTAGACTAATCCAGTTAAATAACTGAGGGGAGTTCTGCATGCGACGAGTCTGTTGAACAGCTGGTCTGGAGAGCAGACTGTGACATACTTGAAATAGTATAGGAATAGGTGGTAATGAAAATTATCCTGACAACTCTGGCATGCTGTAGGTATTTCTTATGCTGGTGCCTGTGTGGGAAGCAATTTAATTTTTCCTTCACCATTTTTGATACCTAGGACTGGTGATTCTGGTACAATTAAAAACAGCTTAGTAAAGGCTATTCTGAAGAATTCTTGTGGCTCTGCCTTGTCTCAGACGTTCAAAGCCTTTGTAATAATCTTCCACAAAGTTTGTTTGCAATAGAGCCAAAAAGTCCCTGCAGTTCAAACTGCTGTCTTCAGTTAGCCTCATAGTTACAGTGAGGCTCTGTCTTCAGACCTGTAGTTGAAGATCGATACACTTTCTCCCTGACTTCTGTTTTAATGGGAGGCTGTATGTTCATTGTCTTTCTCTTAGATGCCGTTTTCATTTGTGGAATTGCATAGAACTGCTAAGACATTGGAGATTTGTAGCGTAGTGCTAGTTTTTGTGTAGTCAGTGAAATCTTTGTGAGACAAGTAGGGGAAGAAATAATTTAGACTCTGTTTTGTAATTTCTGTCTCTTCTCTGAATTATGTTTTGCCCAACTTTTTCTAAGCAATGGTAATGCATGTGGAAACCAGAATACTGATGGCTTGTAATTCCTATTTCAGAAACAAAGAGGACAGCTCGCTTTTTGAGCGGCATTCTCAACTTTGTGAATTTCAGAGAATTCCGACGTGAGGCTTACTTGGAGTTACAGCAGAACTATGTAAGATTGGGTGCCATGTTACTCCAGATACCTACTTAAGGATAATTAATATTAACCTGGAACTGGGAACATAAAGGTTGTGGGTTTTTAATCATATGCTTAAACATGGCATTTGAATCTTCAATGTTGCCAAGTAATACACAAAAGTAGTAGTTTAATATTATGTAAAACATGTACAGCTGTATTACATGTAATAAGCTTGCACAGCTATTGTAAATGGTTTAACAAAAATCTTGTCAAAGCCCTTGAGGAAACATGTCAGTTTTGAAGAGTGGATGAGTTTGTCAATATTGTCAAGGTTTCTGTATGACCATGGCCAAGTTATTACTTGAGCTATTATCTGAATTTTTTTTCCAGTAACTTATTTGATAGTTTAGTCTGGTAAGCAAAGGTTTCACACCTCACATCATTTGGAGAAAAGATAAATGTAAGTCAATGGGCTGAAGTGGGAATTGCAGGTGGCTTCTCTTCTGAATATATAAGTAGGTTAGAAATGGTGCATTTCATGTGAAATAATGATGAGCAGGGTTCTAATAGAAGCCCAGAAAGAAACCATATTCCTTTAAAATAAAAAAAAAAAAAATCCAAATATTAATTTGCAGAAACTGGCCATGGAGAAACGCCAACAACTGGAGGCTGCAAATCAGGAGGCAGCAATGAAACTGGAGAAACTGAAGTGAGTATGAGGAGTAAGCACTGTGAGATGCACTACTTGACTTGGCTGTTGTTTCTGTTCAGTGCACATGATCTGGATAGGCTGAGATCAATTGTATGAGATTCAACAACACTAAATGCTGGATGCTGCACTTGGGTCATAACAGCCCCATGCAATGCTACAGGTTTGGGCAAGAGTGGCTGGAAAGCTGCCTGTGCAAAAGCACCTAGGGGGGCTTGTCAACAGAAGCTGAATGTGAGCCAGCAGTGTGCCCAGGTGGCCAAGAACACCACCATCATCCTGGGTTGTATCAGCACTAGTGTGGCCAGTAGGACCAGGGCAATGGTGAGGTTGCATCTTGAATCCTGGGTTCAGTTTTGAGCTTCTCGCTACAGGAAAGTCCTTGAGGTGCTGGAGTGAGTTCAGAGAAGAGGCTGGAGCACAAGTGTGCTGGGGAACGGCTGAAGGACCTGGGGGGTTCAGCCTGGAGAATGGGAGGCTGAGGGGAGACCTTATTACTCTCTGCAACTGCCTGAAAGGAGGTTGGAGCCAAGGGGGTCGGGCTCTTCTCCTAAGTAACAAATGATAGTATCAGAGGAAATAGCCTCAAGTTGTGCCAGATTTAGATTTGATATTGAGAACAATTTCTACTCAGAAAGTGTTGTTGAGTGTTGGAACAGGCTGCCCAGGGCAGTGGTGGCATCACCATCCCTGGAGATGTTTAAAAGATGTGTAGATGCAGTTCTTAGGGACATGGTTTAGTGGTGAACTTGGCAGTGTTAGCTTAATGGTTGGACTTGAACTTAAGGGTCTCTTCAAACCTAAATGATTCTGATTCTATATGGGGTGTCTAAACAGGAACTGAGTAGTTGAGCTGTGTTATCAGACAGAATTGTTTGATAACTACTATAGGAACTTTTAATTTGAGCTGACTTGACTTCTCCTTTGGCCCTTTTCTGAGTACTTTGCTGGTTAGCCCCCTTGAGGAATGAGCCTTCCCAGGGAATAAGCCAGAAAATATAGAGGTATTGCTGTTGAGTTGCACTCAGTTATAGAAGTAGCGCTACTGGCACTAGGCTAGAAGAGTTGCTGGCAGAAAATGAAAATGTGGCTTTGTGTGTGGGGGGGTGCTTTGAGAAGATATTGTATTTTGTATGTTGGGGGGACTATGATGAAAGCTTTTGCTGTTATAGTTTTTAGTAGTATGTCTTTATCTCTATTATAGCTATAAGAAGCCTATCTTTAAGTTAATAGGTGGGTAAAGTTGGCTTCCTTAGTTATTTGGCATGTTTGCCCCATTCTCTGTTTCAGGCCGTTTAGTCCTGTGTCTTTGCACCATTAAATTTTGGGTTTGCTGTGGATAATAGGATGCAGAGATGGCTAGCTTCCAAAATATTTTCTTGTCTTTGATAGCTGCTCTTGGTATGTGCTATACAGGACCTTCTCTAGCTACCTATAGGTCTACCCTTGTACAAGTTGTTTCTATGGCAGGTAATACTATGCAAATATCATAAATGAAAATCACAACAAAAATTGGTAGAAGTATTGTTCTTTTGTGCTTTGCTTAGCACTATCTTTAAATTTAGTCCTTTGTTTTGCTTGTACCACTTCTTGCCAAAATAGCTCTTTAGATTATACTTTAACTATGAAATCGTACAAGCAAAAGAGAACAAGGTCTATTGATTGAGACTGTCTTGCCCTATTTATTGAAATTACTGGTTGTAAACTCTTTAGAGAGAATGATTGTTTTATCTACTGTACTCTGACCTGACTATAATAATGCTGAAACTGTCCAATATCTTTATTTTTTGCTTAGCACCATTCCAGTTGAACATCAAGCAGAGGTCAAGCAACTGACAGAAGATATTAGAGAGCTGGAGCAACTACTAAGGCAAGACTATCGTCGGAAGCAAGTATGATCTTGTTATGTGTTTCTCTGAAATGCTACTGTGGCTTCTGATCATAGGTTTCCTTATTCCTGTTGATTTTGTTCCCCTCCTGTTTCTACAAAGGATAAAGGAGATTTTTCTGATATAAAACAAAGGTCATCACAATACAATGTCTTGTCTAATTGATAGCACCAACTCTTCACTTCACTGTAAGGAACGTGAAACATACTTGAAATCAGGGAATACAAAGGTGTAATAGACTCTTTTTGAGATGCATTACTGGAATGACTTGGGGGATACTTGTGTTACTGTTCAGAAGTGTGTTGTGTATGGTTTCCTTGTTGAATTTCTTTGTTTTCCACCTGAATTTGAAGAATTTGAATTGGAGGTATGAGCCATGGCAGGAAAGGAGGCCTAAGAAAAGGGTCACCTGAGGGAATGCCTGGCAAAAATATTAGGGTTGATTGCAGGGGTAACTTATCAGCAATGGCAACTTGCCTCTAAGATTTCATAGGTAATGTTTTCAGCTGTTTTGGAAAATAAAACAAACAGAAAATATGTAGGTTTTTTTATGTTAAATCCTGTCTCTATTATTAATATTATTAACCATGTGTTTGACCTGTTATTTGTGATCTTGTATTAACTTAGTTTTATTCTTGAGAGCAGTGCTTCTGGTGGAGGATGTTGTGTGTGTAACAGTGCCAGGGTCAGGTATGATAGCGGCGGTCCATCTCTTATCCCTATTCCTAGTTATCTATTGCTGGCTGCATCCCTAGTGATCCCAGTGGCTGTTGTGACAATTATCTCCTTACTCATCTTTTAAATTTTACAGGATGCAATTTTGTCTGCTGCTTATGCCACTCCAAAGAAATCATACTTAAGATTTCTCTTGTAGACAGATCTGTGATAGAAGGGTAAAGGAGGCAGTGGTTGTAGAGATGCTTATTTGAAGTTTGTTGCTTGTTTTTTAGACAGCTTTGCAAGAAGTGATTTCACAAAAGAAGACAGATATTGCAGAGAGGACCCGAAAGCTGGTAAGTACACCTCTGTGTAAACTGTAGCTTGCATCTCAGGTCAACTAAGAGATTGTCTGTCTCTTTCTAGGATCAAATTATTCTTGGAGCTAGGTGATGTTCAGGTGGTGATTATTAGGGTTTTTTTAACTGATTTGGCTTCATTTATTTTTTTGTTCTTCCCATGGCAGCTTTATTGCAGTAGCTTGTTTTATTGTTAACTTTGAATACACACCTTTGCAATGTAAAGCTCTGTCTGTGTTCAGGAAGCCGATCTGGATTTCTGGGAAGCTGTGGCCTTACCTTGGGTGCATAGAATGGCTAATGAGGCAGCCGCTGATCTACCTGGTGGGGACAAAACAGGAGATTTTTGAGAAGCTGCACAGGAAGCTTGTTACTGTTCTCCTAGGCTGATATATCTGGCTCTGAAACCTTGTGACTGCCTGGGTTGCCCTCAGTGAGGGGTTCTGAAGTAATACACACTAATTAGCAGGTATTTTGTGGAGTACTAGTTAATTGCTGTTCTTGTGACTTAGTGTTCCACAGCCATAAGCATGCTCAGGGAGAAAAAAGGACTGTTAACTGATTTGATTGGGAATGTTAATGCTATTTAGAAGAATTTATTTTTTAAACAAACTTTCTAATGAGGAATGACTTAGAACAGAGAAAAGAACTTGTCTAACCAAAAGATCCAGGCAAACCATCCCTCACAATTCCTTTGTTCACTTAATTGTTAATAATGAAAGTGTGTTTGTCTTGTTAACTAGAATGAGCTTAAAGTGACAATGGCTACTTTGAAAGAAGAACAAGAGCAGCTAAAATCAAAAATAGTGGAGAGTCCAGAGGAACTGAAAAATTACAAAGAACTGATGAAAGAGACTGTTAAAAAACTCAAGAAATCCAAGGTGAGGTTTTTCTCGGTTCACAGAAGGTGTTCTGTTATAAAAAGCACATGTTTTACTGAACTGTCATCATCTGGAGCTGTTTCTTGAACGACTTACACATCCAGTCACAAATCAACAGACAGTAGTTAGTCTGAAAGGAAATCACAGCTTCAGAGAAAACTGAAGACTGGTTGTAGGTGGCTTTTTGTTTGTGTTGGTGGCTTTTTGGGGTGTGGATTTTTTTTTTTTTTAATCAGGATTGCAGTCACTTCTGCTTTGTCCTGGATGAGTAACTGTTTTTGTGAAACTAGATGTAGAACTCTTGAATCTATACTCTACCTGTCTGGCTGTTATTTTTCAAGAGATGACAATATTTTGGCAGTTCACAAATGTCCTTGGATTTAGAACACGTACTACATAGTGTTTCTCTTATCATTCCTTATTTCTGGAATTGGTGGCTGTCTCCACTAGCATGTGGAACACTGAGTTCTCTTCCTAGCTTATTTTTTTTTATAGTAATGTCCAGTCTTTCAATGTTTATAGTTCACGATTGCTCATACATCAGTTAAACTTGTGTAACTTTGTCTCCCTGTGTATTTTTTGTTTCAAAGGTGTGAACTTCATTACTGTAGTTCCAAGCATCTGTTTTTATAATGCTTTACATAACTTCCAGTGTATAATTTCTTCACTGTACAGTTTTTTCTTTCCTGAAAGCTCTTGTAACAAGCTAGTTAGTTCAAAGTAAAACAATTGCATGTTACTTTTCTTGTGCTTTCTAAGTGTGGTGTTTTTTTTAACAAACTGAAGGTCTTATTTCACTAACTACTTAATAGAGAGAAAGGGTAAAAAGGTCAATATGTATTAATTATACACAAAATAAATGCTGAACTCCAAAGCTGGTTTATTAATAGTCTTTTCTCTTTAAAGCAAGAAGTTATTGAGAAATATGAAGTTTATAGAGACCTAGTTGAGGTTCTGCCATCATGCCAACAAGAGGTGCAGTTATATCAAAAGAAGATGGAAAGACAAGGAGCAAATGTGGAGAGACTGGCCAGTGTCTTAGCAGAGGTTTGTATTATCGTCTGTATTGTGAAAGTTCCCACCTCCCCTCTTCTCCAAAAATAAAGAATTTGGATAACTTCAAAATTGTGTTCTTTAACACATCAGTAACACAGAGCTGCTACTTTGCTGCATGCCACTAGCTAATGGACTGTTGACCACTTCTAATGGTCAAAGCCTTAGTTACTATAGAAACATGACCTAAAATAGTTTGAGCTATCTTGGACTTGTTGGTAGGAAATGATGGAAGAAAAGATCCAGTTTCTTCTGCAGAAACTAAGGGCAAAAAATAAATACTTGAAGAATCATGTTAAATGCCTTTAGTTTTATTAATGTTACTAAACCAGCCTTTCCCTGATGCAAGGTTTGTTGCAACACAATACTTTGCTATTTGCTACTCAGTCTTGGGAGAATGCAATTTTTAGAAGCATTTTGAAAATAGTATGCAGTCTTTCGGGGTATTTGTATGGCACGTGTTCAAATCACCCTTGGCTAAGAGCTATAGCAGAATTCATAGTAACTTCTGAAAATGATTCAGAGTCCTGGGATCTTGTTAACTTGGGTATATTTAGAATCGGATAAAGACTAGGGAACTGGGATTTAACTGGGAGAATTAGTTAGCAATCAGATCTTCAAAAAGCAGGAAGCTAGTTCTAATCTCAATAAACTAACAGGGTGTGCTGTTTCCATTATCTTTCCCTCATTTAATTAATTTCAATACTTTTGTTCTCTAGGTCAGAAATCTGGAGGACCAGCTTGAGAATGCACACATAGAACTGAAAAAGGCAAAGACAGATGAAATGTCCTTAAAGAGACTGGTCACTGCAAAACATGAGAAGCTGTCTACACTTGAAATAAGGAGAGAAAAGAAGCGCGAGGAAGTTGAGCAATATAAGCACACTGTATTTGAGTATGGATGAGTTGACACTGCTGCCTGATACTACTGTCTTTATGTGCTACCAAAATTCTTGTCTGGAACAAACACCTAGCTTAGCAATAAGAAGAAAATGAGTGATGTGGGATAGCTCTGCGTGAAGACCAGTAGCGCTGCAGGCAGGGACTTAGGGTCTCAAATCAATAATTGCAGTGTGACTTGACAGCAATTCTTTCATTGGCGCGCTAATTTAATTTATAATGCTTATTCTTGATTCTTTTATCTTCTTAAAGAGAATGTCACATTGGGATAATTTTCCAACTTATCAGACTTCAACAAAGCCCCATTTGCCTTTCATGAATTTTTCATAATTTCCCTTGCCACTTTTGCTCGTTATCAAAGATGTTTGAGACCCATGGGGAAATGGGGCTCGTATCTCGGAGGAGTATTATCCTGACATGATGCTTCTAAAACAAAAGGAAAAGTGTCATTTGATCAACGCCTCTTAGCCCATCTTCCTTCCTACCATATGCTAAAGGCAAGTGGCAAGGCAGTGTTTACAGCACAGCAGCAAACTGCAGTGTTGTAAGGTCATGGCTTCACTGTGAGATTAGAAGTGCGGAACTCTTATAGAGAAACCTTATTTAATATCTTTTTTTTTTTTGCTACATGGATAGGAAAGGCAATATGGGAAATTACTAGCTGGGTAGATTAACTATGATGGAAGAGAGATTTTTTTCCATATAGCTAAGAGATTCAGCTACAATTTAGTCATGCTGAAAGGCTCGTGTGGTGTGTAGAACGGCAGTGAGATTTCCAGGCTTTCTTTGCTCCTCATTTAGTGTATTGTACCAGCTAAATGAGATTAAAGTTACTTTTCCTCCAAATAATGAATGAAAATAATGTAATGCCCTTTATGTGAAGTTGCTGATTTATGTTTTTAATGTGTTGGATATTTCCCTTGAGTGATGCAATTAGATGCTTTGATAAGAAAGAGGGTATGGGAGGTATTGAGTTGAAAAAGCATTTTTTGCCAGTGAATAAGAGAATGTGTCCTGACTCTTCCCTCGAATAGGAAGATGTAAGAAAGCTCTTTCTGAGTGATTTTAGCCATTCTTTAGAGAAGGCAACTGCTACAGTTCCAACTGTAATTATTATACAAATGCTTACTATAAACTCATAGGTGCTTTTACACTTGAAATCAGAGTAAATCTCCTGTTTCCTTTGATGATTATATGGCAGCTCACAGCTGGAGCAATCTGAATTTATCTGCAAGCTGGGGAAATACTATTTGGTCTTTATTTGATATACAGTGAAATGATGGCCTGGAAGTTGCAGATAACATACATAGATGTCTAGGAGTAGTGGGAGGAGATCTGAGGCTAAGGAAAATGTGTAGCTTCCAGTTATGCTGAAACAGAGTGGTTAACATGGTCCAGTGGCTGACCTTTAGGCTGAGCTCTTCACTGACACCTGTACTATGTTACACAAAAGCAGGAAAATGCATTGTTCAGATGTCACAGAGTTGCCTTGATTGGCAGCAGCTGAGGATCTTCAACATACTCCTTTAACTTCACTTTGAATTTCACTTCTTGTACCTAAGTTATGGTTTAAGAATGGGACAAGTTTCCAAGCAAGTAAATGCTATATAGCATGGCTTCTAGAAGCTGCTAGTTTCATGCTTATAAAATGAAAACTTGGCTTGTGATGGGGTTAAGTTTAATCTGGGATTGGTCATGTCTCAGTACTAACTTTTTCTCCCACTTTTAGATATTGTGACAAACTGCAGGAGAAGAGGGGTGCTGTCTGTGATAAAGTGACAGCTATTGAAAAGGAAAAACAACATACAAGATTCAAAATTCAGCAGTTGAAGGAGAATGCTGAGAAAGAAGAAATGAAAGCCAAGGTGAGGTGTTTTTGTTTGTGTTTTTTTTCCTGAAGGAGTTCTGCTTGTTATTCTCAAAACTGATTTTTAACTTGGACTGTGTAGAAAAAGGAACATTTGCCCTAAAAACAAATAGCTTGTACAGGTGGTGGTTTGGGTGGATAGTGGGAGGGAGAGCATGTCCTGCTTGTGGTGTAACTGGGTTTGTGCTCATCTTTGCAGGCCGTAGGTGGCCCACGGGAGAAATGAGGTTTGCAGACCTGAGGGAAAAGATTCTGGACACAAGTTAACATATAGTAGTGTGAATACTGAGCTAGTGCTGTTTTGTTTTGGTTTTGACAGTCTTAGTATTGTCACCTCTAGTGTTACAACAGAATTATAACATTGGGATTTTTACTTGTGGCTGCTCTTATTCTTCTGATGTTTTGTAACTTTCTTGTGTTCTGTGAATGCTGCTTCTTAAGCCTGGAATGAGTTACCTTTGAAATCGCTTGAGACGACCGGACTGCTCTCATTTAAATCCTTATGAAGCAGAAATGTTAACTTTGCTGATGGATGTTTTGTTTTTTGCTCCTCCCTTTATCTCCTCTTTCTAGGAAATATCCCGAAATCTGAAGGCTGGGTTGGAGAAGTTTCATGAATCTCTCATTAAGACAGCAGAAAGTTATGCAACCTCAAGAGAAGAAAAAATTGCTGAACTGAAGAAGGGGCTGCTTGGACTTCAGACTTCTGGAAGTAGTTCTTAGACCTGTTTTCAGTTGTATTCCACTTGTATTCTCATGTCAGTCCAGTCTGTATCCCAGCTTGACAAGATACAACAAGTCAAGCATTCCTCCTTTGACTGCTCTGATAATTTTTGGGTTGTTGGTTATCTTTCTATTTTGATGGTGCAGTACACATTCAAAGTAAACTCCTTTGAGTTGGTAGTGTGTAAGTAGAACAGTCATATCTACTTTCTCATAAAGACAGGTTGGAGGTTGTGTTCTGCAGCCTGGATGTTACAGCAGCTATTGGGAAAGAGATTCTCAAAAGCTTCAAATAGATACTAGAAGGAATTACTCCAGCCAGCATGTGATTTTGATGGGATAAACTAACTGTCCTTCAGGTAACTGCTTATAAATATTAAGATACTTTCTCTAGAAAGATCGTGCTTGCTTATCCCAGTGATTAGGAATTTGCAGGACAATGAAAAGGCTATGTTCTGGCTCCTCCTCTTGGGTTTTGCAACACCAGCTGTTGGGTAAAATAAAAGGCTGCAATTCATGAAGAAGCAAAACTTATGGTTTCCAGTATCAGGTTTATGTATTTCCAGTATGATTTTTGTGCCTTCAGAATGGCCTATTTGTTTGTAGCTAAAATACCTATAAATAAAGCTGTATTTTATCTAGAGAGAAATGATTCCTTGGAATGAGACTATTGCTGCTTTTCAAGAACTTCTACTGGTCTTGAACTGATGGCAAGGGAGTGGGGGGAGTTTCAGTGTAAGCTGAAGAGCAGTGAAGGGAGGGTGGCTTTGATAAGGTGATACAGCTCAATTTCCCTCAAGAGGGCACTGTTATTCAAAATTTTCATGTTTGGTATTTTCTGTTAGTACTTCTGTCTGAATGCCTAGAGTCATCCATCTGTCAAGGCCTAAATCAAACAGAACTGTAGAACTCCTTTATTTTCAGACACTGGTGTGAAATAAGCAAATTATAGATGGACATTTATCATTAAGCTGATATAAAAGACTAGGCATAGTGGAATGAGACATTCACAACCTTCCCTGTGGTCTACCTTTGAGACTAATTGAATGTTAGTAGCTGCTCTGCAGTTTGGCATACCACTGTTTATATACATTTCACTTTTTTTTGTATGTACTTCAGTGTTTTATGTGCTATATAAAGCTTGTACCAAATTTGCATTGTGCTGCTTGGGCTACAGTTAAGTTAGGTGATCTTTAGGAAACCAGGGCAGAATGTAGCCCTGACAGGAGTATGAAAACTTCTGTGGAAGACATAACATCTACTCATCTTCATATAAATATCCTGCAAACTTGGCTTTACACCTCTGCTCGAGTAACCAGGTAACTGCCAATTCAGATCAATACAGAACAGAGCTGAGACACTTGCTTTGTGCTTTGGTTCAGCATGATCTGGGTCTTACTTAGAGCTTTTCTTTATGGAACCTGCATAGATCAGGCAGTAGCTTAGATCAGCTAAAGGTTGGTGTGAATGTAGGCTACCACTCAGGAGGTCCCTTTCCAGGAGCAGGAAGTTTAAGATGGATTGACCATCAGCTTGTCCATAGCATGTTCCCAAGCCCCCTTACTTAGAGCTGAACAGTTTTAGCTTAGAATTAAAAAAAAGTGTGTATGGAGCCAAGGTGGGGTGGGAAATGGGCAGAGGAGAGGGCATAGAGCTTATCAGCAGTTATGGTATGCAGCTGGGAGAGTTCTGTACATGAACACAGATGAAAATACCTCTTCTGATGAGCTCAGACTTATGAACATCCAGAATACACGTACAGACAGCAGAGCCTGAACTTCCTGCTATTTGTAAGTATCCTTCCTTTGCACAGACTCCTCGCCATAAACTATTAAAAAGGAAGGTAAGTGTCTCCTGCTGTGAAGATATGTTGTCTCAGAGGGAGGACAGGGCTTTGGTCCAATTTAAACCAGCTTGGGTATCTCTGCAAGGAATAAAAATAGTAATGGGTGAGATGGGAAATGGGTGGGCAACTTAAATTATGGTTTGTCATGGTACATGAACGTGAAGGAAACTTTGAGACTATGTGATGCCTCTTCCCTGCTTATATGTCTTGCTGCTGCTTTCCTTGTGAAGGAAGCTTTTTTCACTCTCTTGTTTTGCTTTTAATGAAAAGTCTTGCTGGAAAGGAGATATTCAGATCTCTGTCTCAGAAGTCCCCTTTCTGTTAGGCTTTGGCCACAGTGAGTAGGGCTGGGTTAGGTGCACAAGCTTTGTTTTTTCAGCAGTTCTTACTGTTCTGATGTAGGGTGAGCTGGAAGAGGAGCTGCAGGTGTGTTTGCCCACTTGGTGGGGCTCTTGGCACAGAGTGGTGATGAATTCATGTTTTTGTTTCTGTCACAGCTTTGCTGAGGAAGCCAAAGGAAATTTGCTGAATCTGCAACCCTAGAATAGCAGCTTTGCAGCTTGAGATTCATATATTCTAGGACTAGCCAGAACCAGGTAAATTAAAAGTTAAAACTTTTTTTTAAATGTAAAGATTTCAGATGACTGATAGTCAGCTTTGTGTGCAGACCATCCAAACAACTGCAAAAAGCTGCTGTGTCCTTCTTGGTGTTGTCCTCCAGCTGGGGAATATGAAGGTATCTTGAAGTTGCCAGTACCCATGAAAGCACATTGCATTATATGGTATTGGGTCTCAGCTCTGAAGGGCCCATTTACCTTTTGTAAAGCAAAGGTAAGGCACCAAGTCTCCAAAGCTTATGGACCAGGTATAGACAGAGTGAAATAAATGGCTAGAGATGCCTGGGAATAAAACAAGGATAAGTTTGAGCTGAATATTTAGATTCCTTTTGCCTGCATTTTACAAAGCTAAAAAGGGAATGGTCTGTTGCTTGAGGCTTTTTAAATGGGGACAGAACTGTATGTGACACTATGAAACTCTGTAGCATTTTACACTTAGTTGATCTCCTGTGACATTCAAGGGACCTCTTGATTTGTGGTATTTTTAGTGCTAGAATTTGTATGAAAAAGTTTGCAGAATATTGATGATGGTGGACTTTCCTGATGTCAGTGGGTGCCACAAAATAAGTGGTAGGTATGTATCAGCACTACTGCAATATGCTTCTGTTTCTTCAACCCCAAAGGGTTTGGGTTCTCTCTTGCTGGTCTGTATTGCATTGCCAAGTAAGAGCAGGGTGACTGCAGAGGGGCAGAACACAGCAGCAGTGCTTAAAAACTGCACTGACGTCTTGCAAGATAGCGACCAAGGTTTTATTTTGTGTATGTGTGTGATTTGATGGGGATTGGGTCAGGTTTGTTCCTCTCATTCA
Organism: Nesoenas mayeri; assembly: GCF_963082525.1. Classification (NCBI taxonomy): domain Eukaryota; kingdom Metazoa; phylum Chordata; class Aves; order Columbiformes; family Columbidae; genus Nesoenas; species Nesoenas mayeri. The sequence goes on along the minus strand of NC_137554.1, from coordinate 27,913,814 downwards.
ATATCACCTTGTGTCACTTTTGTTTTTAGCACCAATGGGCCAGAATCAGGTTTGGCGCTTACTATACTGTATATTGTATAACAGTCCCTGATGGTCTTTGCCTTACAGTTCTGACAATCTAAAAGGGGCAGTGTGACAGGTAAGTTAAAGTGACCCTTCCAGGGTGTCACCAATGTCACCACCTGTATGCGACTCTTCACCAGTTTGCAGTAGTACTGCAAGTTTCTCATTCTGTGTGCATCCTCAAGTTGTATATGCATAGTTACTGCTGTGGCCTGGGCCATCTGACACAGAAGAATCCACAGGACCTTGCTTTGTTCCTTGCTTCAATGTGGTTGTCTGATCCTACTGCAAATACAAAGTCAGTTTCACAGAATCACAGAATCGACTGGGTTGGAAAAGACCTCAGAGATCATAGAGTCCAACCCTTGGTCCAAATCTAGTCCGTTTACTAGATCATGGCACTAAGTGCCATGTCCAATCTCAGTTTAAAAACCTCCAGGGACGGCAAGTCCACCACCTCCTTGGGCAGGCCATTCCAATGCCTGACCACATTGTTTGATCCTACTGCAAATACAAAGTCAATTTCATGGGGATTTAGGTTGCTTTTTTGGGTTTGGTCTCATTTTTCTCTATGGAAAGTTCACAGGTGGAGCTGTTGCAATTTGGGAGTAAACACCTGCAATGCCTAGAGTGAGACAGGTCTTTACAAGCCCTAAAACACAATAACTAGAGGCACACCTTGCTGACTATAGGAGAAGGGAGGTTGTAGATGTGGTTTCTCCCTGAATGAAGCCTGAGAAATTTTATTCCCATGAAGGTTTTCTCCCTTTTTCCTGAGCAGAAAGAGAGCAACATGCCTAGGAGCTGAGTTTCGTGATGGGTAGCAAATTATACAGTACTTATTGCAAAAGAGGAGTTTGGAGGTTGTGTCAGTGATATTGTGAAAGGCAATGTACTGAAAAATATACTTGCAAGGAAGTGGACATTGGAAAAAGAATTGTTTTTGTGAGTTGCAAGTCACCAGAGGGGACTGGGAGAGGCCAGTGTTTGCAGAAAATGAACAAACAAAAGGAGGGAAAACCTGGGTTATGTTGAGGTTTCCATAGCAACACAATACTTTTGCTGGAAATATCAAATGATGAGATCTAATCTATCTGCTATTTAACTCTTGCATGCAAAGCCTTCTCCTTTTTCAGCTTACCTGCCATCTTCCACAGCATCCTCTCTAGTGATGTGTGTCATTATGCAGTGGTGGCCTACATGAAGAATGATGTTCCTGGGACAAGGCTGTCCCTGTGCTGTTCCCCCACTGTACAAAGCACATGGAAAAGGAAGAGCTGATGAGACAGGGCCAATGTGTGTGTTATGGGCTCTATGTAGGAATGACTTAGTGGCTGTACTGAAGAAGTTTACTGGCTTCTTGAGAAGCTCCTATTTCTTGCAGATCTGAGAGGATGGACTATGCTGGTACTGAGAGCGGAGTTGCCAGGCAGGTATGTTGCTGAGCTGTTCCATAGCATGCAGGGTTTACTGCATAAGGATGTGTCTTCCTTAGAAATGATGCAGCTTAATACCTGTCTGAGATATGTAGAAAACTTTTTGCGGATGTTTGGAGAGTTCATCAAAGCAGCCTGACTTAAATTTGTACCTTTGTTTGAAGAGCATCAGATTTGGGAATCCTCGATGGCAGGGGAAGCCTCTTGTGGAAGGGTGGCAGTTTTCACCTGATTAAAAAGGACAATTTGAGAGAGTGGGCAGCGTGACAAAAGTCCTTGAAGTTACTAGTGGTTTCTACAACGTAGAAGGGAGTGTCTGTTCTTCCTTTCTTGTAGAAGGAAGGCTGGAGTGGATACAGAAGACGTTTGCCTGACTTGCCCTTCTTGACAGTGTGGTGTTTGTAACTCAGCGTGTCCATGAGATGGTGATGCTTGCCTGGCCAGGGAGAGTGCCTGGGGCTGCTTCAGCAGAAGCTGAGTGCAGCTGATTTAACTGCTCAGGTCATTTAACTCTTCTCTGTATTCCTCCTGCTTTTCAGGTTGTTTGACTGTCAATGGAAGATGAAAAGTTGGGTTGTGTGCTTTTGTTTGTTGTGTCGTCGTCCCCCCTCCCCCCCCCGATGTCACCACCATATCTGAGATCTCCTGCATGATAACTATTTACAAAGAGAACATGATGAGAGAAGGCAGGTCCCTGAAATGATGCTGTATGTATATACCTTTATAACTGCTTTTGGGGTGGAAGAGTTTGTAACCTTCAAAGGAATGAAATTTGGAAACTAGCTGGCAATCTGCCTAGTGAAGGCGCTTAGATAAGACCATGGAAGGAATCTTAGAGCTGGAGACTACTCTAGAAGGAAACTCAGTCTGGTGGGGAGAGGTTTAGAAGGAAATTATGTTCCTGTTCATGCCATGAGTTCTGTGATGGAGTATTTCCCCTGGTCATCCCTCACATATAGAAAAGACTCCCTTTCCTCCCTGCCAACTTTATTAACTAAGCTTCTGAGATTTTTTTTTTTTAATTTTCTTCTTCCCCAGAATCCATAGGAGCTGGGCATGATACAGACAGGGTGTTAGTATAGACCTCTGGTATTTCCTCTTTAGCATAATGGTATTTTGAGTGATCATCTGGTGCATCTTGCTTGCAAACTCAGTGCTAAACTGATCACTAAATTTCAGAGTTCCCATCAGATGACCCTCAGCAGGGTGTATGAGCTGTGGGCATTATGAAGATTTGGGAAGACTCATCTGTTTCTAAGAACACTCTTCTGTATTTGTGTTGGTGAAAACTGGAGTGTTGGTGATGCTTTGTTTCATGTTATGGCTTTTGTTTTTTACTGTAGGTCTTAGGAATTTGGGTGAAGTGCTGTGGTGTTTGGTCTACATGTAGTGTGGGATTTTTTTGGTCGTTTCTGTTTGAGACCTATTGCCTTTCTGTCTGTAAGTGAAGAACGGGGAATTCAATACCCTATGTGATCTCCCAAGGTCTGTGACTCTTTGTGAGGAGAAAGCAGAGCCTACAAAATGAGGTGTACAGTGTGACAGTGGTACTGCCGTGGGACCTCTGTATTTAGATGTATTGTGTTACACCATTGTTAAGGACCTGATGGTGGCCAACCCCTACAATAGTTGGTATTTATAGGTGGGCTTCACACTTTTTTTCTCCTATTGTTGTTCTGTTATTAACCTCTTAACACTTATGGAGCCCTGAAGATTTGTGGATAGCAAACAACCTTCATTGCAACAGAAGAAAACCAGAGGAGTTCAAAGAACAGTAATCCAGGTATGTCCCAGTAAATAGGAAGCAGTACTTTAATATCTCTTTACAAACCATCCCCTATCTTTAAACATTTATTATATTTCCTTGTATTTCTCCTGACAGCCACCTGTTCAACTTCTGACCTGTTTGTAAAAATCTGCACACCATCTATCAGAGGGATATGCACACTTAAAAACTTCTGTTCTGTGGGCATTAAGTAAATTATTTCTTTAAGATCATATGGCAGATCTATAATTAATTAAACCCTCCATGATATTAGTGCAAAATAATTTAGCCTTTCTAAAAAGGTAAATGTAATTTGCCGATCTGGTATTTGGAAGAATGCTTTCCCCAAAATCAATTCCTTTAGTTTCCAGAGAATAGAAATGAGAAGCAATCTCATTTTAATTATATCTCTTTATTGCTAACAAAGGAATGATTTATGCAATTAAATTAACTGGCTAGAAAATTATTCTCAGCTGGGCTGTCCTAATTCTTTGCTTTCTGAATTGCAGGCTCTTACACTTCCCTATGTAGATTAATTTTTCTGATATGCAAACAATGCTCCTTGTGTTCATTTTTAACATTTTTTATTCACAGCTCCCCTTTTCTTAGTGTCAATGACATGAGTAATATTTGTGCACTGCTGGGCTCTGATTCAGGCCTTTTTTTATGTAGAAAGATTGGAAAAAAATCTTTTCTTTTGCATCTCATTATTGCCGGTGCAGAGCAAGGTTTTGAAGTTTTCTTATCTATTGCTGAGAAACAGCAGCAGGAACATGAAGGGACTGCAAAGATGTCAAAGGATGCGAACTTTTGAAGGAAAATGTATCAGCATCGAGGAGACAGATGAATTTGCAGCTAGTGTTAAGAAAGCATTTTCTTAATGTGTTCTTCTTAAACCCCTATTTCCTTGCAGCCGGGCAAAAATCTGAAATGCAAGGAAAAAGAAAAACTGTCTTATGTTGTACACAGATTTAATAGGGAAAGAATTTTGGATTTTCTTTCTGCCTGGGATTACCACACAGTGGCTGGCCAGAATGTTAGCTGGTGATATTTGGGCTGAGGGGAAAATTACCATGTAACAACACATTGTGACCATGTGCCAACACAGTCTGACATCTTCTGAATGGGGCATCAGTGTAATCTCCTGTTTTAAAACTGCCGTGAACATATTGTAGAGCACGTGTTAGCTCCATCTGAGCTGTCCTGCCCTGTATCAGTAGAGATGTGTCAGCTGGTCAGTGTTTGCTGTGTTGGCATTCTCACTATGGTTTGAAATGAAAAAAAACAGAGTTTGTCTGGGTCGGTATGTGGTGCTTCGTGTGTGAAAAGGTCTATGCCATTGGGATTCTAAAGGCTTTTGAACTATCAGATAGAAAGGATCAAGCTATGATGATTGGGATGGCACAAGAAAGCACTCTGAGCTTGTTTCCTTTGAACATGGATCACTCAAAGGGGAAACTTCCTTCTGGGCTGCAGAGCTGCTGGGTGGGTGATGGGGTAGTTGGGGCAACGCCTGTGGACTGCAGTTGCTGGTGTTGTCCTTGAGGACAGCACTGTAGAAGCAGCACAAACTGAATCTGCTTAACAGGTTCTTCCAGTGGGTGTGATTCCACTTTTCTCAAAGAATAGTTGCCCTTTGCTTACTGTCAAAATGTTGTTTAGTGTGGGGTGTGTGTGGTGGTGTTTTTTCCTTCTGTGAGCTCTCTGCACTAGGTGATACAGTTCAAAATGATCTAGGCAAATTGAAGGAATGGTTAGAGATCAATAGGATGCAATTCACAACAAACATTACTTTTAGGGAGGAAATATCTGATTTAAAAAAATGTGAAACAACTGCCTAGGCAGGCAGTACTGCAGGAAAGGATCAGTACTGCAGCTGTGGATCACAGCTAAGTGAGTCAGAGTGATGCTCCTTCAAAAAGAAATCTTGTTCCTGGGAGTATTAATAGGAATGTCATGTGCAAGTTGTGGGGTCAGGAGTGAGATAAGACTACTCTGTGGTACTTGGTGAAGCCTAGGCTAGCAGAATGTATCCAGCTTTGCATGCTGCATTTCAAAAACCAAAAATGGGAAAGAACGGGGAAATTGTGACCTGTGGGATAAGTAGTGGAAAGTCTTAGTGGGAGAAAAACAAACAACTTACAGTAAGGGAGAGTTAAGCTGATAGCAGGAAAACCTTAATCATAAGCTATGATGCTCAATACTCAGCCTGCCAGAAAAAACCTTGGACCCTGCTGGATGTGTCCTTTGGTCTTCAACTCCACCTGCTTCTCTTCTTAACTCAGCAAAACTGAGCTTTCTTCTGCCCTGTGGATGCCCTGTGTTCCTACAGCCTTTGTGGGTAGAAGGTTTCATACCTCTTCTTCATCTTCACTTAGCTCCTCTTCCCTGCTACCTGTTTCATTCTACTTTGGCAGCAAATTCCAGTGGGTGCTGGTACTGAAAGGTGCTTCTAGTGATGTCTAAGGGAGAGGTTTCACTTCTCAATGCCAGAAATCCTGTTTGTTTTGGAATAAGCAGTGTGTGTTAACATACAAGGAACAGAGTAAGCAAAAAGATGTGCTTGTAGTGGAAGGTGATGAAATATGAGGAAGGGGAACGAAAAAAACCAAACAAACAAAACCACCACCCCTCCCCCCCAGAAAAATGTAAACAAACAAAACAACCCCAAACAAAACAACTACAAACAAGCATAACCCAACCAAACCAGAAAATGGCTCCTTTCCTACAATTGATGGCCAAGTGATTTTTTCACTGGCATCTTGGATCTGTTTTCTTATGAAGGGACTACTTCTTACTGGGACTGCAAGAAAGCCTTTTAATGAGGGCCAGTGTAATTTACAAAACCAGGACAGTCCTTTGGTTTATTCTATTGAAAGAAGGGAGGTGAATGCTGCAGCACCATGAAATGTCCAGTTGCAGGTACATCTCCATGGAGCCACTATGGGAGGGGAAGGAAAGCCAGAGTGAAGCCCTCAAACTTCCAAAATGTTAGGAAATGCAGAGTTTAAAGTGTGCTTCTTATGAGGACAGCCACTTAATAATAACCCTGTCAATGACAATGACAGTCTCAAGGATCAGCTCCAGAAGAAATTCTGCTATAATCTGAATTCTGGACTCCTTTTTCTGTTCCTTAACAAAACAAACAAACAAAAACACACAAAAAACCCCAACAAAACCAAACCAAACAATCCAAAACAAACCACCAAAAAAACCCCAAAACCACAAACAGGAGTGAGTTCCCTCCAGATCCTCTAATAGAATTAATCACCTCTCCGTGGACCATTTCCCAAATGCACCAGGATTTAATTTCACACTGAGTGATATCCAGATGAAAATCCATCTCTGGTAACACAGAGAGTATCTCTTCCTGTGAAGTAGATCTGTATTCCAGGTGTCTTCCCTGTGAGAAGATCCTGGTGCTTCACTTGTTGATTGATCCTACAGATGTGGCTTTCCAGGAATGCCTTTCTCAGATAAGGTTTGGTGCTTTGTGAACGCTACTGTAGATGCGCTCTCTGCATGTGCTTTTCTTCCAGATGAGATGCTGCTGAGATATTGGTAAATCAAATGGGGGTTGACCTGGACCTGCGAGCTGTGTGGCCATGACTGGCCTCTCTGGAGAGCTGGGTTGAATTTGAGGACATTGTTTGTCCATGGCTTCCTTAAAACAGGAGAAAGATCCTTAGCCCCATTTTGCTCCTGCTTCATTCTGTAGTTTGTTTTGCTCAGAATTTTTTTAAAAGCCAGATATTTTCTGCCTTTTTTTTCTGCTCAGGCTCTCTTCCTGGTTCTTGTCAAGCAGGACCCAGTTAGCTGGAGTTTGAACTCGCTACCATCGGAGTGGTATTTGAATAAAAAACAAAGTTCATGTTTTTGTTTCACTGTATAAGGTTAAAAATTTATTATTAAATATCAAATGAATAGTTAATATTTTATTTAGAATAACAATACTTTTATTTCTATTGGATTCTATATATGAGTGCTAAAATTGGATGTTTAAATAATCTGGCTCACTACATTGAAAGAGATGCAAGGACTGGAAAGCTTTGTTTGTCTTGTATCTTTATTTCTTCTGACTTTTCATTTCTAGTCTTTCCCATCTCCCACTAAATTACCAAGAGAGCGCTCTTAGCTACATCTTATGAGCAGCAGAAGAAATGAAGCAATGTAAAATATAGATAGTATATACTGAGTAGTACTGTATGTAATTAGACTATATAGTTGTGCATGTATGTGTTCTGTCTCATTGCATTTCAGAGAGAAACACACTGTTACAATAAGCTCAAGGGTTTTATACTGTGGCTTATTAAGATCTATTTTCTTATTCTTGTCTTGAACAAGATCTAGTTTGGAGCTGGGCGATCTCTTTAAGGTCCCTCCCAACCTGAATTACTTTCTGCTTTTATGAAGATCTGCGTAGCTATTGTGTCCGAATTGGCAATAGCTGCATTGCTCCTGTGAAGCTTTGCACTGAAAGACAGCTGGCAACCAAGCAGCTCAGTCAAGGTATTTGCTTCTGAATTTCATGAGGTTTCTCTCAGCCCACTGGACTCCCTCCAAAAAGCGGCACTGTCCTCCAGCGTATGGGCTGCTCCCCCCTGTTTTGGTGCTGTCTGCCTACCTGCTGAGACAGCTCTCTCCCGCCATTTAGGTTGTTAATAAGGCCCATTAACAATACCAGTCCCAGTGTCCATCCCTCAGAGATGCCAAGAGTAGCAGGTCATCAGTTGGACTTTGTTCTGCTGATCACCAGGCCCAGCTGGATTTCTGCCCTTCTGATTTCTGTCCTCCCTGAATTTTTTTATATATATTTTTTCCTCCCTCCCTTTTTTTGATCCAAATGAACTCTTTCTACAGGAATCTTAGCGTCTAGAGCTGTCTTGGCAAAGAATGGGCCACTCCATTCTAAAGGGCATTTGCAAAATTTTAAATATGCAAATAATAATTATTATTGCTGGTAATAATGGGAGCAGCAGGGGATTTCTTTAATTTTTTTTTTTTTTTTTTTTTTTAGATTTCTGTCCTCTGCAGATGCCACTTTAATGCAAATCAAACTTTGCGGATTGTGTTACCTATTGAAAAATAGTTTCAATTAGAAATTCAATTACACTGTCTTGGGGGGATGGAACTGACAGTTTCTTTGAATTTTGCACGTTATAGAGGGCTCCAAAGTGCCATAAATCTGCTAATTGATTTCTGTACCTGTAATGTTTGATTAGGTGTATTTTATTGTCTTCTTGGTTTTAATTAAGCCCAGGCTTGTCAAAATGCTTCCACTGACAAAGGATATATGATGAACTGAGATAAACTCTATTAACAGAGGCTGACTTTTGTCAGTAATTGCTATTATGCATGAGAGTTATTAGAAATTATCACAGACAAAAAGAAACTGTACTTTTGGTAACAACTCTTATGGACTGCTATAAATCTGTTGATTGCCCCCTCCATGTAGGAGATAAGCAACTGTGAATGACAAGGGGTCTGAAGGAAAATCAATCATTTACTAGATGTCTTATAAATATTAAGAGTGACAAAATGGGAAGAGTTATGAAGTCTAAGTGCTGAAAATTGAATGGATGCTAATGCATCTAAACTTGTGCTCATTAGAGATGGTGAGGGCTGTGGAGACAAGGGTATGACCACCTCAGGAAGTTCTTGGTTTTAGTGAAGAACAACATGTGACTTTAGTTTTTCAGAGCTCTGCAGCCAAAGTTACGTTGAGCCTTTCACTTCCCTGGTCCTCGGTGGGAGTCCAAGTCCGGAGGCTGTTTCCGCCTGGACGTTGTCCATCACCTTGGCACACGACAGCGTCATGTCGCTAGTGTCTGGGGACAGAAGCAAGCAGGAGCATTGAGCTGATGATGTACAGGTTTTACCCAAAAAGCAATTGCAGAGACTGTAGTTGGGATGTTTTTGCAAAGCCTAGAAGTACTTAGAGATTCCATGTGCTGTTTGTATGTTCTGCTCTTGGAAATGTTTTACCTAGGAACGCAGTGGCAAACCTGACAAACAATCTCTTTGACAAAACAGGAAAGAAGGCTTAATATCCTATTTTTTACTAACATATCCACCTGTAAGGGCTTTGTTTGTGTAATATCTTTAGATGGTAACATATATAAACATATGTGGAAGTCTGTGCCTAAGTATTTATGCCTGAACTGCAACTTCATCTGTTGCAGATCTCTGACCTTGCTTGGTCTCTGGACACTGTATATCCAAAGCTCTGTATGAATGGAGTGTTGACACAGGTATAGTCCTGTGAACACAACTGAAATAATATTGGGAATATAAACAGAACAGTAATCAAACCATATAAAATTGTAAAAGTATGACACAAACTTTCTGTAACAGTTGTTAAAGTTTAGATGACTACTTCCTAGAAATACTGCATAAACCTAAGTTCTGCATTGCTAAGGCAATGCTTGTCAATTCTTTTTTTAAACTATATTTGGGGAGAGCGCATACAATCCTCAGGAGCTGTACAGACTTGTTCTGTTTTCTACCAACTTCTGTCTAATCTTTGGATACTCTTGGCTGCAGCAATTTTAAAGTTGCTTAATAGATCTTTTGTCTTACTCAAAATGGTTAATTTTAGCTTGATTTTTAGCTATAGCTGTGGGGGTATTTTTTAAACTAACCTTCATTTTCTTTGCTGCTTTTTATAAGAGTTGTTATAATGACTTAACAGTACAGTTGTGTACGTGTGCATGTAGAAAGGAGGAGCGGAGCAGAGCCTTCTATGCAGAGATCACGTGCAGTTCTAAAAGCTGTTTGATCAATAGTGGTACAATATTTAGCTGATATTTAAAATTTAGGGGACCTTTTAAAACATACCTGGAACTTGTGAGGTGTGCGATTCTTACTTTGCTGTCTTAATGTAGCCCAAGGCTAAATGCTTGGGGCTTTTTTGGAGCAGTTGTCTTTCTTCCTGGGCACTGTGGTGTTTTGCCCAGTTGGCACTGGGGAAGGGCAACCATGGGCACATCCATCCTTTAGTTTCCAGCATGAGAAAGCCATTTAACCTGCTGATCATCATGGATGAGGCAAGAGACCCCATTGTGCTTGAATCCCAGCTCCTGTGGATCATTTCCATGCAGGGCACACAGGGAAGATATTCTGCAGCATGCCAGCTTCCTACGGATTGTGTCTTTTTGAGGGAGTTGTTAGAGTGAGAACTGCCTCACTGGTTTCTGCAGCCTAGCAGAGGATCTTGGTGCTGGACCCCTGGCATGGCACAGGTGGGATTTCTTATGGAATTTTCCCCTTTCAGCTGCTGTGAGAGGGTGGAAAGTCTAGTAATGGGGAGTTGTGATGTGGCTCGATGTTTTGTGGACTATTGGAAGAGTCTTAGACATCCTGTAACTCAATCTGGGAATGTGAGTTGAGACTAGCAGAGGAAAGAGGTGCAGAAAGGGCTTAGGATGCCTTCTACAGAGGAGCTGAGACAGATCTTTTGGCCATGGTATATTTGAAACAGTTCTGCAGGCTAGACAGGTCTCCTACCACATTTCCCCAGCCTTCAAGGGGCAGTTGGAATTTTTAGTAGCTGCATCCTTCTTGTTTGTCTTAGTCACATAGCTCTGTTTAAGAGTTCCCATGCAAGTCTTGTGTGTGTGTATGAGAGTGCACATATATCTATATTCCCTCTGGGTTATGCTGAGAACAATCCATTTAGAAACCAGGTGTCCTTGTCTCTCTTGGCATCTGGTTAAATATCAGCCAAGTAGGAGAAGGTAAATCCTTAGGTGCTTTAACAACTGCTGGGGCTGTGAAGCCCTTGGCTCCATCTGATGGGATTTGAAGGTCACGGTGTTTGCCCACATGTGAAAGATGTGTCCTTATTTCCCATAGATAAAACAGACTAAAACGATCAATCTTAAAGGTGGATGAGAAACTGATGAGAAGCGAGATGTGCATTTCAGTCTGCTGAGAGCAGAGGTCGCTGTTTAACTGGAAATGGAGACCCCCTGCTTCTCCAGAGCCACCCTCTCTCTATTGTGTCCAATTCTCTGTAATACCTTAGGCTGCTTTTCCCTTACAGAAAGACTGTTACCTGAAAAGCACCACACTAGGCTTCTGCAAATGAGGGACTAAATAGATGTAGGTAGAGGAGAATGTAGGACAGTGTGACTGAGCTGTTTCTCTGCAGTTCTCTCTTGCCCTTTTGAAGCTCACTGAGCTCCTTTTGGCTACACAGAAATGCCCTCCTGCAAAGGGATGTGAGGCAGGCCTGACAGGAGTCGCAGGGCTGCACCTCTGAGCCCAGCAGGTTCTGAGCTGGCTGGGAACGCCTGTGTCCCGACTCCATTCTCAGACAAGGAGAGCTGGCTCAAACTCAGCTCCTTTTATGAATTTCCATAAAAAGCCCACAAGTCACAATTTGCTGCAAGTTGCACAGGTGAATTGGCATCTTATGGCAGCATTCCTAACTGCCTGAAAAAAAAAAAGTGGCTTTTAATTCCATTTCTTCTCTCTAGAGAAAAATTGAATGAGAGTTTCCGGCAAAGACGATGGACACTTGTGCCTTTCTGCAGGAGAACAGTCAGGAATGTCTGGGCTTGACAAGATGGGACATCTGTGGCAGCAACAGCCTGAGAAATGAACATACTGTGATTCACGTCACTAATTCTGTATTCACAGCAGACCGAGATTGAGCGGTATGTTCTCAATTGGTTTATTATAGTCACAACTTATTATTAATAGATATGAAACAACCAAGATCTGAGCCTTTTGATGTTGTAAATCGATATAGATCTGTTCATTCTCTGAAACAGCAGTCTAGTCTCAGTAGAGCCACAAATCCTTAGTTAAACTTCAGTCTTTTGCCTGGACCTGTAAACTTATTGTGGATACCTTTGTCTTGTCAGGAACAGGTTTTTCATTAGTCCTGCTATTCCAGTACGCGTGGGGAATAAGCTGTCCAGCAGAAAGCACTATTTGGTTAGATAGATTAGCGTGGTGTGGTTATTTTGGCAAATGCCCTGCAGCTAGTCAATACAGCCACAGCAGCAGAGCTGTCACACTGAGTGTTACCTGTATTTGGGCAGGCTCAAGTTGTGCCCCTGTTTCCTTGGGAGCAGAGCACTGCATTTGAAGCAGTGGGAGTGTAGGAAGTGCTGTGGTGTCTAAACTTGCAACATCCTGTAATGTTACTGCACAAAAGGTCTGAGTTAATGATCCAGTTGATTTACAAGTCAACTGCATGACAATAAAAATTAATATTCACTGATGAGCCAAACCGAGAGGCCTTGAATTTTTTTCCTCTCTAATGGTTTTGTGTCAAATCTGGGTGAGTTCATATACCTGTGTATGGATCAGAGGGTATCTGGGGATAAGTAGCATTTGATTAATTTGGGGGCTATCCTGGAAAATGCAGTGCAAAAAGTCTTGTGTGAAATTTTCCAAGTACTGTGCTATTCTGAAAATATTTTAGTACCAGTGAATGTGTCGATGAAAAAAGGAGATTCCTGATCAAATGTGGCTTAGTTGAGGGGGCAAAATGTAAGCAGCTGAGGCCAGATTCTGCTCTTCTTTTCTGACTTAAACACAGTTGAGCTACACCATTGTAAAATCACAGTGAGAGAAAACAAAGTGGTTATTAGGAGAAGTTGGTGATAGTTTTCTTTAATTAACTGATTTGTAGTAAAAAAAAAACCAGGCTTGCTGAGTGAAAGCTGCTGGGTGTGGCAAGTCCCCTCCCTGCAGCAGAAGGCTGTACGGAGGGAACTTCTCTCCAGCAAACTGGTAGTCAGAAGTGGCTTCTTAAATGGTGTGCTTAACCCAAAGAACTGTAGTGTCAGTCACCTGCCTGCTACACAGATGGGTGTTGTCTGGCTGAGAGCAGCTCCTTGACACCTGCAGGAATGGCTTTGGACATGTCTGATTTTAGGGATTTTCTCCTTCCTCAACCTGGGCTCAGCTGAACTGACTACTGCTCTGTGCTGTGCCTGAGGCAAGAGGTTGCAGGAACTGTTCCCCATCAACCCTGGGCCATGTGGGAGATGAGGACGGTCTTTCTTCCTTGCACTGAATGTGTCTTTTCCCAGAGAAGACAAGGAAATAAGCTTGTTTGATCTTTGTTCTGCTGCTCAGCATTAGCAGGGACTGGGCGCAGATGACTTGTCAAAGGGGCATGTTATAAGGAGCTCCTGGCCCTGCTTTCTGCTCCCAAAGGCTCAGTAAGGTCTGTAACATGCCTAGGTTGTCTCTGTCCTGTAGGTTTTCTCTTGTGGAGCCAGTACTTAGCAAAACTACTTTAATAGCCTTTATGGTCTTAACCCAATTTTCTTCAAAATTGCCATATGCTGTGAGCTTTGGGAGGCATTAAGAATATGAGAAGGCTGCTCTTTTAAATCCCATGCAAAGGAGGAAATGTGGCATTTTGAGTGCCTGCAGGCAAGGAACAGAGGAATGTCATCACTTCTCTTTTGGGGCAGAAAAGAACTTACACCCTTACCAAACTGAAGACTGCTTCCTTCAGCAAGCATTTTTCCTAATCAGAAGAAATGTGAGGGAAGTCTTAGGTGCTGTTTTGTTGTCATATTGAGTAATGCTCTGAAATGCTTCTAAAACCTGTGAAGAAACGAGACCATGTAGAGGATGATGAGCTCCAAAGAAGAACCAGATGCTGCAGAGATGGAGTTGAGCCTCCTACTGAGTAACCACTTCCCTCCATATCAGTATGAGATCTATCCCAGCTGGTAGGGAGAATTTTGCAGGGTGGTAAGAGAACCAGGTGCTGGTCCTCAGTCCAGATTGGCTTGTGAGGCCCCAGTGCCTGCCACCTGGAATTAAATCCTGCCTGGATCAGGGTGGGGAGCAGTGCCCTGTGGCCAGCATGCCTCCATCTGGGTGGAAAGAAATCTGTCTATAGCTATGGGTAGCCTTCGTGCAATGAAACTGAAATACCAGAAGGTAGGTGTTTCTTATGTATGCATAGAGGGGCTGTGCACCATGCACAAACAGATTAAAACTGGAAGTAGTTTTTCACCTGGAATGCCTGATCTTTGATCCTGTGGTTTTCATAGCCACAGGGGGTGTTGTATCAAAGCACCAAGGTAACTAAATGGACCTGTTCTCCTGCTTTGGAGGGGTACAAAATGAGTTTATTCTGCATTAGAGTGTGCCTGAGATCTTTTGTTGCAAGCTGTGGTTGAAGGACAAAGTGCAGTGATGGAAACAGCCCTGAGAAGCAGGATGCAGAGGTCAATTAGTGAATGAGCAGGGATAAGAAAATGGAGGTTGAAAAAGAGTCAAAGATATTTACAGCCTGTATGGCCTTCCCTCTCCTGGTGCTTTATTTTTAATGGCTTGCTGCTTTTACCTCTCTTTGTTTAATGAATATGTTGCTGAGTTATTGGAAGCACAAACTGCATCCAAAAGCAGGACACTCAGAGTTTATTATATTCATATAACTTGAAAACAGCCAAATTGATTTTTTTTTTTAATTTTTTTTTTCTTCTCCACTTCATCTTTAAATCTTGCAGCCAGCTTAGTGGTAGTGACAGGTGTGAGACTGACAGCATTGGAGATAGAGAAGCTGTGTTTGGGTGATGACCCCAGCCATGGGTGGGGAGAGCACCCTCTCCTCACCTGGTGCTTACTTTGCCTCCAACCACCTCTCCGTGGGACAGATGCAATCCTTGGCTATCTGCTTTTGATATTCTGGTCTCTGCTGCTGATGGATTGGCTTTCAGAAGCTGGGCCTGATTTTTCTCTCCAGTTACCAGCATGGTGTCATGTCAGTGTGATCACTTGGTCTCCTGTGACCGGAGAGGTAGTAGACATCCTCAGAGCGTGAACTTGTGGCTCTGCAAAAGCTGTTGGGCCTGGACCCTGAAGGTGGCTTTGTTCCCCTTTGCAGCTGGAGATCAGTAGCTTGTGGGGGAAAAAAACTTATGAAACAGTTGCTCTGGGTGGTCTCTTTATTGAAGCATCTCTGGGAGTCTCCGCTGGTTGTCAGGCTCAGTCCAGGTAATCCTTTCTGTGGTGGCAGAGCGGGTGGGTGTATTTGGTGCCTTCTGCCCCCTTTAAGGCAGCTTGCGCAGATCTGTAACCTGACTGTCCCCTCTTGGGGATATTTGCCTTACTAGCACAGAGGTGGACATGGCAGCGAGGTGTAGGGAAGCAAAGTTGGAGCAATGCTATCTGCCAGACCCTTGGACTTTGTCCTGTAGCTGCCCCATCTGTCTGACACTCCTGCCCTGTCCTGCCAGAATGGAAAAGGGGCAGGGAGAAAACTGGGAGTAGGAAGATCTCTGCTCCTGGAGAGGAATAAAGGACCCCACCCTCAGTATGAAACAGCAAGAGATTTTCATCTCAGCCCTGGTTAATGAGGGCATTTTGATCTACAATTGTTGACTGCAGAAAGAGCCTCCGTGATAAAGGGGGAAGGGATGTCCTGAGGGAGAGGGTCGCTGAATATGCATGGCCCCGGGTCTCTTTGTTTAGCTGATATCTGACTATATTTATTCTTCTAGATTACACATTCTGACTGCGGAACAAAGGGCTGGCAGGAGCTGCTCTCTTGTGCTTAATAATTTGAGTGAATTTACATTTCAATGCAGCCGTGTGCTACTTCCCACCCCCCATGGAAAGAGCAGAATTTCCCTGTTGCAGAGAGGGGGGAAAAAGAAACTCCCACCCCAGTCGCCAGGTTGGGAGATTTATTGATATTCCTCTCTGAATTTATTCCTTCTGAATCCTGTACGTGTGTGCCCACCCGCCCAATGCAGAGATGTTTTCTTCCCTGCCACCCCTACTCCAGGACTTGCTTGGATAACAGTCTTTGCCCCACCTCCCTGCTGAGTACTGTGATTCATTGTCAAGTAATTAACCATCAGCAGTACAGAAAGTACCTGGCTAGGCAGAAGTGAGAAAACACTTCTACGCCTTATGGGAACAGGACAGAAGATTTTCCAGTTTGAGTGACACGCAGGGAGCTGCAAAGTGACAAAAAGACAGAGCTTGTCGTTGCCAAAACACCCCAAACATGCTCTCGTTTCTATATAATGTCCTTTGCACTCTATTGTGGGGACTGAAAGTGCAAAAAATCATTTGCTGAGTCAGAGTCACAGGGGGATCTGGAGGTGGCAGTTTCTCACCTGTCTGTTTGACCAGGCTTGGATTCCTGCCTGGAGCACATGGTTTGACCACAGGGCTCGTCTCTTGTTTGAGATGAATTTTCCCTGTTCTGCATCCCCAAACTTACCTATAAACAGAGTTTTGTGTCTCTGTGTAGGATCCTGGGCCTCATGTGTAGAAATGTCCTATGTTAGCTGCCACCCAACGCTTCCCAAGCCGCAGTCTTGCGGTTTAATATAAGGGCAGTTGCATGCTTTGTCTCTTGCCCACCTGATAATAACCTTGCAGGGACAAGGACTTTGCTGATAACCCCAGCATGATACACTGCATTTGTGTGTGGATCAGCTAATTCCTTTGCCCCATTTGGTGCTCTCTAGTCCCATGCTGTCTTACATGGTGTGAAATGAGATGGAACCTTGCTGCCCTTAAGACTGAAGAAGCAGGATGTAATGGAAGGGACAGCCTCAGATGTGCCTGAGTCCAGCACCAGCCTCTTCCAGAAGCTTGTTATGACTATATTGGCTCTTGGGTCAGCCAGAGGACAGGTACTGTTGTCTTGAGTTCATTTTTTGGCTTTTTTTTTTTTTCCTTCTTTTTCAGTCTGTATGAAGACCTGAGTGTGAAGATACAAGTTCTTGAGCTAAGCTGCAGAGTGCTTCCACGTGTAAAGGGAAGCCTGTTCCTAGTCAGCTCCAAATATGTGACTGGTGGCCTTTAACACATTAAGTTCAGGCCTTCATTCCAACCTGAACTGCAGAAGAACTTGGAAGTGGGTTTTATAGCTAAGTTTCACCACTTCTATGTGCATTAGCATGTCAGGCTCTCTGTGGATGAGCTTCCCTATGCTGGCCAGAGCAACAGGGCTGAATTCTTGGCTCTGCAGAAAGCAGTGCAGTGATCCTAACTTGACTGGAACTTATGTGGGTGTGATGCTGCTCTTCTTATACAGCATTACAGAATGCAGGATATAATGCCCAAGGAACACAGGCAGAACCAGGACCTGGTGCTGTGTCCCACCTGAGCTCAACAGAGGGAGTTTGTGCCCTCTTGAGCTTTGGTCTAAAGGGTGAAACAGTGGGTGGTTGTCAAAGTCTGTCTGAATCACCTGCTGGAACAGGTAACTATGTTTATTTTAATGCATAAATATATGCATGCATTAATTTCATTTGTTTTGCATTGTGTACATGCATAAATGTGGAAACATACATATGTATGTTCCATATCACTCGTATATACACAATCTGTAATATACATGAACACAATGCAGCATTAAATCAGGAGTTTTCTCTTCTCTTAATTACCTAATTATATTGATTTCTACATTCTGTACATCTTGGTTTTATCTGAACTTTACAGAAGGTGTAAGCAATACACATCTTGTCACATCCCATTTTCACACTAGCACTGTTGCTGTATGAACCATTGCTAGAAATAAAACACGACTAGAATAGTCAGCCATCTGTCTGGAAAGCACATGCGGTCCCAGATGGCAGTTTCTCTCCCGCTCGCTGGTAGCAAAGTCCTCTGCCTAAGGAACACAGCAGAAACGTGTAATAATTCAGCAGGGGTATGTATAATGTGCAGCCCTCCCCCAGACTGGGGCTGAGGGCCCTCCAGTGATGGTAGAGGAGGGAAATGTTGAGCCCTGAGTCTATCCCTACAGGGGGACAAGTGTTTACCTCCTGCTGAGCTGAGATTGGCATCCAGAGCTTGCAAACTCCACAGCGAAGCCCCTGTGCTGGTTGGCTCTGTGTGAGTGAAGTTCCTCATCCTGTCTGGCCCTATGCAGGACTATTCCTTTGTAAGGATGTGGTAGGGAGCAGATGGAAGAGAGATTCAGTAGTATCTTGGCAGGTAAAGATGGAGGGATGTCAAAGCCCATGAGCTGTTCTCTCTGGCATTGCAGGACCGTCTGTCTGTCTCTACTGGAGAGCTGGGTGCTTGGTTTGCAGGCAGTTTGGCCACCAAGAACTGACACTTGTCCACCTCAAAGGCCTCTAAACTACTTTTACAACCTATCTCCCTTAACCAAGGAGTTGCTCTGTGTTGTTCAGAGGAATTGCAGTTTGGCATTGCTGCCTGCCCCCAGCTGGTACCACTTGTGAAAAACAGCACAGGAATGTCTTTCTTGCCAACAGAGGTGAATGGGTGATGAAGCACCTCTAGTCAGCAGAGCATGGTCATTTCTGCTGGGCTCAGTTTCCAAGGGTTGCTTTTATTGATTAAAAATTAGAAAGGAGGTGGGTGGGTGGGGTGGGGTTGGAAAAGCCCAAGAATGTGAAAATCACCGAAGTCTGAGAGTGATGTGGTAAGAATGCAGCTTCACCATCCTTTGAACTCTTTGCCCCTTCGTGTGGTTTTGAATCTGGCCTGCAGGAGGAATAAAGGATAACAGAAAGAGAACAGGTTTCTGCAGAACTGAGGAATATGGAAGAAATTATCATGAAAAGTTTGACAGCATTCTGTGCATTGGGGAGAGGCACCCAAAACCTTTCACTCCAGCCTTAAGAGTTGAACAGTGGTCCTGCGAAACAATGCTGAATTTCCTTATCTCCTGATTGTTTTGCCTTGCAAAAACACATTTGTGGATTCCAGTGTTCTGGAACATCTTTCAAGCCTCTCTCCATTCCCAGAAAAGTCTCTGAACTATCTATTGTCTTTTTTAATCTCATTACCCCTGTTCCCACGTGCTCTTTTTCTGCAGGGAGATGCTTGTGGGTGTGGTGTACTGCAGAGATTGGTACAAGTCCTTTTGTACACAGGAAAGGTGCTGTGTGGGTTCTGTGAAACCTTCAGGCAATGGCAAAATTTTGCTTCAAAACCTGCCCTAGGCTGAGATGTTCTCTGGAGATCAACCAGCTGTTGGCTCTTGGTGCTGAGCGAGGGCTGCCCAGGAGCCCTGTCACTGCAGAGGTACAGCAATTATAATGTGTGCAGGGGATGTAATGAGTGGTCTGGTCCTCCCATCTAGTGTTTCCCTCCCCAGGGCCTTTGTGGAAGCTCCTGAGATACCCACTCTGTGCAGTGACAGAAGATTGCAGCCACTGGAGCTGCTGGATCCTAGCTGTCCCCTTTGCACTCATGTGGTTAGGAGGAAAGAGAAAGCATGTCAAGAAAAGGCCCTGCTGAGACTGGGCAAGAGGTCAGATTGTTTTGGAGGCAGGAGAAAAACTGCTCTTTCCTTCCCCTCGGAAACGATTTTGCCTTGGCCCAGCCTTTTCCAAATGGAATTAGAAAGCCTTGCTGAGCATTTGGAGCTGGCAGGAGCCATCAGCCAGCCAATTCATCATAATGGGAGCCTGGTATCTAATAAGCAGGTAATAAATGCACTAAGTGTCCACCTTTAACGTGCCTGCACTCCTCCCTGCAGAAGCAGACCCTGGGCTGCAGCTGCTGATGAGGAGACGTCACCCTGCCCGATAAGCAGATGATGTCAGACCTGAAGTGATAGCTGTCTGGCTTTTCTCCCCCTGCTGTGGCAGGGGAGAGCACAAGTTCTGCAGAGTGGGGGGAGGGCAAGGTTTGGAGTGGGGGAAACAGGTTAAGGCATGAAAGCTTTCTGTAAAGCAGCATTCCAGGCAGTGGGGCTTGTCTGATTTCTGCAAGTCGTGCAGCAGGTTGTGATAGGAAAGAGATAAGGTTTCACTTTGTTACGAAAAACTTCACATCTTTGAAGTGCTAAAATTGTGATTTTTATTTTTGCTTTAGGTGCATGAAGTGATGGACAAAGGGCAACTAGAGCAGGGTGCTTAGAAAGCAGAAGATGTTGAGTAGAGAAACATGGTGTGATGCTCCCTGTGCTCTGAGCAGGGAGCTGTGGGGCATGCTCTGGTACCAGGAGGACATGGGCCGAGGTGTGAGGCCAGAGAAGCTTGAGGGAAGAGTTTGTATGGCAGGGAATTGCCCATCCCACCTCCTCTGCTGTGCCTCAGTGGGTGACTGTTCTTGCTGGGGGATGTGGATGGGGAGAAGTGATCTGGAGAAGGTGACAAGTCCAGAAGAGCAGGTTCTCCTCTTATCTCTGGGGATACCCAGTGGCAACTGACAGGGACACCCAGATCCCCAATGGCAGCAGGAACTGGGCCATCAGAGCAATCTCTTCAGTGGAACTAGGACCAACTATAGCTGGAGGAGAATGGATGAAGGACAGGAAATAAGGACAACTTTACATCCTTGAAGTGAGAAGGACCTGCTACGGCATAAGCTCTGGAATCACCACCTGTGATTGACAGCTCCCTGCACTGCTGATTTTTCCATCCTTGCTGGGGCTCTTCCCAGGACACCCACCAGCACATGGGGGATGCGATTCTCTCTGGTCTCTGCTGGTCCTGGCTCCGAGCAGCCGCTGGCAAGGAGGTCATTATTGCAGGGCCCCGCTCAGCGAGGCAGGGAAGCCCGTCCCTATTTGTCACTGAGCGTCAGGGCCTTGGAGGTGAATCAGATGCGCTGTATTAATAGATCTAATCATCGCAAGCCTTGGTCGTGCCGTATGTAGCAATCTGTTTCCCAGCTGACAGTGTGCTTGCTGCTCGCAAGAGGGAGAGGCGGAAGAAGCAGCATCGGCCGTCCCCAGCTCTCCAGGACAGGACCTTGAAAGCAGCTGAACAAAGTTTTTTGTCACACGTTGGAGGGGTGAGATCCTGGTCTTACGTTCACTGATGGCAAATCTGCTGATAGGAGCGGATCACAGCCTGGGAGACTTGTTTTTTGGTTTTTTTTGAGAACTTCTCATGCTTTCAGGACAGGGGCTTTTCTTTTCCTTGTGTATCCATGAAAAGAAGTAGTCTGCTCCTTTTAGCTTGCTGGCAGCCCCTTGTTTTGCATTTGTCTTCTTTGCTGGTGTGAGCAGTTCATGCCATTGCTGGCTGGTGTTTCAGAGCAGCCAGGGATCAATAGGGGAGCACTTGCTAGCATCATATTAATTGAGTCTTATGCTGAGAGCCCTTGCGCTATTGATTGTAACAGGAACTTCAGCTGGAATTTGGGAAGCACTTACTTGAAGTCTAAAAAAATGAGAAGAAAGCAGAACTCTGGGTGATTGGATTGACTTCACTTCCAGTGGATTACACTGTAATAATTGTGTATGTCCGGTCTGCTTTCATTACTTGTCCTTCTAATAAAAGTACCAGGAATGCTTTCAAATTTCAATATGCAGGATTACAGGGCTTGCTTGGAGCAGGCACTACGGTACACTGGAGAGGAGCAATATGAGAGACTTTATCTTAATAACCGGCAAAAGATACCCACTCACCCTACTGTCTGTCCCATTCACATCCTTTTCTTTTGCTTTCCTTCCTCTACAAAAAAAGAAACAAAAATGCCAATTACTGACTTCAGAACATGAATTTTTCATTCACCTCCTGTAATTCCCCACAAAGCTGAAGAGCCTGGAAGGTAATGAAATGAGATTTCTTCCAAGAACAAATGAATGGGGGAAGATGACTGTCTGAAGCAAAAGCCTGGTGAAATGAGGGCATTGTTAAGGGCCTGGCTTTGGGATGAGGGAAGAACAGAGATGCTTTGGGGTCAGGAGGGATAAGAAGGGATGGCTGGAGGCTCATCACACATCTTTGCTTTCCTTCCCAGCATAGGGGTAGCCACTGCTGAGAATGCGCCATGGTCTGGCATGCCCTGTGGGGTTGGGGTAGCCTTAGTGTGAGTGCGTGGGGCTGTTGTGGTTCTTTTGGTGTGTTGTTTTGCTTTTTGTTTTGTTTTTTGGGTTTTTTCCCCTAAATGCAGCCTTCCACTATTGCTTTTGGAGTGGAGTGAAGCATCCTGAGTGCACTCAGGCTGAGGGTGCTTTTGCTGTCAAATGTCTTGGCTTGTCTTGCAGAGCTCTTTGTGGAGGGACCCTGCTTGCTCATGGCTCCAAGCTTGCTGGGGTCTTGCAACCTTCTTCCACACTATACTGGGGCTTTCTGGGACTTTTGTTGTTTTTAATATATTGCTTTGAAATAGTGCAGCAAAACTTTCCCTCAAACTCATTATTATTTTTTATAAATTCTCCCCCCTCCATTTTTTTTTTTTAAAGTATGCTGTCAAATTGCACTTCTTAAGATTCATGGTGGATCTCCTCTGCCTGACTCTATTACCCAATTTAAATACACAACAGCAAGAGGGGTTGAATACCACTATGTTAACGCAGTGCCAGAGACCTCTGTGAGGTTGTTTGTTAAAAGCAAATTGTACCTGTTAAGGGGCTGGGAAGGGGAGCACAGCTGCTGTTAACTGCTTTACCAAATTGACTCTGACTCATTCGTTTCAAATGAAAATTGAAATGCTTTTGACTTCTTTTTTTTTTTTTTTTTTTATTTTATCCTTCCAGTGGCAAATTTGCTTTACTTAACGCTAAGTGGGGATCATTTCTTGTGATTACTGAAAAATGCATCATAACTTTTGATTACGCTGCTATTAAGGATGCAGAGTGGCAATTGCTGCTGCTTGCAGAGAGGGAGAGAGAGGAAACACTGCTGAAAGAGCTGGTGTAACCCTTTGCTATGCTGAGTGCTGCAGAGAAGGTGTAACTGGTGTCGGTCTGGGGCTGCAGACTGGTGGGACGGGACATACAGGTCAAATTTGGGCTGGGTGCAAGTGAGCATGAATGCTGCTGATCCCAGATGAGCAAAGTGAAGGCTGGAGCCTCACTGGACTCCCACTGGCTTCGCAGAAGTTGTCCCTTTGTAGGAGCTAATGACTCTCTCTTTAAATGTAAACACCTTGGGAAGATGGGCTGTTGTTTGTGGGAAGGAGAAAGTTTTGGGGGATGGAGAGGTAATGTCCCTAGCAGCAGGACAAAGGACAGATATCCCAGGGTTGTAGAGACCTGTCAATGGGATGGAAATTTCTGGTAGGAGGATCCTGATTTATTTATAGTGATGGACTGGGCAGAACAGTGTAGACAGACTGGGAGAGAAACTGTGGAGTGGCCAAGGATGCTGCCTCCAGTGCTTCAGAAACAGAGGGGAAAAAAGAGGTGGGAAGATGAATTGCTTTACGCGACATTGTGTTTTTCATGCAAGTATTTATTGTGTTTAAGGAGGACTTGCTTTGCCATTGGGAACATTTGCCCTCCCATCTATGTGAAGATCCCCAGGGTCTGAGTGGAGCACAGGGGGCTGATGGAGTATCTGGGATACTGTGTGTTGGAACCAGTCAGCCCTGCTTCTGGGGCAACTGGGTTGCAGAGCAGCAGCAAAGGCTTGACCTCAAGGTAAGTGCCAGTGAAGCCAGTGAGAATACTGAATGTGATACCCACCTGGATGCACGTAATGCTCTGAGTCACTGCAGAGAGCCCTTTCTTGGCTTAGGAAGGATGTAATTAAGGTTTTCCTCCTACTACTCAGTGTGGTAGGCTATAAGCAGAGCACAAGTGGACTGGTGTAATCGTGTGTGTCCAGCATTCGCAGGATTTCTGCAGTTACCTGACTTGGGAACTGAATGGAAAAGGAGAGAAACTGATTTTGCGCAGTCAGCCTACAGATCCCTCATCAGAGGGGCCACTAGCGGTGAGGCAGGGAGTTTTGGTGGCCAGTTGCTTAGATTCTTGCTTCTTTGTGGCCCCTTCAAAAGGTCTCTTGCTTTGTTATTTTTACTACCCTTTTGTAGCTCTCACAGGGCACCACCTGCCCTCTGTTGCTGCTTTAGCGCTGGTTTTCCACTGGGAACTACATTTCCCAGAGTTCCTGTTCTTAAAGGACTGAGCTGCTGTCATGGGCAGTGCTGGGCTTCTTCTAAGACAGATCAAAAAATGTTGGAATTGAGGCTGTGCTTAATTATTATAAATAATAAGCACAGAAGAGCAGCCATAGCAGACATTTGCAACAGGTTTGGAAGATTCTTCCTTAAGAATAAAGGAAGGAAGCCTTTTTTTTCCCTGTAGTAGTCCTCATTGTTCTGGAGAGCACTATGGCCAGCTGCAAACAGCTGGTTCTGCCTCATGGCTTGGAAAAGAGTTCAGCTGGAGTGAAAGCACAGGCTGAGTTACTGAGCACTGTGAAGTTCTTGGCATACTCTGGAAGGTATTTCTGCCCTAGCAAGGCTTGTTTGTAAGCCTCCTAAAAAGAAGAGCAGTGCTTTGCTAATACTACAAGGCTGGGAAAGTTAAAAATGTGTCAAGGACAGAAATGTATGGAATGATTGGACACAGATCAATCTGCAGAGCTACAAAGGAAGAAATGTAATAGCTGTACTAGTATTGATGAGACAGCTAGTGCCCTCCATGGAGAATTGTGGTTTCTGCTTTATTTTTTTTTCCTTACTTTGCACCAAACTGAGCTAGATAGAACAGACTTGGCTTGTCTATCCAGTGAAATCTGGTTATGGGAAGGGGTTTGCTTAGGAAACATTGGCAGCTGTGTTAATTGAATGTCTTGGCTATAAAGCTCATACCTTTACCAGCTCAGTGCTAAACCCAACCCCAGTTGGAGGGGACCTTAACCAGTCCTTGCAGCCCACCCACCTCTTACAGGCACAAGTAGGGGTTGGCTTTGTCTTGGGAGGACAGGGACCTTCACAAGCTGTGGCTTGACAATGCACCCAAAGTCAACCTGAAAGCATATACATGCCTGCATGCTTATAGATATATATGTGTATATATATGTGTGTGTATATGTATATCTATATAAAATACATATATATATTTTTTTGCTGGCAGCTGAGATAAAAGGGATATAATGAAAATGTAAACGAAAAACTTTACACTAGGCATGGCCTGACAGAGGGAAGATTGATATCCCGTGATGCTTTGTCTTGATGAGACAATGAAAAATAACCACCACGGCAGCTGTGTCAATATCAGACTTGGTAATGCACCACTAGCTGTGGGTTTTTATTTAATCCGCTTTGCTTTAAGATGATAACGGTTGTTACTTTTCAATGCCTGTCTGTCAGCACCCTGGCATTGCAATATTCCTCCGCAGCTTTGCGAGCGGGTTTCATTTATTTTAAAATACCATTTCACACACTGCTGACTTTTAACAGTGTTCCATGTGAGTTTGGGAGATTGAATAGTGACAGAAACAACACTTTTTATGAGAATACAGAATATTAAAAATGGGGCACAATATACAGATGGCAGTTTTCACTACAGCTTGTTTTTTTTCCCCCCAACCTGCTTCTGCTACTCAGCTTCCCACTGAATGCATTTGTAGTAACACCATAAATGTCACTTTCGCTGACTGCCTTTTGGCATTTTATTTAAATGGGAATTCAGCTCTTGCTGCTGCTGCCACTGCATTGAGCTTGTGTTTTGCAGGAGTGCCACTGTGCACGGTCGTCTTGCATCCAGTGCATTTTCGATCAGCTCAAATCCAGCCAAAATAGCAACCCCAGCTGTGGCAGCGTGGTGGTGTGTGCATCTGTGTGTACACACCTGTGTATCTCTGGGAGGACTGGGAAGGTCACTGAAAGCCATCCGAGAGTGGTTTCTACTTGGCTAAATACTTTTCTTTCTACTTGGCTTCTCTAAGATTCTCATCTTGCCAGCAAAAAGCGAAATAATTTGCTGCTGTGATGGCATCAAGAGGCAGATGATATCTGGAGTTAGCAACTCCTGGGTTTTACCTCCTGGGGCTCTTTTGGCTGCTTTCTGCCTAAAATCTGGTTGTCTGTGTTAGCTTGGTTGCTGTGGTGTAGAAGGAGCCCTGTCCCCTCCAGGTTTCCTGGGGCAAAAAACAGTAAAGGCTTCCTACAAGATGATAAAGCCACAGGATGAATCCCTATGTGGGCCTGGCTGGTGCTCCTGTAGCTGTGTGGATCTCGACGGTTTGGTGTGTGAAGAACTGTGGTGGGTGACAATCCTTGATCTGTCTCCTGTCACAGGGCTGGACACAACCACTGGTCTGCAGGACCATGTAGATTGAAAAGCAACAGGGAAAGGGGGTAAATTGAGGGCTTGTTTCGATTCTTGTCCTCTAAACTGTTTGTCTCGGGGTGCCTAGAGATGCCCAGCAGTCTCCTGAAGCATTTGTCCTCACTGGAACAGACAAGCCATTTTCGTGGCTTTTACCCCATTGTAGCCACTGAGGGAAGAGTATAAACTGCTGCTTGTGTTCTGCATACTGTGGCTCACCTTCAGACAGCTCTACTCCCTCCCTTTCCTGCACATGAGCTTTTTGGGCTGTAATTCCATAAATGCAGGAAGACTCTATACCACAAGATACAGATGTGATTTTGAAGGCATGTCATTGCCTAGTTTCCCCTATTATTTGGACATCTTTGGACATGTCTAAGGTTCTGCACATTCAGGCTGTAACAGTTTGACTGACTTGTAGGGGATGATTGTGGTGGAGTCAGGAATCCTGCAGCCTGATGGACGGAAAAGGTTTTTACTTGAGAATGGAAATATTTCTTTTTCATAAAATGGGAAATAAGATTATGTATTTTTTTGGGGGGGAGGGTCCTTATTTGTAATTTTGAGGCGAGGGCTTGTTGCAGTAAAATATTTGTTTCCTACCTGTGTACCCTATAGAGGTCCTTGACACCACCAAATGCTTTATAAAGTTTTTAGTGTTTTGGAAAATGATAGATGTAGGATTATTACTTTCATCTCTGTAAAATGCTTTGATTTTAATCTTTGAGCTGGAGGTTCATTGTACAGGTATACAAGGACATTATATAAAATATAATGATCTGAAACAGTATTGTTCCATCCTCCCTGTAATATTTTTGCTGTTATAGATTCTGTTACTGCAGGACTAAGGGCACCTGCATACCTCAAGCCCTTCTGGGAGGCTGGAAACTCATCCTTTTCCATTCCATGGGGACAAAGCTGTTTCTGGCTTTGCAGATTGCAATGGCATCAGACTCGCAAGTGGTGATATTTTAATGTACATAAAGCTGTTTTCCAGTGCAAGCTGAATCTTCTCCCCTCTCGGCCCCAAGGGAGTGTGTAGCAGGGGGTGGGAGGAGCAGGATGAGCCATTACTGAACAGGTTGACTTTTTAAAAGAAAATGTGAGCTGTTTGAAAATGCTCCTACATGTGCAATGTTCCAGGCAATCCTGGGAGATGGATGAGCAGTGAGAGTGCAGGTGAGGCAGGCAGAGGCACAGGAGAAAATGTTGCTTTCATGTATCTATCCCAACAGGAATAATTTCCACATAAATAGCATCTATTTGTTATTTAGCACTTAAATCATCAAAGTGTCCCTTGGCACGGGGCTCTTTTGTGCTGGGTGCTACACAAGTATTAAAGTGTGTGGATGAGATGGTTTATGGCTCCTGTTTTAGGGCAAGGAGATGGTGCAGGTGACCTCTTCAGAGCCCTTACACCCTATTTATCTATTCATCATCTATTATAACTCTTTCTTGTTGCACAAAGTTTGTCCTGCATTTCATCAGGTAAGAGCCTGGCACACACAAATCAGATCTATGGTTTGGTTTCCTAGAGTTAACTTAGGGAAGCTAAACTTTCCTCCTGGTACTTGGGTAGAAATCGCTCATCTACACTAGTGTATGTGTTGGCATTGCGTAAGTCCATAGTAATGTTCTATTTGCATGATCCATCAGAAAACAGCATACCTTTAACCTGATCCTTTCTGGGTTTTTGGATATGAGGCAAGATGGAAAATAGTCTTCATTATAATACTGATGCCAGCTCAGCATGTGTTGACCCTACTCTAGTATTTCCTAAAAACATTGCTTTCCTGTTTCCCAGGGACAGAGTGTTTGCACAGTGCAAATGGTTGGCAGTGTTAATTTAGTGGTTCCCGAGCCTTGCCTGGCCTGGCCATGCCAGGGGATATCGCTGAACTGCAGCATGCCATGTGTAGTGTGTGACTTGCTCCTCACAGCTCAGCAAAGCAGCTTCTTGAGCAAGCAGAGCAGATTAATTAACCTGAGATCAAGGAAGGGGGGTTCTTAACATCCCTATCCCTCTAAACATTTGTTTTCTGTGGGTTGGGCAGTGACACTTCATGTGAAACAAATGAGGAGGTGCGCTGGGGAAGGGGGTGTTGTTAAGGCTGGGTGAATTATAATGACGTGGGAATCATGGGTCACATCTGTGTCTCAATTCTGTACCTAAGGAATGTGTCTGTCTAGTGATGGATGGCCTGCCTCATGCACCCTGGAAACCTGTCTCTTGCCTCCCAGTGTGGCAGCTTTTTGAGCATCAGGGAAGCAGGAGGAGCTCTGGACAACACTATTTACTAGGGCTGAGTGGAAGGGATGCTAAAGTGCTTCCCAGTTTGAGTTCTCTCCATCAGTAGGTACAGTTTACCTATGTGAGGTGGTTATAAGGCTTTCCCTATATCTTGCAGATTAATGCAGTTTTGCCGTGCTTTGGTTGTCATGCAAAGGCTCTATCTAATCTCTGAGGATGCTTACTCTCCTTGGACAAGCCATGGCAAGTATCAGAGGAATTTTTCCCTTTGCATTTTTTTTTTCTTCAATAGAAGGCAGGGTTTTTTTTAACACAGAACTATTTGAGTTAGGGTGGGAGGCTGGGGTTTCTGAAAGCAGGGCTCAGCATGCCTTTCCGCATGAACTGCTGGGTTTGTGGGTGCAGGATAACCCTGACAAGCTTTGTTAGACACTTCTGGCACCAATCTGGTAGACATAATTTCCACAAATTTAGTCCAGGGCCATTTAGAGGTCCCAAGCCACATAGTAACAGTGTCTGCCTGGGCAGCAGCAGCAGGAATGGCCAGTGAGCTCTGCACAGGAGAGCCAACTGCCTTCCTGTCACACAGGTGTGCAGCTGCACTGATGGACTCCAATCTCTAGGGGGCAATCAGAGGGCATTTCAACTTTCTGGGGTGTTTCTCTTCTCTCTCCATCAGAATCTCTTCAGGAACACCTGAGTTAATTCAACATTGCCTCTGAGGATTTAGATTTGCGTCTGCACTAGGTGGGAGGAAGGACTCGCTTTCAGACTTGGTGTTCATCATGTTACCACAATGCTCTTGTGTTTCCAGTGGCTGAGCTGGTGGCTGGCTCTGTGCCTGTGGTCATCATGTCCAGGGCAGATGGGCATTGTGGCTTCTCTGTTGCACCACCTAACCATGCTGACTTGTTTTGTTCTCTTCTCACAGTTGACAGCATCTCATGCCTGCTACTGATCTGCACTGTGCTACAGGTCACAGCTGGCTGGTCTGCAAGTCTGTCCATATGCCCCGCTGAGATGCATTCTTGCTGTCCATTGGAGAACAAGACTTCATCTGAGTGGCAGCAGCATTGGAGTATGGAGAACCTCGGAAGGAAGTGAGTAGGTCCAAATTGTGTTTGTGTTGATGGCATAGTCTACTACATTAGCTTTGATCTCTGTGTGGCACTGACACTGAGTCTTCTCAGAATTATAGTAATCTCTAACTGAAGATGATGATGAACCTCCTGCTGACTGAGGTGGAGGGGGGTTTGGCTCTCAGGGTAGTAGACTTGGATGTAACTGGCCTCTTTGGGTGCTGAGGACATGTCTGGGGAGTTAGAGTAGTATGTGGAAGAATGTCCCACGTGATTGCTTAGAGCTGCAGGGACCAGGGGGTCAATTCACTGTGCACACAGGAGTGCATCTAGGATGGGATCTGATTCTTCCCAGATCACAAGCTGAGACATGTTTTGGGGTTTCTGGGGCAGGAGGTGGCAATTTCATTCCAGGCCTGGTGCTGCAAGCCTTGTGGCAATGGTGAGAGGGTTGTGATGGGAGCACTGAGGGAAGTGTGGGTGGTCAGTGTGTTGGATGGATGGGATTAACCCAGTAGTGCCCATGCATTGTGTTTGTCAGCTGAAAGAACAGTAGGTAACTGTGTGACAGCTCCCCAGCCCTGAAGGCTTGGCAGATCCCCTGCACTGTGGTCCTGCCACCGCACTTCACCCCTCCAATATCCCATAGCAAACCCCACACTGCCTGTTCCAACTATGATGTGTGAAAAAAGATAACTTGCAAGCATCCTGAGCTGTGTGCAGGGGTTGCCAACTCTTTGTAGAGCGTGGAATACCACTAGGAGTTTCCAGGACTTCCATCTTCTGTTGCAATACTGGCATTATTCTGGATAGCAATATCTGTACCTGGTAACTCTTTCATGGCAGTTGCTATTTCGGAGGCTATTAACCTTGCAGATGAACAGTTCTTTGTCTAAGTTAGCGCCTAATCTTTCACACGACAATATCTTTACAGCTATACCCATCTGGAGTCTGAGTCAAAATCAGACTTGCTTTCTGTGAAAACTGCAGATTTGGAGAATTACACTGTGTCAGCAGGGGAAGGGGGAGAGATTTTTGGTACGATGATGGAGGAGATGTGGGTATAAAATGGCAGCATTAAATCTTTGTCAAGGGATCTTAGGAGTGTTAATGTCTTACTACATAAAAAAATAAAACAGAGATAATGGACATTTGTATGAAATCAAATGATACATGAGTTTTGAGCATACTGGAATTTTCCCTGGATAATGGACTACTTGTTCAGATGTCATCTTTTAAGTTCATTAGCTTTGTTCCATCCTCCGCTTGGTGTTTTAATAAATATTCTAAAACACTACTTGCGTTATATTTCTATCCCCGTGTTTCAAAATATTGGCTAGGACAGCTTTACTTACCCTTGTATTATCTCTTTGCTTGAGATCTGAGTATTAATATGATTTGGAGGATGAAATACAGGTTCACATATTTTCCGTGCTGATCACTGTAGAGCTAGGAAATTACTACCTTGACACCTTCCGTTCGTCTCTGTTTGCGGTTGTGTGATGCCGCCTGCCAAACGGGGGTGAGTTATAGATGGAAACTGTTGGGGTTTTAATCTTTGCTGCACACTGTAGGAAGAGTTTTGAAAGGGCTCTGATCCTGTATATCTGAGGAGAGTTTAGCTGTTCAAGTAGGATTGTCCTAAAGAGATATACCCCCGGCTGTCCTTACATCTCGAAGTCTCACTTTCTCCAAATAATCTTTGTTTCTTTCACTCTCTTGTGCCCTGTGATCCCCAAAACAGCCTGCTGGAAACCACAGCAATGCTCTTGGAGGGAAATATCTGCATTTGCTCCATGCACAAAACTCTGGGGATGCACAGATGGGAGGGCACTGGAAGGGCTTTAAGCAGTGGAAGATTGCAAACAGCTCCTGAGTGTGAATAATTCCTCCTCCTCTTTGTGGTTTCTTTTCCTAGCTTGATTATGTTCAGATTATTTAAAAAAAGTATAGCTTCAAAAACTAGGTTTTATACTCCCACTTGATCTCTTAATCACTCATGAATCCTGTTTTATCTCATTGTCTTTTTATTGTCTAATTTCTATTAATGTGAAGAGTTTCTTAATTATGTAGCCAGGTCTTTTTATTTTTTTTTTCATTTATGTCTCTATTTGTATTGGAAGACAGCTTGTAAAATGTGATGCAAAAATACCCTCATATTTTCTAGTTATGCAATATCTGTCTCTTACTGTGGTGACCCTCTGACCAAATAATATCCTCAGCCACTTAGATATCCTCATTATAACCATTAGGTTAAGTGCTGAGGACAGAATGTATATACTGTACCTTAAGCTTCTAATCACAGTGGCGGAGTTTAGATTGGTACTATCTTTTTTAATGACAAGCAATTCAGTTTCTTGTATGAGGTAGTTAATTGGTTCTTTATTGCCTATAGCCTCGGCAAAGCTTTTTTTTTTAAAGTTTGTTTGTGAAAACCTCTTATCCTCTACTTCCAGTGTGTTGTTTTTTTTCCTTGGTAGAGAAAAGGGCAAAAAAAGTCTACAAAATGAATGGTGGGTGTTTTTTGGGTGGGGATTTTGATCACTTTTCCAGTGCAATGAAAAAATCCCACTGAAACAAGCATGTGTAAACAAATCTGAAACTCCAGCTGAGCTCTGAGTCTTGACTCCAAGACCTAAGGTGAAGAGAGGGGCCACTGGGGTTACGTGAGGGAGTCAAATTTAAGGAAAAATCCATTTGAGACTTTACATTGGTTTTCCTTCTGGTTTCAAGGACTTCATGGCCACAGAAGTTAGAAATGTATAATTATCTTTTAGCACAGTTATTGTTTCTCATGAAATTATTTGCCACCAGCAGCTGAAACTTGGAAAAAAGCTTCTAAAATATTCTAAGACAATGAAATAATGAGGATTTGGGAATATTGCATTAGACACCTGAACTCTATTTGGAAGTCCTGGGCAACTGCTGTTTTGTGGATTTGGCCTGGGGTGCCAGGTAAGAGAGCTGAGATGTTTGTATGTGTGGAATGACTGCAAAGCAAGCTGTTTCATACCAAAAAATGAACCAGAGAGTCACACTGTATGCTTAGATGTGGGTGTGGTGCATTGGTTGTCTGAAAAATCTTGTAAGCAAAGTAATCTGCAGTCAGATGAGCTGAACACGATCCAATGTTCCTGCAGAGCTGGGGAACTGAAGGCAGGTGTCGAGATGCTAATCTGCGAGCGTGATCCCCGTTCAGTGCCTGAACACCAACCATGTAACTGGAGGTTGCCAAAAATCCCTCTGATTTTCTTTGAGTGCAGGAGGAGAGTTTCAAGTGTTGAAGTGCTCGTTTGATTGAGAAGGTGATGCTGGGGATGCTGGTTTGTTATGGACGGCTGAGGGCAGGAAATGCTGGGGTTACACTTTCACCTTTTGGAATCGAGGTTCTTTTCCTTTCTAACCAAACTGAGACTGTCCAGGTCTACTCTGAGCTGTGGGCTCCAACCTTGAGAAACTTATTCCTTCTGGATCACTAATTTTGGAGAGGAGGGAGACCTGATGCCTCTCTCCTGGGAGATATAGTGGGAAGGTCATGTGCAGAACAGGGAGAAACATACATGTTTCTTCTGCCAGGTAGTCATCTGGCATGTAAGCACTCCTGTGCTCATTTAGCACGGGTGTTTGAATCTGGCTCTTGGTAGTCTGTTCCTGTATTAATTTCTTGGAAAGAGCTGGGTGTGAATTTGCTTTCCTGCAAACACAGATGCCATGGTGGAGGTACGGTGTTTTCTCACAAAAAAAATCCAAGCTCTGAAAGGACTTAGTTTGTTGAAAGCATGAGTGTTGGTGTTGCTGATGTAATGAGTCTTTGTGACTCAATGAGTTTGTCTTAGGACTTGCTGATAAAGTAATACTGGAATAAAGTGATTATAAAATTGGTGTAAGATGTGGGAGATCACTGTGTGGTGACTGTGTGTGTTATTTTACAGAGCAATAGTGTAAGATGAAGTGTGATGTAAAACATCAGTGTCCTGGGGCATGTTTTGAGGAGGATGGTGAGTGAGGGGACCAGGCAGGGGCTGAAACCTTGGTGAGGGGACAAAAACATTAGCAGGAGGCTGCCTGCGGGAGCGGAGCTGCCCGGTCGTCCTTGTGCCCTAGGCTGGTCCTAACACGTAAGAGAGCCTGATGTCCTCCCACACTGCTGGAGAAGTGTCCCTGTAGCTGTGGGCAGCTCTGAGGCTCACAAGGGAGCAGTAATGACATGCAAAGGACCTCTCTTCTGTCTATGTGGTCTCTGTAGGAATTTTTCTTTGCGTATGTAAGCCCGGGGTGGAGAAGCTGGTTTGCAGTCATTCCTAGCTCCACAGGGAGCTATGAACACTTACGTTAGCTGTGCTTACAGCACGTTATTCCTTAGCTCTGCACTTACACAGCACCACTAAGCACCTGCTAATGCTCTGGAGGATTTTTAACCATGCATAGCTTGATTAAGTACAAACTGAGCCAGATGCACAAGGAAAATGTGGCTGTAGTCACAAAATCAGCAAGCCTGCCCCTAGATGTGGGTGACCATAGGTGGGTGTTTTATATCCAAGCAAGCTCCTAGTTATAATGTCACATTTGCTACCTGTGATTGTCATTGTTGGAACTGGGTAGGGCAAATGCTTCCTCCGGGCATTAAAAACTTCCTTGCTGCTTTACAGAGATTAAACAAAAGCAAGGGGTGTGTTTTCTGATCACAGGCAAGTCCCTCTGATTTACAGCCACATGGACAAGAGCAGAGCCACTTACACTTGGAGAGCAATTTATAGAAGGAGCACAATGGCAATGAGACAGCTTTGGACTCTGCAAGCTGCTGATGAAACGCCTCCCTTGCACTCTGTCCCCGCTGGGATCTGCTTCTATAACTACTGTGTAAGTTGTTTGAAAATCCTCCTGGCTTTGTCGAGGCTTAGGACGAGGTATATGCAAAAGGCTGGTTGCCCAAGGCTTGTAGGAAAAGGGGTTGTTTCACTGGAAATGCTCAGATGCTGGGTTCAGCCTGCCCCTGGGCTCTGCTGCAATGGCAGGTACTGGTGGGGCTGGGCTGGGGATGTTCCTCCCTGGGGACAGGCCACCTGAATTGCATGGGAGGGCCGAGGCGAGAGGAGAGCATCGTTCCAAGTAGATTGTCAGCCGCCTTTCTGTGTGTCCTCCCCTTGCTCTCGCTTTCTCCTCACCGACATATCAGTGATGTTTATTAAGAGATGACAAGTCTATCAGGCCTCATAAGCAGCCTTTCACAAGGAGGAGATCTTATATCCAGAGAGCATCATCAATCTTGTCTCTGCTCTTCTGAGCAGCTGATAGCGAACAAGGCTCCATCCTCTTCGCCCCCCCTTCCCCTCTCCTCCCCTCCACCAACTCTCTGCAGCACAGCAGGAGCCAGCAAAAGAGAGATTTGATTTGCATAAAGTCTTTCTGGTAAAGAGAGAGAAGAAGCAGAGAATAAAACCAGCTTGAAATGCAGCTGCTCTGGGAAGGCATCCGCCACTGCCTGGATCTGGGGTGGTCCAAGGGTGCTTGGTGAAATGCACCCTGATCCACTGCCCTGGCAGCCTGCAGCTGGTTAATTCTGGGGTGATCAGCACTGAGCAGGGTCAGTGGATAAGTAGAAATTAGAAAATCCCCCTTCCTAGCTGAGGTTGATGCCATATGTGGGGGCAAAGGGTGGAAGTGAGGATGTGGTCCAGCTGTGCCCTCCTGAGCTGTATTGTCACTGCTCAAGGACGGGCCGTGCAGACCTGTTGTGGTACATCTCTGCAGCTCAGCCATCTCTGCTGAGACCTCTGGCTGTTACCTGGGGACATGGGCTGGTGGGAAGGGGTTCCTGTGCAGGGCAAGTGGGTTGAACAGGTGTGCTGTCCTTCAGTATGCAAGAGGAACAGCCAAATCCAGGAAATAATGTGCAAGGGGTGAGAAATCCCATCTTGCAACAGGAATCCTCATTTTTCTTTCTGTTTTACAAAATTCATCCTGTCTCATAAATAAGTTTTTTTGCATGTTCTCCACATTTGATACTTGTGGTGAGCTGATGTGTTGGAAAACCAAGGTTACTTTTTCTCCCTGACCAAATTAAGTTTCTAGTATTCCCCCCCTCCCCTTTCTATTTTTTTTTATTTCCTGCAATATCTCTGCTTTCATCCAAAGACCCTGACTGTTTAAGACTAGATTTTGTGTGCAGATTCAGTTCTGAAAACTAATATGTTAAGAAAAGCCACCCGGTGCCTCTTTGTAATCCTCCTTCCACAGCTCTGCTCATGCTGGCAATGCTCAGATCTCTACGGAGAAGACGTGGATTTACTTCTGGGAGCTTGTTAGGTAGCACAGCAGTGAGCTTATTCAACAAAGATTTTTATTCCCTGGTGTTTCTAAGAGTCTTGCAGTGGTACTTACGCAGAGAGAGGCAGCTGAGTGATCTGTAAGGGAGTTTTAGCCTGTGGTAGCTCTGGGCTGAGCCCTGTATGTCCTCAGCTCCCTGCCTCCCATCGCAGGAGACAGCTACAAAATCACTTTTATCAAATATAGGTAATCCTACAACCAATGATTTCGGCTATCCAACTTGCAAGTGTGGGATAAATGTTGACACATCATGGTTAAAAACGTTGCTAAAACTTGCATATCTGATGTGCTTTCTTTTTTAAACTAAAACCTGAAGACGGTGCCCCAGATATAATCAGGATGCACCTCACCAAGTTTTGCACAGACAGACAATTTCTTTCTGAAGATGTATCAGAGGAGCTGGCAATTTCAAAGGGTTCCCATTAAAACTTTATGATGAGAAATTGAACGCGAACCTCACAGAATATTCAAAGCATTAAAAGCAACCCGGTGTGAAATTTCCCACCAATCCCTCCAGGAGGATGTGCGCTGCCAGGGGAGGAGGCAGGAGTTTATGCTCCATTTTAAGATTCCTTGAGCACAGCCCGACCAGAGTGGCAGCGGGAGCTGCCTGTGTGAACAGATCCTCACGGGACACATGGTGGACAGAAATATGAGGCTTTCTTGGAGGCATTTGAAGTCTGATCTCGCTCCCTTGAACTTGGTGGGAAATCTGTTTGTGTGCGTGTTGCAGACTTGAGTGTGATGAGAGCTGGAGGGTGTAGGAGGACTGTACGGCTTGGCCTGTGTGCCTTGGCACTTGGACCCCAAACTCATTTGGCTTGTATTGAAAAAATGTCTGAGATAAAGAATTGGAAAGAGGAGAAGACGAGGCAGAAAATGGGGCTCAACTGAAAAAGGTCTGTTAGAGAGGAAATTACTTGCCATGTTAATTATTTGGGCATGAAGGGATGACAGGAGTTGCACCAAGATGCATTTAACTCAGCCTGGGGTTTGTAATGGCTCTGACACTGGGTGTTTTAGTGGAAGGGTGGAGGAAATTGTAGAGCAGGTGGCTGTGGGGGTGACTTATTCCCATTCTTCTCTGTCTTTCAAAGGTCATTCAAAACCCAAGGGTTTATGTCCCTTCCAAAATTCTGTAGCATTATGATTAGATGTCATTGAACTTGCTGGTTATAATATGCCAACATTACCCTTTTAATGCATCCACATTCCACTCCTGCACTCTTGGGAGCAGAAGAGCCTGACACATCTCTCCTGTCTTGTTCTGTTCTGTGCTCCACAGATCCAAGGGCAGGTGGTGCCAGCACTGAGTCCAGGTTTGCTTGCTGTGCTAGGAAACACAACCCATGCCACAGATTTTGTTTGTCAGGTCTGTATTTCCCCAAAAGAAGCTGCTAGTTCATAACAGACCTTTTGGAGGAAAAGATGCTCATTCCTGGCTTTGTGGAGAGACTTGCTGTAGCCTTGCAGCATCACTTCACCAAGAGGTGTGCTATGTGCCATGGATGGTCACTCTGTTGTGGCTCAGCCTGGGCCACCAGCCAGAAGAGCAGGTAACATGGAGGGAAATCATGTATTGCAAGTTCTCCATCACTGTTGCACCTCTGTTTTGGTATTCAAGTGGCTTCACATGCTTCATGTCTCTTCTCCTGAAGTAGATGACCACAGGGCTTTTTCATACCTATGCAGGACTTGGTCATTTATGTCTCTCCCTGCTCCTTTGCTATTCAGGATATTTATTTCCCTGGGCCAGGCTTTTGCTAGGAAGGGGCTGAGGTAGCTGGAATGGATCACCTTTTGCTCTCTGGGTCTGTAGTTCATGTCTAGCTGGCAGTTTCTCTATCAAATGGACTTGGTGGCTCAACACCCTCCCCCTTGGATAGCAATCCATCATGGGGATTTCACAGCCCCCCTGTGCAGGCAGGGAGAACGGACTGTAGCAGCTCAGGAGAATGGAGCTGGAATTGCCTTCCTATCCCCTTAGGATCAGCAGGTCAGCAAAGGTCACTGCCAGGAGAGGCTGTTAGAGCAACATAGGGAGGACATCCCAGCTGGGGCTGGTGGCTGGATGGAGATGCAGCTCAAATCAGTGATGCTGCAAGTCCTTTGGCTGCAGACAGCTGAGGTGCTGCTGTGTGCTTGTGTTTCCCTTGCTACAGTTGGAGGGCTGTCACTGGAAACACGTTGAAGACACCCTGTGCAAACTGGGAAGGAGCGAGGCTGGGCTGTGAGCATGGTGCTGAGAGGGAAAGAGGTGCAAAATGGGAAAGAGATGCAAAATGGGAAAGACGTGCAAAATGCCTTTTTTTTAAT
The DNA here is from genome assembly GCF_963082525.1 of Nesoenas mayeri. Classification (NCBI taxonomy): domain Eukaryota; kingdom Metazoa; phylum Chordata; class Aves; order Columbiformes; family Columbidae; genus Nesoenas; species Nesoenas mayeri. The sequence goes on along the minus strand of NC_137554.1, from coordinate 27,875,641 downwards.
CTGTGGGCTGTGTGCAGGACACAAACAGGAATGCTGGTTGAATGCTGAGGCCAGCATGGCAGGGCTTGGTAGTGTGAGATGACCCAGCATCTGTCCTTAGGGTAACAACCACTGTCTGGCCAGGGGCTGAGCTGGGGACCTGCATGGGCAAGGAGGGGACAGGTCCTCTAGCTGGAGTGATAACTGGTCAGCGTGGGCCAGATCTGGCGAAGCTGGCATATAATGCACATATCCTGGGGCAGGGGTTTGTCTGACACTTAAAGCTGTGCTTTGTTAGTCCTGAGGTGCAGGAGGGGCTGTGCCATACTAGCCAAGTTGTTTTACCCTGCAGACCTTTCTGTCTCAACACTGCTGCATGTTTCTTTTCTTGGCAGCTACATGGCAAGAGCTGTCCTGGGCTACAGAGAGACAGGGCAATGTCTGAGGAGCATGTGCAGCCACAGGAAGACCATGGTTTTTGTGGAGTGGCAACTCTCTTGGGGAAGCACCTCTGCTGCAGAAGTTGGTATGGCTTCTAAAGCTGTTGCCCAGCTACAATGTGGAATCTTAAAGTTGTGGTGGTTTTTTTAGTTGGTTGTGTGTGTGTGTGGTGTTGGACTCAGAAGGCCCGTTCCCATATTAGAAATGCCACAGCGATGAGCAAGCTTCGTGGCTGGCTTTTGCTCTGTCTCTGGAGTCTTTGCACAGTGTTGGGGCTCTGGCTTCAAACACCAGCATAGCTGTGGTTGTGCTACGGCTGATGGACCCCGCAGCCATTAATGAGCCTGCGGGAACACTCTTCTCTCCTCCGAAACGCTGTGACTCGCATCTGACCGCAGAGAGGAGCAGCTGCAGCCTCCAGGAGAGCCCGTAATGAGGCCAGGATCTCCAGCACGGGGCCTGCTTTCTGTCAGCTCTTGGAGGAGACCGCGGGTAATTACCTCTCCTGTCGGCTCTTCTCCGCTGCCGGCTTCGCTTCAGGTTCAAACGCTCACTGACAGGGAGAAGGGTTTTCAGATACATAATTTAAAATTCTGATGGCATGTTGTCAGGTCAACATGCTGCAACACGGGAAGAGATTTTTACATCATAAGGACTCCAGTGTCACTCTTGGCTACGCTGCTTGGCTGGTGCATTTCTACCTGTTTGAAGGGTAATAAAAAACCAATCCATGGTGGGTGGATTTCTGCCTGCCTTTGGATTTCTCTGCTGTGGGGTTTTAACTGTGGATTGCTTCTTCCTGCCAGACCTTTGTGGTCTGTGGTTCACGGCCTCAGTCTGGTCTCATGTTGGGGATCAGTTGATCTGTATTGGGCTGGATGAGCTGGAGATGGCATGGACATCTTGGAAGAAACAAGGCTGAGAGGAAAGAAACACAGATTAGAGATCATTATTAATTGCTATAACCCTTCCTTTACCTGGTTATCACCTTTACAGTGGGGAAAACCCTTTAATAAGGGTTCAATATGCCATTTTATCAGGTTTTTTTTTTATTATGTGCACAAACTTTGGTTTACAGTTAAATCTGTGCTTTGATTAGCCTCTGTCTACAGCCTGCGCTTCTGGAGTTGGGTAATGTACCTTTTGTTGTGCAAAGAAGCATCAAGTGTCAAGGGCATTACTTTGGCATCACAGAGAAGGATCTTGATGGTAATCTCTTCACCTGCCTCTGGCAGGACTGGGGAAGGACACTTAAAATGCATCTTGCTCTCTTCAAGGCAGCTCAGTTGTCTGGATATTTTGCACAGCCTTGCTGGAAAACTAACCTAATCAAATATCAGGGTCTGGCCTTGTCACGGACTGAGAGAAATTTTTCCTGTTCTGTGCTGATGGACCTTTCTTTGGGATAACTGTCTCCTGTCCTTTCTTCTGGCCTGGGAGGGGAGCTCCTAGCTGCCCCAGTGTGACTTGAACTGAGCAGGAAGGAATGGCACAGAGAGGGAAGAGCCTTGGTGTTAATGGATGCAGAAGTGGCTGGAACAGACTAATCTTTTACGCTGGAGGAGGAGGAGGCTGTGTCTCTGCTGCCCGTGAGCCAATGCAAATGGGAGACAAAGGGAAGAAGTGGTGAGGAAAGGAAAGTGTCAGCCTTTTGCATACCTGAGTGTGAAGGTTCAGCTTCTGTCTCGGTGTTTTACCTTGCCTGGTGCCAACCACCTTCCCTATTTCTGCATGCTGGGCATGCACTGCAGGTTCTGTGTCCAGCTGTCTGTGTCTTGGGGCATCTGTATGAAAGTCAGGGTGAACACATGTACACCACACATGTCTGCACCAGAACCAGGGTGGCAAAGCTGGCAGCACTGGAGGAAAACTGCCTCTGGCATCAAGATTCCTGCACTGTTCTGGATTTGGGGCCATGCTTAGGAACGGGAACAGGGTACTGTCTACATCTGCAGTGAAGTGATGCTGAAACCTGACGCAAAGGGGCATTGCAGCTATAAATCAAATGACTGGGATTTGGGGTGTTTGGGTTTGTTAGGGGTTTTTATTACATTTTTCTTATTCTTGTTTTTCTCCAGGACTGTTATCCTTTCAGCCAGGAGGTGGCTCTGGAGCACGCTGTGGAGCTGGGCACAGCTTGGTGTGCAGTAGCCAAAGTGACAGGGAGAATCTGCCACCGTCACCAGTTCACGATGAAAGGCAGATGGCCTTTCTTCTTGCTTCCAGACGGGATGTGTGCGTGTCCTCTGACACACATATGCAGAGGAAGCTTCAATGCATTTCCAAATGCTCCTGACACTGTGTGCTCTGATGCAATGTTTAGGAAATGGGGAACATGCTTCTGGTGCTGGTAACATAAGCTTGGCTCAGGCTGTCCTTTGGGAGCGGGGATGACTCTAGGCACAGCATCACAGCAGATGTAGGCTGTTCTCAAGAGCTTCAGACCTGCAGAGAAGGTTGTTGTGCAAGGCAGCCATTCTGAGCTGTGTAAAAGAGGAGCTGTCTTTGTGCTTGCCACAGGCCCTGGGGGGATATAGGACATAAGAGCAAAGCTGGGAAGGCCTCAACAGAAGAAACACAGAGGAACATAACCGCTTTCTAGGAAGATATTGGCATCCCAGGCTTTGGAGTTTCTGCCAAAACTTGTGCTTGGGACATACAGGGCTGCCAAGTCTAAATGACTCAGTCTCTGTCATCCTTGGGCAGCACTCTGCAGAGGAATGTCTGACAAATGGAAAACTCTGGGCCTTAGTCCTGTGTGTGGAGAACAAGATCACGATAGCCCAGGGCTTTTTTTTCATGGTCAAAGCCTTGGGATGCTCTGGAAGCAGGGAGTCCCTGCTCTCCTGTTAGCGCTGTGGTGTGGTTCCTAGTGCTCTCCTCTAAGCTAAAGACTGTTGCCTGGAGTGAAGGAAAACAGATTTGCAAAACCCACCAGAGATGCGATGTGATGCAAGCCACCCTCGGGTGTGTTTCTGCAAGAAATTTGGGGGTTAGCCCTGGAAATCTAACTTACTCTGCACTTTCTCTTCTCTAGTTGTTCAGAGAGGAGATAGAGGGACCTTTGCAAAAATTGGAATTCACATTTTAAAGAGAAAGAGGGATAGTGAAAATCAAGCAGGCCAGGGCTCCTCAAATGACATTTGAGGTGGCTTTAGAGAAGAAACTGGCTTAGAACTCACCTGGGCTGGAGCAGAGATGTTTTTCCTTCAGTTTTTTTCATGGAAGCACTGCCTGAACTCCTTTTGGTAGGTCAGATAGAAGAACCAGAGATCTTGGTGCTGGTGCAATTGATTTTCCTCACCCCATGGGGAAAGAGGGCGACTAGGTGGAAAGCTCTGTCCCATGAGAAAAGGGAGAAGGGTGTTGTGGCGGACACGGAAAGGCGAGGCAGATCAAGACTGAGGTGTGCTGGCAACAGAGCAGAGCTTTCAAGGATTTTGAAGTTTCCTCCTCCCAAGCCCTTTGATTCTAGTGACCTACAAATGTCGAGGCAAATCTTGGAACTTGCTTACACAGGGAGCAATATCTTCTGTCCCCGTGCCTGGCTGGGCAGGAGGAGATAGGGGACTTTAAGGACATGTCCCTGACACTCACTTGGCATGGTGGCTGTCCCATCCCTGCAGGGTCTGGCCAGCCCATGCAGCCCTGAGTGTGGCAGCTGGTGGCTCTTGGCATGCTGTGGCCTCTGCTTATGTGTGAGATGCTGTTGGTGCTGTGAGTGTGTGCTCCGAAGACCTTGTCTCATCTGACAATGGTGCTGGGTCAGGACAATGCCTTGAGGCAGCTGTCTTTGCTGGCGGAACAGTTGCTTGTTCAGATGGGGACAAGTTGTGCTCGGCATTGCTGTCAGCTGGTTGTGGGGAACCCTGTGGTTTGGCATCAGTGTCCTCATTACCAGCTGCAGTGTTAGGCTGCTGCAATTAGCAGCTGATCTGTGTGTGTGCCCTGGTTGTGCGAATGGCCAGAAGCCACTGGGTCTGTTTTAGGTGGCTGTGTCATCAGCAAAGCACAATGTGATCCCTCTGGCAAGATGTACGAGTTTGCCTAGACTGCAGGCTGAATAGACAACCTGTAGCAAGCAGAGGAGGGCAGAGCGTGCTCACTTAAACTGTGCTTCTATGGAAATGCATAAATACAGTGCTGTTACTGAAGGAATGGGAGCCTTTGCACGCTGGTTCAGGGCTTGTTGTGCTGCACACAGAGACCGTTCTGCCCAGGAGAAGTTCTAACAAAGCTTTGTCTCCATCTCCAGTGATCCAGCTGAGCTGTTGGTGATACAAGTCAGATGTTTAATCCCCTTTTCAATGTCTGGGATTAATGGATGGTCTTGTGCTTACTTTATGGGCTTGAAGGTAAATTCAAAACTGTTTGCCTGTTGACCTGCAGAAGCCTGTGGTGGGACCCAAGACTGCAGCTGAACCTCAGCCTTCTCTGCTGGTCACCCATCTGCAGCCAGTCTGGTTTGGCTGGGAGCCAGGGCCTGCAAATGGGCCCTGCTCTGAGCTACTGATGGTTTGTTCCTCATATCCTATTTACAGAGGTGAAAGTTGAAGGGAGAGTAATTCAGCTCTAGACTTTGTGCTGCCTACCGACCTGTGCTTTCCCAGTATGTGCGGAGTGGAGCAGGAGGGTTGTTTCGGCGCCACTGGTCCAAACTTGTTGCCATATTTCAAAACGTGCAGTGAAACCTGTCTGATTTCTGCTTATCTATGACTTCTTTTGGAGCTAGAGAGAAAAAGAAGAGATTCCCCAGGCTCCACACGAGGTGTAACTGTAATTCAGTCTGGGTTGCTGGATGCAGAGTCCGTTGTGGGCTGTTGGAGGAATACATGTTCTGCTAGGGTTAAATGCTTACATGAAATCAATACAAGTTTTATTGCTACCACGTGATTTCAGCTGGAACTCTGCCACCTGTAATAGAAGCTGTGTTAGATCTCTCTCCTCCAACTACAGGACAGATATATTAGTCTAGACAACTGAAAAATAGTGGTATATTGGTAGGCTGTGTTTTCATTATGTAAATGGAGCTCTACAGGAGGATTAATTGATTATTCAGTTACTGTGGATCTGTCTTGGATATCCTGGCAAGATGAGAGAACATGATGGAAGCTCTCCAGTGATGCTATATGGTAGTACAAAGGAGTCCTGGAGCATCCCCTGCTCCCCTCCAGACAATGCACAGCATGGGCGTGTTTTGTGTTGCTCTCCCAGAAGGGATCTTGCTTCCCAGAATGACGCAGGTGTCTTTATGCTTTATAACTGGTGATTATATCCTGGTGCAGGCAAGAAAGACTTGCAAGGGATAGCCAGAAACAACCTGTGCTGTTTAGAGGGACTTGCCTGTTGACTAAAGTCTTGCTGATGGCAGCTGGAGACCATCCAGAGGGCTCACGACGAAATACTTTGCTGCAAGTGCTGGAAGTTGTGTGAGATAAATTCACTTGTGGAGGTTTGCTCCTAGGTGAAAAACAAGTGTAATGTATTGTCTTAGTCTCAGCCCAGCAGGTGAGTGATACAGAAACAGAGGGGCAATAATTTGGAAAGAGAAGTGTGGGAGGGAGGGCACCATGATGGGGACAGGCCTGAAGATGTATTCTATGGGCAGCCTGAGAGCTCTGAAGAGATCTAGTGGCCAATGTGACAATCCAGGCGAATGTAGTACCATTTAGGTATAGAGGTTGGCATTCACAGCTGACTATCTTAAAGCAGGGATCGGCTGCTCTTAGGGATGGTTCCTGAGTGAATGGTGCTGTTCTCTCCTTTCTACGTTGCATCCACATGTAGCATTTTGAGGTGGGCAAGCAGGGCTACCACATCTTTATAACTAGATGTGTCCCTTCTGGCCAGGACACCACATTATAGCATAGAGTATTTTCTGAATTGGAAATACCTGTAGTGCCCTCCACAGTGGTGGGAAATGGATCTGCACAGTCTGTTGGGCTCGGGTTGCTGGAGGAAGACAGGACAGCTGTGGTGAGATGGATGCACTCGCTTTCTGCTGTCCTACTGTGTGGGATATAATTGCTTTGTCGTTCTCTGTTCTTCCAAAAGCATTTTGATACTGCTGCCCAGATCAAATTTAGTGAAGAACGTTTTAAAACAAATCTTAGCCTTTGGCCTGAAATTCATCACCTGTAGAAAGTTTTACAAACAATCCTGACATTTGGAGACTGGGTGTGGAGAAGCTGTGATATTGGACAAATGAAAATATAGATCCTGTTTCTTATTGGTAAGTGCAGATATTGGAACTGAGGGCAATATATCCCCAGATTTGGGTGGAGAACAACTTATGCTGGTAAAAGAGAAAAACTTGCCTCTGTTTCCATGTATCTAAAGTTGGGGGAAAAAGAATCAGTTATCTCATGAAATGTAATATGTTTTTCCAGAAAGTTTGTAGAGTGTCTTTGCAATCTTGCTGACAACAGGGCAAGAAACTTCTTGTCCTTACTTTGGTCTCTAGAAGTTATGAGATCCTTATTTGTCTATGACAACAGAACAAACTATGGTCAACTACCTTCTTTCAATGGGCTACAGAATTGCACTAGATTACTCTCATAACAGATGCAAGATGGCTTTTTACATGCACATCCTGATGTTGTGAAGCCAGGAGAGATCTTTTACTGATTGTTAGACTGGCAGGTGTTTAGGTCAAAGCTTCCACTGAAGCTGCAGTTTCCATAATTTACTTCATTTGTACTTGCTGATGCTTTGTTCAGTATTGGCGATACGAAGGCAGTTCAGCACAATTTCTGTGTTGCTGGCATGTCTTGTGCATTGAGATGTTTTTGCCTTTTTTTTGAAGTTGCCAAGTACTGGCAATTTGAGTGCAGCACAAAACTTTGCAGACGTGAGGCTTGTTTGCAAGACAGAGATGCATTTCCACATCCTGTCTCATGGATTCCCGAACAAAGATGTTTACAGGAAAAAAAAAGCAAGCGCTAATGCTAGACTAGGAGGGGGGAAGCATAATGTATTCTTCAAATGTTTGTATGTCAGCAAAATGCCTGCAAACCATTCAATAGATTAATCCTGTAGCTGGCTTAAAAGGAATGGATTTCTAGCCATAACTGAGATTGGGAAAAATTGATTTCCATGTTCTTGTTGACTGAATAAGATAAAAACAACTGCCTTGGCACTTATTACTGGGACAAGAATTCGGATCTCTGCTGGTGAACTGTGGAGTCCAGTTGAACACTAGAATTAGCCTATCCCAAGACCTGATGAAAAGGGGCTTTTCAGTTACTAAACCTTAAGCCTTTCCAATGGGCCTTGAAGCAGAGCATGGCTGCTAAAACACCTGGTGGCTTTGTATAGATATTTGGCTGGATGCTTTGGTCTTTCAGTCAGAACTATGAAGGCATTTCTGAGAATCAAGAAGGTGAGAATGAGGAGAGGACTGTGGCTAATCTTTCTACATCAGAGTGCTGCTGCTAGAGATTATGCATGTCTTGCCACCTGGAGCCTGGCTATTAATCTGAGCTCCTGAACAGTGTCTTGAACTCTTTGGGATAACTAGTTTTCTTTGGCACTCAATAGTCCATCACGTCTGGGTTTGGAAGAGGGAGATAGCAGCTGCTCTGTGTTACTGGTGAAAGTGCTAGAGGGTACACCATCCAGTGGGCGTCTCTCAAGTTGTTTTCTCTAGCTCTAGATAAATTTCATTTCAAAAGGCAGTTCAAATTAATATTTTTAAATTTGTTCAGGTTTCATGGGAGGATATTTGTTACTTTTACTGTTAAGCAGCTCTTAGCAGGGGGAATAATGAGCTTATGCTATGACTGGGTTGGAAATGCTCATTGCTTTCCCTTCCCCTGACAAAAGACAGCTGAAAAGATGGGAGAAAATACTTGTGTGTTGTCGTTAGGCTGTTTCAGGAGTCCTCCTTCCCCTCTGGGACTGGCTCCCCTTGGAGAGCACCCTTATGCAGGAAGCAGAGGAGGTAAGCAATGCAAAAACTCGGTTTGAGTTCCTGCAAATCCAAACAAATGCCTCTTAGATCCCTAGTCCCTTGTGTTGTGGATAAGGCCCATGTGAAATGGTAAATCCCTGTCCTAAAATTCCTCAGGCAAACTGGGAATCATGGCAGTTTTTGACTGACTACAAACAGATCACTTGATAACTCTCAGTCTTATTGACATAACTCTGAAAATACACTGCAAAGTGTAAATAATAAATGTGTAGTATCTGCACTGGAGCAAGTAAACACTGCCTGATGTTGTCTGATATTTCACTGGCAAGGTGTCCTCAGTGATGCTCCAGCAGAATAATTTTCCAAACGAGTGGCTTGCATGACAGGTGGATGTGCTGAGCTAATGCAGCCGGGCACGGAGCTGGTGCTGGGAGCAGGGGCGTGCGGGGCTGTTTGCTGGAGACGGCAGCGAGCAGACCCCACCGTGGGTCCGCTCCTGCTGGCGCTCAGCATCTCGACAGGGAGGTGTGAGAAAGTGGCTGGCACACTCGCCTTGGGCTTGCTGACGTGGGTGTGTTGTTAAAAGCTTGCTTTGTTTTTTTTCCTGTGTGGTGTGGATGTATCAGCTTCTGAGGCTGAATGACACACTGATTAATAATTCATGCTGGCAGTATTGACTGTTGGGAGCTAATCTGAGAACGCCTGGGTGAAAGCCGTTAGTACGTTTGCCCTGGGTGAAGAAGCTGTCTTCCTGCTCAGGTGCTGGGGTCATGCAGTAAAGACAGTCTCCTGCTGGCAGGGTGGCTGCTGTTGTGTAGCCAAATCCTTTCCAGGCTGGTGATTATAGCAGCCAAGACTGTACTTCCACTCTCCTGCTTTCTAGGGTATCTCAAGATGGCTGGAAACCCAGACTGCCGAAGACCAGCTTTTATCATAGTTCATAATGTGCAGATGGACTCTTGTGCCTGCTGTTCCAGAGATGCTGGGGTTTGGAATCCTTCTGTGACAGGATGGTCTCTGGAGTCAGCTGCTGGGTTGACTGATCCTCTGCAGTTGCTGCTGTGGTGCATTGTTGTGTATAAGCATGGTCTGTGATCTTCCCAGCGGGCTGCAAGGCAGGGAAGCACACACAGGCTGAGCTTGGCTGGCCAGTCTACTGAAAGACCCAGAATGACCCAGAATGACCTTGAGAAGTTGGCTAGCAACATGACCCTGCTGGAGCCACATCTACCAAGAAGTAGATGTGACTTCCAGGAACTGGGAAGCCACAGTTTGCATAAATGTAGATTTTAAAGGAATGTGTGGCTTTGAATGCTGCTCTGACTCTGGGTGGAGGGTGCCACCCCCATGCTGTGTGTTGTGCCCGGTTGGCAGAGCTCTTCCTTCCTTGACCATGTGGAAACAACAGAAAGTCTATGAAGTTTCCCTAGGGCTCAACAGCCAGCTGAGGGCTGTACAATAACAGTCTGTGATGTCTACATTCATGAGTAGCAGATTGAGGAGACCAGTGACACCTGGCTAGGGAAATTATTCTTAACTAAAGCAGTCCCAGAGCCCCACCAAGATCTGCCTTTCCTTTCCCCTTGTCCTTGTGCACAGTGCAACATTGCACTGACTTTTCCAAGTAAGATGTAAAACTGAGCTGATGAACAAAAGCAGGGATGTTAACCTTGGATCCCTGCCCAAATTGAAATGGATGTAATCTCTAAATGGCTAATACCAAAATGAAATCCACTTACAAGGGGATGTTTGTTCGTGTCTCCTCTGCTATGTTGATGTGTTGAGCACGGGGACAGTGAGTTGCAGGTGGGTGAATTTTGTCTCTGATGTGGTGGGGACCAAACCAGCCCTGTGTCCTTCTTGCTTTTCTCGATATATGTTGTTCTGTGGTCAAGAATGTTTGGCAAAAGTGAGCTGGAATCAAGCAAAAAGCCAGGTGGCTTTGTCACCCAGGAGGTGTCTGGTGGCTCAGTTTGGAGATGTGGTACTGTGCTTCACCATGTATGGATGTTTGGGTAATAGAGAGTCTCTGTTTATGTCACACGCCTAGATATGAACTGTAGCAGTGTGAAGAGGAGCCTTAGGGATGCCACGGCAGATGTTAGCTATCAGAGCAATGTAGATGTGGGACAGAGTGACAGATGTCCCTTCAGAGGGTCCTGAGAAGGAAAGCAGGATGAGTGGGCTGAAGAGCACTGAGAGTGGACTATAGAAGGAGCAGAGAGATGAGGTCTCACTGCTGTGGTCACAGTCAGACCTCGATGAGCCCAGAAGACTTCATGGCAGGGAGGCAGAAGTTAGGACAACAGGCTTTTCCATGCTACATTTCAGCACGGATGGAGTGGTGAACACAGCATTGTGCTGGGGAACCCAGCTATGTGTATACATACTGAGAGGGAATAGGCTGGGTGTCTGGAACAGCAACACAAGCACTCGCTGCTGAGCTCAGAGGACTAAGTGTGCCTGGTGGTGAGAGAGCTGCTGTAGCAACGCAGGACCTCGATGTGTCTTGGTCATCCAGCAGGACCAGACCAACTTCTGGGAAGATGCTTGCAGCTTCAGCTTCATCAAACACTTGCTCTGGCTAATGCAAATGTTGCTTTGGAGATGCTGAGAGGTTTTTTTTTCTCCCCCACTCTTAAAAAGAGCATATGTTCTCACTGCTAACAAGCAGGTTTGCAAAGAGTCTATTTTTAAGATGATTACAGGATATCAGTAGCTGTTCCAGTGTCAACTGTCGGTTTTGTTTCCTTGTCGGCAGTAAACTGTTGGCAGGTTTGTGCACCAGAGGTTTACTCCTTCCCAGCTGTAATTGCACAGCACAGAAATTATCACTTGCTCTGTGCATGCCTCCGCTGGTTTCTCCCTCTGAGCCTGCTGTTCACAAGCAGCTCCTCCAAGCGCTTTCTGCCTGGTGAAGAGCTGTGTCGTGGCATCTCCTGCTGGCAAAAGACAAGGCCTGGGTAGCTCTAAACAACAGAAATGAGACAAAATGTGGTATTATAATACATGTGTACTTGATATTAGTGCATCCCACTTGATTGCGCAGACAAGGAGCCCAGAATCCAGCTCCTCTCCCAGTAAACCAAATGTAGAGACTGTTTTTTTGCAGGCAGTTTTCCCTGTGTGTTATATAAAATTATACCTACGGCCCCAGCTGGGATCTTCAGGGTGTTGAGCATAGGTGATCTGGTGGCTGGGCCTCTGGAGAACTGGTGCTCTTCACTTTGTACATGTGTCTGGCACATAGCTCACACTTTCTGCACCTCACATCTCTGCCTGACTGGCAGGCAGAACAGTTTCCAGCAGGCTTGTCTCCACACAGCCACAGAGAAACCGAAGTCCTCTGATGCTTTTGTGAAACAGGATACAAAGTGCTTCTGCTACAGCAAAAGCTGTGTTTGCTAGAGGGCACTGGAGTGTTAACTCACGCCATCCCTTTGTCCTGCTACCACACTGCTAAACCAGAGGTGACTTATGGAGGAGGAAGCAAATAGGAGCCTTTATTGAGAATTAAGGAAATGGCTTTATAAACGGTGCCATCCTTTTATTTTTTTAGGAGTCTAAATCAGCCCATGATTTGTGACTGCAGCTCTGCACACAGAGGTGATGAGGGAATGCAGTGGGAAGTGTCAGCTAATGGAAGTCTCTTTTCTCACCCCATAGGGCATGTCCGGTAGGAAACAGCCACTTGAAGTATACTTTTCCTTTTCCCTTGACGTGCTGGGTGGCTGTCACCACAACAACATCTGGGTGTGAAGCCTGCTCCCTGTCCTTCAGCGCAAGCCCTTGGCACACCTCTGCGTTCAGACTCAGCCTTCTCCCCAACCCTGAAAGTTTCCAAGTGCCACGGAACCGATGGGAGAGAAACAATTGTTGTGTTTCCCGGGCTGACACCTCCTGCTGAGCAGCCTTCCCTGCAGGAATGGCAGTCCTCTCGCGTTACTCTGGGGACACGACGCCTCTGTGCTGATGGGACCAGACAGGATCCGTCACTGTGCTGATGTGTCTCCTCCACAAAAAATCCTAAATGACACCAGTGGCTGAGAGACGAGGAACAAAGAACAAACAAACAAACAAAAAAATATTTGCTCTGTTTGCTCCCCTCTGGTCATCTCTGTCATCCAAATCTGGAGTGGGGACTGTGGGCTTTGCTTGTGGAGGCAGGCTTGGGTTTGGGGTTCTGCTGGGGACATGAAATGGGTTAGCTTTTGTCACATGAGACCAACAAGCCTTGCAGGTCAGAACACTGCTTCTGCTGGACTGCGATTATGGACCATCTGTCCATGGTTTTGGCTTGTTTTTGGAGTACAGGATCCTCTGACTAGTACCCTAACTCTGGTACCAGTCCCTAGCAGCAGGGCAGAGAGGGGATGGGGTAGGGCTAAGCATTGCCTATGCTACAGCATAGGACTGTGAAAGAAAAGACATTAGAAGGACCTTGCCAAGGTCATGTGAGTCTGTTTCCCTGCCCCAAGGTAAGATCAACTCTACCTATGTTGTTTCTGGACTAATCTGTTTTTAAAGACCCTTGGGGATAGAGGTTGCTCAACGTCTTCCAAGGCTTCTGACAAGAATAACGTAACAAACATAGAAAGCGTGCTGGGTTTTTTCTTCCCCCCCGCCTCATCTGACCTTACCTCAATTTTTAGCCTGTTGTTTATACGCTGTGGTGAATGCAGCTGGAAAAAACCTTTGCCTTCCCATTTCTAGCACGCTGTTTGAGAGCTGCTTTTGGATCAATGAGGACCAACTGGGATGACTGTGCTCCTGCGCAATGTGTTTGACAGATGCGTCACCTCTGGGCTTGCTCTCTCAAAATGGTCCATTTCTGCCTCAAAACAAGGAGACCAAAAGCAGAGCACCAGACTTATGATGAAAGTCAACCTTTTATGGTGAGAACCTGAGATAATCTTGATTGAACAAGGTGAATGTGGAGTCTTGTCCAGCTGAGGATGCTGACATTAAAGCTTCAAGGCATTGTGGTCTTAGTTCTTGAGAACAGTGTCTCATTCAATTGGGCAAGGATACTTCTGCCAGGTGTGTGTTCTGGTTTTTAAATTGACCGACAGAGTTTTCCCTTCTCTTTACAAAGCTGCTATTTTCTAGCTTCAGCAGTGAAGATGTTTTAAAGTTAGGAGTGCTAGTGCTTGTGAAACAGTCTAAGCTGTTGAGTTTAATAGGATTCAAGACTGACTTACTGTTTGTGTCCTGAATGTGCTAGAAAAATTCTTTGCTTTGCCTGAAGGCTGTTTTGCACTTAAAGGAATTCATGCTAGGAAGGGAAATTATTGGCTTGACCCTCCCTTTGTATAAGTTGTTCAAGCTGAGAGTTGTGCATTCTATAACAACCTCTTCTCTGTGACAGCAATATTTTTGGGACCTGCCCTAATTGCGCTTTTGTGTGACACCACTTTGAAGCATATGGATGTACCTGCTTCGGAGAGAATGGAGGAGAGGTGGCCAAAGCAACCTGAAGAGCACTTCTGTGGGAGATAGCAGTGTGTTTAATTGAGGTAAGGAGATCACCAAGAAGAGGACAGCCAGCCTAGAAACATACAAGATCGGGAAGGATAGCTGGACTAAGGTCCTGTAAAATAAAGTCTTTATGGTCTTGTAGGCTATCTGAGGTTGATTTTTCTATGGACCTCACAGAAGAGTTGTGAAGAACTGGCTGAACAAACCACAGCTTCCATTAACATGAGAGTTCTTTAAAAATGCCGCAGTCTGAGTTGTTCAAGTCCTAGAAAACAGCCTTAAAAATAAGTAACCTGTAACTTTGACTAATCACACAATAAGGCCATCACCTTGCCTTCCACAGGCAGATGAAGGGTACTGGTGTGGTGACTGCAGAGCTTCCAATGGAAGCACTGGGTCTTGTCCCTGGGCAGCCACAGTTAAGGAAGAAATACATCTGCAGGCACTGAGTCTCCTGCCTGCTACTGGGACTGCTCACTAGTGATGACATCTCAAATATGTTTTAATAACCAGCGGCTCTTAATAAGCACTAGCTACTTCACCAGCTTAGATGCATCTCTTTAAATTTAAACAGGATTAGATAAGGTAGGGAGATTATTAAATACCCAAATGAACATTAAGCAGATATATTGGAGGCTTAACAACTCTGCAGCAGATTGTTAAATTACTCTAAATATTTCCCTGCTAGTCTGGGGGTATTTAATTAAAACAACCCCTCTAGTCCTCTGTAATGTGCCTAGCAGGCCTACCAGCCCCGCGCAGGGCGGGACCCTAATTGGCAGTGTTACCATAAAGCTGAGCTGTGCTCGAGGACAATTAAAAAAACAACAGCCCCCCCCCCATCCCACCCCACAAACCACCCCAAGCCCCTCTAATTAGTGTGAGAAATGACGACAAAACAACTCGGAGTGTCTCCAGTGACAGGTGCACAAATAACAAGGCTGATGAAAGATTTTTGCAATTAAGATTGCGCTATGAAGATTAATGGGATATTTTCATAAACTGATGTAAGATTGCCTATAACCCAGTTGCCTTCACGTAGCTCCGTCTCCTCACCAGCCCTTCAGTATCTCTTATCTTAGATTTCCCTTGACCCATATTTTCCAGTTTTACGTGGGTTTTTGTCTTCAGTGCTTTTTTCAGGTTTTGGATGTTTCCTAGTATTTTCCTTCTCTTCCTTAGGCTGATGTTGTCTAAATCTTGGGTTCCTTCTCCGTTTAAACTTCCTGGGTGAGGGTGGAAGGGAGGTGTCCAGGTGGGATTGTTGTGAAGAACTGTGCAGCGTTGCTCCATTGCAGGTTGTGTTTGCAGAGCGATGGATGACTTGCATGTATTTCCGAGGTAGCTCAGCTCTGGTGCTGCTCATGGTGTTGCTGCATTGTGCAAGAGGGACTAAGGAACACCAAATTATCCTTGTAGCCTGTTTTTCCAAGATGGTGATGATACTTGTGTTCAGCGATTACATCACCTTCCCATTTATTTATTTTTGTGGGGTTCTTGGAGCTGTTTGACTGGTTTCCCCAGCAGTGATGGATCATGATCTTGGAAGGGACTAAGCTCCTGCTAGTCCTATGGAAATGCATGGCTGAGTAGCAAAGGGAAGCTGCTAACACCCTACTGGGGAAGGGCATACAGTGTATGATCGACCTTTATTAGTGCTCCGAGGATCCGGCTGCAGAGCGCACATCTGGCTCTACAGCCGACCGTGCCCGTGGCTTTCCGAGGGCCACGGGTCACATTGCTGTGCCTCTCCCTAGCAATGTCTCCTCTGAGAGTGCCAGCGATCCTATTAACCCAGATTAAACATGATAGAACTGCTGCTGGAGAGGAAGCATTAAACTGGCAGGGAATTAAACTGAGAGCCAGACCAGACACCCCCTCCCACGCACTCTCCAAAGAGGAAAGGAGATTTGCACCTATTGCCCAAACCCACTCCTTTCCCAGAGACGTCTGCCTGTTGCTGCTGTCATTGCTACTTCATTACTCCTAATTACCTGTTACTCTCGATATCTGCAGGACAGGCTAGTACACAGGGAATTTACATTTTTAATTTAGCAAAAGCAATGATTGGACACACAGCTTCCAGTCCTGGTTTTCTTCCTCTCTCAGTCGCTGCCATACACCAGGTTTGATGTCTAACTTTCCAGTGTGTCTGTGCTTAGTGGCTGCCCCTCCACCCAGGGTTTTCCTTCCTGACCTTGTCCTTGGCCCTGCCAGTGGCTTTTGCTGTGACTTTCCCATGTTTGTTAGGAGAATGATTCATAGGTGGTGTGGGACATTAGGGACACTAGTCCTGCCTGGCTGGAAAGGGCTCTTTCTCACCAGCCATGGTCCTCAAGGCTGCCCTGGACCTGCAGAGCTAGAGGTGTGTAATCCTATGTACAGGGATTTCAGAATAGTTATATCTGGGCCCTCAAACCCAGTACAACCATTCCCATGCTGTACTGGTTGTTAACTCTTGCTGGGGAAGTATGTAAACAAGACCTCAGAGGCTGTTTGCCCCCTGATTCAGAGGCTCTCCCCTGTGTTCCCCCATGCCTCCACCCTTGGCAAAGGCACTGTAAATTCTCATTTCCCATAGTCTGTGAACAGTCTTTAAATGAGAATGAGTGCATGGCCAGCTGCTTGTTTCAGCCTCTTATCTGGGCAGAGGGATGCTGTGTGCCCCAAGCTTCTGACATGCTTTCTGTAAGGTCCATGTGAAAAACATGGTCCAGCAAAAAGGCAGGAGGATTCTAGTCTCCTATGGAAGAGGCACTAATTGGTGGTGACAAAAAAATGTAGTCTTCCCTGAGCATGTTATCTGTCTGACAATATTCCACTCACCAAAGCAAACAAGCAGAAATTAGGTTTTTCTGTCTCTTGTCCATGAGCCTTTTTGACTTGATATCTTGTTGTTTCTACTTTCCTTTTAATTGCTCAGCTGTTGTCCTATTAGTGTCAATGCTTGGCGCAGCGCAGGGGTTCTATCTGAGATGCTCTGGCTGGCATTACGTGGGGTGTCAGCCTGGATAAATACAGCAGTTCTTCGTGGTCTCACAAATCTCCTTTCCCATTCCCTCCTCACTGTCAAGATGCTGCAAAAAGTCAGTAAAAAGTTATTGCAGCTGTAGATTTCAAATGTGGGTAGTCTTCCCTCCTGGTCCTTGCAACCCGATTCAGTGTGTTCCCCATATGACAAGTTCTTTGGGGCTTGATATAATCATTGCTGGGTGAACTACAGAGCTGGGGTTATACTGGAAACCAGGTATGCTGAGCACTGGGGCTTGCTGCAGTGAAATGCTACTTCTCTGTTTGGGATAATCAGGGTCTTGCAGAGCTGGAAAATGCTCTGAAGACTTTGGGATGAGAGGTGCTGCTGTGGCCCTGTCTGTTGCTGGGTGCGCAAGTCTCCAGGGCTTCTGAAGGTACAACCTGCCATCCATCCCACTGCAGCCTGGCCTCTTGCTCTTGTGTTTTAGCCTCATCTCTGTGTGGTCATCTAGAGTGCCAGCTGCTTGCCTGTATGTTTTTTATCCCTTTAGCTGTCCTGGTGGCTGTACTGATGCTTGGTCCCAGCAAGTTAACCTGTTAGGGGAAGTCTCCACCTGGTTAGCTGCTTATGTGGGCTACTAATAACTCCCAAGAGGCAAATGCTTCCCCGTGATCCAGAGCAAGCAGGTAGCCTGCTTTTTCCCCTCTGCTAGTCGGTTTCTTGGTGGTGGTGGGTATGTAGGGTGAGGATGGGAAGACATCAGAGCTCACATCTGCTTTAGGGGTTGAGCTGCCCCAGCAGACTGCAGCAAAAAGGGACAAGGGAGCAGAACATGCAATATATGAGACTGTCCGTGGAAAACTGCTCTTGCCCAAGGCTGCTAAACAAAAATGCTTTCCTGCTCCCTGCAAGAAGCACAGATGGTGCCAAACCAAGCTTACCAAGGGGCAAGTCCTGTTGTCCCTGTCACCTGTGGTCTGCTGTGACCTCTGTCACTGTCTCCCTCTTTGCCCTGCATTGCTTAATGCAGTGGATGGGCGGGAAGTGAGTTTGTGAGGTAGAGTGGATTTAACTCCTGGTATTTTAAAACCCAAGTGCCTGACTTTTACAGATGTGGTTTTACTATCCCCTCCCATCTTAATAGCTATTTTATAAATATTATTATGAGGAAGTCTTGGTGGTAATGCTAAAGGGAAGCTGGGCTTTGTTTTATCTGAATAGCACTTGCTTCCAGCTTGGGATAAGGGCTGTAACGCTGCAGAATGAAGCTGCGCTGAACAAAAGGAAATCTATTCATTAACTTAAATCGTAGTAATTTTAGCATGACCCAAGAGGAGCCTGGTGAATCTAACCCTCTATTTTCCCACATCTTTCCTAGTAAGTGCCTTTCTCTCTAGCTGAGGTTTGAGAGCTGACTCACTCCTAGAATAGAGTGAAATCTAGGGTGGATTTTTTTTCCTTAAGATTAGAGTCAATGCTGTTGCAGCAATTGCACTAGAAAGAGAAATGACTGTCATTGTTAATTTTGATGTGTAAAAGCTGAATTTAAGTTGTCCACTTACCGGTGCCCTAGTAAGTGCATTTATTTTTTTGTTATGCTTAGTTGCAGATCTCTGTAGATGCTGCTGCCCACCTCAGGTAGCAATCACTGCTGAGAGCTCGATTGCTTAGTCCCTCATGATGTTCATGACACTTTTATAGGGACATGCCCTTGTAGGACTCTGCATTTTGTGGTGGGGGTGAGTGGTCAAACTGAGACCTAGGGGAAGAGAGGTGCAAATGACTGTTTGGGACAGACTAAAAGGGACCTGTTGTTACTAAGGCAGGTGGGAATTCTTGGCCTTCTGTGGTGTGTCCATCCTTACTAGGAGACCCTGGCCCTTGCCACTACCATGGGCTGAAGCCAGAGATCAACTTCCCTTGGCAGGTTTTCATTGTTGAAGGTTGTATTTTTTGCAGAAGCAGCTACAGTTGTAGAGATGAGTAGACAGAGGAACATCTCAGAGGGAGAAGATGGGTATCTCTGAGGGACAGAAAACTATGATGTCAGGAGGGGACACAAGAGGTCATAGGTCTTTTTGCTTTCTGCATCTCATTTTTCCAGTCTATAAAATTGGGGGCAAGAAGCTTGAGAACTTCCATAAGAGCTACTGGTATGCAGTATTTTGTAAAGGCTCTGGAAAAAAACCTTATGGATGGCAAAGCACAATGGGAGCACAGACATCCTCATCACTCAGACAGCAAACTCCTACGTGTGAAAACGTGAGCTGGGAGTTTGACGTATTTGCTACCCGAATGCAAGCAGGTGATGAGCAGATGGGGCTGCCGGGCGCTCGTCTGAGGTCTGCCTGAGCAGAAGGTGGAGGGGGAGTGGGGATCTGAGTGCTGGGGCTTTTCTTTTTTCCCTATGTGTGTTGTTGATTGCTGACACGTGGTTCTCACCAAAGATGTAAAAATAGAAGCTGTTGGCTTGTGTGGGGCTGTGGCACTGCACTACTTTATTGGGGAGCTTGGATGTCACGCTCTCCCAGTTATTTATAGGCAGTGGGCAAACCTTGGGAGAAGGATGAGTGGAACGAAATGTGGGAAATATTTCACATTGGTGGTTTTCAACCATGATGATGCCTGCTGGGCTGTAGGAACTGGGAGCCCTGGATCTTTTGATGGTGCTTTTGTCACTCCTGCAAGGACTGACATGGGAAAGGGAGTTCATCTTCAGAAGGGCTGGTCTTTCTCATCTGTGTGTGTGACCTGCCTTGGAGACAATGTGAATTTAAACACACTAAGGAAGAGACAGGGGGCAGATTGAAGGAGCTCATGACGAGCTCTGCAAAGAACAGAGCCAGCAGACAGCTAAATCGATGTGTTGTGTTTTGGGAGCAATGATCTGCCTTTCTGGTGGGTAAGACAGTACCAGAGGGTTAGTCTTGCTGCAGTCAAGAGTCCTTTATCTGACAGCATCTTGCTATACCCTATAGTCCCAGTTGTCTTGCTCCATGCAACCTCCCATACTTGTATTACTCTCAAGATCCCAGCTATATGCTCCAATGCAACCCTAATCTGGTTGCAACCACAGGTTCCCCTGCTGAGGCTTTGGAGCTCTGTGTGTGTTGATGCTTTGGTCCCTCTGCCCCACATAACCTCAGGAAAAGCTCCTGAGGCCAGGGACACAGGATGGCTGGGCTGGTGGATGCACAGGAGTGTGGGACCAGACAGGAGAGAGCTGGTGGTGTGGAAGGAATTAGGACGCATGAGCTCTGCTCCTGGATTCGCCTGGGAGGTAAGTTTGAGAGGTGCAGACAAATAAGGGGATCAGTGACCTCTGTGAGCTTGGCTGCTGGCTTGTTGCCTCTCACTGCCAAGTTCCCTTGACGCCTCTGACAAAGGAGAAACTGAGACAGGAGGGTCATGTTGAAAACCTGCAGGAAACCCCCTGACCTTCCTGGGAAGGCATACAGCCCTTCTCTGCCCATCTAGGGGTGGCAACAAAACAGCAGGGCCTCCTCTGAACTTGCTGAGGGGGGCTGTCCCCCTCCCTTCCCACAGCAGCAAGCTGTGGCAGTTCAGGACCTGCTGGGAAAAGGATGCCCGTGGGTCCCTGGTGCTGGTGTTAACGTGCTGGGGAGAGGGGCCAGCACACCTGATGGTGGCCGGGAATAGGAGGAAGATGATTACAGCTGAAGAGGTCGTATACCATTGTAATCCCGAAAAGAAACATTATGATTCATCATTCCTGATGTAATGTCATCTGTTTAATAAAGCCGTAATTCACTTTCTGCTCATTTTTAATGGGGCTATTTAAGTAATGGCGTTGGGTCTTCTCTTTCCCAACCTCCCCCCACTCCCATACTAAGTAGGGTTTGGACGGAGCACTTGAAAAGAGCTATTGGAGCTGAAGAATTTTTTAATATTTACAATATCTTTCAGGCCATAGCTGAATGGGGTATTATTTACGTCAAATCACTACTTACACTGAAATATGGGGAGAAGGAAAGCCAACAGCTGGATATGGTAATGAGTAAATAAACCATGTGTCTATTTAATGATAGGGACATGAATTTGTGCCGCATGGGGAAACGGACGGTGATAAGATGTCTTTGACTGGGGCTGACCACAGAGCAAGGGCACCCCAAAATTTATGTTGCTGGAGGGCTCTCTTGGCAGCTTGCTGGGAAGAACGATGGTCTGATGGCTTGGGGTTGGCTTTGCTGCCTGTTCTCTGGGGGGTGTTGGCCACTGCAGACACAGCAGCATTTGCTACCTCTGTTGTGGTGACATACTATGATTCTTCCCATGAAAACCTTGTTCTGGAAGTTATGGTTTCCGTGGATGTCTCAGAAATGCCGGTTTCTTAAAAGAAAAATCCAGAAGGGTCATTTTTGGTAAGAAGTGGTGGGAATAGGAGTATCTTTGTCCCCAGTCCAGAGGGAGGAGGTGTAACTGTTCTTATTGTCTGTTAGGGTTTTGTGTGTGTGTGTGTGTGTGTGGAGAGAAGCATATCTGGGGATGTGAATTTTGAATGCAAGTGTTTGAATGCAAGTGTCACCTACAAGTGACATTGGGTCTGAGCCTTTGCTGGTGGCAGGAGTGTTTCTATCTCTGGGGATGTGCCACAAGGGCAAATCTGGGGAGTGGGTGGCTGATGCAAACAATTGAAGGAGAGAGTTAAGAGGAGATGGTGAAGGGAATTGCCTGAAGACATCAGAAGGCTGAAGACTCCAAAGCAGGAAGGCCAAGGTTGAAATTCTTTGTGCATTCGGTCTCCCTTGCAAGAGGAAAAGAGATGTTTTCGTTTTGTGGCAAATCAGGGTTTGTGTGAAATTGGTGTAGGGTAAAGCTCGGTACTGCAGCTAAGTTTCGTACACCTGGACATATGCAGAGGCTGTGGGAGTTCTGATGGCTGAGCATCCCCGTCTGGTGTACAGACACAGGACAGAAGGTCCCTGTCTCAAAGAGCTGACGCACCACTGGGTGAACGTTGATAGGTAGCCAAGTGGGCCTATTTCTCTGGTAGTCAGTTGTATGATGGGCTATCTGTGCCTCTAAGAAAAATAAGAACTGCCAAACTGGATGGATCATTTCTGATATAGCAAACTCCTCTTGACAGTGGCCAAGAGCAGATGCTTTGGGAGTGTATGAGAGCCGGGCATTTATGGACAGATCCTTCCCACTATATCTACCTGGCTTTTGGCATCCCTTGATGTAGGGGCTTCCTTAAATAAGAGTCTCTTAATGTCAAAAGAGAGTTGACTTTCTGCATTAGAATTATTTAACCTTTTGAAATTCATTCTTATGTGTTCACTGTGCGTACCATTTATTGAAAAACCAAGTCACCCCTGCCATCTACACAGTCTTTCTGAAAGAGAACCAGAACTGTAACTTGTTACTGCTGCTTCTAAGATGCTTTGATTAGGTTTGAAAGGGCCATTAAAAATATTGCACCTGGCAATCCATAGTTTGCTTAGTTGGGAACTACACATGAAGGCTAAAAGGGTTTTATTTGAGATTTTTTTTGCCAGATTCAGAAAGTGATGTCTATGGTTTTAAGAACCACAAATTAAAAACAAAACCCCCAAAAAACAAACAAACAAAACCAAAACAAAAAACCCCAAAAACAAACCTCAAGACCTGTACAGGTTTTGTGGCTTGCTGCACTTTGTATTTTTTTTTTTTTTCCCCCTAGGCTTTTTAGATAAGCAACAGGGAGTTTCTAGCTATCTCTCCTGTTATCATACCAGGAGCAAAAAAGGAAACTCGAAAAACAAAAAAAACCCAAAACACAAAAACCCCACCAAAACCATAAACACCTTAAAATACCCTGTGCTCAAAACAGTTTCTACTTTTGTCCCATCCGGTGGCAATTTGTCACAGTGGAATGAGGCAGACGCGGGAGCCAGCCCTCTGCTCTTCGGTGGAGCCAGGAAAGGCGGAGGGCTGGGAAGATGGGTCCTGTCTGGAGGAGACCAGTGGTACATGTTAAGGGGGTCATCAGGCTTCCTACAGGGTCCTACACCATGTCTTACAGGCTGGGTCTCCCTTGTGTCTTCTGCTGGACCTGCATCCTGTTTGGACCATAGGATTTGATGCTTCATGGACCTGAGAGGAAGGTCAATAGGTGTCACATGAGGACACTTGGATGCTTGCGCAGCCTGCAGAGGTGAGCGGGTGTCTGGCAGTGAAATGGTTAGTGAGGTATCATGCAATACAGCTGGGGACATGGTATTTGGGACAGGTCCTGGCTTTAATATCGCTTTCCTCCCTTTTCTTCCTCATGCTGGTCCTCACCTATGGAATGGGGGTGATGGTTTTCATCTGCCTTTTAAAAGGTTTTAGATCTGACGTGCTTGATGGCTGAGGCTTTGGTAGGGAGATGGTTGCAAGTTTCCCTGTAGACATTCAAAATGCTCTTTGCTCCTGGTGGAACTCCGCATAACTTGGTCTGACCACCTGCACTCATGTCAAGTGCCACCTCATTGCACCCGTGGTCTTGGTTTGGGCTCAGTGGAGCAGAGGACTGGTCTTCATTACTCCAGCCCTGTATAAGCAGCTGCTAAGGCCGAATACCTTTTGTGCAGTGAGAGGAAATTGTTTCTGCCTGCCTTTTATGTCTGAACTGTCACCTGAGGAGCCCCTGGTGCAAGCTACCAGGGCTGCGCTCACACAGCTTAGAGTGGGAACTGAAACCAGCATGTCTCTCCTAAAACAAATACCAAAAATCGCATCTAATGAATGCTGTCAAGAATGTGAAATTTGCAGGTAAATCATAACGTTGTCTGTGGGGTCAGCAGAGCAGGATAAACCTGCTGGTTACAGATGTTGAAGGCAATAAAAAGGGCCTGTAAAGAAAAGCTGCTTGTTGCCAAGCAAAGCCACAAACGCAGAATTGCTCCGTGCCTGGGGCCTCCGGCTTTCCCGGAAGGCAGGGAAGGGGTTAAGTCTGGAGCCCAGCACTCAGCTTGCTCTGTATTATGTCCAGGTGGCATGACGTGTGAACAGACGAAAGATAAAAATCGCAGCGGATAAAATCACAGAGGAAATGGCTCTGTCTGAGCCCGGATCACGACGCCTTGCGCTGACCCCACAACCTGAGCTCCATCAGTCAAGTTGTCCTTCCCTTGACTTCTCACCCCATGCTCCGCTGCTGCTGCCGCTCCATAAAAAGCAGAGGGTGGCGGGAGGAGGGGAGAGGCGGCTCAGCCCGATGACTAAGAGGGTCTGAGGACACGGGTCAAGTTCTTTCTTGCTGAAGTCTGGAAGGGAAAGCTGAGTATTCTACCAGACCCTGCTATAAAACCATCTTCCCCATAAAAGGACTGAATGAGTAACTGGGAGGCGAGTCCAGTCCTTGTCTTGTTTTGGCTGGGGATAGGGATGATGGAGCAAAGCCAGGCTATTCTGGCTGTGTGAGACCCTCACTGCTCGGCGGGGAGATCAGTAGCAATGTTGGGGACTGGGGCTTTGCTTCTGAAGCTGTAAGATCTGTGATTTGTCTGTTGGTGGGTCCCTTTCTATCCAGCCCGGCCAGCTTGGCAGCTGTGCTCACTCTGCTGCTTGGAGGTGAGGGAAGAGACCAACCTATCTTGTGTAAGGACGTTGCTGCTGTAGCCCTGGTGCCTTGTCACCTTCTAGAGAAAGTCTTTGAGGGCTTTGATCAACTCTTGTGAGCATCTCTAGGGGGGAATGAAACTCTTCAGTCTCCTTGTTCATCTGAGACAGGTGGCATCGGTGACAGAAATAAAGTGTGTCACTGTCCCAGAGCCAGCAGCCACAGCTGTGGGGAGAGGCACACTCCAAGCTGGATCGCGCCTCGCTCTCGAAGGAGCCCTGTTTGCTCCAAGGGCTTGGAGGATGCTGGAATTTGCTCCCTTTGTCTGATCCAAAAGAACCTAGTTTTGAGGAAGGCCTTCTGGGCACGCTGCATAAGACATCTGTTTTACAGGGTGTTTGGGACTGTACTCAGCTCAGGCTTCCCAGAAGTGGGAAAGGCTGGGAAGAGGTTCCCAGCAGTAGCTAGTGGAGTTCTTCCATCGTAATTATCTCTTCCAGCCCTGGGATTTGAGCGTGCTACCAATGACCCTGTGCTAGGGCAATAAGAAGTAGGAGGGGAGTTCTTAGGTGATTAGACTCTAAACTGCTCTGTGCATTTGAAAAAAAAAAAAAGCAAGCTTTGTGCTCTCTTCTAGTATAAAGATACAGGAAACCATAGCTCTGGTGGCTTGTGTCTTCATGTCTGTATGGAAACCTGTATTTTCAGTTCGGCTTTAAGTAGTTCCCTTTGTACTTTAGTACTCAGCCTGGTTTAAATAGAATTTATGCACTGGAATAAGCAAGCTGGCACCCCCTGAGCTGCAGGTGGGCTTTGTTTTACAGATGCACGCAGAGGTACAGGAGACAACTCCTGTCTCTAACTTATTTAGCACAGAGCTACAGCAGTAATGTGCGTGAGCATCAGTAGATGCAGGTACTGAGGGGCCTTCAGTCAAATGGGGAGTGTGATTTAGTTTGGGTTAAGCATCTTCTGAGTTAGTCACCCAGTCTGTGTGCCTGATGCCCATGAGCATGGGAGGAGCCAGTGCTCTGAAGTCAACATATGCCATGCTAATCTATCCCAGGGCTGGGTGCACCTGTGCCTGGGGCTCATGGTGGAAGGTCAAGGCTTATAAAGCACTCTCCTTCCTGGACCATTGCTCTTCTGAGGCTTGTGAGGGCTGTTGGCCACTGCCTGATCACAGGGATGTACAGTGACAGGGTAAGCACCTCTAAACTGAGACATAACCCAGTAAAAGGGGGATGCATGTGTCCATTAAAAACTGATTTAGAGGTTGATGAGCATCACGTCTCTGCCTCTCCTTGCTATAAGGAAGGTCAGGGTATAGTGACTAGACTGTGTCTGGGAGCAAAGATGTGCCTTGTTTTGAAAGCAATCTCTTGTGGCCTTTGACAGCATGTGTGACAAGAGCAAGTGGGCTCAGAAGATGCAGGCAGTGGTTGAGAAGGCTGAGGACTTCTTCCCTGTCCTGACTGAGAAGGGAAAGAGTAATGCAGGAGTGCACACTGACAAGGATGTGGGGAAGGTCCACAGAAATGGACAGTACTTTATTTGTGGAGCAGGATGCTTGTCTGTGAGCAGCGCCATGTCCCCACATGGAGAATCAGGCAGCTGCATTGTGGCTTCTTGGCAGGCTCTGTAGATCATCTCCTGCTCAGCAAGCAGACAGGGAAGCCCATCCGTGCACGTCTCTGCTCCTGGAGAGGCTGGAGAGCATCACCGCTTCTCCCTGGGGAAGGCAGCTCTATGGCACGACCTCCCACCTGGGGAAACGAGATCAGCAAATGACTCCTAAGTAGCATGTCCGTCACTGTCAAATTGACCATGGATGTCAAGTGTGAATTGGCTGTCCCCACGGCGCGGCCAGAGCCAGCCCCTTAGCTGGCTGAGTCAAGCTGTGCTGACTCCCCGTGATCGCATTTTAATGTGAGGGATGACAGAGGCCTCCAAGTTAATGTCTGCGGAGAGGTGACAGTTTTGAATGTCAGCCAAAGTGGAAGGCCTGCCTGGAATTTTGCGGAGAGTGAAGAGGATGGGCATGAAATTAGCACAGGCAAGCGTGTCTGCTGGCAGCACCCCAGCGTTGATGCCTGGTGCTCCTGAGAGCCAGGCACCTCAGCAGACCTTCTCTCTTGGACCTTGGAGGGTGACCCACGTGTGTCCCAATGTGGTTCTTCCCAGGAGCATCTCCAAGGACTGGAGGAGGGACTCAAGCCTGGAGCTCACGGTGTCCCTCTTGGCCATGCTGCTGCAACATGGAAATGGCAATAGAAATGCTACACTGGCTATAGGAGTTGGAGATAAGGTCAGAGCTGAGCTGGAGTCTGCCTGCTGTTATTAAGAATAATCAACGCATGTATTTTAGATGAGGCCTGGCTCTAAGGAGCTTGGCTGGCTGCCTGAACAGCCCCGTGGAGTCCCACAAGGAAGATACTCCTGGTGATTAAAATCTGATGGCAAAGAGCATCCAAGTAATTCCTGAACAGCTTATTCAGGAAAGGGAGCGAAAGATTCCTGATGCTCATTGTGCAGATGAGGAAATAGCCAGTACAAAGCAGCCCAGCCCAAATGAGCGGGTATTCCTGTCCCCCTACTGATCTTGGGCCAGGCAGCTCACTTTGCTGTGCCTCAGTTTGCCTCCTCTCTGTGGAAGAAAAAGCTGCGTTTCTTTATGGAAAAATGTTGGGGGAAATAAATGGTTCCAGGGTTGCAGAGGGCCTGAAGACTGCAGGTGGGAGGCATTCCTGAAAGGAGACAAAAGCAATGACAAGATACTGAACCCAGCCAAGAGCTAGGCTGGATTTATTAAAGAAAAAATGAGGGAGACATCTGTGGTCAGCTTGATAAATCGTCTCCCCCTCAAATCTGTATTTCTCTGTTATTGTTTGCCTGTAATGGGATCTTGACAATGCCTCTTGGGCTCAGGGGCTAATTGCTGAGTTCACAAAGTTGCAGGAGATTTTCTGAGCTGAGGCTGGGATGAACTGGTTGTAGAATGGCCATTGGGAAACCAGTAATAGGTATGCTTCGTAACGCAGTACAGGGTACAATGTTCCTTTTTAATCCAGTAGAACCCAAACCCCTTCAAAAGGGTAATTCTATTCACTTGGTAACCTTCAAAACAGGGTGAAGAGCATATTGCTGTTTGGGTTCCTTATGAGATACCGTCTCTGGTGTGCAAAAGGATTTTTCAGAAACTTGGTGTTGGGTGCTCAGGAAGACTCAGGAGCAAGACGCTCTGCCTCTCCTACCTGAAAAGTGCAGTTATGTCCTTGCTGTAAAAGCAAAGGAAGGAGGAAAAACATTGGTTGGTTTAACCTCAGTTTCTGTTCCAGTAGGGCCACAACTCTGGGACTCTTGTGTCCTGTTGTGGCTGTGTATGCGTATGCTTTGACTTGAATATTTGGGAAGTCACAGATTTGATTCAAGAGATTTGAGAGACTCCCTCACTCCTAAAGAAGGATTTTGACAAAAATATATTGTTGTTTGTGTGTAGATAAAGCAGTGTAAGGAATGACAGCAGCTATTGTATGAATGCAGCTAGTTGGTTAGGAAGAGGATTGTGGCTGTGGCTATGGGCAAATCCCTTCAGAAAATGTCTCCTGGGTGTTGAAAGGTCCTAGAGACTCCAGGAGCCACTAACCCAATCCCTGTGTTGCTGTGATGAGGTCATGTTGGCAGAGGTAGGGAATTGTGGCTGCTCTTCTTGCCTGGGATTCCTCTCTAGCTGCCCATGTGCATGTGGAAGAGAAGCTGATGAAGGCTTTGGCCACCTCTTGCTTGAACATAGAGGCCCACTTTGCCATTGTATTGAGCGCTGCAGGGTGACAGTAGACTACAAAATGTTATGCAAAAACACCACCAGAACTCCTCACAAATATGTCAAATTTCCATTATATGTCAAGAAATTTCCAAAGGAAAATAAAAAGATTGTGGGCCATCTAGTTCTCAGCACCTCAGAAGATCAACTTGGTGTTGGGTGTTTTTCTGAACATGGAGAGCCAGACTGATTTGCACTGAATACTGAAATACACTGGTATTTTTGCTGAGAAAAGCCTGCTTAAAGGAAAGAAAGTCTGAATTGAATTTAAAATTTCTTATTTTAGGTTTAATGGTGTCTTTAGATGATTGTGCCATTGACTGGAGAAATCCTGGAGTGTGTTTAGCTATTTTTCTTGGCAGTACTTTGACCTTTAGGTGGCTCCTGGTCTTGACCTTAGCTCTTTTCCAGTGAGCCTTGGAGGAATGCTGCAATTTGCAGGCTCTTAATCCTAATACATCAAATGCCATTCTTGGGTATGCTGAAGTACTGACCCATGCTGTCCTAGCCAGTGCTTGTCTGTGCTGTTTTGTGGCTTTAAGTCCTTCTTTGATAGTGTTGAAGGACACTACTAAGCTTGTCTCTCCCTGGGACGATACGGTGTTGGCCTCTCTCCTCTGGATCCAGCAACCAGGTGGCTCTTGTTGGTCCCATCTTGCTTGGTGATAGCACAGGAGAGATCTCACAGGGAGGCTCTGGCTCTAATGCAGCCCACTGAGGTCCACCAGGCAGGTGCTTCTCATCTTGTGTTTTTTGGTGGTGGAGAAGTTTCCTGCCAACCCTGTTGCCATGCAGAATACTCATTTTCCTTCCCACCAGTTCATTTTGCAACCAATCTAGGGTCTGTGAGCTCCCAAGGCATGGGTTGAAGGAGTGTGGGAGAAGACCTGCGTGGATTAAACTCCCACCTGCTGCCATCCATGCCTCCTCTGTCAAAAGCTGCGACCAGAGAGCATTTCTTCTCCTCAAACTTGGGCTGTGAGCTAACGCAGAGGAGAGATGAGTGCAGTCGTTTATCCTCCTCATCGACAGATGGGATCCGACAGCTTCTTCCCTTCTGCAGTCACAGACTCCACAGCTTGCATCTTTTCCCCTTTTCTGCCAGGAATAACTTCAAGGGGGGGCCTTAAAAAATGTTTCATTAATGCTTCTGGAAATGTTATTTTATGTGTTAATTGCAGGAACTATTTACAGTAACTTCTTAAATGAACCTTGGGAAACATATAATTTTGGTGTGTGCAAATTTCACAGCCTTTTACTGTTCTGATTTTTTTTTTTTTTTTTTTTGACAGCTTCTACATTTTAAAGTTATAGCCCCCAGCCTGAGAAACCCAGTGTCTTTTTGGGCCAGGTGAATTATGAATCAGCCTTGAACTCTCTTCATAGTGCTGAGTATTAATGGGTCTATATTGCAGAGGGTTAGTGACTTAACCAGTGGGTTGAGCAGAGAGCAAAGAGGGGACTTGAGGTCTCCAAGTATTTAAGGCAGGGCACTATATTCTTTCCCTGCTAGACAGATGGGAGATGGAGAGGCCCATGGACCTTGGAGAAATTAATGGGGCCCTCTGAAAAAACATCCTGCTTGGAAATGAAATGTTAGCTGCAGAGCACACACTCTGTGTGGCTGCCTTTAGTTTTTTTACTGGTCCCTCATCTGTTAAAGTTGTCACCTCCTGCCATCATCCCAGCTTTCTGTGTTGGGAGAAGGTTTGGTGGTAGAGCCCTTTCATGAAGTGTAGGGATATTGGCGAGTAGTGCTGTCTGCATCTTATTTTAATGGGGGTTGTTAACCAGTTATCAGCTTAACTGAGGATACTTGCTGAAAATGTAATTAAAACTGATTATGTGAGGTGTGCTTGGATGTGTAATTAAAATGGTGGATAGCTGTTAATGGTGACCAGCAGCCCTTAGTTTGCAGGACCTCTTGCTATGGTTGGTGTTTCCCATGGAGTTAAGGTGGGACTGACAGAGCTGCAAGCTCTGACATGGTTCTGGCTGGTGCCTAACTTGATGTCTGCACATGAGATCTGGGGGTGTCACGTCTGACTCCCTGGCAGCCAAAGGGGCTGCAGATGATCTGGTCTGGGCCACGTCTGCAGGGTTTATTGACTTGGGCAAGAGAAGCAGAGTCTGCTTTGGCCTGTGACTTGCTGGACTTGGACTTCTGATGGCCACGTGGATGGTGAGGAGTCAGGTGGATCCTGCTGCAAAGCTGCATTTGTTTGAATGTGGCCACGTGTTCTGTTTGAAGGTTTTCTTAATAGATTTAGTGCTTCTGAAAGATGCTTTGAACGGAGTCCTGTGCAGGTATCTTTCTTTAGATGCCCAAATACAAGCATGGCAAAGAAAAGCACATCTCTATGTCCCCAGCAGAATGAGGGCTGCTCTGTGGACATTAGCGCATGTGACCACCAGTTGTGTTGGGCTCTGTTCTTGCAGAAAGGAAAATACTATCCTGATAACTCCCTGTTTATCCTGCTAAGTGCTTTTTCCTGCTAAAGACAGGCATGAAAACATAGCAGATGTCTGATATTTAAGAAGGGCTTAAGTGAAAATAATATTTTGGGCTGGTCAATTTTGTAGATCTTTCCTAACTTATGTGAGTTAGCTGCAGGTCCTGGGCTTCTGGAGAAAGATGTGTTGGATAATGTTTCAGTCCCTTTTATCCCCAACACCCTGAGACACCTTCCTACCTCCCAAACCAGCCTTGCTGGCTTCAGGTTTTGACTTGCATTATTTGTTGTGCTCTTCTTTACAGCAACCCCTCTGGTGAAGCCAAACTAATCTTGTTGAGCTTACCCTCTTGGCAGGTCTGAATCTTACATGTTCTGAACCTGGACAAGCAAAACCAACCTTTTGAGGATTTTCAGTTGAATTGAAAGCCAAAAGGAAACACAGCATTTTGTTTTTGGTAATTAATAGATTGTTTTGATAGAACAATAGCACTTATTTTTGTTGATATTTAGTAATAAGTGCTGTCACTGAAATGCTTCTTTTGAAATATAATTTTAATTGAATTTGAAGCAGAAGACATTTCAAGATGAGGAGAACCGAACTGCTAGGCTCAGAAATATTGCAGCTAGGCATTTTGTTTTTGCAGAATTAAAACATTTCAGTGTGAAGTGCCTTCAATGTGAAGGAGTCAGGAGTGATTGGAGAAGTATTCAAATGTTACTGAATTTGCATTTCTCCCTCCCTGGTTGTATGCATAGTACATGTGTATGGTAGTGGAATATTTTTTTACCTGCTTCCACAGTGAATGAGTAAGTGGTACAGTCCTTTGATGAAAAGCCTTAGAATTTAAATAGACGAACTGGCAAGTTATTTCATCTCTGGATTCTTTTGCCTGCCAACAAAAGAGTAATTTTTCACTTGCCCAGCTCCGTCTTTGGCCAAGCCAAGAACTGAAGTTGGGTTTTCAGAGTCCTTGTCCCATGTCCCACAACAAGATCCTCGTCTTTTCTCTTTATTTGCTGTTTGTGATTAATCGCCCAAGTCTCCTGATATTATTTCTGTTCTGCTCCCCAACTGTATGATTTGAAACTTTATAAACAGACCATAGCAAATGCATGTGACATACAAAAATATGAGTATTCATCAATGTAGCACAGCTGCTCCTGAAACAATGGTGCTAAGGAAGCCCATTCATACTAATTACAGCAACACAAAGAATCGTGTTGCTAAATTTACTGGCAGGTCCAAAAAAATGTTTTGGCTTGACCTGAAACAGTCTCTTTTTGGGAAGAAGTTTTTGGCAAGTTGAAACACTTTAGTTTCATTCTAGAAAAGCATTTTGCTTTGAAGCTAAGGATTTGCTTTGAGCAGAAATTGAGAATTAGAAGATGGAAAGATTGCTTTTCTAGGTTGGATTTTTAAAAAAAATTTTTAAAGGAAATAAGTTTTTATCTTACCACCAAAGGTTTGGTAAAAAAGCAGTAAGCGATAAAAGTAATAAGATCTGATAGGGCTAGAGTGGTGGTTTTGGCAACCTCTTCTAAATCTGAGCTCTTCAGCTGCTGAAGAATTGCCTGACCCTTCTGCAAGTGCCCAGGAGAAAGCACCTCACCTCTGGGAGTATGAAGCTTGAGGTCTGGGTGCCTGGAGCTCCACACATGGTGCTGCTTGCTTGTGGGGAGAGAATGGGGAAAGTTCCTCTCCTAAATGTTACCGAGCCCCAAAAGAACAAGGAGTAATCACACTCCACATACTGATATTTCCATGTACTCCTCTGGTGATTATCCAACCACACAATAATATTTTTCCTTTCTGAAGACAGCATACTGATTTGGTAAAATTCTTTAATGTTTAGATAGTCTGGAAATGCATAATTAAGGTATCCAGCCAGTTCCCCCTTTTGC
The DNA here is from genome assembly GCF_963082525.1 of Nesoenas mayeri. Lineage (NCBI taxonomy): Eukaryota > Metazoa > Chordata > Aves > Columbiformes > Columbidae > Nesoenas > Nesoenas mayeri. The sequence goes on along the minus strand of NC_137554.1, from coordinate 27,843,130 downwards.
CTTGTAATTATTGTTTGTTCATTATCAACCCGGATGACTTCTGCCACCCACTCAAGCTTAACTTTGCCCCACCAATCTGTCAAAATAGAGACATGTATCAACATTGCAAATTGCTATTACAACAGAGGGAACAAACTTCCTTTTTCTCTCACATGAATCAGTTTTCAACATAATTTCACAATCATGCAGTAGGTAGAATGATTTCCTGCGTGCCTTTCCCTTCAAAGTCTTACCTGCTCAAACCTCCAAGTTCATTGTGTCTTGGGTATGTAAAACAGCCCTAAAGAACTGTTGCAATTCATAACATCCAAGATGGTATCAGTAAAGACCGTTCCCAAAGATGCCTGGGGACCAGGGCAGTGAAAGGATAGCAGCCTCCCTCCAGACACCTGAATTTAGGTAGAAAAGCAAAATGTTTCCAGTGCACAGCAACTTTTCTCACCTTAGCAGAAGCTGCTTTGTTTCTGCAATAATATGGAGCTCACTGTAGCCCATGTGAGTTGATGGGAAAACTGCATTTCATGTTGTTTCAGTCCCTGCTTTTATTAAGCAGCCATTTGGATGACATATGGAAATTAATGTTATATTTAGGCATGTTCCTGTATGTCCATGAAGACAGTTACAAACCTTTTTTTAACTCTAATACTTCTACTAATCCTCCTAAAACTCACTGAGGGGCACTAACTCTTCTCCAGCAGCAGAGGAAGACTCAGTCTGATCTTTAGGGGGATGTTTCTGGATAGGAAGATATTTGCCAGAATAACGCGTTCAGTTTGCTCTGGTTCTGCTCTTATCTTGAGTTGCTCTGCCCTTGTTTCCAGCATCCCGCTGATTCCTTTGGCTTGCAGTACCCACAACCTTGCCGTAGCAAGTCTCAGGACTTGGCAAACACCTTGAGTTGCTCGTGGCTCTGGCAAGCACCAGCAGATGTTGCAGATCTGTTCCAACACACATCTGTGTGGGGCTGTCCCTGTAGCTGCTGTGTCAAAATCTGGGACGCTGCTGCTTGTGCATGGCCCTGCCTGTTGTTCCAGGTGTTTTGTTTCCAGTTCCTGGGCTGCACATACCTACCTGCTGCACAAAGAACTCCTGAGTGCACCAGCAGCACCTCTTCTCTCTTAAGAAAGACTTTCTTCCAGCTCTTTATGGTCCAGAGAAGCCATAAAGACTGGGTTAACAGCTGACATTGTGGATGGGCCATCCAAGTTGCCAATGGAGATGCAAAAGGCACGACTGAAAGCCCAGAGATTGATTTCTTCAGGAGCTTTTGCAGAGAGACCAAAGGCAGTGTGCCAAGATCTCCTGGGATGGCTCCTGTCTGGGGTATTACTACAGATTCCTGTTCATGAAACCCTTGTTCTAACCCGCTGGAGTATTTTGCGTGCTGTGGGATGTATGTGGAAGGATCTGTACCATGCTTCAGGCACAGCCTCCCCTGAGGGGCCAGCATGTCACAATAACGTAATGTCTCTGCTTGATCCAGCTGGTGGGTGGGTAGGGAAGGAGCTCTCTGCTCCCTGTTGCACCTCCTCTGTTCTGCGAGAGTCTTTCTGTGGGGATGCCAGCCCTGCTCAGGTAACCCAGGGGAAGAGCCTCTGGTTTTTCGTGTTGCTGTGGTTTTTTTTTGTTGTTTTTTTTGGTATTTTTTGCTACCTCAGATCATCTCTAGGCCTCCCTTGGGAAGCTACTGGACCTGTGATGGGATGTAATGTGTTAGTTGTGTGCCCCACCATCTGCACTGCAGCCCAGCCGTGGGGTGCACAGTCCATCATCCGGGAAGTCCTGTGGGGGAGCACTCCCAAAGGGTCAGCCCAATTTCTCTAAGACAAAGGAGCGAGATTGCTTCATCTCCTGGGTGAGGACACTTCCTTGGTGGCATGCATTCGGAGGTGTGCATGCCTCGTTCTGCAGCTGTGCTGTGGGCAGCTCCCCTGGCCAGTGTGCGGTGATTATTGCCTTGGACTTCTGCACTGCGGTGTAGCGATGACTGCAATTCATCAGGCTGTTCCCTGGCGGACTTGGATTTGACCTGAACGCGAGAGCATCTCAGTGTTTCCAACCAGCTCCACTCACGTGGTGCCCACGCCGGCTTTTCCTGGAAGGCAGGCTGTTCTGGCGGGAACTGCCTGACACATCACCATCAATGCATAATAACCTTCCTTAAAAAAAAAAAGAGAGAGAGAAAACAAGCTTCTGCCCATGGTAACCCTAGCAATATGGACATTAATGTCCAGAGAGCTTTCTCCTCTGGATGGTGAGGGGGGGAGTTAATGGGTTTAGATTATTTGTGGTTATCTGGATTTCAGATTGACACCATAAATATTCAAACTCTGAACCTGGCTGGATGCTGCCGCTCTTGACTTTTCTATGACCTAGCTGGAAACTTTAAATCAGCTGTCGACTTGACTTTCAAGGGAGTGAAATGCTCCAAATCCACTAGATAGCATCTCCTTGGTGTTTTATTACCTCCTGAGAACCTCACTTTGGTAGGGACCCAACTCCAGCCTCCTTTCAGAAAGCAGAGCTTTGTTAGCCTTGCAAAGTCATTAAACCTGCCATGTGGGAATAGGGGTGTCCTACCTTGTGGCAACACACAGGGTTTGTTATATAAAATGCACATGATTAATATACAAGCAAAACGAGTCGAGATGTGAGCCTAGCATTGTGTTATTAATAGGCTAACACAGATCTCTATCAATGCTGCTCTCTGCTTGCTAGATCACACTAGATGCTGCGTTTTGGGTGTACTTTTCTTTTTGCAAAAGTGTTCCTTTGTCCTTTGAGATAGATATATAGGGCTTCTCTGCAGGTACTGAATACATTTTGTTCCTGATTCACAGTGTGCTGTTGTTCTGGTCAAGGACCCAGGGCTGGCTTGTAAAGTGCTGAGTAAGTCAGAAGTGGGACACGGTGAGCAGCCGTGGGGATGGTTAGGGCCAGCGGTACCACACCAGATTCATCACAGCAAGTGGTATGTTGAGGGCCACTGTCAGCTTAATGGATGCCACGGCAGCCGCAGTGTCAATAAAGGTTACGGCCTTTGCTGAGGAAAGAGACCCAAACACCATTTAAGTAATTGCGTGGTGGCAGAGGGGGGAGCAGCAATGACGCATCTGGATGTTTGACGTCTGCATCCTCTTCTGAAGACCTGGACAGTGGATCCAGAGATGATGCTCTGAAGTCACAGAGATAAAAAAGTGGGAGCCAGACATTTTGCTGGAGTAGACCCATTTGCCTCTTCTTCCCTTGGTCACATTGGCCCATGTTTCCACAGATGTTGTTGAATTCCATTGCCTGGCTTTGAGGCTGGTCTGGTTTTACGGTAGCGTGGGAAACTCAAACACTGACTGTCATGAGGTGTGAGGGGGTCTCAGGTCCATGCGAAGCAGCTGAAGTGGCCCAAGGAAGGAACTGGTTTTGCAAATGGCTGGCAAGTCTGGGCTGCCAGCTTTTAGACTAATTGGTTTGATGGTCTAATCCTTGTAATGTTTTATTAAGTCCAACAGATTTCTGTTCCAAATTCCCTGGGGAGCTCTCCAAAATAACTGTTCAATGAACAGCTTTCTCATGCAGCTAAGTGAGAGAGGCACTGGCAATAGAGAGATTTTGGCAAGCTGGACTGACAAAGACTTGGAAAAGCTCTTTAGTCTGACCTTACAGATTATCTCACATCTCCTCCATTTACTAGCTGATGCTGAAAACAAATCACAGGCAAATGGTTGGGTCTTCTAGTGGCCAGGGATACCTGCTCTAGGTCTTCATTTCAGCTCCACCTCTGTTGTAAAGGTGCTTCTTCCTTGTGGCTCCTGTTCTTGGTGCACTGAGATCCCTCTGCAGAAGCCCTCAGTGACGTGTGCTCTCCTGGAGACCACCCACAGGCTTTTGGAGGTCTTGGCATGGCTGCAGCTCTCTTCTCATGTCTCCAGCCTGTGTAGTTTCTCCTCCCCCAACCTCCAGGCAGGGGGCTCTTGTAGTGACATCTTCCACCAAGCTCACTCTTGATTATGAAGATGTCTGGACTCTCTAATACAGATTCTCATGCCTTGTGCTTTTAATATCATGTGTGAGTTGCTATCTGCTGACTAAGATTAATTGAATATGTAAAACAATAGGTGCTAGGAATTAATACAAGGCTTTGTAATACAAGATGACTTTTATTCTAGTTTGAATACTTCACACAGCAGCTATAAGTACATTAGTTTTATTGATCTATATTCATAGAATTATTTAAATGTACCCTCTGGTGCTGAGTGTCAGGGATTTTCCAGTGCTTGCCACTATGCATTTTTCATTAGAGGCTAGTGAAGGCAGATCCAAGCTTTGACTGCCCAGGCAAAATTAATTTCATCTTGAGAGCCTCAGCCAGACACCAGCAGGGTGTGATTTGAGAGGTGACCACTGACCACGGGCTCACACCTTGTACCCCTAAGTGGTTTCCTGGGCTCCCTCTTTCAATTTCTCCTGCATTGTCAGCATTCTGGTGCTGCCAGGGTATGCTGGCTACCGAACATCCTGGCTTTTCTTCTGCGTTTTGTTTTAAAGAATGAAAATTGATCTGTTCCTACATATATTATAGCTGAAACTCTTACATTAAAGCCCTGTCTGTACTGCGCATATTAAACCTGGGCTGATCTTTCAAGGTCAGATGTTTGGCAGGTGCTGTCTGTAGCTAGCACAACATTTCTTCTATCCAAATGTGACTGGATTGCCTTTTATTTCATCAGATTTTTTTGCACTTTTGTCTAAAAATGCTCAATTGATTTTTCTTGCCTTTCTCTAGTGGGGGATTAAAAAAAAAAAGGAAAAAATGCCAGCAACTTCATTTCTAGTGAGAAGCATTCTCAAGTTTTTCTTTTAATGGTGTTTGATTGTAGTAACTGAACTTTTTTTGTTTTACGGGGAACTTGAGACACAAAGAATTAAATTTCCTGGAGAGAAATGAAATGTGATGGTTTTTAGTGTTTAGAAGTGAGGCAAGTTCCTAGGCAGGAAAGGCAGCTTTCCCACAGGTTTGTCCTGAGGTTGGATGAGGGATGGCTCTTGTAAACCCCTTTTCCTGCATTGGGTTGACTGTTAAAGTCATGGGGAGTCTCTGGTGTCTATTAAGAGGTTGAGCTCACGCTGCAACCTTTGCTCAAGGGAGGACACTAAGAAGGTGTCTGTCCTTTAGCTGACAGCCCAGTGAAACTAAAACTGTCTGAGTTTTCTCTCTCTCCACTAAAATGGGCTAAAATTAGCTGACAGGTTCCAAAGCGATTGGAACATGCGAGCCTATGATATAATTGCATAAGCCACTTTCCTTGGGAACCGAGATGAAAAGCATCACTATGTTCTACAGCGCTTGTTATAACAATCATTTTACATCTAGTTCAACCTGGTACAGTCTGAACATGAACTTCAGGAATGCTGGAGGGGTACATAGCTGATGGGCCGCTCTGGGAGGACATATGTGGATGTGTGTGTGCTGCAACAGAAAAGCCTTTGGGATTTGGGAGCCTGGTGCTGCAGAGATGCTCTTGTCAATCCTACTGTGATGCGACTGCGTCTGTTGTTACCTAAAGCCTCTTCTGAATCTGGCTTTGATCCCTCTGTTGCATCCTCAGGGGTGGAAAAAGAAGCCATCAGGGGATGCTGTTGCCTCTGTGCTGTGCTGTCCTAGGGATGCTGATTCCCTAGCGTTCCCTAGCTAGGGATTATGTCTCCAGCTTACATCTTTTCAGGACCAGAGGGGTCTCCTCTGGACCTTACACCAGGGAAGCGCTGCCTCGTTGCTTTGTCCTGACTTGGCTGAAGATGGCTGTAACACCATACTTGGAGGCTGCTGTGCCTCTGGGGTTATCAGGGGCGCATGGTTGTCCCCAGCCTTGCTGTGCAGGCAGCCCTCGGGTATTGCTGCTCCAACCTAAACATGTCCTGTGCTCCAGAGCAGGCTCAGAGCCTCGCAGGACTCTACACTGTGTGGGGAGAGTGGCTCCAGCGGCTCCACCTACTCTGTGGGGACTTGGAGGAGGATCTGTCCTTTTATTTTTTTAATAAATGGAAGAGGTAGCCATGGCATCATCTCCTCTCCATTGCTCAGCATCCTCCCTGCAGCAGGGCTAGGGAGTGGGTTGGGGCTGGGAGCTGGAACTGTGCTGAGCATCACTCTCGTGGTCCAGAGCTCTACCTCTGCCTTGGCTGGGGACAGCTGACCCGGGACCACACGTCCCCACGCTCAGACCCTGCCTTGTGCTTGGAGAAGGCAGCTTAGGCAGCGGGTTCGTGAACTTTGCTATGTTTTATAGCCACTAGAGGGGGGTCAGAGACTGCTGGCTTGGGCTGCCTGCAGCCAGGCTGCCCCAGCTTGGGGGGCAACCCAGGTGGGGGTCTTGGGCTGAGCCCTATGGTGTGCAGGCTGGCCTTTCCTTGTCCTGAGCATGGTTTTGGCATCTTTCCCAGCCTCAGTGGGAATTCTTTTAGGAAGGTCAGTGCTGCAAGCCAGAGCGTGCTGTCTTCATCTACCCATGGGAATGCAGACGTGTGGGCAGGCAGCGCTGGGTTACCAGTCAAGCTGGGGAGTCCTTCTAGCCCACGGTGGATATACCAGCTCAGCTCCAGAACCACATTTTTAGCTTGGGAGCCAAGTGGTGTCACCCAAAGACAACTCTCTTGCTTGCACACAAGCTGAGGCAGCTCTGAACAGGACCACGTCAGGTATTCTGGCTTTTGGGTGGAAATGCCACGCTTTGTGCCATGCTCCTGCGTGTCCCAGCAGGGACCATGCCCTTTGGTCCCTGCAAGTGGCTGCAAAGTAACGGTGGGAGAAGGACTCTGCATGCCCAGCCCAGAGAGTGTAGCATCGTCTGTCGGCAAAGGGGAGGCATTGGGAGCTCCAAGGAATGTCAGGCTGTTGGGATCGCTGGAGCAATTTCAGCTGGCCAGGAGCAAGTCTGTTTATTGTCTCTGAAACCAGACATTTGAGGTGCTGAATTTCCTTTGCTAGTGAAGCACAGAGCAGTATTTTGTGCCAAGATGAGGAGAGGTATTCGTAACACTTTCATAGCTTAGTGTTTTCCCTTGTGGGGCCCTGTTTATGGTTTTTGTAAGTGGGGAGAACATGATGGTTTTTTGGTTCCTAGGTGCTGCTCTCCAAACTCTGAGCAACGTGAGCTGTAACACTTGCTAACTTCTCGTGGATGTCTTGGCAAGACTTGGTCAGCTTCTGAAGAGAGAGAGAAAAAGATGAAGAGTCCGCGATTGCCCTTGGCAGGGCCTGGCACAGCACCAAGAGGGATTTTTCTTCCTGGGCGCAACACACTTCTGCTGCCATTGCATGGTGAATGTTCCTGGTGATGCTGGAGCAGGATTCAAAAGCAGGTACCTTGATGGCATCAGACCAGTCCTCTAAGGTCCCATACTTGTTGCTGAGAGCACCCAGCCCCTAACACATCATAGGAATAGTCTGTTTGCTGTGTCACTGGGAAATGATGGGGACTGGTTGCATTAATGGATGGGAAGGATTTGGCCTCGACACCACTTTGGGATCGTTTTAAGTGCAAGGCTGTGGATTATAAATTATACAGCATTTATAATCAGGAAAACATCTGCTGGGTGTGCTTTCTAGTGGACAGGGCCAGACGAAGGCTCCGGGACACGATGTGTAGGGGTTGCACCAATCGCCACCTGTCTGCTCCTATAATCGAGTTGATTTTTTATGATCTTGACATCAGCTTTCAAGACGCATGATCTATGTGTTTATTTAGCTGTCTTTCCTGGCGTCCCTTAGTTTTGAACTCCTGTAAATCCTCCCACAGTTGGATTTCTGCACTTTTCAGAGATTACGTTTCCTGACAGTACATTTCTCCTTCCCCCTCACTTTGGTGACAGCTGAGGCGAGGCTCCAGGGACTGAAGTGTTCAAACCCAGCTCTGGAAAACTGAGTTCTGGCACAGAGTGGGTCTAACTTTCCAGGGGCAAGCAACTCATACTAGTGTAAGCAGGAGAGGTGGCCCAAACATACTTCTTTGAGCCTGAAGTTCCCCTACAGATTCAAAATCTGGTCCAGGGGCTTTGTTATCCCCCAGGATTTGGTGGCTGGACCATGAGATGGTCTCCACAAGCGCACCTGCTGAGGTCCGATCTCCACGCTGGGAAGCTGAGTGGAATTGGTGTGACCAGAACACGAGCTTTTTGTTAAAAACCCCAAATTATGGCTGCTTGGGAGAGAAATGTTGCACCTCTGTCTGGTTTCCAATGGCCCCGTCTGCTGACGTACTCAGCTCGGTGGGAGTTAAACTGTGCAGGGGCTTCTTGGGGATCCAGCTTAATTGATTCCCAGAAGGTCCTGGTCATAAATGTCCTTATTTTTTGCAAAAAACATGTCTTTAGTTCCCTTTTTTTGGTTAATTACAGCTGGTGTTGAACTCCACCAACTTCCAGATCTGTACACATGGACTTGCATGCTACTAGGAAAGAGTATGCAGCAGCTTTTGCTTTCTTGTGTTTTTTCTTACCAGCAAAAGAGGGAGAATTGAGAAGAGCTAAGCCAAGAAACCTTTCAGCTCTACAGGACGCTTCTTATAAGCTGCAGCTTCCAGCTCCAGCAGTGGGGTGTATATCTCCATGGAAGACCTGTGCAAGCTGATCAGGCTTTCCAGGTGCGGTTTGCAACCACCCTCTGTTTCCCAGCTGGTCCTAAAACCCTTTGCTTACTCCTTGTCCACTTTTGCTCCCTCTGGCCTTTTTCTCGTCCTCTTCGCAAGGCTCTTTGCTGGCTCTCTCCCCTCCTGCCTGCCCTGGTCCCTCCTTTCCTTGCTGCAATATGGAGAAGGGAGGCCGCCAGGGTCCTGAGCTGTCCTGGCTCTGCCACATGTGGTACCCGTACCCCTTGATCCCTATCTCTCTCCCCAAACTTCCTAGCCACCAGTGACCTGGGAAATAATTTATTTACAGCATTAACTTAAAAACACCTCCAGCAGAAGTTTCCTGCTTGACCACATGCTGAGTTCATCCCCATCTCTTGGAAAGGATTTCTGACACCAGCAGGTACCATGTCTGATATTTTTCTAAAGCCAGTGTGAACTTATCCCTGGTGCAAATTCACGTTTGAAGCCCTTGTACTTACTCTTAGCTCAAGTGATATTCCCACCTGCTGCTAAACCTGCTTCTGAGCTCCTCTGTTGCCTGCAGCAGCAGTCAGAGGTCTCCCGATAAAATGTATTTAAAACTTACATGTATGTCAGGACATAATTTCCCAGTTCTCTTATCAGGCCCCAGTGGTACGCACTGTTTCACTTGTCCCACAGTGGGGATGGTGCTGCCTCCCTCTCAGTGGTACCATTTTAAGAGTTCAGGAGGGGCAAATATCCTGTTAAGAGTCCAGTTTTCTTTCTAGCTGTGCAACTGAACGTGTAGATAAGTGATAGCCACCCTGCATCCATGTGAAAACCAGATCTGTTATGTGTCTGTCACTGCAGTGCATAGGTGGAGGGTGCCCTTACTGTGGCCTCACACTGTGACCTGGCAACAGCACGTGTTGTGGGACCATGGCTGAGAAACCCTTGGACACCACGAGGAAGGCAAAGAGCATGGTCTAGCTGCTGTCTCGTTGCTGCTTTCACTTCCCCATCCTTCCCCACATAGTCCTCTCTGCCAGGTCCTCTCAGCCAACCTCATCCAGTTCAGCAGAGGCGGTGAGAAGAATTGATGACTTACTATGAGATGATTTACCCCCCTCTGTAACAAGATGTAAAAGGATCTCTTTCACACTAGGCTGGAGGTTTGCCTTTATGGGCATCTCAAAGCCTTGGCCTTGAATGGAAACCTGTCTCCTGCTAGCAGAAGATTGGATACACCTCATCATCGCTTGTGCATATTTTTGCCTGCCAGGCAATCGCAGGAAAACAGATGAAGAAAGATTGATCTGTAGGTCTTAATTTTATGGGCTTGTGTGGAATCCACCTCCCATCAATTTAGCAACGGTGGTTAGAAGAGCCAATGTCCTTATCATTCCTCTCATCGTGGCTGGGAATTATCTGCCAACCGAGCTACCCCTTTATGAGGGTGTTATCATGTAGAAGAGTGAAGCGGATTTGCACCTCTGATGGCTTTCTGGTTATTTATATTGCGTTAGTGCTTAGCTGAAGCCTGGGTCTTGCTGCATTCCTCCTCTTCCTCGAGAGAGAGATCTCCCTCTGCAAAACTGCTCCATGTGGGGCAGGGAATGGAAATGCCCTGGGAGCATGTGTGTGGCAGCCACAGGGTCAGAGCACAGGGGTCTTTGCTGCCAGTCCCTCCATACCAGACTGCTTCTCCACAGTCACCTATAGTTGGAGTTGCCTTTGCCCTTATAGGGCTGCTTGAACTATGTTCTTGTGATTTGCCGGCTTTGCATGTGTTTGTTTATTTCAAAAATGAGTTAGATGGAACTCGACCTCACAGTGAATTCCCCGTTGTCACCCTCCTGTTAGCAGAACAACTCAGTGTCTGCTGTGCTCGGTCCAGCTCTCAGGGTCAGCCTGCACCTTCCCATCCTGCAGCTTGAGACCTAGCCCTGCCTCCAACAGCTGGTGATGTGGCTTTCTAGTGGTGTCGCAGCCAGATTTTGCCCTTAAGGTCTCATCTTTGGAGCCAGTACCCATATTAGAAATACAGTCCTTCTCCCACCTCCCTTTTATTTATTTATTATTTTTTTTTTAAGTATCACAGAAAACTAAGACACAGAGAAATAGAGCCCTTTTGCCCAAGGTCACTTCCCAGCTGTGGAGTCTGGAGTGAGAGAGCCCTCATTTCCTGGCTTTGTGTCACGAGTGTGAACGGCTCCTTGCTCTGATGACAGCGAGGGCTTTACAGTAAGTGTGTGTGGGGGAAGCACCATATTTCAACATGCTGCTTGCTCTGTCTCTGAGTGCATCCCCCAGGGTGAGAGTGAAGTCAAGAGGCTGCTGTGAAAGGGTTATAGCCGACCTCTGATCACAAGCGATTAATGACAGCCCCAGGGAGCCAGAGCCCTTGAGCTGGCAGGAAGGAGGTGAATATGGAAAAGCGTCAAAGTTTTAAATGCAGCAGCCAGAGTCTGAGGTAGAGGAACAGCCGTGCTCGGACCCACAGCAGCAGGGCAGAAACAGAGGGGATTTCTCCATCCATCCATCCATCCATCCATCCATCCATCCATCCATCCATCCACAGCAGTTTGGATCTAGCCCTTCAATCATCAAAATCTGCTTTGGGGCTTTTAAAATTTGTTTGTTCAAATGAAGCACAAAAATGTTACTGTGAGGGTGGCTTAGTATTTAACTCCAAGGAGATGATAGCAACAGCATGTGGCTGCTCCTCAGGAGGGTGAGGAGCACCGTTGTCAAACTAGGGAAACTGAGAGCATTGGGATGGAATGAGCAGGACCAGGACGAGCCCCCACTGCTCCCTGCACCACCACGCATCCAGCTTTGTGCTGGACTCAGCAGAAATCTTCCTTTAACGTGATTAAAGGATGAGCAGAGCTGGCTGCGAGAGGAGGCGGCTGTTTACAAGCGCGGAGGAGGGCATGCCGGGAAGATGCTCCATTCCCCTGCTCGAACCGCTGGACGGGAGCACAACCCCTGGGCTAGGACGTGTATGATGCTCAGATCCTCTTCAGCTCTGCCACGAAGGGCTGGAAGCAAACTGGCTTTTAATGCCGACCACGGCCGGCTTGACTCCACACTCCAGCACTACAAGCAGGATGGATGAGGAAACCCGTGGTCCTTCTCTAACAGGTCCGAGCCCGCTTGTTAGACCTGGTCAATAGTTTGCTGTCAAAAGCAATTCTCTGTCAAACAGCCGTTGCTTTTTTTCTTTTCTGCCAGAGCAGAATTTTTCTCAGAACATGTCAATTTTCAGCCAAATTTTTTTGCTTTTGGTGCCTTTTTATTTTTTCTTTCCTTGTTTAAATAGCAGCACTGAAAACAACATGGTTGTCAGCTACCGAAGTCTGAATCTGAAGGCTCAAGCCAGCAAGGTCTCCAAGTGTATTTTTGATTTTATGTCAAAAACAAAATAGTGAAATGGAAGAAGGTTTTTAAGAACTGGCTGTCAGGGTGGAAAAATGTGTTAAAGGATGTCAAGAAAATTTCTGGAGGCTTGGCATCTGTAGGTCTCTTCTCTAGGCTGTAGTTGTGAGTCTAGGAGTTGTTCAGATGGAGCAGAGTACTTAAGGGCAGGGTGGTGGCAGCCCACCTCTGGTGACATCCGGAGGTCCCTGCTGGTGTGTCCCATCCCCTGTGCAGGTTTATACCTGGGTTATGGGGCTTGCTGTGTCGCCTTTGCTGGTTCAGCTCACTTGGCAATGTTTGCATTCAACATTAAACCCAGTAGCTCCTCAATATAATGGAAAATAGAGAAATGCTGCCTGCTTAAGAAAGCTTTGGGTAGAGACACTTCTCTGTCCTGCAGGCCTTGGAGCAGCCAGCATGAGTGATGAGGACACAGCTGCTGTCCCACTATGGAGGAAGCACCATGATGATCTCTGTCCTTCCCTGGCCTATTAGGTCCACCTGATTCTGCATGAAGGTCCGTGGTGTCTCTGGCAGCACTGTAGTTTCAAGGGTTGACCCCTGTCTTGTTGATCTGCGAGCCATGTGAGGATGTAGCTAAGATCCACGCAAGGAATGTGGGACCACACCAGGACCCAGAGGATGGAGGGTGCCGTGTGCTGTGAGGATGCTCGTAGGCAGGGGAGAGCTGGTGGGGACCAGCTGGAGAGGTCCTGTGGCCCCAAGTCCTGCAGGCGGTGGCTTGGCAGGGCTTTTGGGTGTTGCCAGAGTTAATGCAGGGAGCGTGTGCGCCTCTCGGGTGTGTGTTTATGCATGCAAAGAAGTGCCTGCTGGGGAAGGAGCGGAAGGCTTGTGATTTATCATTGCTCTGTAATGGGTGCCTTGCTTCTAGTGAAAGAGGTCAACCTCTCTGAGAGATACCAAACCCCCTCCTTATTAACGTCCTGTTACAGCTAATGGTTTGGGGTAGGGCAAGCAGGTCTTACAAGGAAGGCATTAAAGAGCAGCGCTACTTGGAAGAGAAGCCAAAGAATTTACAGCAATATTTACACAGAGGCTCTCCCCAGAGATAAGGAGGTACACAGCAGATAAGCAGAGCTGTGGGACAAGGCGGAGCAGCACTGTTGTTTCTGCATCCTGAAGTTCAACAGGATGGAAAGCCAGAGCTGCATGTTGTAGAACGGGGGATGTGATCTGGACCACACGTACCAGCTGGTACCCATCGTCTGGGAGGGACAGACTTAGTGTTAGTTCAGTGTCCTGCAGCGAGGAATGAAGCCAGCACAACTCCCTCACACTCCTAAACCTGAGCCCCAAACCTGGGTTTGAAGGTATAGATTAACGCGAGTTTGTGAATGCAATTGCTTCTCCTTGTGGAGACGTGGAAAACTGGCCCAGGTTAGTGTCCCTGGTAACCACCATCTGTCCTGTCCACTATAACCTTTGTGAGCTGCAGGTTGACAGTTGTTTCTCCAGTGGGTAAAAGGAAAAAGGCAAATGTCCCCTATTTAACTGACGTTGCGGTCAGCTCCCACCTCCCTAATGCTTTAGCTCCAGGATTACTTTTTCACTCGCGTTCTGTGTTTGCTCTGACAGACCTGTGGTGCATCTGCACTTGATTGTGCAGACTGAAGATCCCGCAGACTGTTCTCTGCCTCCTCCATCCACTTCCTGCCAGATGGGTCAAAGTCTCACATCTACCTGCCTCATTCAGCAAAATCTCCTGATCCAAAACCTGCTAAAGAAAGGCTTTCATTTGTTGTTTCCCATCAGACTTTGGATCTAGCTGTGTCTGTGGTAGAGAAACCAAATAACCCCCATGCAGCAATCCAGAATGAGATGTCCCAGCCTGCTCCATGGCCCCTTCCTACATCAAACAGAAACCTCCCTGTACCTCCCAGCTTCTCTTTATGTGTTCAAATCACCCACAGCCACCACCTCATCCCGTGCCAGACCACATCTCCACTTCACCGACCTCCCCAGCCCCTAATAGCACTTGGCCACTGATCTCCGGGCACTCCATCCATCATTTGACTAGCACATTATTTATTTACCATGGGGGAGAGAAGGGAGTTGGCTTGTCTGGAGAATCTATTAAATTTTCATTTGTTCTCATTGATTCCTGAAAGGAAATTGCTGAGTTATGCCATCAGGGTGGACTAGTTATGGTCAGGAGAGTATCTACTAGAGAAGGGTGCTGGATGGGAGATAGGGACAGAGTTAAGGTTATTTTGAATATTAAATTAAAATTATGGTGACTATTTAATGAAGCAACCTCGTGAAATGTATCTGGACGTGTTTTTTTCTTTTCCCTTAGTCTCTGCCGTAGCTGCTTGCCCAGACTCTTGCTGGTTTCTCTCACCATATGGGACACGTGGAATTGCTTCCTCCTGGCTGCTGGGTGAGTAGCTCCTGCTTGCAGGTTTCTCCACGACTCCAAAGCACCATGCGTGTGTGTGAGCAGATGCTGGTGAGGCTTGTTCCCATCTCCAGGAGCTGCTTGGCCTTCTAGCTCATCCTGTTCATTTTGGAGACTGTTGCCTTAAGTATTTCTTCTCTAGGCACGTCTGCACTCTACCCCCTGAATTTCCACCGTGGTAGTTAGCATGTTATTTATGGCAATGTTTTTCCTATTTTTTAAATAGGTACTAATATAGTAAGCTGCACAAGAATATCGGCTTCTCTGTAGGACTCCTTGTCATCCAAAAGCTGCTCATTTTCTTTCTTCAGCCAGAACTTGCATCACAGCCAAAAGTGATGATTACGGTTCAGGTTTTCTGTGCTTTGGGTGATTATGGTCAGATTTTCCATGCTTTAGATTATTATTGTCAGGTTTTCCATGCTTTGGATTATTATGGTTCAGGTTTTCCATGATTTGAAACCCACCAAGGACTGACTTGGAGTCTCAGCTGAGGACTGGCTCACATTACCTTAATCTTGGACTGGTTTCTTAACCTAGTTAAACTAGAAGTGTTATTTAACCCTGTTCGGACACCAGGGTTGACCTAACCTGCCTTTGGGGCATGTCTTCAGTGGAAATGGTACAACCTTCTCATGTGACCAAGACGGTGAAGCAGTTGTCCTTGAGGAAAGGTCTTGTGTGTGGGATTTTTGAGGACACACAGTTTTCTGAGTTAAAATGGCAACCTGTATCTCATGATATCCGAGGACTGTGGGCTGGAGAAGGTCCCCACACCTCTGAAGAGGTCACCTTCATCTCTGGCCCTGCTCACTGCTTCCTGTCACAATAAGCCCTGAATTCCGGGAAAAGCGACGTAGAAGTGGGGTGTTTTTACTGGGATTTTATTTTTGCAGTCTGGAGGATAATAAACTCGAGGGGTCCTCGAGTTTCTGTGGGAGTTGAAAGAAAGGACAGGGCAAACTGGCACTGTTCCCAGTCCAAAATGTTTTCACTAATTGCATGCAACCTTCCTTTACAAGAGAAAGAGACTGCAAATACCACCGGCAGTTTAATTACCGCTGCTGGTTCACATTGATCTTATTTATGCTGCTCCCGGTGCTCTCTGTGTGTGTGTGTGTGTGTGTGTGTGTGTGTGTACAAGACAGGAGTGGGTTGTGCAGGGAATAGTGAATTGCTGGAGGGGGAAACTAAGGAGCATGTGTGTGTTTATTTGGGGGTGTGGGGTCTTTCCAAAGAGCCCTGGCATATTGGACAGTTGTGCCCCAATACTTGTCGGGGGTGTGGGTGGGAAAGGGACCACGTGGAAGTGAAGATGGGTGCAGGGAACACGTGTCGGGGTGAGATCAATTGGATTCCTCGGCTGGTTTCCCAGAGCCTGCTTGGCTTAACCACCTGGCTTAACTCTGAGCCCCGGCAGCGGATTCCTTCCCCTTTGCTAACCTTCTCCTCGTCAAACGCAACGCGATTCCTCCCCATCCCAAATGGGGGGAGAAAGCGGCAGGGGAGGAATCTGACATGAGCAGGCTGATGGCTGCCGTCCCAGTGCAGGCTCAGCAAATGGGGCTCGTGATGGATGAATGTGCAGGGCAAGAAGTAATAAAATGGGCCCCAGTCATGTAATCTTCCATTAAAATGAAATGCATACCAGAAATGAGGCATTTCTGCAGCTTGTACCATCTCCCACGGAAGATCATGAATAAAAGAGGCAAGTGTACTGTTGACAGATGCCGGCATGCATAAAGGACAGTTCCTATAAAGGCAAAGCCCCGGCTAACAGATGGACTAAAGATGTGAGATGCAGGAAGATTTACCAGTCTAAATAATTCAAGGGAATGTCGTATGGGGAGGCAGTGCTGGAGAGGGGAGCCGGCAGAAGGTACAGATGGAAAGGCAGGCCAGGCCTTTCCCACAAACCCATTAAGAACATCGCTTGTCTGAGTGACAGTATGTCGCACAAGGCACCGGCAGAGAGGGGTGGATTTGCCTCCAGCGCTCTTTCTTGCAAGGTCAGGAGAAGAGATAATCACAAAGGTTGCAACTTTTTGAGGGCATGCTTTTCCTCCTGCAAGGCTTCTTTCTCCTGCCATCCTCTTCTCCCCCTTCTTCCTCGCTGTCTGGGGAAAAGAGGAACACGGAGGTGATGCTGAAGCCACGAGTGGAGAGTGGAGGTGGCAAAGGTGTTCAGCATTCCCTTTGCTCTTCTCTGCCCTGCTCAGGTCCTTGGTGGTCCTTTGGACTTTGTAGATGCCTGGGGGCTATTGTTGGGTGCCCTGTGCCTGTGCTGGGAGTACCTTTAACTGCGGCTGGCTGCAGGAGCGCAAGCAGGGCCAACTGCAAGGGGCGCCTTGGTGTGAAAGGTGGGTGCAGGCAAAGGGTGTTGTGCGGGATGGCAAGGGCAGAAGCAAGAGGAACAGCTGGCTGGTGAGCAGAAGGGACACTGGAGTTGCATTTAGGAGCATAACAGCATCCCAAGGAGCTGACAGGGAGCTGCAGCGTGGAACGCAACACCTTCAGACTTTAAAGCCTGAACATGGTTCCCCTCAGACCAGATGCCCTCTCTGGTGCCCTCTGTGTGTTTGCGGAGACAGGCTGTGGTGTGCTCAGGGCAGCTTGGCACTGTAGGAACGCTGCACATCCAGGCTGTACAGCTGGGAAGTGGGAGCGCTGAGCTCACCTGCAGAGCGTGAGTCCCTCCAATGTGACCCCAGGTACCTGTGAGTGCAGAAAGCTGATGGGTTGATGTTTTGCACTGTGAAGGGGGCTGCTTTGGCTGGCCCCTCCTGGGGTCTTGGGTCCTCCATGCACGCATCCGTCCATGGGCTCAAATGCTGGTGGGGCAGTTAGTGGCCTCGCAGAGCCTGGTGAGAAGACGCGGCTACTGCATGCTGATTGAGATGTTGCTGTGCTCCGATGCCAGGGTGATGGGAGCTGGAAAAATGGTGTGAATCTCCCTGGCTATCACAATGAAGGCTGAGAAGGGCTGGCCAAGGTGTTGCAGCATATTGGGAGGGTCTTGGCACCACGGGACATAGAGAATGAGCTGAAGTAGGGGATGTGGTATTTCAGTGGCTGAGCACAGGTCTGCTTATCACCTCTGGGGGTGCCCTGGACCCCTCTTCCCCTGCCCCTCGGGGAGCCTGGGGTTGGTTTGGTGAACATGAGACACTTTGGGAGAAGAGGGAAGATAAAGGGCAAGATGCAGAGGGTTAGATAGAAGTCAGCAGCAGCTGCTTGGCAGAGATTGTGCGCGCTCTCCGCTCGGAGAGGACGCCTTCCCTGGGCTCGTCAGCCGTCTGCAGCGCGGCGATTAATCATTGGTGTCAGAATCCCTAATCCTATTCAATGGAAAACAAACAGCGCGGCATCCAGCCCTGTGCTGAGCCCAAGCAATTAGCATGTTTACATGGACCGGGGAAGCTCAACAAAGAGTGGCCAACGGGGGCCACGGGAAATGAGCCCTTGTCAGCCCCTGATGTTCGAAGTGCCTTGGGATCCCTGGGCTCTAACCCAGGCTGAAGCTTGGAAATGTGGCTTGAAGCAGTTGAACACAGCTACTTGCTATCAAAAAAAGTGTTTTTTCTTGATGTGGGCAGCTGCTGAAGTGAGGGGGTCATGTCTCATTTGGATAGTCAGCTGGGGAAATGGGGGTCTGAAGAGGATAGGCAGTTTGTTCCTGGTTTGGTTTTGAATCAATAGCAAAAGTATGAGCCAAACCTTTGCAATTTCAACAAACTCAAGCCTGCTGCCAGCTCTTTGTCCCCACTCCTCCTGCCCCTCTCTGGCCGGCACCACTTGAACTATGTCTCTCTGACTGAAATTTGTTCAATGTCTTATGCCCTGGGTGAGAGCTGAGCTCTGCTGGGCTCAGCCTACCAAAGACCGGGGCCACGGTCATGCAGGACCAGCATCCCTGGTGTGCAAGGCTTGTCTTTGGGGGGCTCAGGCCCCTCATGTAGACTTCAAGGAGGTTTGAGAGTTGGGTTACAAGGAGAGATGCAGGACTAAAGCAGTATGTGTCTGTCCTCTGTGCATATCCCCAGTGACTCACAGTAGCTACCTTGGATGATACTGTCTCCTAAAACCAAGCACAACCAAATGCGTCTTCAAAGGTGATGTTGATAATCTGCTGAAGAAAAGGCCCTCTAAGCGTGGCTGTGGTTTCTGCTCATAACACACACATGTTAGCCAGCTCAGCACCTGTGGCAGGACTTGCCCAGAGGAGATGAGGGAGAAGCTGTGATGGTGCTTGTATTGCCATGGGACCCCACAGCTACCCAGGGGTTCCATATGGACCCTGTGAGCCACAACCAGCACAGGCTGCCCTGCCTGAGCCCCTCTGCCCTGTGCAGGGACCCTGGCAGTTCTCCCTCTCCTGGGCTTCAAACTGCGCTTGTCCTCCAGCAAATCTGTTTCTCACGTTGCACAGTGCGTGGTTTCTTTGCACAGGCTCCACCTGTCTTGTCCCCCACCCCAAGATCATTCCCAGGGCTTGGCGAGCTGCATTTGGGGTGAAGTCTGGGACACTGTGGGATACACAGTGGGGCATCCTCTGTCTGGTTTATCCAACAGAGAGGCTGAGACCTGTTCTTCCCTGCCCAGCTACCTGGGGGTAACATTCAGAACTTGCTAAGGGGTGGTGGGGACACCCAGGGGTCCTGTAGCATCACTGACCACATGGGTCCAGCCAGGGGGTACAAGGGACAGTTTAGTCCCACCTGCAATGGGCATGCACTGGGGTAATCCATAATGCAGAGAGACATGCAACCAGGCTCTGCAAACCCAATTTCAAACAGCGAAGCAAAGGGAGTGAGACATAAGCTGTGTTTCTGTAGGACCTACCAGAAGCTGGGTGACAATTCAGGTACAATGGCAAGGGGAAAAACAGAATTTATGCTGAAGTTTCAAGTGACTTGTGGAGCTTCTGGGCTTGGGAGGGTAGGAATGAGAGAGTCCTTACAAGTACTCGATCCCTCTTGAGATGAAGGGGCTTTCCTAGGTACACAGCTTTCCTGATTCCCTCCCTCTGATTTTGGGAGGTGAAAAAAGAGGATTGATTCAAATAAAAATGTATTTGTATGAGAAAAATTATTTCCTTCCGTGAGAAAACACATAGTTTGAGGCAAATTTATGGCTTTGGCCTGGTCATTAATATCTCGTTGTCAAAAAGTATTGGTTTGAACAAAAATATGTTGTAATAAAAATGCATTGTTTTGAAGAAATTTATTGTCCCCATGAAAACCTATTCAATTCAGAAAGATATGTTGATTTCAATGAAAATCTATTTGTTTTAAGAGACAGAAAGAGAGAGAGAAGTTGCACTCAGCTGAGAACGAGGGGCTTTTCTCGGTGCAAATCTCCCTGCAGTCCTGTGGCTGTTAGGATGGGGAAACCTAGAAAATCAATAACTGGATGGTGAAAGAATCTGGTGGGTCCTGCCAGCTCAGGGCTCTTGTCCGTGCTCCGTGATCATCCTCTAGGCTGGAGCAAAGTCCTCCAGCTCCCCCAGGTTGTCTCTGTTCCTCACAGGTCAGATGGCTTATCCCACAAACAGTTGGCCCAAGGTGGGACTGAGGTTTGCTGTCCTGCCTAAGCCTCTTTCCCCATGGTCAGGAACAGGATGAAATTCACTCTGAGCTCGAAAGCTGTAATGTGTCCTTAGCTGGGATTATGAGAGGAGCCACCGCTCTATCCCCTGAAATCCACCTCCCGGTGCCTCTACTTTAAAACAATCAGCATATGTTTGCAGTGGGCTTTTTCTTTCATTATGCTCCAACTCTGCTATTTAATCAGCTTCTTCCTTCCTCTGTTTGTACAAGGTATCGCTAGCCTATATTAAAGCCGGGGGGGAAGGGAAGGTAAAAGATAAAAAAGTAAAAAAAAAAGAAAAAATAAATTGCCTACCCAAGAAATGTCACTGCTGTGGTGTTATCCCTTCCCTGCCAACACACACTCAGGTTCTTGTGTCAATGGAAAGGTTGCCTCTGATTAATATTAATAAAGAATTAGAGCTGTGTTTGTCATGATCACCTCGTTTGGTGTTGCTCCGTGTGGCAGGTGAAAGCAGAGGAAGGAAGGGAAGAGGTCTGTATGATATTCATTAATCATTTCATCAGGAGGGAGTTCAAAGTAAAGCCCTGCCTTAACAAGGGCTGCAGACAGGGAGGAGGCCATGTTTATTCAGATGTTTCTCCTTATGTCTCTGACCTCCTGCCCACTCAGCTGGTGTGGGCCTCTAAAGCTAAGATGTTCTTCTAGGATCCAGGGCATTCTATCCCCAAATGTGGGCTGCCTTGGTCTTGCCTAGGTCAAGGTGATGTCGTATGGAAACCTGACTTAGGTTCACTGTTGGTATCTATATATCAGTTAAAAATGACTCCTGGAAGACCATCCCTGGTTCCCCTTTGAGTCAAGAAGCTTGAGAAACAGTGATGAGACCACCCTTTGAGAAGCTGTGTTTCTCTCAGGTGGTAACCCTTCTTCTGCATGCTGGGATGAAAGATTCCTCAGAGCAGGGATTTCTGCTTGGTCTGTAGGAGAGCAGTGGCCAGGAGCTGGGAGGTACTTGTGAGACATGGTGATCACTGGAAACTCTTGGAGTAAGCACTAGGAAGGCACGTTCCATCTCCAGGACAAGGCAGAAGGGACACAACTGAGCTTAAAAGAGGTATTCGGTCTCAGAGCACTCCTTATATTTTTGTGGAACACTTCCAAAAAATGGTTCCTCCCACCATAAAATAGGTGCCTAAGTTGGAAGACCCCAGATACCTTTACTCCATTGACTAGAAGACTCTACAGATACTTAAGCAACTGTTGGATGGTTCATGTTCAGTGGCCTAAATCCCATTTACAGAATCTTTACAGAGCTGCTTCTCTAGTAGATCAGACCTGTCTTTGGCCCGTGGTGTGGTCAGGAACACGAGGATGAGTATTGCAGGAGTTCAAGTTATGTATTTTATACAGATTGGCGTATTAAGAGCGAGTGGCTCTGGCTGAGGGTAGCACCTTGTTTTGGGATCACAGTACCCAAGTCAGTCTTGGCTGATGTTAGTATGTGGGGCAAGCGAGCTAGACTTTTGGTGGTATTTTGTTTCTTAAACGTATGTGGAGATTCTCATAAATTTTGGCTTAAGCACTTCTGTGTGTAGCCAGGACTGGTCCCTGCTTTTTTGTATTCTGTATTTTCTGGATCCAAGACCAGAAATTGATGCACATATACATATGGCAAAAGCTCTTTGTATTAAGAACTTACAGCTCAACCTTCTTCTTGCTCCCTTTTCCTTCCTCTCTTTTGTTTTTTTTTTGGATCCTATTTATTATTCAAATGTGGGGAGAGTTGAGCCAAGTGGTGCATTGCTCTCATTAATTATTCCCTGGGATTAAGGAATCAGTTAAAACCGTATCTCCCTTAATCCTGTTTTATTAATTTTATATTCTTGGCAAAAAAAGAAGAAAAACAACAACCCCCCCATCCCTCTTTACAAAGGGATCATGCAGCTTTCTGCTGGGACCCTGAGAACAGGAGGTCTCTGGTGTTCCATGGATGCTCTTCTTTTTAATTTGATAAAATAAATTAGCACAGGATTAGAACCTTCCTGCACGACGTAGCTCTACTGCGGTTGCCACCTTATGGGAGGCATTAAGCATCGTTTTGGTTGCACGGAGGTGAAATGTGAGTGCACCAGCCCCTTTACTCCTGTGAGAGAGAGAACTTTCCTCTCGGTAGCAGCACAACTCATGTCCTTTTGCCAGTGACAGGTTTTGCATTGGGTGATGTGGATGCTGCCCGCTCAGATGCGTGCATGAGCCCGCCAGCTCATTTCATATAGTAGCCAAAGGTGATAACTGTAATGAGCCTCTTCCTTTTGGGTATTATGAAGTTGTAAATGAAATGGCTTTCTCTAAGACAACAGAGACTTGATTCCTGAGAGTGAAGCTTTGGTCTGGGAAACAACAGAGAGAGAATGGGAAAATGGAAGCGGAGCTTTTGGAGATTTCACCTCTGTTGGGTGGCAGAGGTGCTCTAGCTGGTGCGATCACCCAGGACCTTCACAATTCCTCTGGCGTGAGAGATATGGGGAGGCCAGGCTGAGAGGGAGCAACCTGTGGCTGCAATGCAGGTTTAGTGGCCTCCAGACTGCTTGTTTTATGTGACCACCAGAGAAGAGAGAAAGGGCAGTGGTGATGTGTGGCTGTATGACCTGTTCCTTGAACAGAGAGGAACCTGCACTGGACTTCCAGGAGCAAGATGGAACTAGTCCCAAAGAGGCTGAGGTTTGCAAGGCACAAGGAGCTGGACTGTGAGTGCTGGGCTCAGCCTCTCAAGGCTTGCTCTGAGTTGTGTGATGCAGGGGCATCTCATCCCTCAACCAGGTGGAATTTCTTGTGTGGCTCTTGGGAAATCTATTCTATGGAGTCATTTAACGGGAATTGGTGGGACAGTGCTGAGAGCTCCGCAATGCGGAGCGTGGAACTAGGGAAATAGTTTGTGTCAAAAAAGAGATTGTAGCACAGAATATTAGGGATTGGAAGGGACCTTGAAAGATCATCTAGTTCAATCCCCCCGCTGGAGCAGAACACCCAGATGATGTTACACAGGAATGTGTGCAGGCAGGTTTTTAATGTATCCAGAGAAGGAGACTCCACAACCTCCTGGGCAGCCTGTTCCAGTGTCTGTTATCCTCACTGAGAAGTTTCTTCTCAAATTTAAGTGGAACCTCCTGTGTTCCAGTTTGTACCCCTTGCCCCTTGTCCTATCATTGGTTGTCACCGAGAAGAGCCTGGCTCCATCCTTGTGACACTCACCCTTTACATCTTTATAAATGTTAATGAGGTCACCCCTCAATCTCCTCTTCTCCAAGCTGAAGAGCCCCAGCTCCCTCAGCCTTTCCTCACACGGGAGATGCTCCACTCCCTTCAGCATCTTTGTTGCCCTGCGCTGGACTCTCTCCAGCAGTTCCCTGTCCTGCTGGAACTGAGGGGCCCAGAACTGGACACAATATTCCAGATGAGGTCTTACCAGGGCAGAGTAGAGAGGAGGAGAACCTCTCTCGACCTACTGACCACCCTCTTCTAATCCACCCCAGGTACCACTGGCCTTCCTGGCCACAAGGGCACAGTGCTGGCTCATGGTCAGCATGATGATGGCCAATATGTTCTTGTCCTGCTCTTGTCTTGATGTTGAAGATGATTGTCCTCACCCTCCACTGAGCTGGACAATGGGGATGCACTACTGTTTACCTTTAATCTTTCATTAAATTAGGCTCTTAAAGCAGAATTGTGCCTGAACTATTGCTAAGTGTTTTTTCACCAGAGAAGGTGTCTTGTTTACCAATAATGGCAGTGGCTTAGGAATCAGTGTGCAGCGGTGCCAGCTGGGCAGGGTTGCGATGGAGAGAGGTTTGTCCAACAGTGTGGGAGCAGATATTCCAGTCACCTAGAGTTTCATTGCAAAGGGCTGCATGGATTAGCAGGTGTTGGCAGATAAATGTCCTTATGTCCTGTCAGCCCTGGGGTCATTTCTGAAAACTGCTCCTTCTTTGAGAGTGTCTTTGAGTCAGAAAATCTCTTCTGGTCTCGCCTGACCTCACCTGAATGCCTTTGCTGCAGAATTGAGGGTCACACTAAAAGTCTCTAAGCTGTTTTTGAGGTTCTTGTTATGGAAATTCCCACAATTGCCGTTATCTGAGGAATGCAGAGATTTTTGCAAAAGAGCTTCCATTCAGTACTTATTCACACAAGAAAGCTGCGATTGGAGGCTGTGCAGACCCTACAATAACACATATACCAGCAAAACGTCTTCAGGCCTGGATTTGTCAAAGATCCCAAATCAAGGCATTTCTATTTCCTCTGTCTTTTCTCTACCAACCAGGGATTTCTTTTCTCCCACAATGTATCTGTTGTGGTGTTTTTGTTCATGAAAAGTCACTAGATAGCAGGGAAGTTTGCTCATATGAAAAAAAACATGGTTCCTTTGGAGGTAAAATATAAAACAAATGGCTTCATTTGTTTTATGCAGTCTAGTAACAACTTCCTAACTTGCTGTGTTAGGAAGAGCCACCTCTTTTGTGTTCTTTTGTTAGCAGAGCTGTCACAAAACGAGAGGATGCCCTGTTTCCAGGGTTTTGGCTGTGAGCACTACTGGTGTTAGCCTTGGCTTTTAAAAAGCTGAGAAAAAGCCAAAAAGACATTGATAAAGATTTCAAGCAACCTTCTTCAGGTGCCCTGGTGTTGCCTTGATCTTGTTCCCAATCTTTTGGGTGAGAGAAGAGCTATTTTAAGTTAATTTGTGTTGTGAAGCATCGCTGAAGCTCTGGTGAAGGAGACCTCGTACCGCCACACACAAGGCAAGCCAAAAAAACAGAGGCGTGTATTCTCAGTTTTGAGGTAGGAATTATATACACTTAGAGTCATGAACTCTTGGTAATAATTGAAAGGTCAGATTGATGAGAGCAGCCTCCGAGATACGATTTCTATGACAGCTTGATGGATGCCCCACTATCAAGGTGTGCTTTTAATCATAATCTCATTACTCCACTTCTTATGGTTCGACTCACCTAAACTCATGGGAGGAATCGGGGTCCTCCTCTAAAATGTGAATCAGCTTTTATTTGGAAGAAGGAAAGTTGAGTGGTTTGGAGAACAAAAAGGAAAGAAATGAGAGAGGAAAAAAAAAAAAAAGAATAAAGAAAAAAATACCTTCCTGGCTGAGGATGAGTCAAGAGTGGGTGTGAGAGCAACACCCTTGTTGCTCCAGAGCAGTGCTCTGAGTATCCTTCTGCTGATTGTGACCAGGAATGGTGATCTGAAGCAAAGAAGGGAGACTTGAACCTCTCCTGGCACCAGCATGTGCCGTGCCCATGAATCTCGCTGCATTGATGCCCTTGAGGGTCTGCGCACGGGGCCCAAGAAGAGATGGCCATCACAACTCTCCCAGGTGTGAGAGAAGCTTTGTTCTGCGGAGGGGTCCAATGCCGGCTGTTCATGTGTTCCGATTTGTTCATCCCAAACCCATGCTGAACCATCCCAGTGATGGCCAACTGTAAAATGCTGAGCCTTGGTGAAGGTAAAAGCCTTTTTTTTTTCAGGTCATGGTGTACAGAAGTTGAGAAGATAAAGGTGAACTTTATCCCAATCAGGCCCCCATAGCAGGTACTGAGGGGACACCACCTCTTCTCTTTACAATAAATGCCAAGAAGCCTTGGAGACCCACCATATCCGCTGGTCCATTCATTGACTTGGCCATGCAGAAATTGCACCATGGGCCACATCAGTGATGGTGGGCATGGTCATTTCGCCATGTCATCAGCACCACCATCACTCAGGGTGACCAGCTAGTGGTGGCTCCCAAAAAGCATCCTCATGGGCTCCTCTTCAAGAGCTCGGTGCTGCGGCTGGAGGGTGCTGGGGTGGCACCGTGCGTCCCGTCAGCAGATCCTGCAATTCATCCTCGCCTCCCTTGAACCCCCCGGAAGAGTTAGTATGGAAATTTCAACCTATTTTTAAGGGTTATTTTCACTCAAGTGAAATCTATCAAAGAAAGGAGGATTATTTTTACAGCGCGCAGCAACTGCCGGTTGCCATGGCAGCGGGCCGGGCGAAATGCAATAAAGCATCCCTCTGTTATCGTAAACACAAAGGGAACCACGGGCACCGCAAAGAAAAGCGATTGTCATGGGAGGAGGAAGGCAACACTGGGGTGCACTCACCAAGACCTGGCACCTATCTGGGCTTGGGGAGCTTCATCCAGGGCGATTTTGTGGACTCCTCTGTGCCCATAAGAGATCTAGGGGGCCAAAAGGAGTGAGGTTCTCTGAGCTCCCCACTGTGAGTGTTGAGGGCACTGGTATGTCAGCCTGAGCTGAACTTTTCCTGTCTTCATTTGTAAAAACTTGCAAAAAGTTTAGAAAATGATTCTGTGGTTCTGTGAAATGCATCACCTAAGAAGAGGGGTTGGTTATATGGGTAAAATTGTATGTTTTTTTTTTTCTTTATCTGATCTCCAGGACAAGGAGCAGTCAGCTGTAGAGGTCTTGTCTTTTAAATGTTTGCAGGCTGCAAAGAGATTTTGCAGGTGATGAGAGGGTTCCTTCTCTCCATCTCTTCAATGAGAATTTAGGTGCACTGTTTAACCACAGAAGCTGAGCATGTGTGTGACTGAGATACCTCCTGATGCTGACAGGCCCAGGAGAGCCTTGGTGAGTGTGAGCAGCTCCTGGAGAGGTGGAGGACCCAGCTGGGATCTCCCTCAGTGAGCTGTGACCACCCCTGTGTGTGAGCCCCAGCAGCATCAGAAGACACAACTAGAAACTCCACCAACCCTCTGAAGTATGTCTTTTGTCCCTGAAGCCTGTGCTGCTGTGTCTTAAACGATGCTGTTGTGACTATATGGAAGTCATGGGGCTCCTCTTCAAGAGCCCGAGGGTTTTTTTGAGGAAATTCAGGCACCTAGAGCACTTTTGTTTAAAAGCATCTTGAATTTGGTACCGAAAGGCAGACTAGCTAAAATGCCTTGCCATTTGGCTTGCCCTAGAGATGTTACTGAGGTCTTGGGCTTGTCACTTAATTCTGTCATTGAAAAAAAACCCAAACAAACCAGTTATTTTTAATTTCAAGATGTCAGGCAAAAACCCAGCAGGCATGAGCCTTGCAGGTTAGAGCAAGTGGCGCCAAAGAACAGACTCTTCCTCATCCTTTTCCCCATGGAAGCTGCGTTATGCTTAACTGACTCTTGCAGAACAGGCTCTCTGAATACTCCATCTCCTAACCCAGCCTAAGGTCATTCCCACCCCAATAAATACAAATCCTCAAGGACACACACAGGAGTTGGGTGTTTTGTTGCCACTGAATGCCAGGGGTCAGGTGGGTGTGAAAAAGGTGAATGTCTTGCACCAACCGAAAGTCCCTCTCCTGCCTTATGCCGATCCAAGATCCTGGTGGTGGGATTGCTTTTGGAGAGGTGGGGGCTTGCTTGTTCAGCAACACATAAACAGGGAAAAGGAAGAAAGGCAAGATTTGCTGTGCAGCAATATGTGTATAAATAGATCCCTAGGAGGGTGAGACCAGCAGGAGGGAAGAGATCAGGATGATTTCTCTTTTCGAATACAATTTCTCTTTTCAAAGAAGCAGTCTCGATGACACTTGCCTTTGTGGCTGAACCCTGTAGTATGAGGTCATTGCTCCTTGTGCCCAGGACTCGCTTATCTAGGCAAAGGTTTTGTAAAAAAAACCACTGCTATTTGCCAGGGGAAGGGGGTTTGCTCCATTTTTTAAGAAGGCTAATGTTTTTCTTTATTGAATAGTAAGGAAAAAAAATTATGGTAATGCTCAGGTGGAGATGTATGTCATCTAAAAGGGTTTCTAATGATTAGGCTTTATATTGAATTATTAGAAAGTCAGTGACCAGGGCATATGGCTGTCTGGGAGAGCCTCTGAGGAAGAGCTCAAACTGGCTCTTCTGGATCTCCAGCAGTCCGGTGGTATTTAGCCCAACACTTGCTTGGGGAGCGTTTTCACCAAGGTCTTTGCCAAAGCAAAGTCAAGGAGCACTTTCCCAGGGGACTCAGGTTCCAGGCCTCCCGCTGACAGCATGCCACAATATACTGTCAGAGTGCTAGATGATGTCTTTGAGATTAAACTTAATTCACAACTCTTTAACCTAAGGTTCCCGTTCATAAGTGTTTCATTATTAAGGGGTGAGTACATGGCAGCTTCATTCTTTAATAGCGTATATAGCATGTTACACTTTACAATGCATTAGCAATAAATGCTTAATGGAAGAGGCTATATCAAGCTGTTAGATAGAAAGCCTATTATAAAACGTGGGCTCCTGCTAAAACAATGCGTGCGTCTGTTTAACACCTGATGTTAACTCAGAAAGTGTGTTAGAAAGCACCGCTCTTTGGCAGAGAGAAAATAAGGAGCACTTTATGTATTAAAGTGTCACCAAAATTTCCTGGGTTATTTAAAACAATCTTTGAGAAAATGTTGTCTAAAAGGCAGCTGGCTGAGATGGAAAGTCTGGAGGAATCTGGTGGGGGCTGGGAGGTGATGTGCAGCAAGGCTGGTTCAGGTCTGCCCAGCACAGTGTGGAGGTGAGCTGCTTTTAAAGCCAGATTTAGACTCATTGACATGTTGTTTGGAAAGGACCCCCGAAGGTCTCCAGCACAAACTCGCCATGAAGTGGGTCTATCCCTAGCGCTACATCAGCTTGTGCATTTGTGGGGCACATAAACCTGCTCATGGTCTCTAAGTCCAGGCAATGCAAAACCCATGATGACTTTGGGACCAGCATAACCAGACTGGGCTTTTTGGACTTCCAAACCAGACCTACTATTCCCCACTGTGACTCTTCAGTCCTGCCCCCTCTGTCTTATTCCAGTGCTTCGGCAGTTAAATGGAAAATAGTGTCTGAGAAGATGAGAATTAAGTTATTAAAGCATCTGGACAGTTTTAAGAGGATTGCTGAGCATCGTAGTACTCAAGATTGACTGGAGAATTTGAGGGTGGAATTGCAGCTGGAAGAAATTCCTCATGTACTGTATACCTGCCCCTTGTGTATATGTTAGCATACTTGGCACAGATGTCTCTTTGTTTCTGTACAGGAAACTAATTGCCTTTCTTGTTTCAGTTTGAAGTTTTCCTGTGTCATTCTGTAAATAATGAGAGGCATTTCTCAAAGTTTGCCAGGCGCCTTTGTCTCTCCTGACGGCATTTCAGCTGCTTGCCCTGTGCTAGAAGAGCATCCCCCTTGCTGAAAACCTGGTGTTATCTCAGCAGGGTTTGCGCTGGCCCGGAGGTTTGTCCTGCAGGGAAGAGAAAGTGGGGAGAAGGAGGTTTTATGTGAGAGTGACAAGCTTTGCCTTTGAGCTTGCTCTAACTTCCAGCTTCTTTGTGTGAATTCCAGCCCTGGAGATTAAAGTCCTTTGTTTATCCTCAGCACAGCAGGGGCTTAGGCAGCAGCAACAGCTGATGCCTCCTGTGACCCATAGGAGTGTGACCCCCAGGGGTGCAGCTCTCACCTAGTAGGGGAATTTTCGCAGCTCCCAAATGCTTCTGACCCTCTGTTTCCTTTCATGTGCCTTTTAGAGGCTGAGTTTTTGGCAGGCAGTCTTTCCTTGGCCGTAAGATGTATCTCTCGAGGTTTAAAGAAGTACAGCAGGAGTTCAGGGCTTGTGACAGAACCAGAAACAACATGATGCCATGATGGAAATCCAGCTTTCTCCTCCTGGTACCAAATGATGGTACCTGTGGGAGAACCAAAATCCTCAAAGGTTTCCCAGGAAGGAAGCTGGAACAGACAATGGAATGAGAGGCATGAGAGAGCCTAGAGCCAGCCCAAAATTGTGCCCACTGCACCAATTTGATGTGAAAGAGGAATTCAATTCAGTAATGAGAGAGCAGATGCAAATGCGAGTTGCAGAAGGGTTTGCTGCCATAAATGAACTGGAGTTTACAGGTACTTGAGCAGTGGAAGGGGAGTTTTGTCCTGTGTGAAAAAGGAGGATCGGTTCTGGTTATGGGTCAATAACTGCCTAGATCCACCCAAATCGGGAAGAAAGAGCCATCACCAGACCTTGTGGGGCACATCTAGACCAAGCCTCTTGAGCAGGGATGGTACAGCTGGGGCGCAGGGGTGGTCAGCATCGCAGCAGTGATGTCCAGCTGTTTTGTGTTTGAGAGAATGAGGCATGCTCCTTACTGTTGGGGTGGCTATTTATTTGGAATGAAGCCAGCAGGGAGGGATGAGCATCCTGAGCTGGCTTGAGCCATCAGATCTCTGTCAAGCATTTGGCCTAGACTTTTAATACCTGTCCCTCTTGTTACTTTCGTATGAGAGGAGGCAGGTATGTAGGAGGTACCCAGTTGCTTTGGGGCTGTCACATCTGCTGCAGGGGGGACAGTGCAGCTTGTGACAAGACGGTGTCATTAGCGCTGGCCTCTGAGGCTGCTGCCAGTCGGGATTTACTGCCTGTCTCCATGGGACCAGCTGTGCCGTCCGCTCCCCGCGTGGCAGCCCCTCATCCAAAGCATGGCTGGGGCGTGAATCCTGCCTGATGCTCAGCATCACCCAGGATGTGGCCCTGCATGAGGACCTGCTTTCTCATCTCCTTCCTCGCATAGGGGGTGGTGGAAATGCTGCAGCACTGCTAATTGCGAAGGGCTCGTGCTTTCGGCACTGCTTGCTACGGGCTGCCAATCACCCCATGCTCCCCTGCTCCCGCCGCAGCGCCGGGCTCGTGCAGGCATCGCATCGGATGTGTCACGGTTTGCTCAGACATCGGCCTGACGCCTGGGCCGTGCCGAGGCAGTGACGAGCAGTAATTGGGTCCCCCCCGCTCCGCCAGCGTTGCCTTTGCAGCCATCCGATGAAGCGCTTGGGCACTGAGACCTTTCAGACGGAGGCAGACCTGCCAGGTGTTGATTTATGCTGGCAGTGGGCATGCTCTGCAATCACAGACACCAGTTCTCAGCTGGGCTAAGGTGGTAAATTGGCAGCGCTCTGCCAGCTTGCATCAGTCACAGGAGCTGCAGGACAACCCTGGGGGTGATTTCAGAAGCATCGGGCTGCAGGTATTGTCTCAAATGGGGCTGGTACACACTTTTAGAGATGCTTAAATGCACTGATAAATCTGCTCGCTGCAGGTGTGGCTGATGCTTGGGTGAGGTGGCTGCAAAAGCTGCTGCCAGCCAGTGTCCCAGCAGCAGGACCGGGCATGATGCTGCTGCTCTGTATGTGCTGAGGAGTCCCCTTGATCCCCGTGGGAACAGCATGTATTAGCTGCTGTCGGCAGCCTGTGATTCTTATAGGGTCTGATCTGGTCTTGCTTTATTTTGGGAAGGGGTATCTGCATCCCAGCCAAGTGTGTTTGGGGAGAGAAAAGAGTTGTTGTGCAGAGAGTGCATGTTTGATGTGGATAACAGCAAAAGGAGCAACACTGCAGCTCTTGGTGTGCCTGTGTGCGCCGCACGTCACCGCTGGAGCCCACCTCTTCTAATCATTCCCCCTGTAGCTCTTGCTCCTCTGGTTATTTTTCTGATTTTTTTTCATTTTCAAGAGTCTTTTGTGTATTTTCCTCACCTCCTCTCACCGTCTTGTCTCAGTGGCTGTGTGTGGGCAGTGAATTTCAGTAGTGATTACAGTGGTGATGAAAGACCTTTACGGTGTCAGGACTGGCCGCGAGGTGGGGAATGTTGCTTTCCCTACCATCAGCACACTGATCTAGTGCAAGCAGCAGTCCCTTCTCATCTTCCCACCTCCTGGGAGGCAGCAGGTGATGCCTTCCCTGTGTTCATGAGGGCTGCTGCTGCTTGCTCCAGACCAGCTGGCTGTGTGGCATCGAGAGCAACACGTCCCCCTGACAGCGCATGTGCAATTACTGCGAGACACTTTTATCTGTAGCTCCACAGTCCTACTGCATTTTTAGCAATAACAAGTTTGTCTTGGGTATTTTACCTTTTTGTCTTGCAATCAGGGACCTATGCAGCTATTTTTGGCTTTGAACCTGGTCACCGAGATATAAGGAAGAAATTCTTACCTGTGAGGGTGGTGAGGCACTGGAACAGGCTGCCCAGAGAAGCTGTGGGTGCCACATTCCTGGAGGTGTTTGACAGGGCTTTGAGCAACCTGCTGCTCTACTGGAAGTGTCCCTGCCTATGGCAGGGGGGTAGGAAGTGGGTCACCTTTAAGGACCATCCCAACCAAAACCATTCTATGTTTCTTGCCTTATCTGCCTGTGCTTTTTGCTACGCTGCCGCCATTCTCTGTGGCAAGCTCTGCAGGCTGACATTTGGTTACTCCCAGGGATGTCAGCAGTTTAGGGTCACCACAAGGTCTTACAGGGTTTCTCCTCAGCCATGATGCTTTCCCTGATGGTTTCCCCACCAGTGGGACCTGCCTTCCCACGAGGCCTCCCAGGATCCCTCTTCTGCAAAACAACCTCTGGGACCTAAATCCGACAAAAGGCCTGTTTAGAAGTGCAGATCTTGGATCTCTTGACATCCCGGGAGGCCACCAAAACCCTGCTGACGCATCTGCTCTGTGGAAAACCTTGGCTCCTGCTGTCATAGCTCAGCTCCCACTCCCTGAGCAAGTGGAAGAGCTGCTGGGCTGAGGCTGCCGGGGCTCAGCTCCCCGCCTTGTGTATGCTTCTGCAGGCACAGCGTTGCCCTGCTCTTTTCTGCCAGGTAAATGTTAAGCTTTTAAAGCACAATCACAAGATCTGATTGTGTCATTTGTGCGCTCAGCCTTCCCCGGGAGCTTTTCTCCTGTGTGCCTTGAGCGGCTCTGGCATTGTTTATGGATGGTCAGCCCAGGGAAGAGGAGCAGGGACCAGGGGAGCAGGCAGCTGGGTGCAAAGAGAGACCCCTGCTTTCATCACAGCTGCGATGGTGACAGTCAGACCACCTTGAGCAGGAGGGTTTTACCAAAGGAAGATGCTTTCTGCATAGCTCAAGCTCCTGATAGCTTTCCCCATTTACAATCATGGCCAGGACCTCTAAACTCAAACTGAGATATTACAAATAGTTACATCAAACAGGAAAGCTGACAGCTCTGTGACTTTCAGGTGTCAGGAGGGACCCATCTTACTCTTGATTGCATAGCCATGGTGCCAAAAGCATCCCGCAGTAGCCTCAAGTCCATCATTGCGCTTTTCTTGCCCTGGCTGCTCCCATGCGTGGGGTAAGTGAAGTCTGCGGGCAGCTGCCTGCCCACAGCCCACTTGTTGGCTGTAGCCATGCTAAGGACCTGTTAGAAAAACTGCCATGGGCTTAACAAGGCACCAGGAGGCATTTATCCAATCTTTCTTAAATTCATTTATATACCCACAACAATAACAAAAATTGCTTTGAATTTAGGAAGTTAATTAAAATAGTAAGTGAATAAAGCACCTGAGTCATTCCATTGTGCCTTTTTAAAAAAGGTGCTTGCTACTGGCTTCCCAAAGGTCCTGCTAATATTAAGGGAGGTGGCTTCTTCCACAGAGTCTGGTAGGGGCAGGGACATCATCTTGCAGGAGTCCCCCAAAACTGTTTCCTTGAAAATGTTCTTTCTGCCTCATTATAGCTACTTTGTGTTTGTGTTTTCCAAGCATTTTTGACCACATTAATGATTACGGCAAAACAGGATTCTTATTGGCAGCACAAATCAGTTTTTCAAGATGACACCAGCTCTTTACTGCCATTAACAAGGTTATTATTATGACTTTGCCACCCTTCCCCTTCCGAAAGAAAGCGATTCAAAGCCAAATATTATGGCTTAAAAATATCCCATCCTCATTTTCCTCTCTAACCAAAAAAGAGGTCACACCAGCCCTTCTGGGTAACAGAAGAGCATCTTTCTATGGCAGTACTTACACTGTGGTTTAGGTTATCAAGCACACTTCTCAGGTCTATATTTTCCTAATTGTACATCTGCTGAATTCAGCTGCCTGTGGGCTCAGCAGTGGTCCCCAGCCCTCTGCAGCCTGTCCCTGCTTTGCTGGCTGGGTACAGAGCCAGAATTTGCAGCTGTGGGGAGCAGCAAGTGTTGGCTGAGTGTCACCCGATGCAACTTGCCCAAAGAAGCCTGAAGGTGAGCTGAGGAATTGATCCCAACATCCCATTTCAGATGAGATGCCTCTCTCCTTTTACCTGAGCTTCAGGATACCACAGGCCCCGTTCATCTAGCAGGCTGGATTTTTGGGTACCCTGAAATTAGATGCCAGACAGTAAACCAGTGAGCTGATAGGGTGTTTGTCACAGCTGGGACTGTCCTCTCCAGGCTGGACGTCGCTGGATGATAGGATACACAGGAGAGGACACATTGTTCCTCGTCTTGGCCGTTACAGCTTTACAAATGACTATTCCAAGCTTAGTTCCAAAATGGTGTCGTGGCTTTCGCTGCTGTCATCAATTGCCATCAACACTGCATTTAGCTGACATAATTACTTATTGTTACAATCAGTGCCCATTAGGTTAAAGCTAAATTACAGTCTCAGTCCTTGGGAACTGCCTATTACATCCATATGAATACGCAAAGTTCATCACTCATGATTAACGTTGCTACAGTGAATACAAAAGGAATTAGTGAGGACCTGTCACTTATTGTAAAGTGCTGCCAGATTATGGTATCAGAAATGATGTGTCAACTGTTAAAACTTAATAATCCATGCTGGAGTGCTGTATCTGATTATAACGCTGATCAAAGGAGAGGCCTGATTGGCACTCAGAACCCGAGGCTGGGTGGTTATGAGACCAATAACCTACATGGGTCAGGAGTCGTTGACTGAATGCCGGAGCCATGGCTTGGTCTCCTCATCCCTGAGCCCCGGGAGCTGCGAGGGGCTGGGAACACTCCTGGGGGCACGTGCCTGGGCACTGGTGTGGTCGGGAAAGGCTGGATGGATTTGTGGTCCATGGGCACGTGTCTGAGCCAGGATGCAGCTCCCAGCCAGGCATCTCTTTATTCTGACAGGAGAGAGCCGGGGGTTCCAGGCTGGGGTTTGATCACTCTCTGCTCTGGCTGATGGTGCAAATCACTCTGTTGTGGCCACAACTGACATTTCCAGACCTCCTCTGTTGCACTGGTGGCACCTGAGTGGTGTTCTGGAGCAGATTTCCCCTGGTGTGGCGGTGAGAGGTCTCCCCATTCGACTGTGTTCTTTCCCATGGGGCAAAAGCAGTGTGCAATCATGTATGTGTTCGTCAATGTTCATATATGTAAGTATATATATATATATGCATTTGAATTTAAAGAAAGTCCTAAGATTTTGTTTTAATATTGCATAAGGGAACTGGCTGATTTTTCTAATTTGAAAAGACTTTTTGTTTTGATTTTATTTGATTTTTTCCATTTTTCTTTAAAGCTCTGAAGAAAATGTTTTACTTAACCTCAAACGCTGCCATGCTGGGCTTTTTCTGTTTTCTTTTTTTTTTTAAATCCTAAAAAGCATCCTACAAGCAAACATAAAGATCCATTGTTGAACTCTGCTAACAAAGTCCTCCTGGGAAGAAAAGTTGAACCATATGAGCTTGTCCAAGTTTGGGTAGCTGTAAATCTGTGTCTGGCCCCTGCTAACCCCCTGAGGCAGGCTCTGACCAAACCAAGGGGCAGCATGGTCCCTCCAAATACATGGAATTGTGCTCCTCATCCAGCAGAGCACCTGGAGCCCAGGGCATGAGGAGGTCCTTCTCCACAGCTGAGCTTTGTGTAGGACCATGGATGGGTTGTGAGCCACACATCGAAATCCCTGTAAGCTACAGGCTCTTACTCACAGCCCTGCATTTTTGTTTGTGGCTACAGGTTGCAGATGTTTACTACTGGTCACGACCTGATTTGCAGCTGACAGCTGGCTACTTCATATCAGCACATTTACACTATCCCATAAGCAGCTTGGTTTCCTGACAGCATTTTGCATCTCCACTAAAAAGCATTTAAAACTCTTGTAGGTCTTTGGTCAAAGGCTCCTGGACACTTTGCATGACTTCTGACAAGCGCTGTGCTTTCTGCTCTTGCTGTCATGATGGCAGTGCTCCAGAAGATGACAGAGACACGCTTGTCCTTTTGATGTGGGGGTCACCATCGCTATGAGACAGCCCTCGCTGTCTGAGCAGCTGGCAGGAAGGGTGGCAGCTCCTCTCCCTGTGGCCGGCTCGGTTGCCCTCATGGTTTAGCTGTTTTTGGTCTTTGGGGAAGGTTCATATTTATTCTGTTTGGCAGATATCTCCCTAGCACCCTCTCTATTGAAATGGGACACAACATAACACGGTTTAGTGCTAGAGTTTGGTTAGGTTATGGTTAGACTCGATGATCCTGAGGGTCTCTTCCAACTGAAATGATCCTATGATTCTGTAACCACTGGGTCTCACTAGTACTTCTGAGAAGAAAGAAATATCTGGCTTGTGGAGGCTTCCAGGGGAGGCTACATGATTTCATAGTGATAACAATATAAAGTATCATGAGCCACTGTAAATATACCATGACTCCCAGAGTCTTTCTTGGTTTTCAGACCCACTGTTTGGTTCTGCCCTTGCAGGCTCTGGAAATGCTCAGCAGCAGCAATACCAAAGCAGGGGAAGAAAAGCTGTTCTCCAGATATCTCCAGGTCTGGAGGAAACGGGAGAAGATCTGCTTGCTAGTGATTTTGACGTCCTTGCTGCAGACCTCTCTGCTGGGGTACCTGGCTGAAGGTAAGTCAGGCTGGGAGGGAGCTGTGCCTGTGCATCCCATAGCTGTCCACACCATGGGCTGCGAAGCCATCCAGAGCTCCACTGCTCCGCTCAGATTTCTCTACTCAGGACCTGTGTGTCCACAATAAAGCTGCATGGATTCACAAACAGGCAGTGCTAGAAGGCCACGGTAGGTATGTCGGTGCTGCTGCTGGGGTGTGTGCTGTACCTGTGGATGCTCCAGGCTGTGTGCCCAGGCTGCTGCTGGCTGCCTGGTGGTGCCCATCACCAGCAGCTTCTCCTGAGATCTCATTTCAGCTTTTCTGGATGTTGTGTGGACTACCCTGTCTCCTTGAAAATAAGACAGGGTGTTGTATTCATTTTTGCTCCAAAACTTATTATTTTCTTACATGTATAGCTGCCTGGATGCTATTTAAATTGACCTTTTAAATGAACTGAAACTATTTTTGAGACTTATTTTTGGAGTAGGGCTTATATTTCAAGCATCCTCAAAAATCCTGAAAAATCATGCTAGCGCTTATTTTTGGGGTAGGTCTCATTTTCAGGGAAACAGGGTATTACTTCTTATGCATCTGCCACTGACAGTATGAAGAAAAGCCTCTGGTGTATTCAAAGGTGTGTTTGCATCATGTCTCCCCTCCGTGTTTGTTGTGTTTCTCAGACCTCCAGACACCCTCACCTCTCTCCTCCAGGCTTGTTCTGGTTGTGCTTCATCTTGTTTGAGGAGCAGTGGCCTTTTTTGCACCAATTTGAATCTTCTTTGCCCATGGTCCAGTGTGACCTTCAACTACTTCTCTCCTGCTTATTACTTCCCAGCTGGCCCTCGTGATGTAGAGCTATTGCCCTCATGGTTTAGCTATTTTTGGTCTTTGGGGAAGGTTCATATTTATTCTGTTTGGCAGATATCTCCCTAGCACCCTCTCTATTGAAATGGGACACAACATAACACAGTTTAGTGCTAGAGTTTGGTTAGGTTATGGTTAGACTCGATGATCCTGAGGGTCTCTTCCAACTGAAATGATCCTATGATTCCTTCCTATTCGGAAGAAACTTCACCCCACTACTTTAGAATAGCATCTTAGCTTTTGGTGACCATGTCTTCTCCTGTTGCCCATTCTGCTTTGTGCTAGGTACACCTATACTGATGTGTATGTATATGCGTCATCTTATAGGGATTGTCCTCTCCAATATATTAAAGGGGCTCATAGCTGTACCCAGGGTCTAAAAAATAGTTTGCAGGACTGAAAGATTCAGGAAAGCTTTACGTAGTTCTTACATGGTACGACCTTTCTCTTGCACTGACTCTTAGTGATTTTTTTTCTTCTTTGGTTGCCTGTGATGGCAAGAGCTGGATTTCTCTCTTTCTTTTCTGCTGCTTCAGCAAAGCAACATAACTAAAAACACTTGTTTGGGCTAAACTGGAAACTTAAACCATCTTTGGTGTGAACCTGTAAACAAGACTTCCCAAGTCCCACTCTGTTCTGGTTCATCTGATGTATTTGATCTCTGGGAAAAAATAACAAAACATTTACTTATCCTAGGCAAACAAAAGTCTCTTTAGAGGACCTGAAATTCAGTCCCTCATAACTGGCCAGTCACTGCAAATGGATATGTTCCTTTTCAAACCATTCAAATGAAACCTTTCATTTACTTTCTTGAAGGTTTCCTGTTTTTTGGCTGGTTTGGAAGCTGGCAATTCATTGAGATGAAGTTGTGCAAAGTTGGCTGTTGCCGAATTTGCTTTTTTTTTGCTTGAGGAGAGAGATTTAGAGTGAAAAACGCTGCTGTGCTGCATCATCAAAAGCCCTCTACCCACCTTGTAGGTCACCCCCATCATGTGGGGAAGCACAGGTCTACCCTTCCTCACATCTCCCCACCGAAGTCCTCAGCTGGTGATTCCCCTCATCACTGCTCTGGACACAGGATTACAGCTCTGGTTCCTCTTCCCAGTGCATCATCAACATGTTGTTTCCAGGGTCATAAATTTGCACTGTGATGAGACACAACCAGATGTTCGGATACGTGAAGTGACTGGTGAAGCAGCCTGCCTGGCGCAGCCCCCACCTCCGGAGTCAGCCGCCCGCTAATGAGAAGCAGGTCTCTCGCCTCGAGCTGGGCCAGGACAGACGGAGAGCATCCCCAGGAGCAACCACCGAGCTGCCATCTCGACCCCCTGCCTGCTCTCCCTGCCCGTGGAGGATCTTCAGCGACGGATTGAGGCGCTTTGGTGGCTATCGGCTTCTGGCGGCCATCTGGAAAGAGAGTTTGGCCCTGTACCAGGGGAGAACGCACAAGGCCACGGTCCTCCGTGCTAGCGAGGAAGCCGGTTACAATGCTGCGTGATGCTTTATCATGTAAAAATACTTCTGAGATGCATGTTTTGGATCATTTGTGTAGTTGAACAGGCTGGTTTTTAATGGAGAGGCCCATGAGGAAGCGAGGTCTTAGCTCAGGATGTTGAACCGGTACCCTCTGCCAAGAGCCAGCGTTGACTTGGGATGCCTGTTTCCAGGTGGCTCCAGCCCATGTGTCCCCATGGCTCTGAGGTGCCCAAGTCCCCTGGGTGGGCAGGGAGCTGGGGCTGGGGAAGATCTCATTGAAAGCAGGTGAAGGTCTGCTTTTAGGGAAATGACTCTTGTGGGCTGCAAGGGTCCTCAGGATGGGTTGCAGCTTTTGGCAAATGTCTCCTGCACACACACTACCGTTGCAACCCATGTCCTTGTGTCTCTTGGTGTATGCTCACTGGGTGACATTTTGGGGCACGCACTAAGCATCGGGGGATCTACATCGTGATTACAGTCCCTGGGCACAGCTTCCCTCTGAGTGTTTTCTCAATGCGGTCTCGTTCTTTCACTGCTGGTGAGCCCTGCTGCCCTGGCTGTGAGGCTGAGCCCTGTGTGGGGCTGGCATGGCCTCATCTGCTCCTTTGCAGTATTAGGTCAGCCTCTCCATC
This sequence comes from Nesoenas mayeri, assembly GCF_963082525.1. Lineage (NCBI taxonomy): Eukaryota > Metazoa > Chordata > Aves > Columbiformes > Columbidae > Nesoenas > Nesoenas mayeri. Next base: position 27,803,580 of record NC_137554.1, on the reverse strand, counting down.
ACAGGTGAGTCTAGACTTAAAGACAATCCAGCATGGAGGTCTGGCCTTAGAGCTACTTCTCTTTGCTCTTCTCCAAACCATGTGGGCACTGGTGGTATGTCCTCATATGGGTGCACAGGGGTTGGCAGGTCTCCTGTCTCCATTTTCATCCACGGAAGCATAGAGGGGAGACAAGAACTATTTGAAGCAGAAGGAGCGTGTTGATACCAGTCCTGAGGGCTACATGTTAGCCAGGACATCTTCAGGGGATGCTTCTCAGTGGGAGGTTCAGAAATAGCCTCCAAACTGGAGAAGAAGGAGATGGAGCTTGCTAAGACCTTGGAGGGGTCAAAACACCGTGGTGTCTATAGCCACGAGCATCCCTTGCAGCCAGAGGGGAAGTCCAGCTGTCCCTGCATGTGTTGGCCTCCAGGCCGAGGGATTTTTCGAAGGCCGTGCAGAAGGAATGGGATCACACCATCCTTGGGCGCGTTCGCACCAGCCCTTTTCAGTGATATGAGAGGGAGAGTGAGCGCCTGTGGCTCTGCTCGGCAGACATGGCCCCATCTGACCGTGAAGGCTTTCACCGCCATCCAGGAGAGCAGCTGACCTTCCATAGGAAGGCCAGGCAAAATGGGGCTGCCCAGCAGCAGCTCCTGGGGCTCCACCTCACCACCCCAAGCGTGTACAGAGAAGGAGGGGACACCCCGTTACACAGGGTGCGGAGACCTCCGTGTCCCTGCCATGCTGCCGAGCGTCCGCTCCATTGTGCGGCGGCGCGTTGGAGGGAGTTTGGGTTAAAAGGGGTTAACAGCTCTCTGCTGTAACACATGATTGGTCTTTATGAGGTTGAAACTCTTGTCTGTTTGAGGCCTACAGATGATGCTAAAGAGCACAATAATGACAGCAATTCAAAGCAATCTAATTATGCAAACGGGAGGCTAAACAATTTCATCATCCTTAAATTAGATTGTCCTAATGAGATAAAGACACCAATTAATCCTGAATTAATTTCAATAGCCTATTTCAGGCAAACACTTTAATATGCAAATGTAAATGAGAAACAAAGCCTACTGTAGAATGCCAGAGTTCAAAACCTCTCTCTGCACAGCTGCAGCGGGTGTAAATAGTGTCTAATGAGTTTGCATGGAAAGACACAACCAGTTGAAAATTTTAGACTTCATAAAGCACAGCCGGTGCCTCAGGTACGTGGTGGTGCCGAGAGGGAGGACGCACTCAGCTGACGCCGGGAAAGCCATCAGCCGCTCTCCGCAGGCACCCGCGGGACGGGTCCAGCGCCGCCGCCACGGGATGAAGGGCTTTAACAAGATGCTGTTCCATAAAGCCAAACGCTTCACGCTGAGTACCTGGCCAGTCGCCTTTCTAGGACGCAGAGATGATTTTAATTAGCTGTTGCGTAATTGTTTTAAATTAGCTGTTTTGCTATGCACTCAAAAAAAAAAAAATCCACTCTTGTTTTTTTTTTTTCTCCTAAGCACTTGGCAGGAGAAAGGGCAGAGCCTGGGATTTAGGTTACAGAGGAATGCAAGCGTCCTCCTGAGTTTCTTTCGCCTTGCTCCCCTGCCGTAACAAAGTACCACAAGCATTTGCTTTGAGCTGTCGAGGAAGCAAGCCCCGGTCCCCAGGGCCTGACTGAGATCTGACTTCCAATCTGCACTTTGCTTTAATTACGGCACTGGGCAGGGGTGCTGCGTAGGGGTCTATTATGGGGACTGATGGCATCGGTGGTGAGGCTCAGATCTGAGTTATTCCTGCTGCTGGGTCTCATCTCCAGCATGTCCAGGGATATGCCCTGGAGGAAGCTGTTAAAAAATGAAAAGAAAAACAACAACAGCAAAAAAACCCCTCAAACAAAAAAAAAAAACCCAACAACAACAAAAAATAAACTGTCCCAGAATAAGCACTTGTTGGATAATTTATCCCTTTACCCCTCCTTCTGCCACACCCATCCCCGGCTGCAGTTGGGGGGTAACGTAAACCCAGAGAGGATTTGTGTCCTTCCAAAAGTATTTCTTCGTATATTGCAAGACTAGATGTTCTTCCCCTTTAAAAAGCCCATTATCTCTTTGGATTTCCTGAAGGTTTACCTTCAGCATCACCCTCATTGCCGCTCCTGCGGCAACTTAATGGGGCAGCCTGGGAGGAGGTCCTGCCTGGGGACTGTCCTGCGCCCTCCAGCCTTCCCCTGCAGCCTTTCCACCAAGCCCTGACGAGCCACCAACTGGACTGGAAAGCAGTTACTTCTCTTCTTGACTTCACCCGCTGGCTGTTATCAAATGCACGGGATCAGAGGAGATCACAGTGATGTTCCCAGGGCTACAAGCGTCGGGATGCACCCTGGGCAAACCTGGTGAGCTGAGCTTGGCTGTCCAAGGCTGAGATAAGTCTAGATTTGCAGTGAAAGTCTGGGGACAAAGCTAAACATTGCTGGCTGACCTCCACCGAGCAGGCACCTTGTATCTTTCCTACATGTTGGAGGGAATTTGCTCTTTGTTTCAGCAGTGAGTGGGTTTTTTTCCGCACAAGATGTTTCATGGAGCAGCAAAAAGTGCAAATTTCCAGCCAGCAGCAGGGTCCTGCCCTATCACATCACCTTTTGCAGGGGCTTTCTGGTACCAAACAACGTCCCTGCTGTTTACTGTCCCTCCTGCTTTGCTTAGGAGAACAGTGTGAGTAGAGGTTGGGAGTTTCGGCACTTCTACTAGGAACTCTTAGGTAACCATCCTTTGTGCAACACAGCATTTAATCCTTGCTGGGTGGACCACGAACATCCCTTTCCATTTTTCTGGCCTTAATGGGCACAGTAGTTTATTGACAGATGAATTGAGACAGTGAAAGGGCTGATGGCCCAGAGCTCACAGCATGCCAGCAGATCTGGAGATCTTCTATCACACATGTTTGTCCTTGGAAAAAAGACAATTGACTCAGTAAATTGCTTAATCTCTGGCACGCTGGGTACCAGCACCGCCTTTTCTGCTGGAGCGGGGGGTGATTCTTTTTTTCCCAAAGCATTCGGTGCTGTCTGGGCTCTGCTGTCAGAGCCGTCAGCAGGGCCGTGCAACCTCTGGTTCAGCTGGAGATGCCATGGATGGGGACTGGGCGAGAGCTTGCTGCTGGGTGCTGCTCCCAAATCTGCTCCCAGCCAGAAGACCAAATCTCTGCTACCCAGCTCCACGGGGTACAGACATGCCTGGGAGCAGCAGTGTAAATTTAATGTATCTGGGAGACAAGGCGCTGGGTTTGCTGGGTCTTTGGTCTGATTTGGGAGAGATGGGGGTTACCCAAACCTGGGGTGGTACCTGCTGGTAGAGCGAGGCGCAGGCTTTAGGGAGCCCAGGGTGGGGAAGGCATTAGCAGGCACAAGCTGCATCCAAAAGAGGATGACAGATCGCTGCCTAGGGCTGTGGTTTCCCATTAATTAATACCAGATCTGCACATTACCCAGCCACCCCATGGGAGGAATTGGGTCTGAATCAGGGGTGAGCACATGATCGCATTTTTTGCCAAATTACCCGGCTCGTACAGTGTGGTGTGCATCTGGCTCCCCGCCAGCGGCGGGAGCACAACACAATACCTGATTCAGCAGAAAGTCTTCCTGGCCCCTTTGGAGATCTTGTGAAGCAGCAGAAAGAGTTTATATCTGTTCAGCGCTCTGTGTTATTTTCAGGTTTGGACTGGGTGCCTTAAAATCAAATTTATGGTCACAGGGAAGCATGGCCAAAGGAGCACAGCCTCTCATGCCAGTGCAGTTTAAAACTAGACGTGGGGATGGGTTCAAAAGCAAGTCCTCCTGATTTTCCATCCTTTGTTGCCTGGATCCATCTCTCATTGGAGCCTGGTGATCCCCAGAGTAGCTGGGCGTGCTGCCTAGATCCCGAAACGGGAACGCTCAGTCATGTTCTAGTTAAAAGGGCTCTAACAGTCAGCCAGGGGACTTGTAAAAACGTTACCACAGGGTCTCCTGTTTATTCTTGCGCTCTCCGTACTTGGATCACACATTAAAAGATGGTATTTTTTTTAGCTGCCAGTGCTGCTGTCTGATGAATGCAGCTGTTTTCTTTCCCCCTCTGAAACCATGACATTTATAATCGGTGTTTAGTGGAAAGCTGCAGCAGCGATGTGCTCTGGTACTTGGTGAGGCAGTTTGGCTCGTGGGGATGCTGGTGGGTATCAGCATCCTCCAGCCTGGGCTCACCCGTGATGGGGACGAGCCTAATATTCTATTATGCATGTGGAAATCTACTTTTTTCACACCTGTAAAAGGAAAGCAGTGATGCAGTGAATGCGCAAAAGGTGGGCTTGGAGGAAACAAAACCACATGGTACCAGCAGCGGGTTGGTTACTGATGAATCATCTGAGGTACAGTGGAGAATCTGCATAAAATATTCCTTGGGTAGCCGGTTCCAGCCCAGATAACAGTCTGACAGTTCCCGAGGAAGGATGCCTTTAACCTTCACAAAACTGAGAGGACAGCAAAGAAATGAGCCAGGCAGCGGTCTTGTGAAAATCAAAGCCTCAGTGGTTTAGATGTGTTTTGCTCTGCAGTAGAGTTTTATGTAGTGGAGGGGAAATAAGCAAAATGCTGGGAGGAAGATGTCTGGTGGGACAGGGACATGTTTCTGTGAGAGCTGTAAAAGTCCCTTGTGGGAGATCTTTGCAGAAGTTTGCTGCCGGTGGTCCCAAAGAGGTGGAGATGCTGTTGCTGCTGGATATTCCATGATGTACAAAGGTTATGGGTTTAGCGAAAGACCACCCAGTGAAGGTTTAGTGAGACCATAACATGGTTGTCCAGCCTCCATGGGATCACACTCACCAGCTCTGCCAGCTCTTCAGGGACTGCTGCTCACTAGTGTGAGATTTAAACCTTTTGGAACAGACATTTCTATCATAAAGAGTCTCTGGAGGCACAGAATGGTCCATGCACTGGTCTGTGTGCTTACAGTTTGGCTTCTGCGTCATGATACCTGCCCAACCTGGTCCGCAAAGGTCTATGTAGGTCCTGGCTGGCTCTCCAGGGACCTTTTTAAAGCTGGTGGTGGCTGTGGCGTCTGCTCCACAGGAGCCCACAGACAGAAGAGGTGCCAATTAGCGTGGGGATAGGGTGCAAAGAGGCTGGAAGGATCCAGGAGCACGGTAACACGTCTCAGCTTTCCATCACACCCAATAAGCTCCCCTCCTGCAGCTTTAGCATTCGTACTGTTTCTTGCATGCAACGCTATAGTTGTCTTCACCCTGCCTTGTTGGGGTTTGGTGGAACGCACGAGAACATTTGGGGAACCCCAGTTTGCTGTGAGTTGTAGTACAAACAACAATCCTTTCCTTGCAGCAAAAGTTTTCACTGTGCTCAACACACCAAGATAATTTGACAACCAGCACAGAACACCCAAATGTGCTCTCAAAGGCAAAAGCCCTCCTCTGTCTTCATAGCTTTTTTTGTTTGCCAAACCACTATTTGGTCCATGCCTCGGAGCAGAACTCGCTGGGGCTGGCGTGCTGCAGCTCCCACTCCACAGCCCATGATCTGGTATTTGCAGCCACCGTTTCCAGCCGGGCTTTTCCTGCAGAGCCCTGGCGAGGTGGCATCTGGCTGTCCCTGGCTGAGCTGCTTCCCACCAGCGCCTGTGGAAGGCAGCACTTTGGAGACCATCTTGTGACACTGAGACACCAGAAAAAAGAAAAAAAAGAGGAGGATCAGCTCTTCATCTGGAGTGGAAACAAAGCTGGTGAAAGGCTGGATGTTTTCTCTTTTGCATTGAGGTTAGAAACCAGCAGGAAGTCCTTGCTTGAAGAAAAGGCACATGGTCACCAGTATGACTTGCGCAGGCTTTGCTGCCTTGAAGTCAGACTGGAAACAGAGATTTGCGGTGGGTAAAATTTCACGGATTTTCCATGGTTTCTGACTGCAGCTTTTCTCATGCCTGGTTTTGCAGCTAAAGCTAAATTTTTGCCATATTTACGCTAGCTTGGAAGGCGCTGTTCATGTAATTGGTATCACATAGCTGCGTGAAGCAAATACGGGTTTATCTCAGCTGCTTTACATGTGCTAAGACAAAATACTGATGTGGGCAAAAGCTTGTGGAAGCAGCCTTAGCTGGAGCCTCTGTTTTTGTGCAGGCACCCAACCCCACAAAGTCTTTGCAAAGTAAATGATCTCCGAACCGGCGACCCCACAGTCTGCAGAACTAACTTTGCCTTTCTAGCTTATTAATAAGCATCTTTTCTGAGTAACCAAGATGTATTGAGTTGAGACTCCCCAAGTGCGAGCAGCCAGAGATAGCTTTGACTTTTTCCTTTTTTTTTAATTTACCTTGCGGGGCTGTGGGAAATGAGCAATCCTTCTGGCTGTCAATATTGCCAGCGGTGCTACTATCACCATGACAAGGAAAAGGGGGGTTGGTGGGGGGCTGGAGAAACCAGGCATCCCGGGACTGGCGTCTCAGCCTCGCGCCCAACCGGAGCTGACACGTCCGGCGTGATGAGACTTGAATCGACGGTGTTCTTGTAGCTCCCAGACAATGTCTTTTGCTTCAGCTCTTTCCCCTTCCCAACTTTCCCAGACAGATTCTTCCTTTTATTTATCCTTTCTCAGCCCTTCTCTCTTCTCTCCTCACCTGAAGGCTCCTCCTGGGTGCTCCATCACTTTGCAGAGGGGCTGTTTTTTACATCTTGCCTCTTTGCAGAGGAAACCTCCACATTCACAAAATGCTGATGGTACTGGGGAGTACGGTAGCCTGAGGGGGGGACCTGCTCTGCCCACTCATGTAGGAGCTGCTGTGTTGCTCTGCATCCCTGCCTCTGCCACCACCTTCTTCTTTCCCTTGCAATAGCAGCCAGGGCTTTTGCAGGGGGTGGTGCTTTTGGGGTGGCCTGATCTTGGTGGTGTCTTCTCTAAAGCTTTCAGAGCACGGAGAAAGCCACCTGGGCTGCCAGGTGGCCAGAGAGGGAAGGACATCACCTATACCTCAATTAAGTGGTAATAAAGTGATATAAAACAGCTGAGCTTGATGTGGCTGGGTGGGAGGAGGTGATATAAGGAGTTTTCAGGAGCTGTCTAATTCTTTGTGCTCTCTCTCCTCTTCCTCAGTGTCCTGGGGTCCTCCTCCACACAGCACTGGAGACCTGAGGGCAGCAGAAGCTTTGGGCCCTGTGGGGATGATTCTCCTGCTCGTGGATCACAAACGGTGAGTGGGACATTGCGGGGACCAAGGGCTGCTGCTTGGTAGGCGAACGAGAGGGACATGTTGGGCAAATGGCCCAGGTCCTTATTTCTCTGGTGTGTGGTGGTACAGCCCATTATTCACCTGGTGTTTTCCAAGCCTGTGCTATTTTCCTTGCTTGTTTAAAACTGTTGGACTTGAATACGGAAGAGAGTTTGGTATTGTTTGGGTTTCTCTGACTGTGAGCAGGGTATGAGCCCTGCTTGCTGGCACAGCTGGGCTGATGGGCTGCTTTGTACCCCTTTTGCTGGTGCTTTGAGTCCCTATTTGAGCTCTGGGATGTCCTGTGACATGCTCAGCTTCTGCATGGGCTCCTGCATGGCCTTTCGTCTATGTCTGGTTCCTCTGCCTGTGCCAGGCAGGCTGTGGCTGCAGCATGTGTGAAATTTTTGTGGCAGCTCAGGTTCGGCTTTGTCCGATGTGCAATAGGACCAACAGCAGTAAACGCGCCATTGCGTCTCTCTCTAGCAGCACCACAAGAGAAATCCTTTAACATGACCTCACATCTCACTTTGCATTGCACAAATGTCTTTTCTGGGACTCCTGTTCTGCAGATCCAGCCGAGTGCTAAGGCAGATGGGATGTACTCTGCTGCGCTCCTTCTGCCAAAGCAAAAATCACCCCTGTCTAGGGGATGGCGGCAAGAGAAAGGCCAGAGCGCTGCTGCGGGGGCTGGATTTTGGCCCTGGATGTGATGTTGCTACTGGTCCAGCCTAGGGCAGGGTGGATGGGGAGGAACCCGATGAAAGGAAGCGAAGGAACTCCTTGGTATCCCACCACAGCTCGGCTGGGAGCTGGGGAAGCAGAGAGCCAGGAGGCACCTCCTGGTTTGCTAGGTCAGCTCTTGGATAGTATTGCTGTTGATTCCTTGAGGCAGGCTGCAAGGCAAAGAGCCTATTTCCCATTTCTTTCCCACCTTGATACTCCACACTTAGCTGCTGGCAGCTACCTGGGCAAACCTTGTTAGCCAGGTGGCTTCAGGCACCTCCTCTGATGGCTCCTGTGGGAAAAGGCAATGTGTGTTTTGTGTGTTTAATCCTTTTACATGGCCAACGTAGCTGGTCGCTCCTGTCTTGTGTCCCTCGAGCGGTGGGAGGCTCTGTCCCACTGCCATTTGTCTTCGGTATGTTCCATTTATCTCCGGCGAGAAGCTTCAGACCCAAACCATCTTAAGTGATCTACAAAAGACAGTGATAAGTACCTTCCCCCGTCATTACGGCTCCATTTTATCACGGTGGTGATAGCAATAATGGTGGTTGTAACCCCCATCAAGTCCACTTAACATGGTTCATTTTCAAAAGTCACTCAATGCCTCCTGACAGTCTGGCCGGGCGGTATGAAAAGATCATTTAACCCTGATGATCCGAGGGAGCCGGCGAGTGGGAAAAGGAGCTCCAGCAGCCGGAGAGGAGCCGACATGGGGTGGGCAGGGGAAGACCATTGATTTTATGACAAGGGGCAAAACCACTGTCAGCGCGGAGCGGTGTGGATCGGGGGGACGTTTCAATTAGTGCTGGCAGGAGAAATCCCAGGGAAGGAAGAAAAGCCTGGGCTGCCTTGCCTATTATTTTTTTTTTTAACAGTGAAAAATGAACCCCAAATTAGAAACCCTATTAACAATTAACGTAATTAAAGGCGACACGTTATAATTTCGGCAGAAAGGCGCTTGATGATGATACGGTGGCCTGAGATAATTGCAGCCGGCGCTTGGCTGAGGCGAGTGGTAAATGGCCGGCGTGGTGGCCCACCTGCCACTCACACAGCCCTGCTATTATCCTGCCTGACACTGCTCCCGTCCTGCCTCGCCATTAAAAGTAAAGCCATCCCCTCGCAGCCTCAGAGGCGTTTGGAAATTGCTCCTAAAGTGCACTTGGTTTTAAAGGACTTGCTGAGGGGAGGAGCGCTCTGGTTTGCAGCAGAGGTACAAAGTGCCCATGGGCAGTTGCTGTGTTTGCAATCGTGGAGGAGACCCCGTAGCCGTTTGTTATTATTACTATTATATGGAGGCAGACTTTTTAGCAGTGCTTGTTGCAATAGGATATGGGGAAATGGTTTTATACTGAAGGGGAGGAGATTCAGGCCAGATGTAAGGAAGAAATTTTTTACACTGAGAGTAGTGAAACACTGGCCCAGGTTGCCCAGAGAGGTGGTGGATGCCCCATCCCTGGAGACATCCCAGGCCAGGCTGGACAGGGCTCTGAGCAACCTGAGCTGGTGAAGATGTCCCTGCTCATGGCAGGGGTGGCACTGGGGAAGCCTTGAATTTCCCTTCCAACCCAAAATGTTCTATGATTCTATGATTATCTTCTCACCCACGTGTGTCAAACCCATAGCTCTGACATGCCACCATGTTTAATGCAAGCTTCTCCATGAAGGCATCCAGCCCTCTCGCCGATGCTGTGTCTCAGCCCCAGCATCCTTCCATGTGGTTGCTCTTCCTTCCCAAATTGAAAGCACAGCCAAGGCTGGGGGGCTCAAGCCCTGGGTTTTGAGCTGCCTCTCACCTCCCCCAGGGTTCCCACCAGGGACAGCTTGGGGACCACAGCCTGGCAGGTGTTGCCTGCAGCAGGGGAAGCACCTATCGATGCTTTGAAAGCAAAGTCGTTCAAATTTGGCAAACGAGCAGCTCACGCTCTTGCTTTCAGGTTAGCTTATCTGAATAATTACATGAGTGAAGCTATCCCAGAGTGTCTTGGAATATACAGAAATACATTCCATCTGTGTATGCCACAGCATCAAAGTCAAAGAGCTCTCTGAAAGGAGGTCGGTCTCGCTAATATTTGAATTTGGGGTGGGGGGTGGTGAAAGAAACACTAAAAACCGGAATCATACGCTGCCAATGTGACCCATTTGGGTTTAGGTCCAAAAGCTTGAATTTTGAGGGCTTTTTTTTTTTTTTTGGATTTGAGATCATTTTGAATTATAGTTTACATAAGACAATGTGAACCTTGAAAGCATTCAGCTGGAAGCAAAGCTGTCAATTCTGTGGCAAAGCAGCGCTTTGATCATAGAGAGAGGAATTTTTTTTTGAGCTTTTCCCTCCACTGAGGATCTAGAACTTGCTGGAGAGGTTTCCTCTGTGTTTGAAGCAAAGTCAGGAGAGCGGCTTTTTCAGTCCCTGCCCCTCTGGCTGCTTTCCCTGGTTTCCAGGTGGATAAAAACAGGAGCTCTTGGACTCCTGAGTGTGGGGAGCATTATTCCCTGTGGTGCTGCTGCATCCTGGGGTAGGGGAGAGGGACCACAGTGGGGCTGGAGCACTTTGCTCCCAGTGGAAAGCAGTTACGGGCAATTTACAGCATGTTCAAGGAAGTCCCTTGGAAGAGGGTTTAAGAGTCGTTGAGTCAACATGAAACGATATATCAGTTAATGAAGTTTAATAGCACTGGATAAGAACTGCACTGCGGCTCTGGGATCATCTTGCAAATGTAGTTATGGTCTAAAAAAAAAAAAAAAGAGGCTGGAAAAGCAGTCCCTTGCTCCTGTCCATATGTTGTTCCCTCCGTGCTTTGCAACTCAGATGCCTTTAATCGCAAGCCGGTCCCACAGAGGTGATAACAGGAGCTGGCTGGCATCTCTGCTGCTCCTGCAGCATCAGCAGGAAGATGAGTCCTGGGCGTTTCAGGAGAGCGAGTCAGGCCTTTCCCAAATTAACTCCAAAACCAGCTTTTCAACAGTAAGGCCTAGGGTGGGGCTCTGCTTTCCTCTCTTTAATTCCTCTGAAGGTTTTTGAGTTTTGCAACAAAGGAACTTTTCTAAAATTGTTTTTCCCCAAATGTAGGCACTCAGGAATGAAAATTGTGGCATCTCGGGCAGAGATTTGCTGGTGGCAATTTCTTTCTTGTGAAAATCAGGGTATTTTGTGAAAATCTAAAGACGTCTTGGGACATCTGCAAAACTAGGAGGTAGGGGGTTGTGAGGGGAGGAAAACAAGAGAGAAGGCAATGAAATTGCAGAAGTGTTCCCAGGATGGCAGGTCCCTTTTCTGTGTCCCATGTCCCTGCCCTGTGCTATCACACGCGACTGCTGTGATACTGAAGGAATGGTGCTGGTGGCACCACCAGGAGCGGGAGGGCAGAGATGAGCCTTGAGCACACGTTTACGCTGTTGTTCTTCTGCCCAGGACGGTGCGCAATGATGTAGGACTTCGCTGGGTCCCGTAAGATGCTTTGGACGGAGCAAGGAACAGAGCAAATCTTCCAGGTCATGCTCGAATAGCGACTCAGGCTGCTTTTTCAGAGATGTGCATGTTGGTGGGAATTGCTGGGCAATGCTCCTTTGCAACCAGCTTCTCTGAGAGCAGAGTCCCACTGTCCCTGTTCACCTCCTGCTCTGCTGGGGTGCTGCTTGCTGCGACAGGGAGGTGACCATCGAGCTCCTGTCTTTGCAAAAATCTGAGCCCGTTTTTCTCTGGAGCACTCGGAGGCGATGTGTTTAATGGGTGCTGTGTCCCTGCCAGGCCCCACCATCCTGCTCTGCCAGTCTGGGCAGCCACCTGGCTCGAGAAATTGCTGCAAGAATTTGTCTGTCCTCAGGACGGCATCGCCTCTCCCAGCCTGGCCTTGGCTCTGGGAGGACCAGACTGCTTTTGCAAGAAATGCAACCAAATATACCACCCTTAGGCAGGTCTGACGGGGAGGTGGAGAAGCAATGATGAGTGTTTTGGGTTGTTCTGGTTTGAAAGTGTGTTGGACTCAAGTGCATGCAGGTGCAGGAGGCTCTTCTAATGTCCATAGCTTCTTCCTGAAGTCTTTTTTTTCCACCCAGCCTTCCTGTGAGCTTCCTCGGAGGGAAAACTGGGCCTGTCTCATCACATCTCCCTACTGCCTTTCAGTGTCGGGGAGGGTGGATGTGATGGTGACAAAGTGAATCCCCCTGTGCTGTGTCCTTGTTTGGGAACTGCTGACTAAGCAGGTGCTTGTGGGGCAGGGGGGCTGGCAGGAGGTGACCAGACCCCCGAGGAGGACAGTAATGGGGCTCTCCCACTGCTGCTGCCCTTAGAACCTGTGTCAAGTTCTGCAGCGTACCCTGGTCATCCCCTTGTCACCAGGACAGGAACCACCTCCAAACTCACGTGGCCACCACCCCCTGCCCCATCTGTCTCGTGCGATGCCCTCAACCCCCCCAGGAACACCAGCAGCAGCTGAGATGCTGCAGAAACTGGGGGGGCAGAGTCAAAGCCTCGCACCCGCCTCGTTTCCCAGCCCTGGGTGGGAGGTGGGCAGTGGGGTCCACAGCATGGACAAATCTGGGGATGGTGGCAGTGGGTGTCCCTTCTGCAAGCTGGTACCAGTCTGGAAGGGAGGGTGGAAAATCCAGCAGGGCTGGAAGCCCCTGGATGTGTTTTGCTGGTGCTGCGCAGGGTGGGAGGAGAGAGTTCAGAGCCGAGGGAGGCTGCAGAGCATCCAGCATCCCGGCAGTTTCAGCCAGGCACATGTATTGGAGGGGGGGACATACCCCTTGGCACTCTCAGAGTTCAAATATTTAGAATAAATGATGCCTGACCCTTTCCCCCCCTCTCTTCTTTTCCTTCTCTCGCCTTCCCCAGTGCCAGTTCTCAGTAACCCAGGTCCAATAATTTGGTTGTAATAAAATGTGACTGCTGGGGCTATTTTTATGGAGCTGGCACTCATTTGCATGCCGGCTCTGTGTGGGGCCCCAGGCAATCGTTTTTTTTCCTTTTTTTTTTCCTCTCCCTCCCCCCTTCTCTTCCCCCCCACTTCCCCCACCCCGCTGGCATCCCTCTGATCAGAAGTGACAACAGAAACACAGCCGTATTTCCCGGAGATTTACCGAGTTAGACGATGAAAGCTCGGAGGAACAGTAACAATAGGAAAGGGAAAGCAGGAGGGGGAAGTTCCTAAACTGATCGTTTTGAAATGTCAGCTCTGCTCTCAGGGGCTCCGGGGGTGAGCCCGTGGCGTACCAAAATGCCAGGGAGGCAGCTGAGGTGGAGATGTGTAGATGGAAGAGGCCACCTTGGTCCTTCTCGTCCCCTGGGGCTTGAAGAGCCTTTTCTCTTTCTGGGTGGCTCCGTGGGGTTTTGTTCTTGACCCTGTGCTGGGGCTGCCACCCACCTCCTTGGGGGGCTGCTGGGTGCCTCCGTGGGAGCTGCATCTTTCTTTGGGTGCTGCATCCCTCTACATCCTTTGAGCAGCTTGGGAGCTCTGGTCTCCCTCAGCCTTCTTGGCTCTGGGCATCCCCTGTGCACCAGAGGGAGGAGGGTGGTGGGGACCAGGTTGGGACATGGCAGAAGTAGGCACTACAAGGAGTGACAGTGGCCAGATTTTTTTTGAGAAATTTGCTCTTTGTAATAGATCACTCCCCTCCCAGCTTGAACAACCCCCCGCTAAAAGTAGGCTTGGGAAAGGAGTGCTCCTTTCATGATGTGTCTCAGAGCACAGGGCTTCATGCTGCACATTAAAGGTGCCAAGAGGCTCCTCAAGCTACTGCTGCCACCAGGCTGCAGGAGATCAGGTTGGGGGGGGTCCTGGTGGGCTTTGTGGCCAGGAGCCATCTGGGATGGCCAGGCACAGCACCAAGCCCCCCTTCCCCCAGTGCATGGGACACTGGGGAACACAGAGGAGTGGGAGCAAGGTGTGACTGCAATGTCCTCTCCTTCCACCCCCCAGCTGTGTGTGGGCACCAACACCCTCATACCAGCTATTTTATCAAGCGGTTCCACTGGTGATGGGGACAAGTGGGACCCTCCCAGCTGGGGCCTGTAACACAGGGTGCTCGGTTACCCCAACCTTGCCCCCCCCTCCCACCTCTCCCCCTCTCTCTTTCTCTGTTTCTCTCCTCAGCGCCACTGTCAAGCAACTTGATCACCTGCCAGCCCGTATTGATTTTTGCTTCCCAATCTCCAAGCTGGATGGAAGGAAAAGATTAAAAACAGTTTGTCAGTTTGAAGTTGAATAAGAATTCAGCACAAGGGACATCTCAGTGGCTTGGGGTGGTGGGGGTGGGGTAGGAAGGGGTCAAGGCCAAAGATGGTATTGTGAGGAGTGTAACCCTTTTGCACCCTTTGCTCCATTGATGCCCCCATGGTGACCTGATCCAGCAAGCCTAATGTATCTCAGTGACCTCCTGGCTGCTGGTGGGGTGCTGCCTTTATCCCTTGCCCTTGTCTGGGCATCTCGTGTGTTGCTCCAGGGGTCTGGGTGTCCCGGCATCCCACACCTTGGCATCTCAGCCTCCTCTCACTCCTCGTCTCCCTGCTGCTCCACCAGAGGTGCCCAGCCCCAGCGCTCCTGTCCTCACGTGTCCCTGCTGCCGGTGCCATTAGTATTCATGTGGTGGGTCTCCCGCTGTCCTTGTCAAGACTGAGTGGGCAGACTGAGGAAATTTGCCCTTCAAAAAATGAGAATCATTTGAGTCAGGGAAGCTCTTCCCTTGCACGTGTGGTTTCCTTGCCAGCCCAAGGGATGACGAATGGTTCACAGCCATCCCTGTGCAACGAAAAAGGGCTGTTTGGGTGAGATTTGGCAGGTTGTGCTGGGTACGAACAAGGGTTGTGTGCGGGCTGGGAGCAGAGCGGCATGCCGTTGGGCTGCGTTGAATGTGGGCTATGTGAAGGGAGCAGCACATACCTGCCTGGGGTGTGATACTCCATTGAGTGATGGAGGATGCTCAGAGGCGAGAGGGATCTGCACAGCTTGGTTCCTGCACACCCTGAGGTGTTTGCACAGCTGGGCTCAGGGCTGCGCCTTTTCTTGTCCCATCATTGCTTTTTTCCTTCCGCCTCCCTGTTTCTGCAAGGGAGGACAAAAGAGCTACAGGCTGAGGACTCTCCTTCCTTGCCACTACCATCTCTGGCCAGTATCCAGTAAGGATCTGCTGAGATATATTTGCCTATATGAAATAAGTAGGGTGGATTTACTTCCATTTATACCTGCAGGTGTATTTCCTTATCTAAATTATAGATGGTTATGTCCTCGGCCAGAGTAAGCTGGCAGAGTTCCCCCAAGGTCAGCAGAGCTGTATGCTGGCTGACGTCCAGAGGAGAGGACCTGGTCCTTCCAAGAAATAGCAGTGCTTGTAGCTGTGTAGGGTGAGAATGGAAAGGAAGGCGGCCGTGTTCATGGAGGGCTTGGGAGGTCAGGATTGCAGGTCCTGACTCTGTCCCAGGGGACAAGTTATCTCAGCCACAGGTGGGTTCTGTACTTGCTGATGGAGGACCAGCAGGGGGAGAGACTGGCACCTACTGAGGGCTCTTCTGCCTGTCCTGGGTGGTGTGGGAGATGGGTCAGCAGCTGGCAGCACCACTTGGTCTTTTAACCCTCTGTTTTGCTCTATGGTTAAATCAAAGTGATCTTTGGGAAGCACAGGATGCTGGTGCTAAGGACAAGCTCTCACCTGTTTCCATTTCTTCCCTTCAATGCCTGGATGCAGCAGCCACCTCCTCTCTGAGGCAATAGGTCATCTTTCCCCTCCATACTTTCATCAAGATGATGCCCAGTGGAGGAGCAGGGTTGAGCACAGCCACAGAAGTCCTGTTTGATCTGTAGGATATGATGCTTTCTGTTACCATCTCAAGTCTTTTGGAGAGAGAGGTGATTATTCTCATTCCTTGCCAAACAAACAAGATGAGGGAGGTGCCAGCTGAGGCTGGTGGATGGGCAGATCTGGCTGCAGATACCGGGGGCAGAACACCTTCAAAGCTCTGGTGTCCTCCTTGCACACCAGTGCCCAGCCATGGCACCGGAGGGCTGTCCCTGCCCTGTGCTTCAAGCTGATATTCCCCCAGAACTCTGGGAAACCTGTGCTGTCTCTGCAGCTGCCGCACTGCCAGAGGACCTGATTTACCTTATGAGATTCAAACCTCTGCCTTGCCCTGCCCCATGGTTCCCAGCAAGGGGGGGCTGTTGTGAGGGATCTGCTGCAGGTTTGCTCTCCTGGAGTGCCTACTGAAGCTGTTTGCAGGCCTCAGGTAAGTACATCAACTGATGTGCAGTGACAAGTTGAGGGGTCCCTTGTCCAGGGGAGCTGCAGGGCATCATTAGAGAGCTAACAATGCTGGAAAGAGGCAGGTGGTCTTGCTGCTGGCCTTGGCCATCCAAACGTGCAAACCAGGGTGCTAGGGGGCCTGGTTGTTGGCCAGGAATGGCCGGGTGACAGCGGCTGGGCTCGGGCTGAGCTGGGGAAACAGCGCAGGGGGTGGGTTGCTGCTTGGCCCTGTGCCTGCATCCCACCCGGGGGAAGGAAGGCACTGTGATGCAGAGTTGCATTGGGGAGATCAGCTCCTCCTTCACCTGCTGCCAGGAGATAAAGGTGAACCCCCAAAAGCCAGAGCTTGGCCCTCACCTCCCCTTCTCCCAGTGGTGTGAGCAAGGTGCTCGTGGGCAGCGGCGAGCAGGAGCCGCCAGAACAAGTGAAGCACAAGAGGCTCACAGGGAAAGGTCATGGAGAGTTTTAAGCAGAAATGTCACTGTTGCTCTGTCAAAAGGATAACGGAGCCGACGCGCATGCGGTGAAGTGGCTGCTATGGTGGCGTGGAGGGCAGGCTCACTGAGCTGCGGCTCGCCCGCCCCCGCTTTGCCCAGCCCTGGGGAAGGAGTTTGGTTGGGGTTGCTCTCCTCCAGCTGTCACCTTCCCAACCTTGCACTGCCTTTTCCTCCCATCCTCCCCTCTTTTCCCAGTGCTCCTCTGTGCCCTTTCCCAGCATGGTCCGCTCTGGTGCCATCGGATCTGAGTTCAGGGGAGATTGTGGCACCTCCTGGGGAAGTAGCACAGCAAAGGGGAAATCTTGAATTTGCCGATTCCAGTTGGGTCATGCCTGGCTGGGAAAGACTGGCTTTTCCTCTGTACAAAGCACGGCCAAGTGAGCCATCACCCTGTGCTGCCACACTGACCGTGCCGGTGTCCCTGCCTGTCTTGCTGGCCAGGCTGCCACCTCCTTGGGCTGCAAATGCTCCTCTCCAGCCCCAGGGACCCGCTGTCCTGACCAGAGAGAGTGGAGCTGCGGGCTTCAATGTGGGGACCAGAAGGAGGGGTCTGCTATAGCTCGCGTGTCCCCTCACCTTTGTGAGGCCCTGGGGTGCAGAGATGGGTGGCACAGGCACTAGGGCAAACTGCTGCCTCCCCCTTTGCCCTAGACACCAAGGTCCTCTGCGTGAGGAGGAGCTGCCATCATCCCACCACCCGGCATCAAGGAGGTGATGGGGCTGTGGAGCTGCTGCATGGCCAGCACCAGCTACGGAGCCTGCCTCTGATTTTTTTTTTTTTTCCCCCAACCTTAATTACCGAATTTCCATATCATCAATTCCCTGCGAGTCAGCACTTGACAGGGAAGGCTGTGGCTACTGTCCTTGCTGCTGCCATCAGAGAGCACCCGCTCTGTCCAGGGGACAGCTCTCAAAACGTTATTTTTATCTCTGTCTCATAAAGCCTGTTCTGTATAAATATATTTTAATTAATTAATAAATGGGACGTAATGAATTCTGGCAGGGTGACATTTGAGCATAAAGCGAGGCTTAAACAGATCCTGACATGTGTTAGCTGGGAAAACACAACACACCCGCATGTGCGCTACACACACACATATATATGTGTGTGCGTACATATGTATTTCTTTACTTGTTGGGACTGTTATGCGGTGTAGAAGGAGGTGAGTTGTGCTGGTTGCTTTTAGGAAGGGGAGGTGGAATCTGCAAGCGGTGGCTCTGCTGAAGAACCACGTAGGCAAGTCCCCTGGGTCGCCTCTGTCCTGAGACAGAGAGGAGGAGGGAATAGATTGTTTCCTCTCCTGGAGACTGATGAGATGTCTCCAAAGAATGTGGCTTGCTGGAAATGCCTGTGCCATCGTCTTCAGAGGGTTCTGCTGCAGGTTACAGCAGGGGGTACTTGAATTTCTTGCAATACCTGGGATATGAATCTCAAGCTTCTGCTAGCTTGTGGTCACTCTCCAGCCCACGCTGGAAGCACAACCTTGTGGTACCACATTTGCCTGGGTAGATGATGATACTGTGCTGCACTGCATGTTTTTTATTTCCCTGAAATAATGTTTTGCAAAAGAATACAAGTAAAAAGTACAGGTTAGGGTTGTGCTGGGCCCTCCTGCCAGCCTAGGCACCAGTGGGACCTTCCTATGGTGGTCCTGTTGTGGAGCAGGGACTGGAGGCTCGAAGGAGCATGGATAATGTGTGACTGGTCAGGGTGGTGTTTCTGACCTGACTTGATTCTGGTGGCACTCGATAGGGAGAACATCGCAGGAGGTCCTGTGCTTGCAGGAAGGGGTGCAGGAGCTGGTGCCCAATGGGACATACTGGAGTAGTGAAAACTTCACCCGTTTTCTTCCAATGTTATACCGCTGCACATCCGAAAGTCACTTTTCTGCACAAAGCTAGTGGCAGGTCTGCTGTTATGTAGCTGGGATCCAGGTTTTAATCCAAAAGTGGACTCTGTTTCTCCAAGCCTGTTATAACTTGTGTATCTGGGTCTTGGCACAGACCACTGGAGGGAGAATAGGGTCTAATGGTGAGAATCGTCCAGTATCTGATGTTAGAAATAGAAACCTTCTCCCTTCCTAAGTTCAGTGATGTGAATTTGTGGCTCTGCTCTACTGCAGCTCAAGGAAGAACCAGCCAGAAGATTATATTGGTACCAACCACGTGTGCTCTGGATGAAAAGGTTGTACCTACATATGTTATGGTTTGCGTGTGAAGGTATATGCAGTACAGACGAGTCCTTCAGCAGCACAGAAGTGTTGCCGAAAGACCCGTAACCCTGATTAAGCATTCCTTCTGCAAGCCCTGGGCAGCTTGGTGCAGCTGCCCTGGGTTATTGCCTGTGATGGTGCCCACCAGCTTTTCCTGCCTCTGCCTCAGCCTCTGCAGGTCTGCGGACCCCATGGGCTTCACTCCCCCCTCTGCCTTTGGCTTTTCAGCGGCAACACGACTTTGCTCCATCGTGTGTTATCCCAGCATCCTGCTCTGCCTTTGGGGAATTTTGGGAGGTGAAAGGTGCACGGCCAGGATGCTTTGACCTATTCTAGTTGCATATATACATGTATTTGATCAAATAGGAAGGGCGTGCTGTTTGCTGTTCGGCTTTAGTTATGAGCTTTAGCTGCTGTAAAGATCATGTGGAAGCGGATTTGAGGCTGGTCTCCATATGGGAGGGGGGTGGGTGAGCAGACTGGAGGATTTGAGTGTTTTTCCTCCATGGAATGGGTCAATATTCCTCCCCTTTCCTTCGAGTAGCTAATAATATAGTGGTTGGCTCTTCTTTGCCCAGCAGGGTTATTGTCATCCTTGCTAAAGTTTGACATTTTACACTTTAACTAAGCACAGCCTTAGGCAAGAAGCTGCTAAGAGACAGATTTCCTTATTAAAAGAAGATGTCACCAAAAGAGCAAGTCAACAAATATGCCACTGCCCAGAAACAGCCAGGCGGCTGGGGGAGCTGAGGAGGGCGGTGAACGGAGCCAGTGTGGGTGATGGGCCGTGGAGGGGCAGCCTGAGCCATCTGGGGACATGAGGTGCCTTCCTCCACCGCTCCCACAGTTGGTACTGGTGCTTATGCCCCATCTGTATGGCACCTATAGCGCTGAGGCTCTGGGAACCTCGCGCAAGGTGAACCATCCTGACCAGCATCTGTTAGCTACAGGGCATTCGTCTGGGTGTCTGTGCATGGAGGGTTTCTGAGTCTGAAAATATTTTCAAGGTTTTTTTTCTCAATGTTGTGATTGCAAAATGCCAGAAACACAGAGAAAGCTGCAGGCAGATGCTCTTTCTTTTTTTTTTAATAATCTGAGCGTGCCTTTTGCCTATGCTGCTGACAATGGTTTTTTTGCTCCCCTTTATGGAGTTTAAGTATAATACACTTAATAGCAGTTAGTGATGTCAGTGCTCTTTGGTATAGCAAACCTCTGGTGTGAGATAATCTTAGTTAATGATCAGCATAAAACAGATAGAGGTCAGTATTTTAGCGTTGCTATAAATCCCACATTTACGGTGATCGAGTTGGAAGGAGGCGATCCCATTAACCTTTTCACTGTATTGATAGGGCGTGCGTCCCACTGTGGTCAGTCAGGGTGGTGGAGCAGCGTGGTTTAGCCACGGGGACCTGCTGCCATCCTCATCCTCAGGCTCATGGTCACCTGCAAGGTGACCATGCATCCATGGGGTGGCTGCCCCATCTCCTGCTGCAGTCTGACTCGGGGTGACACTGTGCAAAGGGAGAGCAGCATCTGCCAGACCAGGAGGGGGTGGAGAGATGCTGGGCAGCTTTTACCCCTGCGAGTCCCACATTGGACAGGGCAGAGCAATACGCACACAAGGCAGGTGCTGTGGGGGATCCCCGCCGCTGCCAAAACCTCTGGGATGGCTCTGAACTGTGGTCCAGGTTGGCACCCACGTGGATTTGAGTGAGGTGGTGCTGGGTCTCGCCAGCAGCAAATCCTCCCCGGTGCAGTGGTCTGATAGCCTCAAGAGATATAACCTGGCAGCGTTGAAGGGGAGGAAAAAAAAAAAAGATTAAAAAAAGTCAATGAAGCATTATGGTTAAGAATCAAATTGCATAAAAGTCAGGAGATAAAACATTTAAAGCTCCTACAGGAACGTTAAATCGGTGAAGGCTATACTTGCGTAGCAGCAGCCCTGTTTTCCCTGTATGTCAGTGCTGCTCTTTTCATCTGTGTGATGGGCAGTATCTGGGGTAAATTCCCCTGCCTCCCACGCTGGTGTAAGGCTGAAGTAACTCCGGATTTTCTTGGCAGAGCTGGGAGCCGGGCTGCCCTCCAGCCTCGCTGCAGAGACACTGGCTTTTGGGTTACTTGACGAACCTCAGGTGCATGTCACAGTCCCGGTGTATTTCAGAGAGTTCCTGGCTTCTGGGAAGGGCCTTTTCCTGAAAGTTCCCCAAGGCTCGGTCTGAAAGGGTGTGTGTGTGCCACCTTGGAAATATTTTGGCAGCTGGCATTGAAAGAAAAACAACCTGGTGCAATCCACATACCTTCAACGTGCTCAGCCTGCGCAGCTGAACGTGGGCAGTGGGTGTTAGTTTTCCTGCAGTTAGGGTAATTTTTGCTTCTCAATCTCAGTTTTTAGAAGAAATCAGCAGGGTGGTGGTACACGATGCAGGCGGGTGATGTGTCTCAGGAGGGACTGCACTTCTCCAGAAGAGCATCCATGCTCCCAGTCCCCAGGACTGCTGGCCGCTGCCACCTTGGGGACCATGGGGAGAGTTTTGAGGGAGGATGTAAGAGACCGATGCAGGGATGGAGGGGAGGTGCTGACCCCCTGTAGCCATGACCGTGAGGGTCCAAAATAGGTTCTATGCAGCACCATCTTCATGCAAAGCCTCCCTCCCTGCCTCTTCAGTCCTCTCTCCTCCTAGTCCCTATTAACAGTGAGGATTTGTCTTGTAACATTACTCAGAGACCCAGGGTTTTGCTGCACTTCAAACCACACCTTCTCCCTGATGTCCTTGATTAGTTGCCTTGGTTGTAGGGTAGCGCTAATTTGATCAGTGTTAGAAATCAGTGCGGTGCCGGAACCTTTTTCCCTGTCTTTCAACTGAATGGATAGAGAGGGCAGAAATAAAGGCTCCCTCGGGTTCTGGTTCATATGTCACCATGAAGTGCATTAATGAATCACTGGTCCCAGAGCACATTTGCGGCTTGTTACTAGCAGATAATCCTGCACTGTGACCCAATTGCTACTTGGCTGCCCAAGAGAAGATCTTTCTCTAGGGCCCTGAGGAGTAAAGATGGGCTGGGCTGGAAGTCGCCTTCAGCTTTGGAGCTGAAGCTGAATGCGTTCATTAGGAAGGTTTTTCCTGGCTAGTGCTTGGGTTTAGTTTTTTTGCTTTGGTTTGTTTTGTTTGTTTTTTTTTTTTTTTTCTAGTGGAGAAAGCTTGGAAAAATAGCCTCAGAAAAATCACTACCATATCATCCTGCTGCTGGAGGACATCCTTTGAATTATTATATAGCTTTTATGGATGTCTCATGCCTTTGATCAGCTACAGAAAAGCTCCCTGAGGTTCCCAGGCCTCCATGGCATGGGGAGGTGGGTTGGCACAGAGAGGAGCACCCCAGCAATGAGCAGAAGCTCAGGGGTCCTGCAGCAGGAGAGGTGGTGATGGTGCTGGGGTGAGGAGACCATGGGACATGTGAACTCCAGAGGTGCTGCAGGACCATCACCAACCACTGCACCGCCATACCCACCTCGCTCAAGCTGTCCCCAGGCTATTTTGCTTGGGAGGGAGCTGCTGTGCTAGTGGCTTATGCCCAAACAACTGCGCTGAGGTCCCGGAGAGCTGGTGGATAATTCAAGGCAAGTCTGAGCAATGCTTCTCCTCTCTGTCTCTTGCTGGGAAGGATGATATTATTGCTGGTCCTTGAAAGGATATCTGTGTGCGTTTCCCAGACCTCAGGCTTCTTCTCTGACCTTGAGCAAGGTCGCTTCATCTCCTTTTGCGCCAGTGCCCTGCCTGAGAAAAACCAAAAAGGGATGTGGATGCTTTATTTCACCCACTCCTTGTCCCACCTGACTGACCCGCGGGCTCCCCAGGGCTGTCCATGAACAGTCTGATGCACCTGAACTGTGGTGGCCATGGCTCAGAGCAACCTCCTCCAGCTCTGTGACCTTCCTCCAGCTGCACCCATCAGCAGAACCAGGGCAACTAAGTCTTCTCCAGCCTGCAGGGAGGCAGCTTGTCAAAGGAGACCCTTACTCCACGAAAACCGGAGGGGCTCTGAGGAGATAAAGGTGTGCAAGTCAAGAATCGCTAGCTGGCAGATAAGTTAATATTTTGTTTCATAGGAAGCATCTTTATAAGCATTTTCTCCATGAATAACAACTCTGTGGAAGTGACTGTGCAGGTCAGGAAAGTCATCAGAAGTCAGCAAATACAAGTGCCTCTTATTTATTGGAAAGTTTATTTCTGCATTAAATTTTCGCTGAAGAGGGTTTCATTATGCCCACAAGACTGGTATAAATGAGGAGCTGGAACACTGTTTTTCGCAACCTCGGAACTAACTTCTTGGTCTGCTTTGGTTTTGTTTTGTTTTCTGTTCCCGTTGTTCACACGCTGAGCCTGCCAAGGGCACTGAGAGAGAAGCCTGTATTCACGTCAGATTTTATTTTTTATTTTTTTTTATTTCCTGCGTTTGAGCAGGCCGGAATTTATATTGCTCAGGTCTCCTTAAATTAGTCCAAGAGGATTTCATTTTACAGGCCTGCTTGACTGGGATCCTTTTGGCACGATGGGCTCAGCTTTGTATACAACTGAGATTCATATTTTATGTGTGTATAAAAATCCCAGCCATGAATCTAGCGGCTTAAAACTTCACCTTCATTCTTTACAGCTCAATTCAGAGCACTCTGCACATTTTCAGCCACTTGGTCTTGCAGGCGGCTGAGATACAGGAAAATGGCAGGAGATGGGGGAGATGGCTCCGAAGGGCCGTTTTGCTGCTCTTGGTCACCAAAGCTTGCTTGAGAGAGCCCTGAAAGCCTGTGGCTACAGCAGGTCTCCAGTTCATGATGCTGACTTTCTTCTCTTGGGAGTCCAATTCCAAATTTGAAATGAGACCTGGGACATTCTTGGGAATTAGGGTTATGGCAGCAAGCTAAGACTCTGGAGAACGGGGCTCCATCTGTATCTTTGCCCCAACAGAGAATGCATGGAAAAATCTGGAGCTGTTGTTCTGCATGGGTGCTTGTAGGAAATCTCTTCTGACTGGAGGTGACCGATCAAAGTTGAATGTAGATATTGGTCTGCAAAGTCCAAGTACCAAACTCAGATCTGGGTCAATAGGCCAGCTTGAATGTCCCAGTTGGGGACATAGAGGTTCTCTGCTGCTCAGGGCCACAGAGGGCTGGAAAAATTAAGGTGCAGAGGATGTGGGTGGTGGGAAGTGCCAGGTCAAGATACTTTAGTGATCCTTCATACACCCAACCTAAATGCTGCCAGGCTTAGTCCCAGGAGGGCAGGTTGATTTGGGCTCAAGGCTAGGTCTATGCAGTCAGACTGTGCCCAGCTACCACCCCCTCCTGCAGCGCAGAGCCCTGGGGAAGCTGTGCCAGAACAAGCACAGTGGCTGGACTGTTGCCAGCTACATCTGGTACCGCACGGGTGGCCCTGGTCCCCTTTTCCCTGCGCTTCTGATGCTTGGATCCACATGGAGGGTGTCTCTGCCTTCCCCCCGCATGAGTGCAATGGTGTGTCTGGGTGAGGCTCACCTCTGGGGTTATGTAACACAGCCAGCTGGATGTGGAACACCAATGAGGTCCGTGTGGGGACACCAGAATCGCTTCAGTGTGCAGACAGCCAGGGTCCTGCAGGGTCTTCTGTGACAGAGCAAATGCTCCAAGCCTGCCCATGTATTGGATAACAGGGTGCTATGGGACACTGCTCCACAACTCTTGCTACTGGGGTAAGCAGAGATGTGTCCTCATCAGTCATTTTCTTAGAGATTTTCCTTTGGGCTGTGACTTCCAGCAGGATTTGGCAGAATTACATTTTAAAGAAGACAGAATTTAAGAATATGGATGCCCAAATGTTGGGTTTTACTTCAGGCTTCTTGGCAGTACCTGGTCTCTGTTTGGTTGGCAAGCATGTCTGTGATGCTGAGCTGCCTTCCAGAGTCAGTGTGGTTTGGCTTGGGAGGTGTGAATCCCCCCAGGCTCTCACCAGCCTCAGCAGATTCATCCTGGTCCTGAGAGAACTGTGAAAGAAACTGGAAAAAGAGTGGAAAAAGGGATGGGGAACAAGCCTGGGCAGCAGGTCCCTGGCTTTGCCTTGCTGGTGTAGGATGGCTGTAGCAGGAGCATCACTGCCATGTGCTCCAGGAGTGAGCAGCCGGGGAGCTGTCACTTGAGACAATCTTGGTGACCCAGGAGCATTTTCCTACCATGAATTGCAGTCTCGCTTCGGTTGTGAATCCGAAGCACACCCACATCCACTCCCTCCACGACCCATGTTTGGCTTTCCAGTGGTTGGGTTTTATCGAGCAGTTCTTTATTGGATTTATCATGCCAGTTGTTAAAGCTTCCAGCTGCTTAAATTTACTTTCTTGTTTTCTCATTTTCTCATCTGTCTTTTCTGTGTTCTTTACAACAAAATCCACACGGCCCTCTATATCATTAACTCCACGGGCAAGTTAATCAAATTTACTGTCAGGCGCAGCTATAGCTGTTGGAATGTTTCTAATTTCTTCGGAGGGGAATATTGGGCTTGCAAAGAATCAGCCGGTGCCTCCAGTTCTGCTGGTTTTCTCTGTAATGCACCCTGGAGTTGCTGCAATCCCCAAGCCAGCTCAGATGCTCCATTTCCCATCGTGGTCTTGTTTTTGCTCCCTCTGTGCCACCACCAACTCAGTCCAAATTTTGGGTTAGGTTTGTGTGATCTTCCATAGGTGCCACATCTTGGTTGGGGTGACCCAGAGGACTGTCCAAACCAAAAAATAACTCCTGTGCAGGGGAGCTGGAGGTTTACCTAATGCGAATCATCTTTCACGGGTGGAAAGATGCTCTTCAGCCTTCATCCTGGGCTGGTGCTTGCTGTGCTGAGTTTGCACGGAGAGCATCACTGAATAATCTCCGTGGTGTCCTTGGGAAGTGGGCCACATCACTGCTTGGGAGGCTACGAGGCAGTAAAGACGTTTATGGGCTCTCCAGCCATGTTTATGGGTCACAGTGGGATCTGGAGGCGGAAAGGAGACTTGAGTATCATGAGCACTGGGTTGTGACGTGACTGTTTGCCATTTGCCTGCCCTCAGCAAGGTGTGTTCTGGAGCAAGGGCAGGTTTGGGTATTGTGGCAGATCACAGTGACCTCACGGTGCCGCTGCACATCCCTGGGGATGGGGGCTGGCGTCAGAGGCAAAATGCGCTTCTGCTCTGAGGCAAAGCTCGGTGCTGATTTGGGTCGTGCTGCTGTGCAAACGCTCCGTGCAGCCGGGGCTGGTGTGCTGCTGTCTCAAAGAAAGATGCTCGGGAGCCTTACAAACGTGCCTGAGGCAGCAGGACAGGAAAATTAACCCACATCTTCCACCTCGGGAGCAGGGTGGTGAGGCTGTCAGTGCGACAGGGCAGGAGCCGCCTCTGTGTAAAGAGAATAAAAAAGCTCGGGGTGGGGGGGGTTCTCTTTAGGTGTGCGGGTCTGTGGGTTTTGAGCAGGACCGAGGCACCTGTGCACATATGGAAATAAAACGGCGAGAACATGAGACCTTGGAGCATCTCGTAGATGTACGCATTTGAGGTGCGAGACAGCCGGTTGCAGGAGTGACATCCAGGGCTTGGCTTCCAAATCACAGGGGGACGGTGGGGAAGGGAGGAGTGGAGGAGGAACTGGAAGAGGGGCTGAGAGCGGGTGAAGGAGGAGGAGAAGGAAGGGAGGGGAAGCGCGGGAGAGAGGGCAAGGGGAGGAGGGAAATGGAGAGAAGTAAACAGGGATGAAATTGCAGGTAAAAATAAAGCTGAAGAAGCCCAGGTGGAATTCATGCAAAGTCTCCTCATCAACACTGCGACTCCCTCCTGTCACGGGAACTGTCATCCGGGCTCGGCTCGTAATGAAAGGGAAAATATTTTATTCAGATTTATTAATTTGAAAATGAAGCCCGCCTGTCGAGAGGGGGACAGTTCTTCTCAATCTGTCATCGTTGAACCACACGCTCCTGACACCGGGATTCATTTGTCTTGTCGGCTCTGACAGTCGGATTCTCCCAGAGCTGTTCCTGGTGGATCGCCCTGGGATTTTAAACCGGATGAAACACATTCCGACAAGGAACAGCCTCTTTATTAATGCAAATTACACGAGGAGGAAAGAGCGCGAGGGAGGGAGAGAGGGAGGGAGGGTGACGCCAGCAGACGCTCTGTTTCCTCTCCCTGTATCAGTCATTTGTTATTTACATTTATACGCATTTTTTTTCAGGTTTAATAAAAGGAGACCGGGATTTTTTTGGTGACATTTATGATCAGATTGTGGTGGGTTTTTTTTTTTTATTTTATTTTTTTTAAAAAAAAAGGTATAATCAGCACAAATGTATGCAGAGATACATATATATTTATTTATATGTATGTGTCTCCCATGGGCAGAGCTGGCTTTGGCCAGGACGAGCGTGTGGGTTTTCCCATGGCATGGAAGAGGTGGCTGTGAGCTGGGACTAAGACCTGTGGCAGGTGGCATTGGTCTGCCAAGGTGGCCGATGGCAGGGCTGTGGCACGTCCTGGGGTGACCACAGGATGCCTCCTTGGTCCCTGGGGGGATGACCGGCTGAAGAGGTTTCTGGGGAAGGTTTGTAGCTGTGCTGCCATGGGGAACATGATGTGCTTTGAACATCAGCATCTCCCAAACTCCTGCTTTCCTTGTATGGGTGGCATCGGGGCTTCCAGGACAGGTTTATCCTCACAAGCCATACTTGTCCCTGTGGAGCCTGGCTCTGGAAACAGGGGCCAGCACCAGCCTCCCCGAGGTCTCCTCAGCTCACCTGTGCAGCATAAAGCAAATGCCAGAGCCAGGAGTACGGAGAACCTGAACGTATGTGTCTAATGATGTCTCCACAGTCTACAGAATGAATATTTAATAGTGCTTGTCAGCAAGATCTTATAGAGGGATTTCTTTCCAAAAACACTTGTTAACTCTTGTGATTTCTTTGGCAGCCTTGGCGTTTCTGGTGGTCTCTTGCTGGTTTGTCACCACCCCTCTGGGTTCACTTTTTTGGGATCCCTTCCACCATTCCTCCTCAGCCATGGTTTGGGAAAGAGCACCGTCACCATCACCATCCTCAGCAGCCCCATCCCTGGCGAGAACAGAGGTGTGAGGCTGCGGACGGGCAAGTTGAAGCTGATGGATGTTCTCCTCCCCGAGGGTGGATGGGACCCCTTGTTTTAGGGTCCCAAAGTCTCTAAGGTGACCTCATGTGTCTTGCAGCCCTACATGGGTCTGAGACCCTCGCCCCCAAATTTTCTCACCCTGCTAGAGTTCTGTGGGAGAGACATTCAGGCTTGACTTGAAGGCTGCAAGTGATGGAGAATCTACCATGTCGATAGACAAATTGTTCTGCTGGTTAATTAGCTTCACTTTTAATGTGCTTGGAGCAATGAGAACAGTAATTCTTGGTAGGAACAAGGATGTGCAGTGAGGGCCGGGAGAGGTGTGGGAGAGCAGGGTGGAAAGACAGAGTAAAAGGACTCAAAATTAGAGCACAGACATTTTTCGGTGAATCTTTAGTCTTTGTGAAGGACAATGAGAAAAGAAAGGAGGAAAAATAAGAGAAAAGAGGAGATAAGAGAAGGAAACGTTTCAGAGGGACTAATGTTAGTTTTGAATTTGGAATGAGTTTTGTGAATGCTATTT
Source organism: Nesoenas mayeri (assembly GCF_963082525.1). Classification (NCBI taxonomy): domain Eukaryota; kingdom Metazoa; phylum Chordata; class Aves; order Columbiformes; family Columbidae; genus Nesoenas; species Nesoenas mayeri. The sequence continues at coordinate 27,775,061 of NC_137554.1, read as the reverse complement.
TTATGACAGAAAACTAGAGAGCAGAAATGCCAAAATGCCATTTGGTAGCATCCTTGAAATGCACTCTTCCACTTCTCATTCTGAAATGGCAAGTTTTAAAATTTAAATCTTGGTCTAAAAAGCTTTTTTTATTTTTTAAAGGAGGAGAGGCAGGGCTTGATGGTTGAACTTCAATGCTTGAAACCTTCCCAAAGGTTTTCCTACAATCTGTTGGCACTTTTGGCTTGCCTACCCATAGCTTCAAATCAGGCAAGTGCCCTCTAAAGAGGAACCCATAGCAAAAAGGTCTGAGCTTCTTCAGGCTTCCTTCTCCAGATGGACCCTTAAGCTGCTCTGTGAGCAAACCTGGTGTTAATGCTCATTATGCAGGTGCATAATGGCCACCAGCATGGGTGGCCACAGAAATGGAGACCTTGCTGTCTGGGGAGCACGTTGGAGGTGTACCGCATCCATGCTTCCCGAGACTGAGGTCCAGAAACCAGGGGGGATGCATTTGGTGAGATGTCCCCAGAGCTGCTCACTTGCAGGGGTGAAGAAAGCTCTGGCTGGGGAGATATTTCTGCACTTTGGTGGATGCAGCTGCCACCAGCCCTGGGTACATCTACACACAGCTGGCAGAGGTGATAGGGACATGACCCTGAGGACAACCTTGGGAGCACCTTGAGGAGCCACCTGGAGCCCTGGCCCAAATCCCAGACTGGTCAGAGCACCTCTGGATACTGATTTCCCACCTGGTCTATGGGGCCTGTCTGAAAAATCACTTTTGTCCTTGAATTCCTATTTCCTTGCAAACCCTGTGGCTAGGGCTCAGCCCTGGTGTAATAGGCATCTGCTTGTAGACGCCTATTACACCCCTCCCCAAACCTACTTGTAAGATAATGTACCTTGCACCAATTTTATCTGTTACATTGCATAAAAAAAAAAAAATCCATTAAAAGAAATAAAAGCAGGTGCAGCCTGGTGCTGCAAACACTCCTTCACTCTCATTCTCTCCCCTTCGTTCTCTCTCTCCTTCACTCCCGGTGTTTGCTAGTTTGTATGATTAATTTTATCAATTTTCCTGACCTGCTTTGCCACTGAAATAAATATGACAGCTGCAGTGCTGCCTCAATTCGTTCTCTTGCCAAGTGAGCTGCTGAGATGTGTTTTCTTGTTGATCGCAGACTTTGGTAAATATCAAGTAAATAGACTGAAGAGGATTCATTTCAGCAGCTTGGATTGTCAGGACTTCAGCCCAAGAGCACATCCTTCACTAGAGAGACAAAGGGAGAAGGAAAGCTCTTGTCCCTCCCCAAAAAAGCAATCAGGAAATTCTTGCAGTACACCAAGCCGCTGTCAGCCCAGCCTGTAATTAGTGGTGTCAGCAGATGTCTTGGAGGAGACTCTGAAAGTCTGGGTCTCAAAAAAGGGGCCCCATGGCCAGGCAGCTGCTGTGGTATGTGTGGGTCATGGTGGCAGCAGAGATCAGTGCACTGGATGCTGCTGTCCTGGTCCTTTTCAGCATCTTGGTAGCATCATGGAGCTGGTCCACCACCAGCTCTTCCACTGTCTTGGTCTTGTCTCCTGTCCCTGTGTGGAAGAGAAACGTCCTGTTTCTCCTCAGCAGAAGGTGGCCCATTGGGCCACAGCTTTATGGAGCACCAGAATCATGGCTGGTGCTGGTGACCCAAGCAGGGAGTATTGATGGCAAGGTGACAACGTGGCATTGTAGCCTGTCTTCAAATAAATCAGCTGTGTCTTCTTCATTCCCCTATCCTCCTCTGGTCTCCTCCTGTATGGTTTTGTTTTGGTGGTGATGTTTGCAACCTGCCTGCCCCTTTTCTTTTGCCTTGGCCAGCCTCTGGAAATACTCCTGTGCCAGAGCTGTGCGCAGACTTCACACTTGGAAATCATTGCGGATATTTACCTGGTTTTTCAGTTCTGCTTCTCCCAGTGAAATTGAGCCAAGAGTGAGCTGAAGGCCTCCTAACTTGCAAGGACATCTTCTCTGCTGGGGCTGCTCAAGCACAAGCTGTGGGTGTAGCATCTTAATTAGCATGTCCTCCATCCTTGTGCAAGGCTGTGAGTATGGTCAAAGCAGGTCCTCCAACCTATGCAGATGTTCTAGGTCAGTACACGCACACCTGAGCACCCTGCACGTGGGTGTGTGGGGCATTTAAGCCCTGAGCAGAGGGCCTGGATCTGGACTGGTGGCCTTGCACATAGCTTCAGGATGCTGTAGGTCTGCTTTGGCATGAGATTTGAAGGCAAGACCTAGGCGCTCTTGAAGTATAGAAGCCTTTCATTGTTGGTTATATATATGGTGTATTGTTAAGTATACAGAGAATTAAAAAAGTTAGGAGAGAAATTCTTGTGTTGGTATCTTTCCCATGTGACCTATTTGTCTAGTGTGACAGCAGCAAGAAAGGGAAGGGACTGAAATATCATCGCTCGGTGTTGGTCTTTCTCTAATATGATGGTGGTCCTTGCCCTGAGGACCTTCAGGCACCTTTCAGGTAAATGTGGGAATCTCTCTGCCAAAGCAGCTGCATCTCCTCTGCACAGCAGCTGTGCTTGTTTCAGGTAGGTGTCCCCACAGGGTGCCTTGGGGACCAAAAAAATTTGAGGCCAGACCATACAACCAGCATATGGTGTTGATGGTGGGACACAGGTGTACTTTCTGGAGTAAGTTTCAGTGGTGACATGGACAGGAGTGATAGTGCTGGGGCAGCATTCAAGCACTGTCCTCCTACATGAGGGGCTTTGGTCTGGCTCTTTGGAAGAATTTGGGGCTATGCCTGTGGAAATAAACTAAGCAGTGTTGGAGAAGCATGCTGAGCACTTTTTACTTACTAGTACAGAAATGTTTACTAGCGTAGTCTAAGCATCTGACTCTATAAAAGTCCCCGAGTGAGGACTGGTGTACTGAGAAGATGTTCCCAGTGTTACCAGCCCCATCTGTGCAAAAGCTTCCAGTGTGCTGCCTCCTTCCCTAGAAATCCTGAGATTTGTAATTAAACTCAATTCAAGTCACAAGGACATTGAAGTAAAACCCAGGGATTGTTTTGTGCCTTCACAGACTTTAACTTTTGGGTGCAGTCATTCGGCCACATGTTTTCCTCAGCAGCTGTATAAGTTATATAACAGACAAGCTTTATTTCCATAAACAAAACCTTTTTGCTGATTTCTAGCAGAATTCTGTATTTTTAAAGGCTCCATGATTAAGAAATGTTATCTTAAGGATGTTATGATCTAATCGAAGATAAACATTTGCTAGTGTTCATGATCTAGTTAACTCACAAACAGTAATTACCAGTACAGCCCTACAGCCGAACCCTCTGTACCTGCAGATCTTAGCAAGGCTGCATTCAGCCGGCATGTGCAAACAAGGGCAGAGAGGAAAAAATAGAAACTTCCAGCCTCCAAAAAGTGAAAAGAGAATTTGTAAATGTGACCCAGATAAACACGATGCTTCTTTGAGTCGGCGGAGAGCCTCGAACACTGGCTTACACAGCCTCCTCCGCTCTGGTGTGTTGGAGAAGCCTGCAAAGGCTGGGTGGCTGATGCAGCACCCCACTGTCCCCCCAAAACTGCTGCAGCCTCCAGCGTGGTTGTGCATTGCTGAGCCAAAGTTCAGCAGCTTGAAACCAGGGAGGAGGAGGAAGGGGGCACTGTAAAATACCTGTAACTGAATATAAAGCTGAAGACGTAAGGCTCCCCTGCTGCCTCTGCTCCAATTTCTTGCAGATTGACTGTGCACGCATCTCTTTACCTTTTGGAATTATTGTAGTATTAGCATTACTAAGATGATAATTTTTATTAATGACTTACTGCTGGAAGCTGCAGCAGTTGAGGACTTTCCATCAGAAAAAAGGTCCAGATGGCTGCAGGGTTGCCCTGGGGCCATGCAGGGTCTCCACTCTCTTTGTGTTGGAGCTCTGATGGACTCAACTGGCCAAGGAGGTGCCTTCTGCCCTCTGCAGAGTGATACCAGGGAGACCTTTAAGTCTGCTTAGCCCAGTGATCTGGGACTCTGACCTTGGGACAGGCTGACAGCCCTCTGGTTGGATCAGACTCCATCAACCATGGATGAATCAGAGACAACTAGGGCAGCCAATGCAGAAATATCTATAGACTGTCACAAGAAATCCACCAGCTGGGATACCTTGGACCCAGGAGCTAGTGAAATGTATGTCCTTGTGTTTGCTAGCCTTGGATAGAGTTTTAGATACGTGGTGGCCAATAGAGTGGTGTCATAATGCTGTAAATTCTTGCATGGACATGCCCTTGGTCGGAAAGCCCAGCCTGCAGGCACAATGTCCTGTGCAGGAGACCTGTGCCACTAGTTGCCCCAGGCTGTTCCTGGTGAAGCTGCTTTGTTAAGATGTGTTTTTGGGGGGAGCAAAGATCATGGCTTGCTGCTAGGAGTGCTGGGACTTAGGTGGGCTGAGCTGCTTTGTAGGTTGCACCGTTGTCATCCTTGACCACGTATTTAATCCAGCCCAGAGCACGGCCGCGCAGCCTGGGAGGTGATCCCGGTGCGCTCGGGGGAGCTGAGCGTGGAGCTTGCACTCCCCATGCCAGTGCCAAAGTTCTCCAAACCGGCTCCAGCTCTGAATTTCCTCATATACCATGAGGTCAATTTTGGCCATCGTTAGAGCTGTCCAAGGGATGGTAATGCCAGAATGTGGTACTTCCTAACAAAACCTCAGTTCAGCAGCGTCCATCCCACTGCTGATCCAACTGTTGGCTGGGAGCATGAGCACCTGGGAGCATTGCCACTGGGAAGCCAGCACTCCCATCCTTCCCATCGAGATGGTCAGAAGCCCATCTGTGTTGACCGGGTGTATTTTTTACCAACGCATATCACTTTGGTCTAGGCAAGGAGCAATGCAGCAGCTGCTCGTTATCAATTCAGATATCCCCCTCCCATCTTCTCAAGGACTTCTGAGAGCAAAAGGCTTGTGGCTACAAAGATTTACACCCCCTCGGCAAGGGTTAACCTCATCTGGCAGCCACTGTTGTCTCAGGACAACTTGTCAGTCTGTGAGAACGTGCCGTAATGGATTTGAAGTGGATTGCTCAGCCCACGGAGAGGGTGATGCTGTATTTATTGAATAGACATTAAAAAGAACATTTCTCAATTTCTCAGCACTGAACTCGAGGTCAATGGATCTTTTTGGCACTGACATGCTGAGTCAACTCCTAGCTTAAAGCTTTTAGAAGGACCAGGGTTAGATGAAAGGATTAGACTCTGTCTTTAGCGTTTCCCTGGCAAAATCGTTGGGTGCTAAATCATTTATGTTGCTTTGCGGTGCTTTGCTTGGCCTCTCCCCGTTACCTTGGAAAAGGAAAAAAAAAATCTTCCCTTTTTTTGGATTGAAATGACACAAGTTGATTATTTCCACTGTGCTGCCCCAAGATGAGGTGGACACAAAGTGTGTCGGGCTCCTACTGAACCCCTGGGCAGTTGCCAAAAGGGCTGCAAAGCCCTTTTCCCAGGAGAAGAAAGCGGCTCTGATGTGAGATGTGGTGCCACCCACCCGCCCGGTGCCGAGAGGGCAGGCGCTTGCTGCCTGCTAACAAATTCCTTGTGCGCTAGCGAGACCAGCTTTTTAATAATGAACTAGCGATTGATTACAACAGCTGTGACAGTGGTCGCTGGCTTAGCAGTCAGTCCGGAGCCGCTGTCTGTCGGGCAGGGCTCCAGGCAGCGCTCCCTCGGCGTCGGGGGGAATTTTGCCTGTGTACGTAGGAGACATCCGAGGGGTTTGGAGTTACGAGGACAAGGTTGTGCTCTGGTTGCTGTTACAGTCGGGTAAATCTGGAACAATGCACTGACTGCGATATATGTTTTTGTAGTTGCTGGCCTCCTTGGCGTCAGGCACATTGCTGCCATTCCCTGCGGTTTCTGGCAATTTTGTGAAGGTACATTAGTGTCACGCTGAGGGCAGTGCTGTAGTGAGCTGGACAGGCGGGCTTGGACAAGCCTGTGTAGCCTGAGAGTAAGCCTTGGGAAAGGCATTTTTGGGAAGGGTACCCACCATGAAAAGAGTGGTGAGCGATGGGAAACCGTGTTCCAGCTGTGCATCCTTTGTCAATCACATCGGCTCCTACATCAATCCCAATCACTCTTGGGAGGACCATGGGGTGGACAGAGCAGCCTCTCCTCTAGCAGATGAGGAGGAAGGCAGCCTTCCTCCAGAGCAATGCCGTCTCCTGTGGCCATCCTGCTTGAAAAGGTTGCCCAGAGAGGTGGTGGATGCATCATCCCTGGAGAAATCCCAGGCCAGGCTGCACAGGGCTCTGAGCAACCTGAGCTGGTGAAGATGTCCCTGCCCGTGGCAGGAGTGAGACTAGATGAGCTTCGAAGGTTCCTTCCAACCCAACCTATTCTGTGATTCTATGATTCTATGTTTGCAGCCAGTGTTTCCCACACTGGGAGCTCTCCTGGGGTCTGCAGAGCCCCATCCCACAGCCCCTTCTCGGGTCAAATCCCCATTGCAGCCAGCACTTACTGATGGTTTCAGGCCTTCTAGTAGCGGTGCAACAAATAAAATGCAATCCGCCTGTATCATAAAGTCCAATAAAAATGAAACTGAACATCCACTTTGCAGACAGCAAGTACACTGTAAATTTATGAGATCATATCTCGTGGAGGACAGGGTAGTTAAGGGGGGAAGGAAGGGGCTGGCAAAAATGGGAGAAAGCGGCCGAGGGGTAGTAAATATGTTTTCAATAATGAAGAGGCCCGATTACCCTCTTTGCAATAAAAACGTGCACAAGGCAGAGCTGCCGTAAAAATTACTCCCGAGCAGCCTGGCGCATTTGCACCTTGTCATCTTGTCAGCTCCATGCAAATTCGCCAGGCGCCCGCAGCCGGCGTGGGTCGGCTCTGCAGTGCGGGGCTGCCGGGGAACGGGCCAGGGTCCTCCCTGCTGCAAAAGCCATTTCATTTAGAGTCCCCATCACCCTAATCCTGTCCGCTCACCCCCTCCCACCCTGCAAAACGCGCTGATTTGCCCGTAACCGTAGCAACCGGCACGGATGCAGGGATGGAGCGGAGGGATCGCCGGGGTGCTGCGTGTCCTCGGGTTCTCTCTAGCTGGGCGAGGGCAGTGGGAAGCACAACGGGGTTTGGGATGCAGTTCCTGTGGGCTCTGTGGTGCACGCTCCCTCTGGGCAGTCCTGTACACTGACCTCTTTGCCAACTGGCATTTCTCTTTTTTGAGATGCCTTATGCATCCTCTCCAAGACTGATGGTACCACATGCTGTCTAGGGTGCACTGATAGCACTGGGTGCGATTTGGCTTCATTTATTTAAAGGAAAGAATAAGCATTTTGTTTTGTCTCAGCACAAACCAGAGCAAAGGCTGAGGCCCCACCTCTGTGAAGGTGCTTTCTCAAAAGGTGTGGGTTTAAACTGATTTAAATGAGTTGACGTAAACAGCACAGGAGCAGCTTTGAGCTGTCTGAGAATCAGCCTGAGCTGTCCTCAAATAAACCACTGCTGGGCCCAGAAGAAAGCAATTACACAGGGGCTTAACCAAGCTGATTTAACAAAGCTGCAGTAATTAAACCTCATTCACTTCAGGCTGGGGATTCAGCTCCGAGTGCTATCAGGATCCTCTCTCGGAAGGTAAACCTTTTTGGTATGAGCAGCTGAGTGGATTTAAACCAGGGTAATTCTCCTTTCCCTTTTGGCTTATACATTGCCCTTGCAGGTGTTGGTGGAGTTATCAAGGATTTATCTTGTCAGAGCAAACCCAAAGCAGAGTAAAACTCTGAGTTCTGTTGCTTTCTGCACCAGGACATAGAACCCAGGGCCACATTATTGGCGGATCCAGCAGGCCCTGACTGCCGAGAACAATTTTAACTTGATCCGGCAGCCTCGGTGTAAAAAGCACTGGCCGCTGCAGTTCACAACCCTGATCTGACTCCTGTGGAAACCAATGGGAGCCTTTCTCCTGCTTTCAATGGGCTTTGAATTGAGCTGCCGAGGCAGAGGGAAAGCACTGAGTATCGTGGCTCTATTAAGGATGGGGATAGCCAGGCATGGGTGCTCCCCAGCAGGCTGCATGGGCCCTGACTCGCCCCTGGAAACTCCGTCACTGCTGGAGTCATGGGCTTTAACGATGGAAGAAAGAAATTGTGGTCCTGTAGCTTGACCTCTTCTATTCAAAGCAAGATCAAAGGAAAGCCAAGAAAGAGCAGAGGGGGCTGTTGCGGCTGATAGCTGAATGCAAGATGAATGGGAGAGGAGTTGGGGGAGATGGGGGCTTTGGCTTGCAAAAAAGCAACCCGATTCAATTAGTGGGAGAAGTCGTTTTCTGGAATTGCAATGTTAAATGGGTGCAGCTGAGCAGGGAAGGCAGAGGCATCACAGAGAAGGGGTGTTTCACGTATGTGTCAAGGGTGCATTTGTGTGGAGGCTAGAAAATCATAGAATCAATAGCTTGGGTTGTAAGGGACCTTCCAAGCTCATCCAGTCCAACCCCTGCCATGAGCAGGGACATCTTCACCAGCTCAGGTTGCTCAGAGCCCCGTCCAGCCTGGCCTGGGATGTCTCCAGGGATGGTTCATCCACCACCTCTCTGGGCAACCTGGGCCAGGCTCTCACCACCCTCATTGTAAAAATTTTCTTCCTCATGTCTGTCCTGAAAGTGTGGGGGTTAGACTTGCTGGAGGTCTCTAGCTGATAGTTAAAAGGGGAAACACCAGGACAATTACCACAGGGGTGGGTCTCCAGCATCCCAGGCAGAGGAGGCTTTAGTGAGCAGCTGGCAGCATCATTTAGTTAATCTGGGATGTACATTCCTGGGGAAAGAAGATGCGGGGGAATCAGTGAGGTTTGAGTGTGTGTGGGTGACCATCTCCATCACCAAGGGTGGTAGACCAGCCTGGGAAGAGCCCGTTTCTGATGGTACCTCCTGCAGGGCAAGCTGTCTGGGGATGTGGAAGGGGACATTTTGGAGCTGCTGGGAAATGACTGAACTGGTGCTGAAGGGCAGGAGGGAGCAAGGAGAGCTCTGGAGCTGTGCACAGATCTGGGGACTCCAGCACCGACCAATGGTGTCCAGGTGAGGCCCCCTGGGAAGCTGATCTTGAGGGGGAAAAAGTTGCTAATGAACAACTGTTAATGAAGTCACAACTTCTTGTGGGCACAGTTCAGATTGTGGTTTTGGAGGAGAAAGAAAGCATTGGGAAAGAGCTTGGATCTGAGAAAGAAACCTGGGGGAAATAAAAAGTAGGTCAGGCCATGAAGATCAAGTACAGAAGTGCAGTGTGCATATGCAGAGACAAGATCAGATAAGCCAGGGCACATGGTGAGATGCAATTAGCAGGGGACATCAAGTGTAACGAGAGACCGCTCTAGCAGTATATCAGCAGTTACAGGAGGACCACAGAGGTGTTGGTTTGGTACTCGGGGACAAGGAAAGCACTCAGCAGACGATGCCAAAGAAGTGGCATCACGCTTGTTTTCCCCTAAGAAAGTTGTATGTGATCCTAGTAAAGTACTGGAAAAGGGGGAAAGAAAAGCGTGCACAGGGTGACTGGCATCTGGTAACACTCTGTGTTTTCATTAGTGACCCAGGATGGTGGAGTGGGGCTACAGTTGTTTCTAGACTACACCAGCCTAGCCGAGAGGTCCAGTATTCTAGAGAGCAAGAATACCATGCAAAACAAATAAATTGGAGATGAGGTCTGGCAAAAAAAGGAGTGAATGGAGCAAGGGTTGTTTGGGGCTTTTAGAAATAAGCTTAGTGTGTGGTTTGGTCCAGCAAGTGCAAATGAATAGATGTTGCTTCTGTGTAGATGAACAGAGTGAGCCAATAGACTAAAATATATAAAGGCCCCTTAGAGGGAGGCTGGCTGAGGGAGAGGATGCAAAATGAAGAGAGCAGGTGAGAATGGACACCATCAGTCAGCAAACAGGACAAGGAAGGTGGCTCAGGTATCCCACCTGCTCTCTCCTCTTTCAGGGAGGATGGGAGGGAAAAAGTGAAACATCTACAGCTTGTACAAGGAAATGTTCTTAATGTTTTGTACTGAAGGTGTGAAAACTCAGTGCAAGGTTGTGCAGAAGCACAGCAGGTTGTGCCTTAAGCCTGCAAAAGCTTGGGACAAGGCGGGATCTGATGGTTATGCAGGAAAATATGGGACATGGTTAAGGGGTGGAGTTCTCCCCTTTGCCATTGTGACCTCATTAAGAGTGGGTCAATCAAAACTGATGGAGTTACTGTAGTATAAATCCAGAACTGGTTAAAGGAGTGGATATCCCATTGCAAAAACATTGACAGCCAGCATCAAGAAACATCGAGAGTCTAGGAGATGTGCCCCAAGTTGCCCAGTTATTAAAAACATGCACTTCATAAATGCTACAGCATCCTCTGAAGCTTGTAGAGATTTCACGGAGCCAAAACATCCCTGAGCAGGTGCTGGTGTCTGTGTGCTGGTACTGGCTCAGCTGAAAGCAGCTTGAAAAACAATTTCATGAAAATAGCTGTTTGTTGCAATATCAAGGCTGGCAAACCTTTGGAGGCGTAACTTTGGGATGCAGAAATTAGGAGAGAAAATCTGCCTGGCCCTTCTGAAGCTGAAGCACACTGAAGTGAGTGAGGATGCCTGTGCCAAATCTGTTCATGCAATGGAGGGGTTTTTTCAGGTTCAGCTGGTAAATGGCCGGTTTGCTTGCACCCACTCCTCCCGATTTTAACGGTGAATGCAACAGGGTTATAATTCTTGTTTGCAGTGTGAACTCAATATGGTTTTATTTGCCTGTGCCTCGTTGACGTGAGTTGCAAAGGCATATTGGAGAAGGAGAACAGACAAAGATCTTCAGAAGAAGAAGATGGCAACAGGTTACTGAGGTGCAAGAACAGCTTCATGTTGAACCACGCCAGCACCTGGGCTGTGTCCCTGCTGGGACACAGTTCTCCTGCACAGCCTTGGCCTGGTCCCCTGGTGTTTTTTGGTCCCCTTGACCAAGCAGATGAGGACTCTTGCCTCTGCCTTGCAGGTAGGACAGGGCCTGGTGTGAAGACCATCCCTCATGCACCTGAACAAGAGGGGTCTCAGCTGCTTCTGGGGCGTTTCCTTCTCAAGGTAATGAGTGGAGAGAGCCCCGAACCCCGTGCTATGGGAGAGCCTGGAGAAGCAGTTTTCACCAGGACACAATTATGCCTGTTGCTGGGAGAAAATTTAATTTCAAAAGCCTGATAGATCAAATGCAGCTTGGAGGTGGAGCTGTGTCTTATCTCTCGCCTTGTCCAGAAGTTTGAACAGCAGAACAAATGATTTGATCAGGTTTTTATAGTGCTTTTCCCCGACTCCCTTCTATCAGGGAACTGTAAACCAGAGATAATCGACAATTCTCCCTGACTAATTGCGTTGCTTGGCCACCTGAACGCCATCGCCTTGCGGAGCAAATGCCCTCCATCTTCTCCTCATCTCCTCTCAGAAGCGGGGCCCGCGCCGGCTGCCCTCGCAGCTGGCTGCCGAGTCCCGAGACCCGAGTTTTCCCCGAGGTAATAATTTACTGGGATGCTAATTGGGCCGTCCACAGAGTGAATTAAAAGAACGTTTCCTCCACCGGGCTCGAGAGCTGTGGGAATCCTGTGGCCGTGCCCAAAGGGTTGGGGGATCTCACAGAGAAGAAACCGGAGCCTGGGAGCCTGTTTGCAAGGAAATTAAACTAAAAATGTGTAGAAAAACAGCCACTGGGCTTCACATTTCAAACCCAGAGTGGTATCCAGTAGGTCTGAAAAGCTGTTTAACACTTGAGCACGGGCAGACTGCAGAATCTTATTTTTGCTAAAATATTGGTGTTTTGTTCCCCTTCATTATAAGAAAATTAAACGGAAAAGTGATGTTTGTGATTTGCTTGACTCAATCCAACCAAAAACCAGGCGCGAACACCCAGTGCTGGGCAAAGTATTTCTCTCTGTGTTCCTTTCCCCCCTCCCTCTCGCAAAGCATCCATTTCCAATAGGTTTAACCCGGAGCTGCCTGTTTTGCTATGAGGGGCAGGGGAAAAAACAAAGCCAAGAACTTTAAAATCAATACTTTATATTGTCTGGAAAGAAAAAAAAAAAAAAAAGGTGGTTTTTTTTTGAAAGCTCAACACTTTTGATTAAAAGATGTCAACCGTGCCCAGCTCCCCGAGGAAGCTCCCTCTACGGGCCACGCTGCGGTACCGTTGCTCCGGCTCCGTGCCATGGCCACGTTCCATGCCAGAATCCCGTGGGTCAGCCCCACACAGCGAGTGTCAGCTCTGCAGGAGCAGCTGAGACTTCCAGACAATGAAACTTTTAAATGAAATCCCCCCACCACACTTTTTTTTTTTCCCTCTCCCCTGGAAAAATAGGGATAAAAAATAATCACAAGAGCCTTTCATTTCTATCTGAAGTTGTAGGATGCTCTGGTAGCACTAGAGGTGGTATCGGCGTGGGGTGCAAGGGGCTGTGCAAACACAGAGCAGAGGGATGGACATGTGTGCTGTCCTACAGAAACACCATTTTTTGACTGTTCAGTCAAAATTTAACAGATTTGTACAGAATACACTGAATTTCCCACCCCAGGTGCTAGAGTGAACACTGTCAGGGCAGCTGTTTGCTAGGCAGTGATGGAAAACGTAGAATTTTAATCCCATATAAAGGTCTGGAAAATGCTTCTGCTTAGCATTGTGCTGCAAATCTGGAATTTCGGAATCACCATCTGAATGGGCATAAAATGCTATAGAGATATTTTGATTCTGAAATATTGGCACGTCCATAGAGCAAGTTTGGGGTCAAAGGGGTAAATGTTGTGGCTGTGAAATCTCACGTTCAGAATTCCCTGGTTTTGTGGAGGATTTGGGGTTTGCAGAGGGCAGCGGGTCTGCCCGGGCGCTTTGTGGTGCAGAGCTGAGGCTCAGCAAGCTGAAGCAATAGAGCTGGTGGTGGTGGCAGAAGGTTTGGTCCTTTAGAGCAGAGAAGGTATCGGTTTATAGGTTTGTTGGTACTGAAGAGAAAAGTTGGTGCGTTTTCCTGATCTGTTGTTGTCCTTCTCCAAGAGGTGTTTCCTATAAGCGACAATGTGATAGCATGGGCTGAATCTGTGCTCGCTGGATCAGGGACACAGAGGTTGGACGGGAAATACAGACTTAAAACTGTGACTGCTGGTCCAAGTTTTGGACAAATTATTGGGGTGTTGGGGACGGACATCAAAACCCAGAACTCTTTAAAAATGCGCATTGCCCACTCTGGGGACAGCCCTGCCGACCCCATCATGTGGCCCTGGAGGTGGCAATGATGGGACAGACCAGACAGCGCCTGAGCTCGAAGATGTCTGTGACAACTCTGCAAAGGTGGGTTACGCGGAGTCGTCATGTTAATGTACAGTCAGCGAGAAATAGCGGAGAAATACCGCCATGCAGAGATCCGTATTTTTCCCCACTGAGTAAAATACTGTGTAATTTTATCTAGTTACTATAAAACAGTTTATACTCCTTGTTTATAAAAAAAAAAGCGGGGGGGACACATATTTCACTTCCTCTACTGACAGGCTATGGAGGAAAAATATATGGTTTCTTCTGCATTTCATATTTCAAACCAAGTAGACCCAAAAGAAAAGGCAGCAATTAACCACAAGTAGCAGCAATGTGTTCCTTGTGTTTCTTCTCTCTGGATTCAGCTATGAGGAATCAGTCTGGTACAAACTTATTTACAGTCACATTAAATCTTTTAGTAATAATTTTCCATGCTAGGCAAGAAAGCAATGCAGCTGCCATGTTCACCTTTCAGACCTCTGAGATGAGACCTGCATCTCGCATTTAGTCAGGATTTAAATCCTTTACTCTCAGACAGTAAAAAATAGTTAGTAAATGATTAGCAGGTATTTGACTATAGGTTGGAGTAAGCTTATACGCATACACAGGGGGAGTAAATTGTGCAAGCCCAGCAGATCCCCAAAAGGGATGTTCTGAGCTACATATTCTGAGCTACATATTTTTCCTCGTCTGCTGTTATTCCCATGGAACACTTGCCCCATGGCTCCTGATGACAAGAGGGGAATATCTGAGCATCATCTTGCCCGTGTCTCCTGTATCACCTTGCCATCACTGCTCAGGCTCTTGCCACCTAAATAGCAGGGGCTGTAAGACCAGACTTAGCTGGATCCTCAGCAGAAATCCATCAAGGACAGAGGGCTCCTTGCCTGCCGCCTCTTTCTCTGCATAGCCTGCACCCAGGCTGGCAGCATCCTGTGACTAACTCTTCCAGACTGGATTTCTCCAAGGGAGGACCAGCGCTTAATTTGGCTGACTCCGCGCTCTGCGGGAGCTCTCATCCATGCCAGCTTGAGTCCTAGCAAAAACCCATCATCATTAGTCCTCGAAAGGCACAGCTCGGATACTCTCCACCCCCGTTCCTGCAGGCTGGGATGTTCTGTGCCTTCCCACAGACCGAAATTCCCCTGGCAGGCTCAATTACAGCAATCAGCCTTCACGCTCTTTTCAATGGCACTTCTGCCGCTGACTCCGTAAGGCCACCATGGTGGGGACAGAAGCAGCAGCTTTCCCGCAAGTGTGGGGGCAAATGACGCTATTAATTCTGCTACACCACACCTGTGGGCAGGACTCCGTGGGGTGGGCAGGTAAAGCGGTGTACAGGGCCCATGAGCTTGTCTCTAAGGGGTTTGCCCTAATCAGAGCCATCCTCTAATGAGGAACCACTTCATTATTACTCATTATCACCTATTATATATATATATGTACACTCTCATTATCACCTGTTACGACAGGAAAAGGGGTAATGGTTTTAAACTCAAGGAGGGGAGATTCAGGCTGGACATGAGGAAGAGATTGTTTACAATGAGGATGGCAAAACACTGGCCCAGGTTGCCCAGAGAGGTGGTGGATGCCCCATCCCTGGAGACATCCCAGGCCAGGCTGGATGGGGCTCTGAGTAACCTGAGCTGCTGAAGATGTCCCTGCTCATGGCAGGGGGGGCACTGGGTGAGCTTTGAAGGTGCCTTCCGACCCAAACTGTTCTATGGTTCTAATACGGTGGTTACAGCACCAGATTTGCTCTGGTGCAAGGCAGGGCTGGGGTGGGGAGGATCCGGCCAGTGTGCATTTCTCTTTGCTTAACACATTGGCAGCCTCTCAATGAATAAACCACTAGCAAACAAATCTGGAGCAGCCCTCGGCTGCGGTGGCCAGACCTCGGCTGTTAACTGGGCTGAAGAGTACCAGCTGCTCTGCTCCTGCCCCAGGGTAGAGAGGCCCTTCTGCTGCGGTCTGGGGACTAGAAATGAGCCTGAACCAACCCCTGCAAACTGGGATGGCTTTTAGACTCCAGCTCTGGATCCAAATCCAAATTTCATGGCTTTACATGCTGCCTGAACTGATGTCTTGGCTTCAAATCCCTCCCTGCTCTAAAAGGCTGAATAATACGACACATTGTTATAATAAAGTATAATATTATATTAATTATATATTATTATGTAAAAGACTGAATAATTAGACACATCATGTGAATTTTGGGGTTGTTCTATGCAGGGACAGGAGTTGGACTCACTGATCCTTGTGGGCCCCTTCCAAATGGGGACATTCTATAATTCTCTGAATATGGTGGTGATGCCTGGGACATACGGCTCATGGTTCTCAATCCATGGTTCCCCGTGCCAGGCTGTGTTGAAGGAGCTGTGCTCAATATGGAGCAAAGTCTCCCTTGCACCAGGATGGGGAGGCGAGGCGGCAGAAGACCAATGCATAAGGTTGGTAATGCTGGGGCTCCAGCCACAGGAGGGGCTTGGAGAGCGGGGACAAGGACAAAGGAGGGACTGTGTTATTTTGGCTCTTGCAAGGCATCAACTAACCTTTTCTTAGAAAAGCACTCAGCCTGGAAAACCTCTCGCTCATCCCATGTTTTCTAGTGGTGTCTGCGCAGCAGCAGTGTAATGTCGGTACTCAGACACCATCTGCGGTCAGGCAGAGCTCTGCGTCTGCTCGCTAAAACAGAAAAAGAGATATCCTGATTGTAAATGGGAAAGATTTGGTAGAAGGGATTTATTTTCCCATTTGTCTACATTTCACCAGTGTCCTGTAGTTCAGAAGGCATTGCCCAGCCTTGCTGCAGGTTGGAACCTAGAGGAGGAAACCATCCTTGTGTCACCCAAAATTTTCTCCTTCCTCTTCAAATGGGAAATGCTGGGTTAATGGCTCGCAGTGGCTTTGTCCCAGGTTTGCCCTTTTGTTCCGCTGACTGCCTTGGTCCCCAGCCCTCGCTAGCCCATGGGCCACAATCTGCAGCAAGAAACATTCAGGCTGTCGCAGCATCCCCGGTGGCTGAGGACACAGTTGTCTCTGGTGAAAGGCTGGGCTGTGGCACAGGATATAGCACAGAGGTGTTGCAAAATCTCAGGCATGGAGGAGGAGATGGGTCAGCCAAAATCCTGAGCAGTCCCCATCATGAGGTGCCATCATGACCCCGAAGCTGTGGCAGTAGGTGGGCTTGTCCCTTGACCCATGTTCCCTGAGTAAATCGGTGTTCAGCTCTCCCCCTCCTGCTGTCTCCCACCTCTTCTCTCCTCCGAGGATTCCCCTCCTGGAGCCGCCTCAACCTGCTGTGGCACCTTCTGTCAAACGCTTCACACGTTTGTCACCAAAATGTTTTGGCAGCAGCAGCATCTCTAGGTTTTGACATAATCCCGACAGGAGACTTTCTCAATTATTACTAATGGAACATTATGCTCCTCTTTGGGAACTCCTGCATGAATAAAAAGGGTCATTAATGACATCTGCGCAGAGCCCGGAAATTATTAGTCAATGCTGATACAGTTTTATTTTATTTTTTTAATTTTTACATATATATTTTCTTAAGCTCCTGGTAATTTCCCACCTTGCTTCCCACCCCTTTCTCCAAAGTCTCCCATGCGAACTGGAGCTGAGCTAGGTTATTGTCAATGTTCTTGCTTTTGTGTGGGTAAATGCTATTCCCCTCCCACCCTTCCTTCCCTTTTATTCCCTCTTGGCTTCTTTAAAGATTGTAGCTCTTGTTTCACTCCCAAGAGATCTCGTCACACCTTTCTCTGGGCTTGATTTTATTGCTAGTGAAGCTTAAATACTTCTTGGACCTGAAGAAATCAATATTGCCCTGGTCCTACCAAGGCAGTGCTGGAGGGGGAGCAGTAGGACTGTGTCCTGCCGCCTGTGGCCATCAGGGTGGCATGTCCCCCTTCCCATGCAGGATGCTGGTAGCACACAAGGGATGCTGAGAGAGGGACTGGAGGTGTCCCCAAGTGCCACAGAGAAGCTCAGCTATCATAATTTTAGGGGACTTTCTAGACAGCAGCCTATTGTCATTCTGTCAGGTATTCAGTTTCACCTGCTCAATACCCCTAAATATGCCCCAAAGTAGGCTTTTTTTTTTTTTTTCCTTTTTCTTCCAGAATAATGCAGCAATTTGAGAAACTGGTACTTTGCAAGACAAAAGGCCCCTGTGATAGGACCCTATAGGGATGTGACAAAAATGGGGGTCTCTGCTCTGAACCATGTCAAATGGGGAAAGCAAGTCATGACTGGTGCCGGGTTGCACACAGTGGGTCAGTGGCTACATCTGTCCCATGTCCTGTGTTGACAACATGAGGGTACAAGCCCTGGGCCAAAGACTCTGTCAGTGGTATGTCCAGCAGGGCAAAACCCTGAGGCCATTCCTTTTGCTGCATTGCCGTGCCAGCACGTGTTGCTTGGAAGAACATGTGTTTTTTTTCCAAAGAGATGAATGGAGAGGTTTGGGTTGATGGTTAGGCTTTTGGAGGGATCTCTCATGGCTTGTGGAAGAGGACAAAGGCTGTTATATTCATTGGATCAAAGCTTTTTATTTGTTTTATTTTCTGGGTTGGTATTAGTCAAAGAAGCTGCAGAGAAGTTGAAGATGAGGATGTTCAATACCAAGTGGGGAGGATGTCTGCTTCCTGCACCCTCTACAAGATGTTCATGTCCATGATGAATGTCTAATGTCTGGGACTCTTTGCCAAGCCATAGCCTGTGACCAGGCACATGCAGGGTGGGGGGCACCACCTGGGGCGAGGGGTTTGGCCCTGGGTGGGAGATGTGGCTATTCTCTTATGGGACATTCAGGCTCTGGATCCATCACTGAGCTGCTGTGTGTCCCTGGGGAAGGTCAAACAGGGATCACCGGCCACGATTCAAACCTGGCACTTGGGGTAAAAGGTTGATGCAGTAAGTCTAAAAAGAAAACTGCTAAACAAGAAATAGACTCCTTTAAAAAAAAAGTCCCTTGGAGAAAAGATATTTCAACCCCTTTTTGATTTATGACCTACTATAGGATATTGAGACATTATTTACAATCGATATATGCTCCTGCAAGGCTCCCGCCGGAGCTATAGACCCTGCCTGTTAGAGTGCAGACTGGTCAGCCCGCTCCGCTGGACGTGCCAGCCTTGTCCTGCTGGAACAGGCTATAAAGCTGGCCACAGCTGTATATCTTTCAGAAAACGGACCTGGTTACACATGTCTTTGGGCAGCTGACACAGGGATATAGTTTAGGGCTAAGACAGCAGTTCGGTAGCAGAAATCAGGCATTCCTCAGCCTTGCCAATAATGAAATCTCTTGCGCAACATAGGGAGCTCCATGGCCTTAAAGGTGCAAAATGGAGTTGTTCAGTTGACTTATAATGGAATTGGGCCAATTTTGAAGCAAGCACTGGGTTTTATTCCAGGATTTTATCTTTAAAGGGGGATTTGCAAACACTTTAAGGGGGGGAAAAAAAATTCATTCAGCGTAAAATTGCATCCTGGCCGAATTCCAGTTTGGGTAATTACATTCTCTTTCAGTAGTGGCTGCAGGACAAAGGGCTATTCATCACGCTCCAAAGTGCTGCAAAGGGCTCCCGTGTTCCACCGGAGAAGTGCCTGCATTCGAATCCAACCAAGAAAGTTTTCTCCCTGTGCTTGAGGCCGCTCCAGAGAGTAAATGGAGCTTGGCGCCGCTTTAGGATCCTTTTGGAGGAGATATAGGGGCAAGCATCTTGTCATGCGCTGCTTGGCCTCCAGCAAATCTGGGTAAGTAGGGTGCTTGACAAAATAGATTCTTTCCAGCCTTGTGCGGCTCTCCTTTCACCCCCAGGACATGCTTGGCTTTGCAGAGTGCTGTCTGAGCTCCAGGGGATCTCACTGGAGCAGAGGAGCTGGATTTCCTCACTGCAAACCTGCCATTTTGGAAACACCTATAGACAAGAGATTAGGTCGCATCCAGCTGAGTGGGACTCAAGGACTTGGGGTGCATTCAGAAGTGGTGCTGGGGAGGCTGGAGGGATGTGGGTTCTCTGCCTTCCTCCTCCCAGGTCTCCAGCCAGCCAGCGAAGAAATATTTGCAACCCTTCCTCCAGATGGAGCGGGTCACACTTAGTGGACCACAGGTCTCAGCAGAAGCAAGGGGAGGAGACAGCAGCAGCTACGTGGGGTGAGGGAGCATCCCTGCCTGCCACCCGCCAGCTGACCTGCCAGGGAGCATCCTTGGCCTGTGTGCCTCGAGAGTGTCCCTTTAAAGCAATTTGTAGATTGTTATCCTGTATCATTAACCTAATTAGTGTAATTGCCACCATTTATGTAATGAGTATAAATACTGGAGGAATCCCATAATTAGAAGATGTAATTAGGTAATTAATAGATGACATGGTAACAAAAATCCAGGGGAAACTTTGCAAGGTGGACACTGTGTGTGTGTGTTTGCATGTGGCTATTCAGACACACTGGTCCTGCCGGGGTCTGTCAGAGACGTGCTCTGCAGGTGGCTTCAGGTTGTAGCCCCTCTGTATTACTCTGGCAATGCAAAGGGACCTGCAGGTGACAGGAGAAGGCTCTCTGAGGTTTCCACAGATCTTGCCGAGGAGCTCTGGAGAGGCAGCATTTGCTTAGGGCAAAGAGCAGAGCTGTAGCCATTGGTTTGCCATACAGACACTCTTTGCTTTCAGACCTTGAGAGGAGCAGGGTGAATTTAACAGAGGTCTGAGACTTTCCCCATCCCTAAGCCGGGAGGTGGTCTGAAGTCATGTTTGCCCCATGGTGCCTCTTTGCTACAACCAGCACTGTAATAGCACAAAGGCAGCTCCTGCACATATAACCCGCCTGACCGGGGGGATTAGAAGGAGCCCCAGGGTTGCGTTTGGCTGTGTGATAAAGACTCATTTTAGTTCTCTTACGGGTTTGTCTTAGAAAAGTGATCAGGGCTGGAAATTGTGTTTGTGCTGTGGAGAGCTGATAACGTTCCTGCTGTAGCCAAGGAGCATTTTTTTAAGAAGTTTGTGAGCTGTGAGTGTTTTAACTGGACCCTTTCTAGTCACTGAAATGTTGACTTTTTCCTGCTGTTGTTTCTTGCTCCTCAAAGCCTGTTTGCACTTCTAGAGTACTTCCATGTCCAGATGCATCTGAAGAAAATAAGATGCAGTTAAGGAAATGTTTGTTGTTATTGTGTTTTTGTGGGTTTGCTTTTGTTTGTTTGTTTGTTTCCTATTGTTGTTGAGGATCAGTTGGATTCCAGTTTGGCACCTGCCAGGAGATGTCACTACCACCAGCTTTGTGTCAGGAGGATAAATCTCTCCTTCACACATACCCCCTCCCCTCTCCAACCTTGCCAAGTGGTGGCTGTCTGAAGGGACCATCAGACTGGGATTTGCACGTGTTTTCTCCTTTAGATCCCAACATATAAGGAAGAAGGTGACTTGAAAATGCCAGTGGACCAGGCAGGCCAGGTCTGACCCACATGGCAAAAGACACCTTTCACTTACCAGACTCCAGCCCCCTAAATCAAGGCTCCAATCTGGTTCTTCAGAAAAATAAAAAGGTTTTGCATCCTCCCAACAAAGCAGCTTCCTTTGCCACCCTGTGAGGCATTACCGCATGGCTGAGGCACTCTGCCTCCCTTCTGGCTGGCTCTGGAAGGGATCCTCTCCTCCAACCATTCCCCTGGGAAGTGCAGATGGACACTATGGAGGAGCCAGTTCCCTTCTTCCTCTGACCCTCCTACCTCATTGCCTCCTAGGAAGACCCAGTGATCTCCAAGCAACCCACCTCCAAGGACCCAGGGGTGAGCTTCTCCTCTGAGATTGTGCTTGATGTGACATTTTGGTGACGATGGTGGCACTTTGATGGCAAGCTCTGGTGCTTGTCTTGAAGTTGCAAGTGGTGTGGCAACATGGCAATGGCAGGTTGGAGATCTGGGACCACTGGTCTGGGGAACGTGTCTCTGGGAAGGCCTGTCTGATGCTGAGCACTGCTTGGATCCTTCTATATGCTGAAGGGAGAAACTTGACTTGGAGGTGTTTTTTGTGGATTTTAGCTGGGCTAGGAGTGCAGTTAAGCCACCAGTATCTTGGCTGTGAGATGTCTCATCTGCAGAGGGTCTTAGGCTCTCTGCATGCCACATTGACTAATCTATGCCAGCTCATTTTGAAGAAGCCATCGACCCTGTGGCTTTTACTCTTGCCTTCTCTGCCTCCCTTTTGGTGTATATCCTCTCCAAAACTTGAGCTATTTTGCACTCCTTGGGGGAGCACTGCAGCCAGCAAGAAATGACCCCAAGACATTCAACACTAGAAGCACCAGCACGTAGGAGATGTCAGTGGGGAGCTTGTGCAGGCGTTGGGTGGTCAGAGGCTGCTGAGTCCCCGGGACCAGCAGCTAGAGGGAGATATGACCCCACGCTGAGGGCCAGCCTGGTCTGTGCTGCGGATTCCTGTCCTAAAGCCAAAGAAAATCCTCTTGCTTTCTAGCACTGAGGGTCCATGTAACGAACAGCCATAATGCAGACTTCATTACGTGGCATTAGTAATTCTTGAGATTAAAGACTTTTAAAATGGCTCCTGCTGGAATTTCTGCCAGAGTATTTCTTAGTCCCTGTCTACATGAGAAGTTTTATCAGGTGTATCATGATCAGTATATGCAGGTCCAGTTACACCAGGAAGGCTCTGTCTAGACGCTTTAATTCCAGCATAAAAAGGGCCTTTTTTTCCTTCAGCTTAAATTCACTTGCAAATGTCCTTCACAAAATCAGGGCTTGCTTTATCAGTATAAGAGTCTCCTTGTATGTGGTACTATGCTCAGATCTGTTTGATTTCCTACCTCAGACTGCATCAAAGCTCTCTCTGCCCTGAGGCCAGGGGTTTCTGCTCTCACCATGGCCCTGGCTCGTGGACACGGAGATGGATTGGGGTTTGGCAGCTGCTGCGCTGGAGGTGGCTCTTCGTGCCTGAAGGAAACACATGGTCTTGCAGGACGCTTCTGCAGTGCTTCTGCTTAACCCTGCTCTGCCCCGCGCTGCTTCCCGGCCCATTGGCCCATGATCCCTGTCCTCCCCATGGGGTTCAGTGAAATCTTCCCCACTTTGAACCTCCTGTTTCATCCAGAAAGCTGGTTTGAGGATTTGCCCATTAAGACCGAAATTTGCAAGAGCCATGTTGCATTTTGGCTCATTTTCCATGTAGTGAGCCCTGAGTCCCAAATGATCCCAGCTTCAAAACTTGTTTTGAGGTCTCGCAGGCTGTTAAGATCAGCCCACCAGCTCTGCAGAGCTGAGATGTTACATCTCCTACCCTGCAGTCGTGGAGGGTGGCTCCTGTGTGCTGGGTCTCTAGGTGATGGCCTATGAGGAGTATCTGCCTCTGCTCTGGGCCATCAAACCGGTGAGGATTGTTGCCATTTCTACATGTGCTTTCCTTGCCTTTGCCCTTGCCAAGAACCAAGGAACCAAACCCTTGTGGCCAAGAAGGCCAATGGCATCCTGGGGTGTATTAGAAGGGGGGTGGCTAGTAGGTCAATAGAGGTTCTCCTTCCTCTCTACCCTGCCCTGGTGAGACCACATCTGGAATATTGTGTCCAGTTCTGGGCCCTCAGTTCCAGCAGGACAGGGAACTGCTGAAGAGAGTCCATTGCAGGGCAACAAAGATGCTGAAGGGAGTGGAGCATCTCCCGTGTGAGGAAAGGGTGAGGGAGCTGGGGCTCTTTAGCTCGGAGAAGAGGAGACTGAAGGGTGACCTCATTAATGTTTACAAATATATAAAGGGTGAGTGTCAGGAGGATGGAGCCAGGCTCTTCTCGGTGACAACCAATGGTAAGACAAGGGGTAATGGGTTCAAACTGGAACACAAGAGGTTCCTCTTAAATTTGAGAAGAAACTTCTTCTCAGTGAGGGTGACAGACACTGGACCAGGCTGCCCAGGGGGGTTGTGGAGTCTCCTCTGCAGACATTCAAACCTGCCTGGACACCTTCCTGTGTAACCTCATCTGGGTGTTCCTGCTCCGGCAGGGGGATTGGACTGGATGAGCTTTTGAGGTCCCTTCCAGTCCCTCACATTTTGTGATTCTGTGATTTATTCTTGGGGCCATGTTCAAACTACCTTAAGATAGACCTCCAACACGAGTGTGGAGCAGCTGTACATTGTCACTTGCTCTCCTTCTATGATAAAAACCATTTTTGCTGTCTTTCCATCTCCCCTTCAAGGTCTAACTCTGCCTGAGTCCTGCCAAGTTTCATTTTTTTCCCGTACTTCTTCATTTCCAGATGTGTCTTCCTTTGCTGCTCTCTCCCTCAGCTCATCCTTTTTCCTTTGTAGTCCTGATGCTAAGCATGAATAACCTTTTCCTGTTAAACACGGGTCCAGGCTCAAAGCCTTGCCTGAATGCTTGTCCCACCTGTGTTTCGCAGTGTAACTAAAAAATATTTGAAATTTCCTGCATGTTCAAGTCCTTAAGCTCTTCGGTCCTGTTGAACATCTTAATAGGGTTGTGGTTCTGGCCTAGCTTTGTGCACCTTCTCCAGTGGATTTGATTTATGTGTCCAGGATCAATCTGAAGTTGTCTTCTAGAAATAGCCAGCTGTTTGCCAGAGCTGTGGCTGAACAGGCACCAGAGGAAAGCCCCAGGAGCAGGTAGAGGTTTGCGTGTAAGAGGTTGGGAGCAGTTGTCTGGAGGAGGAAGAAGCAGCAAAGCTTTAATGGGGAGCAGTTATTATATTCCTCTGAGACTTGTCCTGGTTCAAAGCAAAATGATCTGAGGAAGTCACATGGTTTGTGTTGGGCGAGAGGATCCCAATGTTGTCATTTTATTTTTAATCCTAACTATCTCTGTCTACACATTTATTGGAAGTCAGGTTGCCAGGAGAGCGTTACTAAATAATTATCCTATATTACCTTATGGTAACCTTTGCAAGAAAGTGTTTAGATAGAGAAACCGTGTGAACTAGTCATTAATATCTTATAGGTCACAGTTACGGATGTTGCATTGTGATGAAGTATGTATTTCTTCCTATTTCCTAGGAAAATGGGCTTGTAAGACAGAGTAAGATTTATGATGATCTTAATTAGTTATTTCCTAGCTTTCAAAATGTTTGGGTTTGAGAGATGATATGATAGATAATTAACTTGTTGTCACACAGTGACTTTTAAAATGAAATGTTTGTTCTCAAAATATTATTTATCTCATTATGCACTGTATGCATGCCATAGTACATAGACGTGTATATATAGATAAATACATGCATGCACCAGCCACAGGAGTAGGGAGCATGGGGTGATGCTCCCACATCAGGCTGAGCAGAGGGTGCAGCCACCACATCCCTGCCGAGGAGGTTGTGCCACGTGGCTGCTGTTCTTGCTGTGCTTGTCCCTGCTCTCCTGCTGGAATGGTGACCTGCAGAGGGGACAGGAGTTGGTGACATTCTGCCCTGCTCCCTCCTATGTGGGTTTGTGGACTAAGGTGAAGACCAGAGAGGTTTTAACTTGTTTTTTCGGTTCATCAGGAGAGATGCCCACACCAGCTCTGGGTGCTGTGGGACTGACCTTGCTCTCATCCCGGCAGTGGGGCAGTCAGAAAGGTGACACTTTTTTCTTTGCTTTGCCCTAAAAACAGCAGCCCAGGTCCTCCAAGGTCCTGCACTAGCGGTTTTTGGGAAGTCCTCCAGACCAGTAAGCTCCAGGGACACCTGCCAGTAACACGGAGCTGCTAAGAGGTGGGTGTTTGTGAGGTTTTTAACTGAACTAGTAAACTCGAAATGAAGGGAACTGCATCCCTCAGGGCCAGAGGGGGTTGCAGATAATCTCCAGGGAAGGCAGAGAGCAGGTTTGCGTTGACCCCAGAGGAGGCTGGATGTGGTCCCCGAAGCCGTGGTCACCATGATGCCTCGTCGCTGCAGGCAGCAGAGCTGCTGCAGAAGGAGAGAGGTCACCTGGAAGTTGATTTATTTTTTTTTTTCTTTCCCTTTCTTTTTGCATTTTTCATCAGAGCTTTATAAATAACAGACAAAACCCCTGGGGAAAAACCTCTCAACCAGAAGCCTGTTGCAAATACTCCAGGAAACGGGAGGGGAAGAGGGAAGGAAGGCTAAATTTGTTGGCTTTTATTTTTAACGAGGGCTATTTCAATCTGTTTTAAACCTGTGTAAAATTATTTAAAGCCGTGAGAAACTTTTGCCAGCGCCGTAGCAGTCTGTGGACCCAGCACTCGCTCTGGCCGCCGCGGCACAGACACGGTGTCTGCAGCAGCCGCTGCTCCGGGAGATGACGGCTCCGTCATGGCCAAGGCCATGGTAGGGACGGGGCAGCTCAGGGACGGAGATGAAGCGATGTTTTTTCAAGGCCTCGCAAGATTTCTCTAGCAAAGCCAAGAGAGGCTTGAAACTTTCCAAAGAAACCAAAGGATGCATCTGCGAGCCCCCTCTTTGCTGCAGGGCTGTTGTACTTGGGTCCCCGCTGCTGCACGGTGAAGTTTAAGTTAATAAACCCAAACAGCCAAACCAACCCCCTGCTTTTATTTTGCTTTTTAAAAAATTCCATGACGACTCTTTTCCTCCCAATTGGCCCTTGCTAAGCTACGCTGTTTGCAACACCTGAAGTCAAAGCATATAAAATTACTTGGCAGCATCCCTCTAACAGTCCCCTGGCACTCCTTGGAGAGTGAGGGTCTTAACCTTGGTGTCCTGGACATGTGCCAGGGTAAGTAATTACATTCGGCCTCTGTAAATTAGCCCTGTGTTCCTCCAAGCTGCACCATGGTGCACGATGCCCAGCACGCTCCAGCCTGGCACCAGTTGCATCTCGGTGTGTGGTGTGGAGGACAAACACAGGGACCAACGTGGACTTGCTTATGCTAATGCTCCATTAAATTACTTTGGAGCACTGTACAACAGATTCAGTTTTCGATGCTCCCGCTTTGAGAAAAGGGAGAACGGAGAGGGCAGAGCTGACTCGGATGCGGCTCCCTACCCCAATGGAGTGACCTGATAAATTGCCACCAGTCAGCTGAACCTCGGTAATGGCCTCGCAGCTAAAATTAGCTGAAATGGCATGAAGAGAATTGCTGAAACCTCCACAAAAGTGATTTAAGCTGAAGCACGTGACCTTGCATTTGTCACGGGCCGAAGCACACGTGAGCCTGCGAGCACAGCGCAGGTGATGGGCAGCAGGGTGTTAAGCTGTGTAGTCTCTAGCTGTACGTAACTCAGTGGTAGTATTGCATGTTCCACCTGTGACCTGGTCCCACCATTCCGTGGCACTGACTTGGGTTAACCCCTTCTGCTGGGACCCAGCTTGAAAGGTCTTCAGCTGGTGGCTGGTTCTAGCTGGAATGGACCTTGACATGCAGGAAGGGTTAATTTAAGATTAAGAACAATGTGTTGGCCAACCGTGCTGTATTTCCCAGTGCAGATGCCAAGCTAATCCTGCCTAATCAAGTCTGAGCTGAGATGGAGCGTGTCTATATGGAGGAGGTAGATGATAAAGCAAACAGTGTTGGAAGGTCTAAGCCAGAGGAGGTGTGGTGGCACATTCCAGACTCTCTTGTCATTGTCTTTTTCAAAGGTTGCCTGCTTGGTATTTAATTTCTGAGATGGGGCACTAAGGGCTTTGGGATCACTGTGCATCATCTTTGGAGAATCCAGTGGCCCTGGCATTTGTCCCCTTCCCAGGCTGGCAGCAGAGGCTGTGGCTCCCAGGGTGTTCGTGGTGGAGTGGTTACACCTTTGCATGGCTATTCTGTGTGTGGGAAAGGATTTCAAGAAACAATTGACCAAATGAAACCTCCGTAATGCTTCTAAATACTCAAACACATTAGACATGCCTGCCCAGCTCAGAGATAAATTAGAGCTATTATCACTAGAGCCCAGACAAACAAACGGAGGGCTCTCTCCAAACAAGCCATTCACTCAAGAGACTGGATTTACAAGGGTCAGGGAAGCAGCATGAGCTGCAGGCACCTGCTTCCTTCTGAAACCTCTTTCAATTGGTCATATTGACTGGTAGAGGGAGAAGGGGGAGAGCACAACTCTGCCCTTTGGGATCTGGGGAGTCACTTCCATGCAGGGACTGCAGTGCATTTTGCACTGTGTCCACAACCAGAACTGGAATTCAGACTCTGATCCGTTTAGCTTTTCTCCCACATGATGGTTGGGAGCGCATCAGGGATGCCAAGGCCACTTTCCTTTGCCATTGAATTTTTGTTACTGCTTCCAAAGAAGGATGGGGAGCTGAGTTGGCGGTAAGGTGGCATTGAGAGGTCAGTTCAAATCAGCATCTTGGGCATCAGGGAAACTGCCTGAAAGGGTAAACAGAAGCCAGAACATGTATTTTGGGCTTGGTTTTGCATGGCAGCTAAAGGAAGGAAGGAGCAGATGCAGAGACTAGAAGGAGTAAAGGAAAAAAGAGATCATTATTCTGGTTCCCTGGCTACGTTGGGCAGTCAGTGCTCGGTGGCATAGCCTGCCATGGTGGCCAGAGATCATTATTCTGGTTCCCTGGCTGCGTTGGGCAGTCAGTGCTCGGTGGCATAGCCTGCCATGGTGGCCAGGAGCACCACGGTGGCCAGGAGCACCATGCTGGGGCTGAGCATGATGGAGAGTGGGCCTCGGAGCGTCTGGAGATGGGCCACGGCCAGCACGGGGTTTTGGCGCTTGGCCGGGCCCCCCGAGCCAGCCTGAGTGTGATGGGGAGCCAGGCTGGGCTGCGAGGAGGGGGCTCTGCACCTCTGTGACCCTCACCGCCTCGCCTGGCACCTCAGGCCAGCGTCACCCGCAGAGGCTGTGACAGAGGGCATTATTCTTCTCCAAGAGATGCTCTTGAACCCAGATCTCCATCCTGAACCAGAGTGTTGCTTTTTGGAAGGCATCCAGTCTCCATGCACGACCTCTGACTGATGATGAATTTGCCATTTCCCTTGGTAACCAGACCTGGTGATTAACTGCCCTCACTGTTCAAAATTGTCTTTTATTTCCCATTCAAGGTTCCCTCACTCAGTGTTGTCAACTTTCACTATTTATTTTGGGTTTTGCTGCTTACTGTGCCTTTTACCTGTGAGCCTAACGAACATGCCAATCTCAGCTATTTTCACTCTGTGGGTATCTGGGATCAAGTCACGACGAAGATTTTCTTTGACTGCTGAGCAGACAGAGCCCTTTCAGTCTTTTGCAGGGTTGAGCACGGGCAAAGCAAAAGCTGTGCCTGCCACTGCCTTGAGCATCTCCCAGCGCAGGGGATTTTATTTAAAGTCCCAGCCTCTGGACTCGCACCATTATAAGGACATTCCACTTTATTTTTTGCAGACACTTGAAAATTTGGCCCCCAAAAAATGAAGAAAAAATAATAATAATTTGGGGATTTCATTTTTTTTTTTGAGTGTATCAAGTGTATTGGTTTCTTGTGAGTGGGAGAGGTGGTAGTTGCTGGCTTGGTGGCTAATTAGCAAAGCTGCAAGCTCACCGAGGAGACACCATGGGTCTCAGGGCGTCTCTCCTTGCATGTGTGTGTGGTTCCTGCTGGCAGGGTAGACACTGAAATTCCCACAGCTCTTCCACCTGCACACTACCAGAATAGGT
The DNA here is from genome assembly GCF_963082525.1 of Nesoenas mayeri. Classification (NCBI taxonomy): domain Eukaryota; kingdom Metazoa; phylum Chordata; class Aves; order Columbiformes; family Columbidae; genus Nesoenas; species Nesoenas mayeri. Next base: position 27,746,217 of record NC_137554.1, on the reverse strand, counting down.
TTAGTTGATGAGGGTGGCCCGTCTGGTCATGACAGCATCTTCGTCAGGTTCTTCTGCATGGTTGGCCAGGCTGAAGGGTGCAAGTGGCCTCATCGTCAGTGCCATGCATGTGGAGAAAGTATAAATCTGGAGCGTTTCAGATGGAAATAGCAAGATGTCTTGTTTAAAAATATTGAAATTATGCGTTTCCCCCTTCTTCAATCCTCTCTTTATATTTCTTCCCAGGACAAAAAAATATTGGTGAGGTTGGATCCAGAGCAATAGTAGCTTTGGTGGCTGAACCCCAGCTGGTTTTCCATTGATTTAAAACTTCAGCAAGCCCAACAAATTGCAGCCCGCCTCTCTTAAGTTTCTCCAGGCCTTGCAGAGAAGCTCTACCTCATTCACCATTTCCAGGCTTCAAGATTTGAGTACTGACCTGTCATTTCTGCTTCTAAAAGGACGCCAGAGGCTGGGAGTTTGGGATCATGCTTCTAACCACTGTGGATATTGTGCATGTGTGTTAGCACTTCTATAAAAGAAACAAACTGGTGGTCAGGCCCTGAAATGCCTGTGTATTTATTTAAAAAATAAAAAAAAAGCTGCAGCAAATAGGGGTTGATGTCTTAGGGTCTGGGAGGAAATGAAGGAAGGACGTGTGTGTACCTGTGTTACATGTACAGAGGTTCATATGGCATCCTATAAGGTGAAAGAAAGACCCGCTCGTAGCATATGTCTATGGTTATTGTGTTTGCTTCTCAGTCATCATATGAAACCTAAATGAGGGGTCAGTACAATATTCTGTGATGGGCATGTCAGATAGCAGTGACTTGTGGTTTATGAAATGATCTGAGGAGCCCAGGAGGTAGGTTGTGTCCATCTGGCACAACCTGATGAACCACAGAGAGGCCGCTTTGCTTTCACAGAAAGATGCTTGAAGATGCCCAGCTCTGCTCCCACCCTGGTACCCAGGCACCAAGGGTCAGGAGAGACACTGGTGGGGGCTCAGCTTCTTGGAAAATCGTCTTGCTTTATTTATGTGATGGTGAGGGAGAAGTTTGTGTTTATATGTCGGTAAATTAATGAATTAGAAGACAACAAAACTAATGTTCTTTATTTTCTGAAGAGCAGAGACAGTCTTGGTTTTCAGTTACTGCGGAAGTAATTGAGAGGTTTTCGTGGTAGAAAAGAGAGTTCCAGCTAGCGAAACCCTGTGAGAAAGAGTCCATGCCTCAGGCAGACAGACAGCGCAAGGGAAACAGAAGCCGTGACTGGTATTTCGGCATGTGTGCAGGAGCTGAAGAGCAGAGTGGGGCCGGTGGGGCCAGCCCTGGGAACCGCGGGCCATGGGACCAGCCTCTCTCACCCCACAGCAATGCTCTCGACGCCGACCAAGGCACGTCTTGCCCCTGGAGTCACTGTCTGAAAAGCACTTAGTGAGGCAAAAGAAACACAATGTGTTCTTATTTTTTAGGCTGTATCCATTCACATGTTTTCTCTGCAAAATGGGTTTCTTCCCTCTTTTTTGTGTTTAGCTGTTTGTGCTTGTCTACTATTCCCTGGCCATCCAGCATCTGGCAAAATGAGATGCTGAGCTTGTCTGGGGAGGTAAAATACTGCAAATTATGCTCATCTGGAAACCCTTTGGGTTTGAACCTGAGCGCTGTGCTTCTGCTGTAGCTCCGTGTCCAAACCGGTGGAGCTAATGACCTGAAACTGCGGGGAAGTTTGGACACAGGCTGCAACCCCACCTCCCGGTAATGCACTTCTCAGTGGATTAGGAGAAGCTTCCCTGGCAAACTGGGAAGGAGTCCAAGCTGAGGAGCTGGTGTGATAGGAACTGACAGGGCTGGAAATTTGATTTCTGACTCTTTGCGCATGTATTTCTTGTGAAAGAAGAAGAGGGAGAAGGAGCCAGGAGTGCTTTGAATCCTGCAATCATTAAAACCAATTCCACTTTTCCTGCCCCTGCCTGCCTCCTGATATGTGTGTGAAACAATCTTTACAGCTACACAGCCATCAGATGGTATCGACCCGGTGGTGGAAATTGCTATTGACTGGAGCTGGTGCTGCTCTCTGCACTTCCGTGGCTTTTAAAGCGACACTTCTTCAGGTGATTTCACTTTGCAGTTGATACAGCCTGGGAAGCTGTGCCTCAAACGAGAGGGAAAGAGAACTCCTGGGATTTGTGTGTGCAACAAACACTGTTGCTCCTCTTCAGCCAGGGGAAGGGCATTTGAGCAAGTGGGGAGAGATGCTCATTCCAGAAACACTTGCCCAAGGCGAAGATTCAGATATTTGGGGTTTTTTTTCCCCTCTTTTCCTCCTCTTTTTTTCCTCTTTCCTCATCAAGTGTTTCTTGTGTCCCACCACAGATTTTTCCTGTTGCAATTCCAGCACCAAGCACAGACCATTCTTCTACTCTTATGAAGGATCCACCTAGTCTTACATCAGCTGAGGACTAGATACATTGATTTCTTGTTTTAAGGGGAACCTCTGATTATACATTATGAATTCTCACTTATCTGTTCTGGGTTACAAAGAAGAAAGCAGCAAATAATAATATTTGCCTATTAAGGCAAATGTTTTGTGCAGCCTAAATAACTCCTCTCATGATCAAGCATGAAAACAGGGCTCCAGCTCTGGACCGTGAAAATGCACATTTTGTTTCCCCTGAGGCAATTTATGGTTATTTTAGCACTTGGGGTTGGAGTTAAGTGGTGGTGAAAGGAGATGATTAAAAAGCTGTGTGAAATCTAAGGCTAGAGTATCATCCCAGCTCCACAGAGTAGATCTAGCGCAATGCCATTCTCATGTCACTGGTATTGCTTGAGTTTCTGGTGCAGAGAAGGATCTGTAACTGAGCAGATCCAGCCTAACCATGTCTACACGGGAAGGGCTGCTCTAGCTTGCTCTGTCATTGAAATAACTCACTTGGATAACTTGACATCAAAACGCAGGAATGTCTTCACCGCTGTGAACCAAGCTTTGATCCTGGTGAGGGTCTTTCGTGACGTTGCTTGGGTCCATCCGCTCACAGACAAATGGTGCACTGTGAGGCTGTGATCTTCTAGAGCAGGCTGTGATGGTGGAGTCTCCCAGGTGCTCTTTTCTTCTGGGATGTTACTCCAGGGCTAATGACAGCACTGTGGCCAAGATACATTATATAGGCTATGCAAACAGGCTGGATGTGCTTTGGTAAGTAACACTTGTCTGGTCAAGGAGCAAAGCAGGTGCTGCTTGCAGCAGTCTGGCTTGTGCTTCTGACCTGGGACAGCTTCTGTCTTTCTTGTACCGACAGAGTCAGAGGTGCTGTTAAGAAAGGAATGGATGTTGGTGTTTCTCACAGAGCTCTGCCTTTGCTTTTCCTCCAGATTTATGTTTTTGACTTCAACCACATGGCAGCAGCTGGCCAAATGTGTCCAGGGTGCACACACAAGGAGTTCCCTTTCTTGTTATCTGGTACAGTGACTGCCTAAAGCTTCTGAGCCAGTGCCTTAGCTCAAATGCAAATAACCACTGCTATTAGCTCTGAGCAGTCCTTGAATGAGCCTTGATGTCAGGTCACAAGACCAACAAGTTGCTGAGGTTTAGGAGACATGCCTATTGTGTCCCCACTCTCCACCACAAGCCCTGGGAACTGCTCTCCCTGAATTACATTGATCCTTGTGGTTCATGTTTTAAGTCTGACCCTTCTCAGCCTGGCTCTGTCTCAGGTGAATTGAGAGGAAGAAGTGTAAATAGAAAGAGCTGGATGGTGAGAGCGTGTCTTGGTGAGATGGTTTGCATTCCCAGCATTGAGCAGGCTGGGAAGGGAGATGGAGCAGGGCTGGGAGATGGGGTTCACTGGGAGTCAGCAGACCTGTTGGCTGCTGACGGTTTTGCAGGAGATGCAGTATGAAGTCCGGCCTAGGGGTGGTTTAACTTAACAAACACTGCCCTGCATGTTTGGGACAATTCTCTGAGGAGAAGATGCAGGCCATCTTTGGGGGAGAATGTGTCTCTTTGCTGCCTTTGCATCTGCTTCTCACCCTTGGGCTGGTCACAGCTCATGGGTTTCAGCTGGAGGGGTTGATGATTATGAAATACCCGTGTTCCCTTCCCTGCAAAATCAAAAGGCTGTGGCTTCCTTTGCCTTTCCTCCCTTTCCCCTCTGCTCATGGTGGTCTGCATCTCCCAGGACGCTGCTCATATTTCTCTCCTTCCAGCTCATTCCCATCCAGCTGCTGGGAGCCTGACACTGCCTGTTCCGTGGGGACCTGGGATGCCTTTTCTCCTCGCTGCTCCTCCTTGGGCTCTCTCGGTGTCTGTCTCTCTGCTCTAATTCTTGTGTTGATTCAGAAATAGACTGTCCAGCTGGGGAAAGAACAATTAGCTGGAGGAAGGGGCTGAACAGCCTGGAACACAGGAGGAGTTTTGGCTCTTTTATTTGAGGCCAGGGCAAGGTGAGTTGAGTGGGGTCTTCCCAGCCTTGAAATTCAGGCTCCTGTGAAACACCCACTCGGAGCCTCTAACATTTGAAAGCCAGATTTTTACTGCGAGAAAATTGGTACTGCTTCAAATGAGGTTTATTGATTTTCATCCTTTGGGGACCTTCCCCAGTATACAACTGGGGGAAAAATAGCACGTTAGAGTTGTCAAAAGCTTTTTGAGTTTTACATGTCCTTTTATCTTCCCCATTGCCATGACCATGGCACACTCATCCTTTTTCCAGCCCTCTGGCAAATATTTTCTGGCCCTCTCCCAAAGAGCCCCATCTTGGGCACCTTGACTTTTGCACTCATTAAATGGGGGGTGGGAAGGTTGAAGCTGCTGCTAAATAGGCTGAAGTGGGAGGCTGGGGGCTCATTCCAGAGCTATGTCTAAGACCTCCACCTCCTTTGGACCTTCTCCCAAAGCCACAACCCCATTGAACTTGACTTTCCATCCTCAGGGATGTGGCTTTCCCTTCCTAGCAGGTGCTGTGTCTTTGGGCTCATTGCAAGATGTGAACAGTTTTTGTTCTGCAGGCTTTGCTCTCGTTCAGAGCTAGTGAAAACCTGTCCTTTCTGGCTTCCCCTCTGGAGAACAGAACAACCTGCTCCCCCAGCCCAGCTTCCAGCTCCACATGTCCCACAGGAAACAGGTGCTGCTGGAGTGTAGAAATGCCCTTATCAAACAAGACGCCTTTGATAGTTTCTTTTTCTTCTGGTCTTAACCTGCCTAAGTCTTTTTGGGGTGAGATATGATATGTGACTTGACAGCAATTCTAGGTGAGATTTTTTTCCTCCTGGGAAAGCATAGTAAGAAATTAAGCTTTGCAGGTTTTCTGCCCAGTCGACCAGCGAAAGTAAAGTCCTTGGTGAACCTGGGCTGGGTCCAAGGGCAGGAGAGTTGCTGCTGTGATTTGTGGTTATTCTCTCTGCTGCACTGCCTCCTTACTCACAAGTGAGAGAGAAGTGGTTTTGACACCTCTTTATGACCTGGGAGCCACAGGGAAGTGGTGGTGACTTGTGTTCTAGAAAGACAAGGTCATCAACAAGGGGGGTGCAAGCATCTCTAGTTTGTCTGAGCGTACGAGAATACAAATATTTTCCATTCATAGGAATTAAAGTGAAAATCCTAGTTTTAGGTTGCTGGCTATTTGAAATGTGGTGCTTCCCAAGGTGGTGTGCAATATAGTGGTATTACTGGGAAAGCTGTTGATAAGAGCAATAGTGAAAATGGATGTCTGGCTGTGAAACCTATCTGTCCTACAACCTTCAGGGCCTGCCAGGGGACGTGTTTCCTGGGCTGTGAAGAACCAATATGGGACACAATCATATATCAGTGATTATATCGATCACTGTCTCAGACCCATTCAGTCAAGGGCACCAGCACCTTTTGGAAAGGAATTGTCGCTCCTGCTCTGGGAGTCTGGGGAGGATGTTGAACTCGTTGCAGGGACTGTGTGTGAGGGGAAGCGACTCTGTTTTAGGGAATGCTGGTCCCATACTTCAATCAATTAGTAGAATGGAGCTGAGCAATGGGAGGGACCAGTCTGATAATAAGCAAAGTGCTCAAATATGAGAAGCTGGGTAAGAAGCCAAATGAAAATGAAATGAAAGGCGAAGGTCCAACTTTGGCAGTTGTGTAGAAAGCATGGGACAGCTGATAATAGGAAAGCCTGCAGGAACAGGAACACTGGGTCAAAACCCCTGTGAGAAGAACTGGAGGAATCTGTGAATGAGCCAAGGGGGAACATTTATCGAAAACCAAGTCAGCACACTGGAGCTGTAGGCCTGCTTAACGCCACAGTAACCTAAGTCTCTCACCGTGACCTCTTTGCTCGCTGCTTTGTGGTGGTGGCGAGCTTGAGAGCTGGTAGAGCTCTAGCTCAGAGAGCAGCGAGGGTCTCCTTGGCAGACCTTTGCAGGTGGGGACACTGTCCACCAACTTTACTGCTGCGGTTTTGTGAGGCAGAGGGGTTTTTCTCTGTCCCTTTATTCAGAGGGCTCCCTCCTGGCTGGTGAGAGTCGTCTTTGTGGGTAGCCCTAAACCCCTCTTTTATGAAGATGAAATCGGAATCCTGTGGCTTTTTGACTTTTGACTGTGGTCTTCCTTCGCAGCCTTTCTCAGCCTTGGAAATCTGTGGAAAGCTCAAGAAGGGAAAACCAACTTCTGCCTGGAGATGAACATCCACTTGAAGTAGATGACATGCTGGAAAACATCCCAAAGTCATGAGTCTGCATCTGAGACACAAAGAAAGTCATTCTAGATACCTATAGTTCACGTGAGGCAGCTCAAGGTAGATACTGTGTGATCACCTTTAGGTGATAACCTCGACTAGTGGTTCACAGAGATAAGGTACTTCTTGTCCCTCCATTTCCCCATCTGTAAAAGAAGGTGAGGGATGTGCCTTCTTAGTAAATCATCTGAAAATGGGCTTTTTACTAAAGTGAGCCCATACCGCTGGGGGTGGAGAGGTCTCATTTGGAAGCCTGACTTGAGAGATCTCATGGAGAGGCTGTGGAATGTAGTCATGTGTTTGTCCCTCTCATGTGGCTTTCTCTTTTTAAAAGCATTGTGCAGGATGTGAGACACACTCGATAAAAGTGAATTCAACGGCTATTTCATATCCTTTGAGGAACATCAGTATTGGCTGAAAGAGGGAAAAAGACCTTTTTTGTTGAGTCCGGAATGGACCTGCTTTTATTGAAGGACTCTTACGACTGCTTTTGTTGATATTTCCTCTGATAGCTTTTACCTGACTTGTTTTCAAAATCCTTGTTGAATCTTTTCAGTCTTGAAAAACTGCATTTCCCCACTGAAATTCAGGTTTGGGGTCTGGAAAAATGTCCAAAATGATTTTGCAGATGGCTTGCTGTGATGTAGAAGTCCCAGAAATAGGACATTCTGTAAGGGAAGTCACCTCTTTATTTCCAGGAGGGCAGAGAATTTATTTTAAACAATGCCATTTTCTTTTCAATTACAGACATTTTTGTGGGTAAAAAAATGCAGCAGTCTCTAAGAAAGAGCACGTGATTACAATTAAAAGATGTGTTGTGCTGTATCAGAAGGTAGCATTTAAACTGGGGAAAGCCTGAATATTGACTATAACTCATTGTAATTATACCATCTATTTCAAACATGTAAATATGTTTGGTAGCACTTACATGTTTATGTCAGCTATTGGGAAAAGCTGTTTTCCTTTTTGGTAAAACTTCTGATGGTAAGAATTTTGTTACTTGCATTTGAATTAGTGACAAATAACAAGTTCAGACGCAACAAATTTTGGTGTGAACAGCAGTTGATCCCTCTCTCCTGTGGTTGTAGTATTTTACCTGCCTCCAGGTTATTTAATAATTTTGTGAGTAGGAACTTTTAATAAGCTATGCATTGATTAAGATGAGTATTTCTTAATAGAATACACCATGACCATAGTAAAGTGTGATGCAGGGGATTGAGTGTGGCTGGGAATGGGGTGAGTGGGAGTCCATTTCTGGCTCTCCCACTGCCTGGCCAGTTCTTCCCACCTCCTTTAACTGGGATCAGCAATACTGAGCTCATTTTGAAAGGGCTTTGAGATCTACAGACTGAGATAACTCCAGAAGACCCAGGTACTTTGCTCAAGTCTAACACACACAACCCTGCAAAAGCCCAAACGCTGATTTAAGCTGGCACCGTGAGTGAGTGAGCATCTCTGCTAAAAGTGATGAGAAAACTCCCTTTGCTTCTGGGGACCGGGATCCTTCACCAGGGGAAATCATTCTGAGCCTATTTCCCTTCCCTTTGACATTTTCAGTCTTTTCAAAAGCTAAAGGAGTAAAGAAGAAGGTTAATGACTAAACTGACAAATAAACAATCAGTTCAAAGCAGCAACACAACATTTCCAGGAAAATTTAAGAATCTCATCTGAAAACCAGTTAGGAATGTAAACTCTGCCACACTCCAACCCGAGAGAGACCATCCGTATGGAGCTCACTGTGTTGTGGGGGCTGCGACGGGCTGGGAAATAGGAAGGGCTTTGGTTTTTCCCTGGAATGTGTTTGAGGAAAATTATTTTGGTCATGGTGAACAGAGAAAGGCATTGCCACAGAGGTGGCTTAGGTAAAGCCACTCTGATGGTGTTGTGGACAATCTGTGCAGTCTGACTCTGGGATGTCGGGGTTTGGACAGCAAAGCAAAAGAGCTCGTGGCTCTCCTCACCGAAAAGAAAATGTTTAAGGAGTCGCAGGCCAGGAGATCACTTTTGATCCCATTGTGGTGTGAGCATTGAGCGATGATGATGGGGAGATGCTTCCCTCGTGCTCAGAGAAATAGTGTTTGGCTTTCGATTTCAGGGGCTCCACTTTGCCACAGTAATGGTGCATTAACAACGGCTTGATTTTCATTTAATAAATAATAGGAATTATGCTGAGATGGAGCCAAGATTTTAAACAAGAGGCTCCAGTAAACATTTTCTTCAGGAATCTGTGATAAACCAAAGACAGCGTTAGACATACTTGGAGGGAGTGGGGACGCCAGACTTGGAATCTGTCCATCTGCTTCACCATTGAAACAAAACCACTTTATAACAACCACAGAGGAGAGGAAGCAATGTAGCTTGGCACATACACTTACTCTATGTGTGGTGGAAATGTTTATTCTTTATTTCAGAAAGATTTAGTGGGTGTAGAGATAATAGAGCATAGTGCTCGCTTGTGTCTTGGGGAAGGAGGGGTGATAGTGTTTGGGTTTTAAGGGAGCCCAGTGTCGGCTCCCATGGGGAATATTTTCGGTAATACCTATTGCAATCTCATGCACTTGGAAGGCAGGAGGAGGCGGAGTAATAAAATGTGCTTTTCAGGAGAGGCGGTGTAAAGGCCCCAGGATTAGTTATCTCTGACAGGAAGGATTTTACGGACTCCAGCAGACGGTAGAAGCAGAGTCCTGGCCATTTCTGCCATGGGATCCCTTGGAGCAGCTTGGATGCGCGATGCCATGGGGCTGCCTGGGGCTCACCGACCCCACGTGTGCCTCATACCCTACCCACACCAGCTCCCCCAAGGGTTTTCTGTCTCTCGCTCTCTCCTGATGTGCTGAGGCATCACACTGTGGCTTGAGAACCAGGGGAAGGATGTGCAATACAAGAGCCTGCAGGGCCAGCAGGCCACCACATCCCATGGTCCCCAATGTCCCTGTCCATCCCCCTGCAGCCACCGCTCCCTTTTCCGCTGTGCACATTCAGCTCTGCTGTGCTGCCTCTCCTTGAAACCGCTCAAAATCAAACCTGAAAGCCCCTGGACTGACCTCTGGGGATGGGAGAGTCCTTGCCAGAGTTTGAAATGGCATGTGTCTAGACTTGGTGTGTGAGCAAGGGATGACTAAGTGTCTGAAAGTTAGGACCTTTGGAGAGGAGTCCCTTGGCTCCTTGCTTCTTGGATGAAGTTCTGCTTGCTGTGGAGCTGTGGAGATAAAGGATATTTTTCTCACGCCCCTCCTCCCCCTTTTTTGACTTTTCAAAATAATAAAAAATATATAGATATGTCTTGGGCAAGAAAGTAGAAACCTTTGAAAAATTTTGGCAAATCAAGAAACAGAAAGAAATGTGTTCAGTGAAACACTTCATAGCAACAAAAATCAAAACATCTCATATTGCCTTCAACCACTTTAAAACATTTTAATGGTTCAAAAGAAAATTGAAAAGTCATGTTTTGCTTAAAACACTGCAAAGTGTTTCATTAAAAAGGAAGAGTGGAAGCAAAACAATTGCCTTACAATTTTGTTTCTCTTTGCAGTCAACGGGGAAGGCTTTTTCTCCAACATGTGCCGAGGCCGGGGCTGTGGCTGGGCCCATCTGGAGCTGGCAGCCCTCAGATCCGAGGAGGGGACAATCTGATGAAAGCATCTCCTTCGCAATAAATTCTTCTGTCACGGTAACTACCTTTTATTTATTCTGTTTTAAATACAAGTTTGCAGGCAAGCCTGGTCCCAAGGCCATCCGTGCTGACCACCTGATGCCTACAGAGGTCTTTTTGGCCACAGGACAGTCTCAGATCCCAGGGACTGCAGAAGTGGGCTGGGGAAGTGCTTCTCCAGGGTGTGGTGACCTGTAGGTCTGAAGCTTCCTCTGGAGATTCAGGCTAGAAATGAGGAATAAATTTGTTACACTGAGGCTGGTGAGAGCCTGGTCCAGGTTGCCCAACGATGTGGTGGATACCCCATCCCTGGAGACATCCCAGGCCAGGCTGGACGGGGCTCTGAGCAACCTGATCTGGATGAAGAGGTTCCTGCTCATGGCAGGGGCTGGACTAGGTGGGCCTTTAAAGGTCCCTTCCAACTCAAACTATTCCATGATTCTGTGCTCAGGTGCGGGATGCGGCACCGCCAGCCTGCGCCATGTGCTCGGGAAGGCCGCACTTGCCAGATGTGTGGGTCAGAGAAGAGGATGAAGAGAAACGGCGCTGCCAGGAGACATTGTGGCTGAGGTGAGAGGGAAGGATCGCCCTGGGGACTCCAGCGGAAGGGGGACCCCACTGCCACCCGGGGAGCGGGGCTGATGGGGGGACAGCGTCAGTGGGGCAGTCAGAGCCGCAGAGGCATGGAGGCGCTGGGGGGCGGGAGGAAGGTTGGATGTGGGGCCATGGGGAGGCTGAGGGGCACAGGGCGGAGGGGAGGGAGGCTGCTGCGGGCCGGGGCCTGAGCGGGGGCTGAGGCGACACGCAGCGCGGCGCATGGCGGCCGGCGAGGGGCCCCGCACGCCAGACCCCCGCGGGGCCGCCGCTCCGCGAAGGCCCATCACCCTCCGCCCCGCGGCCTCGGCCGCTTTAAGGCGCGGGCGGGGCGCGGCCCCCGGCCCACCTCTGAACCCGGAGATTGACGGGCGGCCGCGGAGGAGGCGGAGCGGCCCGCGGGGGCCGGCCTTCCCGCCGCCGCCGCCAATGGGGCCGGGGGGGCGGGGAGGCGCCGCTGCCCCTTCCTCCCCCCGCCCCCCGGGCTCCTCCGTGCCAGTTTGAGGAGTCCGGAGCCGAACAAAAGCAGGCGGCGAGGGCCGGGAGCGGTGCGCGCAGGCCCGGCGGAGGGGGGGCCCCGCTGCCGGCCGCGGAGCGGTGCGGGCCGCCAGCCAGCCCCGAGCCCGGCCTGAGGGTGGGGGGAAAGTTTGGAGCCCTCCCCCCGCAGCGCGGGGGGCTCCGCCGCGCTCCGGCCCCGGCAGCTCCGGCGCTGCCATCGCGGGTGGCCGCCCCGCTCCGCCCCGCCGCGGCCGTTGCTGCCGCCGCCGCCTCCTCCTCCTCCTTCGCGGGCGCAGCCCCTGCCCCGCCGGCCCCTGCCCCGCCGGCCCGGCCGCTGCCTCCCCGGGCGCGGGGCTGCGCTGCCCTGCTTTTGGAGTCGCCGCCGTTTCCCCTCCCTTCCCCGGAACCCCCCCCCTTCCTCCCTCCTCCTTCCCTCCCTCCCTCCTCCCTCCTTCCCTCCTCCTCCAGCAGCCAAAGGGATTTTTTTCCCCCGCTTTCTTTTCTCTCTCTCTCTTTTTTTTTTTTTTTGCATTTTTTCCCTCCTCCTCCTCTTCTTCCTCCCCGTCGCGGAGCCGGGCGCCAGCGTGAAGGATAAATAAAAAGCGAAGAGGAAGAGGCTGGGGAGGAGGAGGAGGAGGAGAACGGGGGGGGAGGAGGAGGAAAGAAGAAGAAGAAAGCGAGCAAGAAAAGAAAGCGAGGAGCCAGGCGGCCAGCCCAGCCGCGCCGCTGCCGGCAGCCAGGGCAGGAGGAGGCGGCGGCGGAGCGGGGGCCGGCGATGGATGACCAGCCGCGGCTGATGCACACGCACAGCGGGGTGGGGATGCCGGGGCACCCGGGCCTGTCCCAGCACATGCAGGATGGACCAGGCGGGGCGGAGGGGGAGGCAGGCAGGAAGCAGGACATCGGAGACATCTTACAGCAGATCATGACCATCACGGACCAGAGTTTGGACGAAGCGCAGGCCAGGTGAGAGCAGCGGGGGTTGCGGGGGGGCAGGTACCGGCGAAGTTTCCCCCGCGCCCCGGCCCGGCCTTTGTTGTCCGGCGGGGGCAGCGCGCCCAGCACGGGGTCCTGCTGCCCAGAAATTTGGGGGCCAAGAGGAGGAAAAAAAACCCGGGACTGTCTAATTTTTCCTTTTCCCCCTCCCCCGCTTTCATTTTATTTTCTTTTTTCCACCCCCTAACTTCGTGGCGCTTTCCGTGGGTCGCAGCACCCCCATCCCGCTTCCCCCCATCCCCGCCGAGGGTCCCAAAGTGGGGCTCGGCCTGGCTTTGCCCAGCCTATTTGGGGTGGGGGTTCATTCCGGGGGGAGATGGTTGTTGCGCTCTGCTTTGGGCGCCTCCGAAAGAGGCACAAACTGCAGCCCCTTTTTTTTTTTCCTTTCTTAAAGGTGTTAATATTTTTTAGGGCCCCGTTGTGGTGTTATATTTAAGGCCGTGTTTTTGTGCTTGGAGGATATACATAGAAGATTTTTTTTTCTTAATTGCAGAGATATTTAAGAAGAAGAAAAATAAAAGGCTGTAAAAGCCAATAACCAAATTGCCCCCAGCTGCGAGGAGTGCAAACCTAATACACACCTTCAAAGGCGCTGGCAAAAGTTGAGGGAGGGGAATAATAATAATCCCCAAATTGAAGGCACAGCTGAAGGGATAATTAAAAAACAAACCCAAAACAACTTGCCCTAAATTGCCAGGGGTACACTTGAAATTTCTTCTGGGCCGCAGAGCTGCTAGGTGTGGTGTCCTTCCCCCTGGCATTCATGCCCCAAGCTGGAGCAGATTGTTGGAATACATTGTTCCTGGAAAAACACACTGCACGGTCCCATAAACTCCCTTAATAAGAACTTCCAAAAGGATAAAAGTACCCCCTGAACCTCAGCTTACATCCTCCTCACCTTCCCTGCTTGCATAAAGCTCCTGCTTACCAAGCAGGCTTGTTGCTGGCCTGATGTTATTAATTTTCTTATGTTCTTCCAGGAGCAGAGTAGCTGTTAGGAGCAAGAAATCATGCACTTTCTCCCCAGCAAGACCCAGGGCAGTGAGGTGATCTGCCTTCGGAAAGTTGCAGGAATTGTGTGTTCCTGCCTGGGTAATTTAGTGTAGTTAATCAAATCAATAAAACCAAAGCAGAACAGAGCTAGGAGAAGGTTTTATGGCTTTGCCTTGCTGGTCAGTTTCAGCTGCTTCCTCACAGTACTTTTGATTGTTATTATTTTTAATTCTGAGTTGCCAAACATGCTGTATTTATCAGTGATGTTTGGCTTTGCATTTCCTCCTTCCATCCTACTATTGCATGGTTGTTTTGCTGCCTTTTTTTCTTTTCTTTCGATGAAGTTTTGGAAAGATGCGAAGTGCCAGTATTATTTATAAGAAGGCCCCTACAGCGTATGTATGTGATTTGTATATACCCAAATGTCTGCACCCATCTGGGTGTGCTGATAAGGGGATGCTGTGGTTCTGCAAGGGTATATACCTTTGAGAGACTTCATCAGATATATAAATCTTTTTAACATGTTGTGGGTGGTGGGGTAAGTAGTGTGAATGTTTGCCAGATGTTCACATCGTCTTTGCGTGTAATTTCGGTTGGTAAACAGAAATCCCGTAACTGGCGCCTGATAGCAACAGCCTTTTACACAACTAAACCCTTGGCTAAATGATCATATGGCTTAGGAGAAAATATAAAATCGTACTGTTTCTTTGCCTCAGCAGGCTCATGGTGGGTTTTAAAACCACCCCCCCAACTCTCTCCTTTCCTTAAAACCCACAAGAGAACAGTCAGCTCCGAAATAACAGCAGCTGAAAAGAAAGGCATTGAATAGCATGCCCTTCCCTTTTCAGAAGCAGAGTCTGTGTTTTAAAATATATTTACTGTCCTGATTGTAAAAAAAAAAAAAAATAATAAAATTGATTTTTAACACCTGCAAAGAAGCTGGGTGCAAGTAGCATGGAGGCTGAGGAATGGGTTTCTCTCTCTCTGTACCCGCATCTCTGCGCTCCAAGTTCGGTGCCAAAATTCCCCAAATTGATAGCTCTAAGCAGAGGATGTTTCCAGTGCTGGGGCAAGGGGATGGTTTATTCCCTCTCTGCCTTGCAGGATGAGCCTAATAAAGCATGCAGCTGTGTTTAATATCAGGGCTTGGGGATGGGGAGAGCCCAGTGCTCTCTGTGTATTGAATCAGGCAGTTGAACCGAACTTGGCTCCCGAAATCCGCTGGTTTCAGCTCGCACCGGCGGTGGGAGCCGCTCAATGGCAAAGGCGATTTTTCAAGCTGTTCCTAAATTGGTGTAATTCATCCCCTCTGCGTTGGCTGCTCACAGCAGCGGAGCTGGAGTCCCGGCGGGGACGATAGCGGGGCCGAGGGGACCCAGGCGTGTTCCCCTCACCTCTGGCGCCCACATGCCAGCGATGTGAATTTGGGAAGTTGTTCCCTGTGGTGACATCCTCACCTCACCATTCCCTCTTTTCTTTTCTCTCTAGGAAACATGCTTTAAACTGCCACAGGATGAAGCCAGCCCTTTTTAATGTCTTGTGTGAAATCAAAGAAAAAACAGGTAGGAAATCAATTCTGTATTATTTTTCATTCTGCTCTTTGAGGGTTTATTCCACCAAGTTTGTGCCCCCCCTCCTTTCACATGTAGCAGTATTTAAGTGGGGAGAAATAACTGGCTGGTATTTGATGCTTCTGGCAGTGTACTTGCGTGATGTGGTTTGTGTTTGGAAGGGAAAATACCATGGTTTAATTTCTATTGTATAGCCTCTTTTTATTTATTGCTTTTTCTGAGGAGAAGAAAAAAATCTAAACCCTTGCAATTTCTGTCTTGATTTAGTTTTTTCTTTAAGACATGGCACTGTTTAAAAAAAATATATATATATAAAATAAATCTAAGTATGGAGTGTTGGAGGGAAAACCCAACAAAATGAAATTGTGGAGTTTTACTGCTATTACTGTTCAGATAAACATGAAGGTTTTGTACTTGTGGGGTTTTTTTTTTTTGTTTTTGTTTTTTAAAGAAAGGGTTAAAATGCTCTTGTCTGCCAATCATCCAGGCTACCTCATGTAAGAGCGACTTGTCAGTTGCCTTTAGTGAAAGCAATATATTAGATTGTTAGTTACTTTAGGGTACTAGTGTTTTATGGCATGGGGTGTTCTCAGGCTTCTAAAGCAGCTAATGGCATGAGAGCGTTGGTTCTGCTGTTTCCCACTTTCCAGACCTCCTACCATGTACTAACACACTTATAACACATCCCAGGGGGGCATTTAAATTTTAAAAGCAACAATTAAAAAATAGCAGTCATCAATCAAGGGTGATCTTAAACAACAGATGCTCAGGGAAGGACATTTAGCAACATGCACCACTTATTTATTTATTTGTTGGAATCTCTCCTTTTTAAATTTAAATTAAAAAAATGGGGGGAATGATGGAAATTTGGGGGGAGGGGGAGGTGTTAATCTCTGCTGTTGGCTTTCTGAGCTGTCCAGAGGTGATCCGTGGGCTTTTCCATGCCGATCTAGCTGCCTCGTTTTTAGCACGCTGAGAAGTACTTGACTTCTCCCCCCCCTCCCCTTTTACAACAAGGACTGTAACAGTCAATAATTCATATCTAAACCATATAAGCAAGGGCATGACATGAATGAAAGTGACAATAAATATGATTGCACACCCCGTTGATATACATTGATAGTTACACATAAAAAGGGAACAGCTTTCTGAAACCTGAATCTGGGTCTTTTTCCTTTCTTTATATATATAAATATATATATATATAAACCTCCTAGTGTGAGCAGCTGATTGAAAATACAATTACTTGACTCTTGCAATATATATAAAATGACTAAGGGGTCCCTTTGTTAAAGGTTGTTTGTGCAGCGCGTAGCCCAGACAAAGCACGGACCGGTGGCATTCGGCTCTCGGAGCCCTCGCGGCCGCCTGGCCGGGTCTGCCCTCCCTTACTGAGTAATCGTAACATCGAGCAGCGGGTTCCATATGGGAACCTCCATACTGTTCATACCATGTTTTGTGAGGGATTCTGCCTAGAGATAAATTTTTATGGGTGGTTTTATAGTCTTTCCCTGGGTGCCACCTCAAAAAAAAAGGAGCTATGAAGTTCCTTTCCCATTTCCCTCTTTTCTCCTTTTATTTTGTGTGAGTTGAAGAAAATGTTTGTCTGCCTTTTCTCTGCGGGTATTTGATGCGGCATACGGTGCAGGGGTGCTTTTTGGCAGGGGAACTGGTTAATGCCAGTTTGGCTTTTTTATCGGTGCAGTCACAAAGTTAAGGGACGGGGAATCTGCTGGGACCAGACCTGGTGGGAAATCCAGGTGCCCTCGGGGATGTCATGGGGTCCTGGGGAGGGATGGAAGCTCTACATGTCCATGGTGCCTGGGTGTGATAATTCCTCTCTGCTAAGTAAAATCAAGAGGGATGAGATAGGGTAAAGCTTGCTGCTGGAAATAAAGAATATTCAGGTGTGAACGGAGGCTGTCTTACATTTTTAAAATTTAATTTGTTGCTGTTGAGCCTGGGTTGCTTGGCTATGGGGCCGCTGTACAGATACCTCTGAAGAGGCTGAATCGAGATGGGTTTTGGAGCGTTGTTTATCTACCCCCAGATAGGTTTACAGTGAATTATTTTACTTTGCGAATTCAAAGACCTCCTCCCCTCTACCCCATCTGCATCTTCAAAAGTCACACTTTCTAAGGGAGCAAATGGCCAGATGTTTTTTTTTAAATTATTTTTTATTTTTTTATGTTTTTTAGCTTGTTTCTTTGTGGCCCCACTGCTGGGAGGAAGCTAGCCGTGTTTTTTCTGGGGCTGAGGATTCCTCCTGCTTCTATTTGCTTTCTCCTTCCTTGCGGGCAGCGGCGTGAAAGTTGAACCAACTTCTCTCTTCCCGCTTTCCATTTTGCTTCCCAGATTTTAGCACGTGCCGCCTTTGAAATCCTGGTGATTGTTTGTGGTCACTGGTGGGTGTTTGAAAGTGTGTGTGTACATCTTCCCCCCGGCGTTATGATGTGCAGAAATGTGCGTTCGGTTACCCTGCCGCCTGATTTAAGTGACTCCAGAGCCTTACGGAGACTTTACCACCGTCTCTCGCAACATTATGGCTAATATTTCATAGCGTTAACGTTGTCTTGAGCAAACCCAAAGTGTCCATAAAGTTCTTAGAAAAAGAGGTTGTCTGTGTTGGCCAATGAGTTCCCTTTTGCACTTGCTCTTCAGTTAATTTAAAGCATTTATAAACACTTAATAATAAAAGCTCAGGGGTTTGTCTTTTGTCTGCAACCCGGAGATGATTGATTTTGGGGTGATGTCTGTTTAAAAGTACCAAAAGTTGAGAGGTTTGATCTGAGTGGGAACACATAACGAGGGGGGAAAATTGCTGCTTAAATATACGTATAAGTTGTCGCCATTCATTTGATGTGTTTTCACTTGCTGTTGGTCGCTTTGTTGCGAGGGAAGGGGCAGGACTGCCTTCAAATGGCTGGCTGGCTTTTTGGAATAATAATTATGGAAATGGGAGGCATTGTTGTCCTAAATACAATTGATTCCTCCGTCAATAGGGATTGAAATCGGAAATAGCATTGCTGATTTATTAAAAGTTCGAAGGCAGAGGTAAGGATTCTGTCTTCATGCCTTCCCCCCTCCCCACCTTGTTTGGTTTTTTTGTTTCTCTTGTGTGTTTTTTTTTTTTGTTATTTTTTTTAAGCTGTTCTCAGCATGAGCAGAATAGCTAAGTAGAAGAATCAGGCAAGGCGTATGCAGACGTGGGGTCCTTGGATGGCAAACTGGAAAATATCTGCTGTCAAAATGCAGCAGCATCTATTTCAGCTGTGAGCCTTTCCCAACTCCCATCTCGTTCGGCGGGGAGAGGCTGAGCGCAGGATATATGACCATTTAATCTGATTCCTCCTCCTTAAGAGCTTTTCCCATCGTTTCACTTTCTCTGTTCTTTTGGGGGAGGTGAGGGCATCGGGCAAATTCTACTTTGTAAAAAAAAGACCCTGACTTTGTATTTGAAATCCCCTGATTTTTATTTTCTTATCCCTCTCGTCCTTCCGTGTTGAAGGAATTCAGGTTTAAAAGAAAAATGACGTACCACCAACTGGGGGGGGGAATTTACAAAGTGGAATATTTCTAGACAGCACTGATTAGCTGTGCAATTGTTGTTGAATAATGGGTTTGTTTTTTTTAATTTTAGAACATAATAGCTGTATAAGGTGCCTCTTAGCTACCTTTCCCTGTGCATTATCTTCACCAAACTTAACTCAAATCAGATCTTTGGAGGAGGTAGGATTTTTTTCCCCTTCTTTTCTTCCTTAACACCCCTTTGTTCTTTCCAGCTCTGTGTTCAATTAACACCCCCATCACAGAACTGTAGTTTTTTTTTAATGTCTGTTACTGTATTTCACTTCTGACACCTCTCTTATTATTCTTGCCTGCTATTTCTCTTTAATATAGCAATTACAATATGGGGTTTCTTTCTTTTTTTTCTTCCCTCCTTTCTCTTTGCCCCACAACTAAAGCGCCACAACAGTGGCATGGGGAGAAGAGGGGCAGCCATGTGTGAGTATCGCTGGGGTTTTTGGGGTGCAGGGAAGGGCTGGCAAACCTGAGGCCCCTCCAATGAGTATTTTTGCAGGGCAGGATGGGGCAGCTCGCTTTCCTTCCTCCCTCAGCCCCTTTGCTAGGGTTTCAAACCCTGCCCTCCCACTTATGCTGCATTTCCACCGAGGTTTCCCAAGGCGTAGAGGAGAGTTGAACCACCCTGGTTTGAATTTCAATGTAATTCTTGCACCTAAGGCTTCATTCTGCTTCTGCAGAAGCTCATAACGAAAGGGCTTGGGCTCTGGCCCCAGAGGAGCAGGGTCCCCGCTCTGCTCTCAGCAGGTCCTGCCCTTCAAAGGGGAGGAAACCTTTGCTTTGATATTTTTTTTCTCTTCTCCAGTGGGAAGGCTTTGAAGGCAGAGGTGATGGTTCTCTCTCCCAGCCAGGAAGGGTCTGCCAGGTCCCTGGGGGGAAGCAAAACATTTTGGGAGAGCACGGCCTCCATCTGCCCAGCACTGCCCAAGGAAGCCTCTGTGCAGCTCACAAATAAATTGCTTCCAGAAACCTGATGTCTTTAAGGGAAAGGAGAGAAGGGAACGTGCAGGGAGCTGAAAGATAGGGATGGTTTGGGAGGAAGGGGCAGCATCTGGGAGACCTTGGCTTGGTGGAGGGCTGTGTCACTGCTGGAGGAGCATCCAGCTCTGGGGACTGGATGGGATGGGATGGAAACCAGTCCCCTGATGGGAAGGGGGACATGTCCCTGTAAGGTCCTGATGGCTGAAAGGAGTCAGGTCTTCAGAGCTGGACATGTGTCACTGCTGAGAGTCCCTTCTCTGGACTTTCCTCTTCCAGTATGGTGTTGTCTGTTGGGGATCTGATTGGGATGGACAGATTTAGAGGAGTGTGCTCGAAGGGAGATTTCTCTTCTTCTTTTCTAATTTTTATGTTTTTCTTCCTCTCCCCTGGTAGCATGTGGTTGGAGCTCTTTGAACGGAGCAGGCTTAATTAGTTTAATCAAAATTGGCCTCTTGCAATCCTCCAGGGGAGGAGGTGGGAAGCACAGGGCTGCCAGTGGGCTCTTCTTCCCACCTCCTCCTCCTCGGCCCTGCCAGCGAAGTGGAGAAACCAGGCCTGGCTCTGGCACAGCGTTACCGCTCCTGAGGGACTGCCCAAATTGTGTTTGGTTTTGTTTCAAGGTTTTTTGGTGGGTGCCTGATGTCGAGTAAACTTTACTGTGATTGCAGCAGACCGGGAGGATGCTCTTGAAAGGTCTGGTGGGTCTCATCGCTCCCAGCCCTGTCTTTTTGCTCCTGGGGGTGGATGAGCTTGTCCTCCTGCCTCAGATCCCACGTTCCCGAGTGTCTCAACCTTTGCTTCCACCAGCCTCCCCAGGTTTTGGGTGGCGGTGGCTGTTGGGTGTGTATGTCCGGGGCAGGAGGGTGGCCGGAAGGTGCCCACTCTTTGGATGCTGCCCGCTGATAGCAGCGGACAAGGCACGGAGAAGGAATCTTCGTGTTCAATTCATGCACGCTGGAAAATTATCTACGCTAACCAGATGCATATGTAAATAAGAGCTAACCAGCACATCCTTTTACGTGAATGTAAGGTGTCTTCCCCACTGCAGTGGGTCTATAGTCCATCTCACCTCGCACGATCTCGGCAGCAAAGTGTTGTGGGTGAGTCCAGGGAAAGAGATCTTGTTATCAGGCCTTGTAGCTCCAAACGAGAAACTCAGAAGGTCTTTCAGACCTAAATTTCTCCAGGGAAAAATAGTTCAAGTTCCCTTATTTGAGACCTGCAGAGGGATTTCCCCCTCGGAGCGCTGACTGTCTGCGAGCAGAGCTTTTCTAAACGATCTCAAATGTTAGATTTATTCCTGTTAGCAGGCTTGCATGCAGTGTGCTGGCCCTGGGTTTGAGGGCAGCGGCTGTAAACAAAACACCAAGAAACTCTGAGACAATTTCATCATGACTTTTTTCTCCCGCCCCCCCATATCACAAGGAAATTACTGCATGCAGCAATTCTTTAGGGGAGCGGGGTGGTGGTTTAAAGGTAAATGTTTTAGTTTGCAGTGTGATACATTAGGCTATGCTGCTGCTTCTGCTGAATCAGAGCCAGGGATTTTGGTGGGGAGAAGGGAGGAATACGGTCTGCCTCCCCTGCCTTTGATTCAGCACCTCATTCCCCAGTTCTTCCTTTAGTCTGGGAGCTGTTGCCTTCTCTGCTGATGAAGCCCAGCAAAGGGTTTAACTATCTCTTGGAAATGTGCTATTGCTGTTAAGCATTTTACTATTATTTTTTTTTCCTTCCTACACTTGGGGTGCTTTGGGAGGCAGGAGAGCCCATCGTATTTGCTCTGTGTGCTGGAGGGTGCTTTGCAGCTGTTGCAGAATACCAGGTACTCAGTGGAAGCAGGGGGTGAGTGTGTGTCTGAAGATGTGATTATTCCCCTCCACCTCCTTTATCTATTTATTTATTTTTATTCCTGCTTTGCCTTTTTCCTATACAAGTGAGTTTCACCCTCCTGGTAACACGTGCTTTGCTTTGTTTTGGGGGTTGCTGTGGGAGAGGAGGGCTACACAGCCCTGGCTCCACAGATGATGGAGCAAGAAGCCCTTGCTGGGCACTGCACTTCTGGGCTTAATCTTTGAGCTTGTGGGTGCTGGGTGGGGAGAAGTGATGCTCCCTTGTGCTGCAAGGATGTGCACTGTACAGTGCTTAGCACAGGGGGACTCAGCGCTGGGTTGGGGTTTGGGAGGAGGTAATGTGATTTACAGCAATGGATCTGGTTAATAATCTCCAGCAGCTTCTGTATACTCAGGGGCTGCTCGTATTCCCAGCCAGGTGTTTGCAGACCGGATCAATATGGCCCTATTTGCATGGGGCTGTCCATAATCTAATAAACCAAGCTCAATCTGCGTCCTTTGCTTTCCCCAAACATCCACCCAGGGATAATCTTGCTCTGGTCAGACTGAAGAGCGTTCTCTGTGGTGTGGGAGAAGCTGTTTGTGAACGGTGCCCGGCCCCGAGTCACACGTGGCACCCCAGTGCTGCCGGAGGGTACCGGGTGCTTTGGCTGTACCCTCCACCAGCCTCGGGCTGCGCGAGCATCCCCGCTTTTTGGGCTCTCTGGGTGTTTGTAGGTGCCACACGGTGCTTTTGCACACCGCCACCTCCCCGGCGTGCATTGGAATCTGGAGTTTTCCATGAAATTCCTCCTCTCACCATGTCGCCTTTAGGGAGCATCTGCTGGGAACCCCGTTTGAAACCAAAAGTGATGTTTTGCAGACCGGGCGGTTGTCAGCTTCTGCTGAAAATTGTCTCGGAGGTGTTGCGTCCCCCGGCGACTTAAATAATACAAGGTGGCGGGCGGTATAGGGATAAATGACAGAAAGCGGTGGCCTGAGGAGGCTGTGGGCTGAATACATTAAAGCGTGGTGGTGTCAGGCCGGCAGCGGGGCTGGGGAGGAACTCGGTGATGCTGGGGGATTGGTTGGGCTGGAATTATTGGTTTGTAATTCAGAAAAAAGAAAAAAAAAAAAGCACTAAAGAATTAAATCTCTCGACTTTGTGTTTGTGAGCCCTTCCCGTGTATGTTTTTGTTCTTTTTAGGGTTTTTTTAAGCAGAAAGCCACCTTTACTGTCTCGTTTTCAAGGTGGCAGAGCCAGCAGCCGAGTGGAGGGTTCGGCTGCCGAGGAGCCGTGTGCCGGCGCTGCTTCTCGGCGTTTTGGGGAGGTCACCAGCAGAGATAATAGAAATCCCCTCTGACACCTTGAGTGAGCAGCACGTTGTCGCCGTCCTCTCCCTGCCCAGCCTTTTATTTATAGGAGAAGCCTTACCCAAAATAGCTTTTTTGCTTGGCCTAAGCTGACAGGCTGCTTTCCCCATGCATTGTTATTGTGGTGTTTTTCTTTTTTTTTTTTTAAATATACTGATAAATTGAAACCCCTTGGAACAGCCAGAGCTGTGAGGAGCTGCACTAATCTAAAATGATAACTTTGCCATTTTACTTCAGCCCTGGTGAAAAATGAGCGGAGCTGCCTTTGCAAGTGGGATCAGCCTGTCTAAATGCTGGTGGTTGGATTTTTGTTTTCTCGCCCGAGTGCAAGCTCAGAAACTCAGTTCATCGTTTCCACGTCTCATTTTCAGTTTCACAGGCAGCGTTTTGTAACGCCACGTTTGGCCCAGCCTGGCTGACCTGCCTGTCCTCGTTATCAGAAGAGGAAAATCAAGTTTCTCTCCTGGTTGGATAACATTTTCAAATTCCAGAGTGATGTCGATTAGCAGAATTAGCAGTGGCAGGTTAACCGGCAAAAATACCCTTCCAGTTGTGAGGTGTTCGTTGCTGGTTGCTGCTCCTTTCCCAACTCCAGCGGGTCTCAATCCTGGACGTGTCTCCACAGCACAGGGATTTTTCTCTTAATTCAGGGCGACCGTTTCCTTTGATATTTGATATTTACAAGGTTGGAGCCAAAATGAAAGCGAATCTGCCCATAACTTTGAATTGTGCCCTTCTAATTTCAACATTAGTGTTTCAAAACCCAAGCTGCTGGTGGGTGTAGGTTTGCTTGTGTACACACATCATATATATATATATAATTTTTTTTTTCCCTTGTGCCGTGATCTCTGGTGAAACATTAAGAATTATACAATACGTGGAGCGTCTGGGTGGATGGGTCTCTGTCTTTAAGCTTTGAATTGGGCTTTCAACTCTAAGTCTGTAAGGTTAAAAGGTTGCAAGTGTTTTAACTTGGTGTTTTTTGTTTGGGAGGGGGATGTTGATAAGCAGAATTATTATTGCAGTAATATTATTGCAAATATTGCTGTAATATGATTATTGCAAATCTCTAGACAAACGCACAGTTTACAGGCTAAAAGAAATGAGTTGGAAGGAGTCACAGCCGTCAATCCTGACTTTATAGCACAGGACACAGCCTCCCCAGTACGTTTTGTGTGAAG
Source organism: Nesoenas mayeri (assembly GCF_963082525.1). NCBI lineage: Eukaryota > Metazoa > Chordata > Aves > Columbiformes > Columbidae > Nesoenas > Nesoenas mayeri. The sequence continues at coordinate 27,722,281 of NC_137554.1, read as the reverse complement.
CTTGTGCTTTTCAGAAGGGCGTTTGATCTCGCGTAGGAAGGTTTGCAGGCAGCGGTTCCTGCTCCCACCACCTTGGTGGAGGTGGTGTTTTGAAGGGGTGTGTGACCCTTGCTTTGCAAGGGGTCACCTCTTTATTTCTGATCTGAATTTTTCGAGCTTCTGGCTGCCGCGTTGTGCGTGTTCCTGCTGAGAGCGAGGAGCCTGCCGCGGCCCTGCTCCCCACGCCCTGCCTGTCTGCTCTGGGGGGAGCAGGTGGCAGGAATGGTGTTTTCGGCAAATGTATTATTCCCCTGGAAAATCCTGGCTGTTAGATCTGGTCAGCAGATGTGAAGTGTCGATCGGTATCGGTGGCGGGAAGGGCAGTTGCAATATACTTCACTAATGGAGAAAACCCGAGCAGCGATTCCCTGATTTACGCTCTCGGCGATGTGAAATGAAGCCGTCTGGAGCGCTTTGCTCCGCAAGCTCTTAGCAGGCTGCTTCTTCCTCCCTACTTCATGCAGAATGTTCCGAAGAGGCTGTTTATCAGCTCTGTTGCTGGGGGGGGCATGGAGCCCCTTAAATGCATCTGGAGGCACAAAGCATCACGCATGGGAGCAGTGCCCGCCCTGGCTCACTCCAAAGCCCCGGTGCAATTCTGTCCCCAAGTGGCTGAAAAGGTCATTTAGCACAATAACAAGCGTTTAATTTTTTTTTTTTTGCACTCCCTCAAATAGTCAAATTAGCATCCTTCCTCTGCTACAGGAGCTCTGGAGGAGGCATCCCGAGAAGGATTATCGACTGGAGTGCCTGGGCCCGGGCTGCTCGTCTCCCGAAGGTCCCTGGCTGCTATTTGCACATCCCAGGGTCTGACTGTGGCTGCCATTTCCCCCGTTGGGTGGAATTTACTTTCCACCCGGTGAGGGCATTGGGTAACATTTGCGCACCTGGGCTGCTTAAGCTGCAGAGGGGCCGAGGGGATGCGGTGGAGAAGGTCATGGGTCTCTGCTTGCCTTACAGGCAGGAGGGAGTGGGGAGAGCAGCTGGTGGGTACTGTGTCCCCCACCTAGGCAGCAAGTGAAAGGGGGAAATTGATGTTATTGTAGCATAATGGTACTTGGGCAAACATCTGGATCCTGCTCTGGTGGATGCAGGGTTGGCCCTGGCTATGGAGAGCTCAGACCCTGCTCAGTTTCCTCTTGTGGTGGATAGGTCTGTTGGGCAGTGGGTGCTTGGGTGGGTTTTATTGCGGCCAAGGGTGCTGTGTTTCCATTCTGGTAGGTTTGCAGTGTGCAGCCTGGGGTGGGATTTCTCCTTAGAAATGGCTCTTTTGCATCCAGGTATAGAAAGCCGTGGGGTCCTGACCCATGGGCTCTTGGGGGTAGGATGACACGTGCCGTAGCATGGTGGCATGGCTGGAGGTTTAGGGAGACTTCACCAGGGGCAGATGGGGATTGTTTACCATGAAAAGCCCACAAGCAATATGAAATACGAGATAAGACACAGCAAAGGGTAGTGGTTAGAGGAAGTCTCTGGTCTTTCTGTGCTCCTGAGGCAGGTGGCAAAGTCCATGTGAGTGGAAGGACAGATTTTTATTTCCCCTTTTCTGCCATGTTTGTTAGGCCTCGGAGGCTTGTTTTGCAAAGGCAGCGTGCTTGGGGGGCCGCAGGCCAGGGCAGAAGGTGAGTGCCGGGGGCAGTCATGGCACGGTGCTGCCAGCACCATGCCTGGTCGGAGCTGGAAGCCCGGTGCTGGGGGCAGGTGTGGTGGATGGACCTGCTGCTTCGTCCTGCATAGGCTGCGATTGAGAAAGGAGCTGCGCAATTAGGAGAGGTCCCTGTGGTTTGTGTTTGAAAGGAGCTCCATTAGGATAATTTTTAAGCTCCTGTTTAACCAGAAGGCCGTCTGCTGATGAAAAGGGAAACTCTTTGTGCAGCGGGTCTCTGCTTATGCTGCATCCTCTCTTCCAAGTCCTTTTGCACTTTTTTTTTTTGCTTCACCCTTCAGAGATGCCCAGAGGTGGCCAGGCTCCCATCAGCAGTCTTGGCTAGTGATGCTTTCCTCCCTTGGGCAGCCCTTCCCAAGGATCTTGTCAACTTCTTGCCCATCGCACATAGTCAGCAGCCTGCTGCCTTCTTGCTATATCTCCTCCCTCTGCACTGGCACTGGTGCTGGATCTGACCCTGCTCGGCGATGCCCTGGCAGGCTCCTGGGGAAGCCTGGCCCCACAACTCTCTTAGGCTCAGTGAGGAGCGTGGAGGAAACCTAAATGAAGAACAAATGAGAACCATATAGAGACAAATGGGAATCAGATTTAGGAAGCAGACGAGACAACCCTTTGGAAGGGGCAGGGGGCTTGTTTGCCTTAATCAGTCTCCTTGGGTTTCAGGCAATAATGAAGCAGATTTGTTTTCTTTTACATTCTCTTCCCCCAGTCCCCTCTCTTTCCCTCTGTGCCTCTTACTTGCTGTTCTCAAAATAGCCCTGGATCCAGCAGCACCAGCATCTCCTCCCTGAGCTCCCACCTTCTGCAAGTGGGATAACTGGCCAACCAGCTGACATCTTGTCTGTTTTTTTTCCTTTCTCCTTCTCTCTGCTTCTCCCTCTTGGGAGCTTGTTGCCTTGGCTAGGGTGCTGAGGACAGGTCCTTCCTGCAGCCAGAGGAGTTTTTTGGACTTTCTGGAACAAGTGGTGGAGAGAACTCGCCCAAATGGGCTGAGGTTCTCTCTGTGGAGTCGATTTGTCCTGGCATGCTCCACTGTGTAATTTAGAGGTGTTCCCCAGGGACTGGCCATGTTTCTTCCTTTGGAGGTCTTAAGCAGTGCCTCTGAGATGCTCATGTGTTTTTCTGGGACACAGTGGTGGCTGTAAGGGTGGAGCTGGTCTCCATGGAGGGGCTGTTTCCCTGCAGAAATGTGCTTCCTTCCCCTTCTTCGCTCTCTTCTCCCTGGTAATCGTCTTGGTGGGCAGCAGGCAGATATTGGGAGAGCTGGGGCAATACGTAGCTGTGGGTCGATGAAGCCTTTGATCCCTTCCACTTCCAAGCATGATGAGTGATTCTCTTCCCAAGCTGAGAGGTCAGGCTGGAGCTGGGATTAGGGGTTCCCATGACCATCTCTGCACCTCTCCATCACCTGCACTCATCACTGTACAAGGAATGAAGTTTCTCCAGCCTTGAGGGAGAGTGTGTGTCCTGTCTGCTGTTGTGTGCCTGGTCAGGAAGGTCTCACTGGTGCCTTCTACAGCTGGGCTGCTCCTGTGTGCAGGGCTGTTGTTGTCCCAGGCAGAGCTTTCTCATACAGACTTGTTTTTTGATTTACTGGTGGCTAATAGAGACAACGGATCTGCGCTAACATCTGGCATCTTCTAGTGGATTTCAGGTGCTCTCCTGGGTGTTGTTACCCACTTTGTCTCTGTTTTACATAGGATTCTCCATCCTGCAGACTAAGTTCACCCACTCTGCTGGGATGTACTGGGAATTCTGGTGGTGAACAGCCTCCAGTATCACCCTTGGGTTTCTAACTGCTCATCCCTCAGGCAGAGACTTTCAAGGTGGCAGAACCAGAACCGTGTTTCCATCCAGCCCATGGGGCTGTGGGTCCCTTCCCGTGTCCAGTGGGTGATGGTGGTGGGCTGGTTTGTGCGGGACACCCTTCACCTCCAGCACTCAGCAGGTCTCTTGTGAATGCTGCAGAACTGTGCGTGCAATTGCAATCATTTTCCCTTGTGTCTCGGCACATCTTGTGCATAGGCTTTGCTGAAAATCCTCGATGGAGGCTGTGTCCGATGCTGGCACAGGCATCTTAGCTGCTTGGCAAGAGCCATTTGGGAGAAAGTTTGTGGTGGCTTTGCTGCCCAGGAGGGGCTGATTTAGTGAACGTTTGTAAGACTGCCACAGGGCTTTCCAGTTGCAAACTGGTTTGGCTTTGCTCTGAAAAGCAGAGGAGGAGCTGATTGTGCTCTGCAGTGGCTTTTCTAGGCCCCCGAGGTCTGCAGGAGGGATGATGCCTCCTCCCTTGTTTAGCACGGCAGAAGTCATGGCTGTAAACCTTCACCCCGGTGTGTAACTTTGCTGTGGGCCATTGTCTCCTTCAGCTCAGGCAGGTGGGTGTCTGGGGGGCCATGGGAGCACATAGGATGCACCCCAAAGCTCCCCACTCTGCCCTGTTTCATCTTCCCATGCTTCCAGAGAGGTCTGTATGTATGATGCTGCTTGTTGCTGCCAGGAAACCTCCCTTTAACCGTGCCATGGTGGGGCTTTTTTTTTTTTTTTTAAATTTTGTTTTATTAGGAAATTCCCATTTGGTTGCTTTAAAAAGCAAGCCCTTGTGGCTGGCCCCTGGCCCACTGCTAACAGATTTGTTTGAGAAAAGGCTGCGTTGGCATCCTGCTTTATTGAACATGCCTCCTGGGAAGGCGGTTTGAATATCCTTCTGTCTTTGCGGAGCAGGGAGCTCTCAGGACTGCCTGCCGCCATGGGGATGGGGAATGCTCTCCCTCCCACCCCTTCCCCCTTGTTCAAGCCTCCCTTTTATTTTTTTTTTCTTTTTTCTCTTTTTTTTTTCTCGAAGGAGAGTGAGTGCTATGCATGGTGCGTCCCGCTCCATGCGGCTTTTCTCTTTCCCCATGGAGTTCATCCAAAGTTCGTATCCAGACGATGAACAAAGTAGCTCAGACCTTTTCCTGACTCCTCACCCTTTGTCCTCATCACTTAGTGACAGACAGGAATCAAATGCCACAGACAGGCTGACGGGACGGGGCTGTGTGAAAGTCCTTGGAGTAGGAGGAGTGGAGCAGTGCTGTGTAGATGGGGGACTCATGTTTAAACTCTTCTCCCCCTCCCTGGGTAAAGAGCAAAGCTGCTTTTCTTTGAGGGCCAGAAGGGAGATGCAGTATATATATTTTTTTTTTGGCAGAAACCGGAAAAATTTTTAGTGACAATAGACGTAGGGAAGAAGGACCGGATGGCGTTACCCTCAGTGTTTAGCTCTGGGTGTGCCTCCCGTCGGGAGCAGGGGAAGGAAGGGGCTCCAGTCGCGCGGGATTGGAGGGATGGAGTGGGGTTGTGTCGGAGGGCAGCGTGCGCGGGCTGGTTTAGCTGGGCAGATGCTCGGGTTTGGGAAGGGACCATTTCCCAAGCTGCTGGTGCAGTGTGCTCAGGAGATTTGGTTCAGCCTGTCAGGAAGGGAAAGGAACAATTTAGCCTGTTAGTTAGTTAGCACTTGTCTAACTCATTCATCTGTCAGAACTGGCATGGGTATTTATTCCTCTTCCAGATGTTCTCCCCACCATTTACCTTCTTTCCTTTTTTTAATGAAAAATAATGTTAACCAGTATGTCTGGAAGTCCCGGATGGAGAAAGGATGGCAGCACCTCACAGCAGAGATTCTGTGAGGGGCTTTTGTAGAATCTGAGTTGTCTGTAGCACCAAATTTGGCAGATTTGGGAGGATAAGGATCTCGAGCCTCCATGCAGAGATCTCCGTGAAATGCGTGGTGGCCATTTATTTGCTTGGGGTCGCTTCTCAAGAGGTGCCGTGATCCTGCAGAGACATGCTGGTCCAGGGCTCTGCTTCGGTCCTGGATCTTCTCGTGACTGAAAGCCTCATGTCTGTCTCTGGAAAACAAGGCCTTTCCCCTTGGTCTCCTAAGGAGATCCTCTTGCTGCAGACAGTGGTTGCAGCCTCCCATATCATGTTATCTCTTAAAACTCTGGAGCGACCTCCAGGGATGGGGTGCAAGGCAGGGTTGAAGGCTTCACCTCCTCAGGGCCACCTTGTTGGTTCAGAGATGCGAATATCCCTTGTGTACACAAACTCTGTGCCTGGCTTTTGAAGCATGGGTATGTGACTGGGCAGGGAGGGGAAACACTGCTGTCAGTAAAGGACTTGCAAAGGAGCATTTAGGTTTGGTCCTTAAATCCTGGGAAGTGCTCTGGAAGCTGTTGGGGAGAGAAAGATCTCTTGGATTTGGTCTGCACATGAAGGGAGCCCGCTCACAGCTTAACCAAGCAAGAGCAATGTTGTGTCCTCTGTTCACAGAGGATAAACCAACTTGCTCAGCGAGTCGCAGCACTGAGCAAGGTGCTGGGGTGACCAGCGCACCCCAAGGCATGGCAGGATGAGTCTGTTTCCAGCCCTGGCTGCAGTGTCCCACATGGCTCCCGCTGCTGGGGCTGCTCGCCGGGGTCATCTCGGAGGCAGCAGGAAGGGGCTGGGGAGGTCCAGGTTTTGCCTTCTTTTGTTTGCTGATTTTTGCAGAGTTTGCTGATCTGGGCCCTGTCCAGCTCTTGTGACTCACAGGAATCATCGCACGAGTCTCCTACACCCTCCATTACCTGATCCCAGCGCTTCCCAGCGTGTCGGCTCTCATTGCCCTGCCATCGCGGAGCAGTGGCCGTGCAGGGAGTTGTGGGTTTGTGCAGCTTGTGTTGCCGCAGCGTGTGGAAAGGGACTGGAGCCCAGGTCTCTCCTCTCACCTTTGCAATGCACACACCCTTTACTAGCAACTGTCTTTCCTGACCCTGCAGATGGTCTCTAAAGGTCTTTACAGAGGGGCAAAATAAATATCTCCTTGCTTGTTAAGAGGAGCAACCTTGGTGGTTTTGTTTTTCCCTCTGCCATGTTACTGGTAGCAGCAGTGTTCTGTACAGGAGGAGGTAGTTTGGGGTGTGCACTTGCTCCCCCGATTGCTCTAGGGCTGCTGTCTTTCTGCCTGTAAATGCAACAGGTTGGACCTGGAGGAGGATTATGGTGATGAGGAAGACCTTTTACTACCCACAGACTCCTTCCAGTGTTCTCCGTCTCTTCTAAATCCAGTGGGGTCAGCAGTGGGTGACTGGAGTCAAGCCAAAACTTGACTACAAACCCTAAAGTCCCTTGTCGAACAAAGATGGGTGTGAGACACACTTGGAAATCCCCCCATGTTGCAAGCTGGGATGTCTCCCAGAGTTCCTGGCTTGCCAATCGTGCTGTGAATTTTTTGCACGTGTTTTTACCTCCTCACCCCTGCAGGGAAGCAGCTGGGGTGCGTTCCCATCCCATCCTCGTACCCCTGTGAGGTGCTTGCTTTGGGAAGGTGCTGCTGTCACCTCAGGCCGGGCTGTACCCAGCGAGTGCAGGGGGAAGGTTCCCCGTGCTTGCAGCAGGACCATCGCTCAGAAATAGTTTTTGTGGCTCCTCTGGTGGCTTGGGGAGGTCTGTGCTTTTGTGGCTTGTTTCTGTGTGCCACATGTGAATTTCTCTACTTTGGCTCCTGGTGACTTGTAAGATTTGAGTGTTTTGGTGGCTTTCTAGCCTGTGACTGCCAAGCTGTATGTGATGTTGTGCAAGTGGTTTGCGTTTTAAGTTTGCAGGTGCCTCCTGGAGAGCTGAAAAGAACAGGAAGGTGCTGGTTTGGTATGACTGGGGACTGGCATCCCTGCTGAGCTATGGAGCAAAACTCTCCTGGGGACTGGATGCCTGTGAACAGCCTGGCTTGGTACAGTGCCAGGGAGGTGGTTTTGGGCTCTGGTGTGCTCCTCTGGGATGGTGGCTGAGGTTTGGGTCTCCCCTAGCCTGAGCCTCCCACTTGTGAGGCTTCAGTGCAGCCCGTTGCTAAAAGAGGAAGGTGTTGTCCTGAAAATACCCTCCCAGGTGACTTAGGCACTGAGGTTTTACCAACTTTTCAGCAGGGCTCGAGTCCCAGGGCTGCTGAAAATTAGCCACTTGTTTGTGGTTGTGGACTCCCCCCTTGGCAGGAGTCTATGGAGGCCTCCCCATCAGAAAGGATTTGGGATGTGGGAGACTTTGCTGTCTGCCTTGATGTGTTCTCTGTCATACATCCCAGCTTCATCAAGCACAAATGTCTCTCAAGACGTGCGATCCAAGCTGGCCCTGGAGCCGAGCTCTCCTGTATCTACCCCTGCTTGCCTCCTCGGCCACAGTGCCCTTGTCAGCTGCCCAGAACCCTGCAGGGCCACAGCCAGCCCCCCTGAAGTGCCAGCGATGTGGTGTTCAGGTCCTGGCCCCCCTCCCCGCCTCTGCCCCAGCATTTATCAGCAACCTCCCTTCCCTCCCAGCCGCCAAATTCTTTCTCCGTGCCGTCATCCTCCGTCCAGAAGCCGCCCCGTCCCTGCTCTCCCTCCCTCCCTCCGAAACCAGCCCAGAACTGCTGGGCAAACATTTCGCTTGTTGTTATTACAGTATTCCCATCTGCATACTTAGTCATAAACCCCTTTTAATTCCAGCCTTTTTCTGGGGCGGGGTTAAGAGTTCAAACCCATCATTTTTCTTTTGGGGCTGGAGGCTTACAAAAGCAGCCTGCGGCGAGATTGTTTGGGAGGACGGGGCCCGAGAGTGAGTTTAGGGGGAGGGAAGGTGGGAAGGGGGCGTGGGGAGGGGGGTTGCACACAGGGGTGCTGGCTGTGCAGCCCCCCCTCCCTGGGGAAGGCATTGGCTGAGGTTTGTGTGGGGCTGGGGGTGGCAGTGGGGTGCTCTCTGCCATTCTGCCCCTCCTTTCCTAGCCCAGCCAGGGGTGTATGGGGCTGGCCTCTTCGTGGGGAGGCGTTAAGTCAAGTCGTGCTGCTGCTGGTCTTGCCTTGTTCGCTGAAGTTCTTGGATAAAGGAGTGCCAAAAGCTGGAGAGGAGTGTTCCCATGTGTGCAGGGAGGGGAGCAGCCCTGGCTCTGTGCAAAGGCCCCCCCAGGAGAGGCCCCCAGGCGCAAAGTGATGCAGCTGGGACTTCAGAGATTCAAAGGATGCTGCAGGGCTCCCTTTGCCCAGCTCACCATGTCCTTAATTTAAAAGGCTGTTCCCTTCTTGCTTGTGGTGGTCCTGCTCCAGGAGTACTAGCTGTCCCTGTGCAGGCATCCCAAGGGCTGGATGAGCCCAGATATCTCTGCATTTCTCCCCAAAAAAACATTGGGATCCACTGCTTGTGAGCCTACCTGAACTGAACTTAGTGGGTGGCTGTAGTAACCTGTCCCCCCTCCCTTTTGGAGCGTGGCTGCTTTTAATTCCTCTGTGGCAAGGGTTGCTGGATGCTGGCCCTTCCTACCAGTTCACCCAGTTGTGAGGTCTTCCTGTGGGATGGGGTATGGACCAGTTGTTTATGGGTTTGAGAGGCATTGGCATCTTCTTCGTGTCTGCAGTCAGGATGAGGTCTTTTTTCTCTCCGCTTCTTCCAAATTAGAAGGTCTTCAGGAGGAAAAGAAATAATAATGTGTATTTAGGCTGACAGAAACATTGTAGAAATTTGTGCAGCTCGATTTCCCAACATGTTTTGGTAAAGAAGGCTCTCTTGCTTTGCTTTTGGGAAGCAAGAAAAAGATAGAAATGTCTCATATTCACTTTTTTTAAATTAAGCCTTTGCTTTTTTTATTGAGAGTATTTCTCTGAAATTTTACTTCAGTTTTATATTACAAATACCAAAAGAAGTCCTGAAAGAACAGGTATTGGGGCAATTCTGTTTGGGAATTACTCAAGGGCAGAAATGCTGAAGTGAAGTTTGCAGGAACAACCTCTGCTTTTCCTCTCTCTGTGTATGATGTCGTTTCATTTGTGGTTCTATGATCACACAGAGTTACCCCATTTAGACTGTGACATGGCTTTTCATATGTACTTTTTTCCCCACCATCTGTTTTTCTTAGATGCGTGGACTGAGGGTTTCGTGGCACTGGGGATATTGAACAGCCGAGGGAAAATAATCTAAACAACATACTGTGTGTTTTTAGCAGATCAGGTACAGGCTTTCTTAAACGCTTGCCCCAGTGTAGGTGGGCACCACGATCTTGCAGGCGAGTGGAGTCGCAGGGCTATCTCAGGCAGGGTGAGCGGTCTGAATTTACATCTAAATTACCTTTCCTGTGTGATCCCCTGAAGTGCCTTGAGCGCTGTGCTTCTAGGTGCAGAGATTTTTTTTGTTGTTGTTTTTTCTGTGTGGATGCTGGATGGTTATTAAGTGGCTGTAGAGGGAAGGGAGCTTATCACATGAGAAATTTGGGTTTAGTCCCCAGTAAACTCAGAAGAATTCATCTTTCTGGCCTGAACTTGATGTTCTAAAGAGCCTGTGCACATTGCACCTGCACTTTGCTGTTTGCAGATGCAGGGGTGGAAGGAGAAAAGCCCCGCTGTGAGCAAAATTGCCTTGTGATCCGTTCTGCAGGCCTGTGGCACTGGGAGTGAGTGAAGCTGGAGGACTATGGTGGCTTGTTAGAGCTGTGAGCACGCCTGGGATGGAGCTCTGGGAGCGCAGGGCTCTGCTCCCTGCCCTCGGTGTGCTCAGCAAGCCGCGGCTTGCCACGCACGGCAGGTCCCGTGTGCCGCTGTGGTGCCGCCGCATCCCCCCTCCCGCTTTGGAGGGGAGTGGGCTGGGTCCCGGCAAGCCACCCGCTTTGTTTGCCTTTCTTAAGGCTCTGCTTTGCAAAGCTGGGTGCTGCTCTTTTCCCCCACCGCTGCATGAAATTTTGGAAAAGAGTTTTTCCTCTCTTGTCATCAGACGCGGCGTGTGCTTTGCTGAGCTGTGGTGGCTGCTGGAGCAGAGGCTTTACGAGCTGCATGCAGTGTTCATTAGACCTGTTTTGCAAGAAGCTTACGTCTCTGAAAAGGACTGGCTGGCATGGGGCAGGAGAGCAGGCTCAGCCCTGGCGCGAGAGCCAAAAGAGGTGTAGGTTTGGTTTCTGGGCACGACGTGTTGTTGAGTGATGCCGGTCAGGTCACTCGGCTTCCTTGCTGGGCTGCCAGGGATGTCTGTATCTGCAGATCTCACAGCTCTTCGATCGATTAAAGCAGCTCGGGTTGTTGTGGAGAAGGGAGCCTGCCTGTTGTTCTCTGCCTGTGGCCTTGCGTTGTGCAGTGAGGGTCTGGCTGGGTGACTCCAGTCCCGCACCTTGACTGGTAGGGACTGGGTGGGATATTGGGCAGGAGCGGGGCCCTGGTGGAGTTAGTTTTGAGTTTTCTTTGGGTAACAGAAACCAGGGATTTCAGAGGTGTTTGAATCCTTTCCCCGCTTTTGCATCTCCGTCCTCAAGGTAGACGCATCCTCGGGATTTGTGTATTTGCAGGCGTTGCTCACCCGGGGTGCGTTGCAACACCACCTCCTGCCTCCAGCACGAAGCTACCTCTGGCAGGAGAGCTGCTGCCTGGGAAGGCACTGGGGTTTCATGACTTATGTCTGAAGATACCATTAAATCAGGATCAATTTTTTGCTGTCTGTGTGTGTGGTTTCCCATTCTCCTGCAAGCAGGGGCTTTGCCTTCCTCAGGAGTTGGAAACGTGGACTATACATGCTCCTCCTCTTCCCGTCTCTTTTTATTTTTGTCGAAAGCAAGAGGATTTGTGAGATTTCTCCCTCCCTGCACTCACCTGTGCCTTTTGCCTTTCTGCTGCCCAGTGCCTTAATTACAGCTGATGAAGCAGCGTGCCAGTAAATCTTGGGAGAGGTCACCCCGTCACACACCAGCAATGGGACAGGGAACGTGCCGTCCCCGCTCCCTCCCGACCCAGAGCGCATTTCCATCGCTGCTCCTTCTCACTCTCTCCCTCTCTTCTTAACGTGCTGCTTGTGTAATTGTTGGCTGTTTGTCCACTAATGATTATAAATTAGCGGTCGAGTGTATAAAAAGTTAATGAAGTTCTGTCGGTGGAACCATTACGCCTTCCCAGGCTGGCACGTACAGGTCAGCCCAGCCGGTAAGAAAAGCCAGACACCGAGTCCGGCCTTTCGGAGGATCAGATTTCAGCTCGCTTGCTCTTTCCTGCTGGGTTTTTTTTCTTGCTGAATGGAGCCAAAAGTTGAGTGCTGGGAACACCAAAAGGTGGCAGGTGATATTTTCTCTGCTACGGAGTGAAAAAAAGTCACCAAAATGCTTGCATGCTCTCCCATCGCTTATTTCCAGCCCTCTTGTTCCACTGAACCAAGGACATGTCCCCTGCTTGTCCCCATCCTGGCTATTTTAGGTCTGGGGTTTGAGGACTCCCCAGACTCATTGGTTCTGACCTGTAGCAGCTTTTCTTTTGCAATGTGAGCTTTTTGGGTGGAAACCAAACATCTCAGACCCCTTCAGCTTCTGCTGCTTTGCCTCTTGAGCATCTGACCATGATGTGGCAAGTGCAGCTTCTTCTACCACAAGCTCTCAGTACTCAGGGCAGGGTGTTGGAGGAGACAGCATGATCCTACAGGTATAAATCTTCCTGCTCTAGACTTCCCACCCCCTTATGTTTTTTCCTCATTGCTCAGAACTTGGCAGGACTTTAACTGTGTGCCCTGGAGTTTCTCTGGGTGGAGGCAGGTTTGGCGTAGGGCTTGCTAAAATGAGCAGAGTGGCTCAGGAAAAAAAAAAAAAGCCAGTGTCCTCCTCCACTGCATGTGCAAGAGAGATTTTTGGAGGTGCCTCTCGGGTTCTGGCACTCTGGAAAAGCATTGGAAACTTGGCAGTGGGGCTGTCTTGTGTCATCCTCATGAAAATTCAGTCAAATTGGGAGCAGAGACTGATCTGCTTAGCAGGTCTCTGAGAACTGTTTTGGCAGCCAAGTCCTGGAGAGCGGCTGCTGGCCCTGGGGTGCTACAGGCTGTGTCCCCTCCGGCCCTTCTTCGCTGGAGAGTGTTCCTGGACAGTGGCTACCATGGAGCTGGAACAGGGGAAAATGTGGCCTGTATGGAGCACAAGGTCTGCAGGATCAGAGGGACTGAGAGACCTGACTTGGGACAGCCCAGCAGAGCTGTATGGTCTTTGCGCACATTGGAGAAGGTGCCATATTTTCCACCAGACTTTTTTTTTTTTCTTTTTCTCCTCCCCAGATGGGATTATCTATGCTCTCGTGGCGCTTTTCCCAAGTTTAAGGGTGTGAACACTAGTCTCCTGGCTTTCTTCCAGGCTGAAGGATTGCTTTCGGCATCCCTTATTTTTCCCTCCTGCTGCTGGGTTGTGCTTAGCAAGGCTCCTTTCCGGGGCTGGTGGGCTCCATCCTCCTCCAAGGAAGGTGCTAGCAAGGGTGCTGGGAGGATGGCAGGAGGAGCATGAGCCTTACTGGACCTCCAGGATGCCTTTCAGGGTGGGCTGGAGCCACCAGCCACGCTGCCTGTGGCTGGGTAGCCGGCGCAGGTCGGGAGGCAGGCTGCTTGAAGTCAGCGGGAGCTTTCCCTTTGATTCAGCCAAGGCTCGGATCAGCCCCTGGATTTTGGGAAGGACTCTGTGAACCTCCACATCCAGCTGCTGGTGTGGGGATTAATGCTGGGAGGCGTGGGTGAAAATCTGAAGCTGTGAGCGGCGCGGCGGGGGCCTGGTGGCCTTGGGCACGTGGTGGGGATTACAGGCAGACGTTCTCCCCGCTGCTTGCAGCCACGGTGCTGGATGTGCCTTTAGGGCTGGGATATGGGGGGTTTTGGGGTCTGCACATCCCTCCTGAAGCAGAGGAAGCCACCCTGCTGTGGGTGAAGGAGGAAGGGGGCCTGTGGATCTCTGGTTTCAGGTGCGAACCGCTTGCCGGCGACCCTGCAGAGGAGATGACAGCCGGCAGCCACCACTGGCTGCCAGGGACTTGCTGCGCGTGAGCTGCCGGCGGTGAGGAGGGGAGGCCGGGGAGGCCCCCAGCCCCTGCTCCAGAGACCCCTGCCTGCCTCTGCCCTGCCCAGGGCTGGTTTTCGGGGGTGCAGGCATTCCAGGAATTTGTAAGGAATTAGGGGGCGGACGGGGAAGAGCGGGAAGACTCCTGCAACATGAACCATCTGGCCTCCTCGGTCTCTGTGCGTGGCAGTGTCTGGGATAAAGGAACTGATCGAAAACAGACGTTGTTCGAGACAATAAAACCGTATTACTCGTTAATGAGAAAATACATTTGAGAGCCGAGGGCCTGGGGCAAGCTGGGTGTTCTCCTCCTGCTCCTCTCGACCCTCGCACGGCCCGGTGCTGTGCGTTTGCTTGGTGAGCCGGGGTGCTGCCAGTGAGTGCACTTTAAGCCAGACACGTTTTGCGGGGGTGCGTGTCCCCGCTCGCCCATCTCAAGGCAGAGGAAAGCGTGATCCCAGCAGGGAGGCAGAAAGCACCCCACAACCATGCCTGACGAGGGGTTCTTGCTCATTTTGCACCCTCTTTGTTCCCACTTGTGTGCTCAGCCTGGGAGCCTGCGGGGCCTCGTACTCATGCAGCTCCTCTCTCCCGGTACGTAAAGCAGGTTTGGGCTTGTTCCATGGCCGTGGGGCAAGCAGCACAACCTGCCTTCCTCTCCGCCTGGTACAATGCTATCTGAGCAGCTGCAGGAGAGCCCTGCAGCCTGCACTGACCCTGGCGAACCCGTAGCCTCGGGGACCCCAACGTGGTGCATTGCTGTGTCTGGTTATCAGATCCTGTGGGCTCTGATTTCTTTCCTTCTCCTCATCAGCTCCTGCCCATGTTTGCAGGATGGACAGATGCTCTGCCTCTGCCCCAGTGGGTGTGTGGGCTTGCTTGGGTGGCCATGGCTTGGCAGAGCATCCCTCCAGTTCTCTCCTTGCTCTTTGGGTCCTGACCTTCCCCTGTTTCTCCTTCTTTGTGCTGGTTGTGGGAGTCTGTGTGTCCTCTCTTCTGCACCCCATCCTGCAAGGGAGCTGTGTGCCCCGGGGAAGCCAGGATGGATCCTCACCTGAAGGACGCTATTGATTTATCCAGGCTTAAAGTTAGGCTTTAGTGATCCTATGGCTGGGCTTTCAGCTTTTCTGGCACCCTGTTTTTTTTACTGCGGGGTTGACCTTTGCCGAGGGGTCTGGGGGAGGAGGGAGCTCTGGATCAGTTCCTGGTAATGGCAGAGGTTTTTAAGTAAGGGAGAGGTAGGGATTTCGAAGGTCGGGATGGGGGCGGTGTGTGTCTGGAGTCTGTACCTCCCAGCCTAACATTTTCTGAGATCTTTCTTCACCTCGGGTAGGAATGGGGAGCTGATGGTCCACGACAAAGGCCCCTTTTCTTCTCTGGGCTGGTGTTTTCATAGTGTTTGGTTACATCCCCCTCGCTTTCGGGGTGGGCGGGAAGGGGGCATTGATAGAACCTGACATAGCCTACATGATGTAATGTTATTTTTTTGGTACTGGAATGAGGCAATTTTTCACTCAAGGTCAGCAGAATTTATGTCGAGCCCTGCTGGAGGGAGGGAGTCTGGGCTGGGGGTACAGGATGGGGTCTCCAACCTGACCCTACGCACCCCAGCACCCCCTCCAGTCCTGCCACAAACCCCTCTGCCTGTGCAGAGGTAACAAACGTATCACCCCTGGACCCTTCCCTGCTCCCCCTACCCCTCGCCTCGTGCTTGAACTGAAATATTTTAATTAAAACGGATTCTGTTGGGAGCGTGGAGCCAGGGAAGCCCGCTGCAGACCCTGCTTTTGGTGCTCGGGCCCTCAACATCTGTTTCCTATTGAAAACTCTTTGGAAAGGAGAGCTGGCCCCTCCTCCCATCCCCAGTTTCAGTCCCTTTGGAGACCCAACGCGCAGCCCGGCCTTGCAGGGGTTTGTCCCCCGCCCAGCCTCCCCCCAGCCCAACTAAAGTTTTGCTTAAATAAAAATAAACAAATGAAGCTGATTGCGGGCAGCAGGGAGGCTCAGGTCTTGCAGCATGCATGGGGCTTTATCAGCATGATCTCTCTGACCCGGGGCAGCCGGGGGGTGAGGATGGGGGTCTCCAAGCTTGCCCAGCAAGGAGGGCAAACAATCAGTAGGCTTGCTGCTGGGGAAGCTGCAAAAGTGGGGTGTGGTGGTGTGCATGGGAGAAGCTGTTCGTGTCCTATAAAGAGAAGCTCTGCTTGTTTCTGGTATCTTAGCCATTAACATCTCCTCAGCTTGCTGCTATGCTCTTTCCAGCTAGCATGGTCCAAGGTGGGGGGAGCTCCAGGCTGGCTTGGCTGGCTGCAGTCTGGGTGGGGGATATTTAGAAAAACCATCTTAAGTGGACAGGGTCGTTACATGTGGGCCTGTCGGGATGAGGTCTCCTGTGCCCCAGAAGCATCACTGTGGTCCTTCAACAATGCGTTAAAATTGTTGGTATTTTGGGAGGGGCAGCTCCAATGGAGAAACATGGCTGTGTGAGTTGGGGGAAGCTGGAGTGTGTAGAGGGGATAGTGCTGGACCTGCATGGGGAGAGGACGTGGTGTGGTGTCACTGACACTCTGGTTTGGCCCATGCGTGACTTGGAAAAGCCGAAGCATGGGCCACCTTGTGCTGGACTGGCTGGAGATGGCTGAAGCATGTTGGGAGGGCTGTGGAAGGCAGTGCTTTACTCAACAGCCTGGTGAGATCTGGGCAACTCATGCACCATGAGAAAGAACACCCACCAAGGCTTTTCCACTGCACCAACGGAGATGTTGATGGGTCTGTAACCACTCCAGGCTGGTTGCACGATAGATGTGCTGGATAAAGGCAGTCTGTGGTGGCAGCCTGTGAAATGGCTCTAGAATTTGAACAGATTTGTTGCTGTTGAGGTTATTTGCTTCAGTTAAATCTGGCTGGTTTGCAGTCTGCATTCTCTTCCTCTTCTCTCTGACTCCCCTTCAGTCTCCCAAGCAAATACACCCTGGATTTGGGCCCATGAGAATGGTCGAGGCCCTGTCTGGAGGAGTTGCACCCTTCATGTGCTATGTCCCCGGCCTGGCTGTGGTGGAGGGGACAGGAGATGGGTGGGTTGGAGAGGGGAGGTCAGAGGACCACGTTTCCAGGAAGGTCGCTGCACTGCCGGCGTTTGCCGTGGAAGCCGGAGGTTGCGGCGTGTCCAGATGTGAAGAGGTCAACCCTGCGCCCTCCAGCACGGGGAGGGGAGAGGTTTCTCTCTGGCCATTTTAATGGAGCGCTGCCACCATTTGGGAGCACAGGAGGGAGCGGGAAGATGATGAAACATGGAGCAGGGGTTAAAGATGGTTGAAAGACTGTAGGGAAATATATAAACCTGTAGCCTGTGAGTGCTGATTGTCACTGCAATAAAGGGTTTTTTAAAAAAAAAAAGGTTGTTTCTCTTCCCTTTTCTGGAACTTTTTTCTGACCTCTTTCAAATCGAAAAGCCTTATCAAGTGTTCGTGACTTTTCTTTTTTGTGATTGTTGCTTTTGGCTCGAAAGGCAGGAAGCGAACAAAAACAGTCTGTGCTGTGCTTAGTGCCATAACCCCTCTCCCCAAAACACCGCATGCTTTCCAGTGTCCATATTTCAATGCGGTGTTACGGTTGGGGTGGCAGGGAAGGGAGGCTACCCAAGTGTGAACAAAGATATCTGCTTTCTTGGGGAGACCCCTTGGTCCTACTCTGGGGTGTTGCTGACCTCCCTGCAAAACTGCTGGGTGACAGTGGTTCCTAGTTGTGTAGTGACTGAAGAAGGGAGATTTGGCTGAAATGATGATGTGATGAGCAGGTCTTGGATGGCTGGTCCTCCTCCATATCCTGGCTAAGTTTAGGTACCGGTATCACCATCCTGATGGCCAAAGATGAGGCACAGATGCCCTAGAGCCTTCCCTAGACAGGGGTGGTGGGGAATTAAGCCCCTTTCCCCGGGATTCCTGTTCCCGTAGGCTACCAACCGATCCTGCGCTCTCCTGCCTTGTATTTTATCTTCCTGGTGATAGTTTCCTGGCTGTGATGCTCTTCTGGTATCAGGACCAGCTGCTGTGCGAAGGCTCGCGCATGTGTGGGACACGAAGGTTGTGTGTATGAATGAGTAAGGACTCGGAAAGAGTCTTAACACCGCCTTTATCTCATGGAAGAGGAATTTTTTGATGAAGAGTCGCAAAATCATCCATCTTCCCCCTGTTTTTGCAGTGGTGTCACCCACAAGGATGTATCCTACCCATTTCTTGGGGGTGTCTCCTCAGATGTGTGTGTAAAAAGCCCCTGGGATGCCTTTGCCAAGCTTGTTTTATGTCTTTGTTCTAAAGAAAAGTTGCGTGTTGCTTCGTATTTCCAAGCTGTTGCTGCAGCGGTGGTGGTGTTTGCTCTCAGCAGCTGAAGGAAAGCTCTTGGTTGTTTCTCCCCTCGACCTTTGCATTAACATCTGGACAAAGATAAATGCGTATGTCGGTTGTTCTCGCTTGCTTTGACGTCCTCACAACTTTAATGAAACAATCGTTTCTAACCTGGAGGAGCGGTGGCCCCGGATTGCAGTGGGGTTCGCTCCCCACTTCTCCCGAAACAGCGAGCGGCGCGTGGGGAACAAACTCTGTACGAACTTGGCGCAGGCGGGGGGAGCGTAAGTGAAAGCTAATTGGAAGCAGCCCTGACTTGCACTCTGCTGGAGCTATTTACAATATCTTTCATGCGGTGACTTATTGAGTTATTCGCTCAAAGGAAAAAAAAAAAAATACAGTCCCTGCTTATTTATAGCAACGGTGGTAACCACTGATACATGAGCTGGCTTGGATGTGGAAGCATCTGTCCTGGTCAAACCTTTTGGCTCTTAATTCACATCCTTCAGCCCTCAGCCTGGGATGCATTGAAGCACATAAGCGAATATTGCTGTTTGGAGGTTGAATTTGGGTACCGGAGACCTTCCAGGCCTGCGGTGCGATGCCTGATGGGTGGTGGTTTTTCATCATGGGTTTAACTGGGGTGGTTGCTCCATGTTGCACAGTCTGAGGGTGGTGCTTGGCATTGCATCGGACCAGGTTTGTCTTGGAGCTGGAGGGAGGGAGCGCTCAGCATTGGTTCCAGAGGAGAGAGGAATGTGCATGTCTTGCACTGGGTTTTGTGTGCAGGGTGTCCTTGTGTGGAGCAGAGCTGGGCTTAAGTATGTGTGACGGGTGTCCCAGGGTCAACCACACACAAAAGGGTTCAGGTGGGGATACAGATCTGTGCCATGGGGCTGATGTCTTGGGCGGACCCCGGCCGTCACTGCCATTTTATCCAGAGCACAAAGACGATATGTTCAGAGTTGCAATCGCCATACTCAGATTGTGGAAATGTCCTTTTAGTCTGGGGAAGATGCACAGTGTACGTGGAGTGTGTGCCTGCCTGCAGATGCTTGTTCCACCTTACACATCACCCTGGTTTCCCAGCAATTGGCTTCTGCCTCTTGCCGATCTTGTTATTGTTTTTTTAAGCCTGGCACCGATGCTTTTGATGTTCCCAGCCTCCTATCTCTGCACGGCTCCTGCAGTACCAGCCCCGTGCCTTTCATTACCGCGTTAACAAACTCGAGTCGTGCCTAACGAGGACGCCTCATACGTTATGCTAATGATCAAGAGACATGTTAATGATATTTTAGAAGCCTAATTAGTGGAATATATAACTATATGCAATTTGGTAATGGACTGTGACAAGAAGTTGTTAAAAGGGGGCTTGACAAATCCAGTTGCATGTGGCCTCAGACAAACAGTTGCTGAGAATAGATGGAGACGCGGGGTCTCTGCGTGCCTCTGCTTGCGTCTCGCCTCCCCACGCTAAGGGATGTGGTTTTTGGCGCCTGCGCTCATCAGCCTGACTGGCACAAGCTGGTTTGTTGGCTCTACATTTTTCTATTCTGCTTCTTGAACTGACGTGACCAAAGCTTCAATTTATGGGCACAGTAATTTTCTCTCTTTGTCTGTCGATATCTGCACGCATACGTATAAAATACAGTCGGTCTGTCCGCGTGGGGAACCTGCACTGCGTATGGCCGGAGCTGTGGTGGACCTGCTGTTCTCCACCACTTGGGAGGAGGCAGAGGAATTGTCGGAGCCGCACCAGGTCTCTTGCGTGCTGGATGTGTCCCACGAACATCTCACTTAGTGGCAGCTCTTCCCAAGGTAGATACATAGCCGTACTTGAGCTTTCGTGACTTTTGGTCCATGGGAGAGGACCAGAAGTCATGCAGGACTTCTGTGAAGCAGATCCTGAAAGCACCACCTTAGATGTGAGTGTTGGCAAGGAGGTGGGCTCCTTGGGACCTGTTTCTCTTCCCTGAACAGTGGAGAGAGCAGCCTGGCTGTAGGTACCTCCCCATGGACAACTACAAATACTGGGGTTTTCTTTATGTGCTTCATACAAGGCTTGAAAGCTGGTTGCCCGGTTCAAGGCCAGAACTGAGAGTTTAGAAGTCTGACCTTCTGTCTTGATTGGGCCAAGGGTAGTTTGAGCCTTAAAAAAACGGGCTGGATACAGGCTTGAAGAAGCACAAGCTGGAGGGTGCGATTTGTTGGTCAGCATCTCTGATGACTGGACTCCATGGCCCGTCCAGCGGGGATGTGAAAAACCATAAAAAGTTGTCTTATTGATCCCACTATGTCATAGGTGGGAGCAGAGATGACCTGCTAACAACAGCAGGGTGGTTGTTATCCATCCCAGTACAGACTCCTAGAGGTTATAGACCGATGCTTTGTGTGTCTGGCATCTCTTCTGCTTAGTAGAAGAGCCTTCTTCTGGCGTCCCATGGGAGAGGAGAAGCCTGGTTTCTCTTCCAGGCTCTGCTGCATGACCTGGGGCAAATTGTGTTGCTGCTGTGCTGGAACATCTCATGTGAGGATAAGGTGACTGTCCTTCTCTGACAGCAACCGAAAATAAGAGTAGGGGCAAAGGGTTAACAGAATTAATTCCCATTGCTTGTGAAGCAGTGCCAATTATTAGATTTTATTTCTTGATATCAAGCCTAATTTTTGAATGTCCTTAATGACTTCCCAGTTTTCCCAGCTGTATCCTGAGAGCTGCACTATTTCATTACTTTGTGCCTCTTCGGATGTATGACTTATGTACCTGCCCTAAAATCGAGACTTTAATAAGATTAAATTCCCATTTAAACTCTCACTTTCTTATTATATGAATATGTGCACAGTACCTCTCTCTGGGAAGGAGGCACTGAATCAGAGGGATAGGGAAGGATGTACATGGCCTTTCAAAGGGTTTCTATGCAGAGGGAGGGCTGGATGAGAGCAGTGGGATCAGATGTTCTGCTCCTGTCCTGTGTGGCCATCCAGGGGCCCTGCCTGTTCCAGCCGGGAGCAGCGATGGGTCCATGATGTGGAGCTGACCCCGAGGCACCTCACTGCCATTGGGGCTGCCCGAAATGTTTGAATCGGGAACTTGCAATGGCTTGTAGAACTTTGATCCTGTTGATTTTTCTTCTCCCTTTAAATATATATATTTTTAAAGACGTTAAATTTCTTTTACTTATTTGATTTTTTTTTTCCCCCCTGCTAATAACTAAATTATAATAAGGCTCCCAGTGGGATTTAAAAAGATTTTAAAAAACCCACAAAAAAATCCCTGCAGAAATTATTCCCCCATTTTTTTTTTTTGTTGTTTTTTTTCTTTTCTTTCGAGTGCAATCCGTTCTGCATAATAGCTCTTTGTCTGGCTGGCAGATAGGCACGGGGGAGGCCAGGAATTGGCGGCGAGGCAGCGGCAGCGCACAGAAGACTTTCGTGCTGTCCTCGGCCAAATGGCACAAAGTTCTCCTTGGGGGGCGATCTCAAACTGTGCACCCCTGAGCAGCGTGTGGGCTTCGTGCCTGGGTACCACTCTGCTGGGTTTGTGCTCTGGTTTAGATGAGTTCATGTCACCCAGCATCCCTGCAATGAGACAGGTATAATGAAGCAAGAGAATCTTTACACTCCACGATTTCATTCCATGGATCAAAGATCAAAGCAGAGGAATACACAGTGACCATAAAATTAACTGCTTTTTCAATTTTACAATGCTTTCAGTGATAAAGAATCATATAAATTTAATATTAATTAAACACTTAGCTTTTAACCTCCTCTTGCATCTACTTTTGGCTCCTTGTTGGGGAAAAATTAATTGGGCATCTTAAATCTTGCGTTACTAAATGCTTTGACAAGGGGTTTCAAAAGCACTTAGAACTTGAGCAAAATGTATTTGCACCATTCGTCCTTCCACTCACCTAATTGAAAATCCTAGAGGGGAAAGGGAGGGGGCAGGGAAGAGGAAAGAAAAAAGTACCATTTTATGGGTTTGTTTCTTAAAAGGAAAAAAAAGGCAAGGGGGGAGGAAAAAGGCATAACTTATAGCTGTTCTTATGGTCTCTCGGCTTTAATTCAATTCCCGTCACACTTAACACCTCGCAAAATGGAAGCGATTGATCTTCTATTACAGATGGCCTATCGATCGGGAGCTGGGGTGCTGGCGGCACGCTGCCGCTCGCTCCCGTGGTGTGAGCATCTCACCTCCGTTTCCAAATTCTCCTCTGAAAAAAACCTGTCCGCCTTGTGCATTGGTTGTTTGGGGAAGATAAAAACATCAGTGCATGTCTCTCCCTGCCTACCGATATGGTAATATATATTATTAGCTTCCCAACCATTGAAACGCAGCTGCCTTTGAGGTAGAGCCCAGCAAGCGGCTTTTTAGTGGCAAACAGCAACACTTCATGAATGTGCGAGGAAGGAATTGCAAAATACTACTGTCACAATCCAAACCAGAAAGATTCAATGGGAGGAAAGCTCTTGGAAATCAGTAATGTTGCAAAAGACCTAAGGAGCCCAGCAGAGAGCAAATTAGATGTGTTATTTGCAGTGTGGTTTGGCAAAAAGGGTAGCAGTGGGCTTTCTGGGCTGCAGAGGCCACACTTGATAGAGCAGGAGAGATCTTAGTTCCTTTTCCTAACTGGATATGGCATGTGTCTCCAGACGTCTTATTAATGCAACGATACTGGTGAAATAAAGGGAGTTTCCGGAACTCCAGATATATGGGAATGGATCTAGGGAGTTATGGAAAGAAATTGTTGCTCTGTGGTGGGGAGCCTCATTGATTTTCCTGGCAGACCTGGAGACCCACCAGCCACCACTCTCCAAGTGGATGTAGGTGCAAACACGTGGTAGGAAACACCTGGACTGAGACTTACGGAATACTCCAGCAAATAAACAAATGAGCAACTCCAGGATGTTGAGTAGACAAATGCCACTTTACCTGTTTGTACCATTTCTTTGCACAGCACTGGCGTTTCACAGCGTCTTTTGTAAAAGCAAAAGAGTAATAGCAGCTGAAGACCTTTTATGAGCTTCTCTCTTGTGGTCTTGGCTGAAAATTACAGAGAGCAAGTCTCTGAGCGCGTGTTAATAAGGTTGTGCAAGCACGAAGCTACCCATAGCTTGATGGAGAGCCCAGCAAATTAGAGGAATCCTAAACCAGGTTTGTGGGTGGATGTGGTCTAGGGCTAAACTTCTGGATCAGGACTTTGGAGCAGCATGGAATTAATGATTAATTGGTTGGTCTTCTATTTGGGATTCTTGATCTGAGTTTGCATTCAGACTTTTCCCATGATTTTGGGGATGGCTAAAGAGCTTTTTTTTTCCAAAAAACCAACTCTTTCTTGTCAAGTTCAGGGAGCATGTGTTGCTGCATTGCTTCTGCCTGGACAAGCTGCTGAGGGGTGTGGGTGTCAAGTGGTGGGGAGCTACCAAACGGGTAACACAGAACTCTCCCCAGACTAGGAACCGGGCGGTGAAATTCAGGATGGGCAAGAGATGAACTGAAAAGTGAGGCCAGAAACAGGGCCTAAGTAGCATTGCAGGGGATTGTGCTACAGGGGGCAGAAGTTGTAAGGGGCTGGAGGGATTTCGCAGTATGCTATGGGGTTGGCATTATTTTATATACCTTCTCTTTTGTTTTGAGCTGTTTGCAGGGTCCATTTTAAATTGGGGAAACCGAGAGAAGCAGAATAACCCAGTGCAGGTCATCATGTTGGTTTTTCTCCCATTTTTTTTTTCATTTTGGCTAGTTGACCACTTATATTTTTAAGAGGGGATGTCATACTTGATGCTGCCCCTGATGAGGATGCTGAGAACCATCTGGTCCAGCAGACCCTTTTAAGGACTAATCCTTTAAAGGACCAGTGTGACACAGTGCCTGAAGTGGGCAAAAGCTCTTTGCTAGAGGGACACAGCCTCTGCGCATGGCAGCATTCAGATAACAAGGCAGGGCCAACAGAATCTTTTCTGCACCATTTTAGGCTGCTGGTCCTTTATGGCCAAGCAGTGCCCTGTTTTCTCTCTCCTGGGCTGTACACTGTGGAAGCAGGGGCTGCACCTCTTCCCATGCTGACCAGGCTCTCTCAGTTCAGCCCTGGGAAGACGAGCTGTGATGTGTGTGAGTGCTTTGCCTGCTGGGCTCTCGCCCTCTCCTCGTGGGCCAAGGGGCTGACACCGAGACTCTGTGTCTTGGTGGATTGATTCATTTTAAAATCTCTTGGGTTAGATGGAAGGTGATTGTGAAGGACTGGATAGTGTTGATGCCAGAGTGGGCTCTCATGGGTGGTGTTTGGGAGGGATGAGGAATGTCCTCGCCTTCAGGCGTGCAGATAAATCCCAGGCTGTTCATATTTTGGATTTGGGACTCAGTCCTTACTTACAGACCCACTGTTAGTGCGTTAATAAACATGTTACTAGTCAGGATGTGTTTTCAAGCAGGACTAGACAAAGAACATGCCAACATCCAAATACACCTCTGGAGTTTGATGCTAAGCATCCCATGTCACCATGGGCATTGGCTCACTTCCTTATCACCCTAAAAACCACCGGTGCTGGACTTGAGGCTGGCTGTTGCTTAAATAAAAGGCTTAGATTCCCCTCAGCTCTCTGTATGCGGCTGTAGAAACGCTTTGATAAGGGCTTATCCTCCAGGATCCGTAAGAAAAGTCATTGAGAAACAGCATTACACCAGCGAGGGTTTTCTAAATAGTCCTTTGTGCTTCTGAGTCTAAGATCACGCTAAGGGGAGGACATGGCGTGGAGCTGCTCGCCTGCCGTCCCCACCAGCGGCAATAACCAGTGAAGCAAAGCACTTTGCACTGTTGGAAGTGTGATGCTGTGAAGGAGGTGGTGGTCAAGACCTTAAAAGACATGGGGAGGGATCGGCAGAGTGCTTAAATCAGGGTATTCATGCTGGTGATGGAGGAGCTTTACCCATTTATACCAGCTGGGACTCGTTTTTCTGCTGAATGCCTACAGCTGCGTGCAGGCCAGCAAGCACAGAACTGCTGAGTTTGGCTTGTGTTTAAACCCCTTTGGTCATGTCCCTGGATTGCCCAAGACTTGCTGTCAGAAGCTGAGAAGCCTCATTCCTAGCCAGGTTTGAGACATGGAGTTGGGATGTGGAACAGCTGAAATGCTTTTAAAAATTTTAGTTCTTCTTCAGGATCTTAATTCTCCAACAGAGGTGTGCTGAGCGTGTGCCTACAGTGCATGTATATGCACATTTGGCTTGTGGTGGGTGTAACACAAGCCTCGAGGAAATGATTTCATGGTTTAATGAAACCTAGAGAAATTCAGATTTTGGTAAGAAGAGGAAATGTTTCAGTTTTGGTTGGTGCCTGAAGCTAAGCAGCTTCGGGTGCTGGAGGAGGATCGTCGCAGTTCCAAAGAGGCCACAAGCAGCATGGATAATGACAATGTTCATGGCACATTTGCAGATGCAAGAGGTGTTACAGTAAGGTTTTCTTTTTTTCTTAATCAAAACCTCTTGAATTCAGCCGGAGCAGCGCATGTGTCAAGTCTGAACCTTCTCAGCATAGAGATCCGATGGCATGCAGACTGGCTGGGATGAGTGTTTGAAAGTGGGGCACAGCTTGTCCCACCAGCCTTTACCCTGGGGGGACCCTACCATCCTGGCAGAGCTCTCCCGGCCCAGCATATCCCTGGACCTTTTTACTTTGGGGGGCAAAAATCAATCCTGAATTGTTGGTTTTCTCCCTCCTGTGCTCAGGCACAGGAGGGCCTGAATACGGATACGGTTCAGTACCGGTCACTCTGCCAGCTCTGGCAGGAGGAAGAAAATGTTTGAATTTGGGTCAGTCACTCACCGCTGCCCCTCGGGGAGGCTCTGGTTTCTTGTTCGTAGCTCTCTTAGAAGAAGCGGATCACCAGGTTACATTCAGAAAGGATTTCAAAACGTGCGGGAGCTCTCGTTACCTGCTCCAGCCATGGAAAATTAACTCTGCGCATGCAGTTTGCTCCAGGGAACTTTGCAGTCTTTTGCTCTTAATTCACGGTATTTTCTCTAGCTTCTCCCTCTAGTCCCTTTGCCATGAATGTAAGTAAAAGGAAAAAAGAAGGCAGGCAGCGGAGAGGAGAAAGCAGCTGTAAAGGGGGCATAGACTCCTTGGCCTGGCAGGGTTATTCAGCCCTGAAAGGGGAGTTAAAACCGGCCTCATCCCAGCACTGGCAGCATCTCCAGCTCTGCCTCCTCGGCTGTGCCCCATCGCCATCCCCATCCACCTGAGGCCCAGCTCAGTGTTGTGTCCCTGTCATATTCTTGCACCTCTGTAGGGTACAGAAAGCTCCATGCTGCGTCTGGGTGCACGCAGGGGGAAGGAGAACCTGTCACCCTGTTCCCAGCCCCTGGGGACATCGATGCCGACCTCCCCTGTCTGCTGCTCACTCCGCCTCCCGTTCTTCTTCCTGCCGTCGGAAGGAGAGAAAGAAAAGGAGGAACAACCATATGAAAAAAATGTTAATTTATTAATCACGGAATATATAGCAGTTCATCTGAAATGCTGTTGCTATGCCAACACCCTGGGAGTTTATTTTCTTAATCCAGGAGCGAAGCGTTTGGTCCCCCGCTCTCCTGCTGAGCTATTTGAATATGTTGCTGCTGCCGCCGTATCTGTTTAAAAGGGGGAAGGAGGGAAAAAGGGAGGAAAAAAAAATAAAGTAGGCTAAACCAGCAAAGCAGTCAGATGCAAAGCAGTAAGAAGCCTTTCTCAGTACGACTTAGTAAAAATGACACAAATTAATATACTCTACTTAAACCAGACCAAGATTAATGCTTCTCTTTCAGAGCAGCTTAGTCCAACTGTCACTCGACAAGCGTTCGTCGGACAAAATCAACACTAATCAACATTTATTCCTCTCTTGCCCTTGGGTCTGAGGAGCATAGAGCGGGCTGTGCCGTTCTCCGGCTCGTCTCGCCACGCTTTTCACCCTCCATCCAGCTTCGCCATATATCACCCTTCCTCTCTGTGCTTCTGCTTGTACGGATCCACACGCTCAGCTATCAGGCTACATTAGAAGCATGATAGATTTTCTGTTTTAATTTACATCTATTATATTACAACATAACAGATCTTGATTCAGTGGAGACCAGTGTCTCCTGTAGCCAGGCTCTTTGGGAAGATTTCTGCGTTAACTTATCAAGGCTGGTTGATGTTGGGAGGACAAGGTCCCAACGCACCGGTAGTGCCATCTTCCCATTTCTCATGCAGGCACGGTGCAGCCGCGAGTCAGACACGTGTAGGGTGGCCGGTTTTTGCTGAGATCCACAGTTCATTTCTGGTGGCCAGGGTACCTTCACAGCTGGGAAGGGATAGGTCTGATCTAAAGCCTGCCTGGAAGATTTCTCGAGATCTTGACAGGGCTGTGCACCGGCTGACTTTCCCTTTGAGCATTAGGTCTGCCTTGTCTGGTTGTCCAGAGGGTCTGTGGGGAACAGAAAAAGGCAGAAGAGTGGAAGAAACTGGAGCGTGTTGTGTTCGTTTCCTCTCCGATGAGCGGAAAACTGGTGAAGGTCATAATGCTGCTGTGCTCAGCTCGGTGTAGTTTGAAGAGCTCTTCCTGTCCTTGCAACCTTTGGTTATTAAAATGGGAGGGAGGAGAATCCCTCCTCCACCTTCCCATTTTTGCATTTTGTGTTCAAAGCTCTTTTTCCCTGATTTACCTGGCAGAGCACTCGCTTGGGGTTCAGATGGTCTGTATTTGACTCTTTTCCAGTGCCACGGATAGCTGCGTAAGCTTGGACAAGACTTTGTCTTACGGTCTCCTAAATGGGAGTGTACAGGAGTTAGGCTCTTGGGCAGAATAAAATCAAGGTGGTTCTTGCTCTCCTTAGTCCACAGTGGACAGCAGCTTCGCAGGCTGAAGGAATAGACCAAAAGCCACATGAGAAGTAGTAACAAACACAACGTTCAAGCAACCTCTTCTACAGGTTGCATGTACAACTGTAAACCCATCTGGGGAAGTGATAGACTCACCGTTCTGATGAGTGTCCAAGAACAGGCTGGAAGGATACCTGTCAAGGATGTTCTTGTTCCAGCGTTGGAGAAGGCTCAGTCCATACATGTCCACCCACCCCTTCTGCTGCTGATTTCAGGTGTGAGGGGCCAGTCTGGTGTCGAGTTTCACAGTATGAGCTCGGTGCTGATGTGGTTAACATCTGTGCTCATGCCGATCGTGGCTAAGCAGCTGAGGTTGGCCTGTATTTGGGTAGCCCTAAGTCTAGCGGTCGCTCTCATGGGTTCACTGCCCTTGAGGGGTCCAGCACGTGGTGTCTCCATTGTGATTGCTAAACTTGTCTCCTTAGCGTGCTGTTAGTCTTTTAAAGCACAGTTTGGTGATTTTGTTGGGAGCCCTGTGGTCCTCTTCTGTACTGGAGCGTGCTTCTTCCCAGCCTGGGTAGACTGCAGGTTGGGCTCGGGGAGCTGGTGGAATCTCCCTCTGCCTTTCTCTCTCTCTCTCCCTCTTGCTCTCTCTCTCTGCTGGTGTGAATGAAGATTTGATTAATGTGGGCACTTTAGCACAAGTGCCATTTTCCAGGCTGTAGCTCTTGGCACAGGGAGCAGAGGGGAGCGGCGGGCAGCGCCTGCGTGTGCTGGGAGGGGAGCGCCCTGCTTCCATCCCCCCAGCTCACCGGTACAGTACAGATGCTTGGTATAACTTTGCACTTCCACAGGGCTGCAACTCAATTTGAAAACAACCCCAAACTCAGGGAATAAGGAGGGGCTCTGTAGCAAGCTTGTGCCTGCAAACCTACCTCATTAATTTTAATGGTGGGAGAAATTCTCCAGCCAGGGAGGGATGCTGAAGTTGGAGTGCTAGCAGCCCTCAGGGATGGAAGGACAGCAGTAAGTCCTAGCCTGTGGGAGTCCAGCTGGAGACCGACCTCACCGTGACCATATTATGAGTTTTGGTGACTCATAAATTAGCTGGGTTCTCGCCTAAAACAATGGTCTTGAGCAAAGGCCAAAGGCACGGTGGGAGCCGGGACGCGTGTGGGGGACCACGAGGCTGGGTGGGGACTGCTCGCTCCAAGGCTGCTCCAGGCTGCGGGACTTTGCCAGCTCTTCAGGGAGGTTTTTGGAAAGCAGATAACATGCGCAGGAATTAATGCTGTTTGTAAAGCACTTGGAAGATGGGAAGAGCTATAGAAGTGCTGTAATTAATAGAGGTTGGCTGATTTAATGTTCTGGCTGGACATCGTCTCTGCTGATATATATGTAAGGAAAAGCACCTCCATTAGCGCTAGGGAAAATCGTTCCCCCTCCAGTGCTGGTGCTAAAGCAACCAGATTTATTTCTCTTAATTGTCTCTTCAGGCACTGAAGTCCAAATGTCCCTGAGTCTTGGAAGTGGATGTGCCTGTGAGACAGCAAAGCTTTGCAGTGTCCTTGCTTTGGACAGATGCCCAGCTGCCCCATGGTTGAGGTGCTGCCACCTCTGTGGCACAGGTCAGGGATGGAGGGGCGAGTATGATCCGTGAGCTTTTAATGAAAGCTGCACGGATATGGATCAAACTGGTCATTACTGGGAGGAGAAGGCAAGTTTGCCATGGAGATAGCTCTGTGCCAGCTGGGAATGGCCACGGGAGTGAGCGCTTTGTTTGGGTCCTGGGGAAGCGGAGGAAGACAGCATCTCGTGTATGAAGTAGCAGCTGTGAGGTGTTTTCACTCTCCCTGGTGGGATACCCAAGGAGGTTTGGAGGCAGCCAGTGTGAAATGGGAACTGGTCCTCTACCAGGTGTAGATTGGGATCCTTGCAGAACCGAAAGGTTCAGAAGCTGAGTGTTTTCTGACCTGAATATCTCGCGTTAAGCCAGATCTGGGCTGTTGTAAACGTCTGCTGCTGCAGTACCGTTGCTGAGGCTGTGCATTTTAGTGACATACTTACACTGCAGAGAATCTTATATTTCTTTTGAGGATCTGCTGTAAGCTGTCTGCATTTAATCTATGCTCTCATTTACCTTGCTGTGTTGAGGATGAGGTTGAACTGAAGGAGACTTCCACCTTTTGCTTCACTTTTTCCTGCTGTAAACCCTTGATTTAGTTTTCTGGTAATGTGTTTCTGTACCCATGTCTCAAGAGTGCTGGTCAGCACAGCCCTCCTGGCCTCTTCTCCCAGGCTGAACCGTGATGGGGCTCCAAAATCCATATATAGCTCTTGGAGAGGTTTTCTGAGATGCTGGCTGGTTTCTGTCCAGCTTTGGATGTGCTCAGCTCACTGGGAAGCTGGGTTATTCCTTACGCCTGAATATGGTGTTGGGCCCTGCCCAAGTCTGAAGGCATTGGCCTTATATGCATAGGAACAGGCAGTTTCTATATAAATGTTTTTATAAGGGCTATAAACCACGATGCTTTGGAGTGCAAGCCAACAACTGATTACTGGGCTCCAAAGAAACCTCCCTGTGAACATCTCATCCTGAGATCCTTCTCCATCCTTGTTGTGATGCAGCTGGGGTGAGTTTGGGGAGGCAGGAGATAGCGCAGCAGGACTTTAAGTGACCTTCTCCTGAGTCACTGCCTGCCAGGGTCAGTTGGCTGCTTAGCTGCATATCGGGGATGCTTTTCCCTGGTGGTGAAAGAGCAAAACAGAGATCCCGCTGCAGGAGGAAGAGGGGAGGGCTGGCGGCCCCCAAGGACCTGACCTGCTGGGCTGACTGTGTCTGGAGCTGGTCCGAAGGAGGTGCAGGAGGAGTTGAGGAAGGGGGGTGGCTGTGCAGCAATCAGGCTGATCAGTGCTGCATTTCACAAGCCTGAGCTGGCCTCCCAGGCTTGCCTGTGCCTTGGTTTCCCCAGTTGTAAAGCAAATGATGTTACAAACCGTCTTACCCTTCTTTTTTTTTTGCGCAAAATGCCATTGAGCCTTGGTTGAAAGGTGCCAAGGGGGTCTATGCAACAGGTAGGCAACAAGTGATGGGCTAGACAGAAAGCCTAGCTGCCAAGGCTGGCTTTTTGATGACAAGGATGCAAAGCCACGGCTGGAACAGGTCTCCCTGCAGGAGTCAGTCCAACCCATCTGTACTTAATGTGGACCACACAACAAGGCAGCTGGCCCCAGGCCAGGAGATATTCTTGTAACTTAATAGCACCCTACAGAGACAAGCAGTGCTATAAAGGGGGTACGGATATTTTAAAAGGTATTTAGGAGCCCGAGGCTACACAAGAGGGGTCCTGCAGACCATTTAAAAGCTGTGTGCTACCCACCTTGGTCATCTGTCCTCACGTATTCCCAAGCCACAGGGATCATGTTCCTCCAGTGAGTGCCTGGCTGGAGGCCGTGGGGTAACAGGTGCTCTCCCCTGCTGGGGCCTTGCCTCTGGGCAGGGGCGGACTCAGCCCCAAAAGGTCTCTGAAATTTGGGTTAAAGTGACTTGGGAGCCTGCAGTCTAGGGTTTCCAAAAGGATGGGTGCTCCGAGTCACAGGGGCTCCTTGGCGATGATTTTGCCTAAGACACCTGGGGGCTTTGTTCACCCCGCATGAGATCTTTTGCATGGCAAGCATGCCATGTCTAATCCTGGAAGAATGGGGTGATTCATGGTGATCCACCAGGGATGGTGCTCAAGGCCATGTATTTCTCCTTTCTTTAAAAACAGGGCAAGGGACAAGCCTTCCTCAGCAGAGGGGCTCTGTGAGAAGGGTTTGTTAGAGCTTGGGCTTTGCTGAAGAACCTGTCTCTGCCCGGTGACCCAGCACAGCTGCTGTGGGCCATGTCCCCTGAGTCTGGAGGGGACAGCTAGCAGGAGGAGCTGGAAGATGTGTCCAGCCTACCAGGTGGGGACATGGGGAGTGCCAGGGCTGGGGGCAGTGGGGACATCCATCAACCTGCCCAGCTGGCTGCTGGAGAGGTGTCAGAAGGTGACAGCTTTCTGTCACTGCTGACCTGAGCTGGGGTTGAACTTCTGACCTGGAGATAAAAGCCTTTCTCCTCCCTCCCTGGCTCTGGTGCCCTTTTCCTTGCCCAGGCTTTCCTACCCGTGTTCGTCCAGGTTCACAATGCAGAAAGGTCATTTATTGTGCTGCTGCCTTTCTGCATCCCCTTCCCCTTGGTACCTTCACCCTGAGACCATCTGGCTCCACCAAAAGCCTACCTACCTCCTGCTTTCCTTCCTTGTCCTCTGCTCATCATGACTTCAGCTCTCAGCCCCCAGAAATGTGCCAGCAGATGCGGTGTGCTGAGGCGAAAGGAGAGGGGCTGGTGGTCCTTTGGCTTTATCGGCAGCTGTTGGAGAGCCCCGACGGATGATGGAGCGGTGCTTTCACCAGCTCTGCACGCCACAGAGGCATCTTCACGAAATCCACGTGGAGGGAGAAACAGGGTCCGTGCAAACGCGCGTTACATCTGCCGCTAATTTTGTGATTGTAAACAAAGCAACAAAGGGAGGTGGTGCAGCGTGAGGATAGTTTAACCTTGATAAAACAGTGATTTCACCAAGGATGATGTTCTCCCATCTATCTTCATCCATCAAGGCGCCGCTGAAATATGCTGATGAAGCCTGTGGATTGGAGTACAGTGCAGTTAAATGGGGCGTTGCAAACACTCTCTGTACCCCCGTGACAAGGTGGCGTTACTTACTGTCCAAATTTAGTACCGGGAAAGCACAAACCTCTGCTTTTTGCTCTGTGGGCTGGGGTGGGATGCAGCCAGGGCTGTGGAGAGTTGGAGGTGATCGTGGCATCTCAACATGTCGCTTCGTTTTCCCCCTTTAGTGCCACTGAGATTCATGAGTGCAGAAGCACTAAATGAATTGAACTTCGCTATACAAATGCCTTCCTCTCCCTTGCAGAGGGAGAATTCGGTCATGAAAGATGCCAGGGTTGCAGGTAAGGTGCTGGTCCTCTTGACTTTAGTTGGACGTCAGCTGGAGGGTCTGGTCTGCAGAGGAGGACTCAGGAAATCCCAGGGCTTTTCTGTTTGCTTGGCTACCGTGCATTTTGCCTGCGTGTGCTGTGTCGGAGGAGCAGCAATTAAGCTTTATTTATATGGGGTTTCCCAGCTTGCAGGGTGGGAAGTGACGGTACGTGGGTGTGAGCAGTGCCTGTGAACTTCTCCTCAAGTTTGGGGATTAGCAGCACAGGCCGAGCGCCGCAGTCTTTTTTGGTCAGGTATCTGCAGGCTGTTTAGTGACTGCATGCGAGTGTAAATGTCAATAGGTCGGCGGTAAACCAAGCCCTGTAACTCAAACCACCGTTGTACCCGGCCCTGCTGGGACCAGCAGCGTTCTGCTGGGGTGACGGTGTTATATGTGGCCCCAGTGCTTCCAGTCTGGGTTTCAGTGATGGTGTTCCTGTGTCTGAGCTTGGCTGGGCTGATGCTGAGGCAAACTGGGATCTCCTTGCCTCAGGAGGGGGTGAGTGGAGCTGCAAGGAGAATTGCTCCCTTCCTGCCATGCTATGAGAGCTCTGGGAAAATAGAAGAGTGAGTGCTGCAGGTGGCACGGGTCCATCCTGACACTGGGACAAACTGGAGTTTTGGAGCAGGCATGGCTCATCTCCAGACAACACTTCCTCCTGCAACTGGGTTTATCTTCCTGGATCGTCCTTCCAAGAGATGACAAGATGTGAGTGTTACCTCCAGGCTTCCTTCCAGACTTGTGCTTGCAACGAGGTAAACCTTTCTGCAAAGCTGCAGCCAACAGGGCTCTGACCCGACCCCAGAGCTCTCCTCCATAAATAACCCAGACGGGTAGATGCCTCCTTACAGACAAGACATATGGTGAAGGCTGGAATGCTTGCTCTGGACCCAGAGAGGGTAGCTGTTGAAGGACATATCCATCCATCCTGCTATGAGTAGGACAGAAAGCCTGATCAGAGGCAGACACCCACTTTGATTCAGGGACAAGAGCGCTGTGATTTCACACCTTCAGAGCTTCCTCCATCTTTGGTCTTCTGGACCTGAACAGGTGGTGCCCCTGTTCTGTCCCAGCCCCGGTCCACTCTTAGGGCTCCCAGTTGTCATTTAAGATGACGCTCAACTGTAGCGAGACCGTCCTCAGCCAGACATAGGCAACAACATAGATGTAGTACAAAATTCGAGATCTTCTCTGTCCCGCCAGCAAACTCTCTGCTTCTTGGCAGCTCAGACTTTGTGGTGGCCTTCGTCCTTCTCAGACATTTTGTGGGACACCTTGTGAGCCAGGGGCTGGAGTGATGGGCTGGTTCGGGGCATGGACTGGTCAGCTTATAGTGAGGCTGTTTCTTCTCCCCTCAGCCTCTTGTGTTCCCACTCTCCCGTTGCTGCTTCCACTCTTGATGCATTCGGGAGCATTTGGGGGAAAAAAAAAAGTTGACAAAAGAGATGAATTATGCATAAGGAATTAATTTCCTTGATGAATAGGGACTTGCAAACTCAATTGCCATTCGCTTTCAAGGGATGCTTGGGGGAGTGGGGGGAGGGAATAAAAGCTGAGGATGGAGCAGAGGGTGAATGGCTGAGCCTGGAGGTGTTCCTGGCCTTTGAGTGGACTTTGGGAAACAGCCCTGGGTCATTTAAACCATATGATGGGTCCCATATTCCCATCAACGTGTGGGGTTCTTTGCTGGGGTGAAAATCAGGGTGGTAAAGATGAAGCAAATCTAACAGCACGTCTGTCAGTGAGTGCCACCCTTTGCTCAGAATAGGAGGAGAAAAGGGCCAGCTGAGGACTCGGCTGTTTGAATAAGTGGGGAAACTGAGGTAGGTATGTATGTGTGACTTGTTCAGATCGGATACAGGCCGGGGGCTGGTACAGGAGTAATGCTTGGGGCTCTTGTGCTCCCCAAGTTTGCCTTTTATCCCTCGTGTACCCTTCCCTCCTTCATGTTACTGTGTCTTGGGAGCACAGTCAACAACTGGGAGCACTGAGAGCACTGGAGTGAAGATGCTGTAAAAGAGCCTTCTGGAAACTTTGCCTAGCCAGAAAAACTTGCCCCCAAACCCAAGCAAGAAAATTTGGATACCTGGTGAGAAGAGAGCATGAGAAGAGACCCAAGCAGTCATCGAGCAGATGAGCTCTTGTGCCCTGTGTTGGTGCACGTGGGAAGAAGGATCTTCCCTTAGTGCAGGGATAGAGGAATGGATGTTTTGGAGGAAAGGAGGAGTCTGCTTGCGATGCCAGTTGCTCCTTGCTGTTGGGCAGCGGTCCTGCAACCATCCTCTCATGTTTTAGACTCAGTGGAAGACCTCAGCATCTCCTGATGGCCCTGCAGGCCCAGATCATGCGAGGGAAGCAGGCTGGGACCGTCCTGGCCTGGTGTCTCTGCAGCTCAGCATCAAAACTGGTGAGATGATGTGAACAAACATGTTTTTTCCCAGGGTCTGCAGTTTTCCTTGCTCTTTGCAACTTGCATCTTGCCATTTAAACATTGTTCATTTGCAAACCTTCAGCCCAAGTCCATGAGTACCCAGGTACATCAGTCCTACGAAGACAGCAGAGCGTTGCTGGGTGCCTTGCTAGTTCCAGAATCAAGCAGCATGGTGAACATTGGCAGAAGTTGTGCCAGGGCCACAGCGCCAGGTTTGTTGGAAGGGGACCGGAGGAGTGTGGATGCCTGGGGAAGGGTGGTTTAATCCGGAGAAGAGTGGTTTAATCCCTGCTTTTCTTCTCCATCTCCTTCTCGGCTGCGCTCCCCTTTCCCGGGCAGAGGGGATCGGCGGGCAGGGGCCTTTGGAAGCTGTCGCTTTGCATTGCGCGGCTGGGGAAAGGTCTCTACCTGCCTTATTTTGTCCCTTTTGCTGTCAGGGCTGACAGTGCTCATGTTTCTTTCATCCGGCGTGGCGGCTGTCTCGTTTCCCTATCCTCCGATGTCATTAGCGTGCCGAGAGCGGGCCCTGCAGTGCTCAGCCTAATGAATTCCGCTGTGGCTCTTCTCTCCCCACCTCGTTACCAAAGCTCAAGGTGTCAAATTAAACCCGGCCGGGGAAAGGAGAGAGAGAACAAGGCGCAAAAGGAGGCGAGGAGGGGGAGGAGGTGTGTTGCAGGGGTTCCTTTGGTTCTAGGGTTTCCCCTTTTCCAGCTGTTTTTTCCTTTTAAGCTGTTTCCTTTGCAGCTGGGGTTTCTCTCTGAGGCTGGACATGTTGTTGCACCGGAGATGGTGACCTTGTCCATGGCCCTTGGTCCTCTTCTGCTGAGGCGGGAGGACGGATGTCCTCTTTTTTTTGTCCTCACTGCAGAGCACATTTTGGCATCCCCTGCCCTTGCTTGGTCTTGTCCATGCTGCGTGGCCACAGAAGACACAGTGGTGGGTGGGAAAGTGCCCTTTAAAAAACCCCGTGGCTGTTTCTCAGCTCCTAGTCCACCTCCTGGGTTGTGACCTCAAGCTGGGATGAGTTTTGCAAGTGGTTTTAGCTGAAAGCAGCCATCCCTTGTGTCTGTGAGCTGGTGAATTTGGGGTGAGCTGCCACCCGTCTTGAGAGCTGGGCCAGCAAAAACCACACTGACGGTCCCCTGCTGGCTCTGAGGCCAAGTTCTTCTGGGCCACGTTTTGCTTTTCTTTAGTAATTCTCATGCACGCTTTGCCCAGCCCCTGGTGCATGAGGCTTGGAGGTTCCCTTCCCTCCAGAGCCAGGTTGTCCAGCCCTTGGAGGTGGCTGGACGATGGCAGGACACCCGGAGTGACAGCAGCCTGTCCCCAGCACCCCGCCACCCCATCCGTCTTGGCTCTTCTTGATTTAAAATAGTTTTGTAATATAATTATCTCCTCGTGGATGGGCTTTTTCATTACATCGGCTGCTTCAGCTGTGGTGAGCATATTAATGTGGGATTAGTGCCATGGCAGAGCGCGTGTCTGTGGCGGGGAGGGAGGGACAGCTGCCCCCACCGGTGGCTCTTCTGCCGTCCCCTGAACTGAGGTGACTGGACACAGGAGCAGAGCAGGAGCCAAGGGCTGCCCTGGGGACAGGGATCAGCCTTTCTAGGACATTGGGACCCTTTTGCATACCAGGTTTGGCATCTAGGGGCTGTTAGTAGGTGCAGCCGGGAGGATTTGGTTTGGAGAGCACCAGCCTGGGTGACAAGGTGGCCCTGGGGTCCCTCTGGTGACCTGTCCTGTAGCCCGTGCTGGGTGTGAATCTGTTTTGGTTTTGTTTTGCCTTGTTTGCTGGCAGGGGACACACAGTGAGAAGCAGGGGACAGGCGCTTGTCCCTCCATGTGGGCTGGGCCTGTGTCATAGCGTGTCTGGGGGACCTGGGTCTCGGTCCCTCAGCCTGAGGAGCAGAGTGAGGACCCCAGACCTGCTCCTGCCTCCTGCTCCACTGCCCACACCAGCAAATTTGGGGTGAAAGGAAGGTGGTGTAGAGGAGGGAGAAGCCAGGTGGGACTGTCCCCTCCTCCTCACAGCTTGTGGAGCTGCTTGAGCAGACAGGGTCACGCTGTGGATCGGTGACCTGGAGCTGTGGCTTGTGATGGTGGCTTTTAACCCTGTGCGGGCGGCCGGGATGCAGCTGGGTACGCCAGGAGGTGAGGAGCAATTTCACGTGCAATTGGAACTGCAAAGGGAGAGCGGAGGGAGGCACAATTTAATCACCTCGGCTGGCCCTGGGCCAAGACCACCAAGGTTCAAACACCTCTCCGTCGCAAGAGATGCCAGGGGAGTATTAATTGGCATAATTCGTCAACTGTTTGGCACCTCACAGTGTGTTGTCCGCGCAATGTCCTGATGCTGCAGACCAGGGGAATTTGGGGGAGCTTCGAGGCTTTTCTGGAGAGCAGGTGAAAGCTGCTGGGCTGGGCAGCTCCTGAGGCCGCGGTGTGGTGCTGGGAGTGAGTGGAAGGATCTCCAAAACCACCTGTCTGCAGGTGAGGAAGGGAAACCTGGTGGGTTTTGTCTGCGCCTCTTGGTGCATCAGCTGCTTCCTCAGCAGGCTGGCAAAGGGTTGAATGGATGCTTCAAGCCCGGTCCAAACGTCTCCCTTGCCTGGCCCTGCTTACTTATTGAGAAGGAGGTGGATGACTTGCTGGCTGCTGTGTTTTGCACAGCCTCAGTGAGCTCCCCGGACCCGTGTGGCAGGGAAGATCTGAAGAGGAGTTAAGTGACATGAAAGCTTGCTGAAGGGGCAGCCTGCAATAAAGAGAAATTATTTCCCTTGCACTGTCCTGAAAAAAGGCAAGAGAGAAAGAAAAGCAAGTATCCCCTCTGCTACGCCTCTCTGGTTAAAAACTGAGACTGCTGCAAGAATGAACGACTCCCTGTGCAGCAGAAAGGGGTAAGTGTGGCCTAAAATGGGCTCAGCGCGAGTATCAGCCTGGTACATGGAGATATCACTGCTTTTCCTGACCATGGGAGGCATTGAAATGCAGCCAAGTGATCTTGATTTGAGTAGTTTGTATCATGTCCTCTCAGCTGGCTGGGAATGATGTGGCTGTGTCCTCCTCCCCTGAAGGCTTGTGTGACCCCAACAGCCTCGTTTATTGGGAAAGGATGGAGGTGTTGTGTGGTGAACACCTGTGTGATGTGGGTTTCTCTGGGGGTTTTGGGGCGGCTGTGCCAGGCCAGGCTGAAGGTGCACCTGGCCACGCTGCCTTCCTTGCCAACTGGTGGCGACTGCCAGGGGAAGGAGCAAAAAGGGACAAAGAGTGAAGTGCCCCTTCTCTGGCACGTCTCTCAAACCCAGCAACGGGCAGTGATAGACCTGGCGACACTCAGCACAAGGTTCCTCACCCAGCTGGGTGGCTTTTCTTTTGCTCTGTGTGTAAAGCTTCTTGTGTGGCAGGGGACAGGTCTCCCTGCGTCATGCCTCAGTTTCCCTATCTGGACAGAGAGGTTGATGAGCATTTTCTCCTGCTCTGGAGTGCGGTGGAGACAAGTTCATTCAAGCACTTTGAAGTCCTCTGATGAAAAGCACTGGAGAAGGACAGAGGCTTATTAATTGTTGTTGAGAATATCTGTCAGTCCCACGTGAGGAGCTGCTGGCTGCATTTCTGCTGTCTGCTCTGTCTAGAAGATAGTGACAGTATTGAGACAAGGGGAATGGGGCTGTCATTCTCATGGAAATCATTCCTGTGGGCTGAAAACTTCCAGCTTTATAGGAGCAGTATATGCAGGTTGTGATGGGAGATACGGCTCTGTCCAGGGGTGTCCCTGTGGAGACCTGGCCAGCCTTTGCTTTTGGACACCGGGGGAGCCACAAACTAGATGCTGTTTGGTTGTTGGCGGCCTTCCTTTTTTGGGAAGGAGCTGCTACCTGGGTTTTGGGTGCTCAGCATTCCTCTTGACACCAACCCGTGGGAGGCTTAAAAGACGCGAGTCAGTTGGCAGTAACAGGGAGTTGCATTGCTCCTGCAGAACTGGTGGCTCTTTGGGGTGATGGGTTTGTGCCTGACTAGCACCCAGCCTCAGTTACCTGATAAGCCTCTCCACAGCACTAAACCACGAGTTTCTCTGCAGGTATTGGACCCGTGCTGGAGCTGTGATTAACCTCTCAGCTGCCTCGTGCTCTGGTTTGATTCACACTCATCTCGGGGGCTGTGGCTGCGGTCAGGCTGGGATGTGAGGGGCTTGCTGCTGGGAAATGTGTCCCTGTGATGCTGCCCAAAGAGCCTATCCCTTACAACCCGGAGAAGGAGGCACAGGCTTGGTGTGGAGAGCCACAGAGGGGGAGATTACTGGAGGGCAGCAAGCTTGCATTCCTGATTGTCACCTCTGTGCTTTCACCCTGTTGAAGGGCTGTAGCACTGGCTTGTCTTGTAGGGTCTGACCCTTCTGATGGGATGGTTTGTCTTGCTCGATGTGCAGTGGTCCAGAGTGAATTTGGTGCTGGAAACTCCACTGTTGCAGATGATGTGTCCCATAGTTTTGAAGCCGGTGGATTTCCTTCCTCCCTGGATGCTGTCGTGCATCCCCATCACCGCTCCAGCCAGGCTCCGGCTGCTCGTCCACCACAGATCGGGATCTCCCAAACTCACCTTCTCATCTGGTGATGGGTGAGAACCTCCAGAGCCCTCTCCTTTTCCCAGCCCCATCCCGCGCTCTCCCTGTCATGACACTTAACATCTTTCTCACGGATGAATTTGGCAGTGCCAGGCCGGGCTTTCTCACCAGTGTGGCAACAGCCACGGCTCCCAGCTTGTTAGACTGAAAGAATGTGCCGTTTTAATTAATGATATGTAAATATCCTTGAATGGGCCGCATTTGCATATTAAGAGAGATTTGCAGAATCTGCGGAGTAATATATTTTAATTAAGGATTAATTAAAAATAATGGGAATTTCATTTCGCCTGGCAGAATCCGTTTAGATCTTCACACACGTCTGCTCGGAGCCCGGTCGGAGCGCGCTGCCGGTGCCGCGGTCTGCAGCTGGGGCCGGCCGCCGGTGCCGCTCCGCTCCCAGACAGGTCCCGAAACCACTGGTGGAGCCGAACGGACGGTCCCCTTGGCCGCGTGGCCCGGCTGCGGGTTTTCGGGCTGTTTTTTGATATTCTTTATGGCAAAATAAGCAAATGGCTGTGAGACACGGAACACTAGTTGTGTTGGCAATTATGTTAATAGCATGCTATTAGGCTATGATTCTATATGAGCAATTGGGGAGAAGAAATGCCTTACTGAG
The DNA here is from genome assembly GCF_963082525.1 of Nesoenas mayeri. Lineage (NCBI taxonomy): Eukaryota > Metazoa > Chordata > Aves > Columbiformes > Columbidae > Nesoenas > Nesoenas mayeri. Next base: position 27,681,890 of record NC_137554.1, on the reverse strand, counting down.
AGAGAATGATACAACAGACGTCTGTCTTATTGATATAGCTCCAGAGGAGCTTTCTGCGTAATTACACTCGGCCACTTTTCGGAGGTGGGGGAGACGCTGCGGCCATGGGATGGAGGGGAGATCAGCCCCCTACGTGTGCCTGTGTCTCAGGCAGGGATGCATCAGGATGCCCTTGCGATGCTCTTGGTAGGGATTTGGTACCTGGTTGTGATGGGCTGAGTGTCCAAGCATCTTGTGGGGTCTTTGGTGTGTTGCTTCGGGTGATCTTGCAGAAGGGATGTGTCCTGTATCGGTGGCTGAAGGACCTTGGCAGAACCCCAGGGCTTGGTTGCTTGAACCGCAGCAATGGAGAGCATCAATGTGGAGCCTCACAGCTTCTTTGGGAAAGTTGGTGTGACCAAGTTGTGTCAAGCAGATAGACAAGTGGCTCTGGTGGGACTGGCAAGAGCGAGGGGGCTCTTGAGGGGTTGAAATGGGTGGGGGGCAGGAGGGGAGAGCAGGGGAAGGGCGAGGGTGCTGGCCTCCCCATCCCACCCGCCTTTTCCCAGCGCTAAGCCAGCTGCAGCATATCGAATGCAAATGGAGAAAATGCAGTTTGTGGTAAGTGTCCGCTAATAAATAACCTCCGAGTCTTCTCCCTATCAGGCAGTGACATCCTGCATTTCTCTTCCCTGCCGCACCAGCCCAAGACATTTAATGATGTGGTGCTCCTTACGGGATGTGCCGCCCATGCTAAATATCTCCAGCCTTCACAAAATGGTGGGCAGAGAGCCCAGCCCGGCGCCGGCGGCCCTGCATCGTCCCCCCCAGCCCTGGGCACAAAGGTCAGTGGCGGTGGCAGCAGCGTGGCAATTCCCCTCCCCGTCCCCAGACCCCTCCGCCGCGGTGGCTGGAGGATTTCATTAACTGCACGAAGTAAAAAATAATCAATTTCAGATGTTCCCAGTGTTTGTGGTAATGGTCTCTCTAACCATTCTGATTAGCCGAGTGAAATGGAATTTTTCTTTTAAATTACAGTGCGTTGACATTAAATATAGGCAAACTTTGTGTGCGCGGGGGGGAGGGGACAAGCTTTTTACATTCATCCCTGTCCTTCTCCCTCCCTGTCTATCACTCCCCTTATCTTTTTATCACCCCCTCCCCAGTCTCACCAAAATCTCCAGTGACTTCTTTCTGCTGCCCACCAGACTAGGATTTTTTGCCTTTTTTTTTTTCCCCCTGGCCTTTGTGAAATGTTTCCTGGGGTTTCCAGGCCGGTGGGGGTGCATTTTTCCTTCTTTTAGAAATTTATTGTTTTAATGTTTTGTTTCCCGTGGCATTTTGGGCTGGGACCGGTGCTGCTGCTGCCACGCTGGGCTTCTTCCCCCATCCTCCTGGCTTCTTCCCTCCATCCTCTCGGCCTCACGCTTCGTTTTTGCTGCTCTCCCTTTTTCCTTTGCATTTTCCTTTCGGTGTCCCAAGCAGCTCAGTCTGCAGTGAAATCGATAGCGAAGAGCCATGGGAAGCAGGCTGGGCTCCTCTGGCTCTCGTGCCCTGCACCCCTTCCCTTTCCCCACACTGAATGTCTTACACTCCGAACGAGCCCACAGCAGATCTTCCATCATTATTTTTTTTAATTTTTTTTCCCCTTTTTATTTATTTTTCACGCATTTTCCCCCTACCTTCTATTCCACCGCTCGCATGGCGGCTGTGGGCGCCGGTACGGCACAGCCCAGGCTTTGGACTTCTCCTTTTGATAAGCTGTCATCCCCCGGCCCTGCACGGGGATTTGATCAGAGTGCTCTCTCGACCCCGTGGAAGACATTAAACACCCTCCCAGACCCTTTTCTCTGTCTCCATCTCTGAACCTTTCACTCTCCTTTAATGAGAATTTCTCCTAATTATTTCAGTGGCTGCAGCACAGGGACCGCAGTGTAGTTAGATCTTGATACCGGGACGTGACTGTTATGCTGATAAAGGCAAAAGATCAATAATTTAGGCCCTAGCGTTAATGGCAGAGCTGAGAGCTTAAGTGTCTGTATTCAGGTTTAGTCCTGAAGGTTCCTGGAGTATTAATGATTTCCAGAGGAATTCCTCCCCCCTTCCTCTTCCCTTGTGCTGCCGTTGCTTTTTCCCCGAGTCCTGTCTCTTTTTAAAAATCCCTTTCTCATTTTTTATTTTGTTTTTGTGCTTGGTGTGGTGGTTTTTTTGTGTTGGTTTTTGTTTGTTTTTTGTTTTTTCATTGTTTCCCTCCCCTGCAGCCATTCTGCTTTGCTTTGGGGTTGCCCCTGAATTGCCCTTACCCGATTTATCTGGGGAGGTGGTGGTGCGTTAAAAAGCAAAGTCAGGGAGGGGAGCCTGGGGGTGGGAAGCATTAAAAGGAGGGTGAAAAAATTACCCATTTCTTAGTGTTTTGCTTTGGGGGCTGCAGGGTGGGCCGTGCTCGGTAGGCGAGAAGCGTGGCTGTGTCCGGCAATGGCTGGGGTCAGGGTGCCTTCTGCTGGAGCTGGAGGTCTCCATCTCTGATGGAGCTGCAGGTGGAGTCACCTTCAGCCCCTTGGCCATGCCCTGACCACCCACACTGTCCCCCTGCCACCATGCCCATGGGTGCATGCAGGGGGGGAAAGATGCTCTGAGCATGAAGAACTTGCTGTGCTCTGTTTTCTGGACTCTATTCCCATGTACATCTGCTAAGACCTCAACGTGGCCCCCTCTCCATCTTCTCTATGCTCTCTTAGACTCATTTTTGCTGCAGAAACTCAGGTCGCTGCCTGTTCACATCAACTTTAAGGGGGCTGCTGGCAGAGGGGGACACACGTGCCACCTGTCCTGCTCAGAGGATGCTGCAGCATTGTGATCCCTAGAGCATTCCTTGCCCTTGTCCTTTGGGAAAGGTCCTGGCACCGCTGGATGCAGGGTTGGGTTTATCCGGAGGGTGCTGAGCTGATTTGGGCTGTGATGGAGAACCTGGAAATGTGTCTGCTGGACATCCCAGTGCTTTATGCTGCTTTCTTCCCAGCACTGTGATCCATTTGCCTTTCCTCCCCTAGGCCAGCGTGTCGGTGCCGATCCATGGCTGCTGGGGAAGTATTTGGAGGCCCAGGGTGGAAAAAGGGGAGTTTGAGAAAATTAACCAGTTCTCTAGCAGGTCACAAGCACTTTCCTCCTTGGGTTGTGGGTTCGTGGTTTTTTGTTTTCTTTTCAAGTCTGTTAGTACTTGAGGATTCAGGAAATACTGAGTTGATTTGAAAGAAGATGACAAATGATGAAGGGAAATTGGGTGATAAAGACTGTTATTTAGCCACAAGGAGCCCTGGCTGGGAAACACTGCTATACACATTAGCTGGTTAATGGGAATTTTGCCTGGCTTATTTCAGCCCTGATTAGGGAAGAAAGGCTGAGGGGGTGTGGATTTTGTGGCTTTTTGGTCCTTTTGGTGCCCCAGGTTGTCCTTTGCTGCCAAAGGGAATGGGAAGGATTTCTTTGGAGTCGCAGAGCATCGCTTTCCTCCGGTGCTCCAGGTCCATCCCCAGGATCCCTGTTCTCCCGATCAGGGCTGACGTGACGCGGGCAGGAATTGGCAGAGCATCCGCCGTCCCTGGCAGTGTCAAGAAGCATGTGGTTGGAAATACTGATTTATGTTTTCTAAGGATGTCTTAAGCGATGGGGGAAACCTCCCTGTTAAGGCTTGTTTTTTCCCGAGGACCGGTGTTACTTTGCGTGGCGCTTTCTTTTCTGATACTGAATGCTGTGAATCTCATCTCTCCCAAGACTCCTGGAGCTTTGAGGGGAAAAAATAACCAAAAACTGTGAGTATCCCACCAGTGCCAGTGAGCTCTTCCTTCCCAGCTGCAGAGCTGAGATATCTTCTGGTTTCTTGCCTTTCTCTTTGCTAGCAGCTGATGGGTCATGCTGACGAGTTCCTTTGCATACCCGTGTCTTTGCTGAGCTTGGGCTGGGAAACAGTCCCGTCACCCCCCGGTCCAGCTGGCTCCTCATAGCCGGCTCACCTTGGCAAGGATAGCCAGAGTATAAATTAGTTTCAACTTAGTGTAGCCACTGAAGTATAAAAATATAGCTGAGGACATGCAGGGAAAACGTCTGGGCAGCACAAAAGGGCTTGTTGACTTTTATGTGATGGTGTTATTTGGGGCTGGGAGTAAAGAACCTTAACAGCAGATTTTTTATTTTTTTTATTATTTTTTATTTTTAAGAATAAAAAGGTTTTCCAGCGCTGCCTAGTTCCATGCTGTTTACAAAAATACACGTTTATGTAGAAGTGCGTGTATGCATCTATCTGTATATGCACACACACAATCGCATGTGTAGAAATGCAAACGCGGGATGATGGGAATCTGAGCTGCTGGCCTGGTAGATACAAGCTGTGTCGTAGAGATGCTTCAGAGTGTAGAAGAGCCCCACAGTTAAATCTGTCCATGCAAGGTAGGGATCACATGTCCCAATCCCAAATCCTTTCTTCAGTTTTTGAAAAAGCAGACTGACCTTGCTGGACCTGTGGCCACGTGAGACCCAGGACCAGTTTCCTGGTGTCACGGGTGGTTGTCTCCTGTTATCCAGGCATGAAACTCAAGCAATGTCTTCGAGGTCACTTCAGCTTTCCTTCTTGCTTTTCCTAGTGGGTCTCAGTTTATTCTCTCGGGCAGGAGATACAAGAGCCACCTGATGTTCCTGCCCAACTGTTTCCTGGTCAGGTTATGTGTTTACAACCAGGCGTTCGGGTGCCAGATTCAGTTGACTTCACCAGGATCTTCCTTATCCAAGGCTGCCCGAGGCATGTGGTGGATTTGCCACTCTTTGGTTTCCGCATGCTCTGGCCTTAGGCTCTCTGTGTGTTGAGTATTTACAGAGGTTGTCTCAGCCAGCTTCAGAGAGGAGAGGATGTTCAGAACAAATACAAGTAGCTATAGGTTTTTCTGGCCACCAAACGGGTGGGGAAGTAGGGAAAGATTCCTCAAAGCTTTGGTGATATTTGTTGCGGGGAGCCCTGGGGAGCAGGTATTTGTATCTGAAATGTTAATAGAGAGACTGAATTGAATCGTGCGTGCTGTCGAGGGAGCAGTAAAAGCCATTTACAAAAGAAGCCAAGAGAAGATCAGTAGAAATGCACACAAACCCTAAAAATCCCAATGTGATGCCTGAATAATCGCCCATTTGTCTGGGGAAAGAGATTAATCCAGCCAGGGTTCAGTTTAACAGGATTATTGAACATGGGAGGGGGACAGGGAGAGAGAAGGCTCTGGGATTTTCCATACAACTTCACACCATGGACCTGGCTTTTCCAGTGGCCCCAGCAGGGTAGGGAAGCTTCAGGAGCCAGGGTGGCTTTGCCTTGGTGTCAACAGCTGAGCTGCAGTGGGACAGTTGGGATCGTGGACATCTCCCCTGGTCCATCCCTCCATTGCCCTTCTCTGGCCAGTTTGGTTAGACAAGGAGCTCTTTTGGGTAGAGACCATGCCTGATGGTATGGGCGTCTGAAACTGGAAATTTGGCAGTTTTTAACCCAGGCACAAAGAAATAGATATTTTATCCAGCCAACAGCACAAAGTCCAGCTGTGTTTCCAAGGGGGCTGCCAGCAGGTCAGTTGTGTCCATTGCAACACTACTGGAAACATCTGTCTTTGGAAAAGTCAAGACAGAGACATGGGTAGAATTCCTGGGGGGGACATAGACCCTCATCAGCCTTTGAAGGGCGAGGAAGAGACTTCTGGTGGGGCTGGACTGGCCATTCAGTACCAAGTACCATTCAGTACCAGTCCTGCTTCCTGAAGCAACCATGTTGATGAAGACCGTTTTATTGGGGTCATACCCTAGAAGGTGTCTGGGGACAAGATACTTTGTGTCCCTCAGTGCTTGGTTGCCTTGCGGCCCTAATCGTGGCAGCTCTCCTGTTGTAAGCTCCTTTCTAGGCATTAATGTGTTTTCTTCTTAAAGTGGCTTTTTACCCTTAAAAACAAGGAAATGCGTAGATGAGAAGGGAGACAGTGCTGCTGCCTCGACAACATCCCCACAAAGCAGATCACACAAAATGAAGTGAAAGGAGGAATGTTTTTATGGCATTGCCTGCATTTATGTGAGCTCGATAGGAGCGTGTGTGCGTGTCTGTGTCTCTTTGTGTGCGCTTTATAATATAAAGCAACTGCAATGTTTCCACGACGTTCCCAGAGAGCTGTTGATGCGTTGTCAGATACTGTAACTTCTTTTAAGTCAGCCTTATGGGGAGGGTATCTTGCACATTTGGTGATCGGAAAAAGAAGCAGGAGAATAAAAATGAGAGGAAAAACAAGAGGGCAGCTCTGACTGTCCAGGTGTGTGGTGTCTCCATCCCTGCCCTCACCTGCCTTGGCTCTTTGGGTGAATATTTGTCAGTCTTTTGATGGGTCCTCTCTCCTTTTTGGAAGGTAGGAGCTGTACTGGAGCTCCCTCTTTCTTTTGGGTGGTGGTGAGAGCATTCAGGGCAGGTGGGGATAAGCAAAACCCTTGGCATTCAAATAAACGATGTGTCACTATTTCAATAAGGCATCATTTTCCTATTTTGCTGTGTCCATGCATCTTAACCCACAGATTATTTGTAAAAAGCCTTTCTGCAATCTGCGTCACCTCTTACAGACACGTGAGAGTAATAAAAGAGGTGCTGTCTTTCCAACCACTCTTTCTTCAGCCTGTCCTGCTCTCCACCACCATGCATCAGCTCATTTCCCAGTCTCATGCCCCAGCTCCCCTTGTTCCCTCCACTGCTCGGTTTCTGCCAGCTCCATTTATTTAGCGGTGCATGTGAGGACCTAAGGGCCACGAATGGAGGGAAGACACATCCGTACCTGCATTTCCCTGGGGAATGCTGTGGACATTCCCTGTGCGTCTCCAAAATCCTGTTGATGAGCAAATTGCCCAAACAGTTGAAGCCGGGAGCTGGCTGCAGGTGTTATCCCAGAACAGTGTTTGGTTTGCGCTGATGTACGTGTGATGGGTCCTCACCAGAACATCTGGTCTCCTGTCCCTGCCAGGCAAGCTCTATGGATGGAGCAGTCTGTTTTCTGAAGCAAGGTCTGGCTTTGCGTATGGGACTGAGAATTCACTGTCTTTAAGAGACGGCTCTACAGCAGTCCCCTGGGCAAAGCACTGCTGCCATTCGCGCTTCATGGGGATACAGAGGTGGAGAGCACAAGCAGAGGCCTCAGAAGTCCTGGAAGACCCAGGACAGATGTCCTGCTTCCACCTCTTCCATCTCTGCATGTTCTATGCTTCACTGTAGCTGCAGATACTCATTGAAGCCTGTTCTTCAGGGCTGGTATTTCCCCACATAGGCTGGGAGCCTTTCTCTGATGATACAGCTGACGGCTGCACCCCAAGGCAAGCAACTAGGTAGAGCCACCTCGTTCCTAACATCTTGTCCTTCTTAAGTCACTTGCATAGCAAATAAACTCTGTCAGGCCATGCAGGAGGACAAGGCTGGGGCTCTGCTTGTCCATCGTTTCCTCACGCCCAGGCTGCGCTGAGCCAGGGATGAATGATTGGGACTCAACAAAGTGTTTAAACACCAGAATTGAAATTAATGTCCCCTCATTGCTGGTGAGGTTGCCAATACATTACAGCAAGCACCTTCCCAAAGTGAAATGAATATTTGTTTATCCTCATGAAATATACATCAAAACATGGTGGTGGGAGAGGCCACTAATGAGGTAACGGGCTGGTTCTCCATTAATTCCTGGCTGGGAGCGGACGCTGCTCCTCTCTTCTTTTCTTTCCTCTCTGGGCTTTATTTTTGAAGCCTAACCCATCTGCAGCTGTGTATCCATAAGCATTAATATGGCTTTAATGAAAACTCCGGTTGATCTGTCCAAAGATATTGATGAGTGGTCCTCAATCGTATTAATCTTCTCATTGCGGGAGGAAATTAAGGTGGCGCATGGGTCCATCGGGTGCCAGTGGGAGAGGAGGGTGAGCTGGGAACAGGGACGGCCACCACCGCCTTGTCCTGCCTCCGGGCTTGCACTTTTCCTGGCTCGGGTTGATTTTTTTCCAGTTTTTTGGTCCTTTTAGAAACCGGAAACAAAGTGCCCACCTCTCGGCTGGACTGTGCGTTGCAATTCCAGGCCCGTATTTAACGTTCAAATCATTAAGTTTCCACCAATAAATCCATTACTGTTAATTATATTGAAGGGGCTAACGATCTGTTGACAATATTCCCCCATCGGTTTCCATTCACGTAGAATGGCTGCCTTGCCTTCGGTCTGTGGTGGGGCACATTTTGGGGGGATTCCCTCCTTCTTTTGCCGCTTCTACAGCGGCACGATGCCCCTGCCATCCCCTTCTCCCTGAGCGCAGGCTGCTCCTCGATAGGAACACGCTACACTTCTTTATGGCTTATGGCAAACTGCCTTGATTACTTCTACTGTTGTACCCATTATGTGAATTAAATATGTATTCAGTTGCATGCTGCTTGCGTTGTTATTGCAGGGTGACATATGGTAGTGACTCAATTAGAATGAAACTAGCATTAGATAACCCTTCTGATTACATGCATCCCAGCCCGCTCGGCAGCCTGGCTGCTGCCGCCACCGCCGCTGCTTTGCCTGATCTCCCGTTATCAGCGGGCCGCGGGTTTCATTAGCTGTTATCGTCTCCAGAGGTGGGCTGTGGGCTGGAAAACGGCAAGAGGAGGTTGTGCAGGATGAGGCCATGACCTATGGGTTGCTGTCGTACTGCCCAAGTCTGAGCTGGCCCTGTGGCTTCTTGCAGGTGGGCTGTGGGAGGGACGGTTACGGCAATGCAGGGATGCTCGCGACAACGCAGGGGTGCCTATGGCGATGCATTGCTTGCACGCTGGGCCTCTCTGCTGGCTTTCCATCACAACCCTCTTCACCCTTTCCTCAGCAGTAGCTCCTCGTTTTTTCCGGGCTCAGAGACATCCGAGCGTGGGGACCATCCACCAGGCCCCAGCCGGGCGTGCTTTGATGGGTAGTGCTGCTGCATCGCAGCCCCTTGCAAGCTGCTGTCCACACATGGGTGAAGCTCACAGTGTTTGAGGCCGTCTTCAAAGCAGCAGACGAAAAGGTCTTGATTTTGGTTTGGTACATGGCTGCTCCTGACTCTTGTAAGCAGCACCGAGCTTTCTGTAAAGGAAAATGATCAAATGGCCAGTGATTTTATTTTCCTGCCTCCTCTTTCTCAGAGCAAAGTGAGTGCCTAGTGAGGGATGTCTTGGTAGGAGCTGGGCATTTTGGTCTCTGCCGGGAGGTTGGGGGTTGCAGGGTGACGGTGGGTGGCTTTGGTACTGCTGCCCTCTGGTGCGCACGCTGCCCGGGGAGCACTAGTGTGAGCATGGGCTGCTGGGGGAACTGCTGAAACCAGACGATTTTCTGCTTCTTCATTTCCCTTCTGCCCTGCAAAAAAACCTGCCCAAATCTCAGGTTTCTTGAAGCTAGAAAGGATGGATTTCCGTGCCCCCTCTGCACCACCACTTCCATCATTTCTGCCCATCAGAGCTGCAGGCACGAGCAGAAGATGCGCTGGTCCTACAAGTGAGTCTCCAGCTTTGAATTTTGGCAGCAGCAAACCTGGAAGGTTCAGCTGTTCCACACAACAGCTAAACTTGCTATATCTATCTCCCCGGAGTTCGAGGAGTAAATAAAACAAGTTGTGAGTCCTCCCCACTGCTCCCAAACCCACTGTTTTTATTTTATAGCCTTGTGAACTGTTTGTCAGCAAATCCTGATGCAAAAGTAAATAGGAAATGGAGTCATTATATAAACATGATTGGGTTCCAGAAACAAATCTCAGCCTGTGAACTTGTTTGCAAACATTTCTCTCCAAGGGCTGCTCTCCGGTCGCGCTGTGAGCGGTCCCTCTGCCTGCTTTCTGCTCTCGCATTGGGCAGAGAGAGGGTTTTTTTATAAACCAAATAACGACAGCGATCAAAGAGTAAATAACATGCTTCCTGGTGACAGGGCTTAGCTAAATACAAATTTTATCTTGGTACGTATATAGCTATTGAGGGCGATATTTATGAATGGAAAATAATACAGCTCGACCAAAAAAAAAAAAAGCGTTTGCGCATTTTTTTTTCACGTCAAAGCTCGGAGTTTGGTTTTCGCCTTTCATTGCTCCTTAATTCTTTGTGTTTCTCTTGCACGTTCCCTGTGCGAGTGTGCCTGTATAGGGGGGTGTGCGTACACGTGGGCCTGTGTGAACATTATGCTGTCAGACCTCTGCAGGAAGCTTTATTCTTGCTTTTGCAAGTGGGAAGTTTCTTTTCGCAGCAGAATAAAGGCCATTCCAGGCAGAGAACCGGGAGTCTGTGGCAAAGAAAGTTGCTTCTGGAGCTCTGATCCTTTAGCGCAGCTGTGGCTCAGATCCCACGAGCATCCTTCCTGGCTCAGGGTTTGCTGAGCGGCTGCAGGGGCTTTGCAGCAAAGCCCAGCTTGTGGGAGGGTAGGCAGAGTCCAGGCAGAAACCTGAACTGTGGAGGGTGCCACACGAGCTGCTCCTCTCAGAGTCCCAGAAAGGATGCTGAGGTCCAAACGTTGTCCATCTCTGGCCGAGTTCTCCAAATTTTGGATGCTCAGCAGAGCTTGGTGCTGGTGTTGCCCAGAGGTCCCTCCTGCCATGGTGGTGCTCTCCTTTGTGAGGAGTCGGAACACACAGTTCATTTTCCAAACCCAAAGCCTTTCTGGTTGCTCGGTGTGTTTTCCTCCCAGAGCAGATTTTGCCGGGTGAGCTGGGGATGGCGTGGGGCTCTCAGAGCAGGATCCATCCCTTTATTGCTTGCCTTGCTATTGCTTGTGTTGCTTTCGGCTAGAAAACCCTCAGCTCATACAAATGACTGACAGCAGCCAGCCTCAGCCCTTGGCAGGTATGTAAACAAAGGAGGGAACCGTTTTCTGCTTGTTCTCTCTCTCTTTTTTCTTTGCTTTTATATTTTTTCTTTTTTTGTTGTTTTTTTTTCACTTGAAGGAGTCATCGAGCCCCATGCACGTCCCCATCCTGGGCTGGCAGAGGCCCTGCTGATGATGAGCTGGAGGGTTTCAAGCTGGATTTCAGAGCCACTTGACACAAAGGGACTGGGGAAGCCAATGACCGGGGGGCTGTGAGGACAGTTACCCGCTCCCCGTGCCTTCTGAGTTCTCCAAACCTCCCTCTCTCAGCAATCCCTCTGGCCCTCACGCGCGTTTTCTCCTCGTTTTTGTGCTGCAGGCAGATGCGTCGCTGCCTGGTGAGCACAGCTTCCACATCCGCAGGGCTGTCAAGGGCTGTGTCTCTCTCCAATTGATTGGAAAAGTTCTTGTGCATGTATTTTTTTTTTCCCCCGTGAAAAACACCACCTGAGCAGGTCTCTGTCAAGCCTGCGCTGCTCATGCAGAAGGCAGACGAGCTTGCAGACAGCGACTTAAACACCAATATAGTCCTCTCAAAGAAAAGCAAAAGTATTGACAGAAGTGGAGTTTTTCTGCTTGATTTTTACTTTCTAAAGTGCCAGGTAATTTCTTATGGTGTTTACTATTATTATGATTGTTATTACTGTTTGCTGGTGATACTTATTTGGTTGCAATTCCCCTCGCCCTCCTATGGCTGGGTGCTGGGGTCACCCATGCAGCTGCAGAACAGAGCAGGTGAATCTTGTATGCCGGATTTCAGCTCTGGGGAATTTCACAGGAGCGAAAGGAGGTGGGAAACACTGTGAGGCCACTGAGCCATGAGGCAGAGTGGATTAATTAAGTGGATTAGTGATTTCTGACCAGGGGCTGGTGTGGAGCAGGTTGAATCCTCCATCTCCAGGAGCTGTGGCCCCTTTCCCCCAGGTAGCCCCTGCCCAGCCCATTCCTGCCCTTGGCTGGTGGAGGCAGAGCCAGCGTTGAAGGAGAGCCGGGGTACCGTGTCCCTAAGGAATACGGGCACAGTGTGAGAGAAACAGCGGTTTCCCCTTTCGTCTGCATTGGAAATGCATCTCCAAGGGTCTCCCAGGCCTTCGTTTGGGTGCGGTGGAAACGCCCGCATGTTACATGCCTGCACTTTTTCCCCTATCTCCTTTCTTTTTTTCCCTTTCTCAAAAAAAAAAGAAAAAAAAAAAAGAAAAAAATAAACCCCCAGCAGAAAGCAAGCTGTGATACTGTCGGGCCTGGCGTTGATGTTATTTATTTTCCTCAGTTGCTGCTCTGGAAGCCCGGAGTTGACAGAGCGGTTTTGTAGAATAGAAACATTATAGACTGTTACTGTCAGAGTGTTAAATGTGATGGATAGAGAAATACAGGGGAGGGAGGGGACTTTACACTAGCCATGTCTGCCAGCGAGGGTGCTCATGGGAGAATAAACCATCCGCATATAAGAAATGAATGAGGTAATGTGGCGGGAGGTAATGGACTCTTGCAACAGAGATGCGCCTTGCCGGCTGGACTTAACCCTTGCTGCACCGTGGGTGGGATGGAGGGCGCATGACCTGCTTGCCTGAGGCACTGAGATCCATCGGGTTCAGGGCTGGGATGCTGAGGTGTGGTGGAAAGATTCTGGGATGCTGAGGTGCAGTGGGAAGATGCTGGGATGCTGAGGTGTGGTGGGAAGATGCTGGGATGCTGAGATGCGGTGGGAAGATGTTGGGATGCTGAGATGCGGTGGGAAGATGTTGGGATGCTGAGGTGTGGTGGGAAGTTGCTGGGATGCTGAGATGCGGTGGGAAGATGCTGGGATGCTGAGATGCGGTGGGAAGATGCTGGGATGCTGAGATGTGGTGGGAAGAGCCAGGTTGTCCCTGTGGAGGGGAGTGATGCAGAGGTCCTATCACACACAGCAGCACTTGCCAGAAGCCTGGGATGGAGCATCTTCATGGTGAGCACCAAGAGATTTATTCCTTGCTTGTTAGCGAAGGGGCTTGTGCTGCTTGGGAGGTGCAGAGGGATGCAGCTGTTGGCAAGCGGCCTGATGGCTCACTCGGGATGGCTCTGGTTTTGGGGTCCTGCTGAGGGTGGATGTGGAGATCTTGGTGGCTCAGACGGTGAGGAGAGGAGCACAGAGCAGGAGAAGAGGTGCCCCTCAACTTGGCTTTTTTTCTTTCATCAGTGACAGAGGTGCTGGGAAGCTGAGGAGTTTCACCTTCATTCATGGCTGATTGTGCAAAGTGCTAAGCTTGGGTCCAGAACTGAAACCTCATGGTTCTGGTGCTTGGTTTGTGTTTCAAATGTCATTTCTCACGTCTGGAGGGACGGGTTGGGTGGAGAGAAGACGTGGTGGTTGTTGCCTCTCCATCTCTGTGGTTACGCCTGGGGAGGGCAGGCTGCATGGGCCTCTGACCTCTTCTTCTGGTTCACATCAACGGCTTCTCCAGTTTTCCACTTGACTGTCAAATTGTATTTTGAAGGTTAATGAGGGTTTGGTGCTTGTTTCCATCTCTCCTCCTTATAGAGTCTCTCCATAGCTCGCCTATGAGGAAACCCTGTGGGTGCCACTGTTCCCTGCCTACAGGACCACAGAGTGGTTTGGTTTAGAGAAGAGACCTTCAAAGATGACCTAGTGCCCCCCTCCAGCCTGGCCTTGAACAGTTCCAATGATGAGGCATCCACCTCTTCCAGCATCTCACCACTCTCTTCATAAAGCTTTTCATCCTTATGTCTAATCTAACTCTATCCTCTTTTAGTTTAAACCCGTGATCCCTTGTCCTAGCACTACAGGCCCTGGTAAAAAGTCTCTCTCCGTGTTTCTTACAAGGATGATGGGTCTGCAGGGGGTGGGGGGCAGCCTGGACGCGGGGCCTCCTGCAGCCCTGGCAGCTCTCACCGCCCCTTCCCTTCACGCTTCGCTTGGCCTCCGGCCTGACCGCGCAAAGTTTGTCGTAGCCAGTGTGCGTGAGTAATTAAATTACTTCCTTGTGCATTTTACCCTCGCTGACTTTTACCCACCATCTTATCTCCAGCTCATGGAGCTTCGTTCACACATCCTTGGAGGAGTACCTCAGCCTCGATCAGTCCTTACTAACCTGCGTTGTTCTTGTTCTCAGACCTGCTGCTGCTTATGCTCCTCTCCTGGCCATAGACGTATTGAGCAGCAGTGGGCAAACCACCTATGCCTATGGCCTTGTTGAAAAAGCCGTTTATTTCTACTCTCTTCCACCTCTTAACAAACCTTTTAGTCCTTGCTTTTGCTGGGAGAAGAGTTAAATTTGTCCACTAAGGAAACTTTGAGGGAGTCCAAACAACACCAACTGTGCTTCGTGTCTTCTGTGGCTGGGTGTGCAGCAATTGTAATAGATTAGCGAGGTACGTTTTCTTCTTCTTTATGGGCACTGCTAGTTAATCTCGGTGGTATCGTGTCCATCTCAAGGCTTTATCCTCTCTATTTATCATCTTAGCCGGTACTGAAGGGAGACTCACAAGTCGGTGAATCTGTGGCTCATCTCACTCCATTTTTTAAAAATAGGGTATGACACTTGGTGTCCTCTAGTGTAATGAGAGATTGAGCTGCTAATGAAAATATGCAATCATTTTATTTGAGTCCCTGCAGAACTCTTAGGCAGGTATTATCTGGTCTTGGTGACTCCTCATTTTTCATTTTTCAAGCGTGCTTTAACATCACTTCTCCTGACATCTCAATCTCTGATTGAGCCTCATCTTTTCCATCTGAAAGACAGCCTGTGGTTGGGGATCGCGTGGCGTTGGGTGGCTGAAGGCTGAGGACTGGGTTCTCCTGCATCCTCGCACCCCACAGCCACAGCGGATCCTCCGGAGATCAGCCAAGAGATGATGCCAATGCCCAGGCTTGCTGTAGGTCTTGTGACAAAATTCATCCCCATTTTGTTTTATGAGCTCCCTGCTAGTTAAAAATTGCAACCAATTTAGAGCATCATCCATTTCTGAAATGGATGAGTTTGAGGAATTTCCTTGTATTTACCTGCTGCTTCTTTGGGATCTGGGTCAGATTTCTTTGGGATTCAGTGAGAATCCCCAAAACGTTTCTGTCTAGGAGGCTTCTGGGTGCTCTGGTTCCACCCACCAAACCTGGGGATGCTGGTGCTGGACCTGCCTGTGTCTTCAGATGGTGTCAGAGATGCAAGAGGAGATGATCTCAACCGAAAATTTCTTCCTTGTAAAAGAATAATGGGGAGATGCCACCATTGGGGGATGCCACCTGCCCTGGGGGTGCAGCCACGGTGTCCTGGGGACCTGTGGGGTCAGTAGCATCCCCATTTGGTGGCAGCAGCGTTCCTTTTCGGTGACAACCACTCTTACTTCCTGAGAACTGGTCCACAAATCCCTTTATTTTTTAAATGTTTTTTTAATGGAGCTTTGCGCTCCAAATCAGCTTGTTTTGGTAAAAGGCTTCCATCGCAGCACGTCACAGGTAATTTATTCCCGGGTGCTGTAATCTGAAGAAAAGCAGAGCAAAGGACCTCCAGTCACAGCCGCGCACACACGCAAAAAGTTAAGTATTCTTGCTTTCGCTGACAGTACAAAGGTGTCATATACGAGAAGGATTGACACAGACCAAAGGGTCTTGTGGGAAATATGATAATAACTATAAAGAAGACAGATTATTCCCCAGTTGCCAACATTCAAACCTTTTTACAGTCAGTTCAAACATATAAAACTTTATTGCTGTAGCAGAAAGGGGAACAATTTCTGGTTGCACAGCTTTCCCAGGGCTGGGTTTATACTGTCTGTGTTATTGCTCTATAGTGGCATTTTAAAGTTTATTGAACAAGACTTTTACAATTGAAGGAAGTATATAAAACTGTAAATTTATTAGATTTTTCAGGATAAGTGCCCTTTCTAGTTGTGCTCAAGAATTCGGAGCTACGAGAAACTGCTAGTTACAAGACTTATTAATATTAAAGACTGAGAGAGCGCACATTTTATACCTTAACTGATCTAAAAAATAATATTATGATATTACTGAAAATCTGAGCTGTCACCGAGCAGGCTGCGTAGAGCGTTTGTATAGTTTGTGTATGTATAAATAGTCTATAGACTGTGCGGATATGTATATACGTGTGTGTCTGGTAAAGCCGTACGAGGGTGTATATGCACGTGCTGTGTGAGGGGTGCATACACATACGATGTGTAAACAAACAGATGCACGTGTGTGTTTGAGCATGTATGTATATATAAATTTATGTGCTCCTGTGCAGTATTTTCTTTTAATATGGATTTATTTCCTGTATGGTGTGGTGTCTTCTAGTATGGAGTCTTGGTGCACATGTAAGGCTAAAAGGTGATGCAGAAATACAATTGATAGGATGCTTGGGTGGATTTGATGGTTATATCGTGATTGGTTTTACGTGTTGTTCATGGATATCTCTGTATAACTCACGTATGAAACCCTCCAGTGTGTAAGCTACACAATTTATACCACGTTCACCATGCACCTGGTATTTTGTGCCTAAAACCAGTGAGTACATGAGTGATGGTGGGATGGTGTGTTCCAAGGGCTGGGGGTCTGCCCATATCCCATCTTCTCCTCAGGGCTGCAGCTGAGTAACACCGATCATAAATTTGCAGGGACTGGATTCTCTGGTCGGCACATTTGCTCAAAGCTGCTTATGCAGCAAAACCGGGCTGCAGTGCTGCCAGAGACAGCCCTCAGAGAGCTCATCCCACATACGATCCGGGGGGAAACCCGCTCTCAAGGGGTCCCTGATGTAAATTTTCTTTCTCCAGCTTGGGGCTGATTTCATCTAAATGTGTGACTCGAACTAGAATAACTCATAAATCCACTTTTCTGCCCACTGTGCCTGCAACATTGTCCACCCGTCGTGGTGGCTGGTGCTGCCGAAGCGGCAGTGGGGACATCTTCAGAGGGATTTGTTTTGGGGTGGGGGTGTCTTTGGGGTGAAAGGTCTCTTGAATCACCTCTTGCCGTGGCTGGGGGACGGGAATACATCCCCCAGCTCGGGAGGAGAGCCTTCCTCCGCTGCCCTGCTCTGCCGGGCCAGCACAGCCACAGAAGTTGATGTCTTCAAGTCTGGCACCCACGGTGGCACCTTGCAAAGGGCAGCGGGTGCTTTGGAGGCTGAGCGGGAGCAGGAGCATCACGAGCCGCCAGCGTAGGCAAGGAAGTCAATAAGCCCTGAATCTTTTATGAGACCTTGGATATTCTGATCACAGCTCCGCTGGCACCGAGATAGGAATACAGATGATCTGAGAAAGCATCCGTGACTTGAAGCTCAGTCCTGGGTCTTCTAAAGGTTTTTAGCTTGACTCCTCATATCAATATTTTGCTGTCTTGGTGTTTTTTTGGAGGGGCGTTCCCCTTTTTATTTTGCTTTTTCCCTGCGGGGTGGATGGAGCTCAGGTGCAGTTTCTGGGAGACTGGAGCTGGCTGGACAAGAAAGTAGGAAGAAGGTTAGTGCAGCTAATAGGGCTAAGAGCCTTATCCCTGCGTATTGTTAATAACAAAACCAAGCAGCAACCCTGCACGCCGTGAGTCTGAAGAAAAGGAAAGCAGTCTATCCCTTGTAATCCCGTGTTGTGCAGTGTGACAGGGCTAGAATTGCAAGGGTTCTCGCTGAATTCATTTCGGGTTTGGAGAGAAAAGGAGAAGGGAGGAAAAGAGGGAGGATGGGGAGGAAAGAAAAAAAAAATAAAAAAAGACCCCTGCACTGAGATGAATTTATGCCTGAGCTTGTCTCGGGAATGCAAATGTGTTTAAGACTCTATGAGCTAAACCACCCCTTTTGGGAAGAGGGAGGGGTGGAAAGGGAAAAAAAAGAAGTATGACACAGAAGGGACACTGGGAGAATGTAAAATGAGGGTTTACTGCCGCTCCTCCCGCACCCTGCCTGCTGCCGAGCTGGCACACGGGCAGGCAGCGAGGGCTGCCGGGATGCTGCGGGGACCAGGGTGATGCTCTGTCCACTGGGGACCATCACTCTGCCCTGTGGAGAGATGGGCACAGGTCCTTCCCCACCATCCCAGCGGCCTCTTGCTCCCCGCTCACACCAGCCTGGCCGTAATGACATGAGGTGTGACATGGCCATGCTTGTGCCACTGCTACCCACCTGCAGAGATGGGGAGGGGGCTACATGCTCGCTGCCCCCAGGGACCAGGCTGGGCTCCCCCAGCGTCACGGGGTGCTCACCCAAGGGTCTGCAAAACCGAGGAGAGGAGGAAAGTGACAGCGAGCGGGAGGGAGGAGGGATGCAGGAGATGCGAACCCGCTGCCAATTGGGCAGTTGTGTCTGTTGTCTGGAGGCTGCTGCTAACCACTCGTTACAATTAAAATGAAGTGTCCGTCAGCGGCTATCTTCGCTGTGTGGCCCATATGTTTCTGAGCTGATACTGTCCGGATTATTCTGTTTGGGAGAACGATAACGGCTGTTTATAACCTTGGCAAAGACTGAGCCCTAATCAGGCTGGAGCACATTTTCACCGACTGGCTGATAACGGGCTGTTAGCTGCCTTATCGCTGGGGAGAGATAGGCCAAAATAAGCAGATCTGTGAGCACAGGAGCCCAACCAAGAGGCACATACTCTGGCCTGGCCTTTATTTTTAGATGCTCTTTTCTTTTTTACATTCTTTCTTTTTTTTTCCTCCTTTTCCTGGCTGATTTCAAAGAGAGGGGGGATTATTTCAGCACAGCCGGGAGGGAGGCAGCAGGTTTTGTTCACATCAGTAAATGGGGTGACAAGAAAACCTTTCAAAAATAATGCAGGTGTATTGTATCGTATTCTGTGTGCCCACTGCCTGGTCCTTCAGTTAACCCATGGCTCCCCAAAACCCCAAGGTATGTGTGGGCATCTCCATCTTTGGGAAGAAGTGTGAAGTATGTCTGTCCTCCCTCTCAGTATCTGTCCTTCCCTCACTTTCTGCTCACCTTATCATCTTTCCTCTGGGGCTGTCTCTCCAAAACGGTCAACAGGCTGCTTTTGAGGTGGAATTGGTTTTGTGTAAAGGAAAGAGAGCAGTTTTATGTTTTTTTCTTCCCCAAATGGGGTTATGATATACAGCAGTGAGACCTGAGGCATTCCTGCTGCAGGCACCTGAGCATTTTGAAACCATATGTGGCTGGCTACCTAACGAGCCCCATTTCCCTGTAAACAGCCTCTCCATGAGGGTGGCTTGAGCATCTTCCCAGTCTGCACTGGTGCTCGGCTGTTCCGTCCCACTGGTACAGCTGGGTTATCCTGGTGCTGTTTGTGGTGCAGGTGTGTGATTGCGGCCGCACCATCCTCTTCCTCAGCATAGCCCAAGTCTTGCTCCGTTGTGCCTGTGTCTCCACTCTCGAATCTTCCAGTGGAAATGGTCCAGATCTCCCAGTGCCGCTCCTCCCTCCCTCTCTCCGCTGCTCAGGCTCCGTACTCTGCCTTGAAATCTCAGGCAGGTGTTCAAATAAATAATGCAGCTAAAAATACCTTTTGGCAGCAGCTGGGAGTTGTTGCGAGCGGCAGTGCCGGAGTGGTGGGAATACAGCATCCTGGCTCTGCGGGCAGGTGTGTCTGCATGTTCCGGAAAAGCAAGAGCAAGCACTGTGGGGATCAGGGTCTCTGTCCTCCTGGGTCTGCTGCAGCCCCACCAACAAGCCAAGGTATTGATCCCGTCTTTGGAACAGGCATTGCCTTCTCCAGGGTGGGCTTTTGGTGGAAGGATGCTGCTGAGGGGACCCGCCAGCTGTGTCCTGCCTTTTCGAGGAGTATCACGCCTGTGCTCTGGCTGCATCGGCAGGTGTCAGGAAATAATCATTTGTGCTGTAGTAGCATCTCAAACTTTCTCCTCTTTGGGCAAGGCTTTGCAGGCTGGACTGCAAAGGAAGGGGAAGGATGCTGAGCCCTTCCCAGCTACCCAGGTGCTGCAAGAGCACTCGGCACCTCGTGTTTTCAGTCCAGTTTGCTGGAACTGGCTATTTTTAAAATCTTCCCCCAAACCCTCTGCTGCCTGCCCTTTCCTGGGGAGTTGTCCCAGCTGGAGGCAGATCCCACAGGCTTTTCCTCCTCCTTTCACCTGGGCCTGGCAGCCCAGACCCCAGCAGCTACAAAAGGCTCCATCTCCACTAAGCACTCATCTCCTGACTCTGCTTGGAGACCTTTAGAGAACTCCCCTGGCAGCAAATTGGTGAATGACAGATTTAATTACTGCAGCAGGAACGTTGCTGGGGGCAGAGCATCCTTCACTTGGCCACAGACAAAACTGACCCTGGTTTTCCTCTCACCCAACTGGTAGCAAACCCTTTGCTGTGGGTCAGAGCTTCTCTCACTTCGATGTGCAGAAGAGGAGAGCTGCTGGGCTGCTGCTGTCCTGCACTCATGCATTTTGGGGAGCTCTGGCCACCTTCTGCACCAGTTGTTGCCCTTTCAGTGGGTCATCCTTGTACACCTCAGCTTGGATAGCAAAATGACTTGTTAATGAGTCCAAAAGCAATCGTGCTGGAGTACAGGGATAGGAGCTGGGGAAGATAGAGTGCTCCTGAGCTTCATGCTGCTCAGTGAGGGCTGAGACCTGGTCCTGCTTGTAGTGCTGGCAGAAGCCATGCCCTTCAGTACTGGCTGTCCTTGCTTCGCCCTCCTGCCCTGGGAGCAGGGGAAAGTGCCGGTGGGCCTGGTGTGGTGGCTGAGGGTCACCTGTGGGCTGGGTGATGCTTGAATCATGCTCCAGTCCCTCAGTGCCGCTGCCTTACTGCAGTTTTGGCCGCAGCTCTTTTTGAGGCCTGAAAAGATGAAGCCAAATGGTGTGCTGGAAAACCTTCCTGACTCTGAGGGAGATGCTATCTAAGAATTGCTGGCTGCTTTTCCGTGCTTTTTGGTGCAAGCAGAGTGCAAGATCATCTAGGGGTTGGGCAACTTTCGGAGGATAAACATGGTCTAGCTATGGTGTGGTGTTCCAGCTGTGGCATGGTGGTCCAGCGTGTGCCCCCACAAGCATGTCCATGGTGTCTTATCTCAGTCCCCTGGGCTGGGGGGCTCGCTGCGGCTCGACAGCCTCCTGCCGGCCCGTGAAATGCAATCAGAGCTCCGCGGCTGCCACGAGCCAGGGCAAGCTGACTCTTCCCATCTCATCCCGTGGAGAACAAACAGAGCTCAAGGTAAAGCGCTGAAATTTCACCGTGACCTTTTCTTAAAGCATTATAATCAAGTTGAACGTTTCCAGTTGTCCCACTAATGTTTGCCCCATGGGAGAAGGCGTCCTGCTCGGAGGGAGGATGTTTGTGGCGAGGAGCACGCCTGCCCCGGGAGCTCGCGGTGCTGGATGCCAGATGCCTGCTGGGGGCCGGGGAGGCGGGGGCAGAGGGCTGGGGCTGCTCCCTGCCTCCTCCCGCTGTCATGCAGCCAGGGGAGGGAATCTGCTGAACGCTCTGCATCTGCTACAGCCTTTGCTCAGGGCTCTTCGACACATGGATTGTAAAACACGCACCGCCTGGCGTGTCGCTGGGCACCCGTAAGGCCTCCCAAGTGTGATTTGAAGGCGTCGCTGTTGGCTGGGGTGGTGGGATTAGCAGCTCCTGCCTGGGGACAGGTTGGGCTTGGCTTGAGGGCACCTGGGGCTGGAGCCAGAGGGGCTGGATGCAAGGATGTATGTGCAGAGAAGTGGAGTCAGAGAGCCTTTGTAGTCCAGCCTGGACACAGGAGAAGCCTTTCTGGGGAGAAAGGTTGAGCTGTGTTTGTGCCACTGCGTCTGCTAGACCCGTCATTCTCATAACGTCATGGCCTCGTTACACTAGCGTCTTGTTGTGCTGGGTCTGGGCACACGGTGTTCAGCCTTCTGCATGTAGGAGCATCTCACTTCTGCCATCCTGTCCCCTCGTCACTGTGGCTTGCCTGGCATAGAGACTGGGGTTTCTGTGTCCCTCAGCAGCACTGGGGAAGGCTATGCTGTCTTCCTGGATGATGGAGGGGACACGGTCCAGTTGGTGTCCTGCTCTGTCTCTCAGCGCCACCCAAGAGGGGACATCCTGATGCCCCGTGGAGGTTCCCCCAGTGTTTCCTGCAGGATGGGGAAGGTGGCCCAGCTCACACTGGGGAGGGAAGATGTTTTGGAGACCTCTCCCCAGCCAGGATGTTCTCACTGTGTTTGGATAAAAACACCCATGACCTTCACACATGCTTTTTTGGTCCCAGATTTTTGAAAGATATTTAAGGGATGAAGGATGGAGATAATCCTCTGTGTTTGTGTGTGTGAGTGGTGGTGGGCACAGGGGCTGCTGGACCTGTCCAGGCACCCACAGGGCACAGCGGGCTGCAGACAGCCTTTTGCTGGAAGCATGCTTCGGCCTCACCATCCTCACTGCCTTGCAGCCGCCTCCTGAAGCAGCTGGGTGCCCACAGCCACGGTTGTGCGTGGAGTGAGCCCTTTTCCCCCCTGCACCCCGCCGATCTGTGCCTCCCGTACCCCAGAGCACCTGTCTTTGTCCCGCGAAGCGAGGGTCCCCGCTGGCTGCTGGCACCACTGACATTCAGCGTGTGCAATGATGCATATGTATGAGGAGGGAGGGCAGCGGGGGTTGGCCTGGCCCTGCGACCTCCGCAGACACGGAGCTGCCGCCACATGCGGCTCCAGGGGTTCGGTTTTATTTTTTGAGGTTTTTCATCGAAATGTTCCAGCGATCCCAGTTCAGTTTTGCTGCCCTCTCTCCCTCCCTCTGCAGCAGACGGGATGGCCGGGTGGGATGCTGCTTCCCAAGGGTTTCCTCCTCTGTTTGCACAAGGCGTTGGATGTAGCTGTAACATTCCCCGGGAGGATCTGTTTTAAGCACAGAAAATTGAGTTCACCACATCGCTGAAGTCTTGTCTGAACCAGCTGCCATGTGACGCCGTTGGGTACCATGGTCTGGGCGATGTTAGGAGCTCTGGAGAAGCACCTCTGCCTGGGGTTGGTCCCAAATGGTGGTACAGACACAGTGCTAGCGCTGGGTGGGCGAGTGGCTGCAGGCTCGGGGGCTTCAGGGTGGCACCTCCCAGGTGATCTTGTTTAAATCCCCTCCTGTGCATACTCAGAGTGCCTGAAGACAGGATTGTGCTGCTTTCTTAATTTCCAAGGGTGGATGGTGCTTACCATCGGCCTGCCCCTGAACACAGCATTGCCTCTGTGAGTAGTGTCCAGCCTGGTTTTTGGGGACAGGTACCTGCACATCCCGGGGCTACGCTGTGGGCAGGGTGACCTCGGGAAGCTGTTGCCGTGCGGACACGGTCCAAGTGGTGATTTTCCTGGGCTTGGACGCAATCATCCCATGGGAGGTGGGATGGCTGGGAAACCAAAGCACAGGACCGTGAAGGGGCACAGGATTAAAGACAGCGGTGACCTTAAGAGCCCGTGGCAGGGCACAGAGGTGAAATGTGGTCCCTGTGACAGGCAGGTCTAATCTGTGCCTACGTGTCTGCTTGGGCTGTGCCTTACAGCCAGGCATCAGCTATTTGCTGATGCAAGTGCTCCCTCCCCACCTCGCTGCCCAACCCTGTGTCTCCCCCCATGTGGCACCGGGTGTCCCCTCCACCTTCCTCCTTGGGGTGGGCAGGGGACACGGCTCCGTCCTCCTGGGCAGGTCTCCCTTGCACAAAATGGCTCCTTCCCAGCTCCCCTCGCCTCCCCTTCCTCCCCCCTCCCCAAAACTTTCTTGCTCTGGGGTTCGCCGCAGCGCTGTCCTCTGTCTCAGTTGTTCCCGGCTGTCAGAGGTTATATATATCCGCTCTGCTCATGCTCATCCTCTGTAACCATTTTCTGCTACAGAATCTTCTGGCTGCTCGTTGAAGCCTTAATCCGTAATGCAGCGATCAATGGGTATGCGCCTTTACCACTCGGATGCTCATTTTTTAATCCCCACTGCCTCCTTCAATGTCATCCCTTCCCATTTTTCTTTATAGAATTTCAGGTCTACTGTACCTGCTGATTACTTAGCGGAGACCGCTGGACATCTCCCTTAATTAATTCCATCGATTTCTCAAATCCCACAAGGTTTGGGGTCCTTAGATTTCTGAAGCAGCTAAATGGAATGTCTAAATTCCGACATTTTCCCTCTATAAATTGTTTTGCCAGGGAGACGCTGGGAGGCAGCGCTCTGGCTTTATTTATTTGGAGTGGACGTTAGCCCCGGAGCCTTCCCCATCCTTGCTAAGGGCACTGGGAGGGGGGTGCTGCTCACCCTCGTCACCCGGCCATGCCCCCTATGCCAGGGATGCTCCTGCAGACCCCTGGTCCTGCATCCCGGGAGCAGCATCTTCCCGGTGAGGGAGGGACCAGCCTCGGGAAGGGAATAAAGCTCCTGGAAGGGACCTATTTACCAGTTGGGCCCTGGCCGCGTGCGGCTGGGGAAGACTCTGTTGCTATGCGCAGGGAGCTTAATTTTATTATTACTCTCTGCTATTTAATGTCTGTCTCTCAGGCAGCTGGTGATGTTTTAATGAAGCTGGAATTGCATAGTCTGTAGCACTGGATAATCGTAAGCTGCCGAGTCAGAATCAAATTAATAATTCATGAAATTAAAGTGTATAATTAATTCGAACCATGCAGATGAGGAGGGACCCGAGTCTTCAGCCTGAAAGGAGCGCACACGTGTCTGTGCGTGCGCGTGTCCATCTGCGATGACGGGGACATTCCCACTGGGTCCATGGCCAGGCTGGGCAGATCTACTGCCTCTTGCGTCCCGAGGCCCTTGGGCTGTGTTCCTGTCCTGGACTGTAAGTCCTAGAGGCTTAGATTTAGTTTGTTTTATTTGGAAACTTCATATGTACACATACTGGTTTTGGGTTAAAATTGTTACACTAGCGTTTGATCCAAAAAAGGTGATATTTGATGGCTGGGGAAGGGCCACCTGGCCGAGTCGCTGGGTCCGGCCACATCTCCCTTCCCCTGGAGAGGAGAAGCGAGATGTGCCTCCCCTCGTCATGGAATCATTAGTTTTTTTGTGATTGTGTTTGTTTTCTCATTTGACCTGGTACAAAACTACTAGAAATGGAGCAACCACTGGGTTGCTCTTTGTAGGACTTTTGCAATGAGAAGTCCTGAGGGCCTATTTGGGCTTGAAAAGGCAACTGGGCTGAGCAACACTGGAGTTTTAGAGAGCTTTTAGATTTGGGTCTGGTTGGACCCAGCAGCAACATCATTGATCCATCTTGTAGGAGTCACTGACTCAGTCCTCATATTCCTGCAAGTCTTTGCCAGCATTGAGAGGAGCAATGGGCAGGTGGGTAGAGGAGGTTGCACCACTTCACCTGTGCTGTCTCTCGGGGAGAAGGGTCTCATCACATCCCAATCCAGGGTGGGACAGCTGAGACCTGTCTTGGGAGCTGTTTCTCTTGAGCCTCTCGATGCACAGGGAAGGGGCTTCCTTGTGTGTGCAGAGATCAGGCTTTGTAGCCAGGTGGGATTGGAGGAAATTCACATACAAAGACAAGCACAAGCCAAAATGAAACATCTGCTTGGATCCAGAACAACCGTCTTCCCAAGAGTGTTGAGTTGCCCACGCACTGAAAGCTTGTTTGTTTACCCAAGTTGAGATGTTGCATATTTTGCAACTTCGAAGGACAAACCTTTAGCATCTACGGTGTGTGCAGATAGCTGTTGGCCAATACTGGCAGCGGAGAAGTAGAGCCAACCAGGCTCTCCTGCCTCCACCGTTGAACCATCTGAGGTCATTGCTGCCTCTGTAGCAGAGCGGTGTCCTGCGCCCCTTCTGCCTGGCTGGAGCAGCCTTTGCCCATTTGGTTGCAGCTTCCCCATTTATGTTATCTTTGTGGAAAGCAAAATGCTGGCATTGTGGATTTAGGGAGTGTGTTTCTAGAAGACATTTTTGAGGGAATCTTTTATTCATATGAATTTTATTTAATTTTTTTTAAGCCAAAAATCTGGCTGCAGCAAGATAATGTGATTTGCTGTAAATGCCAGAGCTGTGAAGGATCTCAAGTACAAAGCTGATGGAATATCCATTTAGAAAACTATCGATTTGAAGTAAAATTGCAGTGAAAGGACAGTGTGAGTTCATTTTGGGGCTGTGGATCAGGAACCCTCCCCCCTGTTTTAACTAGACTGAAAAATCCTTTTCCCCCTCATCGGGCACACGCTGTTCTTGCACCAGTGGAGCCATGTTGAGGTAGCATTGACATTCAGAGACCTGCCTAGCTCAGGAAGGTCACGTTTGGTGGAGCATCACTTCAGTCTGCTTCATTCTTCCTGGTGTGTTTGGTGGCTGAGGGACACCATGTTTCTCCTTGGTAGGAGAAACAAGATGTGGATTTGCCTGTCTCCTACAAGATGTAGATTATAAAGTGTGTTTCTGGTGTGGCAGATGTTGGATATAAGCTGGTCATGGCTGTTTCAGCACTTGGTTGCATTTTAGGGTTCGGGGGAGTCCTGCCTGATACGGGGTCAAAGTGGAGGTTGGGAAACCACATTTTTTCTGCGGGGCTCTTTTGTGCACAGGAAATTCAAAACATTGCTTTTTATTTTGTAATCAAGGGCAAATGTAGCTCTTTTCCGTGTTTCATAAGGCAAGGTTCTTCTGATCGTTTCCAGGGCCTGCTGCAGCTGTTGGCTTTGGCAGTCCTGCATGGTTTTAGTTCCAGAGGAGAGACAATATTTCAGTATCAAAGGGTTTTTTAACACTCCCTGCCTAGGCTTTGGGAGCCACCCATTCACCCTGTACCATATGATGAAAAGGCAAAATACACAGGACCCTCATGCTGATGAATTTTGTGTGGTTAAGCCTTGAAGGTTTTGCGCTAACTACTGAAATCGGACAGTTGTGTTTGGACCATCATGGTTGCAGTTCCGCTCTTGAAATCCCGTTGGCATCTCCCTGCCTTGATGGAAATCCTTGTCCCAGGTTTTGGGGTGCTGGTGAGTGGCATGGTTTGAGGACCAGAAGAGTGAAAGATATTTTTGTGAATTATTCCCAGATTTTTATAATAGCTGAGAGGCAGACACACATCCTGGCCGCGTGGGATGAAAGCATGAAACCGAGTCAGGACAGTGCAGTTTGCTTCCCGAGCTCGCTCTTTCAGTATTCAAACATGACAAGCCATAGCCGAGCCTCTCATATCCTGTTTCACCTCTCTGTCTTGTGTTTTTTCCATTATAGGAAAAAAGGGAAGGGAAGGATTTCCCCCTCCCTGTGAACGTAGCTAAACATCACCAATGGTCTCCGAGGTTGCACGGTGCTGGGTAAATGCTCAGTGCTGTTAATAATAACCTGCCCCTTTTTGCTAATATGCTCCCCTTTGGAGTCCACGTCTTTTATGATGATGATTATTGTAGCTGTTAGGAGGCGGGATGTGGGGATGCTGAGGAGCGAAGCTGGCTGCCTCCATCGCTCTGCCTCTGTCCTGCCCGGTCACCCCAGGGTGGGGGGTTTATATGCCATCCGCTGAGCAGCTCTGGCTCTCTGGAGGGTGCGAAGGAGCCTGGCAGCTCCCCGGCCCCGTGCCAGCTCATCCCCACCACCCTGGGGTAGCCTGGGCTGGTCAGGGGACATGGTGGGGAGACCCTTGGCTCTTGGATTGGAGCTGTTCCCTGCTCCTTGCAGATCGCCGAAGCTCTTGTGGGGGGAATGGGGAGGTGGAGGTTGGGGGTGGGAGCCCGGCTGAAAGGGTTACTGCCAAACGCAAACAAAAACACGATGTAAATGAGCCGCTTGCAACAGGTAGCCTTAATCAGATGCTGTCAGATGAATTCAGCATCTCTCCGATTGTCGCCTGCACTAGCCTCCCGTTCGGAAGCCCTCATCTGCTCCAGATGTGGTTTAATTTACTGCGACTTGGCTAATTACTGTAATTAAGGATTAATTACTGTTAATTACTTTCACATAAACTCAACGCCAGTCAAAGAGCGGAGCCTTATGAAGCCTGCCACAGCAGCGAACACAAGCACGGCAGCCTGGGTGGGCCTGCCGGGTCCTGGGGGCCATCCCGAGCTGGTACCCGCTGCCCGGCCAGCCCTGGCCCCGGCCCTCGCCCCGCGGGGTCACCCCCTTCCCGGCCCTCCCGGGGCCGGCGGGCACGCGTGGCAGGGCTCCAGATGGCATCCAGCGAGCCAGGCGCCGTTATTATTGTTAATAATTAGATAGAGCGGGGATTTGCTGTGCAAACCCTGGTTAGGAACGGGAGGCCGGCAGCGTCTCCGGCAGGCTCTTCAAAGATGCGATGGATTAACCACCTTTCCCATTCCCAGCTCTTCCCGATGCTCCCATCCACCGCATCTTCTGCCACCCTATCCACAGCTGGGGACCTCACTGGAGGTACTTAATATGTGAGAGACACAAAATTGTTTTGCTTCCTCTGATGTCATGCGCGCAAAAAAGTGCTTTAGCAAATAAGGGGAAAAAAATATCAACCCTGTATCTAAGGGAACGGGAGCTGGGAAAACCTGCAGTGGGTTGCAGGAAGGAGAGCCAAAATGATTCATGGACGGTGCAACATGCAGGATTCCTGTGGGAAGCAGGGGTCTGCCGGTGGCGGGGGGTCTGCCCTGCTTCCCTGGCTCCCTTAGACTTGTTAGGCTCAGTATCTATTTGGCTTATTAGTTTTAAAAGTCCTGGGGCTTTTTTTTTTCCACCTTAGCAAAGGGAGGAAGACCCTAGTGTGGGGGGATGAGGTGCAGCAGCGGAGGCAAAGCCGGGAGCGGACTGTGCCCCATCCTCACCCATCGCCTGCGGCCCTGGCTTGGTCTCGTGGCCGCGCGTGTAATATGAAGGCAGGATGGGGAGAGAAAAATCGGCATGATTAGACGGGTATTGTTCTATTAGATCTCTGCCTGCTTGCTGTTGTGTCTCAGCATTTGAAGATGAAACATATTCATTTAGCTCCCAGGATGAATGGTTTTAATAAGGGGAGCAAGATGAGGTGGGGTAGTCCTGATGACTTCAGAGACCCATCAACTCTCCCCCTAAGGCCATTTCGGTGATGACATGGGCCACACGACCATTAATGCCGCAATCAGGACAAGTTTTCCGTGTCCCTGCGAATCCTTCAGCTGGGAAGGGCGTGTTTCGGAGCCCTTGGAGGAGATGTGTATCAGCAGTAATCGGATTGAACCTGTGGGGAGGGCAGGCAGGGGGTTGAAGCAGCGGCTCCCGGGATGTGATTCCCGGGGGGGATGTGAGGTGGAGCAGGCTGACTGCCCGGGGGCAGTTTGGAGGGTGACTTGCCAGCCCATGTCTTGCTGGATTGCCATCTTCCCTGCATCCCGGCACCTGGTTGATGCTGTCCTGCATGGAAGTTGAGGCCTTGCAGCACTCATTAATTATTTCTGTACAATCCAGTGTCTCTCTCTGCCTTCCCACCTGGCCCCACTGCCACCCACCCGCAGGCTGGCCGTGGCCTGCCGAAGTCCCAAATCATGTTAATTCCCATTATTAAGAGCTTCTCCGGGGGCAGGGGAAGGGACACCACGCCGCTGCCGGTGTCCGCCTACGCTGGCCTTGCCGGTTGGGAGCCGGGGGTGCGCGGGGGGGGGGCGCGCTCCGGTGAGCAAGACGGGGAAGGCAGCCGGCGCTGCGGCTGTCAGCTCGGCTCAGCCCGGCTGTCAGGCACGGGGATGCAGAGGGCCTCATTGCTTTAATTGACACCTTCCCCCCACATCCCACCCACGCTCGGCCGTCCCAGCCTCATCCTTCCTCTCATCTCCCTTCTCCCCGGGAGGACGCAGGGTGCAGTCCAGCCCTCCTCCTTGCCTCAAGGCTGGGGGAAAAGCAGTGAGACCAAGGGCTGGAGCTGGCTGGGTTCAGGAGCACGGCTGGTATCCCTCACAGGATGGTTTTGTGTGTGCTGATCTTCCTAAACATTAGAGCGTCCTGTGTGGATTTCCTCTCCCATGTCCTTTTCCAAGGCTCTGCAAAAATGTTTTGTGGCAGCACTCCTGGGTAATTGCTGCCCATGGAAGGACCAGAGCCTGGAGACCCGTGGGATTTCTGGTCATGCCTTACAGTTTTGGAGGCATCTCTCCATGCTCATCAGTGAGGAGTGAGGGTACTGGCCATGCTGCAAGGCCCTATAAAGCCCAAAGGGAAGGGTGAAAAGTGGGGGCCGGAGGAACTGGCCGGATGGCTTCATCTTCCCCAGTCATCTCAGGTGTAAATTGTACCCGGCACATCAGAGTGTCCTACTGAAAGCCAGGAGAGTCTGCTGCTTTCTGGGCCAGGAGGGTAGACATATGGCCATGGAGTGCTGGTTGTTTGGGGCTGGTGCTTTGTTCCTGGAGGGGACAGCAGAGGCATCTTCTCTCTCTCCCAGATGAATGGGAAGCAGCAGATCTTGGGTTTCTTGTCCATCAAGAGCTGTGGGTGCAGGCTGTGACTTGGCCCAAGCAGGGCCAAGGCTTTCTGTGGAAGGTTGCTCTTTAGGGTGGTGGACCAGTTTGGAAAATCCCATCTCAGGAGCTCTGGGTGCAATGGATGCATTCAGCTCTGAGGAAACTGAGGTACACAGTGCCTGGGGCCAGTGCTTAGACCAGCTGTGATGGCGGCCACCACTCCCTGGTATGTGGTAATGACTCCTGTCCCATCCTCTGCCACAACCTGACCTTGGCCCACCCAAGCTAGCAGACAGGCTCCATAGTTGGTCCTTCCCTTGGATGGAGGCCTCAGAAGGCTTTGCTGCAACCATGGCTGGTCCTGCAAGGACCAAACCCTCCCTCTGTGCCTGTTGAGAATGTGCCATGCAAATAAAATCTAGCCGACCCCCTCTTCCCGCGGCTTTCCTTGCCAGGCGTCTCGTGAACCGAGTCACCTCCAACATTCAACCCAGGCGGCCAGTGCAGGCGATGGGGAGAGAGCTCCCATGGACCACGCTGTCTTTGCTCTCTATTTATTTTAAATTTGGGAGCCCTTTGAAGTCTGCCTCTGCAGCTCGTATTCTGCCAGGAGGCTCAGAGCAGCCTGTGTAATTAGCCCAGAAAAATGCCGCTTTCATGTGGGTCGGGGGACCCAAGCAGAGAAGAGATTTCCAAGGGCTTTGTTCTGCTGCGGAAAAATGTTGTTTGGGGTTTGGTGGGTTTCGACAGAGCTTTTCTCACCCTTCCCTTTTTCTCCTACTGTGAGGTTTTGTCAGGGAAAGCACAAGCTGCTGCTCTGCAGGAGATGGGCCGTTCGGGGCTGGGCTGGGCTTTCGGGTACGTGCAGAAGCGTCTTGCACTTGAGCAAGGGATCAGCCAGAGCCACGCTCCAGCTGGCCCCGGGGAAGAGTCGGACAACCCAGATATTGCAGGATTGCTTCCCACAGCTTCAGTTCTCTGCCTCTTTCTCCCTGAAAAGCATCCAAAGCAGGGTGCTGCTCTCCAAAGCCCTGTCGGCCGCTGCCTGCAGGCGCTGCTTCTGCACCACTGCATGCCAAGGGGTGCAAAGCAGATCGGCGCAATCCCTCACCGCCAGCCAGTCGGTGCTCTTGGTCGGCTTTCAAGCCGGTGATCGCTGCAGGTAGTGGTCAAGAACAGCAGGTCAGTGTTTGCTGTCCTGCCAGGGTGGTGAGAACTGCTGCGGTTGTGCTGAGACTCTGGGCAGCCTTTTTTGTACTCAGGGTTGGCAGAAATGCATGGTCCTTTGGGCTGTCTTGTCACAACAGGTTGTAGTTTCAGCCTTGCTTTTTACCTGCCTTTCCCCTCCCCGTAAATCGGCGGCAGTGGATCCGTGGTTCTTTTACCTGTTTCCTGTGGGTTTTTTTGAGGAGCAGATGCATTGCTTTTCACATCTTTTCTGGCATCCGTCCAGGCCCTCCCAGTTGCAGTGGCATCAGCAAAGAGGGGCCAGAGATGCTCCAGCAGGAAAGGTAGAGGTGTCCTCCTGCCCTAGGAGGTGGGTTAATTAGCAAATGGGTTTTCAGGATCATGAGGACATGGCTTGGGAACATATCTGTGCCAAGGTGATGGCAAGGGGGTGCTCTGATCGTCCCTGTGTGCAAGGATCTCCCCATCCTGAAAGCAGCAAGAGGCACAGACCACTTAAGAAACTGAGCAGTGAATGGGTTTTATTTTTTCTCACACCTTTTCTCCCCTGGCACTTTAAAAAAAACCAAACCCATAACAAACAACCCCAACTCACCCAATAAGCCAACATATAATTACATTTCTCCCCAAACCAGGGCCAACATGCAGAGCCAGCTGCTTTGGGCATGAGCAGAGGTCTTACCTTCTCCCTCTTATTTCTGATGTATATCTTGCTAAAAGACCTTGTGCCACCTTCCTGCCTAGAAGGGAGCCCTGGGGCCTCCTTGGGGACCTCTCTGCTCTTCCCAGGTCTGATTCCTTCAGCTTTTGCTTGGGGGATGAACGGATGCAATGGAGCCCCCCACACACAGGTCCCCAGTGCCTGCACGTGCCGTGCGTGTGTACGTGTATGGTGTGGGTTATATATGGGAGTATGGTATTTAGACCACATTAATGAGCATATGGGAGAGAAAGGAAAATGGATCATTTGTGGTTATGATCTGGCTACTGTCAAAATACAGTGTTATTTTGACGGTTGCTTTGTCTTTGCTCTCCGAGCAATATGAAGGTAGTTTCTTAGCAACAAAACTGTGTTCGCAAACAACGCTGGTGAAAAACAACCCCCCCCCCCATCAGGAAGAAGAGGAGGCGGTGGCCTCAAGAGCACTGCTCCCACGTGTCCCCTGGCCACACTACGTCCATAAACGAGGTGGGGAACGTCTCGCCGGATGGCAGGCGCTTGCCCATGGTTGTGGTGCTGTGCCAGCCCTGCCCTGGTCCCCTCTGGGGTGGGTTGCTTGGGATGCATTCACTGTCCTTTTTGCAGATGGGTAAACTGAGGCAACCAGGGCGGGGGAAGAGTGTCATGGGATGGCCTTTAGGTGACATATGAGGGTTTGAGCTTGTACTGGGTGACACTTGCCATGTGGTGGCTGGCAGGCGCTGTCTCGGTCCTCTTTTGGCCAAGGTCTTCTCCAGGGTCTCATCCCTGCATCTCAGATGGATCCCAGAAGGAGAGCAGGCGGGAGCTGCCTGCAAACGATTTTGGCAATGATTCTCCCCTGCAATTTGGAGCATCTCTCCTTTGAAGGCGGCACTGGGCCTGGTGTCTGTGCTGACGTTGGAGTCCATGAGAGCAAGCGGTTCCTCCAGCCAAGTATCTGCCAGGCTGTGTCGGGAGAACTTTTATCATTTCTGTCACAGACATCACAACTCGCTTGTCTTACCATACATCTTCCTAAATGTGACAGAATATTCAGCTGTTATTAATTGAATACTCTCTAATTTAACTGCTTAGCAGGAGGGAGAGCGACTGGTTTGTCTCAGCGTGTAGAGCTGCCGTCGGGCGCTCTGGAGCTCTTGGGGTGTGGAGGGGTGGTTTAGGGAGCAAAATGGGGCTTTTGGACTTGTTACTGTGCCCCCCCTCCACCCCCACATGGGCCTGATCTTGATCCTTATCTTGCCAGAGAAGGGCTCCAGCTTCTGCTGTGGCTCCTGGTCCCAGGGCACGTGGCCAAGCCCAGGCTGGAGATGCAGAGGACATCACTGCCTCCATCCCATCCCGGCACTGCTACCCAGGGATGGAAGGGAAGGGATACCCCAGAAACGTGACCGGGAGCCACTGACACTCTCTGGGTGCCCAGGAGGGAAGGGTGGTTTGGACTGTGTTGTCCCCACCTCTATCCAGGTGCCCAGAGGTGACACCTGCAGTGGGTAAATCCCTTCTGCTCTGCTGAGCTGCTGAAAGCAAGGCACAGCCCCTTTGATGGGCTCCTCACCTGAATTTTGATGCCTGTCATGGCTTGGCCATCCCCTCAGCCCCCAGCACATCCTGGTTATGACCCCTTCTCTTCCTCCTCCACATCCACCTCCAGAAGCTCCAGAGATATCCCACATGCAGACTGGTTGCTACCGTAGAGTTGCTGAGAAGTTCAGCTCCTTGTGAGGACACGGGAGGGAGCCCTCCTGGCTGTCACCCGTGTGCTGGGGGGACCGTCCTCTCCAGCTGCCCCAGCCCCATGCCCGCTTGCACACGCTCGTGTCTCTCTGCCGCTCTCCCAGAAAGTTCAAACCCAGAGTCAAGTTTATTGTTTCTATCTCGTTTATTTTAAGTATAGTTTTACACTTTATTATATGCTGTGACATCTTAAATGGAGCCTGTCACTCCATCTTGACTACTGCTAGGGGCTACAGCCACTTACTGTGTCAGGCTTTTCGGCAGCCCTGATTAACGATATCAAAACGAATGGATCCCCGTCGCAGGCACAAGCACAGAAATCAAGGGGTGATTTGCATATTCAAATTGTGCACAGCATCGAAAAGCTGCATCTCGTGCAGGTATTGCACCAATACACCCATGGATGCATATATGGGCTGCCCTGTGTATGGGACCTGTATGTGCTGGTAAGGTTTGTGCACACCTACGTATATTTATTTAGTATCTTCAGCCAAAAGGAAAAAGCCTTGCCCTTTTTTTCCCTGAGTCTTTTAATCTCCCTGGACAATATATCAATTAGGATAGCTAAATGGAATAATTTTCTTTTTCTTGTGAGCCTGTTGGGATATGTTGCAGAATTACCCATGCAAATGCTTTTTTTTTTTTTCCCTGAAAGTAATATTTTGTTAGGTTAATTCATGCACTGAAAAAACAAACTTTCTGTTCTTCCAGTCCAATCTCCACTTACAAGTCAGGTTTTTGTAACCCTGTCATTAAAATGCGAGGTAGCCTACAGTAATTTGAATATTTCATTCTGCCGGCTGCTAATGCACTCTGCATTACAGATGGTACTTGCTCCATCCTTCTGGACTGGGTTCAATTATAAATGAAAGTAGGGAGCTGAGATTTGTCTTTTTGTCTCTGCTTAGTTGGAATAACACAATAAAGCTTGATGGGTAGGAATTCCTCAAGCTGCCTCCTCTTTGCCTCCGACATCTCCCATGTAGCTCTCTCTTCTTGATAGCAGATCCCACTTGCCTTTCAAGTCGAGCCCGGAGTATTTGGGTTGGCAGTGGCCAGGGTTTTCACAAGTTGTTTTTGGCTCAGATGCATTTTATCCCCTTTTTGGAAGTGCTCAGTTCAGTCGTTCTCTTTCTCTGTTTATTTGCCGTCCCCTGCATCCCTCCAGGTGGGGAGCAATGGTAGGAGAAACCCGCTTGCGCTGGAAGGAGGGTGCTGCATGGCTTTTGTGATGGTGGGGACACTTTTGGGATAGTGGGGACATTTGCTCCTTCTGGCATGACCCTTTTTAAACAGGGACGGGGACAGCAAGCCAGTCCTCAGCTGGAAAGAAGCGATGGGGATACAGAGCAGCCCTCCTCCATCCCAGGGTTGGCGCCGTGGGCTCTTCCCAAAGCCCCTGGGAATAACAGGGCCCCTGAAGATCCAAAGAAAACGTTCACCTCTGCTTCATGATTAACAAAAAGGGGGGTCGCAAACCTATAGCCCAGCTGCACGGGGGCTCTATATTACATACAGATGCCTTTCGCGAGCTCCGTCCCCGGCCGGTAAAAGCAATATTGCCGAGGGAGTCAGAGGAGGTGAGGGCAGGGCTTTCAATTTGGTTTTACATTTACAAGGACCAGATGGCCTCGCTGGAGATGATCTTTGATCTGGGACGCAGCCGGAGTTGGGCAAAGATGTTTTTTTTTTAATCTCCTCTGTGTTTATGGCAGGGGCCTCTCGCAGGAGCAGGGGAGAGCTGTGCGTCTGTCTGTCTGGCCAGCACGCCATGGGGCTGGGGGTCAGCCCCCCTCTGCCCAACGGTGCTGCTGAACCACGCGGATGGGTGGGCTTGGGGGTAAAGCCCCAAACGGGGTTGTCTGGGGTAGAAGGCAGACCTGGGTCCTGCTACCCCACTGCCCTGCAGCACAGAAATCAGCGTCAACAACGTTTTGCATGGAATATAATTAAACACACGCAGGCGCCTCGAAACAGAAGTGCCACTAATTGATCCTTTTTAATTATTTTTCCTCATTTTACTGGTGTCTCGCACCCTTCCAGCAGCACAGAGGTGTAGGGGGACTCTTTCCTCCCCTCTTGCCTTGCCAGATTTGGGTTTCTTTCTTCCCCCCACATGTTTTGAATGGAGCGGGAGCGAAGGCAGCTGATCCTATTTCACAAGCACTTGGACTCTTGCAGCACTCTCCCTCCTGTCCAAACAGATCGTTTACAGAAGGGGCCTCTATTTAAAGAAGGAACTGAACGTTCAGAGCTGGTTTTTGGCCTTAAAACACTGCCGACCGGCTGTTGCCTTTCAAAGAGTCAGGCTTTGTCTGGCGCACTCAAGGACTGGGTTTGATGCCGGGCTCAGCAGGTCCTCATGGAGGTGCGAGGGACTGAGCATCATGTAAAAAATGTGCTCGCTTATTTGCCCGAGATCACTGAATCTCAGCAAAGCTGGGTTCAAGATAGCGTGTCTTAGGTGTGGGAGCTTGATGACTGTCTAGACTCAGGTAAACTTGATCTCTCTGTGGTGGTGTGAGTGGGACCAGGTTGGAAACCAAGCAAATGGAAGAGGAGCGTTCAGGTAGGCTTTGGTGTGACCTTTGTGTAGTATAGAGAGACCTTGTGTGTAAGGGAAGCCTGCAAGTAGTTGGAGGAACATTGAGTCCTCAAGAGCTGTGGTACTTCAGAAACGCACAGGGGCAATGTGGATACAGGTTCCAGGGTGGCTGGTTTTGGTCCTGTGTTCTAGGTGACATCTGTAACAATGTGAATTGCCCTGATATTGTCCCAGTATGGGCCACCACCGAAAGTAGGTGCCTGAGATGGTCCAGGGACTGATACGTAGCATCTAAATGGTGGCTACACTGCAGGAGCTGGTGTGGGATTTCCAACATCTTTGGTTGTGGTTGTTTCTAGTACTTTGGACTTGACCTATCCTCATAGGCATATAGCTTACTTTCAGATTTTTCATGGAAGAGGCTTGGGGTTGCCTCATACCATGGCTGGGAGAGAAGCATATATGGGGAGGGATGGTGTCTGATCCATCAGGCACCGGAGACCCTGTCTCTCAGGGAAGAGCAGTGTCGATCCTCCACTAGACAGAGACCCTGGGCCATGGCTGGTCTCAGAGAAGACGATCACACATGGTAGGCACTTCTGATCTGCCTGTGCTTGGCAGTGGCCGTGCTCTCCCCTTTGCCAGGGCAGTAGGTTTCCTGCTTTAAAGCCCATCCTTGAGGTTTTACCCTGTGTGGAGAGTCCTTGCTTAAGACTTGCTTCTTCCTTGTTTTTTGCTTTTCCCTTATCTGCATGCACCAAAAATAAAGGATATACTATTCCTGCAGCCACCTTCTCCAAGCATAGAGGGATAAGGCTGCCTTCAGGTCAGCAGGAGTGAGAAGTGCCGTGCTCGGCTCTTGGGTTGCATCAGAAAGTCACTGCTGGAAATGAGAACTTGGTTCTGGGCACAGACCAGTAAGCAGGAGGTGGGGAGGTCCCTTGACAGTGGAGGGAGAGGATATGGCCCCAGGGTGGGAGGCTGTTAGGTGTCTGTCCCTGGCTTTTGGTAGATGTCTATCATGGTTCTACACTGCCTGCTCTGTGAGAGAGAAAGGGAGGGAAAAATCAGGGTATTTCCTGCAATGACCTGCATGCAAGACTTGGAATCTCTGTCCTGTATTGCACAGAATCCCAAATCTAGCCCATGGTAAGGCCATCAACTTGGGAGACAGAGCGACAACGCTGTCAGTCATGCGATGGGCAGCGAGTATCTTCAAATCACTTAGCAAACCCAGGACTTGAATGGGACATTGCCATCAATGAGCTCCAAGCCAGCTCTCGTTGGATGGAGTCTTACGATCATCTTTTTTGAAGGATGGCAGGAGAAGGGAATCTGAAATGCAGCTTTTCAGCTTGGGCTCTTGCCAGGTTTTTTTTCACCTATGACTTTCCTGCCCTGGCTGCTTTGTGCACCAAGCAGCCATTCATGTCCAGGGGAGATGACCTTTCGGAGAGGGGAGCCGGCTGGAAAAGCAGCTTCCTTCTGGGGAAAACCTCTCTTTGTTTGTTCTGCGATTTCAGGGCTTGGCCTGGGGCAGTTGAAATGGGACCCTTGTCCTCAAGAGGGGCTCTGGAGGCCCCCGGCTTCTCATTAGCAGATTCAGCTCATTCAAAGGACCCATTTCTTTTCAGCAAGGAGAATTCATATGCAAAACACCTCGCAGGAGCAGGAGGCAGATCCCAGCACAACTGGCGTTCAGGGGGGTTTTTTATGGCTGGACCTGTCCTAGGAGCAATCCCATCTTTTGTTTGCTGATTTGTTCCTGCAAGGCTTAGGGAGCCCCACCTCCACTCCATGCTCTGAGCTGGGACTTGTCTGCTGGCCTGACCAGCGCCAGGTCCGAGCCACCTCCCAGGATGGAATCAATGGTTTACTCTGTCCCTCAGTGACAGTTTGCTCTCTTGATGCTGCAGAAGGGTCTCTGGTCCATTAAACTCCAGCAAGGAGAAGGTGAGGTCCCAGCATGGCAGGTGCTGCTGTTGGAGATACCAAGGCTGAGCCCTGCGTTTAACCTCCTGTTGTTCTCATCACAACAGCAAAATGTGATTTCTTCGCCTTATGTTGTAACCTAGTGTTGGAAAAAAATCCCAAACGCACTCCAGGAGGTGTGGGAAGGAACACGTGTGTGTGTTTGTGTGATCCTTCTCCCCTCTGCTGCCTGTAATGCCAATTTACCATCCCAGCCACCGGCTTTTCTCCGTGGCAGATGCTGCTCCCCTGAGCCAGGCCAGCTCGTGGTCAATTAGCTGGGTTACATCTTCTGCTTAAATCAGAGCCAGCAACAGAGCAGCGCTGAATCTTGCCCTGCTTTCCTTTATCTCCTGCTGCTGTGAGCAGCTGGAGGTCAGTCCTTGTCCCCGTTCCCCTGCCCATGGCAGGGGCTGGGGTGGGATGGAGAAGACTGGATGGCTGCGAACAATCTCTCCCTTACTATGTGGTCAGTGCAGCAGGAGAATTTGAGATGTGCTGGGTTTGCCTATGCAGATAAGGGACTGATTACTCCTCACAGCTGTAACTGGAGCCTGCTAATCCTGCCCTGCTTAGGAAGGGGAAAACTGCTTAGTGAGATAAGCCAAGCGTGGGATTACTCCAGCATTGCTCCCCAGCGTCAGCCTGCTTCGTGGCCAAACTGTGAGCCTGGCCTGGGGCTGTGTGGGGTGCTCAGAGGGATGGCGAGGGGACCGGTGTGTGGACAAAATTTATCCATGTTCTTCCAAGGGAAGGGTGCCAGTAAGACAGGGTTGAACCCTCCATGCCCAGAGTTTGGCTCTGGGGTGATAGGTTGTTTGCAGAGTGTTATTAGGGGGCATTAAAGTTGATTTCCTTAATTAGGGGGAGTTGTGAGGGTTTCCTGCTCCATGGGACGTGGCAAAGGTGTGTTTGAAGCTGCTGTAGCTGGAAGAGGAGGGGGTGGTTTGTCCACCGGCAGGGTGGTTGGCTTGTTTTTAAAATTTCCAACCAGTTCCAGCCTGCTTTCTGCTGCTAAACTGCCCCTGTTTAGTGATCTGCAAGGGTTCATGGTGCAAGAGGTTGCATCAGCTCTGGCTTCTGAGCGCTACCTGCCCCCAAATTTCAGGTGTGAAAGTTACAGCTGGGAGTTTTGCTGCCGAAGCCAATGGGAGTTGATCACCAACCTGCAGTGAAGCATCCGCGACTAGACATGGGTTGTGGCATCAGGACTGTAAAGACAAAAATAGAAAATATTTAAATTTGATCCGCAGTGCTTCATTCGACCGCAACACATCGATAACTGAGCATGCAGGGGTGGCGTCAAAAGTGTCCATACCTGGCTTGGCTATTAGCCAGGAGCTAAACTGATCAGCAGGAGGAAGACATGGGGAAGGACTGGAAAGATGAGCTCATCTGTGTTCATTCAGCTTCCCAGAGAGTCACATTTCTCAGGGAATCTGGTTTTCAGTAATCACCGCAACACTATGCCTTATTTTTGTGGAAAAGGCTATTTTGGATCCTTTTCCAGCTTAGGGGTGGGATTTTTGTTTTTTCCCCCACAATGTGTTAGTGATAATTTTCCAGACCTTTTGAGCATTTTGCTGCCAGATCCTGACTCACTATGGCAACCCGTTTGGCATTTGGGATGGGGTTAGGAGAAAACTGGTACAGAGTGTTTGCCAGTTCTATCAAATACGTGTCTCTCTTCTGCAGCTTCCATGGCACATGCGAGCTGCATCCCCCCCAAGTGATGGAGAGCTGCTGCTGGGAACTGAGAAACTTCTTGGCATGTGATAAAGTCCCTTCTCCTGTTCCTCACACCCCAAAATTACAGTTTGAAGGCAGTTCAGACTGTTTTGGGGGGTGGATTCAGCAAATAGTTTAGCTTTTTCTGCTCTAGCATGTTGGGAAGTTAGCGTTTTCTAAAGCAATTGGGTTGTTTTGAAATGAAACCAAATTTTGATGTAAAAAAGAAAAAAAAGCAGGAAGGGGGAAACAGTAACATGAAATGGGAGGAGAAAATTTCATTTTTGATTCGGGAAGCATTTTGAATTGATCTGATTCTGGATAGCAATGCATGTTCCCAGCACTGGTGGTAGGTAGGAGGGTCTTGGCGGAGGTGTCACTGTCCTGAGCATCTGATACTTCTGCTGTTGATCATGGCCTTGGTTGGGTCTCCAGTAGGGCTTGTTGACCATGGCTGGAGTTGGCCTCTGAGGCCAGATGGACCATTACTCTGAACTGATGTGACTTGCTCCCTGTCTCTGTGAGATTATGTATTTTACCACAATTTTGTGTGCTTTATGGACTGAAGGAACACTTCTTCACCTTCTAGAGCATCTCTCACAAGATTGTTTAAGTGCTTCATTTCCAAGCAACTCGGATGGACACTCCTGTGTTGGTAGAGGAGATGGGTTTGCAAGCGTCCAAGATGGGTTTGCATTGCTTATGCGTACAAGCCTCTGTCTTTATCTGTTGCTGGGATTTTTGTTTTGTTCTATGGCTTTAGACTGTGAAGATTTGTGACAGAAGTGGCCCATCGGTTTCATGATGTTCCTCTTTTTTCTGAGAAATAAATAAGTTAGATGCACAAAAAGCCATTTTGCCAGCTGAAATTTTCCATGCCTCATCTCATGGCAGCCTGTTATGGAAAATCTGAGCAAAAATCTGTTCATCCATTTGTAAGTTTTGGAAAGGTTGGAGCAAGGAGGGGAACTTTTATGTCAGTTGTAAGAAAAAGAAACCAACAACTTCTCTTAATTCCCTCTTCCTGGAAGGGTGTGTGTCGGTGTATTTGGAAATGCTAGTTTCCATTTATGTTGGAAATAGGTGTTTGTGTTTTGATGTTGATTTATGTAAACATGGTGAATATATCCAAGGGAGGTTTAAAACTTCCCTGTGATTACTTAGTACTGGAGTCTTCCACCTTGGCTGCTGAGGCTGTTGATACCCATTGAAGGTGGACACCATATGCTTTGCCAAGAAGACATTTCTGTTGCCGTCTGTCAGGTGGGACCTTGAACTGGCAGTGTGAAGACCCAGCCGGAGGTGCTTTAGGATCCTCCACAGAGCTCTGTGAGTTCATTTATTCCTTCTGAGCACACAGGGTCTTGAAGGTGACTTTGTATTTAAAGAGCAGATCCAAGACACTGGATTTTTCCTTTGTGTCTGGAGTTTGCTGTTGCAGGAGCAACTAGGCTGCAAATATACTTGCATGGAAAAAAAAATCCAGGAGTTCAGGTAGGAGCATGAGGCTTTTCTGCCCAAAATCTGGGAAGAGCAGCTCGAACCCATGCCATCATGGATCAGCCAAGGAAGCAAACCCTAACTCTCATGTTTTGGTTGTGACTACACATGTGAGCACGAGGAGGATGCAGTCACAAGCCACTTAATGCAGAGCTGTCCTTTGATATAAGGCAGATTTTTATACCAGGTTCAGTGCTGTTGATCTTCAGCATTCACAAATGTAGATTCGGACGGAATATGGAGATCGGCTTAAAATAAGGTGATTAGTTACTGGTTTTGTTAGCAGGGACACTTGCTGGCCTCCTGGCTGTATTTTTAGACCTGGACATGTAAAAAAAATTGTGTTTAAAGAAAACTGGTGAGCTCCTGGCGCCAGGACCGCATGAGCTCAAGCGATCATTGTGGATGGTGGTTAAATTTCAAAAGTTCGGAAGAAAACTGATGTTCAGTGTGTGTTTCAGGGCCTGGCTGAGCCTTGCGCGGGTCTGTACAGGAGTTTCGGGGTTCCCATGGAGGAGCTGCCGTCCCCTTGTTGTCCATGACAGGTCCAGGAAGGGATTTATGTGGGACTTTGGGTGAGATGTCCGTGCTGGGGTGGCATATCAGCCTTGCTGGGGAAAGATGCTTCTTGTCCTGCTTGTGTCTGTGGGAGGGGACGGCCGGGGCAGCCCGCAGAGCTCCACCAGCTGCATTGCCATGCCAGACATCTCCGATTTCCCCGCGGGAAACTCACACCAAAGGCAGCTCACAGCCCGACCGCCGTGGCAGAGCGATCGTCCACCTCTCTTAAAACTGCTGTTGGGTGGGTTGTTCCTCCCCCTCCCCAGCATATCTTCGGCACAGTGGAGGCAGGAAAGAAAACCCTTCTGAAAATCACAACCTAATTACTCCCATCTGCTCCGGCACTGCTTCCCATTTCTGCCTGCCAGGATGCTTGTCTCCGATGCTAAGTAGCACATTATTTTCGATAAGTTGCAATCATTTACTTGAAATCTCCTTCTCCTTTAAAATGTCCCCCTGGAAAGGCAATTCGGCAAGTTGGGAATGGGCAGAAACAACCAGGAGGAAACCCATCCTGAAGCAGCCCCGCTCGGGCAGGAGGGCAGCGTTCCTCCCGTACTCACCAAAACCACGCAGCAGTTTTCTATTTAGAAGGGTGGGTTTGTTTGAACATCCAGACGGACCCTTGGCTGGTGGTGTCAGCAAAGGGAGCTGGAGAGGAACTGTCAGCTTGTGTAGTTGGACGGGATCTTAACCAGCCGGTCACAGCAAATTTTACAGGACTGTGGTTTTGGCCACTGAAGTCAGCAGAGAGTCAAGGAACGCTGGTTCTGTGCAGCAAAGCCTCATGAGCGGCTGCGCTGCCTCTGGGGACCTCTCTTTTCATCATTGCAACCTGGATTGGCTTCATGTCATTCACTGCGTCTTCTTCTTCCGAGATGTCCCCATTGCATCCCTGGATGGGCAGTTCCCACCTTGCCTTACCTTCTCCAGTGTCTTCTGCTTGGCCATACCCTCCTCCAGTGTCTCCTGCTTGATCGGTGACTTCCACCCCAGAAGTCCTGGCGGCACCTAACTGGGGATGAGCACAAACACATGCAGCAGCATCCGTGGGGAGATAAAAGGATAAGGATCGGTGGGGAGTGCTGTACCATGGCAGCCTACGTCCCGTGTGAGTGGATATATCCCATGCTGGAGTCTGGCTGGGACAGGCCCCTGCTTCCCTGCTTCCAGCTTGCAGACCCTGACTGCAATAGGAT
Organism: Nesoenas mayeri; assembly: GCF_963082525.1. Lineage (NCBI taxonomy): Eukaryota > Metazoa > Chordata > Aves > Columbiformes > Columbidae > Nesoenas > Nesoenas mayeri. The sequence goes on along the minus strand of NC_137554.1, from coordinate 27,638,614 downwards.
AAAGTGCCCTTTCTAGAAGAAGCTTGGAGGTTTGACCATCCTTTTCTGCTGTTGCTGCTGAGCCACAGTCTCCTGCTAAGCTGCTGCCATCACCCTCATTGTGTTTGATTGCCTTCATGATGTTGTTCTGCCTGTGTTGCCTGCACACTTCTGATCTGTAGGGTTTGGAAGGGGTGGAGAGTAAATTGTTGCTGAAGTGTTTTGGGATGGCCGTGGGAGACGACTGTGTGCTCAGCTCTTGTGCTGAGCTGGCTCCACAGGTCCCTTTGGAAAAATGCTTCCAGGAAAACATAGTAAATAGGGAAGGGGATGGTGGCATAGAGGACCAGGAGGAGACTGGTTACCCACCTTTTGAAGGCATATGGCAGCACCATGTCCAGCAAGGGCTGTTTCTGCTGCCCCCTGCTCCCCACTCTGGCTGTACATCAGGCTGCGTGGCTCCCCCACCTCATGGGGACATCAGGCACAGGTGCCATGGTGTGGGGACACAGACGTGTGGGGTGCTGGCTGTCTCGCGTGAGCGTGGGGCTGGCTGCTCTGCAGGAGCTCCTCGGAGACACCCAGCTAGGTGGGAGACATCTTGGAGCACCTGAAAGCTTTGTCGACTTGATACTGTTTTCCATCCTGCATCCCTGAATAGAAAGGGCATGTAAGGAGCCAGGGAAATATTTTCAGCTTAGTCTACTCACCTTGTTCTCTGAGGCCAGTCCCACCACCACCTCTCCGTGTCCTGCACCACAGCCAGACCAGGACTTAGAGATGTCCTCTGCACACTGTGACTGTGACACCTTGCTCAGGAGGGAGAAGGAGCGAGCATGTGAGCTGGGAGCCATTTCCCAGCTGCTAGAACAGGTCTCCATGACCCTGGTGGCATCTGTGACCAGACCGCAGGCTGGTGGCTCGGCGGTCCCCAGCTGCTCCTGCTGCTGGCGTTGGTGACGGTGACCCTGCCACAGCCACAAGCTGTGGGGCAGCCGTGCTCCTCTGTCCCCTTCCATGGTCAGCCAGGCAGCATTTTGGAGCAGGGATGAGGCACATGGCTTGGCTTTGCTTTTAAAACACATCCATATTTATATATTTGCATGTGTGCATATATATATTTATATATTAAGATGCATTTTGAGGCAGTGAGGGCCGAGCACCCTCTAGCGGCATTTGCTGTGGCTCCGGGAGCTGCCAAGCCAGCAGGAAAGCGGCCAAGGACAGAAAGTCTTGCATGAATTTTCCTCCCCCCAGCTGCCAGCCGCTATCTTGCTTTTTGTTCTTGCTTTTTATTTTTTCTCTCTTTAATCAGGAGCAGCAAATGGCAGGTCCTGGGGATGCCAGGACACGGGAGGGAGGGTGCCCACAGCCCCTTGGCTCCGGCTTATGGCTGGACCACTGAGGATCATTCTGCTGGATTTATTTTATTTTAATTTGGTGGGAAAGCTGGCAGCCCAGGGAGAGCGGGCGCCTTTCACCATCAGCTGCCCCAGCACTGCGGCTTGTACCGGCTCACCTCAAGCCCCCCGGCCATCGGAGCGGGGGCCGCATCCCATCAAAGGGGATGTTTTGGGGTGTCGGAGCCACCAAGGAGCCTGGCACCCCAGGCGTCCTGGCAGGATGGAGCTGGGGACGGCACCAGGAAGATAAAAAAGGAGCTTTAAAATAACCATTTTATCTTCTCTTGGGCTGAGCGCAGCCTTCCAGGGATAAACAGGCAGCATCAGTTCTGCTTAGACACCTTGGCCTTTCCATTTATTAACTCCCCAGTGTTCTGCTGAGCCCGGGCCGTCTCCACACGGTCCCCGGCTGGTTTCAGGTCTCTCATGCGGGGACACGTGTCCGTCCATCAGATGCTCGGGATGCGAATGCACCCAGCGGGCGCTGGGCCCTGCGTGTCGCACGGTCGCAGAGCTCACGGGTTATACAGTGCTCTTCATCGGGAAGCAGCTTTCTAAACATCAACTAATTAATCACTTGTGCCTACCTGTCAGGTCAATGATTCCTGAGATCCTTAATCTAAAAATATTTCCCTTTTGAAATCCAGATGCACCTGTTTTGGCAACTCTGCTTTTGATTTATTTATTTAGGGTTGTTTTTGTCATTTTTGGTTTTTAGTGCACGTGTTTTTTAGAGTTTGTTGTTTGTGTTTTTGTTGTGTTTTGTTTTTTTTTTCTTACCTGTGTTGCTTTCCATTTGTATTTGAGCTTTTGATGTGCTTTAATGTAGTCCTGTTTTTTTGGTTTGGTTTCTGTTGGTTTTGTTGCGTTGGGGGATTTTGTTTGTTTTTTCCTGGATGAACAAGAATTTATTCTCTTTTTATTTATTTATTTTTTTATATAGCAAGTTTCTCCCCTGTTTCTCCGCCTTTCCTCTTCTCTTGTAAGGATTGTGGCTACTTTTACCCTCCTATTTCCGTCTGTGATCCCCAGCCGTTCTCTGGGTGAAGCCTGAGCCGTGGGAGCCACCCGTGGTGGGGGGGGACACCGGACCCATCTCCTCAGGGCTCGGCAACTGGCACCCGGCTCCAAATTTGGCACCATGCCCCCATCCCTCCGTACAGAAACGAACCTCCCTGGCGTGGAATTATTTATTGTTATCTCATCTTACTGGCAAATTTACTGATTTCTATGTTTTCTTCCCACCTGTGTTGACAGTGAATGTTTTAATCACAAAAATGCCAATAAGTGCCAGAGTCCTGAAGCTAATGATTTCAGTAGAGTTTGAGGCTTAAAGGAAAGAAAGGCTCTTTTTAGTGTTAGCCAAACCTCTCAACAGGGTCTTTAACATCAGTTCTATACTGATGACAGCTATATCCTTCTCTGTCATATTTCAGGATGAAGAAGACTATACTCTGTGTTTTTTTAGCTGCTCTGGTTTTACTTCTTATTGCTAACTCATTTTAGATTTATTTTTTTTTTAATGATGGGGAAAATCACTTACTCTCGTTTGCACTGCGGATTTGGGGAGTCAAATTCATCTTGGGTGCAAGCGGTTACAGCTTTATTAAAGTCCACACAACATTACCCAGCTCTAGGAATGCATGAGTGTGTGCTTGGAGGCAGGGGTGGTACTTTATTTTGTTTGTTTTGTTTATTTTGCAGCTGTGCACACCTGTGTTTGTGTATGCAGAAATCTTGGGTTACGCCTCTGTGTTCAAACACAGACCTTGGGGGGGCACATAAGGCACCTCCATCCTTCACACCTGGGATGTGCCCCTTTGCCAACCCAGCCCAGAGTGGTCAGGATGCTCCCTGCCATGTGTTTTGTCCAGGGGAGCCCTTGCAGAAGAGCTTTTACTCGATGCAATAATTGAGGCGGGGAGTACAAAGAGGGGAGGAAAATTCTCTCCTTGGCAAGTCATTCCGGGAGGATTGATTTATTGTCGTGCCTTTTCTTAGTATGGTTTAGACTTCGCTGGAATGACTGGATTCTTAAAAAGAAAAAAAAAAAAAAGGCATTTTCTAAAGAATAAATTTTATTTCATACTTTATTGTTGGCTTGTTTGTCCACTGCGTGGCTGAAAGAGTGGCCTTGCAAGCCCTCTCTGTCTGTCTTTAAATATGGGGAAACTGAGGCACAGTCAGCCCTCTACTCTGTTCATCTACCTTTGCCATCTGGACTTTATGGCTGATGCCAATGGTGCAAGATTAGGCTATAAATGACATGTTAGGTGACATGAGAGGACCCCTGGGCAAGCTGAGGTCTGGGCTAGAGACTCTGGACTTCCTATCCAGTGCTTGAATCAGGATTTGGTCTGTTTCACTTCTGGCAGCAAGAATAGGTGCATTTATTGTTTTTTCGGTTGGTGTTTCTAGCAGTTTTGCTGTGTATTTGAATGCAAAGTGTGGCATTCTGGGTTACCTCTGGGGTGAGCTCTCTGCCGGTTCTGCCCGACTTCTTCCCCACGGGAAGGAGGGGAGCTGGAGAGGAGTTGCGCTTGGTGCCGAGCACGTGGAGCACCAGGATGCTGCCTGCCTGTTGGAGTTCCCTTCGGAAAGGAAGAAAAACCCCAATGATGGGGACTGAGCCCCCACAATCCAACCTTGGGATGAGCATCCCCTTCCCTGAGTTAAACCCCGGGTCCGACTCAGCCTTTCCTCTTTTGTGTCTCCTGCAGTGCTGAGCATCCGGGGAGCGCAAGAGGAGGAGCCCACGGACCCCCAGCTGATGCGGTTAGACAACATGCTCCTGGCCGAGGGGGTAGCGGGCCCCGAAAAAGGAGGCGGCTCGGCCGCCGCTGCTGCCGCTGCCGCCGCATCGGGAGGAGCCGGCTCCGACAACTCGGTGGAGCACTCGGACTACAGAGCCAAACTCTCCCAGATCCGGCAGATCTACCACACGGAGCTGGAGAAGTACGAGCAGGTAACAGGCTCCTTCGTGGCGGAGAGGGCATGGTTTGCCCGAGGGTGACGGTGGTCGTGGTTTGGTGGGAGCCGGAGCAGCCGGGAGAGCCGCCGGTGCCAGCACCGCGGGGATGTGCACAGCCTGGGTCGCTACTGACATCTATTGTTAGGAGCGTACAGGCAAGTGCAAACTGTTGCTTGGTGTTGGAATGGAAACGTGCTTTTTCGAGGGTTGGGAGGGTTGGGGCTTTGCGGTGGAATGTGCCGCGAGAATAGGCTCAGCGTGGGTTGCCTTTTGATTTTTGATTTTTGCTCCTCCCCTCATATAGTGCCAAAAATGTGTGCTATGAACAGGGAGTCCTCTTTGAGGTGCTGGCCTCAGTGCAGGCGGTTTTCTAAGCAAGGCTTGAATCAAAATCTTCCTTTAATATTTTTTCTGCTTGAAAAGTTCTTTTTCCAGAAAAAAAAATAAAGAAACAAATGTCTTTTTTCTTGTCGTAAATTATTCTTATAAAAGGAAAAACTATTTGTGTCATGAATTCAGCTATTGGCAACACTGACAATTGCATTAAAAGCTTCACAGACCAACACTCAAAACCAGTTTCTTTCGAACACTCCCAGATACTATGCAGACCTCTCTTGGCCACCACGCGGCCTGCCCGTGTGATGAACGTGATTTCTACCCCAAGGTTGTGGTTTGTAGAGTGCGAGCAAGAAAGCATCCCTTACTTTTTGGGTGCAGGATGGGCTCTGTGGCCAGGAACCAGGCAGGGTTTCAAGTCTCTGGTTTAAGGTTTAGCCTTTGGTGGCTGGGGGAATTCAGTGGTTGCCTTATGGCATCTGGCCGCTGCCGTGGCAGCTCACTGGCAATTTTTCCTTTAATGCTCTTTATTTCATGCCAAGAGAAGACGACTTGAAATTGCTTGGGTGTCTGGGAACAAAGAGGTGCCCGGCTGAGAGCTCCCGTAGTCACTGCTCACCCCGGGAGATGGAGCTGTCAGCTGGAGATGGGCAGTCGGATGGGCTCCTTGGTGGTTCATGGGTGGGGATTCAGCTTGGAACGCTGGGGTGGGAGATAGTAAATCATGCCCATGTTGCCAGTCCACAAAATCTGTGTTTCTTTCCCATACTAGCCCCTTTTTCCCCTTTATGGGGTGGGACCTGGGGACATTGTCCCTGAGCATCTACTCGTGTCCCAGGAGCACCAAAGCTTCTTGAGCCATCAATGCCCCAGTGCTCTTCTCAACCTGGTTTTCAGGGATTTATTCTGGAAATCAGAGGATCCTGTCGTGCCTGCAAGATGCTCATGGGGATGGGGCATAGAGCAATGAAGTGAACTTTATCCAGCCTCAAAATCCCTCCCTTCTCCCCCGGCTCCCCTCACTGCCCTGTCCTCACAGCACAGCATGGGGACAGCAGGAGCAGCCAGGCAGTGCTGTGCCAGCAGCAAACTAATTGGGATTATTACCTGCTTGCCCTTACTTGTCAGGGCTCCTACCTCACTCAGGCTTTAATTATTATCGTTATTTACTTCTTAACTGATGTGCTAACAGCGCGGAGCAGGGCTATGTCAATCTGGGAGCTGTGCCTGTGAAACACACAGGGTTCTGCAGGACACGTGGTGCTGGGGTCCAGCTGGGACAGTTGGAGGAAGGACAGAGGGTCTAAAGGTTCATGGTCCTCCTCAGATACATCTATAGCTTCTACAGTCCCATCCAGAAAAACAGGCTTTACATGAGTTCTAGGGCTGCCCCAGCTCCATCCATGATACCTGAGAGCAAAGAAATTGGCTCCTGCTTTTCTCAGACGTGTTTCTTGGAAGTCTCTCATGCTCTCTGTGTGACAGATGGGAGAAATTTCTCTCTTCCTCGAGAGCCAGCATACCCTTGCTCTGGATCTGCCCGAAAAAGCCCCAGCCATTGAGGCCACCACTTGCGTCCCCTTCCTTAGCAGCGTTGTCCCTGTACTGTCCTTGACACCATCGAATGACCTTCCGATCCTGGGGCTTCTTTTGCTTTTCTTGCCATCCCAGGCATGCAACGAATTCACCACCCATGTGATGAACCTGCTGCGTGAGCAGAGCCGGACCCGACCTATCTCACCAAAGGAGATAGAGCGGATGGTGAGCATCATCCACCGCAAGTTCAGCTCCATCCAGATGCAGTTGAAGCAAAGCACGTGTGAAGCCGTCATGATCCTGCGCTCCCGATTTCTGGACGCACGGTGAGTTCATCCCCCACAAACTTTTCTCCCCACCCACCGTGCAGTATTGCTCAAGCCTGGGAGAGGCGTTTTGAGGTTCTGGAGTGAATCCAGGTTGTTCTAAAGGGCAGCGTCTCCTGGTATTGAGCTGAAGAGGCTATTTACCTTCCTTACAGTTCAGTTGTCTGTGGCTCAGCAAGGGAGGCGACAGCAATTCAAGACATCCAGCCTCAGGCTTGGGGAGACTCACAGCTGTACCTTGAGAACTGCACATTGCTGGCTTTGCTCTGGCAGAAGGAAATTCTGTGGCATTTTCCAGCAAACCTCTGTGGTGAAAATGTGCACTTCACTTAGGAATGAAAGTTAACCCTCCAGCCCATCCTGTCCCCTCTAGGTTCCTATTCTTCTCCTTCTGTTTCCATTGTCCCAGATTTTCAGGGTGTAGTAGATATATTTCACTTCCCCAGCTGGTTACAGGAAGGCTGTGGCTTGGGATGGGGAGGAGAGGCAGCTGCACTGGGGTACGAGGGAAGAGGTAGCAGACAGAGAGTGCCCAGCCGTAAATGGAACAAACCTCCCCAAGGATATATCTGTGGCTGCTTTCTCAGCACAGGGCTTTGCAGTGAGCAGCAGTAGCCAGGGCAGCCAGGTGTCAGGAGTCACCTTCCCATGTGTTAGAGCTTGGTGCCAGTTCAAAGACTCTTCTGTGAGCTGGAGGGTGCAGGGATCCTTTGAGAAGGAGACTTAACTTGCTTTGGAAGGTGCTGAGAGAGGAGTTGCCAGCAAGGTGCAGATGAGAAGCTTCCTGGCCATGAGTCTCTTGCACCTCATTCTCCCAGGAGCAGGAGAAGGAGAGAAGTGGGGAAAGTCGGGATATCTAAATATGCATTCCTATTCCTGGATCCCTGGCACTGATTCCCTTTCCTTTTCCTTCTGTTTCCCCCTCTTTCTTCATGCTAAGGCGGAAGAGACGAAACTTCAACAAACAGGCTACGGAAATCCTGAATGAGTATTTCTATTCCCATCTCAGCAACCCTTACCCCAGTGAGGAAGCCAAAGAAGAGCTAGCCAAGAAATGCGGCATCACAGTCTCACAGGTGAGAGAGCTCAGAAATACGGCAAGATGGGTACTGCCAGCAGGAAACCTTAGTGTGAAGAGCACTGCAGACCTCAGTCGAGTCAGTCGTGTCCTGGTGTTGATCATCTAATTACTAAATGAGTTTAGTGAAAGTCAGCTTAAATGGATGGGAGAGCAGATGGCAGACTTGCAGATTGAAGCTATGGATGGAAAAGGACAGTTTGGGAGAGGATTTAGAAGGGATGAAGACTTCATGGAACCACAGCTGTGTGTGCAGTGAAGGTATTAACAACACAGAAATTATGTGGCGTGACCCACGGAGGCAAAGTCTTCTCCTCAAGGAATTAGTGCTGGGTTGGCTTGCAAGAAGAGCTAATTTGAGCTGAAAGTCCATTCTTACAGCCCAGGGATTGAAACGCAGTAGGAAGAGTTGCACAGAGTTTGTTTGGTAAGGTAGAATGGATGAGGTCCTGGTGGGAATAGAAGGGTTTGGGACAGGCAGGCTAATGATTACAGTTTGTGTCCGAGGAGGGTGGGCTTTCTCGGGGTCATTTGTCATTACTCTTGTACTGCGGGGCATGACATCTCCCTGACTTGCTTATCCCTCAAAGAAAGTTGATCAATAAAGACAAAATGAATTATTTCCATACATTGAAGGTGGCCACGTAGTTCCTGGAGTCTGTAGCTTTGACCTGGGTGCTGCTGGGATTTGTGAGGAGCACAGCCAGTCCTTGGAGCGTTCAGCCGTACCCTGCTCAGGCCTGCCCTTCTTTATTTCCTCTCTTTTTGGAGCAAACTGCCTGACCGAAAGCCAATCTGTATGGCCTCTGGTAGTCTTGTCCTCCTGTGAGCTTAGCACTCTCTCTAAGCTCCCATTGCATTCCCCATCTTGGGCCACATCCCAGCGCCAGGCACATGCCTCTTCATCACTTGAGTAAACTGAAGACAGTGATAGCATCTGGTGTCCTTGTGAGAGCATGTCTGCCTTCAGCAGGAGCAACAGCATCCAAGGGTAGGTGTCGACACCGTGTTGAACGCCTGCTGAGTGACTCCGATTGCATCCCATGGGTCAGAAGACCCACACATTGATTCTTCCCAAATTTACCTATGAGAGCACATACTCACTTACGTAAAATTACAGCTGTCCTGATGCTTCCCCTCTCACTTTTAATTCATCTGTTCACACTTGCAACTTCTCCCTCACAAAGAGAAAATGCCCAGGAGAAATGCTGCACATAGGATGTTTTTCGCCTGTGCTGCATCAAGGCTTCTTGTGCCTGTCTCCAGGATCTCCCTCCCATCTTTGTCCAGAGAAGGCAGAAACAAACACACATGCAGGTCTCTGGTTTTGCTGAGGCTAAGTGGGAACACGGGACAGCATGAATCTCTGCAAGCCATGAGCAGAGTTAATTTGAACTCAAAGGCTGACCAGGTGTAGGCAGGTTCTTTGCTTCACAAGTTTTAAGATGAAGATAGATTGTGGTGGCCATTGATCCCCATTTCCTTCCCAGTGACCCTCAGAGTTCATCCACTGGCTCCAGCATTTGAAGCCCAAGAGGTGTTGTAGAGAGAGGACCAAGTAGGAAGACCAGGAAGGAGCACATTGTCATCAGTGAGAAAGTTGACCCAAGAAGTGGAATGGAGCTTCTCACAAACAGCACCTGCTCCTGGTGCCATCGAAATGTTCGCTCCCAGATCTGGGTTGGCTGCTGATCTGAGTTACTACCTTTTGCCTCCCAGGAATTTCTGCAGGTTATATTTTCTTTTTTTCCTGCTCTGCAGCAGCGCAGGGCTGGAAACCTGCAGTTCAGTAGCAAGTAAATTGGTGGATGAAGCCACTTCTGTGTAGAAGCTGCTGATAGCAGTGCAGATAGAAAGCATTATAGGAATAATAGAATACTAGCATATGGATTTCAGTTGTCAACACCCAAGCCAAAACAATTTCCCTAAGATGAGGGAAAAATCATGAGCTTCCCAGGATGAACATCTAGTATGGTCTTCTGCATCTTGGTGCTCAGACAGGCCTTTCGGTAGGGGGAGTGCTGATGTACTTGCTCTCACCAGCAAGCAAAGGGAGAATGTCCTTGGAGTCCCACCAAAGGGGTCGATCTGCTAGCTCAAGATTGCAGCTCCAAGCAATACTTGGGGTGTTGGAGCTCTGCAGCATCCTCTGACATTTGCCCATTCTCTTCATCCTGATGAGCTTTCTCAAGCAAGGTCAGTAGCAGCTGGAAGTTGTCTTCTGCTTAGATATCTGCACATAGGAAAACAGTCCTCTGATTCTCTGTGTTCAGTGTTGTCAAAGGAGAAGCTGAGAACTGCTTCCCAAATTGCAGGTTGAATATTTCCCATGTCTTCTCTGAAATTGTTCACAGTGCCCGCAAGTGAACAGGGTTATTATCAGCAAAGTACTGAGCGGAATTTCGGGAATGCTGAGTTCATGGTGTTTTGGGAGGTACCGTGACATTTTCCATGAGAAGCAGTTCTGGCCAGATACCACCCCCGAAGCTCCCGGTTTATGTAGCAGCTCATGCTAAACCCTACAAAGCCGAGTTCAGCTGGATGAAAAGCACCCACTTCTGACCTTTTGCACTGATTTCACACAGATGGATCAGAAGCAGAGCTTCAGTGCTACCAAGGCAATTTTGTGTGTCAGCCTGGCCTGAGTAAATTTGTTAGATCTTTTCCCTGAAAGCCACACTGGCATCTCCAAAGACAGGAGAAGGGACATCAGGGAACCAAGGCATCTGTCCCCATGAAAGGGAGACCTAGATGGAGCAAATAAAAATTTCCAAAATGACATGTACCCATTTTCAAATTGTGCAATTTCAGGGTCATTTGACTTTCTCAGATTTTTTTAAACCCATCTGACATTTTCATGGGGTGGGTATAGTGGTTCCTGTGGAGCATCCCCATAGTGTATGACCCATCCAGCCAGATGTATCTGCACAAACCCAGTGCTCCCAGTTGGTTCCCACCACCTTTCCTGGGCCTGGTATGGCATGCACAGTTAGAAGGTGCTTCCTTCCACAGCTAAGAAAATGGGGGAAAGAGGGAAAAAAGAATATGCACTATTAACCTGAGCTAATCCACCTTCCACACTAGCTGCACTCGCCAGAGCCGAAACGTTAACGTCTTTGTCTTCTCTTGAACTCACTCTAGGTATCAAACTGGTTTGGAAATAAGAGAATCCGGTACAAGAAGAACATAGGTAAATTCCAAGAAGAAGCCAATATTTATGCTGCCAAAACGGCTGTCACAGCTACCAACGTGTCAGCACATGGAAGCCAGGCTAACTCACCCTCAACTCCCAATTCAGCTGGTTAGTTTTTGTTGGTTTATTTTCTTTGGTTTGGGTTGTTAGTGTTCATTTTTTTATTTGTTTCCTCTCTTCCTCTAAACTCTTTATTTTCTCCTTCTGGTTATTTCAATTTTGATTTTCTGGTTTTGGTTGGCTCACTTTTGTGGTCTCAAAAAATAATAAAAGAGAAATGAGTTTGGTTTTGGGGGTTGTTTGGCGGGGGGGAGGGAGTAGTTTATTTGCTTACACACACACACACACCTTTTTTCTCTCTTTACTCTCTTTTCTTTCTTTTCTCTCTTTTCTCTCTTTTCTTTTTCCCTCTTTTCTCTTTTCTTTTTCCTCTTTTCTCTTTTTTCTGTCTTCCCCTTCCCTGTTCTGTTTTTGTTGGAAAAATGATGTGATCAGACCTTGTGACTGACAGTGCCAGGTTGGGGGTTTTATGCATAGATGGTAAACACAAAATCAGAAAAATGATGTGAAAAAAAGATTGCTGGGATTGCTCGCACTTCGTGGGGAGAAAAAAATATGATCAAAATGTCATTGTGTAATGATGAAAGCATGGGTGACCTTAATGGATAAAATTGAATATTTCTGGGATGACCTAACTCACAGTATTTTGGGGGTTGTTTTGGGTAGATTTTTACCCTTTGATTTTTCCTTCTGTTGTGGTTGCCGTTGATTGCTTACATGGCAATGTCTGGATCACCTGCAAGAGTGTACTCTGTGTGAATTTTATTTTTCCTTTGTGTCAGTGCAATCCAGGGAAGTCCATGCGTCCTTCCCTTTCCCCTGTCCCTGCCCATTTGCTGTGGTTTCCATTTGTTTGTTTTGAGGGTCAAAGGCACAGAGCACTTTGCCCAGATTTCAACTCCTCTGCTAGAGAATGATGCTTTAGTTCATGTGTGGTCCCTACCACGAGGACAACCAACCCACCAGTGCTCCCAGGCTTCAGCTGACTGCTCGTGCTCCGCTCCCAAGAGCGATGGAAAATCAGGATTTGGTTAAAAGGAGTGGGAAAAAAAAAGTGATCTTCATGCGTGCCATTTACTTTGTTACCCATACAAATATCTGTGTGCTGCTTTTCTTTTTAGAGGTGAGAGGGTGAGCGGGAATGTGTCACTTTTGTGCCTTAGAGCTCGGTGTCTGCTCATGGTGCCCTCTCACCAGGGCGTGATGCTCGCTGTTGTCAGGTAGGCAGCTTAGAGGAAGGAAATGATGTGGGCAGCAGGAGAAACTGGATGTTAAGCAGACCACCCGTGGTCCACCATGCAAACACTGGTTGCTATCAGGACCTGCTTCTGTAGTGAGAACAGCCCTGCCTGTGACAGGTATCAGAGGAGTCACACCCCAGAAGCAGCCCCAGATCTGGAGGATTTGAGTGGAAAGTGAGAGCCAGGGGTCAAAAAAGAGGAGAAGCCAGTGGCACGTGTCTCTGGCTGGTCTCCCAAAGCAGCCCTGCTCTGTGCTGGGGAGCTGGTGCACGCCTTACAGGGACTCACCTGGGTGGCTGGCACGGAAGCGAGTGGTTTATTCAGTTGGGCAGTGGAGAGAAGTCCCTACACACAACCCCCTGATTTCCAGAGGAGGTGTTGCTTGCTAGGGGTCTACCCACAGACCTACCTAGAGCAGAGATGTTGCAGGTCAGAAATGCTGCTGGGGGGCATCTCTCCCTCCTCCTCCTCGCCCAGGGCTGCCTATGAGCGAGCTCTGCCACCTGCTTGGGCTCGGTTGATGTGCTCAGAGGGCTCAGGTAGATACGGCAGAGTTTTGCAGGAACAGATGGTTTGCAGGAACGTTGTTTGATACTTTTTTGTTTGTTTAGGGTTTTTTTTCCCTTCTCCTTCTATTGTTTGAACTGCTGAAGATTCAGATAGTTTTAAAAATGTCATCATCCTTTCCAGACAGTTCACTCAAAATACGTGGTCATGTGGGGTCTCTTGACTTGAACACCCCCTTGTAGAAAAGGCTGGGAGGCAGAGAGCAGAGGGAGATGTTGAGGGAGATGCCTGCTGCAGTCCACATCAGCCTGGACCAAAGCGACACAGCTTTTCCTTCTTTGCCTCTTTTCTTCAACTGGAGTCAGATCCAAAGGTCCAGAATAGCAAGGGAAGATCTCCCCAGCTGAACCGTGGGGATGTAACAGCTCAATCAAGCATCCTTGCATCGCCACATTGTGGGGCAAAGCCCATCCTGAGGATATCTGAAGGTGTGTGACTTCTCCTGCTTCGGGTTGTCCTGGAGGTGCTAGCAGCAAGAAGCACACCTGTACACACTGGGTCTGAAATAACCTGCCTGTGAAAGGTTTGGAGGACGGTGTCAAGGGCCATAAGCCATCTGGATGTGCTGAATTGCCCTGGGAGGAACATCAAAGTGGATGAAGAGGTGAAGGACTAAGATGGCTGATGCCCATCCTTTTACACCTTGGACTTTATTTTGGTTTTAGATCATTGGCTGAGACTTTTGTGAGGAAGGAGGCTGAGCAAAGGCCGGATTTGCAGGGAATTTTTGGGATCTTCTGGTTTAAATACATTGTAGGGCATGTGGAAAGAAAGAGGGTAGGCAAAGGACAGGTCATGAGAAAGAAGTGACCTGCAACACTGTCCCTGGAGAGCCGTGATGTTGGAAGAGGAGATGGAACTGGATGCACTGGGACCTGGGACAGGAGCTAAATTCATTTCTGCGGTGGCTACGCAGGCCCATCTGTTCTCTGCATTGATGCCCATGTTACCGGAGATCGGTGAATGGCTACAGTCAGTCAAAGAGATTGGCCACACGTTGACAAGGGCAAGGATTGCATCTGTCTGGCCATCTGGCACGTTCAGAGCAGAGTACCCCATCCTCGGTCACCCAGGCCTGAATGTCAAACACCTTTTCATCCTGAATACGCACAGTTGGGCTTTATCAGCCAGATGTTCAAATAAGCTGAGATGCCTGGTGTATTTGGGCTAACAACTCCCCATCCTCACTTTGATTGCCCAGACAGTCTCAGCACAAAAAACACATGGCAAATGAAAGCTATTTTATGTGGGCAGACCCTTTTGCCAAACAGAGTCCTCAAGGGCCACACACAGGTGATGACATCCAGTGAAGTCTTCCACGCAGAGCAGCCAAAATTGGCCTGAACTGATGTTTTTTATTCCTGCTCACTCTCTTGTTTTGTAAAAATCTTGTTACAAAGCTGCTGATGAAGGGTACAGTGCTGTCCGGTGATGTACTACATCAGGCACAGGCCTGATTGCTGTATCTTCTCTGCCTTTCTCCATTTGTTGCAATCACTTGTCTAGAACACAGTGCTGGAGAGGACCCTGCTGCTCTGGTCATGGTCTCACTGTCTTCAGTGTTGGTTAGCAAGTGCAAAAGAATAAGTGTCCTGATGGGTCATTCCAGGCTTCTAGACCTGTCAAACTCAGTGGCTTTGTCCAGCTGAGGAGCTGCATGGTCCATCGTGTTCTTCCCTCATCTTTGGCCATGGTAGGAACACAAGCAAAAGTTACAGGGAGGGTAAATTCTGTGCTCTCAATGTGCGTGTGTCATTGACTTCAATATGTATACATGACCAAAGCTGAATTCAGTGGTTCAGTGTGCTGGATCTCTGTCTCATTGGTGGTAGGTGATGGAGGCAGCAGATGAGGACAGCTTGATTTCAGCTCCAATGAACACCATTACTATGTTTGTTTATTCTTGACGCTGTTTGAATTGTTGGATACTTTAGAGAAAAGGACTTTTTAGAGGTGGAAGTTGAGACTGTGAAAATGTTAAAGAATACATTAGAGAAGCTGGAGAAGAAGCTCTCTGAAGAACTGGAGAAGTGGTGTAAGAAATACCAGCAATCAAGCTTGGCAAGGTGCCTGAATTGGAGGCAAACTTAAAGTGGGTTTTGCTCATTAGAAATGTTAGGAGTGGCAGAGGTCTCTTTGTGGCTGTTATTTTGATGTAGGCTTTCACCCAGTGGCAAGATCGAAGTGCTATACCTTGTTAAAACATTTCCAGTGCTCTTTCTAAAGTTGGTGATGACGTCATAGAAACTCAGCACTAAGGCATAGTGGTGATAGGTCTTGGATTTGATGACATGTCTAGATACTGAAGGTGAACCACTGTTCCACACTGCTACAAGTCATGAAAAGTGTTGGTTTTTCTGGTGTGGGTTCGTTTTTTTTTTGGTCTATACACAATAGCATCAAGGGACTACCATGCCAAGGTCATAGCCCTTTCCTCCTGGGCTCATAAGTCAAACATGATTGTTACTTCTCAGTTCTTGAGGAGCCTCAGATCAAATTGTGACCACTGAAGACTTTGGTGTGTTCATAACAGAGCCTTGCAGAGGGACGGATTAGATTTATGATGGAGCCTCCTCTAGTGGAAGGATTTGACTTGCATTCTCAGATCTTGCCTCCGTGGAGGATACCAGAGTCTTAATTTGCAGCACTCTTCACGTTCCTGCCCTTCTCCCACCCCAGTGCATCAGCCCCTCGTAGCCGTGTCTCTGAGACTTTGGGCCATCGTAATTTTCATACATGGCCCGTACATAGACAGCAGAGTGCTGAAGCAGCAGAGCGGCAGCGCAAAGGGCTCTCTGCAATTATGCCTCCAATACAAACTCATCCATACATGCAGGGCCATTGGTATGCGCATATTTAATCTTTGCATCCGCATCAGCAGCAAGACATGTTTACCGTTTAGATATGCACATATATTGTAAAAATACCCTGTGCCAATAACAGTATATATCTTGTTAGTGACATCTCCAGCACTCCTCGTGATTTCCAAGACACCGGTGCTCTTCAGAACTAGAGTTTTTGGCTGTTTGTTTATTTTCATTTCCTTCCTCCCAGTCTCAGTTTTATGGTCAGGTTTGTTAAGTTTCTATAAAATATCAGTTAAGTTCATGGCATTTTTATTTGTTATTATTGTTATAATTTTATTTCGGCAGGGGAAGGTGGGATGAAATCTTGCTCTGCTGGGGGCAGAGCCGCAGCGGAGTCCTGTCAGGTGCTCAGGGATTCCTGAGTCTCTTCCCTCCTCTGCCACTGAGTATTTGTGTGATCTCAAAGATTTCTGCTCACCTTAAAAGAACAGGAGAATATTCTCTGCTTCTTGTGAGCAGTAACTGCAAAATCCCTTGGTTCTCAGCCACTTGGGAGTACAAAAGCATGTTATTGCTTTGTGCTTTTATGCCGATGGCCAAAGCGATTGTTCAGAAAACCCAGTTGGAAGCATCTTTGTGTCTGTAAAAAGTGCCCGACTTCATGCTTAAGGTTGAGCAGTTTCAGGGTGGGCTCTCCTCAGTCTGTCAGCTCCTTTCCATAGTTTTTTTGCCTTTAAAACAGTGAGTAACCTGAGAGGTTGGGAAGTGACAGGAGCCCTTTGCCAGCTGAGCAGAGGAGGTGATGGTTACAGCTGCCTCCTGCCGAGTCCGGGTGACTTTACGCCGCGGTGTGGGATTGCCGTCTGGAACGGCTTGGGCAGGGATGACAGTGAGCGCAGACAATGAGCTATTCCTGATCCAGGACTCGCTGTGCTCCAGATGAGTCTTTCTCTTGACTGTCGTGGGCGTTGTATCTAGCAGTGATGTTTCTGCTTGCCTTCAAATCTGAGAATTGCCAGCACCTGACAAAAGAGCCAGTTGCAAAGAGAGCAGCAGAGAGTTTAGTGAACATGAAGTCTCCAGCATAGGCCTGCCACCTGGCCCGTGACCTGTCTTGGAGGTGGCTTCCTTCAGAGGAGCCTTCCTGGTCCACCTCCAAGGCAGAGCTGGGGTCTGTCCAGAGTTGTTTCTTCTCTCTCCAGCGAAGGGAGAGGGATTGCCAGGTGTTTCTCAGAGCGTACGCATGAGCCATAGTTGGGCAATTCCACCAGGACTGTGGTTGCCAGTTCTTCCAAGTTGGAAATGGCAGTGGAGATATGAGAGTGTTTCTGGGGTTGGAGCTGAAAGCGTAGCTGACCTGGGCCCCTGAAGTCTCTCCTTTCCAAGGCTAACGTCATGTGTATAACCAAACCTTGCACGTTGAGCTGTCTCACACTTAACGCGCTGATCTGCACGACAAGTTCTGAAATAATCCCATAAAACCTTTTTATTTTTTTTTAACCCCCTTCCCTCCTTCACCACCTTCCAGTTACATAATGGGTTTGTGTCTCTCATTCAGTAGCTGAGGAGGTGCTCAGTTATCTCAAAGCTGAAAGCAGAAACCCTTGTTTCTGCAAAGGCGGAGGTTTTTTTTGTTTGTGTTTTTTCTTCTCCTGATCCCACCCAGTTGTCTTCACCTTTAAAATCTTTTAGCGTAACATGGGCGACTGATGCATGCGGTGGGAAATTCGCTTATTGAGCTTGTTCTTCTGGGGCAGCTGGCCCGGGAGGGCTGTGACGTGACAGGCGCTGGGAGTCTAGCCCAGGTTCCTTCACGTTTTTTGCAAGCCTTCGCTCCCGATGTTCTCCATGTCCTTCCAGTGCTGAGTTCCTGATGTCCTGAAGGCAAAGCCCACGCGCTGCTCCCTCGCTGAGCTCCCCGGGGCTCCGACCGTGGAACTGGATGGGGTCTGGACGTGCTCACCCTGCAGAGAGCAGCCTGGTGTAGACTTACCCACCCTGATCTGAGCTTCTCAGAAACAGTAGTGTGGACCCAAAAAGGCTTCTGCTCTCGGCAGCGAGGCTTGTTTGGGTAATTCTCTTCTCCAGTGCAGTCTGATGGGTGAACACCTCCAACAACCGAGATTTTCAAAGCTACCTGAAGGATTTTGATGCCCTGAAATGAAGGGAAAGGGCTGTCTGAGTCCTCCAGGCTGGGTTTTGTTTGTCTCAGTCCAGAGCATGAAGAATCCTTCCTCCAGCTGAGGAGCTGTTGAAGAATGTTCTTGGCATTGAGCTGTAACAACATGTGGCTTTGAATAACCTCAAGAGTGCATCCTTTTATTTTTTTTTGTTTTGCTTGCTCTGTTCTTTATACTACTAACCTGACTGTGTGTTTTGTTTTTGTGGTTGCTTTGCATGTTGTTCCTTCCTCTTGGCTGAGAGTCATGGGGTGGATCTTTTTCCTTTCTGTGATTCAGGTGCCTCACTCTTTCCTTTCCAGGTTCTTCCAGTTCTTTTAACATGTCAAACTCTGGAGATTTGTTCATGAGCGTGCAGTCTCTCAATGGGGATTCTTACCAAGGGGCCCAGGTTGGAGCCAACGTGCAGTCACAGGTAGGGACCCATCCGATGTACTGCCAGTGAATGCATTAGTGTTGGAGGAGCCTTTGATTGTATTGGCACTTCTCCTTCCCGTCCGAAAAAGAGCAAATCTCAACCAGCACAAACAAACCAACCGACACTTTAAAAAAGGCAAACCAAACCGAAAAACCAACCAACCAACCAAAAAAAAACAATAGCAACAACCGCCAAAAATTCAATCCAAAACAAACGAAAACCAAACACGCAAACAAACCAACAACCATGGTCTTGAGGAGAGTTGCCCACACTTTGTGAATGCATTTGGCTCTGGCTTGATAGTCGTACTAGGAGGAGAGGAGGTTTAGGAGAACAGGCATGACCTCAAACAAAAGCAGCTGAGGTTTAGGTTCTACTTGCTTTATTCCAAGGGAAGGGGCCAGATGTTTGGACTGGTGTCTCGTTTTACAAGACTTCCACTTACTCTTGTGATGCCAAACCACGTGTCTGCTGAAAGGCGAGAAATGCTCAAATACACAGCTAGATTTTTCTTTTTTTTTTTGGTAATTAAAAGCCACCCCTCATCATCTCCAAAGCACAGGCACTCACAGCACCCATGTACACACCAGCAAGACAGAGCAAGGGAGCTTTGAGTAGCGTTACTGAAACGTCAACCTGTGCTTTTGGCAAAAAAGAAAAAAAATTAAAATAGCCAGGAATTCATTCAGATCTCCCACCTCCCATCTGGCGTCCAGATGTGCCATGAGTCCGATCTCTGGCATCTAAGGCTCTGTACTGTGTTGAGAGACGGCAGCCACTCTGACACTTCTGCATCGGGCAAGGAGAGCTCTCGAAAGCTGAGGCTGCTCCCCTGGCCGTGCTGGATGCCATCCGTGGGCAACGGGACGTGCTGACCGTGCATCCCGTTGCCGGGGCTGGGCTGGGGAAGTGGAGGGAGAGGAACGGGAGCTGCCGGTGCCTTTGCCATGGTAGGTATGTTCTCCTCCTGGGCCCTCCAAAATGAAGGCACTTGGCTGGCTCTGAGGGTCTCCTTCCACTGCCGCAAGCATCCCGGCGCTTGGGGCTGAAGGGTGGAAGGGGATAGGAAGGTGGGTCCTGGAGCGCGGTGGTGGAGCTGGCGGCAGTGATGTTCTCCAGGAGGTCCCACCCCACACTTGCCATCCCCGTTCTCCCTCTCCGCTCTTTGTTGCAAGACTTGGGACCAAGGAGAGTGTGATGGGGCAGGCGGGGGGTGGCAAGGGAGGCAGGAGTGTTCCTCTGCTCGGCTCTTACCACGAGATCAACTGCAGTTCTCTTTTCCCCCTCTTTAAATACATACCATTATTATTATTTCTATTATTATTATTACTGTTTGTTTTTACCTTGCCAAAGATAAACCAAAGTGGGTTTTTTGCCCACTAACCTTTCATTCACGCTAATTTGTGTCTTTGTTGTCGTTGGTCTGTTTAGGTGGATACCCTTCGCCATGTTATCAGCCAGACAGGAGGATACAGTGACGGACTCGCAGCAAGTCAGATGTATAGTCCGCAGGGCATCAGTGTAAGAAAAAAAAATAGGCTTGGGTTCTTGTTTTTATTTTTTTCCTTTTTGTTCTCTCACTACCAATTATTTCAAAGCCACAGGGCTCAGAATGCCACTTAGTAGGACTTGTCTTTGCTTTTACGGTCACCTAGTTTATTGCTTCTGTATCGGTCACGCCAACGGCAGAGCTTTGCCCACAAAAAAAGTGGCGACCGGGCAGGCTTTGTGCAGGCAGCTGGCGTCTAGGACTGTCACAGCCGATCAGTGTTTGCCCGGCACCTGCGGCCACACGCGCTCGGCCGAGAGGAGCTGCTAAACAGGTGACACCTCGCGTCACCGCGGTGGGGAATGTCACCACAAACACCCCGGTCCAGAGGTGGCTCCACATGGAGGCCAATGGCACCATCCTGGAGCGACCATCTAAAAATAACCCATCCCTGGCCGGCATCCGAAAGCGACGGGGTTGGCGGCAATAACGCTTGCAAATAAAAAGAGAAAAAAATAAAAATAAACAAAGCCAACCAACGTCAACCCAAGAAAACCTCGCCCAACCAGGCTGGAGGAGAATGCGAGGGGGAGGGCGGTCTCTGGAGCATCTTCTCCTTGTTCTTGGGTGCGCTGGCGGGTTCTGACTAGCATGAAAATTCGTAGCGACAAGCTGTGTCGCACAGGGGGAAATCGATCAGACACACACAAGGAGAACCCAGTGTAGATTCGGGACAGCAATCCAACTTCATTTCTCAGATCAATCGTCCACCATCTCAGCGGCAGTGACAGCAAGCTGGGAGAAGAGGGCAGCCTGGAAAAGGAGGCTGTGAGCGCCGAGTGGGTGGTGGCGGTGGTGTCCGAGGTGGCACGGAGGAGGGGGTGGGTGGCCTTGGACGTGGCTGGTTGCCGCGATCCCCATCGAGGAGGCTGAAGGTTGAGGTGGGGTGACTCTCTGGGTGGGATGGTGGTCCCGTGGTGGAGCACCCCGGCATGGTGCATTGTCTGGTCCCATCACCCTCTCATCCAAGGCTTGTGCCGGTTGTCACCTTGTGTGTGACCATCTTTGGGCTGGCACGGGGAGAGGGGTGTGACGGGACGGGGGGCTGTGCTACCCTCTCCTGCAGGCACCACGCTTGACGTCAGGAGGCAGAGACAGGGGCAGGGAGGATTTGTGAAGTAATGTAATTGAACATGTGCAGATAATTATGTCTCATTACATAAGCCCGTTGCAAAAACGGCACTTGGAAATGCCACATGAAAGAGCCTATCGTTCCGCATTAATTTCTCCGCGCGCTTGAATTTATTCCCTTTCTGGCTTTTTAATACTTAGAGAGTAAATGAATCGCAGGCTGATCATGATAAGAGATGATACTTTTGTATAAATTAAAATACCCCCAAGGAAAGAGGCTGAGCTGATTATGGTTGCAGTTGGCTTGGAAAATAACAGTGAGCTGGGTTAAGCCAAAATTTGGGGGGGAGGGTTGCTACTGGGGATTGTGAGGCAGGGAAGGGGCAATAGGGGAGAGGAGAAGAAAGAAGTAGTGGAAACTCGAAAGCCAAATAGGACAAGGAGCGCTGGGCATTTCTGGCTGGGGTACTGGGAGAACCAGTGTCACCATGAGCAGCACTGAGAATTGGTGAGCTGAGAGTGGCAGGGGCTGAGCTCTGCCCCCTGCACCCCCCAAATGAGGACCCAGCATGGTGACATCTGATGGCTCCTCAGGCTGGTTTCTGGGGCGGACAGGAGCCCAAACTGTTGTTCAGAGAGGGGCAGAGTGGCAAGTGGGCAGAGTGACCACCTGGGTTTGGGGAGTGACTCTTTGTTTCTTCATAAAGCTCCCGGTAGGCACAGGGAGCAAGGCAGGGAGTCCAGAGCTGAGCAGATAGTTTGGGAAGCATCTTCTGGGTTGTCTTTCTGTCCCCAAATGTTTTGTTTCCTCCATATCCCAGGCCGCATGCTCCTGCCTGTATCTTTTATTGTCACTTAGTGTCTTCCCATGCAGCTAGGTCCCTTGATGGACTCCGCTTTGTCCACCCTGAAGCGTGGCTGCCCTCTGGGAAGTGTTGGTCCTGGGCAAGATCCTGGAGAGCTGCTCAAGCGCAGGCAGGGTGGCTGTCTCGTAGCAGGCAGGGCTTCCCTGCCTCTCCCCTGAACCCTTTAATGCCAAGGAAGGGCAGCGCAATGCGGAGGAAAGCTGCTAGTGACACGGAAAGCTGCCGTCCCCGCGTCACCCCAGCATCCCCGTGAGCTGCTGGAAGGAGATGAGCCGAAACCTAGTCAAGAGCCCTGTCACAAAGATGTCTGCACGGGGCTGAGGTTAAGTCATCCCCGGAGCCTGTCAGGGCTGGGAAGTCAGCAGCAGGTTGCCCAGCTCCACCGCTGCAAACCTTGGTGGGGGAGACAGCGCTCGAGGTTTGCCTTCCTTGGTGGAGGATGAATTTTTAAACGCGTGTAAGTCATGACAGCTGAGGACGGGAATCTTCCCAAAGCCTCGTTCCCTCTGTGGCCCTGCTGCTCGATGTCTGACAGGCCGCTCCACGGGCCTGAAAGGGCTGGAGTCGGTTCTGCATCGTTAGCAGGATAATGGGCGATGTTCCGTCTCTGTGACTGGTGGTGATGGCTGAGGCAGAATGGGAACAGCTGCCTTCTCCTCTGCAGGTGGAGATGGCATCAGGCAGGGCTGGTCCCGTTAAGGATCAGGGATGCTCTTGGTGATGGAGGGATGGTAGAAGCAGAAGCTATTTTGAGGATACCCAGCCTTGGGTAGCACTGAGAGGAAGGAGGCACCCCCCTCCACCTGAATGGAGGGAGTGTTTGGGGCCTGAGCCAGCCCTTTTTGCAGGCTTTGAGGTTGGGGGTTTTGCACCATGAAGTGAGAGGTGTCTGGTCTCTCTGGACAGTGCTTGTTTGTGTACGTGCATGTGTGTCCCCAGCTGGAGGTCCCCAAGGCTCGGGGTTTCGAAGCATTTGGTTCTGGTGGGTTGTAGTAGAAGTTGGGTCCTTATTGCCATAATCCTTTGGAAGGTCCCAACTCAAAACATCGCCCTTCCTGCTGCTGCCATGTGCCCTAAATCCACAAAGTGTTTTAGGTCCCCTGTCTGCTAATTAATGAATGAGCTATAGTCATCTTAAAGGAAAAACGTTTCAGAAATGTCTTAATTTAATTTATAGATAATTTAAAAGTTAACAAAGTCTAAAATGAGGGGCTGTAAAGTTCATCAGAGTGCAAGGTTTTTGATTTAAAGCTCTGTGTGCAGAATTGTGCCTATTTACAGAGTGGTTTGTGTGACCGCGATGGCAGCAGTCACTGGCAGGTTGTGCTGTTGAGTTTTGCATCCACTCCTGTCAGCAAGGACCACTGAGCACTGGTACCTGTAGGAGTTGAGACCTCGCTTGTGCTCAGACCCCTTTCTCCAAGAATTCAGGTTTTGGAAGTTGCTACTCTGCTCCTCAGCAAGCTGTGGTTCACCATCATGATCAAGCTACGGTTCATCATCATGATCATGAGCTGGGATATGGCAGGCTTCATTGCCTGAGCTCCATCTGTCAGACATGCCTTGGTGTGTCCTCAAGACTGCTGCCCTGACCCTTGGAACACAATGGCCAGACAAGGCTGGATTCTCTGGTGTGTAATAAGAGCTTCAGTGCATCTTATGAGGAGACCCCAATAAAAGCTCTTAAAAGTTCAGAGGTTTGAAACCTCTTTGAGGCTGCTCCCTGCCTGTCAGACTTGCTGTTTTCTGGTGTGTTGGGAGGCTGACCTGACACCCTGCCCCGTCAATGGTGGGACAATGATTTGGTCACAGAAGGTGGGACATCATGACAGCCTCCATGCAAAGCAGGGGTCTCCGTTAAAAATAGGCAGAATGTCATCTCCCAGCCCCACGTAGGAGGCTAGGCAGAGAGCCAACCAGACTTACTGGAGGTTACAAAAATTATAAGACCCGAGAAACAGGCACCAAAAACAGTTGTTTCAGTGGTCCGTCACTGGAGCTCCACCACTTGGACAGCCACCAAGGACTTGCTGATGCTGTGGCACCAGGAGATGACATTTGAAGAGATGTCCTGGAGATTATTGCTCTGTCTTTAGCTTCTGCCCCTCCAGAACAAATCACAGCTGTGTGCAGGGGCTCCTCAAGAGGTCCTGCGAGGAGCAGCAACCTCCTCAGAAGACTCTGTCTATGAGGGAGACCCCAAGGGATTTATTACAGTCAGATCTCAAGGCATATCCTGGCTTTGGAAGGAGGCAGGGCTGACCTGAATGGATATGATGTGGAATGGGTAGAATCAGATATGTCCTGCACATGGTGTGGTCTGTGCAGCAACAGGGTGAACTCCAGGCAAGGAGGGATGAGTGTGGTTGGGGAAGGATCCGGCCTCCTCATGGAAGGCTTGTCCATATCAAAGGATGGTGTCAAGATGATAAAGTCACAACCAACTTTGAGGACTCCTTTCCATCTCTTGACCCATAACTTGGGGCCTCCTCAGGCTGGGAGGTCAGGAGGGTGTGGGATCCCTGTGTGTCTCTCCTCAGCATCCTCTCGGCTTCCCATGGATGTGACCGAGGTGGTCACGGGCAGCACAAACTCCTGCAACACACAAAGGCTGATTCCCAGTCTGCAGTACCATGGGGCTCCCCAGCATTTTGGAGGGGGCAGAGCGCTAAACACCAAGGGACTGCAATAGGTCTGCAAGATGTTCTTTCTCTCGCTCCTTCCAGCCGCAGCTGGCACGCAAAAGCCTCGCTAAAAATAGTGGAGCACAATGGGGACGGAGCCCTGCTCGGTGCGGCTCCCTCCGCTCCCCCACTCCTGCTTGCCGTAATGACCCTGCAAACACTAAATGGCATCTGAGTGCATTAAGCAGCAAACTCTCCAGTGACATAGCAATTACGGCTCTGAAATAGATTTGGTGCGTCACGGAAGATAAGGGTTTTGAAAGTTTCTGTTGTGATTATAGCTTGTAACTCCAACAAATAACAGGCTTGGTAATAAGAGGCTGCCAGCACAGCTATTGTGGTTCTCTCTCACTGATGGCACGTAAATTGCTATTAATGTCCTAAGTGTACTTGAATATGCCAGTCTCGGGGCGGCGGAGTTGGCTCTATGTCTCTTTTTACGTGGCCTGTCATTGTTGGGCTGATAATCTACAGTAATTGCTGCCTCTTGCAGCGGCCCAAGACGCGTAAGGGTGGATATTGCATCTCGGGGAGCGCAGGGACGGTGGGTCGGGGCCCCGCTGTGGATGGAGGCTGGTGGGGATGGTGGGCATGGAGAGGTCTCTTAATATTTCCTATTCTGTCTGTGCATGCCTCTGTCTTTTTTTTCCTGCGTGTCCCTCTGCGAGGTGGTTTCACCCCTCAGAATGGGGGTCAGCTCTTGGCTCCCATCTCAGCTGCCTCATGGGCAGGCAGGAGCTGGTTGGCAGCATGGACAACCCACCCGCAAGTCCCAGGTGGATGCTTGGGGCGTTGAGGATTTTCCTGCCCTTACTTCACTTTGGGGGTTTTTGGGGTCCCAGCTGTCAGGGACAGTGATGGATGCCCTGTGCCAAGAGGGACAGCCAGAAAGGGCAGAACAGCCTGGGTGTGTCTCAAATGGGACAGCTACTGCTACCGACTCGCTCGGGCAGTGGTTGGGAAGGATTAATTAGCCAAGCACTGGATCAATGTCAGAGTGAGCAGAGGAGGGTGGGTGCAACATCTGCTCCTCCACAAAGGGGATGGCAGCCACAGAGGAGCAGCTTCTGTGTGCTGCCGGATCCTGCCTGCATCAGTCAGGACCCTCTGGTAGCTCTGCTCTCGAGTGGCTGCAGAATTTGCTTCTGTGGCTGTTTTTAGGAGGAGAAACAAGTTGCCCACCCTGCTTTGCCGTACAAGCCCTTGGAGGGTTCGGATGGTGGTGGCACCTCTGTTACGCTGTGGACTGGGGTGATAAGGAGTGTGGAGGACCAGCCCCGGGTTGGCAGATATTTGTGGGTTTACTACAAAGAGAAGAGGGGAAGGCTCTTGTAGTGGGAGCAGAGAGGTGGCCCAAATCCCCGAAAGCAGCAGAAGTGTGTGGGCAGTATGACCATGCAGGGGACATGGTGGTCAGGAAGGCAGCAAAGGGGGACATGGAGCTATGCTGGGGGACATGGCACAGCTCAGTGGTTCTTGGGGACCCATTCGTTGTTCTGCGTCTTCATAGCACCTGGGGCTGCATAATGTCCCAGGATGGGGTTTCTGGAGTGAGGTGTTTGCTATTTTTCACCTCCCACCAAGGGGAAGGGTCTTAGGGTCATGGTCCTTAGGGACATGGTTTAATGCCAGTGTTGGGTTAATGGTTGGACTCGATGGTGTTGAGGGTCTCCTCCAACCAGAATGATTCTATGATGTTTGCCTCTGCCAAGGGAGAAGCAGGGGGATCCAAGGTGGATGGGTGGCTTGGGTAGGGCCAGCTCTGCTCTTGGGTGACTGACATCTCTGTGTCTCCCTCCCCGTAGGCTAATGGAGGTTGGCAAGATGCTACTACCCCGTCGTCGGTGACCTCCCCCACAGAAGGCCCTGGCAGCGTTCACTCTGATACCTCCAACTGATCTCCCAGCAAATTGCATCCCTGGCTGAGCCAGCCCCGGCGGGGGCAGGAGGGGAGGGCGCCTCTCCTAACACTGCAGCAGTCAGACTGGAGGTGAACCCAATCAGCACACACAAGAAGACTCCTTCTCTTCTCTGCTCTTCGTCGGGATGCTTTTTTTCAGCCAATCTGGACACTTCTTTATACTCTCTTCCCTTTCTTTTCTGGGTAGAAGTCGCTCTCCCCCCGTCCCTGCCACCACCACAACACCGCTCCCTTCCCCTCAACCCCTTCCCACCGAAGGATATGTCAACATGTAGAAGGATTTTTAAGGAGGAAAAGCAAAAATCAACCACCGCGACACAAAACAGCCCCAAAGCAGTGTGCGGCCTCGCACTGGGCATCTATCTGAGGAGCCACAAACATACCTCAGTCACATCTCACCCCTTTACTTGCAGGCAGCCTCTCTCGTCTCTCACGCTACCTCTCCCTAGGGAACTGTCACCGCAGCCTCGCTGCCATGTCATCTCCGCTGGGCCAGCCGCAGCCAGCACGTCACCTCTCCGTGCCCAGCCCTGCCTCGGTGAGCTGTCCCTCAGGCTCTGCCGGTGACAGGGCGGGTGGACACGGGCCCCTGTGCATGTAGGAGAGGGAGCCAGCATGCTGCCCTTCACTTCAAAAAGGTACCGGCCCATTCCCACTCCGGGGACACTGGTGACTTCTCCTGGTCCCTGCCCTGCTCTGCCGTGCATCCCAAAGCTGGATGAGCCGTGAAACCCCTCCGTGCTCCCTGCCCGCCGTTGGAGGGCAGGACAGGAGGGAAAGAAGGGAGACAGAGGCAGGTGGGAAACGGCCATCGCTGACGATGAAGGCGCTGAGCACCTCTGCGGTGTTCTACAGGATTGGGCATGGATTGATGGGAGCCCAGCAGGCCTCACAGCAGCTAGGGAGGCTGGCGGTGGAGTGTTTTTCTGGTGAGGAGAGCGTCACGGGGTGTTGACTCGTGTTTTTGGGAGTACGCCGCGCTGCAGAAGCTGGAGGAGGTGTGATCCCCAGTGCAGGCAAGACCCACAGAGAGTGGTGCCACCCGCTGCCATCCCAAAGCCCTGCCAGGCAGTGAGGGATGGGCAGTGGGATCCCAGAGGCTGGATATGGTGGGGTGAGCACATTGGGTGCTTTTGGTTAACGCAACAGGTTTGCTTGAGGGTGAAGGCTCTGTGAGATGGGTTGATGCCTCACTCGGGGATGTTGTTCAACTGAAGGTGCTGGTTTTATCCTGGGAGCAGTATCCCAAGTCACGGGAGCACTCATGGGATTTTCTGCATGGCTTTTCTAGTTCACTTTTTGGACAAGTGGTGATGGGTGGTGCTGAAACACCCTTTCAAGCAGCTGACAACTGGGAGGACATGGCTTTGGTTGAGGAGCAGGGTGCAGAGGGACTGGTTTGCCCCAAGCAACGGGCTGAGCTTCATGCCTGGGCAATACTTTTGGCCACCAGTTCTTCCAGCAGATGCAAGGAGGCTGAGGTGGCCCACGGCAAGACCCTGGGTGTCCTGGGGACCGGGGTGAGTGCAGCATGTCTGGCACCTTGTGATGGACCCTAATACCTCTTGGCAACATCTCACACTCTTGTATGTCCATGCCCACTCTGCCTGTGCAGGTACCAACCATCTGGAGATGGGAACTGCCAGCTCAGAGCAGCGTTAAGCAGAACAATTTAAAGTTAAAGCTCTGCCAGAAAAATTTCCACCTTTTTGCTGTCACCTTGCAGCATGACTCACCCGAAGTGAAGGTGAAGCCTGCCTTTCATTGGGAAACAAACCCAGAAGGCTCCAAAACACTTGCTCTGAAATTTCTGACCTTACCCTAAATACCTAAAGTCCTCATATGGTGTATTTTCTGTTTCTGGGCTGGTGGGATCACAGTAGGACACGAAAGGTGGATGAGAAACAACACACGCTGCTCCTTGCTTAGTCCTTAATTCTCCAGCGGTGAGACCCCTTCTACTCCTCCTTGTGCATCCCTTCCTGGGGATGGGGACGATGCTGCAGACATGATGTGACACGTGCGGTCGAGGGACCCTCCCAGCTGCTCCCAGAGCAATGAGAAGGTTGGTTCCCCGCCAGGACGGTGCTGCCCATCTTCCCGAGCCGTGCGCCTTCCCGCTCTCCTCCTCCTCCCCCAGTGCAGCCTTTGAACCATTTCCAGCTCCTTTTACACGAAACCGTTCCCGGGGTGGCGGAAGCGGCAGCAGTGCCGTTCCGACGGGAACGCCACCTTACCAGAATGACCCAAAACCACCCGTTCAGCAGAGCCGGCCCGTGCTAGGGGCGCATCCCCCTGCCCTGCGCCCCTGCCCGGGCAGGGCCCTCGCTCCTCCGCGGTGCTTTGCAAACCACCTCCTTGTTTTCCCGGTTGGTCCCTGCGGTTCGCGTTGCCTTTTCCTTTGGTTTGTTTATTTCTTTTACATTTTGGGGGTTTGTTTCTCCTCCCGTTTCTCCCTCCCCAATCCTGAGTGTTGTGGGGTTTTTTTTTCCCCTTCTTCTTTTTGTTGTATTTTTTTTGTTTTTCTGCCCAGAAAATCCTGACTTCGATACCAAAAAAAAAAAAAGAAAAAAAAAAAACCACAACAAAGCAAACAAAAAAGAAATCAACAAAAAAAATAACAAAAAAACCCTGCAGAAACTAAAATAATAAGAAACACAACAAAACAAAAACACGAAAAAACTCGACGATTCTTTCAGCTTTATTAACATTTTCCATTGTTTCTTGCGATTTGTGTCTCGTTCTTTGTAGTATTGATGATAACGAACATTTGATAATGAATGTTCTTGTATATTCAGATAAAGGAGAAAAAAAAAAACCAAAAACGCAGTTGGAATTTAATAGTGTTTATAATAAAAGAATAAAAAATGACGCAAAATTGAACAGGGGGATGGTCCCATCCCTGTTCTTTCTGTGGCAACATGCGCTTCATTCCTGTATAGTTTATAACATCAAACTACCTACATTCATCTTCTTTTTGTTTTGTTTGTTTTTCCCATGGTTTGGTTGGGGTTTTTTTTCCATTTTCTTGCATTTGTGAATTAGTTCAAGAATGCTAGAAAAGTGTAGAGTTGTGCACACTCATTTCTTCTTACACAATGTTTAAAAAAGTGACAGTAATTCATTTTGTAAGACTTTAAAAAGGAAAAAAAATGGTTGGAATAGCGAGCATTAATAGGTACAGTCTAACACTTACGTTTCTTAATGTTGAGACCCAGAAATTACCTTTTATTTCACTTTTTTTTTGCATTATTTGGGAGGGGGGCTTTGATGATGATGATGATGACGATGCTGAGTTGATTTGGACCTTGGCGTTGCCGCTTCCCCTGCGCTTTTGAGCTGTGACCCAAGTGATGTGAAAATTGATTTTTTTGGTTGTTTTTGTTTTAATTTGGGGTTTTTTGGGGGAGGGGGCATCCCCCACCCATTTGAAGACCCAACCCCAGATCCTTGGCTGACTGCCATGGGGTTTTGGGGGAGGAGATGCCATGGGGTTCAAGGAGAAGCACTGAGGCAGATGCCACTTGACATCACTTCAGTCTTAAAACCGTTTTCCTCCTCCCCCTTCCCAAATAAAAACCACTTTTCACATCACTGAACTTTTTAGGGTTTGGGCTGTTATTTTTTTTAATCCCAAGGTTTCGTGGAGTCCCTTTGTTTTTGTACACCTTTATTATTATTATTATTATTAAGACGATGTAAATCAGACGTTGCCTGGGGGATTGGTTTTGTCGGTTTGCCTTGTTTTATTTTTGTTCTTGCAAAGCCCGTTCTATCTCTTGTAAAAATGATCCAGCTGTTCTGAGTTGCTTTTTCTTTTCTGTTTCCCCCCCATCTCTTTTTTTTCTTCTTCTTCTTCCTATTGGATTCCAAATATTAAAGAAAAAAAAAAAAAGGACAAAAAAAAAAAGAGAAAACCCTAAAAAAAATTTAAAAAAAGACTCTCTGTTCCGACCTGGGTTTGAAAATTTAAGCTTTTCTGCTTCTGTAAAGAAAAAGAGGCCTCTGTCTTTCTGATCCCAATTGAGACTTTTATGTTCTATGACGATACTAACAAGGTGTAGGTTTTACAGTTTCTGATTTGTACTGGTAATGCATATTCCAAATAAATAGTTTCTTTTGTTGCAAAAAAAAAAAAAAACAAAAAAAAAAAAACAAAAAAAAATTGAAACCAATCCTGTTGTGTTTTTTTGGAAGGAACCCGCGATGCTCTGGGGGTTCCTCTGTGGGGATGCAGGGGCAGGAGGGATTTGGGGTGCAGTGCTGGGGGGGTGCTCCTGCCCACGCCAATTTCTCCATTAAAAAAAGCATTTATGATCTTTCATTTTACAGTTTTAATTCATTGCTTTTTTGGACTTTTTAGTGGACTTATTTCCAAACAAACCCTACAATGGGGAGGATTTTCCTTTATCACACCCAGGGATGGAGCAGGGCTGGGGAGCAGGGCAAAGGTGGCTGGGGAGCAGGGGAAGGGTGGCTGGTTTCTTATGTGATTTTGTTTGTTTGTTTGGGTTTTTTTTTTTTTTTTTAAACTAGAATCCCTGAATTGATTTTTGCTCAGAAACGTTTTCAATTTATTTGGGTTTCTTTAAGAATAATTTGCAGTTTTAAAAAAGAGTCTGTACATGGGACAAAAACCAGCACAGCTCTGCCCAGTCCCCAGAGATGGGGGCATGAGACGTAGCTGATACAGATGAAAAGGAGATATAGATGAAAAAGGGCATGTGTGGAGAGAGGGGCTGTGATTCCCCAAGTCCCGAGCTGTGGAAAAGAGGCAAGATCGGGGCTACAAACCCCCCGACACCCCGCGGGGACCAAAGCGGAGGGAACAAACCCCCCGGGGATGCTGGAGCTGCCGCCTGCGCTCCTCCATGGATTTCTTGTCAATGATTATTCAATCTCCAGCCTGACCTTTCTCTGCTAAATAACACGGCAATATCAGCGCGGACCAGCCTCCAGCTCCGGCTGTGAATTAACTGTATCACTCTCCGGCAGGAGCCCCGCCGAGCCCCCGGCCGCCGCGCTGCCAGCCCGCCCCAGGAATTATCTCCTTCCAACGCTGCTCTCCTAACACCAGTTTAAATATCATCTTGCTCCCAGCTGTTTAATTCTAATAAACGTTCATCCTGGCTCCAAACAGAGAAATGCTAAGTCTCACTGGGCCCCGATGAGCAACAAGAAGGCAGGTGGGAGGAGGTGATGTGATCCCTGGCTGGGGGATCCTGGTGTGTAGCATCTCACACCTCTCCCAGCTCAGGTCTTTCCCACCTCCTGCAAAGAAGAGATTATTTTTAAGGTGGGAAAAGGGTACAATGAAGCCTCTCAGAATGTTTGGGAGTGGGTGGAGGAGCTGTGCTGGGTGCAGCATCATCCCTCGCTTGCCAGCTGCTTGTGGCTAAAACAAAACTCGCATGAACCAAACTGGATGGTTTGCATTTTCCTTGTTTTCATTCCCCCCACGAACCCCCCCCCCCCCATTTTTTTCTGCTAATGGTGCTCATCTTTTGCCCCCTGACACGCAGTCATCAATGGGATTTTTTTCCCCCCATTTCTTCCCATTTAGGCAACAAAGCAAACCCTGAAGGCAGGCACCTGCACTTTTTCCACTTCACGTTATATTAGGTTGGCAAAAAAGTAATTGCAGTTTGGGACCATGAATTTTAAATCATTATAAGCAGGCTCAAACACATCTTTATTCATCAAAACAGGAGCCATTACAATTCAACAAATTTTTGCCAATAAGAAATAAGTTTGTTTATTTCTGTAGTGTAAAAATCTGTGCTTTGGGATTCGACAAATTCTTGCAAAGCATTTTCTGCGTCCTTCTGATTGTGGAAGCGTTTTTCCTGCAAAAAAGTTGTCAAGATGCTTGAAGAAGTGGC